>NC_062219.1:81065159-82315159 GCF_902686445.1 Sciurus carolinensis | reverse complement strand
TCCTAAGAGTTGCAGGAGAAGACATTTAAGAGGCGGTGTCTTACTGGTAACATTATACAGTGAAGTCAAAGAGTATCAGGGAAGTTGATGGAGGCTAGGTGCTGCTGAGCAGCATATGTTTCAGGATTTGTGCACTGAAGCTGTGCACGGTAGGAGCCAGGCACTGGAGAAGACATGCACTATAGGAGGCTGGTAGTGTAGAAACAATTCATACTGCTAAAGCCAGATACAGAGACACTACATGCTAGAGAACCAAGGTGCTTGAGAAGCTGCCCATGCTGCAGGATCCTGACATTAGAAAAGCTGGCAATGCTGAAGACAAGAAGTAATAGAAAAGTTACCAGTGCTGAAGGGGCTGTACCTGGAGAAACTGAGTGCCTGCACTTAGGTACAAGAGGAACTGTCCACACTGCCAGGCAACATACCCATGCTGCCGGAAGCGGGTAATAAGAGAATCCATTTGCTCTGCAGAAGCCTGGAAGAGACTCAGGTTTTCTCCTCCTGTACCTCTCCAGCACTGTATACAAAGTTCAATAGAATGCCAGCAAGCAAAGGAGAAATATTCATAAGTTTCCTCCTACCCATCCCTAGAGATCCATATTGTCAAAATGGGCAGCACTGTTTCACCTCCAATCTTTCTTTTCTATATTTATAATGAAATTCTCCATATAAAAAATATTTCTGGACATATTCTTTATAGTTTTCTTTCTTCAGAGGTAGAGGTAAGAGGAGACCATACAAGAATAGAGTAATAAAGGATGTCTTTCTTTAATTAAATTGATAATAAAAATCTCCCTTCTAATTATGAGACCATCCTCCAAATATCTGGTTAAAAAATGAAAATTATGCTCTTAATAAAAGCATTTTCTCTTTATTACTGGCCTACAAAGGGATCCTGGTGTGAAATCATCTTTTGTTTATTTGTTTACCTTTATTCTCATTAAAGGTACTTGGGGGAATTGATGTCCACTGTGGAAAACCAATAATGCAGTAAGAAGGTTCTTGTAGGTTCCTGCTTGGGGTCAGGCAAATCTGCCCTGCTGTTCAGTCTGCAGCTCACATACTCTTCTTCTTAAAGACTGTTAGCACCCAGAATATTTAGAATTTTCATAGAAACAAAAATATAACACTAAATTCAAATTTTTAAAAATCTTGCTAACATCAGTGATTTTATTTAATTCTTTGACCAAAGGATTAAGGAGCATTCTGTCAATGCATCTTTCAACTACATTTTAAAACACATAGCTAAGCTACTACCCCAAGATTTACCTAAATTAATTAGTAGAGTTTAGACACTGATAGAAGCCTACCCAAAAGGTAGTACTGAACTTTTGGAGACTCAATATTACAAGTAATTGTGTGGAATAACAGGCATTGTTTTATGTTTATAGAAAAAGAACAGGAGGGTTACAAGGTACAGTATAGATTTAAATCTGACATCCAAGTTTCTTTTTCAAAAATTAGGTCTGGATTTATTTTAAATCAGATATTTTAAAAAAATAATCTCAGTCTTCAGCTTTATCACAGAAGATTTTAATTACTATAGCATGTAAAGCATTTGAACAAATAAGCATTGTATCAGAAAAAGTTTTTTACTAAGATTGCTAGTGAAAGGCTCAATTTCTGACTTTGGTCAGAACCTCTTAGCACTAAAAAGAACAAATATCTATATGGCTGTTGGAATCAAAGTACTAACAAAGAACAGAATAAGGAATTAAAGTTTTATATTGAGACAATATTGGTCTTATAATGTTTTGTGTCTACCTCCTTGACCACCATATAAACTACCAGAGAGACCCTGAAAGAACTTTCCCTGATACTGAGTTCTGCCATCTTGTTAGTACTACTCTTACTTCTAAGAACTATTAATTTGACCAAGACACTGATATAATACATGATTTAGTTGATCTTCATAAAAATATTTATTTATTATTTATTTTATTGATAAGTATAGTATTTAGTCTCTGTACGTTTAAAAGAATAAAGTGTTCTATTAGGAGATAATGCTGACATCGAAAACATGCATGTGAAATTCTAAAATGAAAGCCATTCAAGGTCTTTGATCATCCTGTATCATTCCAGAGTTTTGCCTCTGATGATTCCCCTGTTCAAGTCCACCTTGCCAGACAAACCAAACTTCTGGCCTCTTCTAAACATACCTCGAGTTTCCCCACAGTTGTGCCTTTTCTCCAGAAGAAGTATCTCCTACCTTGCTGCTCCGTGTCCACATCTTGTCCAGTCCCTAGAAAACAATCCCTTTTCTAAAAATCTTTCCCTGATTGTCCAGATTGGAGTGTTTTCTCCATACTCTGAACTTTGTAGCTTGCTTCTTTACCTTTCATGTGATATGTAAGATCTTGTATCATATCAATACACTCTATCTCCCCTGATAGATTGAAAGCAATTTTAGGGCAGGATTTATGGTTTATACATTTTTTTACCACTTACATAATATAGCATCAAAATTTTCCCATATTAAAGGCTCAACTGGTATTAGTTGAATAAGAAAAGAATTACTCAATAGGGATCTTTATGAGACCATTCTTACCTTCAAGTCAGTTGAGTTTAGTCTGGCAGATGAACGTCACAGATAGGAAATATGGACACCACTGAACAGTGCCAACCCAAGTTCTATGTGAGCCTAAGGCAAAAGATAACTTCGGTAACACTAATCCAGTTGTTTACACTTTTGATATTTTATTACTTTTAAAATAAATTTTATTATTTAAATATTGAATTAAAATATTATCTATCTTATTAACAGTTTTTGTGGCATCTCCTTTACCTCACTTACCTCATTCTATTCCAATCCTATAATCATCTTAATCAGGTACATTCAGGAAACTTGCCATTTTCAGCATGAAGCTGACCATTGCACAGGTAGGAGGAATAATACAAAGGACTTAGGCAAGGACCTTGGAAAGAGTTAGGTACACTACCAAATTCCCAAAGATTGTACTTCAAGGTTGAACTGAAGTATTACCTCTGCCCTATAAACATTATCTCAAGAACGAAGAAAGGTTCAGATAGTTGGGAATGTTGGACTCTAAAGCTACAGAGGCAGCTAGGATCATTGCTGGGGCAGTGAATACACATTCATTGGGCCATGAAACTTACATTCCAAGTACCACCAAAAGGTAGACTAGGACTGTGGCTACTCTTCCTCTCCTGGCCAAGACTGATTCAAGAACTCTAGAAGTTCTGAATCAATATATTGTATCCATGAGTAAATACAGCAATGGGTACTGGTAGCAGACATGATTGCCAAAGACAGAAATATCTCTTCTGTTTTTAGTTTTTAGTTTTACCTCTCCAAAGAAGGTGACTTCAGCCTCTTTACATTTTTACAGGTGTGAGGGGTATCCAAGTCCTTTGCATCTTCCTGATCCATAATTATCATTATAGTCTACAATATCCCCCACAAAATAAAGTGCAGTAAAACCAAAGCACTTAAGCTATTCCTCCAGCCTTCAATGATTTTATAACTATGATTGTAAAGAGATTTCCCAAGTTATTTTAATTTCCAGTCATCATTGTCTCAGGTCTCCTGACTTAGCAGATGGTTCTCATTTTTTAACAATTTTTTCAAAACCAATTAACTTTTATCCAATCCTAGGAAATAATAGAACTTAAATGAAAAGAGAACAATTAAGCCTCTTTGAATTTTTATTGTAGTTTGCTTATTTGCTTTTTAGAGACAAGAAAACTTTTCTTAGGTCACAACTCAGCATTGATTGCATAAATCAATATATGTGCACCACAATCAAGTGGGGCTCATCCCAGGGATGCAAGGCTGGTTCAACATATGGAAATCAATAAACATAATTCATCACATCAATAGACTTAAAAACAAGAAACAAATGATGATCTCAATAGACACAGAAAAAGCATTTTGACTAAATATAGCACCTCCTCATGTTTAAAACACTACAAAAGCTAGGGATAACAGGAATATACCTCAACATTATAATAGTTATCTATGCTAAACCCAACATAATTCTAAATGGAGAAATATTGAAATCATTCCAAATTAAAATTTAAAATTAAAAACTGGAACAAGACAGGGATGCCCTCTTTTAACATTCTGTTCAATAGCATCCTTGAAACTCTAGCCAGAGCAATTAAAAGAAAGAAGTTAAAGGGGTACAAATAGGAAAAGAAGAACTCAAACTATCACTATTTGCTTATGACATGATTCTATATTAAAGATACAAAAAATTCTACCAGAAATGTTCTAGAACTAATAAATGAATTCAGCAGAGAAGCAGGATACAAAATTAACATCCAGAAATCAAATGCATTCCTATACATCAATGATGAATCATCTGAAAGAGAAATTAGGAAAACTGCCCCATTAACAATATCCTCAAAAAATAAAATAAAACATCTGGGAGTGAATCTAACAAAAGAGATGAAAGACCTCTATAATGAAAACTACAGAACACTAAAGAAAAAAATTAAAGAAGACCTTAGAAGATGGAAAATGTCCCATACTCTTGAACAGGCACAATTAATATTGTCAAAATCACCATATTACCAGAAGTATTATGCAGATTTAATGCATTTCCAATTAAAATCCCAATGGCATTCTTTTTAGAAATAGAAAAGGCAATCATGAAATTCATTTGGAGAAATAAGAGACCCAGAATAGCCAAAGAAATCCTTAGCAAGAAGAGTGAATCAGGAGGTATCACAATACCAGACCTTAAACTACACTACAGAGCAATAGGAACAAAAATGGCATGGTATTGTCACCAAAACAGACACTTAGACAATGGTACAGAATAGAAGACACAGAGACAAACCCACATAAATACAATTATCTCATACTAGACAAAGGTGCCAAAAACATACCTTGAAGAAAAGATAGCCTCTTCAACAAATGGTGCTGGGAAAATTGGAAATCCATATCTAGCAAAATGAAATTAAACTTCTATCTCTCACCCTACACAAACTCAAGCCAAAGTGGATCAAAGACTTAGGCACTAGAACAGAGACACTGTGCCTAATAGAAGAAAAAATAGGCCCAAATCTCTACCATGTTGGTTTAGGAACTGACTTCCTTAACAAGACTCTTAAAGAACAAAAAGTAAAATTAAGAATCAATAAATGTGATGGAATCAAACTAAAAATCTTCCTCCAACAAAGGAAACAATCAGTAATGTGTAGAGAGAGCCAACAGAATGAGCAAAAATATTTACCACATGCACCTCAGATAGAGCACTAATCTCCAGGATATATAAAGAATTCAAAAATTTAACACCAAAAAAAAAAAAAAACAAATAACCCAATCAATAAATGGGCTAAGGAACTAAACAGACACTTCACAGAAAAAATACAATCGATCAACATATATATGAAAAAATGTTCAATGTCTCTAGCAATTAGAGAAATGCAAATCAAAACTAAGATTTCATCTTACTCCAGTCAGAATAACAATTATCAAGAATACAAGCAACAATAAATGTTGGTGAGCATTTGGGGGAAAAGGTACACTCATACATTGCTGGGAGAACTATAAATGGATGCAACCACTCTGGAAAGCAGTATGAAGATTCCTTAGAAAACTTGGAATGGACCCACCATTTGACCCTGCCATCCCATTCCTTGGTTTATACCCAAAGGACTTAAAATCAGCATACTACGGTAATGCAGCCACATCAATATTTATAGCAGCTCAATATGGAACCAACCTTGATGCCCTTCAACATATGAATGAATAAAGAAACTGTGGTATATATAAACAATGAAATATTACTCAGCCTTAAATAAGAATAAAATTATGGCATTTGCAGGTAAATGGATGGAACTGGGGAATATCATGCTAAGTGAAATAAGTCAATCACAGAAAACCAAAGAACAAATGTTTTCTCTGATAAGTGGATGATGATACATAATAGGGGTGGGGGAGTGGGGAGGTAAAGGAAGAATGGAGGAACTTTGGATTATATAAATGGGGGGGTGGGAGTTTGAAAGATGGTGGAATGAGACAGACATCATTACCCTATGTACGTGTATGATTACATGAATATTCAACAATATTGGTATGGAAGCTTCAATTTCACCAAAATCCCTTTTAAAAAAGCCATTTAAGCAAAGTTTCTATCATCTGTGTACAGCCCTAAAAACAGAATAGTATACAACCATGAAAAATAAACAACTACAATTATAGGCAATAATAAGGATTATTCTCAAAGACTTCAAGTTGAGCAAAAGAAATTAGACACCAGCAGAAACCTTAATGACTATATTTCTTTTTTTTTAAATGTACAAAATAGACCAAACTAATCTAGGCAAGTGTTTTCTCTTGAGGGAGATGATATATCTGGAAGGGGAGAGGAGGGGACTTCTGGGTGCAGGAGTGATAAGTTCTGTTTATTGATCTGGGTGATGGTTATGTGGATGTGCTATTTTTTAAAAAATAGTTTTAGGCTCACGGAAAAATTGAGCAGAATGTACAGAGATGCCCTATAAACCTTGTGCCCACTCACACACACAGTTCTCCCTATTATCATACATCTGTTACAAATGATGAACCTACATTAACACATTATCACCCAAAGTCCACAGTTCACAAGGTTCACTCTTGGTGACACATTCTGTGGGTTTGGACAAATGTAGAATGACATCCATCCATCAGTATAGTGTCATACAGAGTAGCTCCACTGCCCTAAATGTCCCATGTGTTCTGCATATTAATCCCTCTCTCTGCCCAATTCCTACAACCACTCATCTTTTTACTGTCCCCACTGTGCTGTCTTTCCAGAATGTCATATAGTTTGAATCATACAGTATGTCATCTTTTCAGACTGATTTTTCAAGTTTAGTAATGTGCATTTTAGGTTTTTCCACATCTTTTCATGGCCTGATAGCTGATGTCATTTTAGTCTGAGTAAACTGTGTATGCCACAGTTTATTTATCCATTAACTTAACTAAAGAAAATTTTGGTTGCTTCCAAGTTTGGGAATTATGAATAAAACTTTTATAGCCATTCATGTGCATGTTTTTGTGTAGAAATAAGTTTTCAACTCTTTTAGGTCTATATGAAACAGCACAATTGCTAGATTATATGATAAGTGTATTTTTACTTTTATAAAAACTGTCAAACTGCCTTCAAACCAGCGGTACCATTTTGCATTCCCATAGTAATGAATGCGTTGTGTAGATCTACATCCTTCCAGGCATTAGCTGTTCTCAGTATACTGAATTCTGTATATCTGAATAGGTATATATAGTGGTATCCCATGGTCTTTGTAATTCTCATTTCCCTAATGACACATGATGTGGAGCATATTTTCATGTGTACAACTAACAATTTTTTAAATGAAAGATACTTAGAAAAGAAAGTATTCCAAGTATTTTAACCTATCTTTGCACTAAATGCTATTCTCAGAAATAAAAATCACTTTTACATCTAAGTCTACATTGCTGGCAGAAATTTTTCCCAGTCTATAAACACATATATCTCATACCAAGTTGGTTCTTGCACCTAGATGCTATTCAGAAATGCACAATTCAACATGTCCAAAACTAAGTTAATGTACACCCTTCCTTCCTGATTTTTATTTCTCAGAAAATGATACCAGTGACCCTCATTTGCCCAAGTAAAAAACATAGCATATTTTACTTTCTACATTTGCCTTATTTTCTACATCAACTGACATCATTTCTTATCAATTCACCTCTTTAATGTCCTCATTTTAGTTCCCTCTTCTCCATTCCTCATGTCCCTGCCTCATTTCCAATATTTTTGCTATGGACGATAGTGAGTAATAGCTTTCCTGTCTCTCATCTCATCCCTTAGTGATCTAACCAGCATACTGCCTTCAGAATCCTGTACAAATCACACAAAGATCATCAGTCTTCTTGCCATAGAGCCATGCTTGAATTTAACCAGATGCTGTTTCATCCAGACTGATCACCCAAGTTCTGAAACAGCTGACCTGAACATTTTCTTCTCAACAAAAAAGAAACAAAGGAATCTCACATATTATGAAAACAAAAACAAGAATATTCATGAGTTCAACAAGTACACCAGGGGTGGAATGTACATGGAGAGTGATAATTGGCCTAACAGGTAGGGAGAAGCTCCAATTTAGTCTCTACAGAGGTGAGTGAATGAAATTCATCTGTAGAAGTCCTTAGATGGTAAAGTCTTGCAGACATTTATTACTTCAAAAGTTTCAGAAGACAAAGTGACACATAGGCTGAATTCAGATACTGGTTTAGGTCTTTTTACAGGTCTGTTGTTCATCTTGCTTAGTTAAGCAAACCCCTTTTCCATCACCAACACACCTATATCTTACACAGGCTAATTCCCTGGAAAATTTATACCAGAAAAGTTATAGACAGAGGAATTCAAACATAGTAGAGGGTAAAGATGAGACCCACACACACAAGTTGTTTTCCCCTAGCTATCTCTCAAAATGCTAAAATGAGGTTAATGTTTTATAGTGTGTTGATAAGATAAATCTGAAAATGTTATTTAAATAATGCATTGTGAAATATTTGATAATTTTGAATTGGACTGCTGGATTGGAGGAACTTTCTCTAAAGAAACTGATCAACCCAAAGAAAAGTTTTTCAGATATTTACAAACATTTAGGGATCCCACCAGAAATATCCAAAGCCCCACTCAATCACACCGCCCCATGTACTCATACACTGTTTCTGATGAATTTCTTTTTTTTTTTTTTTTTTTTACAGACTGCATTTGGTTCACTGTACACCAATGGGGTAAAACTTTTCATTTCTATGGTTGTACACAATGTAAATCCACATCATTCTTGTCATCATACATGTATATGGGGTAATGATGTCTATCTCAGTCCACTACCTATCCTTCCCCCACCCACTTATGCCCCATTTCCCTCTACACAATCCAAAGTTCCTCCATTCTTCTCTTACCCACCCCCTGCCACCTGCCACCCCATTATGTATCATTATGTATCATGAGAGAAAACATTTGGCCTTTGGTTTTTTTAGATTGACTTACTTCACTTAGCATGATATTCTCCAACTCCATTTACCTGCAAATGCCATCATTTATTCTTCTTTATGACTGAGTAATATTCCATTTTGTATATATACCACAGTTTCTTTATCCATTCATCGATTAAAGGACATCTAGTTTGGTTCCACAATCTAGCTATTATAAATTAAGCAGCTATAACATTGGTGCGGCTGCATTACTGTAGTATGCTGATTTTAAGTCCTTTGATTATAAACTGAGGAGTGGAATAACTGGGTCAAATGGTGGGTCCATTCTAAGTTTTCTGAGGAATCTCCATACTGCTTTCCAGAGTGTCTGCACCAATTTGCAACTCCACCAGCATGAGTGTGCCTTTTTCCCCACATCCACGTCAACACCAATTATTGCTTCTGTTCTTGATGATAGCCATTCTAATTGGAGTAAGATGAAAACTTACGGTGGTTTTGATTTGCATTTCTCTAATTATTGGAGATGATGAGTACTTTTTCATATATTTGTTGATTGCCTGTATATCTTCTTCTGTAAACTGTCTACCCAGTTCCTTAATGCATTTATTGATTAGGTGCTTTGTATTTTGGTGTGAAGTTTTTTATGCTTTATAAATTTTGGAGATTAGTGCTATAGCTGAAGTGTATGTGTGGAAAAGATTTTCTCCCACTCTGTAGGCTCTCTTTTCACATTATTGATTGTTTGCTGAGAAAAAGCTTTTTAGTTTGACTCCATCCCATTTTTTGATTCTTACTTTTATTTCTTGTGCTATGGGGTCTTGTTACAGAAGTCTGGTCCTAAGCCAACATGATGGAGATTCGGGCCTACCTTTTCTTCTGTTTGGTGAAGGGTCTCGGGTCTAATTCCTTTATCCTTGATCCATTTTGAGTTGAGTTTTGTACAGGGTGAGAGATAGGGGCTTAATTTCATTTTACTGCATATGGATTTCCAGTTTTCCCAGCACCATTTGTTGAAGAGGCTATTTTTTCTCCAATGTATGTTTTTGGCACCTTTGTCTAGTATGAGATAACTATACTCACGTGGGTTTGTCTCTATGTCCTCTATCCTATACCATTGGTCTAAAGGTCTATTTTGGTGCCAATAGCATGCCATTTTTGGTACTATGGCTCTATAGTAGAATTTAAGGTCTGGTATTGTGATACCTCCTGCATCGCTCTTCCTGCCAAGGATTGCTTTGGCTATTCTAGGTCTTTTATTCTTTCAGATGAATTTCATGATTGCTTTCTCTATTTCTATAAGGAATGTCATTGGGATTTTAATTGGAATTGCATTGAATCTGTATAGTGCCTGTGGTAGAATGGCCATTTTGACAATGTTAATTCTATCTATCCAAGAACATGGGAGATCTTTCCATCTTCCAAGGTTTTCTTTAATTTCTTTCTTTAATGTTCTGTAGTTTTCATTGTAGAGATCTTTCATCTCTTTGGTTAGATTGATCCCCAAGGTTTTTTTTTTTTTTTTTTTTTTTGAGGCTATTGTGAACGGAGTTGTTTTCCCTTTTAGATGATTCATCGCTTATGAATAAAAATGCATTAGATATATGTGTGTTGATTTTATATCCTGCTATTTTGCTGAATTCGTATATTAGGTCTAGAAATTTTCTGGTGGAGTTTTGTGGATCCTCTAAATGTAGAATCATGTCATCAGCAAATACTGACAACTTGAGTACTTCTTTTCCTATTCGAATCCCTTTAATTTCTTTGGTCTGTCTAATTGGTCTGGCTAGTATTTCAAGCACCATGTTGAATAGAAGTGATGAAAGAGAGGGACTGTATAGAGGGAAAAGAGAGGTGGGAGGGGTGGGGGGAAGGAAAAAATAGCGGAATGAATCAAACATCATTACTCTATGTAAATATATGAATATGCAAATGTATGCTGTTACTCCATGTACAAACAGAAACAACATAACAACATGTATCCCATTTGTTTACAATAAAAATAAATTTAAAAAAAAAAAGAAGTGGTGAAAGAGGGCATCCCTGTCTTGTTCCAGTTTTTAGAGGGAATGCTTTCAGTTTTTCTCCATTAGAATGACGCTGGAGCTTGGGCAGTGGGAGCAGCAGTTGCGGCCAGGCAGCGCAGCTTTGGAAGGCTCCCGGGCGCCCCAGCCCGCAGGACCCTCACAAGCCCAGCCAGGATGCCCAAGAGGAAGCCCAAGTGGAGGTCGGCCCACCTTCAGCTAAGCCTGCTCCTGCCAAGGTGGACGCCAAGCCCAGGAAGGTGGCAGACAAGAATAAAATTCCTGTCCAAAAAGTTCAAACAAAAGGGAAAGGGGGAGCAAAGGGAAAACAGGCTGAAGTGACTAACCAAGAAACTAAAGAAGATTTACCTGCCAAAGATGGAGAAACTATAAACGAGAAGAGTTCAGCCTCTGAAGAAGCAGAAGAGAAAGAAGACAAGTCTGATTAATTATACACCATGTCCTATCAGTGGTCCCATTTCCCTTCTTGTACAATTCAGAGGAATATTTTTATCAACTATTTTGTAAATGCAAGTTTTTTAGTAGCTCTAGAAACATTTTTAAAAAGAAGGGAATCCCACCTCATCCCATTTTTTAAGTGTAAGTGATTTTTTTTTAGAAGTGAAATCATTTGCTGGTTGTTTATTTTTTAGTACAACCAGAAAATTGTAGGATATTGAAATATGGGAGGCTAGGACTGTCTTGGGTGTCAGTTTGCCATTCTGTAGGTGGGGGGTTAGTTTTATATCATACAATACAAAGCATATTAAATGGCAATTTGGAGTCACAGTGTCGCATTTAATGTCTTGAATATTTTAAATTACTTTTATTACTGTGTTTTTTAGTAGAATTGTTTCCTGAAGAAGACCACTACTGGATTATTGCTGTCAGAATCGTGTGTACTCTGTAACATCTTTGATCATGAAAGTCTTAGTGTTCCTAATATTTTTCATGTGCTGTGAAAGATTGAAAGTTTGAGTATGTAGTGTGTGTGACAAAGTTTTGAGTTAGTAGGACCTAAATAATAGCAGCATTCAAAGATACTGGTACTTGATATTCTATTAAGAAAAATATGCTTCCAAATTCAAAGCTGGAAAGTCACTGGAATAACTGAAAAAGAATCACAGTATAAGGTTTTTTAGAGTTCCGGTATGTGTGTTAAGAATTGTGTACAAAGTGAAATGTCTGTGTACTGATTCTCAATACAGTAAATAAAATCTCAAATATGAAAAAAAAAAGAATGATGTTGGCTGGGGGCTTAGCAAAATAGCCTTTACAATGTTGAGATATGTTCCTACTGTCTCTATTTTTTCTAGTGTTTTAAGCATGAAGGGGTGCTGTATTTTGTCAAACTCTTTCTCAGCATCTATTGAAATAATCATATGATTCTTAATCTTAAGTATATTGATATGACATTAATCAATTTCCAGGTGTTGAACCAACCTTGCATCCCTGTGATGAACCCCACTTGATCATGGTGCACTATCTTTTTAATATGTTTTTGTATGTGATTTGCCAGAATTTTGTTAAGGATTTTTGCATCTATGTTCATCAGGGATATTGGTCTAAGGTTTTCTTTCCTTGATGTGTCTTTGTCTAGTTTTGGTATCAGGGTGATACTAGCTTCACAAAATGAGTTTGGAAGGGTTCCCTCCTTTTCATCTCATGGAATACTTTGAGGACTATTGGTATTAGTTCCTTGTTAAAGGTCTTGTAGAACTCAGTCCAGAATCCATCTGGTCCCAGGCTTTTCTTGTTTGGTAGGCTTTTGCTGGTTTCTCTATTTCATTACTTGAAATTGATCTGTTTAAATTGTGTCTGTCCTCCTGATTCCATTTGGAAGGATCATATGTCTCTAAAAATGTGTTGACATCTTACAGGTTTTCTATTTTGCTGGAGTATAGATTTTCTAAGTAACTTCTAATTATGTATTTTAATGATGTCTGTCATGATAGTTCCTTTGTCATCACAAATTTTAGTAATTTGAGTTTTCTCTCGCCTTCTCTTCATTTTTGTGGCTAAGGGTTTATCAATTTTGTTTACTTTTTCCAAGAACCAACTTTTTGTTTTGTCAATTTTTAATTGTTTCTCTTGTTTCAATTTCATTGATTTCAGCTCTGATTTTAATTATTTCCTGTCTTCTACTACACTTGGTGTTGTTCTGTTCTTCTTTTCCTAGGGCTTTCAGATGTAATAGTAGGTCATTTAGCTGTTGACATTTTATTCTTTTCTTGAATGCCCTCCATGCAGTGAATTTTCCTCTTAGTAGTGCTTTCATAGTGTCCCAGAAATTTTGATATGTTGTATTGCCTTTCGCATTTACCTCTAACAATTTTTTTATCTCATCCCTGATGTCTTCTGTTATCTATGCTTCATTCAATAGCATATTATTTAGTCTCCAGGTATTGGAGTAGTTTCTGGTTTTTATTTTATTATTGATTTCTAATTCATCACATTATGATCTGATAGAATACAAGGTAAAATCTCTAATTTTTGTATTTACTAAGTGCTGCTTTTTGGCACAACATATGGTCTATTTTAGAGAAGGATTCATGTGCTGTTGAGAAGAAAGTTTAGTTGCTCATGATGGATGGAATATTCTATATATGTCTGTTAAGTCTAAGTTATTAATTGTGTTATTGAGTTCTATGTTCTTTTTTCTTTGTTCAGTTTTTGTTTGGAAGATCTATCCAGTGGTGAGAGCAGTGTGTTAAAGTCATATAGAATTATTGTGTGTGGTCTATTTGTTTCCCAGAATTGAGAAGAATGTTTGATGTACATGGACACACCATTGTTTGGGGCATAAATATTTATGATCCTATGTCTTGCTGATTTATGGTTCCCTTAAGCAGTATGAAATGTCCTTCCTTATCACTTCTGATTAGCTTTGGCTTTAAGCCCACTTTATCTAAAGATGAAAATCCCTGCCTTTTTACTAGGTTTGTGTCCATAGTATGTTTTCCCCCATCCTTTCACCATTAGGCTGGGGATGTCTTTTTCTATGAGATGAGTCTCTTGAAGGCAGCATATTGTTGGGTCTTTCTTTTTAATCCAATCTGCCAGTCTATGTCTTTTGATTAATGAGTATAGGCCATTAATATTCAGGGCTATTATTGATATATGATTTTTATTCCCAGTCATTTGGGCTTATTTTCAGTTTTTAACTTGGGTTGGTTTCTCCTTTGATTGGCATTTCCTTTAGTGTATTTCCTTCCTTTGCTGACTTACATTGGTGTTTTTCATTTCCTCCTCATGGAATATTTTGTTGAGAATGTTCTGTAGTGCAGATTTTCTTTTTGTAAATTCTTTTAACTTTTGTTTATCATGGAAGGATTTGATTTCATCATCAAATCTGAAGCTATGTTTCACTGGGTATAATATGGTTGGCAACCATGTTCTTTCAGAGCCTGAAATATATTGTTCCAGGCCCCTCTAGCTTTAGGGTCTGGGCTGAGAAATCTGTTGATATCTGTATTGGTTTTCCTCTTTATGTAATCTGATCTTTTTCTCTTGAAGCCTTTAAAATTTTATCTTTATTTTGAATGTTAGTATTTTCATTATAATGTGCTTTGGCGTGGATCTGTTGTAATTTTGTATGTTTGGTGTTCTGCAAACCTCTTGTATTTGATTTTCAATTTCAATCTTCAGGTTTGGGAAATTTTCTGATATTATTCATTGAATAGGTTGTTCATTCCTTTGGTTTTATCTCTGTGCCTTCCTCAATCCCAATAATTCTTAAATTTAGTCTTTTCATGATATCCCATAGTTCCATTCATGATTTCTTGCCATCTTCTCTGTTTGGTCAACTTTGTTTTCAAGATTAAATTGTCTTCATTGTCTGAGGTTCTGTCTTCCAAGTGACCTAGTCTGTTGGTGATGCTTTCTATAGAGTTTTTAATTTGGTATTGTTTCCTTCATTTCAAGGATTTCTGTTTGTTTGGTTCTTTTTTTTTTTTTTTTTTCCAGAATCTCTATCTCTATTGAAATGATCTTTTGCTTCCAGCAGTTAATCTTTTAACTGTTTATTAGAGTGATCATTCATTGTCTGCATTTGCCCTCTTATCTCATCCTTTGCTTTGTTGATCCTTTTAATTATGTACATTCTGAACTCCTTTTCTGACACTTCTACCATGCTGCCCTTGGATTCTATTAATATAGAATCTTGGTTTGTTTGGAACGGTTTCTCCCTTGTTATTTCATGTTGCTCATGTACCTTCCTCTAGAAGTGCAGATCTAGGGTATTGCAGTTTCCCCCCATAGGCTTATAGTGACCATGCAGGTTCTTAATATCTCTCCTTTAAGGCAGAGATCAATATTAGCAGCACCCAGTAGAAAATATGCAGCCCTAAACCAAATAGCCCCTATGAAGATGTTAACAGTATTGCCATAATAAACAGAGAGGATGAGTTTGATGATTATCTACAGTATAACCAATAGATTTGCAATGAGGTCTACAGTTTTTAATGGTGGATAAAGAGAATGGGAAGGAGCGTAGGATGTAACTGTTAATGGAATAAGGAAAGAGTAAATAGAAGTATTATATCATAGAAGAGTAAAAGAGGAATCAAAAGAAGGTGGTTGTTATCATGAGAAAAGGGAGAAAGAGACACTGAGAAACAAGTAAACAAAAGGAAAATAGAGCGAGAAAAATAAAGAAATAAAATATTTTAAAAGGAGAAAAAAATTCTACACTCTGTCATATACTATTCAAATCTCCCAATCTTCAGTAGGCTGATGAATGAGAGGTACCTAACAATGAACTTCCAGTCTCCAGCAGGCATCTCAGGATGGGAGTTGCTCCACCTAAAGATGGTGGCTTCTGCTTCCAGGAAAATACAAGATGGCTACACAAACTTCCAAATGTGTTGGCAAATGGGCAGCCACAGCATGGGCACCAGGGGTCCTGAATGCAGTGCACAGTTGGGCCTCTAATCAGTTTCTTAACTGCAGTACACATAAAAATGAACAGATGGCAAAGACCACTCAATGTGTTCAAAAAGCCTTTATGCTAAAAAGAGAAATCTAAATAGACTAAAAAGAAACTGTAAGAATCCAGGAAAATATTTAAATATTATTATAGATATCATCAGAAAAATAAAAAAAATTAGTGTCCATAAAAACAAAATAATGCTGAAAATAAATGATACAAGTTTTTCCAAAACAAAAAACTCTTAGAAATTCAAAAATCACAGAAGAAATCTTTCAAAAGAGTAAAATTATTAGACAAAAAAATGGAGAAATATTTAAAAAGAGATTTAGAGGGTTAACCCATCAGATCCAACATCAGAATAATAGGAGTTACAGAACAATAAAGCAAACAACTAAAAATAAAATATTCCTCAAAAAAATTATATGAGGAAATGTACAAGACCTCAAGGGCATAAATTCACAAAGAAAATAGTTTGCTGAATACTCAGCATGATAACAGAGGGTGAAAAAAAAGACATCTTTATGGCATATCTTGGTCAGAGTAACAGGATAAAGAGAAGAATCAAAGGTCTTCCAGAGTAAAAATCAGATTATATGTAAAGGATTCAAAATTGCATGAAATTCAATGCCTTTGCAATGTTATGAAGACATTATTTTAACTTAGAATATAATATCCAACCAAAGTATCAATCATACTAGAAGAGAAAATATATTAAATTTTGGATATGTGTTTTAGTCAGCTTTTTTACTGCTGTGACTAAAAGACTCAACTAGAACAACTGTAGAGGAAGAAAACTTTGTCTGGGGGCTCACGGTTTCAGAGGTCTTAGTCCATATAAGGTCGTCTCCATTCCTCGGGGCTCCAAGTAAGGCAAAACATCATAGTGGAAGAGTGTGGCAGAGGGAAGCAACTCACATGATGATCAGTGAGCAGAAAGAGAGACTCCACTCCCCAAATACAAAATATATACCCCATAGCCACACTCCACCATGAACCACGTCCTCCAGTCAAACCCCACCTGCCCCCAGTTACCACTCGGTTAATCCCATCATGGATTAACTTACTGATTAGGTCAAGGCAATCATTGCTCCTCCAAGCCTTCTTGCATTGTCTCACACATGAGCTTTTAGGGAACATCACATCTAAACCATAACAATATGCAATATAAAGTGTTATCTACATGCACACTTTCCTAGGAAGCCACAGGAAGATATGCCTCAGAAAAAGATTAAAATAATACCAATTATAAAGATAAAGACACAACCTAGGAAAGAGCATTTGACACAGGCAAAAATGCAAAGGGGAGTCCGAGGTTGACAGGAATTTATCAGACCAAGAGAACAACCAGCCCCGGTAGGAAAAGTAAGATGGAGGGATCTAGAAGAGAAGTATAAAACTTCATGAAATTGATAGATCATCAGAAATTTTTGAACACTTTTAAATTAATATTAATAAACTTCAAATGCAGCCCTTAAATATTAAAAGTAGAGAAAAATAGGAAATTATTAATTACACAGAAAAAAAAGAAAAACTACTTACTACTTTGGGCCTTATAATAAATAATGTTTTCACAATTACTAAGGTAAAAACTGAATATTAACTTACCCCCCAAAGGTATCATATCAGAAGGATAACTTGGAAAGAAAATAAATTACAGGAAAAGAGTGCAAGATGGAACTTCAGTAAAGTTTTACCTAGACAAGAAGTCGACAGATAATATACAGGAAAAACCAGAAGAAATGGCTGAAGGAAATAAAAATGATTATGTCTGAGAAAGAGGTATGGGGATATGGAAGTGTAAGGCAGAGGAAGCTGTTTTTCATTACTATGCAATTTGATTTTTACATACAAAATAATATTTTGAAAATTGTGAGAATAAGTGAAACAAGTTAAACTCTGTATGTTCAAGAAATATTTGTATTGTTCCTCTTTGCTTAACAATCTAAAATTTTAATTTCATGAAAATAGAGGATGAATGTACTTTATAAATTCAGTATAATTTGTGAATTTAATTTATTCAATGATACCACTCATTCTAACTTATTAATATCTAACAAATATCTTTGCATAACAGAGTGTAATACTACTTCGATTCTAAAATGGTATTTTTCTTAAAATTATCATTTACCTACTTATTTTAAATCTAAGCAAACTAAAGAGAATTTTAGCTTTCAATGATTATTTTCATTGTTGAGTTATATGTATATATTTACAAACAAGTTTATATTTGGGTCATGACAGACCTGTTAGTTACTCTGAACTAAATTTCCTGAAGTGTTAAAATATAATGTTTTAAGATGGTAAAGCAAAAAATAAATAAATAAACTGTTAAATTGAGATTTCCTGGCATTTCCTAACTCAGGTTGGTTAGAAAGAGAGAAAAAACAAAGACAATACAAGTTACAGGGAAATTAGAAATTTATTGTTTTGTAAAATATGACCTCTTCTTTAAATGTACAGATTGTGACTAAATAACTTAAATACCTGAAATTATGTATTTGAACTGTGAAATCATGTTTTGGCTATTGTTGTTTTGTTTTTTGTTTTTGTAGTGCTAGGGATTTTGGCATACAATTTTCTTTACTATTTTTACCTGTTTGGTTGGTTGGTTGGTTGAGAGTTTGGTCTTTAGTTTTGCAAAGGAAAATCTCATGTATTTCAGTAAGTTAACATATAAGCCAAGCGTTCCATCTCTCTCTCAACTTTTCAAACAAATCCCCACTGGCCTTCCTGAGTTAAATAAGCAGAAGAACAATATTTCATGGTTCATTAGTACATGGAATCAAGCAACTGAATCCTAACTTAGCAGTATAAAGAAAGAAATAGGGTAGGGCTTGTTTTTTTAAAGCCACAATATGACTTTAGGCCTCAAGAAAAAGGTGCAAATTAAGGATTTAACATAATCATGAAGCAACTGGCTAACAAAAAATCTAACAAAATGTTTTTATAGAAAGCTACTGTTACTTGAACATTTCTCACTTTTTAAATATTTTAACAATACCAATCTTTTTTTTTTTTTTTTCTTCTCCTTTTTTCTCTTTCCTCCCCTTTGAACAATACCAATCTTAATTAGGTCAAATTTCAGTCGCAACTCTACTGAGTTTTGTGTTTACTCCTTTACTCTCTGAATCATAGTTGATATGATTTGGCCATGGTTCAAGTATGTCCCCCAGGGTAAGTTAATGTGTTGAAATTCAATCCACATTGTGAAGTTTTAAGAGAGTAAAAACTTAATCATAACGTGATGTTTAAAGGTAAAGCTGATGGAGTGATTAGGATTAGATAAGGTCAGAAAGGAGGAGAATCTATAGCTGAATCATTGTTGGCTTTATAAAAAGAGGGAGGGGAATGATATTTGTCAAATTATATTATTATATTGTGTGCATGTACAAATATGTAACAATGAATCCCATCATTATGTACAATTATAATACACCAATTAAAAAATATAGAAAAAAAGAAGAGGGTGGAAAGTCCAGAAGATACACACATACACATATTCCTTCTCTTGCCATAGGATGCCATGTACTACCTTGGGACTCTGAGAGCAAGAAGACCATCACCAGATGCAGTCCCTCAACCTTGGACCTCCAAAACTATAGGTAAAAATAAACTTCTTTTCCTTACAAGGTGGTCTGCTTGGGTATTTAATTCTGACAATGCAAAACAGTTTAATATATTTGGTATTATCATATTTACACTGGTGAATTCTTTAGATGACTTTCAAGCGTTCTCAAACTCACAGGAGTATGAACACATTAGTAGGAGAAGCATAAGACAATCCTTTAGATGTATGTTTTAAAAATTAGAATTTTCATTAGTTTTTCTCTGAAAACAAAATATTTTTAAGAATCCTTGCATGACTGGTGTGATCCTACAATATGTATAATCAGCAAAATGAGAGATTGTGCTCCATTTATGTATGATCTATCAAAACGTACAAATGCATTCTATTGTCATATACAACAAATTAGAACAAATAAAAATAATAATAAATAAATAAATAAAAGAATATTTAATGTATGGCATTCCACAATTATCCTTACTTGGTAAGTACAACAGAGACCCTGTTTTCCATACAATGAGCAAACTAAAATGTAGATATTCTGGCACAGAGAAGTAAATGATGGTGTTCTCATGTATTCGTTCTCTGATTTCAGCAGGTTACACCTTATGGCAATATACACCATTTAGGAGGATCTGCAGATTATATTACCCAAAACTAACCTTCACAATAAGAACAAACAGTTTAAAATATTCCTGCAAAAACAAAATATGTTGAAAATAATATTACTAGTAATAAAAGTATATAAGTGAATAAGAAAATAACAACATGGAAAGTTCTTCTTCTGGTATAAATTCTTGAGCAGTCATATTATGAGAGTAAAAAATAAGATATCAAACAAGAAATTGGTCAAAAGATTCCAAAAAAGCTAGGCATAGCATTCCATAATTGTAGTTCCAGCAATTCAGGTGTTTGATGCAGGAACATGGATAGTTCAAACCAACCTCAGAAACTTAGCAAGACTCCATCTCAAATATTTTTTAAAAAGGCTGGGTTATGGTTCAGTGGTAGTGTTTTCCTAGGTTCAATCTCCAGTAGTACAAATAAAATTCAAAGTGATAAATATAGCAATTTGAAATATGAATTTATATCTACAACCATTCAATATGAACAATCTCATGCACATATTCTTGTTGATTATATTTAGTCATAAATAATGTGAATCTCTTATAATTAACCTGATATTTTAAAATACTATTTAGTTCTTTTACTTTTTAGTGTTTATTATATATATTTTTGTAATGCACAGGACATACTAGCATTATCTTTTATAGTTATTTTTATTTATTATTTGTTATTTTTATCTATCAGCAATGTGGAGAGAGAGCCTTCAGAGTGGGAGACAATCTTTGCCACACATACTTCAGATAGAGCACTAATCTCCAGAATCTATAAAGAACTCAAAAAACTCTACACCAAGAATACAAATAACCCAATCAACAAATGGGCTAAGGAAATGAACATACACTTCACAGAAGAAGATCTACAAGCAATCAACAGATATATGAAAAAATGTTCAACATCTCTAGTAATAAGAGAAATGCAAATCAAAACTACCCTAACATTTCATCTCACAAATTCGAATGGCTATTATCAAGAATACAAGCAACAATATGTGTTGGTGAGGATGTGGGGAAAAAGGTACACTCAAACGTTGCTGGTGGGGATGCAAATTAGTGCAGCCACTCTGGAAAGCAGTATGGAGATTTCTTAGAAAACTTGAAATGGAACCACCATTTGACCCAGCTATCCCACTCCTTGGCCTATACTCAAAGGACATAAAATCAGCATACTACAGTGATGCAGCCACATCAATGTTCGTAACTGCTCAATTCACAATAGTTACATTGTGGAACCAACCTAGATGCCCTTCAATTGATGGATGGATAAAGAAACTGTAGTATATATACACAATGGAATATCACTCAGTCATAAAGAAGAATAAAGTTATGACATTTGTAGCCAAATGGATGAAGTTGGAGAATATCATACTGAGATAAACCAATCCCAAGAAACCAAGGGACGAATGGTCTCTTTGATAAGTGGATGATGATACATAATGGGGGCTGGGAGGAAGGCAAGAATGGAGTAAGGATGGATTGTATAGAGGAATGAGGGTGCAAGGGGTGGGACGAAGGGAAAAAAATAGCAGATTGAGACAAACATAACCCTATGTAAATGTATGATTACACAAATGGTATGACTCTACTTCATGTACAGAGAAATAAGTTTTACCCCATTTGTTTACAATGAATTAAAATAAATAAATTTTTAAAAAAGAAGAAAATTCCTATTCTACTTATCCTAAGGTATAAAGAAAATATTTTTATAATTTTTACATATCAGTTCACCTCTTGCTTTTCAAAATTGTAAGAAAAGAGCAAAAATAAGTGACATGTTTAAAATAAATAAAAAGTGAATTTAAAAAGATTGTGTACTGTAGTCATTTAAAAAAAAAAACAATTCTTAACACCTGTAACAGTTGCACTAATACTATTAATGATAATAATAAACAAGCAATAGTTCTAAGTAAATTCTCTTCTGGAATATGTAAATAAATAAAATAATAACATAAGTAACAAGTTAGATGTCATTTACATATGACTGAGAAATAGTATACCTACGATTGTCAACAGTGGTCATATCAAATGCTCTCTCTTATGTTAATGTTTAAATTGGTTCATATTCTGAGTACCAAAAATTTATCATGGGGGATATGCAGGGGCAACAGCCCTTCTAATCAAAATCCGCAGACAGGACAGCTCTGACAACTGAACATTATTAATGACCAAAGATAAACAGAATGTATGTGACACGTGCTTCAAGAGCCAAAAGTGGCTATATATGCAAATTATTGCATTTCATAATGGAGTTTACACATGGTATTTTGAGTTAGGACCAGAAGGGGAGTGGGTTGTGGGAATGAAGGGAGAGCACATGAGTGAGAAAAATGAGAATAGAAAAGCAACGAAGCCAGATTCCAAGGTACCTTTGTGTCTAACTGTGGAACATGGATTTGGTACTAAAAGACATGGAGAGAAATGAAAGGAAGCTCCTCAGAACACTGACATGATCAGATTTGTATGAAGGGAAACTCGAAGCAATGTATACAAAGATGAAAAGACTAGAGGCCAGGAAATCAGTCTTGAAACTACCTCAATCAGATAGGAGTCCATGCTTGCTATCACATAATATTTGCACCCAAAGGCATAATTTAAAAATTAGCACTTGGATGACATTTGACACTGTCTCAGACAGTTTCATATAATCATTCAACAAATAACTATTTGATGTTATTCTTTATGACTATAATTTGAAATGCCAGAGATGGACTAAGGAACAATGCAGAAAGAGATACTTACATCTCCAAAGCTACTTACATCTTACAAGATACAGATAAGAATCAAATAGCTATCATGTAAAGTGAAGGTGTTATAAAGCACAGAGAGTCCCAGGGTGGTTCTTCTATTTTACCTAAGGGGGTCAACAGAAATTCTCTAATAAGATGATGGAGGTCTTGGTGAAGTAAGGAAGTGAGTCATGTGCTTATCTGGAATAAGAGTTGTCCTGGCAGAGGAAATAAAAGTGCTATTGCCAAGAAGCAGGATTCTACTCAAGGTGTTCAAAGAATAGGAAGATGAAGTTGAGACCACAGGCTGGAACCTCATTGTACTAGGTGGACACTATTTTAGAAAATCAATAATCATCTTTAAATCAAGGGGAAAATATGCATTACTGTCACTTGGAAGACTGTATGAGAACATAAACAAGTCAGAACAATCTCATCTCCACAGTCACTACCTTTCTTTCCTCATGATGGTTAAAATTCTTTCCTCATGAAGGTTGTTAAAATTTGCGTGTATGGGGCTGGGGTTGTGGCTCAGTGGTAGGTCGCTCACCTGGCACATGTGAGGCACTGGGTTCGATCCTCAGCACCACATAAAAATAAATAAATAAAATAAAGGCATTGTGTCCACCTCCTGCAACTAAAAAAATATTTTAAAAAAAAGTACCTGTGTGTGTGTCTGGTTTTGTGTGCGTGTCTGGTTTTCTGTCTGGGTACCAATTTAAATGGCTATCAGCATGATTTGGTGGCATCACTAGAGTGTGTTGGGCCAACCTTTGCACATTGGCACATAGCAAATGGTTAGAAACATGATGGAATTTCTGGGAAAATATGATAGTCATTTAACTGGTCGGTTTTTTTATAATCCTATAAAATACCTCTTTGCATTTCATACCATAGTCTTTTCATCTCTATATGATTATGCCACAGATTACTGTGGTCTTGATTATTTTTGGCCCAATGCTGTTTATTTCTGGCAAGAAAAAGTTAGATATTACATAAGGATTCACGGGAATTAAATATTTCTTCTTGGTGTTACTTAATTCACACACTGAAGCACAGAACTTCAGCAATTGTGATTCTTCTTCTAAAGTGTCAATGTTAGTGAAACATACTTCTTGCTACTTGAAGTACTTTAATACATTGTCCCATTTAATGCCTACAATGTCCTTAGAGGCCTGTAAAAGTGATCACATAGAAATTTTCATGGATTTGCCATCCAAGAATAAAGTTTAAAAGTAATGAAACTCCAGTTCTTAAATTTTAGAGTTGAAGAATAAAAGAGGAAAGGTAATAATTTGAGTTACTGGATAGAATAGAAAATTAAAATGTCATCTTTTGGATAGAACTTAATTCAATAAAGATTCTTTTAACATTTTTATAGTTTTAAAATAAATTAGGTCCTACCTTTGAGAAACTTATATTCTAACAGAAGAGAAGGGGAAAAGGAGAGGGCAAGAGGGAGAGAAAAAGAAGAAGGAGACAGAGATGATGAAGGAAATGAGGATGAAGACAAACACAACAAAGAAGTTATTATACTGCTATCCAGAATGTAGTTGGTGTCAATAGCAAATTATGGGAGGAATTTATTCTGCCTGAGAGAGTATGTTTAGAGTTTTAAGAGAGATATCAGTAAAGTCTGGGACAGGATCTGGTTCAGATACGGCAGAAAGCAAGGGAGAGACAATCCATCAAATATGAACAATCAGTAATTAGTGAACAAATGGAAGGGTGTTAGGAGACAAGCCAGAAAACACAAAAGTGTCAGAGGAGCAAAGATGGAATTGAGTCAAGACAGTCTCAGGTGAAAAATAGGAAAAAGATAAGAACAGGAAGGCAGAAGTAGGCATGAATTACAGGGCTTCTAGCCTGCCTACAGGTAAGAAAGGGATGTGCCAGACAAAAAGAGTGGAGACTCACTTCCAATATATAGATTATATAAAAACAAAATTATTATGAAACAATAACAACTACTTATGTTTAATGACCTCTTCTTTCTTATGAACAACCATTAAGCAAGACTATTACTCAAGGCCAGGGTTACCACGTATGCAGTCACATAGAACTGACAGGTAGATATTGTGAAGAAAAGGGGAAAAGTGCTCACAGGTAAGAAGGTCTTTAGTGGAAGTATGCTAGGGATCTAAAATCAATTTTTCCTTTTTTACTGACTATTATAGTTTAGATATGAGGTGTCCCCCAAAAGCTCACATGTGAGGCAATGCAAAAAAGTACAGAGGTGAAATGATTGGGTTGTAAGAACTTTAATCAGTGCATTAACGCCCAAATAGGGATTAACTGGGTGTAAAAACAGGCAAGTAGGGTATGGCGGAGGTGGGTCATTGGGGCATGTCTTTGAGGCATTTATTTTGTCCTTGGTGAGAGAATTCCACTCCACTCCACTCCTCTCCTCTCCTCTTGTCTCCTCCCCTTCCTCTCCTCTCCTCTTGTCTCCTCCCCTTCCTCTCCTCTCCTTCCCTCTTCCCTTCTCCCTCCCTCTGTTCCTCCCCCTCTCCCTCCCCCTTTCCCTCTTCCTCTCCCTTCCCCTTCCCCTCCCCTTTCCCTCTCCCTCTCCCTCTCTTTCCTGACTCCATGTCCTGATCTGCTTTCTGCCACCTCACCCTCTCCCCATGATGTTCTTTCTGCTTCATCTCAGGAATATGCCTCTGCTTGTGTTCTCTGAAACCAGGTCATTTGGGCTACATCTTTCAATAATACAATAACGATAGCCAGCATTTACTTACTTAATGGTAGGCACTGCACTGAGTGCTTTTACTTTCATTAACTAATCCAGTCGGCTTACAGAAGTCATTTGTCTAAAGTCACAGACCTGGTAAGTGTCAGACCAGTTTTTAAAACAGAGAACTATTCAAACTCAGCCTCAGCAACTTAGCAAGGTCCTAAGCAACTTAGTGAAACACTGTCTCAAAATAAAAATAAAATATAAAAAGGGCTGAGGATATGACTCAGTGGTTAAAAATCCCTGGGTTCAATTCCTGGTAGCATCAATCAGTCAATCAATAAATAAATACAGAACTAGGGCATATTCTTATACTTTTAAAATTTTTTTTTCAGATGTTGATGGACCTTTATTTTATTTATTTATTTATATGTGGTACTGAGAATGGAACTCAGTGCCTCACACATGCTAGGCAAATGGCTCACAACCCCAGTCCCACATTCACACATTTTTAATGTTCAGAAAGTTGTTGCTTTTTATCTGGAGTTAGTGGTAAGTAGCTATCACTAACTTTGAGTTTGGCTATCTTAGCCTGATTTACAAATGAACTAGAGGATCATTCTAAAGCATGCAACTAGAGTTAGTTTAGTTGACATTGGATGGAACCATTTTCCTCAGGTAGGAAATTTCTCACTGTAAAAAAGCACTTAAAGGAGCAGGTTTGGAATTCCTCCCAAAAGATGTTATACAGGTAGATTTCTAGGAAGATCATTTCTACTCATTTGGTCATATTATTCATTCTCAGTGAAAGAAAAAATACAGAAGTAAAATTTTCAACAAGCATTAAAAACATTAAAAATGTTAACTCACTTAGGACCTAATATTTTTCCCTCAAATTTCTCTGAACAAAACTTATGATTACTAGTATAGTAGAAAAATCACAATCCTTGGAAACTGATGTCCTGGATTCAAACTTCAGCTTCTCCACTGAACCTTACATGTGACTGGACGCATTACTTAACCTTCTTAATTTCAGTTTTTTACTCTGTAAAATGAAAATAATTTATACTTTACAGATTCAATTAAGTGATTAGAGTAATTAAAGTAGATTTTAGATGCTCAAAAAACTGTAGCCATTCATTATCGCCAGCAACAACAACATCACTCATTGCCATATTAAATGGCAGAAGAACTTCTTCCAATGGTCAGACATCTCTCTCCATACACACCAGGGCTTATTATTGAGGACAGCTCTTTGAGGCAGTAGATTCTTTCCTCTAAATAATTTGATTCCAATATTTCCTCCTCTACATGATGACACCTATTGTAAAAAATAATAACCAATGTCTATTCTCTTCCCCCCCCCAATTGAAACTATAATTAATTAGAAACTACTCCCTACAAGTTTTCGTAGAATTTTCCTTCAATAAGAGAAAATGTGAATCTCCACTAAGAGAGTTCCATTCTTTGATTTTGTGCTTTTCTCTGAGTTTCAATCGGGTCTCTTAGTTTCTCTACTCTTTCTTTTCTTTCCTGGGTACCAGGAATTGAACCCAGGGGCACTTAACCACTGAGCCATGTCCCTATCCCTTTTATTTTTTTATTTTTTTATTTTGAGACAGGGTCTCACTAAGTTGCTCAGGGCCTCAGTAATTTGCTGAGTCTGGCTTTGAACTTGCAATCTTCCTGCCTCAGTCTCTTGTTCCACTTAATCTCATCTATTTTTTCCTTTTATACTTTTTATCCATTTTGTAGGCAAGGAAGAGCACTGGGGCTGAGCCTCAACTGTATGATAATCATGCCTCTGTAGCTCCAGGTAGAAGACATTCCTAGTGGGAGAGGAGTTTTTATGTCACCTTTTAAGAATTATCTCAATTGCACAACAATCAGATGGGACAACTTCACCCCATTACTGTCATGATATGGCACTTCATTGCATCAAGTGTGCACTTTCCTAAAAGGTCACTATTTGCTGGCCAGAGTCAAATAAAACTCTAGAGCATGCACAGTATCAAATAGCTAGCTAGACCGAAATGCTGAGCTCTACAGACAGCTGTCTCCATGACAGAGTATCACTTTGGCATTTGTGAAAACAATTAGGAGCCCAAGGTGAAGGGCAGTAGATGATGTCTTCCACCATGAAAAGATGCCAAATATGAACTCTAGATAATAATGAGGGATACTCAATATGGAAGCTTGTTGGGGAAACATAAAAGGAATTGTGTTGCTCTCTGAGGTTTCATGGGTAAGAAATGACATATAAATGTTAGTGAGGATGTTGAATTTAAAAACAAAACAAGGCATCAATTTCCATGCATGTGTGAGTTTGTTGGGATGAACCCAATGAGTAAGTAAAACCATAAAGCTCTAATAAGTTAAAAAAAAAAAAAAACAGGGTCTGAATATAAAACAATAAAGGTAGACTCACAAGTAGAAGGAATGCAATTTCTTTTAAAAAGTAAAAATGCAAAAACTTCCCATATTTAATTGCTAACTTTTTAGCAAAATTTGGTAGAGTTGATATGATATTTTTAGAATATAAATAAATTTAATTGTAACATTATGAAATGTTTAAAAAACAGACTGAAGACAAAAGATCAAAAATGTTAATATATACAATTGAAATAACTGAATAGGGTATCAAGTGGAAGTAGAAGAAAACTCTTTATTATAATTTAATATTGTTTACTTACAAGTTTTAAGTAGAAAGAAATATATATGAAATTTTATAATTCATATTTAAAATAGTAATAGCAAAAATACCCTACAATTTCCTCTCAAATTATGATTTATAACACTTGCTGATTGATGTGTGTTAACATCTATCAATTTGCAGGTATCCAATTCAATGATGTAACAAGTTTGTTATATGTCTATAGTTTCATTATTTGTTTAATTGAAATTGGATAAATACCTTATAGTTAGTTTAATTATGTATGATGTTGTAAAACAAAATCTATGCCCCTTACTTTAAAGTATACAAAATTTATCACAAGAGAAAAAGAGAAAAAAATTCAAAATCCTTAATGTTTACATATTTTTTAAAATGTCATGCCCCTTAATATACTGAGAAGTTGATAAAAGAAGACTTCAAATGTGGTTTCATTTACATAAGAAAAGAAACAGTTGAACAAAATCACATTTGTCATCTATGAGGTATTTCTCCTGTGGTAATTTATTCATGGTTTATGGACTTCAGTTCTTTGAGGATAACAACAAATCAATATCAAGACTTAACATAGATTCAATAGATAAATTTGATGTTTTCTTTTCTGATTTAGTTGAGATATACAAGGCTGTCCACATTCAGATGGCCCCCAAGTGTTTATATACTGATGTGAATGAATATATGTCATTTCCAAAAGAAAAAACAGTATAAACTTAATATTAGAAGTTTCCCTTCAGTTTTTTTCATTATTTATGGCTTACTTTAATATCTAGGCTTCTACTGTTGAGAGGTAGAAAACAATATATTCACTTTTTTGGAAACAGCAAAGGACATAAAACTTACTATCAATCATATATACATATATATGTATATATGACATATATATACATATATATATATGACTACCTCCTAGAAAACCTGGTCCACCTGAAATTAATTTTACAAGATTTAAAATAATTACAGTGTGCAAGGCCCTAGGTCAATCCCTAACACCAAAAAATGTAATATAAAATAAAAAATTTCATACTAGAAAAAGAAAAAAAAAGATATTCAATTCAGTAATCTGTAGGAAAACAACAATGAAATAGTTAACCTCCAGAAATAAACCCTATTATGGAGTTTACCATAGGCAATAATACACTTATCTTTTTTTATGATAAAATATTCTAAGAAACCTTAGCTTACTCTATTGTCATAACTCCAGAAAAATATATGCAAGTTTAGTTTTTAGACAGGCAGAGAAAAGTGAATTGAAATAGAAAATTTTATATGATCCCTTTTAATAATTGTGTGAATTCGAAATTAGCAGCTTTCTTCTTTCCATTAAAAAGGGGTTTTCAGCCAGTGAAAATAATCAAGAAATTTAGCAATTTCAAATAGCTATGATATAATTGTGTTTATTATATTTCTTGGGATGATTCTTTAAAATGTATCATACCAAGAGGGAACATTTGTAATCTCCTACTGCCATCTTATGTAATATCTTGTCACTGCACAATTCTAAGGAAGAATATACATGAAGGAAAAAACAAAGAGCACTTTTTGGAAGTCTTATGTCAAATTCACATTTCTCACACAAAAATTAAATATTTATTATTCCATTCTACCATCTATTATTGGGATTTTTTAAATAGGACCATTGAGCAAGTTATTTATAATTCCTTCCCTATTAATTTCTTAAACTTTCTACTCTAATCAAATTTATTATATTTTACATACAGTTTGTTGAAATGTAAAATGCTAGGTAGCACTGTATAATAGCCAGATGCATGAGAAATGTAAATCTTGAAGTTAAATTTATAATAAATCAGAAACAGAGTACAGTTCTATTCTTTAAAGCAACTCAAGTAAGCAGACTTTCATACAGAAGTTTGTCCTGACAACAAACCATTAAGCCATCAAATTTACAGCATAACTTTAATTAAATGTGTCATTTATAAACATGCAGCATTTTAATCTAAAATCATAATATAGGTACTAGACTGAATTTGTATTGAAATACATGTCACTAATCAATTACTATTTAAGTAATCCAATACAATTTGGAAAACTGTCAATAGGAGAGTCTTCCAACTTTTACTACATAATACCAATATCCCAACTATCAGAGATGTCTATCAATTGGGAATATGTTCCTCCACAAATAACAACAACCAAAAAAACTACTAACCATGATTTATATAAATAAGAGTTTATCTCCACAAGCAAGAATGTTTCCTTTGATCTTATTTCTCAAAACCGTCATCAGTTACTATGATTCTTTCCAGCTTTTCATTCCACCATCCTTAACACACTGACCTTTGTCTTCATGATTTTCTCCTCATGGTCATGAAATGGTTGCCATAGTTCTGATATTAAGTCAGTGTTAAGATTGGAAAAGTGAAAAAAAGAGTACCAGATGTATCTACCCCCTTATTATTATTAGTCCTACTGGCTAGGATTATGTCACAATTTCTAGTTTCAAGGGAAGCCAAAGAGTTTAATTCAGCATAATCACTGTGAGCAAAATTAGCAAGATACAAGAAAAGAATGGATAGTAGAATGAAGCAATATCTACCAAAGGCCTGAGATTAGTTTTTATCTACTGAAGATTTCAGATTCAGATGGTGAAATAAATTGAAACAAAAATCCTCCCTCTCTTTCCAAATACATAATAACACTAGGCAAAATGTTAGGAAAAAACACATACCTGAGCTGGAAGCATGTAAGGGAAATCTTCAAATGCCATAGACAAAGAAAGCCAATAACAATGCTTGGAAGCTGAAGTTCAAACTTCACATAGATAACTGGAATGAATGTACCTAAGAAGCAGAAGTAAAGATGCCAGATCTAGTACACAGGCAAAAGCAGGCACTGACCCAGAAGACAGGAAGGCAAGGTCTGGTGGGAGAACACTCCCAATCCATGCAAAATCATGACACAGATGTGGACAATGTACCTCATGCCTGGGACAAATCAGAATCTTTCGTAAGTAATCAGAGCTCCTGGCCTACCCGACTGCAGATGTGTAGCCTGGGTTCTCATACTACTCACCCTCAGAAACCTCAGGAGAAAAGATCAATGGAAATGGTCCAAGATAGGTTCTGTAGGACTCTGTAACGGGCAACCATAAAATCTCCTGAGACAGATACCTTCATTACCTAAGGCACATAGAAGATAACTACTACAAAAATTAAATTGCTGGAAAATATGGAAAAGAAAGTACCATAAGTGGTACACCAAATGGGAGAAATCACTCCCAGGGATCCACAAATAATAGAGCAATCTCAAAGGGACTCTACAATAAGGGCTTTTAAACTATTGAAAGGAATAGTAACTGCTAAGGCAAGACTGGGATATTATAAAAAAGAATAGGCAGATTTAAAAGTGAACCAAATACAAGTTTTAAAATGATAAATAGAGCAGAATATAAATAATTCATAAAGAATCTCAACTTTAGCCAGATGCAATGGTTCACACCTGCAATCCCAGAAAATCAGGAGACTGAGGCAGGAGGATCACAAATTTGAGGCTAGCCTCAGCCACAAGCAACCTTGTCTCAAAATATAAAATAAAAAGGGCTGGGGATATAGCTCAGTGTTAAAGTGCCCCTGGGTTCAATCTCCAGTAACAAAAACAAAACAAAATCTCAACTTTAACATTAGAGTGGTTAACAGAGTTATAGGATATCCAGAGCATTTTCTATTTTATATGTTACAGAAAAAAAAACTATTAAAGGAAGAGTGAGTTATTGGTCTTTTCCAAATCTCATCTTCATCAGATTCTTTCAACTTTAATAACAAAGAACCATAAACATAACCCATGGGGGGCTCTGGGGAATTGGGAAGGGAAATAAGAAATATTAAAGAAACTAAAAATTTGCCCTTTCCCTTCCAAGATCCTAAAATGAACTTGCATGTCATTCAGAGAAAAACAGATGAAACAGAAAAAGGACTCAGCTTTATTTAGAAGAACGCACCAATACAAAACCAACTGAACTTCAGAGAGCTAAGGGATACAGGGCAAAGGTCATACAAACAAAAATTATGAATATGGTAATTCCTGATCCTTAGAGTTTCCAAAATATCCTTACAAAGATTCATAAAGTGGACCAGATGAAGACATCAGCCAAGAAAAGCTTCTCAAGGGAGATGAAGTTTGAAAGATCCAGTGAGTGCGGAATATGGCAGAGTTACAAAAAATTATCAGAATACTGCTGAGTCACCTTTCCACATTCAGAGGTTTGTGTCCAGTCCTAATTGCACAAATTTACATGAGTTTTACGGAAGTTAGAAAGATCCAAGAGATGTTAAAATCTGTCCAGAAGATGGAATACCACATTATGAGCAAAGATTAAATAGTTCTGCTTCAATTCACATACAAGATATATAAATGCTATGTTCAAATTCTTCTTTCAGAGTTTTCAAGGTATTTTAAGAAGAATTAAGTTACTGTTCTCATTAAAGAAAAATGATCACAATTGGAAGAGAGATTACATACAAAAGGAAGACTGTGACTTTTAAAATAAGAAACCCTAAAATAAGCTACCAGGTGAGGAACTAACTCCCATTTCTAGGACATCCATTAAGAATCAGCCATGATGGGATTATGAGGATTTTCACTTTTTTCTTTGTACCTTACTAGAATGTCTGTATATTACCTTCTATGACAAAAGAATACCAAAACAAAAAACTGAAAAACTAACTAACATGGTTCAGACCATAGGTTGTGTGAAAAAGGAGAGTAGGAGGATATAGAAGACTCTGGGCCTTTTATTCTATAAGGAAAAAAAGCTCTTCCACAAATAATTTTTCATGTCAATAATTTCTGATAGAATATTAACTCTTAATACAAAATCTAGAAAAATCAATGTACTCAACCAGTTCTATAAGATCTAGGTAATAATTTCTTAACTGATTAATCACCTGATGATTGTATAACTTCTTTAATAATAATTAGGGATGCTAGAAAAGGTGGGGGAACAGTTATCCCATACAAAATAAAAATATTCAAAAAAAAGTCTAATCAAGAAAAGCTACATACATTATACTCATCATTTCAGGGGAAAAAAAGAAGAAATTAAAAATAATAACAATTATTCTACCTACTCATTTCCCATTTCTTTAAATAATTTCCTTTATGCTAAGAAATAAGTATTTTAATGAACATAGAAGAACAATTCCGAACAATGACCATGTTCTCCTTCATTTTATAATAGAACAATAAAATGGATAAAGTTACAAAGGAACATAATAAAATAATTCTTCCACAAAATCAATAAGGTCATTTAATAATTGTACAAAATTCAATCTCAGTTATATATAACACTTCTTGCTAAGACAGAAACACACAAAGGAATGTAATAGATTAATTATCAACCTGGTTTCCTAAAATAGAAGTACTTATACAAATTGCTGTAAATCAACTTTAATTACTAAACCAAATCACACCAAATTAGGCCTAAAATCATGTAAGTCTCCCTGGTTGCCTAGAATTAATGTTACTTACTAAAAAATCTGAGTCATTCCCTTAGTTCTATGTTTTGCAAATTTGGCCTGAGCTTCCTAAACTTAATTCAGAGGACTAGGCTGAGTAAATTCTACTATGATGTCATCTTGTTCATGGTGCTAACAGGTGAAGATATTAGAATTCAGAGACAAAAACATAATAAAAAGCTGGAAATGATGGGCAAAAAGAAAGAAAAACCAAGGGAGGGAGGAAGGGAAAGAGGAAGGGAGGGAGGAAGGGAGGGAGGAAGGAAGGACAAATGGGAAATCAGTAGCTTCCCATCCTAACTGAAAATTTGAATTTGGGAGTCTTTTTGAAAATACCAGATCAACTAAAATCAGAATCTTTGGAAAGTGAGACCATACTGTTTTGTTTTGTTTTCGTTTTTGTTTTTAACCCACCAGATGATTCTAGTACAGAGAACATATTTTAAAACATGACAATAGATTATATCAGAAAAAAATATTCAGGTTGAAATCAACCAAAGCAAAGAACTATATTCCAAATCAAGAATCAGTACCAACAGGCAAGAGACCACAAATATGACAATTCTTGTAACATCAGAACACAAAGATGACAACTTATAATAGCTAAGGCACCAAGAAATTATCTGAGGAACTAACTGCTGAGATGATGAAAGAAACTAAAACAAAAATGCAGCCCAATGTTTTTACTCTTCAAAGGTCATGAGAATAAATACAATATGAAAGTGAATCAATTTCATGATGAATCTACTATATCTTCCCTCACCATTTTCTTTATATTGTATTGCTAAAAAGGAATCAAATATGATAACAAACTTCTTGAACTGCCATTTGGGGTAGCATTTAGTTAATATCAAAGGTGAACGTATAGATTTAAATATGAAAATAAAAATTAAAAATTCCATTTTTTCCCTTAAAACTCACAAGTATCTGGATGTTTAAAAGCATCAGTGCTCTCTTTAACAAGTAAAGAAAAAAAAATGTCTAATTTCTCTGGATTCCTCTCAAGCTGCCTCTCTCTGGCTTCTCTTACATTTTGCTTTTAAGTCGTACATATGAATGCATGTTTAATGAACAAAATGTTCCCTAGCATGTGGTAAGAGCTATTGATATTAGCTATTTTATTCTTAATATATATCACATTAATATTAGCTATTATAGTAATATTAGCTCATTCTATCATTATAATTATTCCTATCATTCATATTAATATTGACTACTATAACCCTATTAATATTTTCATCATTATTAACATTGGTTCTTCCATATACACATCTACTGTACAACCCAGAGGTACTGAAGTTTCAGGGTCTGTAAATTCAGAAGTATAGAAGCATATTTAGGTAAGCACCTTTACATGCTGAAGCAATGATATGAACTTGAGGTTAACAGACTAGAATTGAACCTTGGCTGTGCTGCTATGTGACTTTACACAAGCAACTTAGCTCTTCGTGTCTCAGTTTCCACAACTGTAAAACTGGGGTAATAATGATTGGTTCTAAGAACTATTAAATCAAGTGAAAGTATTCTGAGAACTATTGAATTAAACTATTGAATAATGTGAAAGAGTATTCATTCATAATTTGGTACAGCACCTTCCACAAATGCTCAATAAATATTTACTGAGATGGAACACCCCAAGCCCCTCTCTAGGTAAACTAAGGTAAAAAATATTTTTGCCTTTGTACACATAGAAATATAGAACTGACTAGAGAACATCTTTTCAAGTTATTTTAACAAAATTTTCATTTTTATAATAATAAAATGTCTGTACAGCTGCCAAGAAAGGCAAGGTAAAAAAAAAAAAAAACTTATCTAAGATTCAAATGTATTAAATGTATTCAAATGTATTAAAGATAGTCTGACATTAAACTATACTACAGAGCAATAGTAACAAAAACAGCATGGTATTGGCACCAAAATAGACAGTCAAACCAATGGTACAAAATAGAAGACACATAGACATACCCACATAACTACAGTCACCTCATACTAGACAAAGGAGCCAAAAACATACAATGGAGAAAAGATAGCCTGTTCAACAAATGGTGCTGGGAAAACTGGAAATCCATATGCAGTAAAGTGAAATTAAACATCTATCTCTCACCCTACACAAAACTCAACTCAAAATTAATCAAGGACATAGGAATTAGACAAGAGTCTCTACACCAAATAGAAGACAAATTAGGCCCAAATCTTCATCATTTTGGCTTAGGATCAGACTTCCTCAACAAGACTCCCAAAGCACAAGAAATCAAAGCAAGAATCAATAAATGGCATGGACTCAAACTAAAAAGCATTTTCTCAGCAAAGGATACAATAAAGAATGTGAGGAGAGAGCCTACAGAGTGGGAGAAAATCTTTTCCACATGCATTTCAGATAGAGCACTTATCTCCAAAATTTATAAAGAACTTATAAAACTTTACACCAAAATTACAAAGAACCCAATCAATAAATGGGTCAAGGAACTGGACAGGTGATTAATAAATATATGAAAAAGTGTTCAGCATCTCTAGTAATTAGAGAAATACATATTAAAACAACTCTAAGATTTCATCTCACTCCAACTAGAATGGCTATTATCAAGAACACAAACAATAATAGATGTTGGTATGGATGTGGGGAAAAAGGCACACTTTTACATTGCTGGTGGAGTTGCAAATTGGTGCAGACACTCTGGAAAGCAGTGTGGAGAATCCTCAGAAAACTTGGAATGGACCCACCTTTTGACCCAGTTATCCCACTCCTTGGTTTATACCCAAAGGACTTAAAATCAACATACTAAGGTAACACAGCCACATCAATGTTTATAGCAGCTAAGTTCACAATAGCTAGATTGTGTAACCAACCTAGATGCCCTTCAACAGATGAATGGATAAAGAAACTGTGGTATATATATATGCAATGAAATATTATTCAGCCATAAAGAAGAAGAATATTATGGCATTTGCAAATAAAATGGATGGAATTGGAGAATATCATGCTAATTGAAATAAGCCAATCCCAAAAACCAAAGGCTGAATGTTTTCCCTGATAAGTGAATGATGATATGGGAGTGGGGGGGTAGGGCATGAGAGAAGAATGGGGGAACTTTAGATTATGTAGAAGGAAATGAAAGGGAGGAGGGTATGAGACAGACATCATTACCCTATGTTTATGTATGATTACATGAATGGTATGAATCTACATCATGTACGACCATAGAATGAAATGATGTACTCCATTTGTGTACAATGAATCAAAATGCAGTCTGTAAAAAATTAAAAGATTAAAAAAAAGTCTGAGTCTAGCAGCATCAGTGTCTCACACATGATAAGTCTCTTAAAAATGTTGAATTCATGAATAAACTGATTACTGAAAGAATACATAATATAATTTTTTGTTCTGTGATATTGGAATAAAATTTATATATATGATTGCACTTCCTATGTTATAATTTTCTGATGCCAATGAAAATGCTTTTTACCAAGCATTTGATGAAGTGGGAACTCTGTCAATCTGAACTGGAGAGAATATTTAGAGTAATGGGAATCTTATGGTTTGAACAGTTTTGAAGTGCTAATAGTCTTCTGCTTCAGAAGGAAAATAAGCACTTGTCAATGTGGGTCAAATCAATCATTTCAAGAGTAGTGTTCACAGAATGTTTGGTAAGAATAAAAAGTAAAAGCCAGAACAGAATATTTCTTACAAAATCTACCTTTATATAACATGACACAAACATGATAAATTAGGCTCAAACATAAAAGGCATGCATAAGAAAAGCAATTCTCATTCTCAATAGTTTCTTAGCTTTTTAAAATAAGTCCAATGATGGAAAGAATTTGTCCATTTGATTTTTAATTATGTGCTTAAAGAGAAGATCATGCTACAAAGGTATTAAATCATGAAGGCTAAACATGCACACAAAAAAGGAAAATGAGTAATCTGAAACGTAAATAGGGTGGGTGACTTGGCCAAACTCATGGCTTGTCAAGGGCAGAACCAGAAAGAGAATGGGATAGGCCCAAGAATTCTACTGTTCTCTCTCTCCCAGGATTCAAAGAATTCTATATAAGACAACAGGTAAACTTTTAAACTTAAACTCAGGAATAGTGTGGTTTCAGAGATAAGAATTTTCTTTGTTCACAAAAAGTCTTCTGGTTGATATTGCCTAAAATGTCATCAGTAAGAAATAGGGACGTTAATAGGAAACAGTCATCAATGGAACATAGATGAAAATATGAGCATGCAAATGAAACATGAAAGCTCATGATAAAGATAGAAGACTAGAGACTAGGAAAAAGTTATACAATTGAATCTTATCATTGATTCTAATTTCATTCCTCTACTATCTAAAAGAATGCAAAGTATTCCCTCTCTCTCTCTCTCTCTCTCTCTCTCTCTCTCTCTCTCTATTTGCTTTGTAGCCTAAAATATGGCCTATTCTACAAAATGTTCCATGTGCTACTTAGAAGAAAGTGAATTCAGTCACTGATGGATGAAATATTCTCTAAATATCTATTAAGTCCAAATTATTGCATTTTTTAATTCTGTATCATCTTTATTCAGTTTTTGATTTTCAATGATGAAAGAGTATTAAAGTCACCCAGCATTATGTGTTGTTGTCTCTGATTCTTAATACTGAGAAGGGTTTGTTTTACATAGATGATCCATTTGAAGGGGCATAAATGTTTATAATTATTATTTCTTGTTGTATATTCCCTTAAGCAGTATGAAATGACCTTCTTTGTCTGTTCTAATTTTGGCTCAAATCCACTTTATCTGAGATGAGTAACCCCTGTGTATTCAAGATCTAGGTGAACAGTATGTTTTTCCCATCCTTTCACCTTCAGTATGTGAACGCCCTTGCCTATGAGGTGAGTCTCTTGCAAACAGAGTATTATTGGGTCTTGTTTTTCAATCCAATCTACCAAAAACGTATGTCTTTGGATTGAAGAGTTTAGACCATTTACATTCAATATTCTTATTGAGAGATGATTTTTATTTCCTATCATTTTGATTTATTTCTAGTATTGAATTTAATTTTCCTTTAATTGACTGTTCTTCTAGTGTGGATCCTCCCTCTGCTGTATAGTGATAAAACATATCAAAAGCTCTGGGACGCAATGAATGTGTTTCTAATAGGAAAGTTCATAGCATTGAGCTCATACATTGAAAGAATGGGAAGATACTAAATAAATAATTCAACATTGCCCCTGGCTCCTTCCGGACCCCAGAGACTGGCCACACCCAGCGCAGACTCAGCGCCTGCACTGCAGCTCCCCAGTGTGTTTGGAGGCTGGTGCGGACATTTTTAATTACTCCTGAGCACATGGCCACCATTTTGGGGTGCAGCAACTCCCGTTCTGAGGCAGCTAGAGGAGACTGGAGGCCCCTTGACACGAAGGACACTCGCATGGAGATACCGAGGACTGGGAGGTTTGAGTAGTGGATGACTATGAACCATAGATTTTTTTAAATTTTAATTTTTATTTCTCCTTTGTTTTCTCACTCTATTTTCCTTTTAGTTATTCCCTTGCATTCTCTTTCTCCCTTTTCTCTGCTAAAGACCAACTCCTTTTTATCCCGCTCTCACTCTTCCCTTGATCAGGTACCTCTATTTACTCACTTCTTATCCCATTAACAATTACATCCTACCCTCCATCCCCATCATTTTCCTCCACCACTAGAGGTTGTAGAGCTCATTGCAAGCCTATTGGCTATACTGTAGATAATAATCAAACTCATCCTGTTTGTTGAAATACTGTTAATGTCTTTATAGGCATTATCTGGTGTAGGGCTTCATATTGTTTGTATGGGGTGCTGCTGATATTGATCTTCCCCTGGGGGTGGGTGTTGGAAACCTTCAGGGTCACAATAAGCCTGCAGAGGGGCAGCTGCAATACCACAGATCTTCACTGCTAGAGAGGAATCTACAGAAACAGTATGAAAAAACAGGGGAAGAAATTGTCCCTAACAAACCAAGATGCTATGTTGATAGAATCCAATGACAACATGGTAGAGAAATGAAAGAAAAGGAGTTTAGAATGTACATAATTAAAACAATCTGTGAAGCAAAAGATGAGAAAAGAGAACAAATGTAGGCGATGCATGATCACTCCAATAACAGGTAAAAGAGCAAATGCAGGAAACAACAGAGAACATCAATAGAGATAAGAGATTCTGAAAACAAACAAACAGAAATACTTGAAATGAAAGAAACAATAAACCAAATTAAAAACTCAACAGAAAGCATCACCAACAGAATAGTTCTAGTGGAAGACAGAATCTCAGTGAAGACAGAATATTTAATATTGAAAATAAAGTTGACCACACAGAGAAGGTGGTAAGAAATCATGAACAGACCTTCAAGAACTATAGGACATCATGAAAAGACCAAATTTAAGAATTATCAGGATTGAGGAAGGCACAGAGATACAAACCAAAGGAATGAACAACCTGTTCAATGAAATAATAGCAGAAAATTTCCCAAACCTGAAGAATGAAATGGAAAATCAAATACAAGAGGCTTACAGAACACCAAATGCACAAAATCACAACAGATCCACACCAAGTCACATTACAATGAAAATAGCTCACATACAAAATAGATAGGATTTTAAATACTGAGAGAGAAAAGTGTCAGGTTACTTATAAGGGGAAACCAATACAGTTATCAGCAGATTTATGAGTCCAGACCTTAAAAGCTAGAAGGACCTGGAACAACATGGAAGCCAACCAAGAATCTTATACCCAGCAAAACTAACCTTCAGGTTTGATGATGAAATAAAATCTTTCCACTATAAACAAAAGTTAAAATAATTTACAAATAGGAAGCCTGCACTACAGAACATTCTCAGCAAAATATTTCATGAGGAGGAAATGAAAAACAACAATACAAGTCAGCTAAGGGAGGAACTACCCTAAAGGAAAAGTCAATCAAAGGAGAAACCAAGTCAAGTCAAAAACCAAAAATAAGCCAAAATTACCTACCCCTCAGATAGGGCTTTAATCTCCAGGATATACAAAGAACTCAAAAAACTTAACACCAAAAAAGCAAAGAACCCAAACAATAATTGACAAGAAACTAAATAGACCCTTCTCAAAAGAAATACAAATGGTCAACAAATAGATGAAAAAATGTACAGTATCTCTAGCAAATAGAGAAATGCAAATCTCATGCCAGTCAGAATGGCAATTATCAAGAATACAAGTAACAACAAATGCTGTCAAGGATGTGAGGAAGAGGATACACTCATACATTGTTGGGGGGACTGCAAACTGGTGCAGTCACTCTGGAAAACAATATGGAGATTTCTCAAAAATCTAGAGGTAAAAACCACCATTTGATCCAGTTATCCCATTCCTTGGCATATATCCAAAGGATTCAAAATAAGTATACTACAGTGATACATCCACATCAATGTTTATAGTAGCACAGTTCACAATACCTAAGCTATGGAGTCAAACTAGGTGCCCCTCAACAGATGAATGGATAAAGAAAATGCTATATATATATATATATATATATATATACACAATGGAGTATTACTCAGCCATAAAGAATGACTTTATGACATATGCCAGTAAATGGATGGATCTGGAGACTGTCATGCTAAGTGAAATAAGCCAGTCCCAAAAAAACCAAAGGTTGAATGTTTTCACTGATACATGGAAACTAATCCACAATAAGGGGGAGGAATTTTTGAAAAGAATAGAAGTTCAATGGAGTACATAAAGGGAAATGAAGGTGAATGAGAAAGGGAAAAATGGTGGAAAGAATCTGACATAACTACCCTATGTACATATATGACTGTACCACAGTGAATCTCACCATCACATACATCCACCAAAAATTAATTAACACAAAATAACTATGGGTAAATGGCAGAAAAATCAGTAGAGCAGAGAGAAGGGAGCAGGGGTTGAGGGAAGCAATGGGAAGGAGAAGTACTAGGGACTGAATTAGAACAAGATATATTCCCTGCTTTTATAATTATGTCAAAATGTATTCTACTGTCATATATAACTAAAAAGAACCAATTAAAAAACAAAATGAGAAAGATAAAATGAGGATCTATCTTATAAAGTTATATGAAGGTTAAAAGACCTAGTATATGGAAAGAATTTAGCAGAATACATGGTCCATAGTAAACAATTCAAACATGTGACTTTATAAAACTCTTGAACACATTGACCTCTTTGGAGTAAACATGTTTAAGTCTCATTTATCCATGTTTGGCAAAGAATATGAATTTCAGCAGTATTTTAGACCTCTAAATTAGGATAAGATTCATTTCCATTTCTATAAAAATGTGGTCCCCAAAAGAAAAAATCGTATTTCTTGAAAATATTTCCAAATCGTTAAATATTTTTATCTTAGTACTTTATTCAAATATACTTCTATTTAATGTCTCCAATTGAGCAACAAAATGCAGTATCATAAATGTCATTGCTATAATACTATGGTTCAATAGCAAATTCAATGTAGCAAGTCCCATCAATAGCTTTGAGTGCAGTTCTGTCTTACAGTTAACTATATCCATTTTTTATATTAGTCTATATGAAGATCCTAAAGTGGCAAATTCCCTATGAAGAGAAAACACAATCTAAATATTAAAATGCCTCTTAGCAAAAGTTAAAGGAATACTTCTAGGTTTCTAAACGAGTAATAAATCCTGGGAACTTGTTAGAAATGTAAAATTTCAAACCCCACCTGAAGCTAAATAATCAGAAACTCAAAAGTTAGGGACCAGCAATCTGTGCCTTAACAAGTCCTCCAAATGTTTCTTTTTTCTTTTTTTTTTTAATTTTGATTCATTGTACACAAATGGGGCACAACTATCATTTCTCCCGTTGTACACAAAGTACAGTCACAACATTTGCATAATCATACAAGTACATAGGGCACACACTTCAGATAGAGCACTGATCTCTAGAATCTAAAAAGAACTCCAAACGTTTCTGATGTTTGTAGAAGTTTAAGAACCACTGGTCTAATCCCTAGGCAGTATGGTTGCATGCTTTTCAGATACCACGCTGAAGTTGCCTAACCCCCCAGGGACTATACCTGCAGATGATAGACAACCTATAATTTTTGGTCCTACAATGTAATTACAAGGTAAATTCTTTACTTCACCACTGATTACCAAAAGCTCATAAAGGGTGGATGGGAGGGATTTGGTAAAACTTCAAGTCTTACAGCTTCACATCCCACTTTACTTCCTACTAGAAAGTCCTAACCAGGTGAACACAGTTATAATCAAAGTATGGAACTCATGTTCCTTTCTTCCATGCCACTACCATGATGCTAACCACTGTTTACCCAGTGTGAGTAGTAACAAAGGGCCTTCAGGGAAGATTTGACTGGTAAGACCCTTCCATTATTCCAACTGTCTATGAAAAGAGAAATCTAAATTACCTGAAAAGTTTAATCCATTTTGATTAAATTAAGTTAAATTCTGGTCTTTCTAAACTATTGGGTTGGAAACTGTTATGGGGAGCAACTTAAGATCACCACCGAGAAGCCCAAATTTGAGAGTCTTTATTAAGCTGGCCGGATGACTGTCTCACACAATGCCCCAAAAATGGCTGTTGGGAGAACAGCCCTGAGAGACCACTGATTTTCAACACCCATTCCAGCCAGAAGATTACATCTATATCAAACGGTTTCAGAAAGAAAGACTAACACCCGGCCAAAATGGAGGGGACCTTACTCACATGGATTCATCACATCTGAGTCAAGACAACAGAAAAATGGACAGCCCTCAGAGAACCCAACCACCCTCTAAAGATAAGACTGAAAAGGGTTAATCATATTTATTCTCTTGCTTAGACTATGTTATAAGGCCCAAGCTACTAAAACAACATATTTTGTTGGTAAAATTAATTTATATACATGACCACTACAACCCCTTACCTAATTTAGAAGATAAATCAAATATTCTCACACCTCTACTGTGGCACATGGGACTTCCTCAGGCCCATAAGACAACCATCTTATGGCCCCTGAGAAAACATAATTTACTTGTACATCAGGAATAACTCCATGCCTGGCCCTTCAACTTTTTGAGATTACCAAATGGAATGAATTCTGTGTTACTGTTCACATCATTCCCCAGGTATACTATTACAGTGGAATGATTCGGACATAACTTTACTGTGTACTTACATGAATATACCACAGTGAATCTCTTCATCATGTACATACACAAGACTGGGATCCTAATTAAAATAAGATGTACTCCATGTTTTTATAATCATATCAAAATATACTCTACTGTCATGTATAACTAAAAAGAACAAAAATAAATAAAAATTTTTAAAAATTTTAAAAGGTTTTTATCAACCAACAAAGTCTTAGTTGCCAAATTTTAACACACTCTACATAGCTGTTACTAAATCCACCTTGGTTTAGCTACCTGGACTCATGTCTGGTCTAATGAGAAACAGGGCTTTTGCAAAATCTGAACAGGTCATTTCACTAAAGTCCGATAAAATACTAAGAAATGGTATTGTTTTAGGAAACCTCTAGCAGAGAGTAACACCAAAAGCAATAAATACAGGCATTTTCCTTGACTTCTCTTTCCTTTCTTACACTCCAATATTCACATAAAAATATTATAAATATAGCCAGACTGCATGAGAACTAGAAACTGGAAGATCAGGAGCAGAGTTCCTACTTGCATTCTCTCAGAGGATTCTGACCATTTTTTTTTCCACTATGGCTAAGTACTATTCCAATTTTGGTATGTAACAGATCTAATAGCTCTGAGTTTGAATCTCAATTTTAATACTTTCTGTCTGACCATATAAAAAGTTTAACCTCTGGAAGACTCCATTTCTTTAGTTTTGAAGTAGAATAATAGTACTTACCCTCATAAGCAGTGATTTACAATAGGCAGAATAATATGTACTCAGTGAACTAGCAAAGCATCAAGATGAAATAATATTTAGACCCCAGTGCTACAAAAAAATTTTGAAAACGTTTGACTGAGAAAAGCATTAAAACAGTCATCAAAGTAGTGATTTTATAATACCATAGGTATTATTTGAAATTATATTAGGTCTGTGCTTGCATTGCAGGAAGTAGTGACAAAGCACCACAATCTTTTCAGTGCTTATTGCAGTGGTAAGTCTCAACATGGCCCTGTTCACAGCATGGATATAAAGGTTGTGATATAACTGGAGCAATATTTGGTCCAAAGAAACTCTCAATAGATGTTGACTGCTCTAATGATCTGTATACCAGCTTCTTCTGCTCACTTTTACCTTCTACTTCCTCATAACTTTAGTTTACAGCCTACTCCAAACCTTGCTCTATAAGATGTTCCAATTAAGAGTTTACCATAATTGAACACAACATTTTATGTCTTTAGTTCAACTCTTCAAGAACAAAAAATCTAAGTGCATTGAACCCAAGCAACTGTAGGCTGAAGTGGAGGTTTGTAGAGTAGAGTTGAGTTATATGACCACCTAAGCCCCCTTCTTTTCTTTTACTTTACTTGCAAAAAGGGTTATTATATCCTTGAGAAGTCAGATTTGGTAGTTTCTGCTATGGTTAAAAAAATAACCCCTAGGACTGGGGATGTAGCTCAGCGGTAAAGTGCTTGTTTAGCATGTTTGAGGCACTGACTTCAATCCCGAGGAAAATTAATTTAATTAATTTTTTAAAATTATGTTTCTTTAAAATAATGAAGGTTTATTTCTAGCCCATATCCCATGTTGACCACAGGTTGGCTGTGACTCTGATTCGCAGGTTTTCTTCATGCCAGGATCAACGCTAAAGGAAGACTTCCTACCTATGATGCACCATTCTTGTGACAAAGGGAAAAAAGCAATGGCAAAATAATTGATACCAAGTAATGTTTCTGCTTAGACAGTATGTAAGTCACATTTCTCAAAGAAAAATACATAGCCAAGCCTAGAGGTTGGAAGCATAATCCTCCTATGGGAAAGGCAGTGAATAAATGGGGAAAATAACAACTTAGCACAAGGACTATGGGAAAGCAAGTTGTTAAGATATACCTATGACAATCATGTAAAGAACCATACATAATATTTCCAGTGCGTGACTTACAAAGTAACATACAATGTTGCAATGACTGCTCAGGAATGCTGATTTAAGTTTTCTCAAGTCACTAAAACAATCTGAAGACGTTTCCAGTCAGCAGGACAGAGTATATTTTCCACAAGTAAATCAGTCAGTACTGAAGTGTTTTGTTGAAAGCAAAGCAACAAAAATATGCACTGCCCTAAATTTTAATATATATAATACATATATAATTTTAATATTTTATATATAGTATATATATTTTTTTTCCATACTTGGTGCACAAATGACTCTTAAGAGAGCCATTTTATTGTTTTTAATAAATTGAGGAATTTAGAAAACAATTATTTCTAGTAGATAGTTTTTGCACTTAAATCAGTTTTTTCTGCTTCATTAAAATGTGAATTTAGGGGGACATTATGATTAAATTAGTTTTAAATACCATGGGGAACATCATGGTATTTAGTAATGATATCATATGATGCCAGAATAGTCCAGGGAGCCTGTAGACAATATTATATAATGAAACCATTTTTTTAAAATTGATCATAATACAAAAGGTAAAAAATGTATAATTTTAGGTATTTGCAATTAGTAGCAAAAGGCATGATTACATACTTTAATGCTCTATTGGAAAATGTCCTAAATCTAATATTGAACTTTGGAGTTGTGGCAAACAATGATAAAAGTTAAGGAACCATTTCATTGTCTTCTCTTTAGAAATCAAAAAGTTCCTCTTTGCTCTGCCTACTCTACCAGTAAGGAGACTCTGTAGTCTGTTGATTCCCATGTCAAAGAACCAATATAGCTCAAGTTTCTGAGAGATGCACAGCAAACCCAGAGGAGTGTCTGAAGATTTACAGAAGTGAATCTTCATTTTTTTATCCTACTTAAGCAAAGTACTTACTTAGATAAGAAAAAAATGAAAGAAAGCTATCTTTATAAGAAACCAAATTTTTTCACTTTCCACATCTTTTATTCTTCACAAGGTAAAGTCAATGAAGTATGATATTTTTAAATTTAATTAAAGAACACAATTTTTCATTTTTTCAAATAATTTATGCTAAAACTTCCTTATATGGGTTTTCTTAAGCATTTTATGAGTCTGCCCAAAAGTCAAGGCATTTTATCCATCATGTACTATATCCACAGTATTTAAGGCCTAAGTTTATTTAACAAAACAAAAATATTTTAGGCAACAAAAAATAAACAAGTGGTACTCAATCAAACTAAAAGGTTTCTGCATGGCAAAGGAAATCATTCAACAAAATGGAAAGGAAGTCGATAGATTGGGAGAAAACAGTTGCAAATCATGTCTGATAAGAGGTTAATATCTAAAATACATAACTTATACAACTTAATAGTAAAACAACAACAGCAACAACAAATAACCCAATTTAAAACTGGGCAAAGGACCAGAACAGATATTTCCAAAGAAGACCTAAAAACAGCCAACAGGTAAATGAGAATGTGTTCAACATCGCTAATCAGGGAAATGTAACTAAAAACCACAATGAGATAGTATCTCACAAATGTTAGCAAGGATGTGAAGAAAAGAAAGCCTTGTACACTAGTGGTAAGAATATAAATTAGTATCGCTATCACAGAAAACAGAAGGGAGGGTCCTAAAAAAGTTAAAATTAGAACTACATATAACCTAGAAATTCCACTTAGAAGTGTGTTTATCCAAAGAAAATAAAATCAGTATCTTAAAAAGAGATATCTGTACCTTCATGTTTCCTGCTTCAATATTCATAATAGGGGGGAAGGAAAGATACGGTGGAATGAGATAAACATTGCTACTCTATGAACATGTATATTACATAAATAGTGTGACTTTACTTCATGCACAACCAGAGAAATGAAAAGTTGTACTCCATTTGTGTACAATAAATCAAAATGCATTCTTCTGTCATTTATAACTAAATAGAACAAACAATAAAAAATATTCATGATAGTCAAGAGATAGAAACAACTGAGTGCTCACTGACAGATGTATATATGAAATTATGGTGTGTGTATTGTCTGCACACTTATGCAATATTATTCAGTCTTTTAGAAAGAATAACATAGAGCAACATGGATGATCCTGGAAGACATTATCATGCTAAGTGAACTAAGCCAGTCACAAAAAGACAAATACTGTACGATCTCACTCATATGTGAATCTAAAAATCCAAACTCATGGAAGCAAAATGTACAATGGGGCTTTCCAGAGTGGGCACATGGACTGAGGGTAATAGATGGAGATGTTCATCAAAAGATACAAACATTTAGTTAAAATATGAGTAAGTTCTGAGAATCAAAGTTACAACATAGCAACTATAATCAACAATACTATGCTGTATACTTGAAATTTTCCAAGACCTTAAATATTCTCACCAAACACACACATAAAGAAACCAGTAACTATGTGAGATGATGAATGTATTCATTAACTTGCTTGTAGTAATTACATCACAATATATGTATATCACAATACATTTCACTATAACTATAATACTATACCATATACATTAAGAAGAAGCTTAGACTTTGTTTCTTTTTTTTTTTTTTTTTTAATATCTAAGTTATATTTATTTCATGTACTTTCATTAAACAAGCATCTCATTGAATATTTTCTTTATTTCTCCCTTGAGACCAGATTTTTTTAGTTAAATAACATTTGAAATCTGAGATATAATCTGCCACTCATTAGTAAATAACCTTTATGTCTCTCGATTTTCTAATTTATTTTCAATTAGTCCTGCTGGAAATTTATGAACTCTAAATCTGAAAGTGTTTCCTACTTTAAATTTGTATTACATTTTTCTTTTTTTTTTTTTTTTTTTTTTTTTATTATTATAAAATTGTAAACAAATGGGATACATGTTGTTTCTCTGTCTGTACATGGCGTAAAGGCATACCATTTGTGTAATCATAAATCTACATAGGGTAATGTTGTTTGATTCATTCTGCCATTTTTTCCCTTCCCCCCCTCCCCTCCCACCCTTCCCCTCCATCTATACAGTCCTTCCTTCCTCCATTCCTGCCCCCCTCCCTAAACCCAACTCCAACCCCAACACTAACCCTTCCCACCCCCCATTATGTGTCATCATCCACTTATTAGCGATATCATTCTTCCTTTGGTTTTTTGAGATTGGCTTATCTCACTTAGCATGATATTCTCCAGTTTCATCCATTTGCCTGCAAATGCCATAATTTTATCATTCTTTATGGCTGAGTAATATTCCATTGTATATATATACCACAGTTTCTTTATCCATTCATCAATTGAAGGACATCTAGGTTGGTTCCACAATCTGGCTATTGTGAACTGGGCAGCTATGAACATTGATGTGGCTGTATCTCTGTAATATGCTGATTTTAAGTCCTTTGGGTATAGGCCAAGGAGTGGGATAGCTGGGTCAAATGGTGTTTCCATTCCAAGTTTTCTAAGGAATCTCCACACTGCTTTCCAGAGTGGCTGCACTAATTTGCAGCCCCACCAGCAATGTAAGAGTGTACCTTTCTCCCCACATCCTCGCCAACACCTGTTGTTGGTTGTATTCTTGATAATTGCCATTCTAATTGGGGTGAGATGGAATCTTAGGGTGGTTTTGATTTGCATTTCTCTTATTACTAGAGATGTTGAACATTTTTCCATATGTTTGTTGATTGCTTGTATATCTTCTTCTGTGAAGTGTCTATTCATTTCCTTAGCCCATTTGTCGATTGGATTATTTACATTCTTGGTGTAGAGTTTTTTGAGTTCTTTATAGGTTCTGGAGATTAGCGCTCTATCTGAAGTATGATTGGCAAAGATTTTCTCCCACTCTGTAGGCTCTTTCTTTGCATTGCTGATAGTTTCCTTTGCTGAGAGAAAGCTTTTTAGTTTGAATCTATCCCAGTTATTAATTCTTGCTTTTATTTCTTGTGCTATGGGAGTCCTGTTGAGGAAGTCTGGTCCTAAGCCGACATGTTGAAGCTCTGGACCTACTTTTTCTTCTATAAGATGCAAGGTCTCTGGTCTGATTCCGAGATCCTTAATCCATTTTGAGTTTAGTTTCGTGCATGGTGAGAGATATGGGTTTAGTTTCATTCTGTTGCATATGGATTTCCAATTCTCCCAGCACCATTTGTTGAAGAGGCTATCTTTTCTCCATTGCATATTGTTGGAACCTTTGTCTAGTATGAGAAAATTGTATTTATTTGGGTTTGTGTCCGTGTCCTCTATTCTGTACCATTGATCCACCTTTCTATTTTGGTACCAATACCATGCCGTTTTTGTTACTATTGCTTTGTAGTAGAGTTGAAGATCTGGTATTGCGATACCCCCTGCTTCACTCTTTCTGCCAAGGATTGCTTTAGCTATTCTGGGTTTTTTATTCTTCCAGATGAATTTCATAATTGCTTGCTCTATTTCTGTAAGGTACATCATTGGGATTTTAATTGGAATTGCATTGAATCTGTATAGCACTTTTGGTAGTATGGCCATTTTGACAATATTAATTCTTCCTATCCAAGAACATGGGAGATCTTTCCATCTTCTAAGGTTTTCTTGAATTTCTTTCTTTAGTGTTCTGTAGTTCTCATTGTAGAGGTCTTTCACCTCTTTTGTGAGATTGATTCCCAAATACTTTATTTTTTTCGAAGCTATTGTGAATGGGGTAGTTTTCCTAATTTCTCTTTCTGAAGATTCATCGCTTATATATAAAAATGCCTTAGATTTATGTGCATTGATCTTATATCCCGCTACTTTACTGAATTCACTTATGAGATCTAAAAGTTTTCTGGTGGAATTTCCTGGTTCCTCTAAGTATACCATCATATCATCAGCAAATAGGGATAGTTTGAGTTCTTCTTTTCCTATTCGTATCCCTTTAATTTCTTTGGTCTGTCTAATTGCTCTGGCTAGAGTTTCAAGGACGATATTGAATAGAAGTGGTGAAAGAGGGCATCCCTGCCTTGTTCCAGTTTTTAGGGGGAATGCTTTCAGTTTTTCACCATTTAGAATGATATTAGCAATGGGTTTAGCGTAGATGGCCTTTACAATGTTAAGGAATGTTCCCACTATCCCAATTTTTTCTAGTGTTTTGAGCATGAAGGGGTGCTGTATTTTATCAAATGCTTTTTCTGCATCTATCGAAATAATCATGTGATTCTTGACTTTAAGTCTATTGATATGGTGAATGACATTTATTGATTTTCTGATGTTGAACCAACCTTGCATCCCTGGGATGAAACCCACTTGATCATGGTGCACTATCTTTTTAATATGTTTTTGTATGCGATTTGCTAAAATTTTGTTTAGAATTTTTGCGTCGATGTTCATTAAGGATATTGGTCTGAAATTTTCTTTCCTCAATGTGTCTCTGTCTGGTTTAGGAATCAGGGTAATATTGGCTTCATAGAATGAGTTTGGGAGAGTTCCCTCCTCTTCTATTTTCTGGAATACTTTGAGAAGTATTGGAATGAGTTCTTCTTTAAAAGTTTTGTAGAACTCGGCTGAGAACCCATCTGGTCCTGGACTTTTCTTTGTTGGTAAGCTTTTGATGACTTCTTCTATTTCATTACTTGAAATTGGTCTATTTAAATTGTGTATGTCCTCCTCGTCCAGTTTAGGCAATTCATATGTCTCTAGAAACCTGTTGATGTCTTCGAAATTTTCTATTTTGTTGGAGTATAGATTTTCAAAATAGCTTCTAATTATGTTTTGTATTTCGGTCGTGTCTGTTGTGATATTTCCTTGTTCATTCCGAATTTTAGTGATTTGGGTTTTCTCTCGTCTTCTCTTTGTTAGTGTGGCTAAAGTTTTATCAATTTTGTTTATTTTTTCGAAGAACCAACTATTTATTTTGTCAATTTTTTGTATTGTTTCTTTCGTTTCAATTTCGTTGATTTCAGCTCTCAGTTTAACTATTTCCTGTCTTCTACTACTTTTGGTGTTGGTCTGTTCTTCTTTTTCTAGGGCTTTGAGTTGTAGTGTTAGGTCATTTATTTTTTGAGTTTTACTTCTTTTATTAAATGCGCTCCATGAAATAAATCTTCCTCTAAGTACCGCTTTCATAGTGTCCCAGAGATTTTGATATGTTGTTTCTTTGTTCTCGTTTACCTCTAAGAATTTTTTAATTTCCTTCCTAATATCTTCTGTTATCCATTCATCATATAGTAGCATATTGTTTAATCTCCAGGTGTTGGAGTAGTTTCTGTTTTTTACTCTTTCATTAATTTGTAACTTCAATCCATTATGATCTGATAGAATACAAGGTAGTGTCTCTATCTTCTTGTATTTGCTGACATTAGCTTTGTGGCATAATATATGGTCTATTTTAGAGAAGGATCCATGTGCTGCTGAGAAGAAAGTGTATTCGCTCTTGGTTGGATGGTATATTCTATAAATGTCTGTTAAGTCTAAATTATTGATTGTGTTATTGAGATCTATGGTTTCTTTGTTCAATTTTTGTTTGGAAGATCTGTCCAGTGGTGAAAGAGGCGTGTTAAAATCACCTAGTATTATTGTGTTATGGTCTATTTGGTTTCTAAAATTGAGAAGGATTTGTTTAACATACATGGATGAGCCACTGTTTGGGGCATAGATGTTTATGATTGTTATATCTTGCTGATTTATGCTTCCCTTAAGCAGTATGAAATGTCCTTCTTTATCCCTTCTAACTAACATTGGCTTGAAGTCCACATTATCTGAAATGAGGATGGATACTCCAGCTTTTTTGCTGAGTCCATGTGCATGGTATGTTTTTCCCCATCCTTTCACCTTTAGTCTATGGGTATCTCTTTCTATGAGGTGAGTCTCTTGCAGGCAACATATTGTTGGATCTTTCTTTTTAATCCAATCTGCCAGTCTATGTCTTTTGATTGATGAATTCAGGCCATTAACATTCAGGGTTATTATTGAGATATGATTTGTATTCCCAGTCATTTGGTTCATATTTAAAATTTTTACACATCTTGGTTCCTCCTTTATTTGACAGTTCCTTTAGGATAATTCCTCCCTTTGCTGATTTGCTTCTTTGTTTTTTATCTCTTCCTCATGAAATATTTTGCTGAGAATGTTCTGTAATGCTGGCTTTCTTTTTGTAAATTCTTTTAGCTTTTGTTTATCGTGGAATGATCTTATTTCATCGTCAAATTTGAAGGTAAGTTTTGCTGGGTATAAGATTCTTGGTTGGCATCCATTTTCTTTCAGAGCTTGAAAAATGTTGTTCCAGGCCCTTCTAGCTTTTAGGGTCTGGATTGAAAAATCTGCTGATATCCGTATTGGCTTCCCCCTGAATGTAATTTGGTTCTTTTCTCTCACAGCCTTTAAAATTCTGTCTTTATTTTGTATGTTAGGCATTTTCATTATAATGTGCCTTGGTGTGGGTCTGTTGTAATTTTGTGTATTTGGAGTCCTATAAGCCTCTTGGACTTGATTTTCCATTTCATTCTTCAGATTTGGGAAATTTTCTGATATTATTTCTTCAAATAGATTGTTCATTCCTTTGGTTTGTTTCTCTAAGCCTTCCTCAATCCCAATAATTCTCAAATTTGGCCTTTTCATGATATCCCATAGTTCTTGGAGATTCTGTTCATGATTTCTCACCATCTTCTCTGTTTGTTCAACTTTGTTTTCGAGGTTAAATATTTTGTCTTCAATATCTGAAGTTCTGTCTTCCAGCTGTTCTATCCTATTGGTTATGCTTTCTATGGAGTTCTTAATTTGGTTTATTGTTTCCTTCATTTCAAGGATTTCTGTTTGGTTTTTTTTCAATATCTCTAACTCTTTATTGAAATGATCTTTTGCTTCCTGAATTTGCTCTGTTAACTGTCGATTGGTGCGATCGTTCAATGCCTGCATTTGCTCTTTCATCTCATCGTTTGCTTCCCTAATCATTTTAATTATGTACATTCTGAACTCCCTTTCTGTCATTTCTTCTGCCATGCTGTCGTTGGATTTTATTGATGTAACATCTAGATTTGTTTGGGGCATTTTCTTCCCTTGTTTTCTCATATTGTTCAGGGATCAGTGGGTCATTAAGATATTGCAGATTTCCTCTATCAACTTATAATGTCCCTGAAGATTGCTAGTATATCCCCTCTTATCCTTCAGTAGCCTGAAGTCTTGGAGGAGGTTGATAATGCAGTGCTCCACGAAGAAGCTGCCTCTCTAGGTGTGGTAACCCTCAGGTGGCGTATATTCCCTGCTAGTGGGCGGAGGTGCCTCCACTTGTTGACCAATGGTCATCCAATGGGGAAGTAGACTGTGGGCTGAGGCAAGGCCTGTTTGTGCCTATGTCTCTGGCTTTACCGTCCCTGTGGGAAAACCTCCCCCGGCCGGGGAGAGTCACTCGGTGGGGACGTCTCACTGGTCAGTTGCCCTCCTAGAGGTTCCCCTCAATCTACAACTACTGCCTGGGCTGGGCTGTCTTCTTCTGCAACGATCCCAGGGGCCCAGACCTACGTCCTGGGCCTGGGAGCCTCACCCTTCGCAGGCGAGTCTCCTTAGGCTGCCTCTCCCAGAGAATCTGCCCGCCGCCCTGGAAACTTCGCTCCGGCCCTAGGCGTGTCTCTGTGCGGCTCTTCCAGCAAGAAGCCACCTAGCTCCTGGGACCCTGCTCTGCACCAATCGCCTGGCTATGCAGCCCCTCCCCTGAGCCACCACCTGGAGCCCCATACAATAGCTCCGAGACACAGAGACCCGCCACACACCTCCTCCTCCGGACAGCCGCCCGGTTTCCGACGCAGTCACTAGGAATCCAAACAACTCACTTCGGGTCTCCTCCTCCCGCCAACCACCCGTAGCCCTAGGCAGTCACTCCAAGTCCAAGTGACCCGCCCTGTTCCTCCTCCTCCTCCTTGGGGTAGCCCCCCAGGTGTTCAGGAACGGTGGCTCCGAGACCAGGTGACTCACCACGCTCCTCCTCCAGGCAGGCCACCGGTGTTCTGGAGCGGTTGCTTTTAGTCCAATCAGCTCACCACTCGCCTCCTCCTCTGGCAACCGCCTGTGGTTCTGATGCAGTCACTCCCAGGCTAAGCGTCCCACCGCTCTCCTCCTCCAGGCAGGCCACCAGTGTTCTGGAGCAGCTGCTCCGAGTTCAAACAACTCTTCACGCAGCTCCTCCTTTGGCAACCGCCCGCAGCTCTGATGCAGTCACTTCCAGGTCAAGCAACACGCCGCGCTCCTCCTCCTCCTCCGGGCAACCTCCCGGCACTCAGGAGCGCTCGCTCTGGGTTCAAACAGTTTACCACCAGCTCCTCTTCTGGCAACCGCCTGTGGTTCTGATGCAGTCACTCCCAGACCAAGCGTCCCGCCGCGCTCCTCCTCTTCCTCCGGGCAGTCCCCCGGCGCTCAGGAGCGCCCACTCTGAGTTCAAACAGCTCACCACGCAGCTCCTCCTCTGGCAACCGCCCGTGGCTCTGATGCAGTCACTCCTAGACCCAAGCGACCCGCCGGGCCTCTCCTCCTCCTCCGGGCAACCCCCGGGTGTTCGGAAGCGGTCACTCTGGGTCCAAACAGCTCGCCAGGCAGCTCCTCCCCAGGCAGCCACCCGGAGCCCCAGCGGCTGCTCGAGTCCACGCGCTATGCTGAGCCGCCTCCTCTACGATGATCCCAGTTGTCCGTGTTTACCGCTCCAGCGGGGGGAGGGGCGTCTCGCCGAGCAACTCCACTTCACAAATTCCCTGCGTTCGGGGGCTACCGCCCCATCCGGGACGCCTCCCCAACAGAGAGACTCACCCGGCAGCTTTGAGTTGGTCCCAAGTCTCTCACTATCTCCTCTTTTGAATCTTGCGTCCTGGAGCAATGTGAAATGCAGCCACCCTCTAGTCCGCCATCTTGGCCCGCCCCGACTTTGTTTCTTTGTAGTTTGGTAGACAAGATGTAAGTGGAGAAACAACAGATGAATTTAGCTAAACTGAAAGTCTCGAGTTATTAAGGTTCAAGTTAAAGAAAAACAGCATCTACTCTACATCATAATTTACACCCCACCCATGAAATTATCATCTCATATTTCTAAGTTATTACTTCAGGTCCCAAATAATTCAACTGAGAAATTTCTGTGAAGGGCATATGAGTAGGCTGCAATTCCAGTAAAACTGTTTAAAAAGATCTGGAGCAGGGCCTAGAACCTCTATCTTAAATAATCTTCCCAAGTATTTCTGACACTTCAAGAAATACAGGTCTAAAATACAAATGATCTCTGGCAATTCCAAATAGAGTTCTCCCCCAAATGACAAGAAATGTACCAGTGATCAGTTATAATGCACCCAGGTCTAAGCCTGCTGTCCTTCATAATAAATATGAATTTTCAAATGGTCCAGGTCAACTGATTATTAAGAAGAAACCCAGAAAAATTCAAATGGGCTCTACTCTGGCAAGTTAACAGGCCTCCAATTAGTGGAGATAACAGGTTATTCTTTTTAAAAATGGGATCTAATCCAGACTCTGGGACAAATACATATTATAATACCTATGAGACTGAGAGAATAGACTCATTGGCAACATAGGAAACTCATCATTTTTTTCAATAATTTTGGAGAAGAGGGAAATTTTTCATAGTGGTTAAATGTTACTTGTCCCTCTTTGAATGGATTTTAAGAAAGATGAACCCAGTAAAAAGAAGCCTCCTATCTGTAAATTTAAAATGCAATTACGTTAAATATGACCTGATCCTTCCCCTTGTTACTTAACAAGCTGTTTTTAGTTGTAAATTTTTTCCTCATATCCCCTGATTTTTATATGCTACTTTGCCCTGAATATCCCCCAGTTTGCCTAATATATCTAACCCACTTTCTATAAGAAAAGGAAAAATGGTTATTTATTTATTTTTCTCAAAACCCTATCTTTTCTAAGCATCAAATGCATCTGTGGTTTTTCTAGCACATGTGTTAAATTCTCTTTTAGTTACGGATATCAAAGACACTATTTTCTTTTCATGATGTGACATCTTGAATAATCCATTTTCTTTCAAACTTGCAACATATTATTTCCCTCCAGGGAGTGACTGCCTGTCATCTTTAAAGTTACCATACTATTCAAACATTGTTTACAATGATAAATCCAATGTCTTTGAACTAAACTGGTTTTTTTGTTTTGTTTTGTATACTGAAAAGTGACTGGTTTCTGTGCTTTCATTGAAACAAGGATAGATGTGCATTGTAACACACAGTAACAGATTTCTAATGTCTACATTTTACCCAAAGAAATTAAAATTCCTTTGAAAATTGTAAGCAGAAGTAAAGAATTCTTCCTTAAGAAAAATAAACTTTTTATTGCTTCTTAGACTTTGGGAGGTCCTTATATTTTAGGCTCAAGGCTTCCCTTGGGATATGTCCTTGGAATGTTAGGTTTCCTATAAAGGTTATAAATATTTTTATTATAAATTTATGAATGTTGAGGACATAATTATGTGTATGTTGAGCATCCCCATCAGTGACTCTCAGTAAGAGCCTTCTATATGCAAAGTACCACAGATAATGAAGCTACAAAGAAGGTTCAGGATTTGTATCTTCAGATAATAGCAGTTCATATGTAAAATGCTCATCTCCTGAACCTGGAGATGTGGATATTTGCTCTCCCAAGTATTCTACCAGAACAACAAAAAATATTGCTATCCTCCACATATAAAGAAAATGTGACTAATGCAAAATCAGTGGCACATGATTTTTAAGTTTTATTTTTTGCAAATACTGTTCTGATTTGCCTATTCCCTCCTAAGCTGTCTAATACAATAGTCACTATACAAATGTTAATTACTGTGCACTTGAAATTAAGCTAGCCCAATTGGGATGTGCTGTCAGTATAAAATACACGCTAATTTCAGTTAGCACCCCAAAAAATGCAAATGATATTACATGTTGAAATGATAATTATTTAATATATTATGTTTAAAATGTCTTATTAAAATTCTTTTTACTTGGTATTTTCTTTTTGATCACTTTTAAATGTGACTACTAGAAAATTTTAAATTATGCATGTGGCTCACATTATAATGCTATGGAACAGCACTGAAACTAGTCTCTCATAGATATTGAATGGTACACTATTATAGGTATTTGATATGACTTAAATAAGGAGTATCATATGTTGCAATGATAAAGGATAAAATTAGAAAGTCATCAAAAAGGCTATGTAACCTCAAATCTATCATTAAATGCATTAACTATATATACCACCAATGAATTTGAAAAGTTGTAACAATGAATCTAGTTGTAATAGCAGCAAAAAGTCAGTCCTGCTGGTTTAGATTCTGTGGAGGCTTGTCACTTGGAAAATCCTTAGCACCTGCAATACCTGAATGCCTACATGTTTATACTTGTAAAGAATGATAACAACTAGCATTTACTGAACACCTAATTTGTATCAGGAACTCTACCAAGTTTCTGTGTACTCTTCTTTCTAATCCTATTAGGTATATCGAAGTAGGCTAAATGCTGAAATGAACATCCCCCAAGTTTCAGCAGCTAACATTTTTCATCTCATGGGGTGGCAGGGACTGGCAACAGGTTCTGAATCAGTCCCCTTCTGTCTTATAGTGTCTTATAGTTCTTATCTCTCAAAGGTCTCTGGAGTCTTCCGCCATCAGCCAGCAAATGAAAAAAAAAAAACAAAAAAAAAAAAAAAAACAAGAGAAGAGAGCACAAGGAAGATTTTTGTGGGTCAAGGATGTGGTGCACTTTATTTTCACCCACATTCTATTGTCAGAATTCAGCAATGGACACAACAATCTACAAGGCAGGCTGAAAGATGAAATTCAACTGTGCCCAGGAGAAAAAGAGAACATGGATACTGAAAGCATTAGCAGTCTCTACAACTGGTAGATATTATATCTGTTTTACAGATGAGGAAACAGATTCTCAGAAAAAAAAAATTCTCCAAGGACACAGGTCTAGAAAATAACATTCAATGCAGTTCTATAGGACCCCAAAACTCATGGTTCCACACACAAGGAAACACTTAATAACTTGTAGGAATTGTCACCATTTTGGTTTACCTACCTTATTAGGTGGATTAGCCAAATGACCAGGAGACAGGGTACTGAAATGTGCAACCTCTCCTGGACATCATGAAAAGGCAATGTTGGAAAAGCCAGTTTAGAAAACCAAAATTAAAAAATATACCTACAAGACTTGATATCAACCTTCAACAAACAAACAAGAAACAGAATTAATGGGGTTGTGTGGGGGTCCTCTCTGTCACGTCCCATATGGAGAAGAAAAGGGTTAATTGCAGGAGGATGATGTTGGCGGTATTTCACTCAATTACCCAAGAAACTTATCTACTCCATAAACACACAAGAGCCAATACTCTTAAAATGAGAGGGGGCATGATGGGTCTGGCCATAACAGCTCTGGTCTCTTACAACAACAACTTGCCCAACTCTCTTTTATTTATAATATACAGGTAAAGGGGGCAAGGACTGGGAGGAGCTTCTTCTGTGATGGACAGGATAGGGTGGAGTTAGGGAATCCATTCTCTTAGGGGGAAAATTCCAGAAGGAGACAGGGAACTATGTTCATGCAACACCATATGCTTCCCAGCAGTTCCTAAAAGCCAGGCCTCTGCATCCCCTGGCTCAACCTAATCTGATTCTACTAAATAAGGATGTCTTCCCAAAGGGTGGGTTATTACATTGCCAAAATGCTGAATACTCAAATGCATATGGCCCCAGGATTTCCATAAATAATTACCAGCTGGCAGGACTGGTATGAGAAAACCAAAAAAAATTTTTGTGTTTTGAAGGCTAAAATAATCTCTTATTTATCCTAAAGCCAAAATTATCTAAAATACCTTACTAGTCAAATTTCTTTTAAAGTCCTATTGAATAACAACTATTGCTTGTACTGCTAAGCCTAAGCCATCCTAAGATACTCAAGCTTCTTCTGAATTATCAAAGAAAGCTTTCCTTATATTTAATTTTATCTTTAGGGACTCTTAAAAAATAATTCGTTTAAGCTTGATATTTTACGTAGGCTACTTATGTTAAACCAGTAACATTGTCCAAATATTCACAATCATTTCATCCCCTGATATTACTTTTTTAAATGATACATTATAATTATACATAATAGTGAGATTCATTGCTATATATTCATACATGTACATAATACAAAAATATAATTTGGTCAATTTCATCCCCAAATACCCCACTCCTAATGTTTCTAAGCAAGTGAAAATTAATTGCATTTGAGAGAATGAAAGAACATGAAATGATTAATATGAAATTGGAGCATTTTCTTCATAGTCAGATGACTAGTGAGCTGGCTGTTAAGTGTAAATGAAATTGCTAGATGTGAGAATCATTAAACTGATTTGGCTATAAAAGAAATCACAGCACATGAAAAGATTAGGTAAAAAAAGCCCAGAATAAGTCATAGAAGACCTTGAAGTTCACAGATTTGTAATTTGAATTTTATATGAAAGATCACATTAAGATTAAGATTGCTGCTGATGCCAATGATCAAATTGCTGATGCTAATGATCAAATTTCTTTTATTGGTTATTGGTTTATACCATTGGTTGAGGAGAGAAAGTCTGGAAACAAAGAGAAAGGAAAGCTTTTTAGAAAGACAGTGACTGGACTGGGGAGATAGCTCAGTCGGTAGAGTTCTTGCCTTGTAAGCACAAGGCCCTGGGTTTGATACCCAGCACCCCCCAAAAAAAAGAAAGACAGTGACTGTGACTATGGTGGTGTAAAAAAAAAAAAAAAAAATCACAGTTAAAAGGAAAGGAGAGAGAATGGAAAGAAAAAATGGAAAAGAAAAGAGGGAAGACAGAAAAGAGGAAAAGAAATCAAGTGTTGTGTGCTCTTAAAAATAAATTATTTGCTCTAAAAGACTTGTTAGCATAACAAAATGTAAAAATGTATATATTTGAATTTGCCCCCTCTGGTTTATGTTTTAATGGAAAACAAATTGTTTAAACCTTTCCTCTAGGTCCACAGTAAAACTGCAACAAATCTACCAGGAAAAAAATTTTTTAAAGGCAGAAATCCAAAGATGCTAGATATTCACTATGTTTTTTTTCTCTATTTGTATATTCATTACATCTCTAAAGCATTCCATATCTTGTTAGTCAATGTTCCTGACTCTACTGAATTTATGAACATATTTCTCAGAGATTAGTTTTATGTTTTAGTTCTATTTCCATTCTCATAATGTTATTTATCCAATCTCAAAACTTCTTGGAATGATCTTGTACTGTATTACAATGTATGTTTTCTAAGCTTAATGTGATAAGCATGATTTCTACAAGTCTGGAAAAAAAGAAAATATGTCTTACGTCCATATTTGTGGGCACCTGGCTTGAGTTATACATTTTCTGTTAACAAGTACTATTCTTTCACTGGGTAAATGGCATGTTCATTAGGTAACATGCTGCTAGGTATCATGTAAGAGTTTTGTTCCATCAGAGCTTCCCCATTGTCTCACTCAGAGATAATTCTCAAAGTCAAGCCTGTCTCAGCTCCAAATGTCATGCAGTACTATTCCAGACCATTGAGTTCAGTGCTTACTTAAGTTTATATACTATCATGTGTCAAGCAGTATGCAGCATACCTTCAAAAATATCTAAATAACCATCATATTAATCCAGTCATCTTATCTGGCAACTGGAAAATCATCCTTTGAGATAAGCTTCTGAGGGAAATATGATTGCTTTTAATCCTGTGAATTTGCACTCTCATGAACAACTGCAGCTCTTCTGCTAAACTCTTGATTCCACACATCTCACTTTTTATAGCTGCCATCTTTCTATTCCACATGAATCTTTTTACCTTGATCTCTCAAACCACACAATTAATTCAATACAATGTGTTGTTACATTGTCAAAATTCCAAAACAACTAAATATTGTAAATAAATTAACCATGGTATTTAAAGTTCTTGGCTAACATGACACCAGGGAATTTTTATATGTTTTTCCACAGGATCCAGCCTCCTATCTGCATTGTATGGCTTTTTCTCCAACTATATTCTTTCTTGCCTTCTTGCATTTCTCCTACAATTTCTGTGTGTGTGTGTGTGTGTGTGTGGTGACCACAAAGGTACATAAATATGGCATACACAAACACACAGATATTTGTATAGAAAACAAGAGAAATTCTTAATTTGAAAAAGAAGGCAACTAAGACCCAGAGGAGAGAAATTTCACAGCTCACATATCTTAAAAATTCAGACCATTTTACTCTAAATGCCTGTGTCATTAAGACACAATGCTAGTATTTTGAATTTGTTTTAATTAACAAAACTTGTTTTTAAAACCCTGTTTTAGGTTCACAAGAAAACTGAGCAGAAAATACAGTTCCCATATATCCATTTCCCACCTCCCCATTTACATGTAACCTTCCCCACTATCAATATCCTGCACTATATGGATATATGTTGCAATCAATAAACTTACACTGATTCATTATTATCCTTTACAATTTGCATTAGGATTCATTTTCAGTGTTGTATCAAGGAGTGTAAATGCTGGACCATATGGTAAGAATAAGCTTAGTTTTAAAAGCAACTGCCAGGCTGCCTTATAAAGTAGTTATGTCATTTTGCTTTTCTACCAAAAATAAATGAGCATTCTTGTACCTCCACATCCTTACAAGCATTTAATATCATTACTGTTTTGAATGTTGGTTCTGTTACTATGTGCATAAGGTATCTCATCATTGTTTTAATTTGCAATTCTCTAGTGACATGATGCAGAACATATTTTAATGTGTTTAAATGCAATTCCTACATTGTCCTTAATGAAGTGTCTGTTTAGACAATGTCATTTTTTAAAAAAAGACTTTGATAACATCCATCATATTGTATTATCTTTGACTCTGCTTTTAAAATTAAAGAGGCTTCTTCAATTCTCTCATTATATAAATAAGAAAATCAAGTAAGTGCAGATTAAAAACTGAATTCATGAAGAAGACAGTAGAAAATGGAAAAAACTCCATGTTCATGGATAGGCATAATTAATATTGTTAAAATGACCATATTTCCAAAAGCAGTACACATATTCAATCCAATCCCTATCAAAATATCAATAACATTCTTCAAAGAACTAGAAAAAAAGACAGTCCTAAATTTCATTTGGAAGACAAAAACTACCCAGAACAGCCAAAGCAATTCTAAGCCAAAAAAGCAATGCTGGAGGCATCACAATACTTCACTTCAAATTATACTACAGAGCTACAGTAACAAAAACCTGCGTGGTACTGGCATAAAAACAGACACAAAGACCAATGGCACTGAATAGAAGACTCAGAGAAAAACCCAAACAGATATGGTCGTCTGATCCTTGAGAAAGGTACAAATAACACATATTAGAGAAAGATTGCCTTTTTAACAAATGGTGCTGGGAAACTGGATGCTTGTATATAGATAAATGAAACTAGATCCTTATCTCTCACCCTGCACACACCCAACACAAAATGGATCAAAGACCTAGAAATTAGACCAGAAACCTTGCAACTGCTAGGGTCAACACTCCAACATATAGGCACAGGCAACAAACTCTTCAATAGAATTTATAAAGCTCAGAAAATAATAGTAAAGATCAATAAATAGATAGTATCAAATAAAAAGAAAAGGAAACAGTTAAAACTTTGAAGAGAGAACCTACAGAATAGGATAAATTCTCTGCTAGCTAGTCTTCTGACAGAGGATTAATATGCAGAATACATAAAGAACCTAAAACTTAGTACCAAGAAAAAAATTAACCCATGCCTATCCATGAACATGGAGTTCTTTCCATCTTCTACTGTCTTCTTCATGAATTCAGTTTTAACCTGCACTTACTTGATTTTCTTATTTATATAAAGAGAGAATTGAAGAAGCCTCTTTAAGTGGGCAAATGAACAGACACTTCTCAGAAGTACAAATGGCCAACAAATATATTAAAAAATATTCAAGATCTTTAGAGCAAATTAGGGAAATGCAAATCAAAATTACACTTAGATTTTATCTCACTCCAATTATAATAACAGTCATTAAGAATACAAATAACAATAAATGCTAGAGAGAATGTGAGGAAAGGGGAGTAGTTTAACCCTGTTGATGGGATTTTAAATAGGTAAAAATCAGTAAAGAGGTTCCTCAAAAGTCTAGGAATAGAATCATCATATGACCCAGATATACCACTCCTTTGTACTTTTTCTAAAGAATTAAAGCCAGAACTACAGAAGTACATACAAAACCACATTTATGGGAGCACAATTCACAATAGTCAAATTATGGAACCATCTACTTGTACATCATCAGATGAATGGATAAAGAACACGTGGTATATATTCACCATGGAGCTTTATTCAGCAATAAAGAAGAATGAAATTATGTCATTTGCTGGTAAATGGATAGAACTAGAACACATCATCCTAAGAGAAATAAGCAAATTTGGAAAGTGAATGGTTATTTCCTCTCATATGTGGAAGCTAGAGAGAAAAAAAGGGGGAAAAAAGGTGTGGGGATAATCTCATGAAAATGGAAGAAAAACCAGTAAAGTAGAGGAAGAGGACAAGGATGAGGGCATAAGGGAGAAAAAGGGGAGGTTCTGAACCAAATTATACTGCTAAATTGTGTGCACATATGAATATGTCACAATAAATCCCACTGTATGTCTAACTATAATGCACTGATAAAAGGGGGGGAAGAAGTAACTAGAGAGAAGGATGTAGAACAAGAAGAGTATTACAGAAGGCAAGGGATGCTAGAGGTGAAGCAGTTTGTTCATTTGTTTAAGAGCGAGCTTTGCCAATACAATAGACTCCTGAAGTAGTACAAATAATCACTGATTATTCAAAGGCAACCAGACAGAATAGAAAGAGCATATGTGGACTGGCTCTGCCAATAACCTGAAAAACATGAATTTTAAAACTTTCTGGGTTCTGGTTTCTTCATCTGTAAAAATGAGACTGTATCTTCAGAGTTCCAAATTCTGTATTTTCTTTCTTAAAGCATTTTATCTCACTTTTTTTATATATCATATTTTTCTTTGACAATTTTGCTAATTTATTTAGCATCTAGCTCTCTATACCTTATTATATCTCTAATGATTGTCCATCCTAACCAAGATTTCATTTACCTTCTGCATGTTTAGAGAGCTAAGCTATAATAAATTTTAAAAATATATACTTGTAAAAGCATAAGCAATAAAATAAAAAATTGAACAAATGGGATGGCATTAAACTAAAAACCTTCTTCACAGCAAAAGAAACAATCCAGAGTGTGAAGAAAGAATCTACAGAAAGGGAGAAAATCTTTGCCAACTGCTCCTCAGATAGGGCATTGATCTCTGGGATACATAAAGAACCCAAAAAACTTGACACCACAAAATCAAATAACCCAATCGATAAATGGGCAAAGAAAGTAAACAGATCCTTTTCAAAAGAAGAAATACAGGGCTGGGGATATAGCTCAGTTGGTAGAGTGTTTGCCTTGCAAGCACAAGGCCCTGGGTTCAATCCCCAGTACCGCAAAAAAAAAAAAAAAAAAAAAAAAAAAAAAAAAAAGAAGAAATACAAATGGTCAACAAATAGATGAAAAAATGTACATCACCACCAGCAATTAAAGAAATGCAAATATAAACTACACTGAGATTCCACCTCACACCAGTCAGAATGGCAGTTTTCAAGAATACAAGTAAGAACAAATGCTGGCAAGGATGTGGGAGAAAAATACATTCACACATTGTTGGGGGGACTGCAAATTGGTGCAACCACTCTGGAAAGCAATATGGAGATTCCCCAGAAAACCAGAGGTAAAAACCACTATTTGATCCAGTTATCCCACCCCTCATTATATCTCCAAAGTATTCAAAATTAGCATACTACAGTAGTGCAGCCACATCAATGTTTATAGCAGCACAGTTCACGGTAGCTAAGCTATGGAGCCAACCTAGTGCCCATCAACAGATGAATAGATAAGAAAATGTTGTATATATACACAATGGAATAATATTCAGCCATAAAAAAAGAAAGACTTAATGACATTTGCCAGTAAATGGATGGATCTGGAGAGTATCATGCTAAGTAAAGTAAGTCAATCCCCAAAAACCAAAGATTGAATGTTTTCACTGATATGTGGAAGCTAAACCATGTTAAATGGGGGGAGGGGAAGAAGAGAAGTTCAGTAGATTAGACAAAGGGAAATGGGGGAAGGGATAGGGGAAGAAATAGGAAAGAGAGAATAAGTCTAACATAATTTTCCTATGTACACATATGAAAATACCTAAGTGAATCCCACCATTGTGCCTACCCACAAGCATGGGATCCTAATTAGAATAAGATACATTCCATGTTTGTATAATTTTATCAAAATGGATTCTACTGTCATATAAAAATAAGAACAAATAAATTACAAAGAATTACAAAAAAATTAAATTCAAGTTTAAAGAATAAAAAATCAACTTGTAGAATCTGTGAGCAAAGAAACAATTTATGTAAATAGTCCTTTGATTTTTTTATAATTTTACAGGATGTTGCAGTATAATGTGATCATTTATTCTGTAGAAACTAAGAAATTAAATAAATTTTCCTCCCTGATCAATTTATATATTGCAATACTCAATCAGCTTGGAAACTACTAGAATTTGGAATTTAAGTTTTGGAGGTTAAAATATCTATGAACAAAGCTACCTCTACTCCACTGCTTTCAAAGAGAGTAATTATTAAAAAGTTGTCTAGGGATGGGATTGTGGCTCAGTGGTAGAGTGCTTGCCTAGCATGTGGAAGGCAATTCTCAGCATTTCCTACAAATAAATAAAAAAAGGTTCATCAACAACTAATAAAAATATTTTTAAAAACAAAAAAACTGTCTAACCCAAAGAACAGTTTCACAGAATAAGTTCACAAGTTGCCAAACATTTTTATTCTTTTGTATAAAATGTAGAATGAAATTACAACAAATGATTTTTATTATTACTGTAGTAACTTCATTTCAAAATTAATTCCTCCTTAATTAAATGGACATTCAGTGCTTTGCACAAGCAATTAATATATCAAGTAATTACATTATGCAGCTAAACACATGAAAACCAAGAATAATAAGCCAGATAATACAAAATCGAACCAGTGATGTAAAATGAATTGGGGAGAACATGACCAAAGTGAGAAAATACTGAAACCAAAGCTTATCTGAAAAATAGAAGTACCCAAGAGGTCAGTCAAGCACATACACAAAATCAGGTAAGATCTAACCCAGCAACAAAATATAGGGCAGCTCAGTGTAACAAGATGATAGAATGGGTAGGCCAATTTATGTTTATTTTCCCTCAGACAGCAGAGATGTACTTGAGAGTACTTTTTCTGGATGAGGTTGTAACTTTCAAGGTGAAGACACATCATTAGACTCAGACTCTCTGAGCAGAGGAAACAGTAAATAAGCCTGACTGGTGAATCTTCATGGCCCACCCTGCACACCCTATTACTGCTGTCCTATCCTACCTGTATCATTTACAGTACCAGAAGATAAATTTCTGCAACCCATAAGAAAGCAAGAAAAAAACCTGGAAATAATAAGAGAAGTCAAGAAGAGCTATTTAGAGTGCCCAGAGTATTTGTGAGATAAGATAGGATATTATCTCGCTTCATTTCTGGAAAGTCTGAATCCAATTACTTTTTCTTAAAAAAAAAAAAAAAAAAAAAGCCCAACTCACTGTAGACAATATTAACAAATATTTACCTCTTTCTCCCTTTTCCAGACACCCACTCATGCCTTAACCCTTTGCGTTCTATTTCCAAATTACCATTTTCTTGGAAAAGTCACTAATAATCTGATAAATACCAAGTTGAACAGGCATGTCTCTATTCTCAAGTTTTTACCTGTCTTATTACTTGATATTATGAATCACTTTTTCTTTTTGACAACTTTATAAACTATGGTCCTACAACATTGTGCTATTTTAATCTTCTCTTGCTTTTGTGAGCCCTCTTTTCTGCCTCCTTTTATTTTTTCACTTACTAATATATATTCTTCATAAGTAATTGACTACAAAGTATTATAACAAAGTTTAAAGTGGTTCAGTACCTCTGGCATCTTTTGAGCAAGGACTTTAAGATGCTTGAACCAGATTCAATGAATATCATTCCTCCAATGTTAATTGTCTAGTTTTTCAGTCTCATGATTTATTTAACCACTTACACATAAACAAGAAATCACTTTTACTAAGTAATTAAGTTAAATTTATTGGGGGTATTTTAATAAGTTTAAATATTATAACTGTTTCTTCTGTCTCATGCCTTCCTTTTCAGTTTATTAATATTTCAAAGGCATGTACTATGGTAACAGTTTAGTGAGAGTCTGCAAGTGGGAAACTCCCTTCAATTTACATCTGAAAACATCTTTACTTTGCCCTCATTCTCCAGATCATAAAGTCAGACAGCATAGCAGAAATCTATCAAAAGATAAAAATGGTATACCTGGGACACCAAGCATTTCATGAACCAGAGAGCAAGATGTATGAGCAGGTACCTACACTCCCACACCACCCATTAAGTTTGCACCAAACACCTCTCTCAACTCATACAAAAAGTTATATGGGCAGAGCTCAGAAGATGGCAGAGCAAACCTGTGCAACAGTCAACTTTTCCACAGTCCAGAAAAAAACAGTGAAAGAACAGCTGGGCAGAGAGGTGGGTTACAGAGTAAACACTCTAAAAGTCAATACTGGACAGCTTGAGGCTTGGAGGAACTTGGAATTTGGTTAGCAAAGCAGAAAATAAAGAGTTCCTTGACCCTGAATCCTAATCAGGGTGAGGTCACAGGGAAAGGAAACAAAAATTAAAAGAGGGAGAAGAAAAGACCGTAAGTTTATTTCCTTAAAAACAAATGGAAATAAAAGCAGAGCAAGTTAAATATGTGACAAGGGGCAGCAAAGACAGTGAAGGAGATCGCAAAATTTAGCCCAAATTTTGGGCAGATGGATTCTCACTGAAATTCTACCAGACATTTAAAAAAGAACTAATGCCAATCCTCCTCAAGTTATTGCATGAAACAGAAAGAGAGGGAACACTCCCAAATTCATCTATGAAACCAGTACCACCCTGATAGCAAAAGCAGACAAAGACAGATCAATAAAGAAAACTAAAGACCATTATCCCTGAAGAACACAGATGTAAAAATTTTTAATAAAATATTAGCAAATCACATTTAAAAACACATTAAGAAGATAGTACAGCATGATAAGGTGGGTTTCATTCCAGGGATGCAAGATTGGTTCAACATATGCAAACCAATAAATGTAATTCACCACATAAATAGAATTAAAGACAAGAATCACATGACCATCTCAATGGATGCAGAAAAAGCCTTTGACAAAACTAAGCACTCACCCATTCGTTGAACAAACTGGACTGGGTATAGAAGAAACTTACCTCAACATTATAAAGGATATATACAACCAACCCAAAGTCAACATCATACCAAATGGAGAAAAACTGAAAGCATTCCCTCTAAAAATCAGGAACAAGAACATTCACACTCACCACTCCTATTCAATATAGTTCTTGAAACTCTAGCCAGAGTAATCAGGCAAGAGAAGGAAATTAAAGGGATACAAATAGAAAAACAGAAGTCAAATTATCTGTCTTTGCTCATGAGCAAAGAGATCCTATATCTCAAAAACTGAAAAAAAAAAATCCACCAAAAGACTTCAAAATATTATAAACAAATTCAGCTAAGTAGCAGCATATGAGATCAACATACAAAAATTGATAGCTTTCCTATACGCCAATAATGAATCTGCTGAGAAAGAAATCAGGAAAACTATCCTGTTCATAATAATCTCAAAAAAATACTTGGGAATAAATCTAACCAAGGAGGTAAAAGGCCCCCACAAAGAAACTGTCTAACACTAAAGAAAGAAATTGAAGAAGACCTTATAAGATGAAAAGACCTCCAATGTTCTTAGATAGGAGAATTAATATCATCAAAATGGTAATATTAACAAAATTAATATACAGAGTCAATGTAATCTCCACTAAAATATCAATGAAATTCTTCACAAAACTAGGGGGAAAAGTCCTAAAATTCATATGGAAGACTAAAAGACCTAGAATAGCCAAATTAATACTGAGAAAGAAGAGTGATGCTGGAAGCATCTCAAATTATACTACAGAGTTAAAGCAACAAAAATAACATGTTGTTGGCATCAAAAAAAAAAAAAAACACATAAACCAATGGAATAGAAGAAAGGCAAACCCACATGTCACCTGATAATCAACAAGTGTGCCAAAAACATGTGCTGGAGAAAAGAGTCTTATTAACAAATGATGATGGGAAAACTGGATATCCATATGTAAAAGAATGAAACTAAGTGGATCAAGGACATAGGAATTAGACCAGAAACTCTACAACTGCTAAAAGAAAACAGGCTCAATTATCTAACATACTGGCACTGCACATATTGACGCTGTCCTTAAAAAGACACCTAAAGCTCAAGAAATTAAACCAAGAATCAAAAAGTGGGATGGCATGAAATTTAAAACTGCACAGCAAAGGAAACAATTAAGACTCTGAAGAAAAAGATAACAGCCAGGCCCAGTGGCACATGCCTGTAATCCAAGAAGCTTGGGAGGATGAAGCAACTCAGTGAGACCCTTTCTCTAAATAAAATACAAAAAAATAGGACTGGGGATGTGGCTTAGTGGTTGAGTACCCCTTAGTTCAATCCCCGGTACCCCCCCCCAAAAAAAGCTAAAATAATGGAAGAAAATTAAAAACACAAACAACTGAACAGCAAAAACAAAAATCAACAAATAGGCAAAAAAACTAAACACACATTTCTTGAAAGGATAAATGTAATCAGTCAACAAGTATATGAAAAAAAGTTTAATATCCCTAGCAATCAGAGAAATGCAAATCAAAACCACACTGAGATATCATCTCACTCCAGTTACAATGGCAATCTTCAAGAATACAAACAATAATAAATGCTGACAAGGATGTGGGGGGAAAGGTACACTCATAAATTGGTGGTGGAACTGCAAATTAGCATAACCACTTTGGAATGGAGTATGGAGATTCTTCAAAAGGCTAGAAATGGAACCACCATGTGACCCAGCTATCCCACTCCTTAGTATTAATTCAAAAGAACCAAGGTCAGCAAACTACAGTGATATAAGCGCATCAATATCTATAGCAGTGCAATTCACAATAGCCAAGTTATGTAATCAGTCCAGATGCCCATCATCAGATGAATGAATGAAGAAAATGTAGTATGTGTACACAGTGGAGTTTTACTCAGTCATAGAGAAGAATGAGATTATGGTATTTGCTGATAAAATGGATGGAAAGGGAGAACATCATGCTAAGTGAAATAAGCCAGACTCAGAAAGTCAAGGATCAAATGTTTTCTCTCATATGCAGAAGCTAGAGCAAAATAAGGGGGGAAAGGTGGTGGGGTGATCCAAATAAAACAGAAGGGAGATCAGTGCTGTACAGGAAGGAAATAGAGGGGGAGGAAGGAGGGAAGGAAAAAGGAAGAAACTGCCAAATGAAATTGACCCAATTATGCTATGTTCATATATGAATATACCACAACAAAGTCCACATTTATGTATATCTATAAAGCACCAATTAAAAAACCAGTAACTAAATAGAAAGAAGATCAGTAGAATGAATGAAGAGGAAAAGGCAGAGAGAAGAGAAAAAGGAAAGTGGAAGTAGGGGGAACTGAAATGGTGCATATTATATTCCATGCATGTATGATTTTTGTCAAAATAAATCCCACTATTATGCATAACTATAATGCACTAATAAAAAAATTTTAAAAATAAAAAGCACATATATTATGGCACTAGGGGAAAAAAAGTTATATGGGAAATAAGAGTTACTGTATGACCACATGGAGGAGGAAAAAGGTCCAACTTCTATGGATAGGTTATGCATAGGGTGGTTTGTCACACAAGTGCCAGAAACAGAAAGCAACTGTAAGGGTAACGCTCAGGATGCTCCTGAATGACAGTGGAGAAGAAAAACTTTCCCAAATGCTGAAGCTCTGAGTTCTGTACATACATAAAGATCTGCTTTGTGTGGAACTCCACAGATTCCTTAAGGTTAAGAGTTCTACAAGTCAGCTTTGTATTCTCCATTATCTACCCTTAACAGACAATACTGTTGTTTTAAGATAACATAAAATTTAGTCAAACTTCTTATGAAAATATGGGGATTTATGATAAGGATACAGGAATGTTTTATAAAATTCAAGGACAGGAATGAAGCCAGGTCTAAGGAAAATTCTAAAAATGGAGCCTTTCTCCATATCATCTCTGTACCTCTGTGAATGTGTGATTTGCTTTCTCTCTTCATTATATACTCAAGTTTTCTAAGAGAAATGTATGTGAAAAATGGCCTCTCTCATGGATGTGTGTTTGTGTGTGGGTGTGTGTGTGTTTGTGTGTATTGTGGTCCAGGTGTGTGTGTGTGTATCACAGTCCAGGCAACTGAGAGATGGAATTTTTGAAAATTAGAGTACTCTAGTTTCTCATGACAATTCTTCCAACTGGCCAAGTTTCAAATAGATGCCTATTATTGGTCCAATCAACTTGATAGAGTTACTTATTCAGAGTGGTTGCTAGGGGCTCAGCCTTGACTCATAGAGAACTAGGTCATTGTAAGACTAAAAAAATAAACTCAATAATTTTCATTAATTCTCCTCTGAAGATCTAAATCGCTTAGGCATATCTGTTTTTATTTATTATGTAGTTCTGTCATCCATCCATCCTTCTTTAAAACATACTTTTATCTATTCCTTCTCCATTATGACTATATTTGCCAAAATGAAAGTTCAAAAGATATATATTTCACTGCGATTAAATTCACATTTCTTTACTAATGAAGATAAACTTTTTCATGTTATAGGACTATTAGTATTTTTGCTCTTTTAGACTGTAGGCTCTGAATTGTGTCCTTCCCCAAAACTCATATGCTGAAGTGCAACCCCAATACTGTATTTGGAGACAAAACCTTTACAGAAGCAAGTAATGTCATAAGGCAAGGTCAAGTGAAGGCAGGTATCTGCAACCCAAAGTGATCTCCCTCGAAACCAAACCTGCTGATCCTGGGACCTTGGACTTCTAACCTCCAGAATGTAAGAAAATAAATTTGTGTTGTTTAAGTTTCAAAGTCAATCTATGGTATTTTGTCATGGCAGCCCAAACATACTAGCAATTTACCTCTGTATTTCTTATTTTTCTTCTGATTTGTTTCTTCAGGTAATAGCACTCTAATATTAAGAACTTAGCCCTTCATACATAATAAATGTTACAAATATTTTTCCAATTTATTTTCCTCTCCCCTTCAACTGTTTTCTCTTTTGCTTAACATACTGTCATTTAAAAATTTTTGCTAGCATAGCCAAATTTTTCAGACTTTTCCTGTATGGCTGTTGCATTTGAAACTATGCTTGAGAACACCCTTCACATCCTCAGAATTATACTTATCTATATGTTTTTCCAATTCTATTTTTTCCTCTTTGGTCACTGAAATGCTATTTTCAGCGTATAATGTAAAACACAGATCAATTTTTAATATAGCTAACCAATTCCCTACACCATTTATTCAATCATTTCCCACTGATTCGAAATCTTTTCTCATATCTTAAATATACTTCAAACTTCTGTTGCTTTTTGCTTATAATGATCATTCATTCAGTAATTCACTGTGGAGAATATATTCTCTCACAATCATCATCGGGCAAAACGAATTTTCCAAGTTTAAGAAACATCTTGAACGTCTTAAAGTGTGAAAAAATATTATTTTTTAGAATAGGAAAAGTTTTAGTGTTTAAATTAAAATAGTACATTTTCATCATGTCAAGTAATAACAAAAATATCTTCTCAAATGAACGGCAGATACCATCAGATTTTGCAGAATTATCAAAATAATAAAAAAGAAAAATGATGAACTACATGAGGATTGTTAATTGGCTTTTTCAGATTCCTTTAAGAGACGCATTCTAATCTTTTATTACCATCATTTTTATTATCCCCGCCCCTATTCTCTTGGTACAATCCCAACAGTAATGAGGGGTGAGTCAGGAGAGCTGTTTTCACAAAGAGCACTGCTTGGTGGTAAGAAAAGGACGCACCCAATGGTGGGGCCTTGGAAGAAGAGGAAGTTGAGCGTCATGTTACACAAGTTTTGAAAACACAATAAAATCTAAGCTGTACACGCCCAGCAACGCTCACATCGAATGTGCTTTGCTACCACGTGGGGCTCTCCAATCCATGTTCGCCTCCTGAACCATCCCACGGATTTTGGAGAAAATATGAGAGGAAATCATTTGCAAAAGTTTTAGCTATTATGAGGAATAACAATCCAATACTCTGCTTTCCATAAGCCATATATACTACATCCAATGAGCACCTCATAACCACACAGCAAATGTGAAAAATAACCACCAATATCGCTTTGGAGGAACAGACTGGAAGAACCACAAACTGCCCAAGTTACACTGACAGAAAGTGATTAATCCCAACAGAAACCTTTGGCGAACAAATAAATTAAAATTTTTAAAAATGCAGCTGAGCTACAATATATATGGCAATCTCAAAGAGCTGGAGCCCGAGCCGGCACAGTAAAGTGGGAAAACCAGGCTTCGGGCAACCAGACTCAGGACAGAAACCCTGGCGCAGCCCCTCAAGCCCTCTTCTCGCTTTTTCCCCGCGGGGCGCGGAAGGCTGAGGACTGACGCCGAGATTATGTGGAGGGCGGAGCCAACTGCGAGGGAGGCCACAGGGAAAGCGCGCTAAGATTTTTAAGGCCACAAAGTGAACGTGTTAACTATACCTAGGCGCCCAGCCGAAACCTCAGGGGAAAAAAAAAAAAAAAAAAAAAAACCGCGGGAAGATTTTCTACAAGGCAAGTCGCACGCCGGGGGGAAGCTCCAGCCCCCGACTCCAGCCCGGCATCCTTTGCGCGGTGCACCGCCCAGTCGGCCGCCGTCAGTCGGGAGTTGCCATGGAAACCCAGCGGCCCTCGTTATGTCGCTGCAGCGGGCTCCTCCGTCGCGTGTGTTCGTAGAACTGGTTCCTTGGGCTGATCGGGTTCGGGAGAACAGTCTGGTCCCGGGTGGAGAAACGCTGCCGGATGTCTGCCGCCCCCTTTCCTCAGCACAGGCCCACGCCGCGACCCGCGAAGTGCACGTGAGCGGCACTGCGGAGGTGTCTGCTGGCCCCGACCGGGCACGGGTGGAAGTGCGGGTGAGCAGCACCAAGGCGGCGGCGTCCGAGGCCAAGAAGAGTGTCAGCCGCCGCCTGGACTACATCACGCAGTGTCTCCAGCAGCAGGGTCTTCAGGTGAGAGTTCAGCGGAGCAGAAACTTCCAGCCGCATCGCACAAAGGGCTGGGTGGCTGGGTGGGCCCGACCGACCACTGGCGGGAGTGCGGGTGTGGAGATTCTTGGGCGTTTAGAACCTCTTCTTTGCAGCATGTGTGAAGGCACCAGGACCCGCTCAAGTGAATCTCTTTGACCTTTTCATGTCCTCGATGAAAGCAATTGTTGACTCAGTAAACTTGGGGAAAAAAATGCAGATTTGGTAGGTTTTTATCTGGCAGTATACGCAGCGATTTGGTTTTTACATTTGATGAAATGTTAAAACTTGAAATGTTGGATGTAAATATTTGGCTAAGTAGAAAGCTAGACCCTAAACTTGCTTTTCTCCCCCCCCCCCTTTTTTCTTTTTTTGTCATTTTTATTCTGCCTCAGGGACTGGCAAGTTAAGAGCATGACCTGCTTCCTCCCAAGAGTGTTAAAGCTTTGTATGGCGTGGTTCTTCAGTATTTTTTGTAAACAGTATTGCAGAGCGGGGGAAGGGGTAGCATCCACTTTAAGTTTATTAAAACGCCTCCCAAAGTCTTAAACATTCTTAGTTTCAACTTCTTTAGAACAATTAAACCAGTGTATTGTGGATTTGACACATGCAAAACACCTCTACTGAACAGAGATGCCCACCAAAAATAAATCTTAATTGATCTTACCTTAATCCCACTCCTAAGAAAAGAAAAAATTGAGCCAGCTTTATCTTAGCCACACAACAACCCTATTAGTCATGTTTCAGTAGTCCCATTTTCTAGATTTAATGAGTTAAGTAATGCCCTGAACTTTAGCAGAGCAGTATTTGGACTTGTGTGTTCTGAAATCAGAATCTAAGTTGCTTCCAACTATGCCAGGCTCCAGATAATTAGAAAGAAAATTAGAAACCATAGACATCAACTGTTTCTGTTTCATCATTTTAAGGTAATTGAACCCTAAAGACCAAAGTTGTTATTTATGCAGAGGAAAATTGAGTTTGTATAAGTGCAGTCATTTCTTCCAGTCTATTACTAGAAATGCCAATCCCTGAAAAGCAAGTCTGTATTTTAATAAGAAAACATGGTTGTATTGCATTTACAAACATAAAAGTTATTAAGTCATTTAGAAAAAAAATTCTCCAAGAGATTTTACAATTTATAAGAATTCAAATGCTAATTGTAAATAATGTGCATAAGTGGGCTTAATATATAGAAAAATAGTTCTTAAAAACCTGCTACCAGGTTAATCCTGCTACCAGGTTAAACAGGTTAATCCTGTTTGAATTAAATCATTTACATAAAACATAAACTGAGCTCATGTTCTCTGAATTCTAATATGTAAAACAAAATAAATTGCTAAGTCCAGCTCACAGTAATTACATTAAGATTCAATGTTTAAGGCAAGACAAAGGATAGTAATCTCCCAGTTCTCTGCTAATGAAGGAAAGCAATCATGTAGATGATTTGTTCAGCAAATAAAAATCATTTATATTGCTTTTCAGTGTGAATTACTTGTCTTCACAAAGTTAAACTTCAGAATATTAGGTTGTAAGTTGTTTTTTTGTTTTTTCTTTTTTTTTGCGGTGCTGGGGATTGAACCCAGGGCCTTGTGCTTGCAAGGCAAGCACTCTACCAACTAAACTATATCCCCAGCCCAGGTTGTAAGTTTTATAAACATCATTCTCCTATTTAAAAGGTTCCTCACAGTCTAAACTTTTGCTTACTATATATAGGAGCTTAACTCTCTTCATTTCCTGTCATCTTTCTCTCCTCTTTGTCTAGCTAACTTTTCCTCTCTTTAAGAACTGGGCCAAGGCTGGGGATATAGCTTAGTTAGTAAAGTGCTTGCCTAGCATGTACAAGGCCCTGGGTTCAAACCATTAAAAAAAAAAAAAAAAGGAACTAGACCAAACACACCTCTTTGGCATTCCTTTCCTAATATAACACAAATCCTTACCATATGATACTCCACTCCTCAATAAAACATCACCCTAATTCTTGATTTACTTGTCTTATATACTGAATCTCTCCAAAACAGAGGCCTTTTTTGCATTCATGAGTTACGTTCACTTGCATCACATTAGGTATACATAGTGAAGGGGCAAGGCAGTTCACTGGAGCCTCTAATAAGGGCAATCTGCTGAAGAGTCTCAAGAATGGAGCAGACTAATATAAGTATGTACATAATACAGTAGAGTACGAAATAATGTTCTCTTGAGGAATTTCAGTAAGATCTCTTAAAGGAAATGACACATCTGTCAAATATTAAACAATAATTGAAGGGAAAGCATTCCTGTTCCTTATTAAAATTCAGCAAGCATATATGTTCTGAGTACTACCAGCAGTTTAGAATGACTAGGACACAGAAGACCTGGGGGACATAAAGGGAAATTAGAGATAAGACTGAAGAAGAAAGCTAAAGGCAGAACTTGGAGGAAACCTTATGTGCCCTACTGAAGAGTTTAGATATTATTGATGATAAACTACTTATTGCTAGACCTTTTACAAAGTGCTATTTCATTTAGTATTCCTACCCTATAAAATCAGTACTTCAATTGCTGTTTTACAGATGAGAACTCTCAGGACCAGAGCGATTCCTGACAGATAGCTTGCTCACATCTGGGAGGTGGCAGAGTTTACACTTCATGAACTTTGACCCCCAAGCCCATGCTCTTGACTACTAAAGTATGTTGCTTACTTTATTCTCTTGGCAGTGGATGATTGAGCAGATGATACTAATAGCCCCCACTTTTATCTGTTGTCTTTTCACATTTGTTTGCTTGCAGGCCCAACATCTATCTGCCAACGTATGTTCCAGGCAACAATTATTTGCCTGGAAATGAAAGTTTTCCCTGGCCGCCAGAATTCACCTTGCCTGCATATAAAGTCAGACAATATGCTTGGGAATTAAAATTCCTATCCCCTCATTCCTAGCAGCCTTCAATTGAAGGCTTAAATGAAACAGGAATGACTAAGAGGAGGAGACCCCAGCTTCCTCTCCCCTTGAGTACAATAACTTGGACACATGTGTTCCACCCCAGTTGCAGAGTTTCTCTATAGGATTATATTTGAGTCACACTTGGGTAATTTCCTTGACAGTGACTTACTTTCCTTCTCTGTCTCTCTTCCCACTCCCATCCTGGTATTCTATGGGGTCATTTTCAGAATCACCTGTACTTAATTCCTTGTCCCAGGATCTGTTCCTGGGCTCACCCAAGTTAACACAGAGAATAATAGGAACAGATTGAACATATATATTAGCTACATATTTATATAAATCCTTAGTTAATGTTCTTTGGATATTAATTGCTAGGATACGTGTGTGTGTGTGTGTTTGACATTTGATGAAAAATTGCAGTCTAGGAAAATAAGTTTTACCACCATCTGGATGGCAGGTATTATTTTGTTCCTTAATTTTGCCAATTCATTAAGTCTAAAAGAAAAATGATTGTTACTTTTTTTTAACCTTTAAAGTTAAACTTTTTAAATATTAATTTCCAGATCATAATACTTTGCCTATTTTTCCATTGTCTTTTCCTGTTTAATTTATAAGAACCTTAAAATAGTTAAAAGTTTGTCTATTATATGTTGCACAAGTTTTTTCCCAGTTTCTTATTTGCCATATAATTTAGCTTATACTAGTGAACATTCAAAATTGTGAAGTTTTATTTAGCCAAATTAATTCATCTTTTCTGTATGTTTTCTGCTTTTAATGTACTGCTTATTGGGTCCTTCCTAAGCCTGATGTTTTATAGCCATTAACTGTTGTGTCTAAAATCCTTAGGGACCCTTGATAGTGCATTATGCTATGCTTGGAATTTACCTTAGTATAAGAATAAGAGTTGTGTTTTCTCTTGACTGTAAATAACTGTACCGAGGCAATTTATTAAAGTCTATCATTCCTTTGTTGTATTTTCAAGAATCTATCTCAAACTGCCTTTGCTAATTAAAACATTATTTCTTTACATAACTGAAAAGTTGTAACATGGGTTATCAAGTATGATATGGTCAATACTTTATTTTGATGTAGTTCCCTTGGCTTCACCTGCTTCTTCCCACATGATACAAAATGGCTACAACAGTCCTAAGCCTTATACCATACTATATCTTAAAAAGACAACTGTACTTATAAATGCATCCATGTTAAAAAAAAAAAAAAACTGCAATTTACTGTAACTGGATAATTTAAACTTGTCTTTGTGACCAGGGAAATGCCATAGACCAGCTTAGATTTGGATATCTGTACATCTTTTAACCTAATCCTGTGGCAAGTCAGACATGATATCAAGGCAATAAAGACCTATTGGGGATTCCCTAAACCACTCTGAGGGAGTAGGAGCATAATATATGAAGATTTCATATTACCTCTTTTGCCTGTTGTTTTAAAATGTACCAGGTTATTGTTTTTTGCATTCTTCAGATGTTTTCAAATTGAATTATATTAGTAGCACACTATTTAAATTAAGTCTTTATAAAAATCTTTGAGGGGGAATTCTCTCCTCGTTATTGTTCTCCTGAATGATTTCCTGTCTGCAAGGAACAGGACATGTTAAATGACAAAATGGAAATACAGTCAGAATTTCTAGATGGTGGGAAGTTCTCCAAGACAAATAAGACTTCTGTTCATTTTTTTGTATATTTATATGTTAGTTTTAGAATAATCACTGATTTTACAGTATTGTGTCAGTCCATTTATTTGGTTTTTTTTTCTGTAAAGTTTATGGTTTTGTGAAGTTTATGTTTACTTTTTTGAGTTCATTTCTATGAAAACAATTTTTATGGTTATTGAAAATGTAAACCTTCTTCCTGTGGTTTAAGTAGATATTCCCATAATGGCCATTATGTTGTATTTATTTATTAAAGTGCTTAAATGGGAAAACTTAATGAATTAGACTCGTACAATTCAATTTTTTTTTAATTTGTACTTGATTTTCTCATGGTTTCTCAATATTGTCACTGTGTGCATTTTGTATTGGCTGATTCTTTGTCATCTGGGGCTATGCATTGATGTTCAGCAGCATTCCTGGCCCCTATCCATAGGGTAACCAAAATGTGCCTATTTACCTGAAACTGATTTTTCCCATATCTTAAGAACCTCCTCACTTCCAGACTAACAGGATCACTTGGTCACCGTTTCTAACTACTACATAATGGCAGTGTGCTTTCCTTCTTGCATTGTGACAATCAGAAATGTTCTACACATTGACAAATGTCTCCTAGAGGACAAAGTCATCCTCTGGTTGAGAACTACTGCCTTATACTTATGAGATCTTATACAACAGATCTCATACTTTCTGTGGGAGCCCACCAGCTAAACTACCAGGAATTTAACTATGGGGAAACAGACTCAAGTTTATTTAGCCATGGTACAGCAAAGAATGCATCCCAGAGGACTTGAGGAGTATTTCACAACTAAAGTGGAGTCAGGTGGAGTCTCTTAATAGGTTTTAGGCTGGTGCTAAGTGGTTCTGAAAAAGGATCAGTAAAACAAGGACAGCATGGTGATTTGCTGTTTTATTCTTTTTTCCCCCATAGGAAACCCAGAGGATTAAAGTTGGTCTAGAGCTGCCTTTGGTTGAAGCTCAATAATTAAGCAGTAAAAAGTTGCAGGTTGTGGATGCAGTTAGTTCTTTTCAATTAGAAACTTAGAAACTGTGGTTCTGTTTAAAACTTTGGGTTCTTTTTATATTCTATTGGAAGCATTGTTTATATTCTGCTTAGACCTTCTCAGTCTGATTGCCAATAGGCAATTTTCATTTCCCCATTCCCTATATTATTTGTATTTCAAAATTTAGCAAATATGTGGCTATATTGATAAGCAAGATAGGTATTTTATATAGATTGCTTTCAAAATTGCTCATGCTTCCTTTTATGAATCACTGGGCTAAATGAAGTATTTTACTGTTTCTAAGAATTTTTTTTTTTCAGAGAGAAAGACAATGGGGTCTAAAGTAGAGAAAGGATAGTCTTTTCTGTAATAGTCAAATGTCCTTGTACAAGAAATGAATGACAGCTAACACCTTAGATAAAAATTTGTTCAAAATGGATAACAGACCTTAAGTGTAAATGTTAAGCAAGTGACATCTATTGCTTATTATCAGAATAGAAGTCTGAGTACTTCTTCCATTGCATCTTGGAGTTGGAGTCACTAAGAAAACACAAGCAGTCAAGCACTGGATAAAGCAACACTTTACTCAAATAGACAGCAAGAATAGACAGCAAAATGAGCATCAGTGAGTATCAATCTCCCACAGTCAGCAGATCCCTCTGCAGCTGATGCAGGGCAATTGGCCAGCATGTCTGTCTCTTGTGCTGCTATAAAAAGACCCCATCCCTTCCCCAATGGGGACAACTATAACAGTGGAGTTGTCCAGGAGCCTTGTGATACACACAGTTAATTGGAACAGAGGACTACCTACACATTAGGTCTTAAATAGGAAAAGATTCCCATGCAAGGCGGTAAGCCCAGTTCCCAGGAAAGCGATGAGGGTACTTTATCTATTGTAAGGAAGTGTTTCAGACCCAAGGCCCATTCTCAGAGAGGTGAGTAGGGGCTTAAAGACTTGAATAAACAACAGTAAAACATGAAACTTCTAGGAGAAAGTAAAGGAAAACAGTCTATGTGACCTTGAGTTTGAAGATGAGTTTTTAGATATATTACCAAAAGCATAATCCAGGAACCAAACAAAAAGATAAATTTTTTAAAAATTGCTTTGTGAAAAACAGTGTTAGGGAGCTGGGTATGTAATCTAGTTTGTAGAACACTTGCCTAGCATGCATAAGGCTCTGAGTTCAATCCCATCTAGGAGAAAATGTTTGTAAATTACATATCTGACAAAGGACTTCAAGAATATATATATATATATATAACTTACTTGACAATAATACAACAGCTCAATAAAATTCACAAAAGATCTACACAGACACTTCTTCAAAGACTATATACAAATGGCAAATACATGAAAATATGTTCAATGTCATTTGTTTATTAGGAAAATGGAAATTAAAACCACAATGAGATATCACTATATGCTTATTAAAATGGCTAAAAACCAATATGATGGTACCAAATGCCAGAGAGGATGTAGAGCAACAGTAGTTCTCAGTCATAGATGGTGAAATGATGTCTACTTTGGAAGATAGTTTTATTGTTTCTTATAAAGTTAAATGTTGACTTATAGAAACCAGCACCTCTGGGTAACTTATCCAAGTGAATTAAAAATTTATGTCCGTATAAAAATCTTCACATAAATGTTTATAGCAACTTATTTATAATTGCTAAAACTGGAAGGAACCAAGATGTTTCTCATCAGGGGAACAGATAAACTGTGTGCTATGTCTATGCAAAAGAATATTATTCAGCAATAAAAGGTACAGAAATTGATTCACAGAACATCATGAGTGAATCTTAGATGCATATTGCTAAGTGGAAACAACCAGACCCAAAAGGTTTATTTTTATGATTCCATCCATGTGATATTCTGGAAAAAGCTAAACTGTGGTGACAGAAATCAGATCAGTGATTGACAGGGACTGTTGAAGAAGCAAGTGGTTGACTATAAAGGGGATGCACAGAGGAATGTTTAAGGTGAAAGAACTATTCTTCGTGGTACTGGTGTAGTGGATACATAAGTGCATGCATTTGTCAAAAACCGAAGAGTTGTAGATCAAAAAGAGTGAACATTAGCATATGTGAAGTGGGGGAAAAAAAGGCATCAAACAGTCTATAAGAGGATCAATCTAAGAGTAGAATTCAGTCTGTGACAAATGAACCCAATTCTATTACAAATGAATAACATAACTGCACTGAAAGTGTTCCAGGAGGGAAGTGTCCTAAGTAACCTTGGAAAATGATGTTTGAACTGGAAATTAAAGAGGGTATACATTAACAATTCTGAAACTGCTTTACATGTATACTAGCGTTGAATAAATAAGTGAATGGTGGATGGTGAGGACCAGGTTTCTCATTATTAAAGAAAGAAGAGTTATAATGAACTCTGTGATTCTGACTTAAAGCTGAAATAATCAGCAGGAACCCACATTTACCTTCCTAGAAACAGAAAGATAACAGAAACAATCGTAGATAAGTATGTATGTGTGCATTAGGATGATGCATCATCTAGCTCTTCCACTAAGAGGGCCTAGAAGGAATGACTCTTCAATGGTAGTAAACAGTTGTAGTAATAAGATCTTGGTCCTAAATACCAATCTCAGAAGTTACTATGCTTCTTGGAGAAAGTTTTAGAGTTTCAATTTTAGAGGACAGGGAAAGTACATGAGCCTGACACATTGTACCAGAAAGTAAAAAGAAGTGCTCAAAAAATAAAGGATAGAAGTATGTCAGAGGTATATAGGAGCCAACTTCACATCCTAAGGTCAGTATTTACTGAGTGAGTATGGGGTGTACTTTATGTCTTGCCTCCAATTAATAAAGTATGGAAAGGAAAAAATAGTAACTTTATAGTGAAGGAACCTGGCAATACTACCTTAACCACGTGAACAAGGTTAACATCTTGAGTAATGTTATGTAGATACATTGTAATGAAAAGGCCTTTCACTTCTATCATATTCTTTCCTAAGATAACATCAGTCTAATCACGAGAAAAATAGAAAACAAACCCAAGTTGAGGTTTGCAAAATACATGACCAAAATTTTCAAGGTCATGAAAACAGGAAGACTGAGAATCTACCACAGATCAAAGGAGACATAATGAATTAATGTAATACAGTATCATGGATTTGATCCTAGAATAATAATAAGGACACTAGTGTAAAAACTGATGAAATCCAAATCAAGTTTGGAGCTTAGTTAATGGTGATGCACTAATGTTGGCTCTTTAGTTTCAACAAATCCATTATAGTAATTTTTTTTTCTTTTAGTACTGGAGATTGATCCCAGTGGCACTTTCCCACTGAACCATGTCCCCAGCCCTTTTTTATTTTTTATTTTGAGACAGGCTCTTGAAGGTTGCTGAGACTGACCCCAAACTTACAATCCTCCTGCCTCAGCCTCCCAAGTTGCTGGAATTATAGATGCATGGTACTGAGCCTGGCTGTTAAAATAATTTAAGATAATAAGATCAGAGAAGTCTGAAACTGAAGTATATGGGAACTTTCTATACTAGCTTAGCAACTTTTGTTTTTCTTTTTTGCTGCTGAGGATTGAACCCAGGGATGTTTAACCACTCAGCCATATCCCCAGCCCTTTTTATTTTTTATTTTAGGACAAGGTCTAGCTAAATTGCTTAGGGCCTCACTAGCATGCCAAGGCTGGTCTTGAACTTGTGATTCTCTTGCCTCAGCCTTTCCTGTAAATTTAATATTATTCCAAACAAGAAAGTTTCATTTTAAAAAGGTTCAAAATAGTATGTAGAATGTAGTTATGAAAAAGTCTAGCCAGATATGGTAGCACACACCTGTAATCCCTGTGTCTTAGGAGGCTGAGACAGGAGGATCTCAAGTTCAAGGCCAGCTTCAAAAACTTACGGAGGCTCTGTGCAATTAAGTGAAAACCTGTCTCAAAATAAAAAATAAAAAATAGGACTGGGGATGTGGCTCAGGGGTTAAGCTACCTGGATTAAATCCCCAGCACCAAAAAACAAAGAAGTCTAGACATTGATCTAGATATATTTATATGCACTGATAGATGGTTTAGTAAAATGTTTACTAAAATATTAATAGTAATGGGGTTTGGAGATTTTTTTTGTCTTTGTCTCTAGTATTAGACTTTCTTTAATGAACATGTTTATATTTTTAAAATAACTCTATTAAAAATAAGATGTTTTCTTTCCAGCTTCCTTTCCTAAAACTATTTCTATAATAACTTTTTAATCAAAAGTCTTATATATATGAAGTAGATAAAAAATAAACATCAAAAAGTGGAACAAAAAGATATTTATGTTACAAAAGAATATTAAATGACAGAAAAATAACTTGTTAAATCAGTGAAAAAAATTATAAACCATATATATGTATTTACAGTGCTTTTTAATACTTATCTGTGTCTGTGTTCTAAATTTTCTACAATGAACAGGTATTACCTTTATAATTTTAAAAATTCATGTTATTTTTATGCGAGTGACAGATAACAGAGCTACAATTAGAACTTCAGTTTATATATTCAGATTAAAGCTTTTAGAATTTTTCTGGAAAACATTAATTGCTTATAATTAGTTTATATCTTAAACCTTAGATACAGCCATCTTCCTTACAACTTAACAATTAAATTATTTGACATAACAATTATTATATATTTATTTAACATATATTTAGAAAGATATAAAAAAATTATAAAATGTTATACTTATTCCCAAGGATGAATTTACAAACCTTTTTGAAAAATAAATGAGAAATTTAACTTTTTCATCAGAATCATATATCTTGTATTAACATAGAGAATCGAAAAGGATTAATATTACTTTTCTAAAAACTAGCAGAACCAAGTTCAGTGTTTCAGAAACATTTTTATCATTATAGTATAGCATCTACTTTGCTGAGTGGCTTTTCTGTCAAGTACTTTACATATGGCTTCTCATTGAATTCTTATAACAATTCGATGTGGTATACATGATTTTAACCTGATTTTATAAATGTAGAAACTAAGGCTCAAAAAAATTGAGTAACTTGCCCAGAAGGTACACATAATAGGTTTTCAGTAAGTTTGTACTTTTCTGTTTTATTTATAAGTACATTCTTAAAAATACTGACTCCTCTAACATTAAATATGTTGTACAGTGTGTACAAACAATTCCTCATATATATATATGACACCATAAGTTAATACTTTTTCATATGCTAATTAAATTACTACTATATATAATTATGATCAAAATTTAAGCAAATATTTATAGGTTTCTTAATTTATTTTGTGGCACTTTTAGGACAGTTTTAAAATATCAGGCAAAGCAGAGTTTTTTGTGGGCTTTTCTTTTTTTGTATACTTATGTCTTCCTAATTTTAATAAGTTCAAGTTTCTAATTTATGCCTGAGAGTAGTTATATTTAATAGCCACACACTTCATAATCATCCTCTTGTACTTTCTGTTTCAGGCAGAAAATGTAACTGTGACAAAGGATTTTAGAAGAGTGGAAAATGCTTATCATATGGAAGCAGAAGTATGTACTTAGCAAAAAATTGGAAACAGCATGACTTCATGGAGACAATTTGTCATTTAGTTTTATTCTTGCACTGAAATGTACCAGAGACATGCTTACCATAGTATTGATAAAAGACTACTTTTCTCAAAGTAATTTTTGATGTTACGTAGATGATCCTTTAAATTATATTTAATGAGATTTAAGAGAAATTATTTAAAATGGAATAAAAGTAGCAACAGGAAAATAGTTAAATACCACCTGAATAAACTTTTAATAAAATTACTGCCTGCTGAGCAGGAAATACTACAGGAGGGATATTTCTCATAGATGAAAAGTAAATAAACAGGGAGGGGAAGAATAGTAATTCAGTGGATTAGACAAAGGGGAGTGAAGGGAAGGTGGGGGTAGGAATAGGAAAGAAAAGGGAATGAATCTAACGGGACTTTCCTATGTGTATATATGAATACACCAAGTGAATCTCCACATCATGTACATCCACAAGACTGGGATCCTAATTAGAATAAGACATACTTCGTGTTTGTATAAATATCTCAAAATATACGGTACTATCATGTATAACTAAAAAGAACAAATAAAAATTTAAAAGTAAATTAATAAAGTCATGACATAAAGGATTGAGACACTTTTTAACATTCTTTTATTCCACAATGAAACTTTACTGTGTTGTAGTTAAGTATTATTTGGAAATAATAACCACTTAACCTTTACACAAGTTAAAAAGAAGGGGCTAGGGATGTAGCTTAGGGGTAAAGCACTTGCCTGTGAGAGCCTAGGTTCAGTGTCCAGCACCAAAAAAAAAAAAAAAAAAGGGAAGCTTTTAAGTACTCTTTATTGATGATAACATTATTTAGAGCCTACAACTGCCAGAGCTTTTTACTTTCCTTTACAGATTTGATGATTAGGATATTTTTTAAATATCATAGTATGTTTCTGACAGCAAATGTTTGGGGTATGTGCTTAATTCATGTTGCCTCCTTGTCACAGGAGAAAAAGAACAGTGGGGTTAGACTGGAATCTTGTTTACCCAGTCAGAGAGTTTTTGTTTTTTTTAGAGGTAGGAAGTACCTCAAAGTATCACCTAGTCCTATCTCCAGGCAGATGATAGATTATTTTTTTCTCTAATTTTTCTATTAAGTTTAGATCACTTAGACCTAGACATCTTAAAGGTCATAAAACAAGAATTAGAATGAAAATTGCAATCCTGGCTTTTTTATCTCGAGCTAGTAAACAATATTCTGTTTGTTACCCCGTTAATAGTGATTTAAATGGTGATTTCACCATTTAAAATTTAACTATCTCAAGGAAATTTAAAATTACTCATTATGATTTTAGTGATATATTTGGCAAAAGTATTTTATGGTAGTGGGGACTAAAAAACACCTTTAAAAACAGAATGAAGAACAGTCCAGTAAATTCCAAATTACAGAGGTTGAAAGTTGAGAGTATACTATAGCATTTCAGTAGTAGATATTACCTGTTAGAGCTTCAGATGGTAACAAATACAGAGGAGAAAGTTGTCTTAGTTAAGGAGGCTTATTGTGAGAGTATACCAAAGAGAAAGGAGGAAAAAGAAATAGTCCCAGACTTCATGAAAAACTGACCTATTTTTCAGACCACTGAGTTGTTAAAGAGACTGAACTTTCAAGTACAAAGAGTGCATTAGAGCTGCTTGTTTTAAGACATGACTAAATGAGGATTTGGCTGAACCCTGATCCTTTTCCTTCAGTTTAACTTGCCTTTCTAATGTTTTATATTCAGTTTTCTTAAAAGAAGATATAATTATCTGGCAACCAGAATTCACATTATATTATATAATCCAATACATGATTGCCCTTAGACTAGCACCAGTAGTAAATACTATCTAAATATTCAAACTTAACTGAAGCAGAAAGTAAAGTAGGAGGGGGGACTAGAAGATCTCGTTCAACAGATATAAAGTTACAGTTATACAAGATGACTAAATTCTAGATATCTACTCTACAGCGTAGTACCTATAGTTAATATGGTATTGTGCACTTACAAATTTAAGAGGGTGAATTTCATGTTTTAATGTTCTTACCACAAAAAGAAAAAATAGCAAATAATTCAGGAAAACTCTGGAAAGTAATAAATGGGTTTATTGCCTTGATTGTGTTGCTTATGGTAATGATAACAGGTTACTATAAAATTCATCAGTTGTATATATTAAATGTGTACAGTTTTTTGGTTTGTCAATTGTACTTCAATAAAGCTGTAAATTTTAAAAAGATTAATGAACATTACTTTTCCACATACTATCTGAAATTTTCATTCCGAAAGGCATTTTAAAGATGTTTTAGCTAACCACCCACCTACCTTGGCTTTGGGATAAGCTTGTTGAAGGTTAGAAAGTTTCTAAATGTCTCCATTTAAAGTAGGTGAGTGAATATGTGTGGGAAGTGAGGGTTGGATTAAAAACCCTGGCTTTGAGATTCCTATATTGGTACACTTGCCACTCCTTTTGTTCTTTCTTACAATAATCACAATCTTAAGAGAAATTTTTAAAGCCTAAGGTATTATAGACATTCAGTAATGTATATCAAAAGAAAAAGTAGTATAACACTCATAATAGTTTTCTCCCTCCTTGTTCTCGCTTATTTTTCCTTAATGCCTCCCATTATAACCAGGACTTAGAGAGGCTGCCTTTGTTAAAAGCAGTGGCTCTTTACCTAGGTCTGCAGTTGCTCTCATGCATAACTGAAAGCAAGAGAAAACTTGGCTTCTCTGCCTTTATTTTGTGTTTGTTTCCTTTATTAAACTTTGGATTGTGTTCCTGCTTAGTTCTGCACATAAGCATGTTAATCTTCTAAGGAGTGTTCATCCAAAGACTCCACACCATGTACAGTCACAAGAATGGAATCCTAATTAGAATAAGTTTACTCCATGTATGTACAATACATCAAAATACACTTTACTGTCATGTATATCTATAAAGAACAAACAAAAACCACTAGTACTTCAGGGTTTATTAGCCCTAAATTTACCTTACCTATCTATTCCTCTTGAAGACAGACAACATTTACACCATCTTGTTTCAGACCTCTGGAGTGGCATCCATAAGTCTTCAACCCTTGTCCTTTACCTTCCATGAAATTTCCAAAAAATGACAAACAATTTTAGAGGAAAAGTTTATTTGGCATTCACAATTTCAAAGGTCTCAGTTCATAGATAGCAGACTCCAGTGCTCTGGGCCTGAGGTCAGGCAGAACATCATGGCGGAAGAGTGTAGTGGAAGAAAGCAGCTCAGGACACCAAGAAGACACTGCTCAATAAAGACACAATAAAAACCTCAAAGGCACATCCCCAGGGACCCATCTCCTCCAACAACACCCTACCAGCCTGCAGTTACCACCCAGTTAATCCATTCAAGTGGATTAACCTACTGATTAGGTTAAGGCTTTCATAACCCAATCATTTGCCTCTGAAAGTTCTTGTATTATCTCACACATGAGCTTTTGGGGGACACTTCATAGCTAAAGCATAATATCCCATGATGAGTTCCCCCACCCCAACCAAGCAGGAGCAGTTATCCATACCATAACTAAAAGTACCCCTTCCAGTATCACAGGTCTGGGGGATAAACATCCTGAGCAACAAGAGGAAATTGCCCTCTCCAGTGGTAGACTTCTCTGGCACTTACCTAGTAGAAACAACTCAGAGAATGATCAACAGACCAGTGTTTAACCAAATCTGCTTAATCATGCAGACCTCTTGTGCCCTGCCACATTCCATCCTCTGTTTATACCTATAGCTCATGCGTGCCCTGAAGATAGGACTTAGAAGCTGGATCTCACTTGGTCTTGCCAGTATGACTTTATTGATTATCCTTTCCTGCTTTTCATATACCTTTTCTCTTTTGTGTTTGGGACCCCTGGAGTCAGAAACCTGGCCTAGGACTCTGGTAACATGTGTTAAGCATTTTCCATCCATTATCTCATCCAATCTTTGTTTTAACTATTCATTCTTCTTTCAAAATATTTTATACATAACATGAATATATAACACCCATTATATTTCAGATATCTAATAAACACATTTTTTTCTTTTTTTAATTCATTTTTATTGTAAACAAATGGGAATACATCTTGTTTCTCTGTACATGAAGTAGAGGCATAACATTTTTGTAATCATACATTTACCTAGGATAATAGTTTTTGATTCATTCTGTTATATTTTTTCTTCCCCCCCACCCCTCCCACCCCTCTTATCCCTCTATACAGTCCCTCCTTCCTCCATTCTTGCTCCCCTCTCAACCCCCATTGTGTGTCATCTGCTTATCGGCAAGATCATTCATCCTTTAGTTTTCTGATATAGGCTTATCTCACTTAGCATGATATTCTCCAATTTCATCCATTTGCCTGCAAATGCCATAATTTTATTATTTTTTATGACTGAGTAATATTCCATTATATATATATATATATATATATACACACACACACCACAGTTTCTTTATCCATTCATCCATTGAAGGGCATCTAGGTTGGTTCCACAATCTGGCTATTGTGAATTGAGCAGCTATGAACATTGATGTGGCTGTATCTCTGTAGTATGCTGATTTTAAGTCCTTTGGGTATAGGCCAAGGAGTGGGATAGCTGGGTCAAATAGTGGTTCCATTCCAAGTTTTCTAAGGAATCTCCACACTGCTTTCTAGAGCGGCTATAATAAACACATTTTCTAACCTATATCAAAATTGACTTACTATACCTGTCCATTGTTAGTGTATCTCTCCCAGAAGAAAAAAGAAAGGCTAATATTTCTTTGAAGTTTATAGTTGAAGTTCACTGTCATATGGGTGCTACTTTTGTCTTCTCTAGTGGTAAGGATTCTCAGTTTCTTTGGTCGTTTACTATATGACAAACTCTTTCCTTAGTCAATTTCCTCCTAAAGAATCTACAACTTTAGTGTCCTACTGTGATTGACTAGTTCATGTTAGAGGACGATGATTATTATCCTTACTCTAAAATGTTTTTTTCTAGTAACACACATAAGACTTAATTAACTTTTTGGCATTTGTATCACTTTGTTCTATTTAGTTTATTGCCGTGGTCAGTAATTACAGTCTTTTTCACATGCTGCTTTTTAAATCATATTTCTCCCAATAAATAAATAAATCATATTTCTTCCATCTTTTTGTTCATGCTGATTCAAAATGAACTGTGGGATTTTATATTTGCCTCTAAAAAAATTTGCCTGTAGATTTGATCTATATTTTCAGCCTGAAAAATAGCAGAGAAATAGAGTTCATAATAAGGGAAAAAACAGAGTCCAACTACCCCAGAACTGATACAGATGTTAAAATGACAATGTCATTGAAAGTTATTAGAACTGTGTTACATACTCAAAAATTAAGTAAGGGACAGAAGAGAGATTAAAGTCTTAAACTCCCAGAAATGAAAACTGCAATGTGTGAAAAGAAATATCAAATAGTCTTTCTTATTATATACAATAAAAGGACCTTGTAATCTAGCTTTACTTTTTATCACTCATATTTTAAAGAAAAAATTTGAAGCAGTACATCAGACATGAAAATAATACCAAGTGTCATTTCATTTACAGGTTTGCATTACATTTACTGAATTTGGAAAAATGCAAAATATTTGTAACTTCCTTGTTGAAAAGCTGGATAGCTCTGTTGTCATAAGCCCACCCCAATTCTATCATACTCCAGGATCTGTTGAGAATCTTCGGTAAGTGTAAGCAATCTTTAACTAAGTTATTAATTGCTTAAACAAAACTATTCAATGCTGCAGTTCACTGAATGTCATATTAATAATCTCTGCATTTAATTCCTCAGACGGCAGGCCTGTCTTGTTGCTGTTGAGAATGCATGGCGCAAAGCTCGAGAAGTCTGTAACCTTGTTGGCCAAACCCTAGGAAAACCTTTACTAATCAAAGAAGAAGAAACAAAAGAGTGGGATGGCCAACCAGATGATCACCAGTCATCCACACTCTCAAGTTCATTAACTGTACAACAAAAAATCAAAAATTCAACAATACATGCTGCTTCAAAAGTACTTATAACTTTTGAGGTAAAGGGGAAAGAGAAGAAAAAAAAACATCTCTAAAATTCCAAACAAAATATATTGTATTTGTATTTTTTAATCTATTTTTATACTTTTTATAAAGTTTTCCATTTCTAGTAGATAAACTGTTTCTTTATAAGATCTTTCAGTCCTTGAATATAGTCCTACAGAATGTTCACCTTTTCTCTTCCAAGAACTTACTGAGAAATGTTCTTGGGAAGTAAATGTAATATGTGCACACTTCTGTATTCCAACAATTCATACAAGTGCATGTATAATATTTTCAATATAGGAAAAAAACGTTTAGTTCATCCGTTTTATATGACACCACACTTTTATATAAAAACTAGGCTTCCACAAATTAAAATTTTTAAAGACAGAAATCTTTACATATAAAAGGAATTCTTGCATCCCATCAAAACTAATAATTTTCCAAATTCATGATTTTAGCTATTTACAAGTTAGCAATTTAGCCTGTTATGTTTCTTGGATGCTGACAGAATACATGAGACTCTGGGGCACAAACACAGTTCTATTACTCATGGCACAAGGAGCATGAACATCAGCAAATTGTCATTGCTTCCCGTTGTCCTGAGTTACATAGGGAAGCACAATATGGCCATAAACATTATGGCTACACAGACAGCAGGTTTCTTATAGCTGAGGACTACTGAGCTTGAAAAATTCACTGCTTTTTAATTTATGAACAAAAGCAAATCTTCTTGTCCTGAAAGGAGACATTGCTTCATCCTTTAAAGAATCTCACTATAAACTCAATCTTGAGAAATAGCTCAGGTCAAGAGTAGTCAGTCTTACATTCTTGCCACACCTCGCAAAAAATGGAGGAGGAAATTCACAGAGGACTCTCTCAATATATCTAATAATTTTCTTACTAGGTCCAGACCACTTTATGAAGATGCAAATCAACAACTTCACAACTTTTAACAAAAAGAATGATAAACAACACTTTTGAATAAAAGGACAATGAGATATACTAGGAAAATACTGTGATGCCCCAAATTGACATAATGCATGAATTAGACTCTTCCACAGGGCTTCTTAGATGATATTAGCACCCACATAATACAAATACAGTACAAACTACATCTGTAATGTAAAATATCCTAGTATATGCATTGTAAAAGTAAAACCAGTTAAAACTAATTTTAATAATGTATTTTATTTTAGCCACTATATCCAAAGTATTATCATTTTTGTATATAATAAATATTTCAAAAATTGAGATTAATATTCTTTGTTTTTACTAAGTCTTTTAAAATCCAGTGTATCTTTTACATTGTAGCACATCTCAATTCAGATGCTAAATTTTTATCATAAATACCTGATCTGTATTAAATCCCTATAATGTACAGTCAGAAAAATTGGTTCACATGCCCAAGTTGTTCCAAACATGCTTAAAAGATCCAGTAACTAGATCAAATATCAGTTTTGAAATTAAACAAAATTTAAAATGCACTTCCCTAGTTACACTGCCACATTTGAAGTACTTGAGAGCATAGGAAGCTATTGCTTACTTGTTTGAACAATGCAGGGTCACTGCTATATAATGATCCTTAAGCTATTTAACAAGTACCATTGCTATTGCACTATGTATTATCTTCAAGTGATTTTATCACAAGTCTGTTACAGCATATGCTTTCCACTCTCCATACATCTAGAACATAGGACTTTTCCTTTGATAGGTCTTGATATTCATATATCAATATTTCTTCCCAACAAAATATTCCAGGATATAGTGTTCATCACTACCTACTTTTCTTAAGTAGACCTGAAATAATTAAAATTTAATCATGGGCAGATTTTTCTTAGCCATGGCTCCATAATGATTTTGGTTCCATCATATTTGATAAAGAAGGTTATCAATTTAGTATGAAATACCTAAGGAAAAATATTTTTAAGTTAGCAAGCACTTTTTTAAAAGAATAAAGATTGTTGCTTCAAAGAAAAAAAATCTGTAGAATGTAATCCTGCACTTCTACAGAGCAGTTAGGGAAGAAATCCTTCAAAAATTAGACCGGTTTTATCTATGGCACCCTGTATACATAGATTAAAGGTATCAAATTAGTTGTCAATTGATAAAGTTAATTTCTGACACATAGCATACACTGGAGAGTCACAATGAATTATATAGGGAATCTAAATAACCAAAGCCTACTGGAATAAATCTTTTCCTGAACTTAATCCTGACTGAATGTCTTATGATAGAACCAACTTTAAAAAATAAATAATTAATTAAAAAAAAACCTTTCCAAAACTAAAAAATTACAATTGTAGAGATCCAAGATGGTAGACTAGAGGGAGTCTGTGTTCCTTGTCGCTCCATAACTCAGGTTCCAAGCAGAGGAAAATCTTCCTCTGAAGGCAGTCTTTGCTACTTACCAATCCCCTGCTGTTTACCCCTTTTGTCCACCTTGATCATCCACAGTGTGCCAGCATATCAACTGCTTTTTGAGTGCAGATTGTTCACTGCTGCCTATTATCCACCATTTGCCTGTTTGCCTGCCTCTTGCCTGCCCATCGCCTGCCTTTCACCTACCCATCACCCACCGCCTGAGGTCCACCTGCCAATCATCCACTGGTAACCTGCAGATCAACTGCAGACTGCCATCAGATTGCCAGCTGCCTGCTGTTGCCTGGAAGTCCACTGTCACAGTACCCTAGGTTTGGTTACATGTGGCTGCCACCATTTTAGGGCAACAGCCAGGACCTGCCAGACCCCCAGCCCAACTGACCACACTCTACTTCCAGGACCCCTAGCTGGACCAACCACACCCCACATGGACTCCGAGCCCATTCCCCAAAAGACAGCTCCCCATTTGCCAACACATTCGAAAGCCAGTGTGGCCATCTTGGATTATCCTGGAAGCAGAAGCTCCCATCTTTAAGTGGAGCAAATCCCATCCTGAGATGCCTGCTGGAGATTGGAAGCTAATTGTCAGGTACCTCTCGTGCACCAGGCTACTGACAACTGGGAGGTTTGAATAGTGTATGACTGTAGTTAGACTCACTATAGGGTAGATTTTTCTTTTCTCCTTTTTGAAAATTTTTAAGTTTTTATTTCTTTATTTTTCTTGCTCTATTCTTTTGTTTACCTGTTTCCTCAGAGTCTCTTTCTCCATTTTCTCATGATAACAACCAACTTCTTTTGATTACACTTTCACTCTTTCTACAATATAGAACCTCTGTATCATCTTTTCTTATCCCATTAACAGTTTCATCCTACACCCTTCCCCATCCTCTTTGTCCTCCATTAGAAACTGCAGACCTCATTGCAAATCTATTGGTTATACAGTAGAAGATAATTGAATTCATCCTCTCTGTTTATTATGACAATATTGTTAACATCTTCATAGGGGCTATTTGGTTTAGGACTGCATACTGTCTATACTGTGTGTTGGGACTAATGACACGTTAACTAACTCAGGCTGACTCCTTACTCCCTGGTGAGTGAGCAAGATCAAGGCCTCAAAGGTGGTTTCAAAAGTTAATGATGATAAATCGGACCACCGTCAGGGATTGGTTAACGACAGTTCCGCCAACATGATTAGCTCGTGCTTGCCATATAGTCCTATGGGACTTTCGCCTGCGTGAACCCCCTGTGCCTTGCTGACCTTTAAGCTGATTGGTTCCCACCTAGCCTCCACCCTACATAAAAGCTGTGTGACTTCCTCAATAAATGAGTTCCTGCTGTGACTGGTCTCCCTGACGTCTGATTGTCCTCCGCCCGGAGGGCTGGCTGCGGGTGGTCAGTCGGTCCTACCTATCCTGGTCTGACCTTGTTGTGGAGTGCTCCCTTCCCTTGTCGCTGGTCGAGAAGAGCAAGGGGGCTTAAGACCCTGACAACTGGGTGCTGCTAATATTTATCTCCCCCTTAAAAAAGAGGTTTTGGAAAACTACAGGGTCACTATAAGCCTATAGGGGGGCAGCTGCAATACCACAGATCTTCACTGCTAGAGAGGAATATACAGAAACAATATGAAAAAACAGGGGAAAAATGTATCCCTAACAAACCAAGATGCTATGTTGATAGAATCCAATGACAACACGGCAGCAGAAATGAAAGAAAAGGAGTTTAGAATGTACATAATTAAAACGATCTGTGAAGCAAAAGATGAGAAAAGAGAGTAAATGCAGGCAATGCATGATCACTTCAATACAGTTAAAAGAGCAAATGCAGGAAGCAACAGAGAACATCAATAGAGATAGAGATTCTGAAAAAAAATACTTGAAATGAAAGAAACAATTAACCAAATTAAAAACTCAACAGAAAGCATCACCAACAGAATAGATCTAGTGGAAGACAGAATCTCAGACAGTAAAGACAAAATATTTAATATTGAAAATAAAGTTGAACACACAGAGAAGGTGGTAAGAAATCATGAACGAAAACTTCAAGAACTATGGGACATCATGAAAAGACCAGATTTAAGAATTATCAGGATGGAGGAAGGCACAGAGATACAAACCAAAGGAATGAACAACCTGTTCAATGAAATAATAGCAGAAAATTTCCCAAACCTGAAGAATGAAATGGAAAATCAAATATAAGAAGCTTATAGAACACCAAATGCACAAAATCACAACAGATCCACACCAAGGCACATTATAATGAAAATACCTCACATACAAAATAAAGATAGAATTTTAAAGACTGTGAGAGAAGAGCATCAAATTACATATAGAAGGAAACCAATACAGATATCAGCAGATTTCTCAGCTCAGACCCTAAAAACTAGAAGGCCCTGGAACAACATATTTCAAGCTCTGAAAGAACGTGGTTGCCAACCAAGAATCTTATACCCAGCAAAACTAACCTTCAAATTTGAAGATGAAGTAAAATCCACCCATGATAAATAAAAGTTAAAAGAATTTACAAATAGAAAGTCTGCGCTACAGAATATTCTCAGAAAAATATTCCATGACGAAGAAATGAAAAACAACAATGTAAGTCAGCAAAGGGAAGAACTACCTTAAAGGAAAAACCAATCAAAGGAGAAACCAAAAATAAGCCCAAATGACTGGGCTTACAAATCATATCTCAATAATAAACCTGAATGGTAATGAACTTAACTCATTAATCAAAAGACATAGACTGGCAGATTGGATTAAAAAGAAAGACCCAACAATATGCTGCCTGCAAGAGACTCATCTCATAGAAAAGGACATACACAGACTAAAGGTGAAAGGTTGGGGAAAAAAATTACCACACACACAGACTCAGTAAAAAAGTGGGGGTTTCCATATGCATATCAGATAAAGGGGACTTCAAGTCAAAGCTAGTCAGAAGGGATAAAGAAGGACATTTCATACTGCTTAAGAGAACCATGCATCAAGAAGACATAAGAATCATAAATATTTATGCCCAATAAAAGAGTGCATCCATGTACATCAAACAAATGCTTCTCAATTCCAGGAATCAAATAGACCACAACACAATAATTCTGGGTGACTTTAACCACTGTCACCACTAGAAAGATCTTCCGAACAAGTACTAAACAAAGACATCATAGAACTCAATAACACAATCAATAGCTTAGACTTAACAGACGTAGAATATTCCACCCATCAATGAGTGAATACGCTTTCTTCTCAGCAGTACATGGAACCTTCTCTAAAATAGGCCATAAGTTTGCCATAAAGCAGCCCTTAGTAAATGCAAAAAAACCAGAAATACTACCTTGTACTCTATCAGATCGTAAAGGAATGAAATTAGAAATCAATGACAAAATAAACAGAAACTACTCCAATACCTGAGACTAAATAATATGCTATTGAATGAAGCATGGATAACAGAAGACATCACGGAGGAGATAAAAAAAATTCTTAGAGGTAAATGCGAAAGGCAATACAACATATCAAAATTTCTGGGACACTATGAAAGCAGTACCAAGAGGAAAATTCATTGCATGAAGCACATTCAACAAAAGAATAAAAAGTCAACAATTACATGATCTAACATTACATCTCAAAGCCCTAGAAAAAGAAGAACAGAACATCAAGAGTGCTAGAAGACAAAAAATAATTAAAATCAGAGCTGAAATCAATATTAAAACAAAAGAAACAATTAAAATAATTGACAAAACAAAAAGTTAGTATTTTGAAAAGTAAACACAATAGATAAACCCTTAGCCACACAAACAAAGAGAAAAACTCAAATTACTAAAATTCACAATGAAAAAGGAACTATCATGATAGACGCCATCAAAATACATAACATAATTAGAAGCTACTTTGAAAATCTATATTCCAATAAAATAGAAAATACCGAAGACATCAACAAATTTCTAGAGACATATGATCCTCCCAAACTGAACCAGGAGAACACACACAATTTAAACAGATCAATTTCAAGCACTGAAATAGAAGAAACCATCAAGAGCCTATCAACCAAGAAAAGCCTGGGATCAGATGAATTCTCAGCAGAGTTCTTCTACAAGACCTTCAAAGAAGAAATTATACCAATACTCCTCAAATTATTTTATGAAATAGAAAAGGAGGGAACCCTTCCAAATTCATTCGATGAAGATGTTATCACTCTGATACCAAAACCAGACAAAGACACATCAAGGAAAGAAAACTTTAGATCAATATCCCTGATGAATATGGACGCAAAAATCCTTAACAGTATACTGGTCAACTGCATACAAAAACATATTAAGAAGATAGTGCACCATGATCAAGTGGGGTTTATCCCAGGGATGCAAGGTTGGTTCAACACTTGGAAATCAATAAATGTAATTCATCGTATCAACAGATTTAATCAAGAATTGACTATTTCAATAGATGCTGAGAAAGCGTTTGACAAAATACAGCACCCCTTCATGCTCAAAACACTAGAAAAAATAGGGATAGTGGGAACATTCCTTAACATTGTAAAGGCTATTTATGCTAAGCCTCCAGCCAACATCATTCGTAATGGAGAAAAACTAAAAACATTCCCTTTAAAAACTGGAACAAGACAGGGATGCCCTCTTTCACCACTTCTATTCAACATTGTGCTTGAAATACTAGACAGACCAAAGAAATTAAAGGGATAAGAACAGGAAAAGAACTCAAGTTGTCAGTATTTGCTGATGACATGATTCTATATTTAGAGGATCCAGAAAACTTCACCAGAAAATTTCTAGACCTAATACATGAATTCAGCAAAATAGCAGGATATAAAATCAACACACATATATCTAATGCATTTTTATTCATAAGCGATGAATGAATCATCTAAAAGGGAAATGAGGAAAACAACTCCGTTCACAATAGTCTCAAAAAAAACAAAAACAAACAAACAAAAAAAAAAAAAACTTGGGAATCGATCTAACCAAAGAGGTGAAAGATCTCTACAATGAAAACTACAAAAAAGAGAAATTGAAGAAAGAAATTGAAGAAGACCTTAGAAGATGGAAAGAGCTCCCAGGTTCTTGGATAGGCAGAATTTATATTATCAAAATGGCCATACTTCCAAAGGTGCTATACAGATTTAACACAATTCCAATTAAAATACCTATGACATTCCTCAGAGAAATAGAGAAAGCAATCATGAAATTCATCTGAAAGAATAAAAGACCCAGAATAGCCAAAGCAATCCTGGGCAGGAAGAGTGATGCAGGAGATATCACTATACCAGACCTTAAACTCTATTATAGAGCAATAGTAACAAAAATGGCATGCTATTGGCACCAAAATAGAAACTTAGACCAATGGAATAGGATAGAAGACACAGATACAAACCCACATAAGTACAGTAACTTCATCCTAGACAAAGGTGCCAGCAACTTACAATGGAGAAAAGATAGCCCCTCTTCAACAAATGGTGCTGGGAAAACTGGAAATCCATATGCCAGTAAATGAAATTAAACCCCTATCTCTCACCCTGCACAAAACTCAACTCAAAATGGACCAAGGATCTAGGAATTAGACCTGAGACCCTTCACCAAACAGAAGAAAAGGTAGGCCTGAATCTCCATCATGTTGGCTTAGGACCAGCCTTCCTTAACAAGACCCACATAACGCAAGAAATAAAAGCAAGAATCAATAAATGGGATGGATTCAAACTAAAAAAGGCTTTTTCTCAGCAAAGGAAACAATCAATAATGTGAAAAGAGAGCCTACAGAGTGGGAGAAAATCTTTTCCACACACACTTCAGACAGAGCACTAATCTCCAAAATTTATAAACAACTTAAAAAACTACAACCAAAATACAAAGAACCCAATCAATAAATGGGCTAAGGAAATGGGCAGGCACTTCACAGAAGAAGATATACAGGTGATCCACAAACATATGAAAAAGTGCTCATCATCTCTAGTAATTAGAGAAATGCAAATTAAATCCACCCTAAGATTTCATCTAACTCCAATTAGAAGCAAGAATACAAGAAATAATAAGTGTTGGCATGGATGTGGGGGGAAAAGACACACTCGTACATTGCTGGTGGAGTTGCAAATTGGTGCAGCCATCTGGAAAGCAGTATGGAGATTCCTCAGAAAACTTGGAATGGACCCACCATTTGACCCAGCTATCCCACTCTTCGGTTTATACCCAAAGGACTTAAAATCAGCATACTACAGTGATGCAACCACATCAATGTTCACAGCTGCTCAATTCACAATAGCTAGATTGTGGAACCAACCAAGATGCCCTTCAATTGATGAATGAACAAAGAAACTATGATATGTATACACAAGGGAATATTATTCAGCCATAAAGAAGAATAAAATTATGGCATTTGCAGGTAAATGGATGGAGTTGGAGAATATCATGCTAAGTGAAATAGGCCAAGCCCAAAAAACCAAAGGCCGAACGTTTTTTCTGCTAAGTGCATGACAATATATAACAATGGGGGATGGCGGGGGGAGGAGAAGAATGAAGGAACTTTGGATGGTGTAGAGGAAAAAGGGGTGGAATGGAAAAACAGTAGAATGAAACAGTATTACCCCATATATATGTATGATCACATGAATGGCATGAATCTACATTGTGTACAACCATAGAAATGAAAAGTTGTACCCCATTTGTGTACAATGAAACAAAATGTGTCTGTAAAAATAAAAAATATTTTAATAAAAAAAGAATAGAACAAAAAAAAAAGAAAAACAAAGGAGACCTTTGGGGTAGAGAAAGGGGATAAGGAGGAGAGAGGAGAAGGGGTATTGGGGGATGAAACTGATCAAATTATTTATATGTATGTACAAATGATAATGACTATTCTGTATCATTAATATGTACCAATAATTTAAAAAGAAGCCTAGAATATAGTGAGTCTGTTTCAAACATCTTAATTAGAAAAGAAAATCTTTTGTCTTTCAGAAAGTAGCAATTGTGATTTTTAAAAATTTTTATTTTATAGACTGCATTTTGATTCATTGTACACAAATGGGGTACAACTTTTCATTTCTATGGTTGTACATGATGTAGATTCATGCCATTCATGTGATCATACATATATATGGGGTAATACTGTTTCATTCTACTGTTTTTCCATTCCACCCCTTTTTCCTCTACACCATCCAAAGTTCCTTCATTCTTCTCCTCCCCCCGCCATCCCCCATTGTTATATATTGTCATGCACTTAGCAGAAAAAACGTTCGGCCTTTGGTTTTTTGGGCTTGGCCTATTTCACTTAGCATGATATTCTCCAACTCCATCCATTTACCTGCAAATGCCATAATTTTATTCTTCTTTATGGCTGAATAATATTCCCTTGTGTATACATATCATAGTTTCTTTGTTCATTCATCAATTGAAGGGCATCTTGGTTGGTTCCACAATCTAGCTATTGTGAATTGAGCAGCTGTGAACATTGATGTGGTTGCATCACTGTAGTATGCTGATTTTAAGTCCTTTGGGTATAAACCGAAGAGTGGGATAGCTGGGTCAAATGGTGGGTCCATTCCAAGTTTTCTGAGGAATCTCCATACTGCTTTCCAGATGGCTGCACCAATTTGCAACTCCACCAGCAATGTACGAGTGTGTCTTTTCCCCCCACATCCATGCCAACACTTATTATTTCTTGTATTCTTGCTTCTAATTGGAGTTAGATGAAATCTTAGGGTGGATTTAATTTGCATTTCTCTAATTACTAGAGATGATGAGCACTTTTTCATATGTTTGTGGATCACCTGTATATCTTCTTCTGTGAAGTGCCTGCCCATTTCCTTAGCCCATTTATTGATTGGGTTCTTTGTATTTTGGTTGTAGTTTTTTAAGTTGTTTATAAATTTTGGAGATTAGTGCTCTGTCTGAAGTGTGTGTGGAAAAGATTTTCTCCCACTCTGTAGGCTCTCTTTTCACATTATTGATTGTTTCCTTTGCTGAGAAAAAGCCTTTTTTAGTTTGAATCCATCCCATTTATTGATTCTTGCTTTTATTTCTTGCGTTATGTGGGTCTTGTTAAGGAAGGCTGGTCCTAAGCCAACATGATGGAGATTCAGGCCTACCTTTTCTTCTGTTTGGTGAAGGGTCTCAGGTCTAATTCCTAGATCCTTGGTCCATTTTGAGTTGAGTTTTGTGCAGGGTGAGAGATAGGGGTTTAATTTCATTTACTGGCATATGGATTTCCAGTTTTCCCAGCACCATTTGTTGAAGAGGGGCTATCTTTTCTCCATTGTAAGTTGCTGGCACCTTTGTCTAGGATGAAGTTACTGTACTTATGTGGGTTTGTCTCTGTGTCTTCTATCCTATTCCATTGGTCTAAGTTTCTATTTTGGTGCCAATAGCATGCCATTTTTGTTACTATTGCTCTATAGTAGAGTTTAAGGTCTGGTATAGTGATACCTCCTGCATCACTCTTCCTGCCCAGGATTACTTTGGCTATTCTGGGTCTTTTATTCTTTCAGATGAATTTCATGATTGCTTTCTCTATTTCTCTGAGGAATGTCATAGGTATTTTAATTGGAATTGTGTTAAATCTGTATAGCACCTTTGGAAGTATGGCCATTTTGATAATATAAATTCTGCCTATCCAAGAACCTGGGAGCTCTTTCCATCTTCTAAGGTCTTCTTCAATTTCTTTCTTCAATTTCTTTCTTTTTTGTAGTTTTCATTGTAGAGATCTTTTACCTCTTTGGTTAGATTAATTCCCAAGTATTTTTTTGTTTTTGAGGCTATTGCAAATGGAGTTGTTTTCCTCATTTCCCTTTCAGATGTTTCATCGCTTATGTATAACAATGCTTTAGATTTATGCGTGTTGATTGTATAACCTGCTATTTTGCTGAATTAATTTATGAGATCTCGAAGTTTTCTGGAGTTTTTGGATCCTCTCAATAAAGAATCATGTCATCAGCAAATAGTGACAGCTTGAGTTCCTCTTTTCCTATTCGTATCCCTTTAATTTCTTTAGTCTGTCTAATTGGTCTGGCTAGTATTTCAAGCATGATGTTGATAGGCATGCTATTATTTCTCCAAAACTTAGTTTTTTAAAAAAGGAATCTGTGGATTAAGAGTAGAGATCAGTGGTAGATCACTTGCCTAGCGAGCATGAGGTCCTGGGTCCATTCCCCACCACCAAAAACAAAAAACCTATATTCATTTCAATCTTATTGCATTGGCTATACACATGCATCTTTTTGTCTTTTACCTCCTATTGCCACTGAGGGTGAGTATCAATTGTGCCATACATTTTCACCAGCAGGTAGGCTACAACTCTCTGCCTAGAGAAAGTTGCTTTTGAAGTTCTGACCATAGCCACTTTAAAACTGCGTCTAATAAATTCATTTTACTTATAACTGTTAATAAACAAATGCTTTAATTGAATTAGTTTCCATTGGCATTAATTTTGCTTCCAAAACTTATTTTAGAAAATCATATTTGTACGTTATAGCAATAATGAATGTGCAGCACACACAAAACAGTTTTATTTTTTCCTTCTATTGAATCAGTCATATATATTCTAATTTCATTTTAAAAGAATTAGTGTAATGATCCAAATAAATCAACTCTAGCCCAAGTAAGTAAATAGCATCAACAGAAATTTTTTCACTTATGTTAAATTAATCATGAAAAGTTCAAGGTATTACATTCTATATGGAACAGGATGTAAAGTATAATTAATTCAAAGTTGAATGTCAACTAAATAAAAAAATTATTTTTTAATTTATCAAATGCCTCCCTAACTAAATATCTGCAAAGTAAATATTTCTACTTCGCCTTCACTGTGCCTATTCCTAAAATTATAGATTCAGTGATACCGATTCATGTGGTCTGCAACTAAATCAATTTGAATATGCAGCTGAAACCTTTAAAAAGCATTTATTTGTAAACCACAAAGGTCAGCATATATTTGAAGAATGTTTATATTGGCTTTATTCTGTAGAAATGATGAGAATTCAGAGCATCTCGATATAGTATTCCTCTTAAACCTTACACTTATTCAAAATGTTCAATTATTCGATGCCTAACTTGAATAAGAAGAAATAGAGAGTCGATGATCTCAGTATGAAATCTAACATTTTAGAAATGGTTTACAAAAATGGTGAGACACTTCACTGACCACTATTAACTAACGCTTTGCCATACTGTTCAGTGACTACTGGAAACAACACCGCCACCACCACCCAACCGTGAGAACACCTGCCGCTTTGAGAACTGGACGGGTGACAGCCATCACCCCAGGGCAGCTGCCCCACTGACAAGAAGAGTGGAGACAACAGCAGTGTCCACACTGCTTCTCTGTGTAACGAGAGTATTCCAGAAGGGGTAGACAGGCAGCTGCAGACAGAATAATAAACTTCTGGAAAGACAGTTGGCGTGATAGGTCCCACAGCACCATTTCCAGAAGCAGACGTGGCGGTAGTACTGCCAGTGCTGCGTTCAGTCTGCCACTCAACACAACTCTTACACATGTTTTTGTAGACCCATTGATACTTAGGCGAGTATCGGAACTAGAAAGAAACACGTATGATCTAAAGAATTTTTCAGAATCATGGAATTGAACCCAGGCCTCAGGCGTGCTATGGAATGTAGTTAGTTGTAATGCTACACTTGCAAGCAACTGCATTTATGAACTAAAACACTTGAAATTAATAAAACACATGATAATTAGCAAAGCCTTATTTAGGATTTTGTTCATTAAGGGAAAAGTTTAAAAAGGAAATTCTGGAATACCCTCTCCCCTTCCTATCCGGGTCACAAACAAAGTTGCTGTTTCTCAAGAATGCTTTTTCTGATATTTAGTCTAACAGTCCAAAGCTTGCACATGCCTGTGAGACACCATTGAGGCTGCTATATCGTAACTGAGGCAAGTGAGGCCAGACATGTTTTTATTTTTGCCACCAAGAAGATAAATTATTATCGATGTAGAAGTTTTCATTACTGATTTGGGGGGTGGGGGACTGGATTTTGTGATTTTAAAACTATCATTTTGTCAAGTCCTAATCACAGAAAGTAAGAACATTATCCTGTTCTTTCTGTTCTATACTCTGTCCAAAGTAAGTATTCTTTTCCAGTCAAATCTAAAATAATCTGGGACAAATATTGGAATAAATAAATGTCAACTTACCTAATTATTTCCCAGTTCTTCTCATTCTCATGCTGAATCAAATCAGCATGAAAATGCCAAAAAATAAGTTTATTTTTAAGGCTTGAAATGGACTTTGTATAGTTATCTTGCATTTGTCCAATCCATTAAACCATCTGTTTCTTAGCTGCCTATGGTCAGTAATGTCCTATGCCAGTAATTATTTCTAAGTGGTATTGATACTATTAAATTGGATTACACTATTATCTAAAAATTTTATATAAACATTTATATATGTGCATAAATTTAGACACATAGATATATAAAGTTATAAAAAAAGAAAGGAATTACTCCTTTGACGTATCTCCATCATTACTGATATTTATAACCTAAAGCATGTGAATCTGATTGTTTCCTTTCTTTATCTACTTTAGTTAGGCTGGCCTGGTATTCCTTGGGTAAACAAACCTTAGCCTCTCAAGTAGTTGGGACTACAGATATGTGCCACTGTACCCAGCTGCCTCTTTATAAACAGAAAATAATGGCTACCTGGCCTTTAAAGTTTTTAGTTAGAACTTTCCTAACTTCCTTTATTCTTTTTATTTTATTTTATTTATTTTTTTTTTTTGAGTTGTAGGTGGACACAGAATACCTCAATTTTATTTTTTGTGGTGCTGAGGATCACACTCAGGGCCTCATGCATGCTGGGAGAGTGCTCTACCACTGAGCCATAACCCTAGCCCCTCCTTTATTCTTTATAAAATATCTTAATAAACATATATTCTGGAAAGAGTATATACAAATTAGGACTCAGATTAGGATTTGAATGCAAAATCTGAAAGAAGATTGATATCATATAAATCTCATGTCATTTATACAACTATGAGGAGTTTATTGTGTAAAGGTAAGAAAATAGACCTCCCCCATGAAACAAGACTATAAAATACATCAACCAACATATACTCCTTGTCATGCCCTGTAAATTTTCAGTTGTCCTTAGAATATCACCATTTCAGATTATTTTATCATAAGAACATAATCTTTTAATCTGTCTACATAACATTTTTCAGCATTCCTATTATAATTATTATTCTTTACAGTCAATTTATTTTTTCTATGAATGAGCATTTTCTAATTTTGTATATGTTTAAAAGGAATATAAACTGGATTAACTGGATTAAATTTATATTTGGGAAAAAATTAAAATGACACTTTTTATATAGTGAAATATGCTTTATAGGTCAATCAATCACCTCTAGAACACTTTGGAGTTTTCTTCCTATGTAGTCAAAATCGGTGTATTCTAATAGTAAAAAGAATTCTAAGTCCTATAACAATATTCAGAATTGAAAGTGTGATTTTTATAATATCTTAATATGGTTCTCTTGTGTCCCACAAGTTCATAAAATTATAAATGAAATCATGAAGTCTCAGGGTAGAATTCTGACTCAGGGAGATCAAAAAACTGAACATACTTTACCTCAGCCCTGAGACACATTGTCTGTCTTAAATAAATAGTAACTCAGTGATTCCTTTCTCCCAAAGATTAAGTAAAAATAAAGATCTAGAAGAATTTATGTATGTTGGAATAAATTAAATGTTAACTATTCTTTACTGAATAACCTCATTCATTTTCCAACTATATAGAGATATTTCAGAGGAAAGAAAGTATACAAAGAACAGACTGAGATCATTGTTGCATCGTCATTTTTAACAAAAAGCTAAAAATAAATATTTTTCAAAAATCACATTTTATCTTCTAAGCTTACTAAGTGACCTTATTTTTCTCCAAAATTGTTTGTCCTCATTTTCCCACCAGTACTCAAAGCAGTTTTTGAAGATTTAAAGTGTTCCTATTTGTTCTTAAGCTAATTGCAAATTTTTAAGTCTTCAAATCATTAAAATATTGTTGAACAGTATATACTAATCTCAACAAGTAGATGTAGTACTATAATTTATTGAGTCAACTTCTCCTACCTCCCCAAGAAAAAGCTAAGAGGATTATTATTTCATTAAAGAACTTCCTCTGCAAAGTGAGAAGGCATATTGATCTCAAATTAGTCGATTTTTTCAAATATTTACAGAGATGATTATATCACAACTGTAGGGAATTTTTATTCCAGTACTTCACTTTTCAACATAAGTGGTAAAATGTGCATCATTTTCTAACTTTTATTTACCAAAAACCACTACATTGATTAATCACATTCCTTCTGTCCCTGAAAACCCAAAATATTATCTTAAATAATGAGTAAGGTCACCTCCAAAAGATAGTAGTTTTTTTTAATGAGAATATAAAGTTTACTAACTCAATACATTAGTAAAATAGTATGTACAGAAAAGGTATTATTATTAAAAATAGTAGCTATTTTTTAAGAATAAAAGAAAATAAGAACATTACAATATAGTGAAATCTTTTTATTCCTTGAAGACTGAACAGATTCATTGTCATACACCTGAGAGATGAAACCCCATGCTGATGGCGCTGCTAGCAGAATATAGATCTGCAAAACCATTACTATACTCTTTGCAGACCTCTCCACAATGAAGACTTCCAAAGTACATCTCCATGTAATACATCAGGGGAAAAAAAGGAGAAAAAGAAGTTTACTAACTTTGATGGGAAAATTCCTTTAGCAACATCTACACTGGAAACACTGGGTATGTTTCCTGATTACCACTGTCTGAGTCAATTGCTGACCAATTTTCATTTTTTGGTATTGGATTGAAAACTAATAGGAAACATTATGAGATTATTGATTTCTTCACAGCTACAACTATTCTTCTAAAAATAAATGATAAAAACCCTGATTCAAGCACCAAAATTTCCACAAAACTTTAGTTTACATACAATTTGTGTGTTCAGATAAAAGCCCACCTGATATTTGTAAAAAAAATAATTACTTAAAGAGAAAGCTTTACACCACAAGAAAAGCTTCCTTTGCTAGGAACAGAAGATCCTTACTTGAGGAGGGATTGAAATTCTGAGATCCATTTAAGCCATATCTTCTGTGTTAAAAACAATAGAAGTTTAGAAGTCACTACTAAGAATGTTTTATGGGTTTGTATGTCATATACACCAAAAATAAAAAGTTGAGATAGCCTCATTACAATGACCTTTTTTGCAGAGTTGGTCTATTTTCAGTTTGGTAACTGAGATAGCACTTGTTACTCAGTGTTCAGTACGTGGCTATAGTATTGCTTCAGTGTGCACATCTACTAAAAGAACTTCTGGTTTTAGACATGTAATGGGGTAGAAAATCAATGTGTAATGACTTTTTTCCCCAGTGCTGAAGATCAGCCCCAGAAAGTATGCCAGCAAGCACTCTACTGCTAAGCCAAACTCACAGCTGCAATAGTTTTATTATAATTATTCACACACATTAATGTATTTCCCTGCGGTATTTCCATATATGTATACATTGTGCATTGCTATGACTATCTACCCTGTGATAATTTTTTAAACCACCCTCAGCTGATCACAGTGACACAAAAGCTTACTAAAATGTAGTGTTTGGCTATTAAAGAGCATTGATAGAAAACTGTAAGGAATAGTAGCATGGAAGGCTGGTCTTGATACTAGAGAATATATTGAGAGGGGAAAACTGCCGATTTAAGATGGAAAGCAAGCAAATAAAAGACTGGCCTGAAGGTTAGCATATTCTTCCCTTTCCCTGAAAGACAAAGATTTTAACTTAGTTTCTCTTGGCAAATCCACTGTGTCATATATGTGTATGTGAGTTTCATAAAGTGCTCTGAGGCTCCCCTTAAACGAAAGCATAATTAAAGAGACTGTATTCATGTACTCTTTTTCAGTCAAAAAGCTGAGCTTTAAAGGCATAACTGCAGAATTCCACAACTCTAAACCTGAACATCACTGGTGGGTCCCCCACATTTCACTAAGAGAAGGGCCTTAAAAATAATTTACTCCAGTGGTACATTTGACAACATGAATCCCAGTTGGGGGTCAGGGGGACTATGGATTATTTAAAAGACAGTAACCAGTTGCAATGTGTGGAGTTTATTTGGATCCTCAAACACATTAAAGCAACAAAAATACTTATAGCAGGAGACATTTAAAAATTTGAATACCAATGAGATTTTTGGTGTTATTTCTGTGTGCTTGATATTTTTCATATATATATATATATACACACACATATATATGTATATATTTATATATAAATGACATCTTTTATTATAGTATGCTGTTTCTGACAAGAACATAGGAAAAAGGTAGAAAGGATGAAATAAAATCAGGTAGATCACACAAGATGAACATGAATCTGAATGACAGGCAGAAGCCAACTACAGCTTTGATATTTATCTGGGTGACAGAACGATGAACCTTTAGAATTCCACAGGAGAGGTAAATTGCTAGACTGGAATGGAGAGAAATTGGAGTTAGTTGCTGGTGGGGACAGGTGGTAGGAGTGTCAATCAGTTTTCAAGAGGAAGGAGGAAGATAATAGAAGTCCCTGAGTGATTATCAAGATATTGCAAGTCTACCACGTCCAGGGTATTGTGGAATAGTCAAAAGGAAATACAAATCCCAGAATTTAATTCAAGAAACAACATCAGAACAAAACAGAATCAGCGGAGTGAACTATTTGTGGAAAGTATTCGCTTAGTGGTGATATTTGACAGAAAAATCGATTTCCTATTGAATCAGTAGCTCCTGTTTGAAGAATTATTAACATACAGTTGACCTAGATTTGTAACAGCTACAAAATGCCTGAAGAAATTGGATAGATTGTAACAAAAGGAGAGAAAAGCGACATATAAGCAAAAGGAGACGAAGGTGCAAATGAAAAAGCACAAAGTCAACCAAAATGACCATGAGTAAGTCGGACAGAAACTTGGCTCTCCCTCAGACTCCAGGAACAGCAATCATATACCGCGCTTTCTCCTTCCTCTCCGCCCACATATCCTAGAATGACACAGACCAAGATACTGTCCTCACCGTATTTACTCCTCAAACCTGTCGCTGGTGAAGTTCGGATGCGGAGGCGCAGGAGCACCGGTTTCCTGCTGTCTGTCTGACCCGGGGTCTCGATTCGTGTGCTGGGCGGTGAGCGGCGCGTGCCTCCTGTTGGGGTCAGAATCAAGGCGCCGCGGGCAGAGCCCCAGGGGCCGGAGCATTCCCGAGCCGCGGCGGAGTCTCTCCTGCGGTGAACCGGCCAGCAGCCTTCGCCCGCGGTGCAGGCCCGGGCCCTCTCCTCACCTCTGGGCGTGCAGAGACAGCGGCTGAGGGACAGCGGAAGCTTGACTCGTGCTTGGGACCGACAGGGAGTCTCCAGCACACAAAACCCCCAATATTTGCGGGCCGCTGGTTCGGACAGGGCGGTTGAGCTCGCGGTGCGCCCTGGGACCACCGCGCACACTCAGCGGGTCGGGGACTGGCACCACCAGGGCGCAGCTGCAGGGGTCTGAATTGCACCTGCTCCGACAACCTGCCTCCAGGTCTTTCAGACTCACCTGGCCCTTGCCAAAGTTTGTCAGAGCCTCATTCCCACACTGGGATCCCCATACCTAGGTCTTGGCACTTCCCTCGTTCACCAGTTAGTACCAGGGTCGGGATGGCATAATTATGTCCTATGCATCTCTCACCCTTTTTCTGCTGCCAATGGCTGTAGAGTTGACCTCTTTCTCCCCTGTAAGTCACTCCATTTCTTCTTGTGACTGCATGAGACCAGATCATTGCCTCTGCTGATCACCCTATTCCAAAATCACGTCACCATAAATACTTGCCAGGATTCAGTATCCTAACTTAAATGAAGTTCTAATCACATTCTTCCCAGCTTAAAACTTTTTGGTGGCAGTAGATAGCCAACATCATCAAGATCAACCCTTTCTTGTGGTTTCAAATCCCTTCAGAATGGATCCTTGCACTCCCCTTATGTTCCAGGAGAATTGAACACATTGTACTGTGTGGGATGTTTCTAATTCCTTCTCCTCCTGCACTGCCCCCGTGCAGTGGGGCTTGTCCAACTAATAAACTCACCGTTAAATTAAAAACTCTTAACATCATATTCTCCAGAATAGCCACCTCAGTTGTTAGATGACCCTATTGTGTTTTCATTGCACTTTCACATTTCTCTTCTTTGTAACAAGATCACACACTACTCCAGCAATGTGGTTACCTTTCTATTCCACTTCACTCTCAGCTATCTGTCACTGGCATACACTGTACCAGGCACAGAGTAAATCAATGTTAGGAATTGTGGAGAGTGGTGATTTGAATCATGGTCTTTCTGACTCTTGGCTGTGTTTGCACTGGGAACTGCCTGTCAAAAGTGCAGGTCAAATGGCCCAGTTGCTATGGTGACACCAGGGAGGAAACTGCAAAGACAGAATTATCAGTCGGGACCTTGAGTTCAGGCACCAACTCCCAGAGATAGAAAATACTGAGAATAACAAGATGACCCTAACGTCTCACCAGTCCTGTGTTCTTCAGATTGCCTGTTTTGCTAAAACTTTCTCACAAATAACCTTTTGATGAAACCTATATAGTAAACATGCTGAGCTAGCTCTAGGTCACTGCTTCTCCATCAGAGAGCAGGACCCAACCTTTTTCTGTATCTGTGTGTCTGTTTGTCTTTTCTTCACCTCCCTGCCCCCCACATCACCCCCAACCAATTTCTTTTCCTGAATTAGTGGCCATGGCCGAGAGATGAAAGGGCTGCGGTAAGGAATATTTAAAACTGTCCTGTGAACTAGCTTCTATTTTCTTCAACATACTCATGGAGTACAAGCTAAGAGAGCTTAAGTACAGCCATTTCCTACATAAGGACAGGTATACTATCTGTTCTGAGAAATGGTTTTTTAAGCAATTTTGTTGTGAGAATATTGTAGATTGTACTTACACAAACTTAAATGGTATAACCTACTAAACATCTAGGCTATATGGAACAATATTTCTTTATTTATTTATTGTAATGGGGATTGAACACAGGGGTGCTTAACCACTGAACCACATCCCCAGCCTTTTTTTGAGACAGGATCTCGCTAAGATGTTTAGGACCTTGCCAATTTGCTGAGAATGGCTTTGAACTTGTGATTCTCCTGCCTCAGCCTCCCAAGTCACCGGGATTACAAGAATGTGCCACCATGCCTGTTTGGACCAACCTCTTATATGTTACCTGTCATTGATCAAAATGTCATTACATGGGAGTGGATTTGTCTAATTTCACATGGCCAGGATGTAGGGAACACCGATAGGAATTCCCCCCACACTTTTTTAAAAAAATCATGCTCTATATGATTCCAGTGTGCAGCCAGGACTAAAAACCACTCTACAGTCTGTAAGATCCTTTAAGACAAAAGGCCATATGTTTTGTTTCTGCACATAGCACAGTAATTGGGACATAGTATTATGGTATAGATATTAGGTGTCCCCCTAAAGACAATGCAAGAAAGTTTAGAGGTGAAATGATTAGTTATGGGAGCCTTAACCTAATCAGTGCATTAATCTACTAGGGATTAAATCAACTGAGTGATAACTGTAGGCAAGTAGGGTGTGGCTGGAGAAAGGGGATCATTGGGAGCTTGCCCTTGGGGTATATATTTTGTCCCTGATAAGTCTGTAAAGTCTCTGCTTCCTGATTGTCCTGTCCTGAGCTGCTTTCCTCTGCCACACTCTTCTGCTTCACCGGGAGCACAAAGCAATGCAATCACTCATCTATGGACTGAGACCTCTGAAATTGTGAATGCCAAATAAACTTTTCCTCTTCTAAAACTGTTTGTGGGAGGTCCTTTGGTCACAGCAGCAAAAAAACTTAGTGTATGTTCTATAGTATATATAGAACATATACTAAGTGTTCATTAAATGTTTGTGGAATACATGGAAGTTTTTTGGCTTATTTTTTCCCTTTATCTTCCTCACTCTAGAAGGAAGGCTATACAAGATTATACAAGAATCACAATTGCCCTTTTTAGGTTTGCAAGAAGACCTACAGAGTGACTTGACAGCTCATAATTGGTAGTGCCATGATCAACAATTAGGAATTACTGACTCCTCTCATGCTCTTTTCACTGTTTTAACTTTCTCTGGGACAACCTCCCAGGAGAGACTTTTTTTTTCTTTTTCCCTGGAAAACTTTGGCGGTAAGTGATTGTCACATCTAACCAGATTGAGAGCATCTGTAGTACCAGAATTCAGAGTGGAGACGGACAGGGATAGTGTATTAGCTTTTCATTGCTAGAATAAAATACCTGGGAAAATCAACGTAGAGGAGGAAAAATGTATGCTGGTTCACAGTTCCATGGGTTTCTGTCCATGGTGGGATGATTCAAAAGCAGAAACATCATGGCAGAAGGGAGTTGGATAGGAAAGCTCCTCACCTCATGGAAACCTCGAAGTAGAGAGAGACAAAGCGGCCAGGGACAAGAAAAACCCTTCCAGGGCATGCCCTTAATGACTTATTTCCTCCAAGGAGGCCCCACTTCCTAAACAGTTTCCACCACTTCCCACTAATGTCATCAAATTATCAATCCAATGGATTAATCCATGAAGGTCAGAACCCTCATGATCCCATTACTTCTCAGTATCCCCACCTCTGAACACTGCTGCATTGGGGACCAAGTCTTCCACACACAAGTCTTTGAGGAACACTTCATAGCCATTAGGTTCAGTTGAAAAAAAGGAAGAGAAGCAGCAAACACACTTTGCAACATCACTATTTTCATGTATAGCCTCCAAAGGAATTGCCAGTGACTGTAGCAATTATTATATTAGAAAATTATGTATCTTGAGATCCTTTTAGATCATCTAGAACATTATTCTAGGTGGTTATTCCAAACCACAAGGTTGAAACAAAATCATAATTAGTCCTATAGGATACATGCATACACATGTATATACACATATAGAACACCATCACCACCACTACACCAGCAGTGTGGGCAATGGGCTCAAGTGGTACAAAAAGCAAACACAGGAAATTATGTCCATAGCAGGGTTGTTCATAATAGCAAAAGTGGAAACCACTACCATATCTTCTGGCCACAGAATGGTTAGACTGTGATGTGTTCACACAATAAATATTATTCATTAATTAAAATGAATTATACTTTGTGTAAAACACATGAACAAACCTGAGAAGTATTACAAAATTATTGTTGGATGAAGAGACATAGTATACACCAAGAGAACAAAGATATTAGCACTCAGGCTCTTGATTTGTTAAATGTGCTATTTGTATTTACACTTGCATACCGCATATGCAATTTATTACAGATATATTTAGATGTTTATAATTCACAAGCATCTGTAAGCACATTTGTACATATGCTATGAAAACATTGTCTAAAATGAACTGTGATGGCACAAAAGTCATCATTGGGGAGATGACTACATCTTTTAAACAGTTTTTAGACTAAAAAAAGAGAATGGTTTAAATAATACATATTTTAGGTGAACCCTCTTTTTCCCTAGCAATATTTCAACTATTTATTAAAGGTTAGGTTTCTTGAAAACACTGATATTGGATAAAATAGGAAGTGAGCAGATGATATTTTCTTTTTTGACATTTTTCTCCTGCTCTGTGGTAATCACAATTTAATATATGTGATCATCACAATATTACACTAAGCCAAAATGCTTAATTCATATGAAATGTTCCCAGATAAAATTTCATTTTTTATAGATCATTTAAACTATTCCTAAACTAAATTAACTTTGCTTTAAGTGGGGATTAATGAACTCCTAAGTAATGCTAATAACTTGCAAGAGAACATTGAAAACTTTTCTCAAAACCTGAGAAAAAAGGTTTCCTTAATTTGCCTTTCAACTGACAAGCATGATGAAGAGGTTAACCCAAAACGTAACTTCTTTTAAAATCTTGCCTGAAAATGAATCTCAATTTTGGAGATTAGCCATTATTTGAGTTGTGATATCACAACATCCAGCACATTAAAATTTTATTTTTTAGTTATACATGACAGTAGAATGCACTTTGATACATCATATATAATGGAATATAATTTCTCATTCTTCTGATTATATATACATGATGTAGAATCCCAAGTCATATAGTTGTATATGTACATGGGATAATAATGTCTGATTCATTCTACTATCCTTCTTACCTTCATACCCCCTTCACTTACCTCTACCTAAAGTAACACAATTATTCCCAACACCCCCCATATATATATGTATACATACATACATATATATGTATATATATATATATATATATATATACACTTTTTTTTATCCATTCATCATGCTTTCACATTTCAAAAATGTTTTACTTTTGCATGCCAGGGATGTTGGTTGATAGGCACCCAAACTGTATAAAGAATGAAAATAGAGTTCATGGTCTATTTACACAGAATCTGACGTATCTGTTTTGTGTTCAGTGGAGTTGTTTTGCCTAGATTCCATTCTGCTGTCACTTGATTGATGACCTCATTCATGTAAAAATTAATTCAAGACAACACTCTTAAAACAATTTCAAGGCTTTCTGTGAAGTACAGCATTTACATAAATTACTTGCAAGATTTTCAATAAATTGTCCATTACCTACATATAATGAATAAGTTCCTTCTTTGATGATTATGACATTTGGCTTAATAGGCTCAATACATTTTTAAAGGTACCAATTAATCCTAGGTTAAGTTACAGATTTTTATACCTTAGATATTACAGGCAATTGTCATGACTCAAATGTGAACTTCTGTCCACATCATGTGGACCACTGTACACTAATTTGCTTATGATGCATTAGTTATGAACTGAAATTGGCAGAGAAAATGATTCAAAGACTGTTGAGTCAGCATTTCCAACAATGTAATTCATCAAGAGGTTGCAAATAGTGTAAATAAAAAGTGACCTCATGACTAAAATAAAGCCAAAAAGTTTTAAGATGTTAAAGCATGTTGTTGTGGCCATGAAAATGTGCTGCACAGAATTCCATCTGCAGGAGCTTAATCCACCAGGACCCCAGAAGCTGCATTCTGAAATCCATCACTGTGTGATTCCCACTTCCCTTAGACTGCTCTGTCAATGCTGAACATGCAGGTGCATGCACACCTGGGAGTTAGTGACTCCCTGGATAGTCCACTTTGACCCAACAGCCTTGCTGAACATTCCTTAGGCTACATGGCGGCTGAGGATATTTCACCCAACCTTCCTCCCCTCCCTCCTTCATTTGGAGGTCAGACCTGCATTATAGTCTGGTGGATTTTGCAGGCTCCCTCCCCATTTCCTTTCACGAGTGTTTCCTTTATTAAAAATCTTGCATTTAATCCCATTTTGCTATCTGCTTTTTGAAGTCATGAATGAAGTCTAGATATAGTGTTGGGGATTCAATTAAAAGTAATGAAGATCCATGCTAGATTGATGGATGTTTTAAATCCAATATCAGAAAACCATTATGGGTAGTACAAAATGGTCCTCCTAGTGATCTATACACTGGCTTTTTATATTAAGAACAAATCTTAGAATTGTCTTTACACTACTATAATCCTTAAGTAGAAATAACACTAATTCAATAAATCTATTGGCATAGAACAATGTTAATTAATGTTTCAGTTTCTCTAATATGGTAATAATAATTGTACCTACTTCGTGAAATTGTGAAGATTAAATGAATTACTCTATGTAAAGTATGCAGTAAACCCAGGTTTGGTGTTTGGCACACACCTGCAATCCCAGCAACTCGGGAAGTTTTAGATAGGACAATCACAAGTTCAAGTCCAGCCTCAGCAACTTAGATTCTGTCTCAAAATAAAAAGGGCTGGGGTGTAGCTCAGTGGTAATTGCCCTGGGTCCAATCCCCAGTACCACCCTGACCCTCACAAAATGTACAATAGTACCTGACAGTAGTTAATTAGTACATTAGCCACTGTTGTTATCAATGAGGGTCTGGCACTTCAGAATACATAGTTTGCAAAGACAGGGAAGTGTACGAATATGTAACAACAAATCCCATCAGTTTGTACAGTTATAATGCACCAATTAATAAAAAGGGGGGGGGACTTAAAAATACAATGCAAACTGAACAATATAAAATACAAATTTCTCAAAAAAAAAGCAAGAAAATCTACATCTAAGTGAAAACAGGTCAGAAAATAAGAGTGGTTTAAGAAAGGCCCAAATTTATTTATTTGTATATTAAAAGAACCTTGTTTCATTTGCTCCAAATTTGAGTTTTTGTATTGCAAACTTCTACATGGTGACTTAATAGGGTTCATCTTTACATTATGAGAAAAGTTTGATAAAATTAAATTTAACAAATTTTGGGGAGCAAGCTTTTAGCTAACATATGAAGCTATTTCCCCTTAACTCTAATGGTAAAGGTCCCAGACTAAGTTCCACATTAACTGCAGATTAGCTCTGTGTTGGAGGACTAATTCAATGCTTAGGGAAGCTATTTTACAACTCTTTTAGCTTTCACTTCCTGCTTGTATGCAGCCTAAAGGTCAGAGGTGAACACTCAGGATTTTCTCAGGTCTCAAGCATTTAGCACAAGGCATGTACATGGCTTTCTAGACTCCCCATTATGCATGGTAGCTTCTCAAAGCCTTTCTTTTCCCTTGTATCTTCTTCCCCAGCCTCTTCCTGCCAAGTTTTTCCTTCTCTGTGTTGTTTGCCCCTTGGCTCACAGCCACTGTGGGTTATATATTTGCATGCACAAGGTCCTGGGATTTCTCCTCAGCACTGCCAAAAATTAATTAATTAAATAAAACTTAAAAATGTTTTTAAAAAGTTCTTAAAAGGAGATTGAGTTACTCTTCAATCTTTCTATAATCTGTTCAGGTAGCAGATTCTGTATCTCCTAAGAATAGTTTTGTTTCTTTTTTGATGTATCTCCTTGAGTATCAAAGACCAAAATGACAAAAAGCAAGTTTTCCACAGGTTAAAAAAATATATTTCCTTAAAATTAACATCTCTATATTTATAGTAAAGTATTTTACTTCATTTTGAATAGAAAGAAAACCAACTTATTCTTAGGCAACCATGTTTTTAAGTGATTAATTTCACTTTCTTATCAGTAGCAAACAAATATTTCAAATGACTCACAATTTTAACAATAGTCTTGCAACAGTCAAAACTCCTTCCAGGGATTCAGCAAATCTCACATTTACTATAATCAGTTCATGGCCATAAGACACAGCTTGTCTGGAAGCTTTATGTTAATCTATTTTCTATAGGGACTAAATAAAAAAGTCAAGACTGAATCACGGGAACAGAGGATAATACACAAATTAGGTAATCACAGGTTATTTTAATTGGGCCTTTTCAATATTCTAATCAACTTTTAAAAGCTTTACACATGAGGAAAATGAAGCTCACAGATGTAATGATCTTGCTGAGGTTATTCTACTTCTTTACTGTCACTAATGCAAGTCATACTTCCATTTTTCTAACTCCAAGTCCAGTGCTTTTCAGTGTACTAACATGTCTAATTAGGTAGAAAGGTATCTCATTGAATCCTTTCCACTATTCTTCCCACCAAAACAGTAATCAATATATAGTGAATATGTTGAATGCAGAGTTACTAAGTACCATATTACAAGGATCAGAGCTTTAGTGCTTTGGTCTTTACTGTCTTAAATACTGGGGAAACTCAGATCATAGTTTATGTTGTAACAAAAGAGAAATCGGTACAAAGCAGTTGCTAGCTGCTGGGTGGTGGCACACTCCTCAGAATGCTGAAGCAGGACTATTACAAATTTGATGCCAGATGGGGCAACTTGGCGAAACCCTATCTCAAACAACAACAAAAAAAAGTAGCTGCTTAAAAATGCATTTCACTTGGCTGGTTCTTCTAAGTATATACTTGGTAATAGTATCTACATAATTTAGGGGAAAAAAAGTCCCTAGTTTCCTTAACTTAGGTGTTTATTTTACACAAAACCATTTAAACAAAACTACTTAGGCAAAAATGATCATTAGTAGCACAAAATTAGAAATTCCTCCTTATGTGCTTAACTTGAATTATCTGTTACAGACACATATTCTTATATATTTATATCTAATATTCTTCATATGAAAATTGGAGATTCTTAGGATGTTAATAAAAATGTATACCAATCTGAACAAATTGCAAAAAAAAATAGCAACAGGTTTGTAGATCTCAATATCTGCACACTGCTTTATAAGTTAAACTTTTCTCATTCTTTAAAACTCTTCCCAGAAATTTCATGCTTGAGAAAACATTTATGCAGCATGTTCCTTTGACATATCTTAACAAAAATACGAGTATCAAAGTATTTATCACCCACTACAGTAACCTGCAAAAAACTAACAAGTCAATAAAATTATTTTAAATGAATGCATAAAAAGGGCAATTCGAGTTTTTATTTTTAATCTCCAGTCATTTTTGTAATTAAATTACATTCAGATACTCAATTTCTTTAATTGATAGTGATTTTAACATTTCACTAAGTAGAGCATCGGAAATTCTAATGAACAAGCATTAATAATATAATGGCTTCTGCCAAACAACCACTTTGGTAAATTGCCCGTTAAAATTATGTATCAAGAGCTTTATGTATTACAAAGAGCAAATAAAAAAGTAAGTAAAGAAATCATGAGACTTTACAAAACTTAGAAAAACAAGTTTTCTATTTATTTAAAAATAAGTTTATAGTTACTACATTGCAGGGACAGGAATTCTTACACATACATTCTAGTTTGTATAAAAGGATTCAAAGAATTATGCATCAAAACTAACATAGAAAGTGTCCACGTAACAGTAAAGAAAGGTCCAATCAATATGTACAAAAAGAAAGGGCACTGCTATTGTGGTGTGAGACTGTTGTTTATAACATGATACTCCAGGTCTGGAAGGAAAAAAAAAACCCCAAAACCTCAATAAAGCTAAATAATAATTTGTTTTTAACTGTTACTTATTACATACAACAGTTTTGCTTGTGTTTAACATTGTTTTCTGTACAAAATAAGCATAATTTTAATTTGAAAATGTGTCAGTTTCAACCTTAACCCTCTAGGTCAGTTACTTTTTAAAATTGAGCTACATTCTACACATGTCTAAATATCCGTGACAGGATTTAACAGTTTTCTAAAAGATCTTTTTAGAAGACCTGTCTTCTTGCAGTTTTAATATGGTCCAAAAATGTAACTTTGTATTTTGTTTCATTTTACAGTCTATCATTGTGATAAATAAACACACATTCTTAAGAGTAACCAGTATGTGTATGCATTTGTATGCATCTGCCTTATATGCTTGTGTACTATATACCATCTTGAACCTATTTTCTTAGCTCCTTGAATGTAGAAACTCAGTCACACAATATTATGTATTTGGTTTGTGCCATATAAGGTTAATTTCCTGATAATTTTATCTGCATTAAAAAAGTATTCCAAAACAGCTATCAAAACTAAAAATATATATTTATAGCTCAGATTTTCTACTAACTTTTATTGTAGTGTGTACAAGGCTTATCGCTGGAGTGCTCAAAGTGGTACTTACAGTCTTCTGACTCAATGACCTATTCCTGGGTACTGTACATAGTTCAAAATGACTTTTCATTTGGAGTGTTTTGTTAAGAAAATAGTTTCTTAGTAAATGTAATATTAATTTAGCTGAAATCACTTGGAAACAGGGAAAGTAAATGGAAGTGCAAAGATGGAAGCAAGGAAAGGTGTATTTTTCCAACTTTAATAGGAAAATAAATTGTTACCTAAATATAACTAAACCACTGCCCAACCTATTATGTTAGAAACATTTTCTATGTAAGTTGGGAACTGTAATGCACAGAAGATAAAAGTAATTCCCCTATTATAACTTTTAAAATTATACACCTCCTACATTTAAGGTGAACAATTATATAGCCCTTTAATCACTCAAGTATCTTGGTCCTTTCAACCTACTCAGGAAATTTCAGGTGGACAAAAATATTCAGAATAATGTTTTCTTTAGATAGAAAACTAAAAATCAAAATTATTTCCAGATTATACTTGAGAGAAATATATAGGTGTCAATGTATAAAATGGAATGTCAAAATTAAGCACTTTTAAGTGGTGAAACTATATTGGGAATAATACTTTACAACAGGTAAATGCTAATACCAAACAATAAAAAGTCATTTCAATACATTTGTTAGATAGCTTGCTAGCTACAGTGCAGATAAGGGACAGTTTCGGATATTAACATAGAGCTGCATGAGGATCTTCGCTCACTGTCTTAATGGATTTCCAGGTGATACTTAATTCAGTAAATACTATTTCTCAGATGCGACCTAAACAAGCTCACACACACTCTATGGTTATTCTAATTAAATTTAAGGAAGAAGACAGTTTTGTAATAATGCCACCAGTCTTGAAATCTGTAGTGAAGTTGGGTAATAAAAACATTGAAAATAAGGTCTTATTTAATTCATAAATACATAGAGAAAATGGTTCAATGCTGTAATAGCAGATTGCAAAGGATATAATTTTAAGATGCTAGATATCTATTGCAAAAGGTTGTAAGACTATAATTAGACTGCATATTTAAACTACTCAGTGGCAACATTCAAATTTTATAAGATTCATCTGGGGCTTGAGAATATAGGGGAAGAGGGAGAGAACATTTAGGCCTGGGTATTTATCAACTTGGAAATTAATTTCCATATTCCATGCATGTAATAAGTTATCTTTCTGAAACTTGCAGCAAATTTGAGATTTTTATATTGCTCACCTATAACACAAATGCCAACATCTCACTCTGGCTTACAAACAGTATATATATGATGTTACTGTCTTAATGAGGGTATTTTTCCAAGTGATAAAACAAAACAAAAATATGGCAATGACTTAAATTTCTTGATTCAATTTTTTGCAATGTACAGAAGCTAAATTATAAAAATATAAATATGTCTGGTATTACCAATACATTTTAAGTGTTTCTGTTACAAATAATCTGATCCAAGTCATTTTGCTTTACTAAGAAACCAGTGTGTGAAAATGTCCAAATATGGTCATTAATACAGTGTCTTTAGAATAGGTATAATATATTTACTTCTTATAAGAAAGATGGTAAATACTCATTTTTCTGCTCAAGAGTTGGAGCTAATTCATACACCACATAGAGGTATTTCACTCTAAGACTGTGCACACTATTCCTTTTTCTGTACACACCTTGAAACTATACACATTTTTTTTTTTTTTACAAAAATGGGATTTTATAGTCTATTCTTTTTTTCTAACACAATGCAGATAACATCAGGAAATTATATTTTCAAATAGATTGCCTTCAAAAGCAACTAATCATTTTAATGCCTTAAATTTCAAACATACGATTTCAATAATGGTGTAACTGAAAGATTCATTTTTCTATACAACCAAGCCAACATTTCTGCATTATGAAGGATTAACTACTGAATTTCAATTATATAGTTAAATATATCTGTTAGAAAAAAATAAATATACAAAAAACCTGAAAATTTTGAAATTATTCAACTGCAAAATCACAGCAATCCAGTCAAGATCTGGAAAATGGTTTACTTAATTTCACAGGAGGATTTCTGTACAAATTTAGTTACAAACAATCTAAAAAGCCAAAATGCATCACTTTTCAATCTTCTTTAAGAGAGTTAAATGACAGTTAACATTTATCTTATTGGAAATAAGTAAAGAAATAATTATGTTATATATTTTGCCAAGGTTCAATTAAAGACTTTATTTTTCTACATCAGGGTCATGCTGATACATATTTTTCCAATCCTTGCTTTTTAAAAATGTAGTATTTGAAAATTTCGGTTACATTTTTGTACCATATCAGTCCTCAGAAAATACTACATTCTTTAATTTTTTTTAAAAATGGACAATAATTTTTAAACAATAGAAATGGTATTTATGTTGGTTTTTAAGGTATAAAATAACTAACTGTACCATAAACAAATAAATAACTGCTTTCCTTTTCCATAGCAGTACATACAGTAATACATTCTCCTAAGTCATATAGTTATCATTTACAATAGACAACTTAATTTTACTAATGATGCAAAAAATAATAGAATACAAGGCACAATCATTAAATGGAGTTTTTCTTTAGGGTGTATATTGACATACCAGCGTGATAAGGATACCGTAAAAAGTGCAGAAAAAACACAATGTGCAATGAGACCACTGTATAAAACATGATTGCATAAAAAGTGATTTGGCCTATTTTAACCTTTAATAATTGAAAATAACCAATCTTCCCCTTAAAATTAAACTATAAAGTATGACGTTTTAAAATTATTTTTATTCTACCACTATCTAAAAAATCCTGAAAAAAGGAATTTATACCTGGGTAATAGTATATAAGTATGTGTTTGTATATATATTTCATTATACCCATTTATCAATATATACACATACACACACAGACACATTTCTTTGTAAGTCATTTTAGCCTATCAGATATGTCTAAAGTTTAGAAATGACATTAATCCAGATCAACAAGTAAACATCAAATCTCATACCTTTTTTCCTGTATTTTCCTTGAATCCTTTAACCACTTAAAACATTTTCTCTAAGACATCTCTGTCAAAGGACCCACCAGTGCATTATTTTCTACTATTAGTACCAAAAAAGAATATATCTCAGCATAACTCTTTAATAACTTGCTCTTTAGAATATATATCCTTTCCAATATTGAAAAGCGTATGCTGTCCTGACAGTCAAAAACAGGCTTTCCACTGCACTGATTCTCAGTCTTTGGCACAATAAACAGAGATTGAGAGACTGATATAAGAATCAAGGTCTGAAAAATTAGACAGTCAAATGTTTTCCAATGTGGATATGTTTCCTTTTCATCAGCACATTTTATTTTTAGTTTGGCAGAAATGGAATAAAGCAAAAGCCTTCTCTAGATATTTTGTAGATGAACATTCTATAACTAAAATTAAACTTTTTAGGGAATCAAATGGTAGGACTTTTATCTTTAGAGGAAACACATTCCTTAAATTTACTGCTACTCTATGTAACATCTGTCTTCCTAGGGGCATGACTTCTGTATCAATAAAAATGTACCTTGCTTGGTTAAAAATAATTCATTTTAACATGAAATGCTCTATCATTAGGAATAGTATGCTCCTTAAGAGTGTAGCAGAACTGTCTCTTTCATAAATAAATCAGGAATTCATTATAGGTCCTCAATTTCTTATGTTTCAAACAGTGAATGAAATGAATGTGGAAATGTATAACCTATCTAAGGGCAATAAATAGCAAACATTTAAAATATATATGTATATATTTATATATATATATATATTCATTTAAAGAAGTGAAGTGTCTTCTAAGTTTTTTTGTTTTTTTTTTTGCAAGTCAAATCATAACATTCCCTAATCCACCATAGCAGCAAGGAAGCAGAAGTGTTAGCTCTACTTATTCCTTAACTGTACCTGTTTTATAGATTTCGAAGTAAAATATTTTGGTTCAAGTTACCAACCAATTAAATTTGCTTTTGCCTTTTCAGTCAACTTTCGGACTCGTCCTCTACTAGAAGTTCCAAAAGTCAAAGAGGTGTCTTCAAATAACAGCTGCCTTTGCTCCTCTTCCGAGTCATCCTCATTATAGAAAGCTGTCCTTCGACCTTGGTTTCTAGTTCTCATGTGGGGTTCAGAGCTTTTGAGCTCCTCAAACTCTTCTTCCTCATCTATAATGGGATCATCAGTCTTTTTTCGGTTACTTCTCCTTAGTACTTTAACATTTGCAGGAACTATGAGATCTGAATCTAGTTTTTGTGTTTTCATCTTCCTTTTGGGTTTTCTGCCTCCACGACTCTTTTTCTGTAACAAATCCTCCTTAACCATATTAGTTTCAGAAAGAAAATTGCATGTTGAAGAAGGAACCACTTCATCTCTGATGGGATGCATGTTATTTTGTTCTGCATTTTCTGTCTTTGTATACTGTAGTTTTTTGGGTTTTCTACCCCTTTTCTTGTGTATAATTTCACCACTACTGGTATTAACTTCTACCTTAGGTTTCCTTCCAGGTCCTCTCTTCACAAGTTTTGATGGCTGTCCTCCATGACCATTTACTTGAATGGTTCCTGGTACAAAAGCATTGTTCTTACAATCTCCTAAAAGGGAACAACAGCACACTTAATATATCGACTTGCTTTTTTGGGTTTGATGCTCAAACTAGTCAATAAGGCTACTGGTATACTTATATGTAATGACATGATCCAAATTGTTTTAGTTAAATGACAAAAAAAATTCACAAAGGGCTAACAGCTGGAAAAAAGATTCTTAATGGTTAATGATTACCTCATGAGGGAAATAAAGCTCAGAGCAAATAATAACCTGTTAATGCTGTAATAGATGACAGCTGGAATCAGTAAATGTCACTTACTTCTATCAGGTGCCAATATTTAAAAATCACTATTAATGAGTATATATGTATATTTTTGGTATGGGGATTGAATACAGGGGTGCTTTTCCACTGAACTACATACCCAGACCTTTTTGAGACAGGGTCTTGCTAAGTTGCTGAGATTATAGGCAAGCACCACCATGCCCAGCTAAATATCTTACATCTGTATCATATACTGCCATATATCTGATTATTTGTAATACTCAAAAATTATAAATCAAACTGGCCTTGAGATGGAGTTCCACTATTGCAATGCTAAAAACTGATTCATTTTATACATTTGATTTCTCTAGGATTCAGGACTAACACAAGCAAGGCCAATAAACCATTCAAAATTTGGTTCGGAAAGCAAATGGATTAAAAAATGCAAACATTCATAAGTCATTTGCTTATTCATTCAAACGCTTATTATCCACCATATCCCAAATAAAAGTGGTTTAAGAATAAGTTAATTAAACATAGGAGCCCATAGTCTTCTGGCGACAAAGACATATGAAAAATAATAATTTTGTCAACATTTTAAGTACCATAAAAATAGTGAAAAGGATGTTCCAGAAACAAAGAAGAAATTGCTTGATTCTGTCTAAAAAGATCCAGGAGGATTCCAGGATGTGATATTTCAAATTTTGAAAGGTAACAGATCATTAAAAATCTAGAAGGAAAAAAGACACTTCAAAGATGGGGAAAAAAAAAAAAGACAAAGATATTTAGGGGCTTCCATGAGGTTTAGGATGGCTAGGACATAAATGGGAGAAATAATGTAAGGAAGCCTGGAATGTCAGACAAGAGTCAAGGAGTGAAAAGTTTTGTTTAATAGTAGAGAAAGAAAAAATTAAAATCTGATTCCCTGTATTACTGAGCAAGAAATGATTTTAATTCTGTATATGTGCACAGTGCTTGAAGAATAGTGAGTGATCAGAAAGATTACTTTGGATGCAATGTGGAAGATGGACTAGATAAGAAAGAGCTGAGAAGTGAAACACGAAGACCAATTAGGGATCTTAAATAGTTTAAGCAAGAAATTAGGTAGACCTTAATTAAGGTCAAAAGTGAGAATGAATTTAAACTATGTAATAGGGCAGAAACAACAAAACTAAAGACTACTGAACAGATCTGGATGCTGAAGAGAAGGTTAGGATGACCCCCTTATTATAAATTTATGCAAATGGGAGATCCCAATGCCATTAATCAAAATAAGGCCATTTCAGCAATAAAATTAAATTTTGAGTGAGGTTTCTAGAAAAAACATTGAAGAAGAAATGTCTTAAGACACAGTTTGGAAGTCATGAGACAAAAATGTTTATTATTGGGCTGTCTGAGGTGAGGAATACACATTGTTTTAACATGCCATATGGTGTATCAAGTTATTCTCTTCATCTTTCAAACAGAAGACCTTTAGGACAAAAAAACTGCACTTAACAGAACTTGGCAGCATAACTATAAGGAACTAAAAGTTATATAATTAGAATAGAAGCCTGACTGTAGACAACCATGATGAATTAGTAAAGGTTGGTGTATTGTTTTTTATTTTATTTTGTGTGTGTGTGTGTGTAGGGTGGGGTGGGGGGGTTAACCAGGGATGGAAACTAGGGACACTCCACATCCCCAGTACTTTTTGTGTTTTGAGACAGGGTTCTCACTAAATTGCTGAGGCTGGCTTTGAACTCATGATCCTCCTGTCTCTGCCTCCCAAGTCGCTGGGATTACAGGCATGTGCCACTGTGCCAGTTAGTGTATTATATTTTGTGATGTAATAATGATCACAAATTTTTTCTAGAAAAGTGTAGAATGTTACATTGGGTTAACTAAATCTACTTTAAACTCATAGGATCTATTTCTTTAGGTTTTGTAATATTTAGCGATATAAAAGCTTTTTTATTCTAGTATGTGTTATTATTTTCATATTTTGTTTTAAAAAATTTAATGACAATAGTTTGCTTTTGACATAAAACTGCAAATCAAAGGGTGTCTTACTATATTTATCAATTAATATAGACTGTGATTTTTGAGCGGGCAAAAAGTAGATATAAAGAATACCTCTAACCACAACAAAAAAAATCATTTGTAAGAAGAACCTACCATACTCAAAAGGATACAAGTAACATCTTACCTTGCTCAATGACAGGTGATGACTTTGAAAGAGTGGATGCCTTTGAGAGTACAGATGACTTCATTTTACGTTTGACGGGTTTTTCCTTTTCCATATTTTCTTTTGCAGTATTATTCCTAGTGCCAGGACTAAAAGTGGATTGACCAGGACTTGACAGAGTGTTCAAGGCTTTGGAATGTTTCACAGAATTTTCTAGTACTAAAACACAGAGAGAGAAAATTAAAAGCTTAGATTTGTGGAGTCTAAAAATAAGCAAAAAGTTTGGGACTGCTAATATGATTTGCTTAAATTACTCAAAGGGCCAAAACAAAGGATGCTTATAACTTCCTCAGAAAATCTACTTTCTTTCTTCTTTTTTTTTCTTTTTTTCTTGCAGGCTAAGGATCCAACCCAGGACCTTTTGCTGAGGGTCAAATGCTTTACATACACTGAGATATATCCCCAGTCTAAGAAATCTACTTTCTAATAAGAAAAAGACATATCCCATAGACAGTCTTAACAGTTGCAGCCTCATTAGAAGGTGCAGTCAAGATTATGAAAGCAAGCCTTGGCAAACTGCTAGGAAGTCTATGTATTAGAATTTAAATTCAGGCAGTTTGGAGCAGTTTGTTTTTATTTTTAAGCATTATTCTACATTGATATTCCTAAATGTCAATTTTCTTTTTCTTATTAAAAACTTTTTTTAAATGGAGAAAACAACAAAGAAAGCCAAAAACAACAGCATCTGCAGGAAATTACCCAAACCCACTGCAAAGAAATATCTTAAAAAAATCATCATACACACTTCAATTTAGAAACTATCTTACTTGTTTTCCCTGGCACTGCAGATGTATTAGCTTTTGGAATAAAATTCTTTGCAGCTGATGAAGTAGATGGTTGCTCAGTATTGATAACGGGATCTGTAATTACTCGGTTGCTTCTGGTTCGAACCACAGAACTGGATTCTGTTTTACCATTTATCTGAGCAGCATTGTGCCTTGGTGGTACTGATCGTGTAGGTGTAGAGAATGGAGAGGTAGAGATTTCTGACTTTAACTGGGGTTTTACGATCCTTTTCTTCCTTTCAGGGCTGTAAATTAAAATCACATTGTTCATCATTCTTACAGCTCTATGAGTGAATAAAATAGTTTCATAATACTGTTGGATTCAATATTTGTGCTATTATGAAATATGTTAAAATATGAGATTTGTAGTGGATTTCATATGGTTGTGAGCCTTTGAAAGTGAATATTTAGTGAAGGATTGCCATAAATGCTACAGTTATATGACAGAAAGCATGATGCCATCACTATCCTAAAAATGCTGTTTTACTGTATAGATTTAGCAGTTTGAATTTAAGCACTTACACTAGTAAAGCTTTAGTTTAAAAGATTAAAAATCCTCCACATCATAGGAACTTGCATGTCAAATATATCATTCTGCAATATAGGGAATAGTAAAGGAAGTATTAAAAAACACCAAATTCTATCATTTAGATGACAAAGTTATAGATCAGTTAATGCCACTGAAAAGAAATTAAATACCTTGATGCAGCACTACTGGAAATAGAACTACTTCTGTTCCTTTTCTTCCTTCTCTTGGTTATAGTATTTCTTTTATGAAAACGAAGAGCAGATTTATAATCTGATAAAACTGAACTAATGTGTTCTTCAAAGAAAGCAGACAGGCGCAAACTCATACTGTAAATCTATGGAAAGAAAACAACCCACAACACTGTGTTCAAACTCTCCGTAAAGGAAAATGTCCATTTAGTAAATATCATAATTTAAATATTTTTCTAATAATTTTTTTAGGATTTAAATATTGCTTTTATATTACTTTTCCAATCTCTACTGATGAAAAGTAAACTAAAAAATTTTTACCATTAATTTTTGTGTTTGTATTAGGATTTTCCAAGATTTGAGATTGTTAAAGAAAAGTTCTACTCTGAATTCAGATGGCTCATACTGACAAAACTCCTCATTGTTAACTTTATCGTATCAAAACCATGCCTAAGGGTTTACAATCATTTTCCATTGCTACCTAGACCTAGCATCTACTCCTCCTCATTACACTGTCTCCTTATCATCCTTCGTGATGTCTTGTTTGGCCAAAGAGGTAGATGATACTTTAAGAAAAATAGCCATTTCTAGAAAACATTAAAGTGTGACATCAGTATTATTTTATAGAGGAATTGAGTAGAAAGGAGTAGCAGGACACTAATAAGGACACAACAGAAAGTTAATTTTACTCTATTTTTTTTTTTTTAAATGGCAACATTTGGCTATATAACATACTTTTCCTTTAGACAAATGTAAATATAATTATATACCCTTGATCTTTTGCTTGGTGTATATGCTTTGGAATTGCTAAAAATAAGTCTGACATCTTTACATAACTCCATTGGTGACTCATAATTCCCAGCCTCTAAGGTTTCTCTAACAGTAGCAAAATCCATTGGAGTGTCAATGATGTCCCTGTAGTCCTAGGAGAGAAAAGACAGACAGCATTAACATTATTACCACAAAGCATTACTTTCAGTAAAAGGATTCACATAGGCACTTGAGTAGAAGTTCTAGAACTATTAATAACTGCCCTTGTTTTTAAAAAAAGCCCTAAAACTTTATACTGCCTATAAATTTTAAATGCTGTTGACTCACTGAAACACAACTGTTAAACTGAGAAACTACAAAGAATGAAAGCAAGCTAATATTCCATTGATGTGAAGGCTTAAAGTTTTAATAACATCAACTTCAATATAACTATTGGGAGCTTTGAAGTAATCAAGAAGTATGAATGTAAACAACTGTCACAAAGTGTACTCGATTCCACGTAGCACTGAATTGCCCAAGGTATCTATTTGCTCAATTTTATGTAAAATATGGCAAAAGACTGGAAGCAATAAAAGAAACAAGTGAAAGCAGAAGAGCAACAGATAATGATCACAATATGGTATAAGATTATAAAATTATCTGAATATGATATATTTTAGAAAGGACAAAGAGTATTGCATCTTTTCAATAGGCTTGAATATTTAATTATATATTTTTTGAAGGAAAACAATTATATTTTGTACCATCAAGTTTAAAGTATGATCATATGTTTGACCATAAAGTGAAGGGGCAATGTAAGATGAGATCATTACCTTTATAATTTTTTTTTCTTCTTATCCAATATATATACTTATTTCCTTTTCTTGCTTATTATATTAGCTAGTATTTCCACTATGTTGAAACCAACAGTTAAAATGTTTTCCATTTAAAAGGGGAGGAACAGTTTTTCACTGTTAAGTACGATGTTAGCTAATGGGTTTTTTAATAAGATGGTCTTTATGGCTTTGTGAATGTTGCCCTTTATTTCTATTTTTCTTTGTTTTTATCATGAAGGGTGTTATGTGTTTTTAAAAGAATCTGTATTTGTCTATTTGACATCTAATTCATCACAGGACCAATTTTGTTAACTATATTGTCTATATTTTGGCATCTGGTGGCCTTACAGGGCTAACCAATGCTTTTTATTTTTTTGTACTAGGGATTAAACCCTAGGGTGGTCTACCACTGAGCTATAAGAGACAGTGAAGGGTTAAACTGAGAACATGTCTTTCACATGCAAACCAATCGATTCTGAATACAGCGTCCCAACTGCCACCTTTTCTGACTCTCAAACATCAGGTCAACATTTCTTCTGCCCTTAAATCATCCTTAAATCCTCCCAGGGCCAAGACCAGATAACTAGAGACCACATGCATACTCCAGAGCCCACTAGGGTTGGGGTTATAGCAGCTCAGAGCACCCCTGGATTTAATCCCTAAGCTGTTTACTCTGATTTGCACTGCCTCTCCCAGAGAAATTCCCATAAAAGGTCCCTACGCTTTTTCATAGCTCTTGTCTTCTGTCACCTGACCAAAACCTGGTGCTTTACTTATGGTATATGGTGACCCCCCATTCTCTGGGACAAGTACAATAACTTTCTTCCTTTCAAGCTTGTTCTCATTTGCTTTTACAGACACAGTGATTTTACCCTACCACATCTAAAATGTACATTCTTAGAATTAAGTATGAAATTTTGTCTAATGCCTTTTTGGTATTGATTGATAATGTGGTTTTTCTTCTTTAGCTTCTTAAAATGATGGATTATACTTCCTGCTTTCTTAATAATGAACTAGCTTTACATCTCTGGAATAAATACTACTTGGTCACAGTATATAATCACTTTCTATATTACTGAATTCTACTTGCTGTTAATAAGAGTTTTTGCATTTTATTCTTTTGCACTATTTTTGTCTGGTTTTGACAGCAGGATAATACTAGAATTACAGAATGAGTTAGGACATGTTCTTCTATTTTATCTTCTGGAAGAGACTGTGAAGAATTTTATTAATTATTCTTTAAAATATTTGGAAGAATTTTCCAGTTAAGTCCCCTGGGATTAATGATTTCTTGTTTTTGAAATTGCAAATTAAATTTCCTGCTGGGCATGGTGGCACACTGGCACCTCTAGCAACTCAGGAGGTTGAGGCAGGAGGATGCCAAGTTCAAGGTCAGCCTGGGCAACTTAGCAAGAAAGACCCAGCTCAAAATAAAAAATAAAAAGGGCCGGGATGTAGTTCAGTGGTAGAGGACTCTAAGGTTCAATCCCCAGAATCACCGCCCCCACCTCACCACCCCAGGCCAAAAACAAACCAACCAACCAACCAACCAACCAACCAACCAACCAACCAACCACAAAAAAATCCAAGTTAAACTCCCTAATAGTTATAGGGCTACTCAAATTATCTGTTTAATATTGAGTGAGTGAGTTGTGGTAGTTTGTATTAGTCCATTATATCTGAGTTTTCAAATCTGTTTATAGTAGTTTAAATGTTTCCTTTATTATCTTTTTGACATGTGCAATGTCTATGAAGCTATCCCCTATTTTATCCCCTATATTAGCAATTTGCATCTTCTCTCTTTTTAGCTTTATAAATCATTTTTGGGGGAGGGAGGAAGGTCTTGTTATGTTCCCCAGGCTGGTCTAGAACTCCTGGGTTCAAGCAATCCTGCTGCTTCAGCAACCTGAGTAGGTCAAACTATAGGCACAAGTCACTGCATGTGATGTTAGCTTTGGAAATCTTAAGCCATGTGGTTAGCATTGAAGGAAGATGTTTGACTATGGAACAGGCACACCTGTGTCCTCTCAGAAGCAGGAGGCACACCTCTGCTGTGAGTCAAACTCCTTTCAGGCACACTGGCTGCAGGCACATCCTCTTCCCTTCTAAGGAGTGAGCATGAGCTCAGCACAAGCTCAGCAAGAGATACATGCTAACACCCAGACGCTAAAAGGCACTCCTCTTGCCGCTGCTTCAGAATATAAAAACTGTATGTTTCCATATTAAACTTAAGTCTGCGCATTAAACTTGAGTCTGCATCACCCGAACCTGGCTCCCAGGGTGGTGCTATAAATTTTCCATATTGCTTTAACTGCATACCACAAATTTTGATAGTTGTATTCATTTTCACTGAGTTAGACATAATTTTTTAAATTCCCAGGAGACTTGTTTGATCCATGGATTATTTAGAAGTGCTCTGTTCCATTAGGACGTACTTGGTGATTTTCCTGTTAATGATTTCTAGTTTGATTTCACTGTGGTTAGAAACACCTTGTACCATTCCAATGAAGTTTGTCATTTTACTTTTCTCTTTGTTCTGCTTTTTGTCTTTTACTTCTTCCCAACCTTACTGTATGTTACTTGAACAAGTTTTAGAATTCCCATTTTGATTTATCGCTAGTGTTTTTGCCTCCATCTCTTTTCAAAGAGATTATTCTGCTTTTTAAAGTTATTCTAGATATTTTAAATACATTATATATATATACATTATATATATATATATTTTAATACATTATATATATATAGTCTACTGGAATCAAAATTTTGCCATTCAAGTGAAGTACAGAACCCTCCCCAAATCATCCCTTACATTCCTTTATTCTTCTCATTTACAATGTAACTGTCTTAAATATAACTTTTAAAATTATATTTAATTCAAGCAAAAAGGACATTTTACCAGTTTAAGTGCAATACGGAAACTTTTGCTCCCCTTATCTTCAAGTTCACAGATTTTTTTGTTTTCTCCTGTGGGTAATTTTATTATTTTCACTTACTTCTTGATCTTTTGGTGAGTCTATTTCTTATTAGTTTCAAGGATGATTTTAACTACTCAAACATTTTCATAATGCTACTTAAAAATACTTGTTATCTATTCTCATTCAACTGGGTTGAGATTGTCTTTGTTCTTGGAATAAGTGATTTTTTTTATTGAAACTTGAACATTTTATGTATAAAAATGAATCTTTAAAACATCTTGTATTTTAGTAGGTAGCCTCCTGCGTATGCTGGTGGCAGGGACAGAGAGGGAATATTGCCTTGGAAGTCAGGTTCTAGAGAAGAGGATTTCATTGTTACTGCTAGGAAAGGAAAGAAGCTCATATTCCTTCATAGGTTTCCACTGATAACACCTAGGTTGTGAGACAGAGAATGTTTTGTTACTGCTCCCTACATGGCCTCCACCCACACTATGGGTGATTGAAAGACTTGACTCTCCACTAGACCTCTACTGATGCCATCAAAGAGAGGAAGAGGAAAGGTACCCCATTACTGCCAGATGGGGGTGGAAGTTTAGATTTCTCTTAGTGTTTTCATACAGTATCTGAAGGAAGAAAAGGCGGCCTCTCCACTAGCCTTTTCTAATGGGAAAGGAGTAAGGGGCACAGTTATTTTTCTGTTACTTGGCTAAAGTAGAGCAGGGTGTGTTTATATCAGATATCTGTATTGCTAGTCTGCCCCTTTGCTGATTCTTCAGTTAGAGAAATAAAGAGAGCAAAATGAAGGTTCTTTTATCATCAGTATTTAGTAGCATTTTTAGATTGCTGGCTTCTCCAATATCCTGAGTGGGATATATGTAACAAGACAGCAAACCCAGGGGAACTCACTATTCTGTTGGTCCTAAGATCTCAGTCTATCTACTTTCCTCACCACCTATCAGAATATTGTTTGTTTTACACCTAATATCTACAGATTTTTTAGTAGGAGGTTTTGGGAAAAAGAAAAGTCCACTACATCTTCAGCAAAGTCTAACTACACTGTCTTTGACCATATCAAGTCACCTAAAAATGACAAAAGAAAGAAAGAAAGGAAGAAAAGGTGGTGAGGATTTCATCAAATTAGAGGTAAGATCAGTAGAATACATGAAAGGGATTGAGGATTGCAGGGGAAGGAGGGACCAAAAAAAAAAAAAAAAATGGAATGAATCTAACCAAACTTACATGTACATACATGAATATAGCACAGTGAATCCCAACATCAAGTATATCCACAAGACACTGATTTAAAAAAATCAAAGTACAAATACATCTCAGAAAGATCAGTAGAGTAGAGCAAGGGAAATAGAGGGAAAGAGGAAGAAGTGCTGGGGACTGAGTAAGAGCAAATTATATTCCACACTTTGTGATTATGTGATTATGTTGAAATGTATCCTAATGCTATATGTAACTGAAAAGGATCAATAAAAAAAGAAAACAGATGATACCACATCAAGGTTATGATGCCTTATAAATCAATTTATATTTTCATTTGAAACCATGCATGTTATCTGAACTATACAATCCTTAATAACTTATTAAAGGAATAAAAACCACTAATTTGGATTGCTATGATGGCATAAAAGTAAATACTTGGATCATACTTTTTACTATGTAATCCATAAAGATCATACATTGGCATAACTTAAATTTAACATGCCATCTTACATTTGTATATAATGCTTCACTATTTGGAAACTAATTTTTATATATTCTTGTTTTATCTCCATAACCCTGTAACAAAGAATTATTATTTTTGTTTCTTAGCTATGAAAAAATTCTTGGAATTAATATGTGGAAGAGAAGAATTAGGAAAAAAAAAATAACATGTAGATGGGAGACATGTGATTTGCTCCAAACTGAAAAACTTAGAGCAAAACTAAGACCACAATACAATTCTTTGGATACTTACGTCAGGGCTCTTTCCATTTTATCATACTGTTTAACTTAGCTTCTATATATAATCAAATGGATAATAGTAAGAACATGTATAAAATAATGAAGAAATAAACTATAGGCATAAAAATAATCAATTATTATATATAAAATATGCAGCAAACTAAAAGTACAGATACTATTTTCAAAAATAACTTACTGGATATTCAAGGAGATCTACTGGCTGTCGGAAAGGCTCTGAATCTTCACACTGAAATATGAGATTTAACAATTCCTGACATTGTTTCTTCCATGCTTGAATATCATAAGACTGAGCTCTGTTACGTAATCTTCTTCTAGGCTGATGGTCCTGAAATAAAAACATCCAAATATATTAATAAAATGGCACTTACACAATACAATTTGTATCCCTCCCCCCAAGTGCTGGGTATTGATCCCAGGGCCTAGAACATACTAGGCAAGCATTTTACCACTGAGCTACATACACCCCCAGTCCTTTTTATTTTCGAGAAAAAGATCTCCCTAAATTGCCCAGACTGGCCTCAGACTTGTGAATCACAATCCTTGTGATTCAGCCTCTGGAGTATGTGACAGCACAGGCAAGATCCACATCATGTGACTTAATTTTGTATTTTTAATGAAGTCTTACATAATTAGTTACAGGTTGAGTATCCCATACTTAAAATGCTTGGGTCTTAGTTTTGCTCTAACTAGTTTTTCAGTTTGGAGCAAATCACATGTCTCCCATCTGCATGTTATTTTTTTTTCCTAATTCTTCTCTTCCACATATTAATTCCAAGAATTTTATCATAGCTAGGAAACAAAAATAATAATTCTTTGTTACAGGGTTATGGAGATAAAACAAGAATATATAAAAATTAGTTTCCAAACAGTGAAGTGCTTTGGATTTGGGAATATTTGCAGACTTCACTGGTTGAGCATTGCTAATCCAAGAATTTGAAAACCAAAAGGCTCCAAAATACAAAAGTTTTTGAGCACCCATGCTCAAAAAATTTTGCATGTGGAAGATTTTGAGTTTTGTATTCAAATTAGAGATGCTCAACTTGTAACATATAGTAATACAAATAAAGAAAAAAAAATCAGGGCTAGAGGCACTTGCCTAGCATATGTGAGGCACTGGGTTCAATTCTCAGTACCACATATGAATAAACAAATAAAATAAAAGTCCAAAGACAACTAAAAAATATTTCTTTAAAAATCCATACCATTCAACTGGTTCTGAAAAACATGAATTTTCTGAGACTGATTTGAAAGAAATACTTAATCTGCCTTTAAAACTTCTAAGAGGAGCTGGGCACGGTGGCATACACCTGTAATCCCAGCAGCTCGGGAGGTTGAGGCAGGAAGATTTTGAGTTCAAAGTCACCTCAGCAAGTGAGATGCTAAGCACCTCAGTGAGACCCTGGCTCTAAATAAAATACAAAATAAGGCTGCGGATGTGGTTCAGTGGTCAAGTGCCCCTGAGTTCAATCCCTGGTACCCAACCCCACCAAAAACAACAACAACAACAACAAAAAAAAAACAAAAAACAAACAAACAAACAAACAAAAAGGCTCTTAATATATTTTTAATTCATATAAAGTATCTCTGCAAAAAACAAAAACTAATTACCTTCCTTTTTCGGGTAGAAGTTCCTGGCACATCAGCATCTTTCTCTTCTTCCTTTAAAGCAAAAATAGATCAAATTTAAAAAACATTGTAGGTGTCACTGCACTCAATAGTTTACTTAGAAATTTTTTCTTTTATACTTTAGAAAACTCAATATATAAGCTGGGTCAATTTACTGACCCATCAGGTCTCCCTTTCTGTAACTTTAACAAGAAAATACCAAATACCATTTTATTAAAAAGTTAACAATAGTACTAGGCAAAAAATAATTTTCAGAAGTTTTTACTTGAAGATTGTAATATGTAATATATGTAAATTTCTTTTTATATGTAACAATACTAATATAATCATAATGAAATATTACATACCTCAGAGTCAGATAAAACCTTCTTCTTCATTGAATTATAAAGTGGAATTATGTTATAACAAGTTTGATCCCTAAATAGCAAGAAAATGTTAACATGTTAAGACTAAAGCCATGAGCTTTTTCCTTTATTCTTAAAACCAGATTTTAAGAGTAAAATCGAAGTTAAAGCATTTCCCCATTTGCTGACTTGGATACCCAAGAAACACACAATACACCATGTCATCCCTTCCCTCTGGCTTATTTCATTGTGTCAGGCCCAATTTTTGACTCCCTGAATCTGCTAAGGTTACTGCAATGCCTGTGATGCCATCTTCCATTCCTCTGGCTTCAAGGTGAAGCTAATTACATCTCACATCTTCTCATTCCTTTGTTCATTCTTAAAGAGGCATTCCATAAATTTTTGTCCTTAAACATCTTCTCTCGACATCACCACCTAAAATTCCACATCTATACCTACTTATCACTCCCCAATCTCTCCCTCTTTTAATTCTTTTTTTTTTTAAACAGCACACCATTCTAATAGTAACAATAACCCTGAGTTTTTAATATTCATCCCTTGCTTTCTCAAAACTCAATTAGCAGTCAAGACTGAACTCTGGTCTCAAAAATATCTTGGCATCTGCCCTTTTCTCACTTCCATAAATTATGCCCTCATCACTTACTCTTTGGTTGCCTGTAGAAGCCAATCTGCTACTTTTGTTTTTTGTCTCTTCTTGATAAACTAACATTAGACATTGTAGTCAAATGAATGTTTTTAAACCACAGTGTAAAACAACTTCTTCTAATGTTCAAATACTGCTCCTGGAATCTTATTTTAAAAATGTCTAGTTCCTCCTTTAATCCCAGAGACTCAGGGGCAGAGGTGGAAAGATCTCAAGCTCAAAGTCAGATTCAGCATTTAGCAAGGCCTTAAGCAACTCAGTGAGACTCTGCCTCTAAATAAAATATTTTAAAAAGGGCTGGGGGTGTGGCTCAGTGGTTAAGTGCCCCTGCCTTCAATCCCTGGTACCTACATAGCCAGATAATAGATAGATGGATGGATGGATAGATAGATAGATAGATAGATAGAGTCTAGTTCCTTAGGTTGGCACTCAATGCCTGCTGCCATGATGTGTCCCCAACTTAGCATTATATTCCTACAACTTCTACTGCTATATTTTCTACTTCACCAACTGAAATTACACTTAATGACTATTTTCCTGCTTTAGGCTACTGCTTAACTTTTTCATCTAACTTATCCTGAATATATCAGCATCTACCTTGTCCATAACATCTTAACATACTTCCGTGTATCTGAACCTCCACTATGGAAACCAGAAGTGACCCTGTCCTCATCTAAACTTTCATACACTTCCTGTGTTATTTATCACAGTTTTCCTTATATTATTCCAACTTCATGTTTACTGGCTCAGGAAATCGTATTAGGGTAAAAATATGATTATTTCCATCTCCAAATATACACTATATCACTTTGTTTATATTGAGTGCATGTAATTTTGCCCCAAAACAATTAAAAAACACAATGATCAAAATTTCAAGGAATACTTTACATTTTCAAAATTACTGTCAGCTAAAAATGTTTAACAAATTATATACATACCAGGAATTTTTAAAAAATACATAGTATACATGCTTGAAATATATTAATTTGCATTTCAAAATATATGACAGAAATGCATTTTCAGACTATTTAAAATATAAAAACAATCTTCATCTAAATCATTTCACTGAAACATGAATATTTTATATGATTGATTCTATGAATTCATCTCTGAAAAAAGATGTACACACATATACTTATAACTTGCAAAATTACAGACAAAAGAGTTTTCTAGAACAAAGTAATGTCTGATTACTAAATTCACTGAAAAAAAGCAAGTGAAATCCCTAAACTCATTTGGAAAGCAAAAGATTTCTTTTTAAGAGAATAATGTAGAGGAAGGACACAGAGTTTATCTTAAAAATTGTTTTTGTTTTGCTGTTTCCTTAGCAAATATTCTCAGGAAAAAGGATCCTAAGATTATTTTAAAAAATGAGAAGATGGATTTTTTTTTTTAAAGCCTGAATAATCCCCTGAATAATGTAAAAGTGAAAGTTGACAATAACCGAATTAAGTAAGGTATTTAAATACATTGTTGCCTCTTCTTAACCAAAGGGGGGGGATCTAATATAAATTAATATAAAAAGTAACATCAATACAAAATTAGAACATGCACCAAATCATGATTGCACCAAAACATGATTCAAGTCTCTGGCTTCAGTTTAGAAGGCTCAATTCATTCTGTGGCTACATAAAATCCACATGGTAAGGAAAGAAAGGTACTTCTGCCTTAAACTGTAGTTACCACTCTTGCTATAGAATCAATGAACAAGGAAATAAACTTGAATTAAGAAGACGACTCTTGAAAATTCAGTATCTGGCTGGATTACCTAAATATATATTCACAATCTTGTACAAGTTAACCTCCAATTAGTTCACTCAATCAAATATTTTAGCTAATGATCTTTCCCACCTGTGAGATTGAAAGAGCTAATGAAGATAAAAAATTATGTTAATTTTTTTACTATCCAACAGACTGAAATGAGAAAAGGATCCACATTTTTTAATTACAGAATACAAATGTAATACATTTTTATGATTTTATAACTAAATGTTTTTAGTTCACTTCTTTTACATTAAAATTTTTTTCCTTAAGACACAGGCTTTGTATTTTGAGGAACTATATATATGTGACAGCATTATACATGTAAAAAATTACTGTTATTTTTCCAATCTGACATTTTACATCTTAAAATAGTGCCATTACAATAACTATTATAATTAAGTATGAATAAGTAACTCACTTTACAAAATGTAGAAGAAGATCAGTCACAAATTTAGCAGATTTCACAATTGGGCTTCCCGGCTCATTAAATGTTCGAGTGTTATGCTCTATGTATCGAATTTCCCACATTAGGGAAGAAACCCGCCTTTAAAAAAACCAAAAGATATAAGTCTTAATCTCATTTAGAAATATGTGTACACAATTTAAAACGAAGACATTCTAACTTGTGAATTTCAGTCTTAATCCAATTATATCACTCACACCTTAAATAGCTCTTTTCAAAAAAGCATAATCCCCTTTGTTTTAGAGGACAAAAAGAGGAGTGACATCTACCTCTAAAGAAAATGTATCTAGAATAAGACACTAGACATTAACAATGCCTTCTTTTCAGCAGAGGAAATGTCTATAGGGGAACAGGTAGGAGTTGAGACAGAGCAAAAAGTTTTTAGTTTTTGCTTTACATATTTCTGTCCTGTATGGTACCTTTAAAAAAAAAATAAGTACCTCTAACTTGTATATATAAAAGGAAACAATTTTAATCTAATTATAGTGCTAGTAATCAAATGACATGTAAAAATGAGAAGGTAATCAATAGCCTGATTACAAGATTTAAAAAAAACAAAAATATGATGAGTTACAAGAAACCTGAGAATTATTTTCTAAACATTTAATAGATAATGCTAAATTATTCTGATGCTTTATAATTTTACTTCTGAAAATAAAGAAAAATCCAAAGATGAATTCTGAGAATATCATCCAATGTGACCTGAATTAATAAAGAACACATTTAAAAAAAAAATTATCTGGCTGATTTGTAAACAAAAATAGTTACATGGAATTAAAAAGTGAAATATAGTTGTGGATATAGAAGCATATAGAGAAATAGCACATTTCAAGTTGATTCACAAGGCTCATTCTAATAAAAGAATCACAGACATCTTCAGTGTACCACATAGAAAACTGTGTAAAATAAGGCACTAGAATATTACTCGCAGGGCAAACAGACAGTAGTAGTTTCACAGATACTGAATGAAAAATATCACAGGGGAAAAACACAAACTTTAAGAGAAAAAAAAATGTAATTGGGAAATACAATATGAAGGCATCATTCTATTAGTAAGAACACAACTCAAGTTTACAACTATATTATCAGGTTGAAAAACAGGTGATTTTTAATTTATGTATGTACCAAGTTTCAAATTGGTTAATGCTAAAAAAGCCTATTTAAGCTATATGTACGTTGAAATAAGGTACACTTTAGCAATTACCATGTTCAGCAGTGTTTCTGTGAGAAAGAACATCTACAGCAACAGAGATGCCAGCTCCTTATCTTTCCAGCTGTAGTCCAACCACCAGTGTATAGAAATAATTCTCTCTAATTCTCCTAGGTCTTGTTCCAATTTCTGAAGTACTAGGTATAAATCTTAACCTTTAATAACTTAGTTCTAGGAATACAGTTAAGAATTTCTTCATTTTTGTCTTAAACTTCTATATATGATATTGAAAAAGACAAGTATGCTTAGAGTAGATGGTTGAGTGACACATAACATGGGGTAATAGGGGATCTCCTTTACATCTCTTGCTTTTGACAAATTATCGATCATGCAATAGCAGGTATACCTAGCGAGACCAGAAAAATCTTTTAAACCTGAAGTCTGTCATCTTCATTTTCTTTACTGCAGTGGTTCTCAAATAGGAATGCCCCACCTACCAGAAGACATTTGGTAATGTCTAGATACATTTTAAACTTCAACACTAGGGGTTGCTATTGGCATCTAATGGGTAGAAGTACACAAAAGCCCCTCACAGTGAAGAATTATCCATCCCCAAATGCCATTAACATTGCTGCTGAATTTATGATTACACAAATGGTATGCCTTTACGCCATGTACAAACAGAGAAACAACATGTATCCCATTTGTTTACAATAAAAAAAAAAAACAAAAAAAAAACACATTGCTGCTGAGAAACCCTGTTAATAAGGAAGAACAAATGGCATTTCCAGTGCCAGGTACCCAAAAACAGTTCAAGTAATTAAAAAAAAAAACAAAGGTATATTCTATACAGAAAAGTATGAGTATAGATTATGAATAAAAACTCCCTAAGTTAACACAAAGAACTGCAGGATTTAAAATTAGTCATAAAAAGAAAGCTCTAGTGCAATATTATCTGAATTAAAATGTTGTTGGCCTGCCAGGGCAAAAGTCATACAAGAAAAATTAGAACTATAAATGCAATTTCATTATGTGAAAACTACAGATTTAAACTCAGTTTTGACAAAACATTTCAGGTAATGTTTTGGGGGGAAGAAAAAACTTGCAAAAAATTTTCCAAGATTAAGAACTCAATGTTTATCAAGACAGTTAACTGGAAAAAACAAATTTAACTGAAATTACAGCTAGCTTTTTAACTCTAGTTCTTTTGCATACTAGTCTTCAATTATGAAAAACAATCTTTTCTAATTGCATTTTTCAAAAGTATTCATAAGTTGAATATAAGCAAAGATATAATTTTTGATATTTTAAGAAAAATCTATGAACAAACAAAAATTCTCATATGCTAAAAGAAAATTAAAACTTTGGCTTGCTTTATAAAGTACCGTATGAAGAAAATGATCACCAAGTCATATCATATCTAGAAAAAATTATATCCCGGAATCACGTTCAAATAAACAAGCGGAATCAAGATTATAAGGAATTTGTTAGAAAAGAATATCATGTCCTATTTCAACCTACTAAATCAGATCCTACCTTTCAACATGATCCCCACGTGTTTTATATGTACATTTGTAAACATATAAAGTCAAGAAACAAAGCTGTACAAGATTGGCCAAAGAGTGAAAGGATCATTCAGCTTTGTTTTGGTAGCATCCACATCAAATGGTTCTAACCTGTAAAACCTGTTTTCCAGTCTTTGTTTAATTGTACTTAGATCCGTTGGATATGCCACTACAGTGCAGTACATGGGATAAGCTTGCAGATCCACAGGGGCCACAAATGCTGAAGCAATATCTAAAATAAATAAATTTTTAAATTTATATTTGTATGTTCAAAATAATTCAAAAGGAACTCTGCTCAAATTAAGACCAAGTCCTAATTCACATAAACATCAGTCTGGCACTGTCTTTTCATTAAATTACATAGTTTAACAAAGTCTTACTTTTTATTACATTTACATTGCAAAATTCTGGGAATTTTTTTATTCATAGAATGGATGAGATGAATAAATACCCTAGTAAGTCTATAAAAAAAATACCTAAAACTGACTTATTAAGAACACACTTATTTCTACAACTGATAGCTGGTGATCCCTGAATCTACATATTTGATAAAGCCATTAGCATATTGCATTTAAACATGACCTTTCTCAAATCTTACCACCTTACCTCATTTTTATATTATTCTGTGAAATATCAGGCAATGAGACAGAAGAAAACAGATTCAGAAATTTTTGACTCAGTATAACTGATTCAAAGGCACAAAGTAAACTGGTAGAGCATAAACCATAATATAGTTAAAATTGTCCCCTATTTTTTTAACTCACTCATATGTAAAACTACTTCTTACCTAAAATAGCCTTCGGATTTGGATATCCTACAATCTGTATCTCTATTATCTTCAGCTCTTCTTACTCATGTTTATTTCTCCCTAAACTCTTTGAAGCTAATTGCTTGCTGCCAGAGTGCGTTGCTATAAACCAAACGAGCTGAGAGTTACTTTGGAAGCCCAGAGTTTAGATAATAAGAGTTTTGTAGTTACTGTTTTTTAAAAAAAAAAAAAATTGATGCCTATCAGTTCATACATCCTCTTCTCTCCCCTTACAAAGATTATCTTATGTATGTGTAATACAGTTGGGGGAAAACTGGCACAACTATTTATATGTTTAAAACTTAGCTTCCTATACTCCTCTCCAGTTTAAATCATGTCAGTTTGAATATGCCAAGGCTTTTCAAATTGATTGCGGAGGATCCAAATTTTTCCGATACCTCTGGCATTTATCAGATGCTCTTATTCTGAAATTCAGCACAGAAATTTGATTTATATCTGTTTAGATACTTAAATCCTATGTTTAGATCTCCTTCAAACAAAGATTCCCATTAGAAATGCTTGAAAAGCACTGTAGAATTTTGTTTTGTTTTTTGCTGGCATAGTATTTTTACTGTAATTTGCTTTCTGCCTTTTCCCCATTTCTATACTTCTATGTTGTTGGTATTTACCTAGTGTCATCAACTGATTTATTCCTGCAACGATTCTTTCACATTCTTCATCCCTGGGATTGGTACCCCACTCTCCATCAAGAGGTTTATAGATTAATGATCTGCATTCAACATCAGTTAAGGGAACACTGGTACCTAGTTCTTCCGGAAATACAGCTGAAAAGTAGAAAAGAAGGTCAGTGAAAATTTGGCAATTAATGTTTAGGTTACCTTTAGAAAGCAAAATGGATTTTATAAATATTTGGTAAGTACATTCTTCATTTTCATAAAGGAAAATGTATTTCAAGGGTTAATAAAATTTAAATTTTTTTAAAGGATACTAAATTTGTAAATTATCCTCTAAATGATCATGATTACTTCTCCAAAATTATACCTAAAAACTTTCTCTGTAATGTAGTTACAGGAAAGAGAAAACATTTCTATAAAAAGATGCAAATCTCAAAGTTTTCTAAATCACTTTTTAATTTAATTGCCACATTTGCTTTAATAAACCACACAAGGTGAAACTGAACTAAAGAAAACATTTTTCAAGAATACTTTAATCAAATCCCAAAATTTTCTAATGTAGAAACAGAATTGTGAATACTAACAGATAGTTCTTGTTTTTGCTCTGAGGTGATAAAAGTAAGCTTTTATCATGTCTAAAGTTTTAACATTTTAGCTAAGAAAATCATTTGAGGGTGGTGGTGACAAAATCTACAAATTTGCCAGGTAATTCCTTTGGACTAGACTTCATCTGGGAAATATGCCAAAGATTATGTATAAAATTCTTCTTCATTACACTGTAACTAAACTCCATGTATACAAGTACAACAAAAACAACAACCCATCAACACCACGCACAGAGATATATTTAGATAGGAAAAGCATAGTTAATCAGTGTCACTAATTCATTTATAAATACCCAAGGTTAGAACACCAGTTTCACTACTTTCATATTAGCCCTATTATTAAACTCAACTTTGAATTCAAACTTTCACAAGAAAGAGGCAAAACCAGATAAGACATGTAACATGTTTACAAATTAAGACACTTTATAGTTTTAAACAGCTTTAATTTAGCAGTGAGATGAAAAATATCTTACTGGTATTAAATTTTCAATGATAATTTGTGCAAAAAACTAATCTCAGACAAATGATATCAATATGACCATTTTCTCATTTCTAAGATTTTCCAGACTGTTAACTTCCCCAAGAGGTCTATCTTTTCTGACATTTTAGAGCACAACTACTCAGCAATTCCATTTATAAATGATTATTTCTACCATATTACAAATCAGACATTTATTCTTTCTTAAAGATCTTGATTTTTATCTGACAGTAAAAGTAATGTATTATTAAAAACTCAATATAAAATGTAAAAGGTAATTTATGAAGTCCTCATAATTTCACCCTCTATAATCACTAATAATCTACGATATGTCACTTTGATCCTAAAAAGGCATATTTGTGTGTGTTGTATTTTTTAAAAATTGAAACAAAACAGGTAATGAGATAGAAAGAAAATGGAATCTACATGCTTCAGCCATACCCACCTTTTCTCAGTATAAGGAAGATGTCATACTCACTGCCTAGGGCTAACTCCCAAATCCTGAGTGTGTCAGACAATATGCAAGATGATGATTATTATTAATTACAACTACCTCTTCATTGAGCTCTTACATGTGTCAGGCTCTATAATAAGCACTTTATACACATGATGCCATTTAATCCTCAAAGCAGCCCTATAAGAAAGGTATTTGTTTAAATAATCAAAGGCTGAGTCCTAAGAAATTGAGGTTCTTAGACTTTATGGAACTTGCCAAGATCACATAGAAAATGGCAACACGAGCATATGAATCTAAGTCTAACTCAAAAGCATGACCTTTTAACTATTATGTTATATAATTATTCTGCTGGAGTTACAAAAAATGTCCCTAAATGCTCATTTTTAGGGCTGAATAATAACTAATAAAAAACATTCATATTTTGTTGTAATAAATTAATTTCAATCTTCCCTGTTAAACTATGAATTCCAGTAGGCAAGGAATATGTCTATCTTGTTTACTGCTGGGCGTCCCTAACCTTTTGGGTCAATAATGGGTGTACAGCAAATATTTTTTGAATTAATATTTCCTGTTGGATCTTCACAACAACCTTATGCGGTAGTGAGTTAACAAATCACATTTCTTATTTAAGAAATCAACTTCATAAGGTTGATGCATAAAGTCTAACATACACTTACCATTATTAGGTATAAGCTCCATATCCCAAGGACTCATCTTTTCTGTATCTCCATTGTCCCAGCTTTAAGAAAAGAAAAATTTTACATTAAAAAATATACATCTTACAATTTTTATAAATAACAAAAATAACTTCCTTAGTATTTGCAAGAAATACCTTTATCCCGTTCTTAATAGATGGAGAACTACTTCATAGTAAGATAGGCCTAATAAAAAAACACAAGTATTTCCTTACCAAACATTATAGCACTGAAACAAACTATCAGGGTATTCAGGCTGAAGAGGTTCCTGACTTTCAATTGTTCCAAACCACCAGGCGTCATCTATGACTGATCTGAAACGGTCACCTGCACAAGAGCAAAGGCTGTCTCATTACTCTGAAATGTGTGTTTGTTGTGTTTAATTGCCTTTTTCCTAAAGTATAAGTCTAAGGTACTGAAAATGCAACATAGAAAGTGATCCACATAATTAAAAAATAAGTTAAACCAGCAATACTGGGGGGAGAGGTACTTAATATGCATCCTTATAATTTTATAAATAGTGTTCTTGACACCACAAGCTTTCCTGCAAAGGTAATTATGAGTTTTACAGACCTCTTACGACCCTACACAGACTGATGATATTAAGTTAAAGAGGAAGAATTGGAAAATGCAAGCTTAACCATAATGAACAGTATCTGTAGACTAATAATAAAGTCAAGCAAAGAATGAAGCCTACTTTCTCAGAGTAAGCCTTAAAACGTTTCTGAGGAAAGGCTAAAATAAAAATTATTATTCATTTTTTTTGAGGGAAGGGGATTGAACCCAGGGCACTCTACCATTGAGACACATTCCCAGACCTTTTTATTTTTTGAGATAGGGTCTCTCTAAGTTGCTGAGGCTGGCCCTGAACTTAAATCCTCTTGCCTCAGCCTCCCCAGTCACTGGGATTATAGGCATGCATCAGAGCACCTGGACAACTGTTTTTTTAAACCAAGTTTACCAAGACCAATAAATGATAAATCATTATGCCAATGTCTTCCAATGACACTGGAGGAACTAATATATCAATTGATGTGTTTTGCTAAGCCATATGTATCATCTATACACCAGACTGCACTCCAAGATGACAGTGGCTTTATCTCAAATTCTTAAGAACTACTTAATACATATGACATCCATTTGTACATAAACGAAAGCAACTTAAATGCCTGGAGATATTTATGATTTCCAAGTTTTTTGAAACTTGTTACAATATTTTAAATATTATTTTTAAAGATTATAACAGAGTTAAGAATAATAAAAAAAATAATAAAGTCAGTTTAGTTTTAGTCCCAGTAAAAATTATCACTCATTTTGTTAAGGCTTCTTCTGATAGCAAACATGAATTGTTATTATTAATGTTTTTGGATAAATACTTAATTCAACATGTAAAATAGTTGAAAAATTATAATCTTATAAAGTTACCAAATGTAAGAGATAAAATGGTATGAAATTTAAGCATCAACTAAAGTATTTTCAATCTTAAACAAAACTTAAAAATACCTCTAATACATATCATACTTTGTTGTTAACATTATTATGAATGGCAAGATATCTTTTTCTAATTATGAAAAAGAGTAAACCAATAATAAGGTTGAAAAGAAGACACCAAACATCCATGACTTCGAATATGTATCACCCACCTATATTCCACCGCCTATACTTTGCATCATCAAATTGTTGTCTCAAGACTAGGAAATCTATAACATCAGGCATATCGTGGTACCTAATTACAAATGGAAATAAATTGATTAGATCATATTTTAGGTAAAAATATCCAAAACATGTTCAAATTTATCTGAATCTTAAAAACAACCTACAATACTAAGAAACCACTGACTTTAAATAATCCTTACTTCATGGTAAATGATCCACCAGTCAGTTTACCAGTGTCAGGATCTAGAAAAGCAAGTTTAAGGCAGCAAAGTGTAGGTAATCCCACTTCATACTTTATGCCAACTATTTTCATCAGTTCTTGTTCCTAAGATATAGAAAATAAGAAATCACATATACAAAGTAAACTACAAAACAGATTGCTAATATTAATCTGCGTGGTAATTACTATGTATATAAAAAAATTTACTGAGCCATGTGTCTTTAAGATTTGTGCACTTTATGGTTTACAGGTTGCACTGCTTTTTTTTTTATGAAATATAATAGTTTTCCAACTTAGTTTCAAAGAATGCTAGATAATTTCAAACTCCTGTTGATAAATCTAGAGACACTGATCAAATGACAAATACAAAATTTACCTTAGACATTAGTGTTATCTAGTTTTCACTCTGACCAAATTTTGTACCCAATTTATAAAGTATATCAGTGAATATAAACTTGATCTTGTGTTTCTTTGACTGAAAAGTCAAACCCCTCCTAATCTCCAGAACCACTTCAATTAAACAAGGGAACTTCATTATACAGTTTCTTATAGTGAAAATAGTAACCCTTAATACAATTTTCTCCATAACCCCTCAATGAATCTTTGGGGTTACATAATGAATACCATACCCGTAGTTCCATTTTATGCCATGGCTGTTTTTTTGGATTGATACTATAAATTTTATTTTTCCGGGCCATTTCAACATATGCTTCATGTCCTTGTCGGAAATAATAAACCTAAAAAGTAAATAAAAGCCACAATTTAAAAACCTGAGTATGTTTCCAAGATGCAAGATATAAAATTGCCCCCAAAATCTGTCTTCTAAGCTAATGAAATTCTGATACTGACTTTCCCCGCTCAGTTCCTCAAATTGTTTTAGCACCACTTAATCATAACCAAAGTATTCTAAATAGCACTACTCTGGTATACACTTAGAAATTTAAGATGGGGCATTAAGTTTTTATTTCAACATTCTATTCTTAGTTCAAAGTAATTTAATTTCTCTTGCATAATAAAGTCACTTGTAACCAGGAATCATAAGTTTATGTTCACCTATTTTTTTCTTACATTTTTAGCAGGAACTTTATATATATGCAGAAACTTTAAAAATAAAATATGTATTTTCACATATATTTTATCTAACTTGATCCTTAACATAAAAATCTTAGTAAGATAGCACAGCATTTGCTTATTCTCATTTCATGAAGGTCAAATTTAGGTGACTTCCAACAACTGCCATATAGTTGAACACAATAATTTGACACCAAGTAATATTCTCAGCACTAAAAATTTAAAAAGCTTGTTGAAAAAATGCTATTAAGACTTTGAATTAGCCACTTTTCCTACTACATTCACTCTATTCATTACTACTTCAGTTATCTGCAACTTCAAATGGAACAATGGTGCTGAATAAAAAGGATTTATCTGTTCAAACACCAATACCCAAAATACAACGTAAACAATTTGAAAGGAAATCATTTAATGAGGAGTTATAAACTTTCTGACGATCTTGAAATACAATAGTAAATATAATTTAGCCTCTTCTTAATGTTGCAGGATCTGTAGAACCAATCATTATATTTCACTTATACCATAACAGTGTGTAATGCTCCAGGTTCCTCAAATCTTTTGACACAAACAGGATCTCTAAAAAAATTATTCCAGACTGTCTTTTAGAGTCACTCTTGCATTAAAGTTTTTGTTTTTCTTTTTTAACTGTCAGTTACCACTTTAGCACAAATTAGAGTGCTTTATGAAAGCAGCTTTTCAGTTTTTATTACTGTCACTGTTAGACACCAGATAACACTATATCTCTATGTATAAAATAAGGAAACATGACCCTGAGTGAGAACTTTTGATCTAAATCCTTACATTTTCATTCTAAGTTTATAAGTACACAGCCTAAAATGGGAGTGCCATTTTTTTTCTTTTGGTTCTAGGAATTAAACCCGGAGGATTTCAACCACTGAGACACATCCCCAGCCCTTTTTTTATTTTGAGACAGGGTCTCACTAAGTTACTGAGGCTGGTTTTGAAGTTGTGATCCTCCTGCCTCAGTCTCCCAAGTTTCTGGAATTACAGGCTTGCACCACCATGCCCAGGCAAGGGATGCCCATCTTATTTTCTCAAAAGTAAAAAAGAGGGTTGAAATATAGTTCAGTAGTAAGGCCCTTGCCTAACTGCTGTGCAGCCTTGAGTTTGAGCCCCAGCTCGGCCTAAAATAAAAATTTAAATAAAATAAATAATAGTTCTTATTCTAAGACCGTAGATTTAGAAACAAATTATGAACATATGGGTAAATGAAACTTTTTTGACATAAAATTACATGCAAAAAAGTGCTAAATTTCATTTTTAACATGCTATATATTTAATTTTTAAATTGAGAAACAAATATATTAACATCCGTTTAATATACTTCTTTAGAAAGAAAACTAGAAATAAAATCTTTATTAAAAAATTTTTTAAAAATTTTTTAAAGAAAAAAAAGCATCACTGGTGATTAAACCCAGAAGGACTCTACCGCAGAGCTACTTCCTCAGCCTTTTCTATTTTGAGACAGGGTCTTGCTAAGTTGCCCAGGTTGGCCTTGAAGTTGTGATCCTCCTGCTTCAGCCTCCTGAGTTGCTGGGATTACACACAAAGCTTCCATTCTCTTATAATATTTAGATGATTACAAATTTATAGTAGTCTTAAATCTTTCCTAATTGTACTTTCTCCATACACAGCTATGAACATTTAGAATGAGATATCTGTATGAACCTGTTGCAATCTTCTATAGTTGTGTTTCAAGAGCTATAAAATGTTCCAGGTTGTCATTATTAACAAAAAAAAAAAAAAAAAAGAAAGAAAGAAAGAAAAGAAAGAAACAATAAACAAACAAAAACAAATAGTAATTAGAAAGTTTCAAAGTACCTCATCACCCATCTGTGGCACAAATGGACATCTACGGGGAATAGTATCTGTAATCCACGTTGATGGTAGCCATTCTTCTAATGTCAAACCATTTTCAGTTAGTTCTCCCACAGCCAATCTCTAAGAAAGTTTAGAACATTACAAAGTTATATTATCCAAAACAGCACAATAGAGATCATTAAAGAAAAGAAGGAAAGAGACTTTGTACAAAAATTATATTCTTTAAACATTAAAAGCCTTATTCTAGAAAATGATGGCAGCCGCAACAATTGTTCAATTAATCCAAATTGTTGATAAAAACTAGACAGCAAAACCAAAATCTATAGACAACATTCACAAAACTAGATGAGACATCCCCACAAGTGTAAGCTATGTGTAGTCTCTGCCCTTTAAAAATACTATCAGTTTTACAGACACTACTTATAACAAATCATAATGTAATTTGAGTTTTTAAAAAAAATCCTATTCTTAGTGTTAGAAATAAGAATATATTCTCATACGGGTTAGGTATTCCTACAAAATACAGAGCTAATTATTTCCATGTGCTTGAAATTATACTTCTAAATAGACGGAGAATGCTCCCCTCCCCTTCTTTTGCCCTTTTTTTTTGTTGTTGTTTTGTTTTTGTTTTTGTTTTTTTGCAGTGCTGGGGGTCAAACCCAGAGCCTCAAACATCCTAGGTAAGTGCTCTGTCACTGAATTATACCCCAGTCCTACTCTCCCTTTCTTAAATAGCAATTTCACTCTTGGTTCATGTTAAGCTCCTTCCAAAAAAAAAAAATTAAAAAAAATAAACTCAGATTTTGTTTTTCCAAATGAAATGTTGTCAAGCCATGTCCTTTACTTTTTAACTTTCATGGATAAAAATAAAACTATGCATCTGAGAAAAGGTGGTTGTTTTGTTTTTTTAACTTTACTGAACACCTACAAGCAGCCTTAATGGTCATTATTATTGCTACCTTAGATTTAATAAAAATGGACAGAGAGTCTGTGAAACTTAGTATTATAAATGTAAAAACTGTGCAATTGATTTAAAATGTTGTGGTTCAGTATTTATGCACCAAGTCTTCTAAATTTTATTCTGTCGAGTTTTTTTTTTTGAAGGAAGCAGTTATCACTACATTAATGAACGTTTACTGAATGAAGCAATGCCTTAGATATGAACACTACTGGCAGCAGGTAAATTTTTTTAAAACAGGACATCACTATTGTCCAGACTGGCCTTGGTTTGTGATCCTCCTTCCTGAGCCCACCAAGTAGCTGGGACCTTAGTGCATATCACCATGCCCAGCACTGCAGCAGATACTTCTGTAATTGCTTCCCATTATACATTGTCCTCTTCTTTTTATTAATCACACTGTGAAGTTTCTCAAACACATCAGGAACAATCCCATCTTAGAAAACAAGGGAGAAGTAAAGTCCTTAGGTACTTCCTATATGTGAGATGGGTTCGATGGAGAATTGGAGGTAGAGTATTTTAGAAGAGCATAACTATGTATGCATCAGAACAAGGACTGGCAAATCATGGTCCACAGTTCAACTCCAGTTTGCCAACTGCTTTTATAAATCAAGTTGTATCAGAATATAGTTGTATCCATTCATTCATGTATTATCTAAGGCTTCTATCAGGCTATAATGGCAGAGTGGCTGGTCCTATATAAAAAAAAGTTTATCATCCGCAGCTTTAGAGACTAGACCTAGGAAGAAAGGGGCAGAAGGAGGAAAACAGTTGTGGGATTACTGTAGTAATACAATAGTTCATGGAAGCTTGCAACAGTGTAACAGCAGTGCAAGCAGTACAAAATGGTCAAATGCTGAATAAATTTAGAAGACAGGGCCAGATTAATTCCTTGATAGAATGGATGTTGAATATAACAGAAAAAGGAATTAAGCATAATTTCAGGTGTCTGGGTATATAAAACTCAGACAGGAGTTGTTATCAGTGTGATGAGAGGTAGGGTAGAGCATATTTGAGAAGCTAGCTTAGGAAGTAAGTTTTGTATATATTAGATTTGAGATACATTATTAAGTCAAATTCTATCCAGTTATATGATTTGTCAACAGTTATCAAGTAGTCACTCTATTATTCATTAAGTATAGTACTATAACTATATATACATATACATACATACTATAACCCTGTTATGGTTTAGATCTTCAATGTGCCCTCAAAGTTCATGTGTTGGAGACTTTAATGCCAGTGTGTGGTGCTGAAAATTGAATATTTCTCAAATTTTCCAGCTTCATGATTTGAGATTGTATTATTTGGGGATGTACAGCCAACTGATTCCTTTTCTTCTCCACTCATGGGAATGCTTCTAAGCCCAGCTCAAATCTCTTTTTATTCTGAGATCTTATCTGAAACCCTAATATAAAATGTTCCCATTTAATTTTTTAGTTATCTCTAAAATTAATCTCTCAATGAAATAAATGTTAATAGATCAAGTAGCATTTCCTCTTTTTATCTTGGGGCATCTTGTTAGGCACACATCATATTTAGAATAAATATTATGTCTTACATAGTTTCCAGAACTCCAAATGACATGAGAAATAGATGTATGTGTGTGTGTGCACGTCACCTAAGATAGGTTTACTACGTCTCTGAAGAATTCTATTTTTACTTAGCATTTTCTATACTCCCTCACCTTTTTTTTGGCTTAATTATAACAGAATTAGCCATATGGGAAAATGTTTTTATTTGTTTACACATGCAATAACATATTAACCACTTTTTAACTCTATAACTGTGCATAAGGGAAATACTAAGCCAGGCCTGTGGCACACACCTGTAATCCCAACTACTTGCGGAGGCTTAGATAGGATTGCCAGTTCAAGCCCAGTTTGGGTAACATGGCAAGACTCCAACTCAGAAATAAATATATAAAAATAAATAGAAATACTATTGTGTTATTGGATATAAGTTAAAGATTAAGTAATAAAAATAAGTCCATCTACTGCTACTGGTAGGCATGTGAACAAAATTTAAACTCAAGGCAATAAGCTGTAGCATCTTAACCTTATTAAAGTATGTTCCATGCATAGCTCCTTTCATGACACATTGTCACAGCAAACAGTGAAATTAAAATATGCCAAACAGTTAACAGAAGATTCAAATGTGACCATGAACAAAGGAAACCATGGTATTAGTTTGTAGACAACTATCAAACTAAGGGAGATAAAGGAACCGGTACTCTTGGGATCAAAGAATTATGTTCTTGCTGTGATATATTGCTGGCAAATCTCAAAAGTTCATCAAAACTGATGAAAAAGATTATTTACATTATTAGCCCGACACATGGCTACATCAGTTTTCTTTAACCAATCTTTCTACCACATAAAACAATGAATATATTTATCATCACTCTCAGGAAAAACAAACAAACAAAAAACATATGGGCAAATGTGGCATTCTCTTTAGTAAAGCTTCCCCAAACAAAAGCAAAGAAAGTGATAAGAATAGTAGTTATGGAATCCAAATTAAAGTAATTCATAATTATAAAGCTGAAATAAACATGAACTCAACCAAATATGATTCCCTATTATATTATTTTAAAGAGCAAACATCATGTCCCTCATGTTGCATGTACTTTAGAGCGAAATTTAAACAGTCCCTATTTTTATTCACTGGTTAAAGAATTTCAACTCCATGAGAGTGGATTAATCTTTTTTCCATAAAATTTATTTTTTCTTTCTTTGCTCTCTCTAAAATTACCCACAGACTTAACAAATCAATACTACTGTCATATAAGGACTGAAAAATTATGGTTCACACACTAGGTAAATAAATGAAGACTTGTTACAAGACTATTTTAAAAATTCAACATTGGATTCGTATTTGCTCTGTGGTCAACTACGACAATTTTGTCATTTGTATTATATATGATATTTTCCCTAGACTTTGTTTATTTTTAGCAATAACAATTAGAGTGGTTAAACATGCAATCAAGTAGAAAAATACTTTGTTTTGTAGCACTATTTTTTACATAAAATACATAAATAAGTCCCAAGAAAAAAATCTGTTCATGTATTAGAAAAAAATCTGTTCACGTATTAAAATTAAAATGTTCAATATTTACTTATATTTGTAAGTAAACATCATTACATGTTAAACATCTAAAAGTCTGTATAACCTAAATGTACTTTGGTATACTTTATACATCCAAGTTTGAGTATTTTCGTTCGTTCGTTCTTTCTTTTTTTTTTTTTTTGCGGTGCTGGGGATTGAACCCAGGGCTTATACTTGACAGGCAAGCACTCTATGAACTACGTTATATTCCCAGTCCCATCCAAGTATTTTCTATTACTATTTGCTAATAGATATTGTTAAGGTTAATAATGTTTAAGTTCAACTATGCTGTAAAAATGCATACTTTAAGTCATTTTCATATAAGAAAACAAAATTTACAATTTCTAAAAATCAACCTTTTGTTTTCTTTCTTTGGGTTTCTTTTTCTTTGGTGATGTTGGTCCATCTTTTTCTTCATTTACTTTTTTCTTTTCTTTTTTAATATGTTTTTGCTTCTGTTTTTCAGATTCTTCCTCATCATCTGAACTGCTTTCTGCTTTCTTGGTTTTATGCTTGGGAACTTTCTTTGGTGGTTGCAAATTAATTCCTGCATCTGCTGTCCAGTCAGAGTAATCACTTGAGTAGTCACTAAGAGGAAAGAAGGGATTTCCAATATATAATATATAAACAGAGGATATAGTTTAAGACTTTGTTTTATATAAAGGAAAAGATTACAATAGAAAAAGGAATGATAGAATAGTACACACTTGATCTAAAATATTTTCTTAATTTTCAAGTTTCTTATAATTCTGTGGCTTAAATATCTCAAAACTTTGAATAAGGTCACAGCTTTAAGTAAAAAAAATACACTTAAGTACCTTCTGTGATCTTAAGAAAAATGCTGATTGCTGAATTTTGCTAATAGTATTATCAGACAAACAAAACTAAGAAGGGGTGTTACCTTCCTTGGTTCTCACAACAACAGAAAGAGCATTGAAGAGCACAGAAGGTATCAAGATGAAAGAAGAGACATAAGGATTTCCTTTTAAATTTTTGTAGTACTGAGAATAGAACCCAAAGTTCTTTACCACTGAGTTACATCCCCAGCCCTTTTATGTTTTGTTTTGTTTTGAGACAGAGTATAAGTTGTAGAGTGGCCCCAAACTTGGCATCCTCTTGCCTCTGCTTCCCAAGCAGCTGTGTTTACAAGTGTACTGTGCCCAGCAGGGATTTCCTTTTTTGAGAAGAGCTAGAATTCCTGATCAAGTTCTCAGGGTAGCCAGATATTGAACTGGTAGGATCAGAAGTATAGAAAGGTTGTACTTGTAAACTTTACTTGCCATGTAAAAAAAGGATATTTCATGTAGATAAGATTACTCTACCTCCCTGCACCTTAGGAACATCTTATGCTTCAAAGCATGCTATGATTTGGAAAAATATAGTTCTTACATCTTATGTATCATGTTTGCCATTTCTTTTCTGTTAACTTTCAGACATCTGTCTTACTGAAGTGATATTGTGGCAAAATAATCTAACTGTGTTATCTTCTATTTTAATTTTAGTACATGAGAATATTTAACTACTTCATTTTGAATAATCTTATAAATACAAAGGTCTTAAAGAAATCTAAGTTACACTATGCTCAAATCAATAGTTTAGTGCCTAGATTTGGTGATATCTAATCTCACACCTCTAAAAATAGTGCTGCTAACATTGCAAGAACAGATGTTTCTGGAGTTTTATTCCACCACTGCTACCCTTACCCTAGAGTCTACATGTTTCTTATAGGCATTTCTCTGAACTTCCCTGAAATAATCTTCTCAGTCAAAAATCAAATAACTAAAATATTTGTAGTATGATTTCATTATGAAATTTGAAATGATTTTTAAAAATTTAAATAAAAAATGTTTTCAAATACTATATCCCAAAATATGCTTGCCTCAATTTATTTATGAGCATTTTATTTACACTAACTCCACTCTCAGCCACTGTAAATGGCACATCCCAAAAATCTCAAGTTGTCTGTCCCTCAGCAGAATTCAGCTTTTATAGAATATCTTCTGCCAGTGTAAACTACAAATCCCATACCCACTGTTCTTTACAACAAATGTCCTGAACTACTAAAGTTAACAGCACTCAATACAAGAAAGAATTGCTCTGTAGTCTTATGGTTTGAGATATTCTTTTCCACGACTGAACAAAAACAAAGCAAAAAATTTCCTTCACTGCAATGTTTCAAACACAGAAAACTGTTAGACATAACCATATACACCTGTGTATCACTGGTAGTATTCATTACTGTGGAAATAGGAAAGCCCTCAATTCTAGGACTAATAAAATTAACTCTTATGGCCTCCAATTAATGCTCCCCCTGGCACTTCTATTTTAAGAGCCACTGAGGTGGGAATAATTATCATCCCCCAAGCATATATTGCTTCTTGCCACTAAGACCTTACAAGGTCAGTTGTGGCCATCAATGCTTTAACAATTCCAACCACCAATATCAAAGCAATCCCCACTTATGTGGTCAAATGAGATGAAAATAATAGAAAAAGTTTATTCCCATTGCTAGAAGAGAATACATTGATAGTATTCTATAAATTCCATTATATAAGATAGTTAATTCTATAAGATATTATTACTTTCATAATTTGATGCTTAAACATGTCTTAAAATCAGTAATAAAACTAGCATATAATCAGCATTATATATAAATAATAGTATTCAGAAAAAACAATACCAAGTAGGTTGTTAAATGCATCATTTTGCAGATCTAATTGCAAGTTCCAAAATAATTTTTCAATAGAGAAAAAGAGAAAGAAACTTCCTAAATTTTGAAAAACTGAAAGAATCTTTGAAGAAGAATTAACTTTAAACACAAGGAGTCTTTGAAATGTCTTGCTAGTTAGAAAAATATTTTTTTAGCTTTCTAGAGATTTTATGTAACATTTGGAAAATCAAAATTCATTTATTTACCTAGAACTGCCATCACTGTGCCAAGCTCTCTCTTCTTCTTCAGATGTTCCACCACTGACAGCAACCACTTCACCTTCCTAAGGGGCATTGAAGACTTTGTTAAATTATTTTAGAAAATCATGTCCTATGATTATAGAAAATATCAATGATAAAATACCATTGTATTAGAACATTTAAATTAAAAACCTTAACAGCTTTTATTTTTATTCAAAAAAGTGAGAATTAATGTGTACAAAGGCATAATACTTAATAATACTAGGTTCAAAGTATCTCTCAGATTAACATTTTTAAAGCTTTATATCTTCTAAATTGAATGATATCAAGTTCCAGTTTACATTTGAAATTAACTTCTACTTTTCAGGCCTTTAAAAAAATTAAGCATTTTTTTTTTCTGTATATACTTTCCTAATATAAAAATTAGGCACAGTATGTTTTACCTATTATTATTAAAATAGTTTTGCCATAAAAAACACGCTAATCCATTGTTTTATCCAAATGGAAGAGGATTAAAAAATAGCCAGACATTATTTTTTCCTTAGTAAATATTAATGAGCCAACACTGAATATTATGAGTGAAGATATTTTCTTCAAAAAGTCAGATTTTTGGTCACAAAATCTTACATAACTTCTTTGCTAAAATAAACTATGCTCCAATAACAACAGCCCTTCACATTTATTAAGCTTTTACTGCATGTCAGAAATGACTCTTCAGCACTTTTGTCTGTATCATCCCATTTTGTCTCAACAAAACTGTTTTGGTGGTAAAAAGCTGTTTCAATAAAAGAAACCATAGCTTAAAAAGGTTAAGAAATTTGCCCGAGGCAGCACAAGTAGTAAGCAATAAGCTTAATTTGAGAAGTCAAGTCATTTTATTCCAAACGTTTGACGACTTTCTATAAAAATGGTTCATTGTTAAAACTTGCTGGGCACATTTGGATCATTCTTCGAGAGGATAATGGAATATATTCATTTATGATTTAAATAAAATATATTTTGGAGAAAAATTTTCCCGTTTTGATACTTTAACAAAAAACATGAATTAGGACCATTCCAAAAAGTTCTGAAAACTACCGGTCCACACCACTGTGCCAAGCTTGATGACTAACTTTTAAATTGTGGTTCAAGCAATCTCAATAAATTAATATTGGCTTGTTCATAGAGAATATACTCAGAGAATATTCATATATGTCTAATACCACAAGAGAAAACACTGCTCCAAAAGTGAATAGCTCTCAATATATAAAGTGACTACATCTCTGAAACTCTGACTTGACTAAGGGGAAGAGAAATGATGAGAGAAGGAATAAGGACATGGTTTTAAGTACTGAATAACATTGGTTTGTGATTACAAACTGATGACCTTTGCTAAGAGAATGGATAATTTAGATGGAAAAACTTATGGATGCAATTATGAAAGATGAATACTTAAAAAAAAAAATCACAATGCAGTTTTAAACTGGTACTGAGATTAAACACTAACCCAAACTGTCAAATGCCTATTGATTCATTCTCACAGTTATACTATAACATCATGTTATTATTTTAAAAGTCTGGCTTTAGAGTAAAGGGAACCTGCAAGTAATCCTTGCTATAACATTTAATAGTTAGGTGGATGTGAATTCTAAACACCTTTGAACCTCAGAACTCACATGCAATGTGATTTGTTTTATGGATTTAAGATTATGAATATATGTGCCATGCCCAGAAGTAAGTCTTCAGTGAATGGAACTTATCAATAATATAATACTTAATTTGTCATCTTTGAGTTAAATTTATATCAATGAAAGACATATTAAAAAAATGGATAGAGAAATTTATGAAAGTGCTGAGATCTTACATCTGAAGAACTAGTGCCATTTTCTATCTCCTCCAATGGTCTAGGAGTCTCTTCCAGTGCAGATCTTGTACGATAATTGTGTTGATTTGCTTGTTGCTTTTTGGATTCCCCAAGATCCAGGAAATGCTCATGAGCATGATTCTGGAAAAAATTAAATAAAATTTATTCACAGTACACTTAAAAAATTATTAAAGAATTTGTTCATATTTATCACTGAAATGAACTAGATTATAAATCAACTTAAATATTTCAACATTACATCAAGTTAAATCACAAGATAATAATACACTGAAATCTACTTGCTAATTAACAAGTTTAAAATATCTTTTTTCCAATTAAGTGATACCAACATGAAGATTCATGATATAAGACTGATAAACAATGAACACCTCTGTACTAACACCAAATCTATAGAACTGATACAAGAAAAAGAACAATGGGCTGTGGGGTATAACAGACAGAAGCCAATGGAAACCAAAATAGTGATTTAAAAAACAAAACGAAACACTATCCTATGTCTCTTTTGCTGGCAATAAATCTGAGAAGCCTTCTGCAACAGATGAGAACACAACCAATAATCAAAAACCTGACAAAATCCACGGTGACAGAGATAAACTCAACAAACAAGGATATGTACCTGAAAAATAAGTTAAATAAAGCAACCTCAAAAGCAAATAAGAAAGCAACATATTCGTAAAATAAGTGCAGTCTTGTAGAAAAACTAGACAATTATGAAAAAAAAAATCAATTGGTCTTGAAATTAAAAAAACAAAAACATGAACTTTAGAGAATAAGACAGTGGACTAACCACATAAACTGACATATCTACTACAGAGCTGGAAGATGAAACAGAGGATGACCATTATTACCTAAAGCATCAAATAAAAACAAGCTATAATAAAGAAGCTTTCGGAGCAGAATACAAGAAATGAAAAAAATACATTTGGACATAGTGAAACTTGAGAATATAAACATAAATAAAAACACTAAAGATTTTCTTTAAACAATGTAATTGACATAAGACTTATTACACAACAAGAAGGAATAGTACCTTTAAATTGCTGACAGAAAATAACTTTGAAGCTGTAATTATATTCTCACAATTGAGAGTACAATTAGTATTCACATACAAGGAAACAAGATTTATTCCACATAGATCCTCTCTAAAAGAATTACTAAATGGTTCTGTAATTTTGTAAAACTTATGGGAAATATATGAAGGTACAAAAAGGAAATAATGTTCAATGACAGTGTCACAAATTTTGACTAATCCATTGTTAAAACATTTCTACTTACTCAAATCTGTCATTAAAAATTACTATTTGCTGCATTTTTAAAGTTTTATCTATAATACCCAATTCTATAAGATAAATTCCAAATCAAAGAGCATAAACATTTTAAATGCCTTGATAAATGATGTAGTGAAAGAGAAAACCAGCTGGCAACCAATATTTCTTCTCCTCTTTTTCCACAAAAAAAAAAAAAAAAAAAAAAAATTTGCTTTATTAGGTTATCGTGTGACTACATTTTTGGCCAATGGGGAATCTGGTATGATGTTACTGACCAACATCAAATAGCCTTCCTCAGGAGAACATATGTGCCCTTTGCACCTTCCTCTTTTGATCATCCATTCTACAATCTTAAAAATGAGGATGTTGTTATATTAAGGCATGAGTCAAATCCAGGAGGGTCACAAAAAAAGAAAATTCCAGTCCTCAACAATTAGAGAGTAGCAAAAAAATGAAAAAATTCCAGTCCTCAACAATTAGGGTACCATATCAGGCCTGGACTATTTACTTAAGAAATTGGTATATTATTTGTTTAAGCCACTGTGAGCTGGGTCAGGAAATCAGTTAACTTTTTTCTTGGACCTCAAGTTTCAGATAATTTTCCTTGACTTTAGACTCAAAGGTTTTCAAGCTAAGGGGAAGGTAGGCGGGGCAATATATTCTTTATGAATCCTTGACAACAAAGTACATATATCTTTCTCTGATTAGGGGATGACCAACTGAAATCCGCTGGATCCAAAAATTTTGCCAGAGTAGGATGACAGAAAGTGGCAAAAAAAAGAGGGACAATACGCCCCTCTTAATGGAAAAACTAAGAACTTCTATAGCAGAACTAGCTGTATAATAACAAATAAGTAAAAAAAAAAAAAAAAAAAGATATAACAAAGAAACAAAACAAAACATTGCTCTAGAGTATGCAACCAATGACTGAACTAAAGAGCTGTGTTTAGGCAGATTATAATTTATTAGACAATGAATACATATACAAATTGGCATTTGAAGAAATGGCATGCTAGAAGACAGGAAACAAAATGTAAAAACTTAATGGTAAACAGAGAATACAAAGAGATAATCAGGAATTACAGTAATTTTATTTCATTATTCTGCTTAGAGTATTAACATTTTTAATTGAAAAAGGGGCCTTAAAATGGCCATCCCCAGTTTAACTCCACATCATGTAAAACCACAGAATGGGATAAAAATTGAAAAGCGCTGTTCTCCATGTAGGTATGTCAAAATACACCCTCCTACTTACTGTCAGATATATCTGAAAACAACAAATTTTTTTAAAAAAAGAAAGTCATCATACTTACACAGCAAACAAACATCAAAGCAATTAATATTTACCTTTGAGACAGTAAGTATTTTATTCTCTTTTGCAACAGTTAAGTGTTTCCTTTTCTCTTCTGATCTGTAAGTCTTTATTTCTTCTTCTCCCTTTGCAGTTCGCCACTCTTCCTGCCGACTGGAAGAGAATTTTAAAAGCTCTGTATGTTAATTTCACAATTAATATTCCTCTAGAAGGAATGTTAATTTTTATGCTACTCATGTTTTCTGTATGGAAGCATGTGATAAAGATTTCTGAGTTTAAATTCTTAATTCTTAGGCTCAGGACATTCAGCATTAAATGACTGGAATACTGGGAAGAGGCTGACTACAAGAAATTACTGCTTCTGCTATGGTTTTTGGCAAATCAAGTATTAGATTCTGGGACCACAGTTACTCTTAGGGTAATTGTCCTAAGGGTTAGAAATTGGATTTTTTTTTTTAATTGAGTACAGGGTTTGTACTTTGATAATTGTGTACGCCACATAGACAGCAGAAATCTTAAAAAACGAGGCATAACAGTCTCTTAAGGTTGAACTAATGTAACCCTTTAAGATCTGAAAGAAATTATTTTCTTTCCAGTGAGACACAAGTTAGGTAAGAACTACTAAAAATATTCAAACTCTATTCAGGCATCAAGATGAAACTGAACAGAAAAAACTGAGGGACATTCTAAACTTCAATTTCATGAAACCTGAACTCACAGGGAAACAGAATGTTATTTTTCAATTTAATTCCTTACAACTTCAAAGTTTTTAAGCTGCCATTTAAACTTTCAATTCTCCCAGGAGAACTGAAGTGGGAAGGGACTAATATTCAAACTTAGAGCACTTATATATTGCTGATACTTTATGACTAGATATTATTGTCATTTTACTTAACTGTAACTTCTCCAATGTGTCTGATTATAATTATAAATGGGAAATGAGTGAATTAAAATCTTGTGAAAACAACAGGCCTTGGATTTAACTTTCTTTATTCTTTATTTGAAATAATCATAGATTCAGGTACAATTATAAGAAACAATTTAGGGATATTTCTTGTATCCTTTATTCCCTCAATCTTCCAAAACCATAATATAATAGCACAACCAGGATGCTGCTGCTGATGATACAACACACTAATCTCATTCAGATTTCTCACTTTAATTTCCATTCACTTGTGTTTGTTCTACAAAAATTTATCTTAAGTGTACATTTGAAAAATCCATCACACCAGTCAATACACAGAACATTTCCATCAGCAGGAAGATTACTTGTGGTATCCTTTTGTTATCAAAATCACCTTAGTCATGCCTCCCTCCAATCTTAGCAATTACAAGTCTATTCTTCATCTCACTTTCATAATTTAAAATATGCTCCATAAGTGGAATTGTATAGTATACAACCTTTAAGATTGTTTTGTGTATCCATAGGTTCTTTTTATAGCAGAGTACTCTATGGTGTGGATGTACCATAGCTGATTAAACCATGTATCCACTGAAGTACATCTTAAGTTTTTCCTGGTGCTGAGCTATTACAAAGAAAGCTGTCTTACACTTATATATAGGTTATTGTGTGAATACGAATTTTCATTTCTTTGGGATAAAGTACCAAGAAAGCAACAGCTAGGTCACAGGGCATATTTAGGTTTTTAAGAAAGTGTTGACCCATTTTCCAGAGTGGCTCTACTATTTTATATTCTCACCAAAAATTCGTGAGTAATCCAGTTTTCTCTACATCTTCTCCAGCATTTGATACTATCACTTATTTATAATTTTAGCCAGAGGTATGTAGTGAAATTTCATTGTGGTTTTAACTTGTATTTCCCTAGTGGCTAATGATTTTGATTATCTTTTCAGTTGCTTATTTGCTATTCTCATAAGTAAAAGGTCTATTCATGTCTTTTGCCCATTTTCTGACTGGATTGTTTTACTTATTATTGAGCTTTAAAAGTTATTTACAATGTTAAAGATATCAGCCCCTTTTGGGGAATATGCGATTGGATTTAGTTTTATTTACTGTACTAGTATGGTTTATTTCAGAGTCTTTTAGAAGCAAACTTTAAACTAGCCACCAGGGGGGAATTCTAAAAGATCCCCAAAGGAAGAGTAGTAAGTGTGGGGGACAAAGCTCTACAAAGGCCAAAGTAAGAATAACTCTTGAAGAGAAAGACTTGGCCTTGCTTGACCTTAGGCTTAATGGTTAACTACAATGGTAAAGAGAGAAAAAAAAGTAGAGTATTTAAAGAGAAACAAATCTTTACTCCTCAAGTTTCCTTCCATGTGCAGAACCTCAGCCAAGTATCAATCACACATCTTTTCTCATTCCTCTCCAAGGGAAGCATCAACTAATTAACTTGTATGCTCTAGAAAGAAAACCCAGCTTAGGATGGCCCAGTCCTGTGGCAACTAATTGCAATTGTATACATTCTGCTTTGCACTTTTAAGAAGCAAACCATCCCAGTGGTTTGGGAGGCTGAGGCAGGAGGATCACAAGTTCAAAGTCAGCCTCAGCAACTTAAGTGAGACCCTGTTTCAAAACAAAAAATAAAAACGGGCTAGGGATGTAGCTCAATGGTTAAGTGCCCCTGGGTTCAATTCCTGGCACAAAACAACAACAACAGATAACCAGGTGTCTCATACCAGGAAAAATACAGTGACCATCGGCTACTTATATTTAAGGTTCAGTACTAAGAAGTACATTCTCCTGCAAATAAAAGTCACATCCTTTAAAACTGTAAAAAAAATAATATTCTCATTTCCTATGTGTCTTATTCTCCTCTGTTATTTTTCAGTTGGTTCAGAATCTGTATTGAAAAGATGGGTGTTATTTATTGAACCCCGTTCAACATTAGAATCAAAAAACTGGGTGTCAACTAAAAATGTATGAGTTAGATATAAATTTTACAATAAAAGAATTATTTTAATAGACAAGATATTTATATGCCAGTAAATGTTTTTTCTTTATGCTTCTGAATAATATGGAATATATAATTAGTAAAATTCACTAAAACCCCTAATTACAAAAAACTATATGAAATGTGTTTAAGATACAAACAAGACAAACTAAGATTTACATACCAATCTTAAGCTACTCAATAAAATCTGTTTGGTACCAATTAATGTTTTTTCCTTCCATTCATGTTAACACATTCCATCTCATACTATTTACATGACTCACTCCTAAAAGCAACATATTTAGAAAATTTTCTACAGTCATAAATAGCTTAAAATACTCGCTTTTCAGATAAGTTTAAAAGAAATTGCAAGGCTAAAAAGATATTTTAAAGACTATAATTCAACATGAAAGCAAGCAACTATGGGATAAACAAATTAATAATTCCCTTACCTGGCTACACCAGCTGATAGCTCAGGTACTACGACCCTTCGACTCCATGCTACAAGATCCCGCTCTGTGGCTATTTCACTCCTTGGTGCATTGCTATGCATTTGCCGCACACCTTCAATTTGTCCACTACGTCTTAGTCCTACATTTGGTGGTGAATGAACCTCTGAGGTAGAACTTACAGAGCCTAAGGAAAAAAATTAGTATAGTAAGTTCTATTTAGACCTACTTCTCCATTAGTTTGTAATGGGGGGAAAAATCAAAATTACTCTATTGTCCATATGAAACTCAGTATTAAAGCCAGTAATTAAATTATCAAATCAGGAGCTAAATCACAGACAAAAGGTTAATGAAAACACAACATGGTTATTCAATTGATAATTCAATGAATCATAAGTATGGACTGTTAAGCCCTAAGCACTGTAAGTAAAAATCATTACTTCATAGGAAGCAAAATGAAACTGAAGGACATTTATGGTTCAGTAATTTGTTTTGGTTTCTTCAAGCTTTATAATATGCAACAATAAGGGTGATGAGTTATTAAAAATGTGGCTGTAACTATGTTCCAGAAATTACTGAATAAACTGATTTTTAAATATTTTTCTGGGCTGGGAGTATAGCTCAGTAGTAAAGCACTTGCCCAGCATGTGCAAGGCTAAAGATTCAATCCCAAGTGCTGCAAAACAAAAATCTCATTTCTAATGTTTTACTACAGAAAATTTGAAAAAAAATGCATACATTTAAAAAAATTCTATTATCTATAATTTAATGCCTCATATTATGAACATTCTTCAGATCATTAAACAATATACAAAATTATAATCATCTTGACAGCCCCATATTTCATTTTAGGGATGTACCACAATTTAATCACTTCTCTGTTAAGTCTTAGATTATTTCAGAATTTAAAATATTTCACTTAAAATAAAACCTTTTGCTTACCTCTACTCAAGCGGCTGGTATTACCAATACCTGCTTCACCAGAACGTCTAAGGTCTTGTTCTTGTTGTAGTCTTTGAATCATGCTGTCCAAAGGACTGATTTCCTGGTTTGCTTGCTGACTTAAAACTTGGTTCAATCCTATGCAATACCACAAACATGTTACGAATACTTCAGAAACTGTTCAAACCATTTTACTCATCAGCCTTAGAGTCCATAATTAAATGTAAATTTTGTTGGTTAAAAGACCTAAAATTAACAACTATAAATGATAAAGCAAAGAAGGACAAAAAACAAGAGAAAGCATAACACACCCCCATATTAGCCCATTAATGGTAATGATGAGAATGAGTATAACTGCTTTTACTATGTGTTTACCATGATTCAAGCACTCATAATCCTTAAGTAATTCAGTTAGGTATGTATTATTAATTCTACTTTAAAGACAACAAAAACCAAAATTTACCATTCAAAGTCATAGATCGAGGAAGTAGCAAAAGTAAATTTTCCATTTAGAGTAGTTTCTTTAAAAAAACACAAATCTCATTACCTATGTTCTCAAAAGAACTTTACAGCTTCATTTATGCAACAACTCTTTGTCTACTATGTGTTAGGAATGATGGTAAGTACTGGGGATACTGTGATAATAAGTAAGAAATATCGAGATCCCTGCCCTGCAGGAGCTAACATCCAGATGGGGAAAGTAAATAATATACCTATAGATAAAAGCAGAATGTGAAAGATTTTAAAGAGGGTGATAAGATTCTTGAAAAAGGAGGGAGAGAGAGAGATGGGTAATACCTGTGTTGAGTTGGAAGTTAGAGAAGTTGTTTTTAAGAAGTCAGTATTTTAACTGAGACTTGAATTAGCCATGTGAAAAGTTAAAACTAAGTTCACTCCAGATGGTAGGCAAGAAATTCAAAGGCTCTGAGATACAAAAGAACTCTGTGTATTAAGATCCATCCTGCTTTTCTAGCATCAACTTTTACCCATAATAATCTCAAAGGGCCATTTGACTCTTCTACATTCCTAACAGGAAATACTGTTCGACAACAGAATTTCCACCTAACAATAAGCTTAATAAAATCTAACTCATCCTTCAAGCACCAACTAAAAATGCAACCCCAATATTTACTCTGTAAAATCCTCCCAAACTAACTGATAGAATTAGCTGCAAACCTCTTTCAATTCCATACCAATCTATACATCATAGTACTCAGTCCAGTATGTAACATAAAGGAAAGCCCAATAGTTCCTCAAAAACGTGGACTGTCTTTAAGAATCTTAATATTTTCTACCAATATCCTTAATGAACATCGATGCAAAAATTCTCAACAAAATTTTAGCAAATCGCATACAAATATATATTAAAAAGATAGTGCACCACGATCAAGTGGGTTTTATCCCAGGGATGCAAGGTTGGTTCAACATTCGGAAATCAATAAATGTCATTCACCATATCAACAGACTTAAAGTTAAGAATCACATGATTATTTCAATAGATGCAGAAAAAGCATTTGATAAAATACAGCATCCCTTCATGCTCAAAACACTAGAAAAAATTGGGGTAATGGGAACATTCCTAAACATTATAAAGGCCATCTACGCTAAGCCCATGGCTAATATCATTCTAAATGGTGAAAAACTGAAAGCGTTCCCCCTAAAAACTGGAACAAGGCAGGGATGCCCTCTTTCACCGCTTCTATTCAACATCGTCCTTGAGACTCTAGCCAGAGCAATCAGACAAACCAAAGAAATTAAAGGGATACGAATAGGAAAAGAAGAACTCAAACTATCCCTGTTCGCTGATGACATGATTATATATTTAGAGGAACCTGGAAATTCCACCAGAAAACTTTTAGAACTCATAAGTGAATTCAGTAAAGTAGCAGGTTACAAGATCAATGCTCATAAATCCAATGCATTTTTATACATAAGTGATGAATCTTCAGAAAGAGAAATTAGGAAAACTACTCCATTCACAATAGCACCGAAAAAAATAAAATACTTGGGAATCAATCTCACAAAAGAGGTGAAAGACCTCTACAATGAGAACTACAGAACACTAAAGAAAGAAATTCAAGAAAACCTTAGAAGATGGAAAGATCTCCCATGTTCCTGGATAGGCAGAATTAATATCGTCAAAATGGCCATACTACCTAAAGTTCTATACAGATTCAATGCAATTCCAATTAAAATCCCAATGATGTACCTCGCAGAAATAGAGCAAGCAATTATGAAATTCATCTGGAAGAATAAAAAACCTAGAATAGCTAAAGCAATCCTCAGTAGCAAGAGCGAAGCAGGGGGTATTGCAATACCAGATCTTCAACTCTACTACAAAGCAATAGTAACAAAAACGGCATGGTATTGGTACCAAAATAGACAGGTAGATCAATGGTACAGAATAGAGGACATGGACACAAACCCAAATAAATACAATTTTCTCATACTAGACAAAGGTTCCAACAATATGCAATGGAGAAAAGATAGCCTCTTCAACAAATGGTGCTGGGAAAACTGGAAAACTATATGCAATAGAATGAAACTAAACCCCTATCTCTCACCCTACACAAAACTCAACTCAAAATGGATCAAGGACCTCGGAATCAGACCAGAGACCCTGCATCTTATAGAAGAAAAAGTAGGTCCAAATCTTCAACTTGTTGGCTCAGGATCAGATTTCCTTAACAGGACTCCCATAGCACAAGAAATAAAAGCAAGAGTCAACAACTGGGATCGATTCAAACTAAAAAGCTTTCTCTCAGCAAAGGAAACTATCAGAAATGTGAAGAGAGAGCCTACAGAGTGGGAGAATATCTTTGCCAACCATACCTCAGATAGAGCGCTAATTTCCAGAATCTATAAAGAACTCAAAAAACTCTACACGAAGAATACAAATAATCCAATCAACAAATGGGCTAAGGAAATGAACAGACACTTCACAGAAGAAGATGTACAAGTAATCACCAGATATATGAAAAAATGTTCAACATCCCTAGTAAGAAGGGAAATGCAAATCAAAACCACCCTAAGATTTCATCTCACCCCAATTAGAATGGCGATTATCAAGAATACAAGCAACAATAGGTGTTGGCGAGGATGTGGTGAAAAAGGAACACTCATACATTGCTGGTGGGGTTGCAAATTAGTGCAACCACTCTGGAAAGCAGTGTGGAGATTCCTCAGAAAGCTTGGAATGGAAACACCATTTGACCCAGCTATCCCACTCCTTGGCCTATACCCAAAGGACTTAAAATCAGCATACTACAGAGATACAGCCACATCAATGTTCATTGCTGCTCAATTCACCATAGCCAGATTGTGGAACCAACCTAGATGCCCTTCAGTTGATGAATGGATAAAGAAACTGTGGCATATTTATACAATGGAATATTACTCCGCAATGAAGAATGATAAAATTATGGCATTTGTAGGCAAATGGTCGAAATTGGAGAATATCATGCTAAGTGAGATAAGCGAATCTCAAAAAACTAAAGGACAAATGATCTCGCTGATAAGCGGATGAGGACATATAATGGGGGGTGGGAGGGGCTAGCATTAGGTTTAGGGTTAGGTTTAGAGTTAGGCTAAGGAGAGCAGTAAGAATGAAGGAAAGAAGGACTGTGTAGAGGGAAAAGAGGGGTGGGAGGGGTGGGAGGGGTGGGAGGGGTGGGGGGGAGGGGAAAAATATAATAAACATCATTACCCTATGTAAACGTAAAAAAAATAAATAAAAAAAAAAAGTATAAAAAAAAAAAAAAAAGAATCTTAATATTTTCTAAAGATAATACTAGACATAAAAAAAAAATCTGATGATGCTGAATACAATATAAGAATATAAGACATGAAAAATATTGCCATGGGAGTAGAGACAAGAGCAATTAATATTAGGTGTGCAGGCATGTAAGAGTTAATTGCAATTTAAAACTAGACTTAAATTGGGAAGACAAGAATATTTTAAATGTAGAGGTAAGAAAGGTACGGGGAAAAAACTACATACTAAGCATATGCTATTTTATAAGAGAAAACTATAAAAAAAGAGAAAAATTAATTCTATAAAATAAATAACTTATCCCATATTACAAGGCTAGAAAATTATAAAAGCACAGAGGTAAAGTTGAAATATCCACACATCTTTCCTGATTTGCTGTTGGGAAAACATGCCATGTTTGAATATTGATGAGTAATAAGTACAGATCAAGCTTACAACTGAGGAAACATAAAAAGTATGCTGTCCAGTGTCAATGCAACAAAACTGCATTCAAATCAATTTATTATTATAATACCCAGGATTTACTTTTACCTAACTCTGTATTTTAATAAGAAATTATTATTGATCTGGATTTGCAAACAAATATAGTTCATAATGATGCTACAGGTTTAAAAAATTTTTCTTTTGTTCTATTCTTGTACTTAAGAAATTCAAAACTATTTTTTATTCTGAATTCTGTGAATCAGAACACTGAAAATTTTGTGACTCAGTATGAAGCCACAATTATTGCTAAAGGTTCCACCGTGATCCTCTAATAAAACTGGTTTCTCTTTTATTTGAGCTCATTTTTGCTTTATATTCTAAGAACAGCTTGGTGTGAAAGAAAGAACAATGAACCAAGAAGCAGAGGTAAGAGTGTCTGTGATTCCGTGACACAATACTGTTAAACTTCATTTTGTCAACTTTTAGGACAAAAAATACTATAGATAAAAGAATTAAATATTATCTATGAAAGTTTTTGTTAACATTATTATATGGAGAAAAAAAAGCAATGATAATAATTAAAGAGCACTGGAATTTTAATAAATGAGTCTTTTTCTTATTTCCCCTATGCCTGAAATCCCAGCCTATATATACCTATTTTGAGACCTGGGCAAAATCTGACTCTTGCCAATTGCAGTACCACAAACTGAAGGCATTCTTCCTGATTTTAGTCCTATAACCAACACCTCTCTAATACTGAGATTTCTGTAACCTGAAGATCTGCTTAGACAAATACTAGTTCTCAGATTCTTTGGAGTTTATGCAGTATCCATGTGCTGAGTCACATGAGTTTCACATACTCAGGATGTTCAAGTCTACACTCCTCTGTACAAGTAGTAGTAAGGACAAAACTTCTAATGTGTTTTCTTACCCTCCATTCTAAGTGGGCATGCATGTGTCATTCCAAGAGCAGCCCTTTCTATCCATTATGTCCATCTTCAAAGCAATTTCATAACCAATCCTTTACAAAAAAAATAAGATGGGTTTGCTACACTGCAATGGGATTGATTTTACTGTGCTTACAGAATGTAAATTCATTTCTTACTCATCACAAAATCTACTTGGAGGTTCTGTCCATTATGCCAGTTTAAAACATAAAATATTTTCATAAATTTTTCTAGTTGAAAGTAGAAAAATGCATAATAATATAACTGGCTTAATCTTTTTTATAGAGCTTCTCCATTATTTTCACTTAATAAATCAGTGCTATACTTGTCAAATAAGGAGAGGAGTTTGTAGACCTTGTCTCAATTATTTTAATTCCCATTCAATTCTTCAAGTAATATGACTTTTACACTCCATTACTTCACTGAAATAGGTAATATTCTTCAATCGTATGTTACTGCTTATAATCCTTTAAAAGTTGATCACTTCTTAAAATACTCTTCAATGTGAATAGGCAATCTAGTTATAACTTTTGTCACATACTATTATTCCCTCCAATAATATCAATCACAAATTTTCACTATGCACTTGTTTATAATTATGCTTACTCATCTATCTAACCCACTCCATGACAGTATCAATCATATTTATTTAATTTCCTACAGAATATTCAGGACTTAGCAGGTCAGAAACAGAGGATATTCTCAATAAATGCTGCTTAATGAATGAAATAAGTGAATTGATTCATCACACAACAAATATAGGGACAAGTCTATTAGTCCTCAGAGGCTGTAAATGGATATAAACCAAAATTATTGTCTTAAATCTCCATTTTAATTATCTAATAATTCTTAAGCATTATTCAAAGAACTTTAAAAAAAAGTATAAAACACTATTTTTACTTCTCATTTCCTCAAAACAAGTGTACTCAATTAGCGAATTTTTAATAGTTCAGTGGAAAAAAACAAAATTTGGCTGTCTCTGAAAATAAGCACTTACCTGAGGATGTTACTCCCATCTGTGGGATGAGTTGCTCCTCTCTGCAGTTTTCACGACCAGGAACTAATCTCTGATATCTTGATGGATGAGGGTTACCATCAACATCAACCAAAAAGGGGGGAGGCATAAGATGAGGTGCCTGCTGAGTCTGTTCATCCAATACAAAATTGTTGGCATCACGGATAAGAGGCCGATAATCACTATGAAAGAACATCTGATCTGCTATCTGTAAAAAGAAAGGTTCATAAAAGACTGGAAAAATTAAAATTTAGTATTATAAAGATCTATAAAACTTCTAGTGAAAAATATTTTAGTACAAATTATGACATTAAGCAACAATTTAAAGGCATTTTCTGGGGCCCAGATGTAAAATGCTTGCTAAGCATCAAAAAATGAGGCCTTGGCCCAATAAAAAGAATTTCTTTTCTTGAAATAACTGTAAGCAAATCTTTGTATTTGTCACATTAAATTTTATGATCAGAAAAGATGTTATTTTCTCTGGAACAAGGAACAGACTGTATATATCAAAGAGTTACCCTTAAAAATAAGTTATTTAATTTTAAATGTAATGGTAAACTCAAATCTAGGCATAAACCATACAATTTTACTTTCTCAGAGCTACCATACCTTATCTTAATTCCTTAGGCATATAGTAAGCATGGTTTATTTACTTATTTAGGGAGCTAGGGATTGAACCCAGGGTCCCATTCAGGATAAGCACATACTCTACCACTGAGTTACACGCTTAGCCCCATGATTTCTGTAATAATATAAAAACTAACATGATAAGATATTCTAAGAGTTAGTGAGGATTTTCTCTAAAATTTTTGTGGTAATGTAAAATTAATATGTGCTCAGCCCTGATACATCTGATGTCAAAATTTTATTAATTTGTAATATCAAATAAATGGACTACTAAAATTTTGCTATTTTCTAACCTTTTATTCAGCTTCGCCACAAGTAATTTTTTTATCCACTAATTTTAAAGACAAGATCTTTAGTAAAAACAAAACAACAAAAAAGAGAAACATTATTTACTGTAAGTGGGTCGAACATTTTTAGAGAGTCATAGGAAAATTAAAGATTCATATCCTAGATATAATGTATACTGTCTATATAAACAAACATTTCCCATAATTTCAAAGAGTACCTCTATGGATAGTGTCTTTCATCTCCAGTTAAGATATCTTGAGTTAAGAACTCAAATCTAGTTTGTTCTTAAAGATTCAAATACAGTTTGTTCTAACATACTCATTACCTAATTACAGAAGAGTGATATTTTAACAACTATCTTCACCTTCCTTTCTAAAACATAAATGGCCAGACTAGTTAAAATATGGTTATTTAAGCTTTATATTGACTTTGTATTGATTCTCACCCACTCCAAAATAATATAACTCCTAATCACCCATGGATATAAATAAGTAAGAAAATGATATATATTTATTATACTCTACCTTGTCATATTTGCTACTGGACCCAAAGCCAAAAATTAAAAGATGTCCATGAGAGTCTGTGCATGCAAAATGCTGACCATCAGGAGAGCATTTGCAGTCAAATACTGCACCATGTCCTTGGCCTTCAATCTGAAATATATTTAACCAACAATCAGAAGATTCCCACTAAAATACTACTAGAATTTTATGATAAAAGATGTATAAGTATACATCCTAATGAAGTGAAGATTAAGTATAACGAGCACAAGCACAGTACAATAATAAAATTGGTGAATATTCATGAAAAGTGCCAGATTAACAGCCTTGAAAACCAAAGAACTCTATTTATCCACAGACCATACACAATTCAAGAAATAAAAGAACGCCAATCTCCCCCACCCTTTGAAGTCTGCTTCACGTTTTTAACCCAGATTTAAAATGTAATTAAGCCATACATTTCATCTATTTCCATCCATTCGTGCCCTTTCTGCAAAGGCTGACAAAAATGTAGTAACTGTAGCGATTTTTGGATAACTCTTGGAATCAGTAGTCAGAGATCACTGCTTATAAGACACTAAAATTCATTTTTTTGGTAATAAATTCCCTGGTGGTCTGACTCATCTTTTAAATGGTGAATTTCAAAGGTTAAAGAAAAGGTTTTTTTTACCTGATAATTGTTTTCTGTTTTCCAGTTCCATTAATCCAGAACGAATGGGTTTCTCCCTGCAACCTGTCAATCAAACAGAGGTGGCCAATCACCACTCTGAATTTTTTGTTCTCAGTGCTTCTTCAGACTATGTTCCAGTTGAAAACTTCTTTAGCAGTGTTCTGAAAGAGGTAAAAACTCTACCCTATCTAAAGCACATCTAGGGATTGAATTTCAGAAACAACTGAAATAGGGAGTTGACTCCCTAACAATAAGGATGATTTTCAACAAATGCAATTTGGATTTCTGGATTAGCAGAATCGGAACACACACACATTATCAGGTAAGAAATACCTCCTTTCTGTTCCGGTATCCACTGATCTAGAACAAATTGAGTATTATTAGTAATATCCCAGGAAATATCAGAAAGAGTCAAGTGGTAACTTTCTTTCTTTAGTATTAAAAATCTGGCATAAGGATGGATGCACGGTTCACCAAATGCACAAGTGAGTTAAAATTCAGAAGAAGAACACTGTTTCTCAAGGAAAGTTTGTATCTTGGTCAAAAAGATGAAACATCACTATGAAAAGAAGGGCTCTGCCTAAGAAGTTAATATTGCAAACAGGACTGCCTCAAAAGACAACTAACTTTTCTTTTTGCTCACTGAAAAAGAAGAAATGTATATAATGGTTCTTATTAATGTTGTTTTGGATGGTGATAATAGAAAAGAATGAATAACTTTTCTTAAAATATAATCACAATCAAGAAAGCTAGTAAGCTTGTCTAACGTCTAATACACATAAAAACTTACCATAACAAAAATAAAAAGAACCATAAGTGAATAGATTTATTTATTGGATATGAAGAAAACTGGAGAATGATAACAAAGGAAGGTAAGTGATTCTAAGTCTACTTTAAAACAATTCAAAAACAAGAAGGAAAAGAACAATTTCTCCTGATTAATGTAAGGGCATTAGTAGCCAAATACATTTGCCAAAAAAGATAGACTACAAGGAGAAATGTCAGGATTTCGCTTTTGAATGTTTTTCTAGACAGAGTTTAAAGTTACATGAACTGTTATAAATAACTAACCACATGAACAAAGTTTACATCTAAACAGAATTTTACATCAAAAACTAAAAATTATAGAAACTCCCTTAGCTATATGTTGTTAAATGATTTATCTTAGTCCACTCAAAATTTCACAAAAACAAGAGACAAAACAAAAAAACAACTACTTTATAAATCCACTCTAGTAAATGCTACCAGAATGATAATACTATTATCAGTCTAGGTTTACAATTTTAAGTATACCATAGTAGAAAGGAAGATATTTGAAAGTAGTCCAACTCAGCAATGCCAAAGGAAACTAATAGATTTTCCTAAGCATGGTATCTTTCCTGTTATGTTTAAAGCTATTGTGCTATGTATTTTTCTTTCTGGGGGGAGTAGGTGGGTCTAATCAACTCTTTATCAATATTGTCACATTTATAGTTAGCAGATCTCTAGAAGAATACTTTGGGAGAGATGGAACTTATAAAGGTCTAAAATTGCAAAGAAAAAATAAATTTAAATCATCATGCGTTCTATATAACACATTCCATTGTAAATATGGCAGGCTAGAACTAATTTTTTTAGTGTCAGGCATCTGTTTATATCCTCAGTGACTTTTATATGAAGAAAATGAAAGTACATTTCAATCATATAAGAAAAAAGGTAAACTACATTATCTGGATTAATTAGTATTCATTAAAGAAGGCATTACAAGAAAATTTACATGAACAAATTAGAAAAGGTACCTAAAAACATATTTAAAAACCAAGTTTATCTTCATTAATGGCTCCTCACATAACGAATATCCATACTTATCGAACACAGGCTAGACTTTCCCAACACTTGATGATGCAAAGGAGACAAATATTTTATTTTCCCTATATAACTACAGTTTTGATGATGTGTACTATGATTAAAAAGTCATAAGAAAGTCAAACATTCTTCTCTAAAAAGAATTTCATCTTTTTAAACCAAAGTATTTATGAATGAGAATTCTCAAGGGAAAAAAATTAATCATAAAGGTACTATTTGAATACATATGCATAAATAGAAAACAATAAGGAATACACCTTCCAAAATCAAAAGAAAAATACTTTTTCTATTCATATGAAAGGAATATGAACCTATCATAAAATTGAATGTAATGCCTAACAAGACAATGTGTCAACATAAAATTTAATATTATACATAGCTTATACTAGGATTTCTTGCATCGCTATAGTAAAATAATTCTAAAAACAAAACAGAAAATGACAAATTTTCAAAACAAATGAATCTTTAGATGAATTACTCTTCTAATAAAATTAAAAATGCTCATTATACATTACCCAGGGCATATAAAAATAAAGATTACAAATAAGAAACTCATATACATTAAATAATATTAAGGAATAAGTCATGAGATAGTATTTACCAAGAACTGCAAAAATTTAAAGAATAGGAGTAGTTAAAAGAAAGAAAAAATATGCTTGGTAATTATATATACTTTTTTAAAACAGAAGATGAGAGGATCACACTTTAAAATAACGATTCCTTTATTAGAAAATTATTAAGACTAAAGAATTATAGAACGATTAACAAGAAATGAGTAGTATAACCTTTGTTAGAACGTTTGGAGATTGACATTGCACTTAAAAAAATTAATTCAATACAAAAGTTTATGATTTGAAAGTTCTAATAAAATTATTATATTTATGAAAGAATTTACAACTTCTAATGTAATTTATGTGAAGCAGAAAGATCAATGATTAAAGGAGACATAGAAATGAGGTCTAGGACCAAAGAGATCTGTTGACCAATAGTGGACAAAATCATCTAATCTGTCTGTGGAATGATGTAGAGAACACTTAAGTGTGTCCTACCCAATTCTAATATACTACTATCTGATGTTAAAGAAGGCTTACTGGAAGAACTGGATGAATGTGGAAGTGAAGTATACATCTGAATACATGCTAAAATGATAGGGTCTGAATTATTTCAATCATCAAAAACATACAGATAAACGGATCTAAGCATTGAGAAGTATGTACTTTTGGAGGGTCTCAACACAAAACAGGAAAATTTAAAAATACAGGCTATCTTAGGCAGAATTACACTGTTAAGGAATTATTTCAATTCTATGACTGTAGTCACTTTTCTTGTTTTGTCATTTAAAAAAAAAAACATTAATTAGAAGGAAGTATTTTATCTAGAAAACATTTCAAAATTTTAAATTATACATCTTTTAATATATGCTAATAATTTTATGGTAGATTCATATACAAAGAACCAAATGGCTAAGAAGTGGAATTTATACTAAGCATTGTCCTTAGAAGTCCTTCTTTATGTATAAAGAACTTCAAAAGTTAAATAAACAATACTGAAAATTCTTTATGGTAACACCATTTACATATTAACTAAGGACAGCTGTTTCAAACAAGTGATAGTAAGATAAAGAAATTATTAAAAATGCTCTATACCTGGTTTGATAAAAAAATCAGTAGATTAGCTCTAGATCAAAAGAAAAATATTATAAAAACAATTCATCTTCAAATTTAACAGCATTTTATTTATCTATAATCTGATACTAAGGATAAGATGGTGATATTATATTCACTAAGCCTCCATGAAACTTAACTCTCCTTTGGTCTCTCTAACACAATATAACAAGATGTCTTCCCAACCTATATCCCTATGGTTTTTGAGCTCTTCTCTACTCCACTAAGTAAGAATATTTATCACTTTAGTTCTAAGCCTTCTAAGATAGCCTATTTTTATGAAGAAGGAAACATTTTACATGGTAACACTTCAACATTTCTTTCTCTCTACTCCTAGTCCCTCTAGTCTGTCTCCAACCTCTGGTTGGCCATTTCCACATAGGCAGTTCAATATAGTAAACATACACTAAAAATGAATTAATAAAATAATCAATTCTTCCTGGGCATACTGGCACACACCTGTAATCCCAGTGACTCAGGAGGCTTAGGCAGGAAGATCATAAGTTCAAAGCCAGCCTCAGCAATTTAGGGAGACCTCAAAATAAAAAATAAAAAAGCTAGGGTTGCAGTCCAGTGGTAAAGTGCCCTTCAGTTCAATCCCAGTATCCACACACCCCCAAATCAATTCTTCCTCAATATTTTAATATTTCCATTAAGAATACATTTGTTATCAAGTTTCCCAAGTACACTCTTCTGAATATATTTATTAAATCTTTTCTCCCTCCCACTGTCCAGTCTCAAGTCTTGTACCAGACACAAAACATGAAGTCTTACACAGTACTTTTCCTCCTTTACAAATTTCCCACTACCTACCCATATAATTTTTCATCCTTTACTGATTAAAGTAGTTCTCCCCACACCTATCCTGAGTTTCATATCTGAGATGCTATGACTAGCAACCAAAGTATTGTTCTCTTATTTCTGGAATATCCTATAACTTACTAAAACCATCACAATGTTCACTATTTCTTACGCTTACAAGATCACTTGAGGCCACTGAAAACCTACCTCAACTTATGTTTTTCATTTTATCACACAATACTTCCAAAAGTAATATGCTAAATTACTTTTCAAACATACTTTAACATTCACCTTGATGTTTACAATGTTTTTCCTACTTACAAAACACAGTTCTAATTCTTTAATTATTTTAATTTGGTGTTCAGGGGTGGGGACTAGGGCTTTAACCCAGAGGCAATTTACCACTGAGCTATATCCCCAGTTCTTTTCATTTTTTGAGACAGGGTTTCACTAAATTGCCTAGAGACTCACCAAGTTGCTGAGGTTGGCCTTGAAATTGCAATCCTCCTGTCTCAGTCTCCCAAGTGCTGGGATTACAGGTGTGTACCACTGTGCCTGCCATAATTCTTCCTTTTTACTAAAACTTTCTCTATTAATCTTGAACTGATCCCTAAATCTTTAGATATAGAAATTGTCTATTCTCATTTGTCATTCTACCATTTGAAACTATCAATATCCAACTTAACCATTAACTGATTGAAAACAGTCATGTTTCTCTTCTTTGTGGTCCTCATATTTTGTGCTTAACACAAAGTAAGCATCAAATTTATGCTAGCCAAAATGTCTTTTACTTGCATGTTGCCATTCTATATAATCTGACATAATTTCTCATTGTTTTGTTAACTATCAAATCTCGAACACTCTTGTGATAGTGGGTCACAGAGTATGTTTTAAGAATTGCTACATCAAAGTAACTTATCAAATAAAATACATTATGACAAACTGTAAAGACAAACACTTATGGCAACAAATCTTAAATATGTTTTTGGTACCAAGAAAGAGACAAAAAAAGAGAATCTAAAGAACCCCAGAAAAGAGGAAGTGTCATTACCTAACTTTATGATCAGAAGACTAAAGGTAATTCCTTAGCCAGACAAGATGAAACCAGGACCAGAAGCCTTCAGAGTCCTTTTAATACACAGAATATAAATATAGTAATATCTTGTTAAATAATGACAAATGAGAGAGAGAGAAAGAAGAAAGATAAACTGACTTGAAATTCTTATTCACAAGTAATACCACAATATAACCTATACCTATTTTGAGCTTCTTTTTCTTTCTTTCTTAGATATATGCAGTTGTAATTGTCTAAAACTAAAGTATGGGTAACACTGAGAACATGTTAATGTCAGAAGAATTATGCATGTGTAAAAATTCTGAGTGGTAGATTGGCAGCCTCTGCTGGTTTGGAACGTTGCAAGGAGAAATATATTGTTCTGGATTAGTGGACACTGGAACATTTTTTTAAAAATCTCTTAAGTAAAAGAAAAGTTAAGAGAACAATTATAAAAATAAGGAAAACTTTAATTAAATAAAAATTGTTATTTGGAATTTACCCATGAAACAACAAAAGTAAAGCAAAAATCAAATTCAATAAAACCGCTTTCTCACAAGAGACGTATTATACTCTTCAATTAAAATTAAAACCAGACAGGAGACAACAAACTACATCTTTGAATAACATGACAGAAATAGAAAGATATGGAGAAAGAGTGAGACATAGCTAGGACTACAGACAAAAGAAACAGCAAGACAGAAAGCAAAAGTGCTGGAAATGTGAGAAAAGTTGCTAACATGCAGTCTACAAATCTCATTTCAAACATCTTTTATTTACTATCTAGTATTCAATAGTCTAATACTAAAAAATGTGAAGATCTCTTTCATATCTTTTGAATATGGATTCAACTGAATTTGTTGTTAAATCTTAGTTGTACTCTGTGATAATTTAGAGGAGGAAATAAAGTCCAAAACAACTAGAACAACTTTGCTTTGAGGAACATTTAAGATTTTAGTAAACTTCTAAACTTCTGCCTATCTCTTTTCAGGGAATGGCAATAACACAAGGTCATCAAGTTCAGTCCAGAGAATTAACACACAATTTCAAGTTATTTCTGGGAATAAATTATCTGCCTTTTAGTATTTAAGTGGAATTTAAAGACTTTAGAGCACAGAACAACTCTGATCACAACAAAGCTATACTAATGTTTTCCTCTTGTCAATGCCAAACAAAAATGTGGGCTTGCTAAGCTAAACTAAACTGGTTTGGAATATTCTTAATATACACTATGTGCTTCAATAAAATATGCAAATATATACTATTTTTCCCTGACTACTCAAGTTATGCAAGGACTATTCAGCTCAAACACAAATAACTGATGTTGTTTTCTTAAAGAACTTAAATTAAGAAAAACTTGAGGCCCAGAATCAGGTGTTTTTTAAAAACAGGAATAAAGTTGTCCATTTTCCCTATGACATTCTATTTAGTCTTTTTTTTTTTTTTTTTTTTTCCTGGTTCGGTGAGAGAAACAGAAAAAGAGATGGGGAGAGAGAAGGAAAGAGAGAAACAGAGTGAGATAAGGGGAAGGGAAAGGGGAGAGAGCTTTTACAAGTTCAAGATTATTTTTAGTTAAAGATGAGACAACAGAAGAGAGGAGGAATACAAGGAACATGTATTATCTATTAAGTTTCATGGCCTGTATTAGCCTTTTTTCAAACATCATCTCATTTGTCATATATGTTTTATAAGTAATAAAAATAAACCCACCTCCCAAATGCTTTTATCATTCAGATCCTCTATTAAGAGGAACGCTAGCAACACAAATAAAGAAAATAATCCCATCAGTTTTTCTGAAGAAAACTACTAGCAAACTGAAAATCCACTTATAAGATTTAGAAACAATTATGAAATTGTTTAAACATAAAAAGAGCTAAATATGTTTATCTGAATTCTCAATCTCTTATCTTTTAATTTTTAAAGTGTAAGTCATGGCTTCATGTGGGGAAAAATATTTACCTGAATGATACCTATCAATACATTACAATATTAACATCTCATAATATAATCACCATTTAAAATTTATTAAAACATAATTACTATAACTTAAGAAATTAAAAGTTCAACTTTTCGCTTGAAAATCTTCCTAATAGTTTTTTTTATTATTTCTAAGATCTCAAAAAAAGAATTTTAATTTCTCTAATAGGTAAGAAAACTGTAAAATGCTGATTACTCCAGAATATTGATTTGTCATATAAATTCCAGTATCTTTCACAAAGATATACACATTTCGAATTGAAAATTCAATTACTTGAAAAACAGGAATACATATTAAAGCAATATTCTCAAAATATACTTAATAAAAACCAAAATTTATGTTTAAAAGTTTCGTTCTTTTAAAATTATAGTTTACATTTCTTATTTTCTGGCTGTACACCAAATGGTGAATTTATTTTATAAGCTTCAATTTTAACACTCCCATGAAATGTACTTAATATTTCAGCTACAGTTTCACTATTTCTAGTCTAAAAATGAAGCATTCTATGAAAATTATTCATTCTCAAATTCTCTAAGGAAGAATGAACAGACCCTCCAAATGGTGCTCAAAAAGTATTTACTAAATTGAATTTGTGATTAAAAGTAAAACTTAACATCAGGGATAGAATTTGGACTCAGAGTTTTATGGTATTTTATTAACTCCAAAATGTATTGATTAGCTAAAAAAGTCAAATAACTACAACTGTAGTCAAAGCTCAAAATTCATAAGACAAGTTTCTGTTCCTCCCTCCAATTGTTTTTCCTTATTTTCTTAATAGCAGTTTGGATGCTTTGTGTTTCATCTTCCCATAGATAAACAAGCAATCAAATGAAAAAAAGAGTAAAGAACAAAAAGAAGTTGGGCATTTATACGACATAAATTAAAGATAGGAAAAAAATTCATTAACTAAAAGATTAATACCTTTAAAGATCCACACACAGTTAATACCCTCACAAAAATTGTCCATGCCCCCACCCTGACATACATCACTAACTGGGTATAACTTGAAGATGGCTATGTAATGACACTGAAAAGACTTTAAAACAGAAAAACAAACCAAAACAAAAAAACAACAAAAAAAAACTAACCATGACTAGATTTAGACTTAAGGATACATTCCCAACAGACAAAAATCATGGGAATAAGCCCCATGTGCCCACGTAATAACTGTGAGACCTTGGTAAACCTGGGAAAAGCACTTCATCTCTTTAATGTATAGTTTTTCTATTTATAAAAAAAGAATAATAAAATCACCCCTAATTATATAAGGCTTTCATGAGACCTGAATGAAATAAAGAAATATGGAAACATTTTAGAAACAGGAATACCTTTATTTTAGTGAAATAAAGGATAACTACTTTTTGTTCATTTTTAAAAATGCAGCGTATTTTTTATCTTTTTAAGTTTATTTTTTGTTTTTCTAACAGTTTGAAGATTCTGTGGATACTATCTAGTACATAAATTTATTTCTACTGTCCTTTAGAGGTTTTTCTAATCTCTTATCCTAGAAAGAATGGCACAATTTTCTCATCTAAAACTCTAAACAATAAATAATTTTAAGGCAGTTAAGAAACTAATTTCTTATCTAATTTAAAAAACTATATATTATAGCTGACCTCCAGTTGCATACTAATTTGTAATGGTTTAAGAGCAATCACTTCAATCTCAAGGTGTTGAAAGATTTATATTTGCTGAAAAGGTGCAACATTTATGTGACCAACTTACCTGATGAAAATTCACCTTTATAACTGAAAGCAGTATTCAATTTTAAAAAAGAACTTTCCCTTCACACATTCTATAATAATATATAGAATAGTATAATAATGCTCTTTGAATATATGAAATTACTAAATGAAGCCACTGATATATATAGCTCTTAACTGCTTTCCTTTGAAGCTATAAAAATGAACTGAGAAATGACTAATTTTCTTTGAATAGAGATATGTTCCACAAAGAAAGAAAAAATTTAGTACCAGGATATTTGTGGATTTGTTTTTTCTAAAAATCTCTATACAATCACAAAGGAAATCCATCCATCACTAAGAACAAATAGCACTATCTTTTCAATAAAATGATAATTTTACAATCTTTATTTCTTACCTTATGAACACTAAGGCATATTACAAGACAAAATGATGGCCAAAGTTAATTTCTTCACTAATAAAATTTCCTTTTTCTTCTGTTTACTGACCACGTAGAAGTTTTTTACTCTGATTATCAAATATAGCATCGCTTTCATGCAATTATTTTCCCAAACCATATTTCACAAATAATTATTACTGTGAAATAATGTCTTGCAAGAGAACTCTGACCACCTGCTATTTATTGTTTTCTCACCTATTATTTAAGGTTTCTATCACTTTTTAAAAAGTGATTTTTAAAAATCTAAATATACTGAAATAGTGGAAACACTTTTTTTTTCTTTCTTTTGTAAAAAGGTATTCCTAATATATAAAAAAGTAGACTTTTAAATTCTGTGTCTACACTACACTAACTGCAGCATTTGAGGGGCCCTTTATATTTCATACAGTGGTCATAGTGAAGGAAAACACTGCACAGAGTAAGCTTTAAGTGTAATAAACTAAACCACTGTAATTCAAATACTCAGCAAAATATGCCAAAATCCATGTAAGTAATAAAATGTGGAGAGAAAAGGTCATAAGCACAAATAAAAATTTAGTATATTAAAACATGATTAAAGTCAAGAACTGCCTGATTCTTTGGATTTAATTTTAAAGTCAGTGTATTTTAATCAAATTCTGTTGCTCTGAGATAGCTAATAAAGTACAATAATGCAACAAATACTTGTTAATAATTTATTCACATGATTTTCTAAACATTTTTCTATACTACATATTCATGAATTTCTGGTCAAGGTTTCACTGCTAAATCTAATAAAACTTATTATAATAGATAGGCAATGTAGTACATGTAATTAATTTTAATTTTAGTATCTCAATTAAAGTATAAAATAAATAATTCTTTATTGGTGAAAACTTAAGGTCAAAATAATGTATGAATTAATTTTTAAATGGATTTCCTCTGTAATATGCAGAGTACTTTTGTCAAAAATTCCCAAAGGTTTAACAGGTATGAAAACAAAAGACTGATAATTACCATATTGAAATAAGATCGAATTTTGACTCCTCTTGCTAGATCCCACACTATCACATTTCCGTCATGACCAGCAGAAAAGAGAACTCTAGGATCAAATGGATGTGGCTCAAGAACAAATACCTCATCTTCATGACCCTGAAATATTTTTGAAGTGTCAAAAGATTATAAACATTAAAAAAAGAAAAAGTTTAATGAAACACTGACAAAAGTAACATTTCTAGAAACTGAATTTTAAGAATTATTAAAATTGGCAAAACTTGTCAAATCTGTCAGTTTATAAATAATAATGAAAATGAGTTAATTGCACTGGCTAGGGCTTTGCTATCACTAAGTGAAACATGAGAATAGTATTAATGAATTCCTAAACACCAAAACAGGACAAGCAGCTACAATGTATTTCCAAACAAAACCATTTAACTGCATTTTAAAATTATTCCTAATCACCCACAAAACCCTGTTACCCTAGCTAGAGGTTTTACCTAACAAAATATTTTATGCCTTAATGAAAACAACAGTCTAAAGTCAGCTTTAGTCATACCAAAATTTAAAGAAAGTCCATTTTCTCACCATCAGGACATGGATAAGTTGACCAGTGTAAGAATTCCAGACTTTCAGAGTCATATTATTAACTGCAGTTATAACTGTATTGTCATGTCGATCCCAAGCAACCATAGTTACTTTCATTTTTGTGATTTTATCTTCTATTCCTTGAAGATTTTGGCTGAAAGTGAAGGAGACAGCATTTGTTTACACTGACTATTAAAATACTGATGTGACAAAACCCAAAATGTATTTTCTTGTAAGTTATATTTATTAACAAGGATATATATCACTTCAAAGAAAATGAAAATAGTTTGAAATAAACACAGAATGAAAACAAAAGTTTCTGTGCTTAATCAGAAAATTCAGGATTTCCAGGATTGTGGCACTCATAAAACATTAGGAACAGATGATCTTGGGTAAGTATCACTGCTATAGATCTTTCTAGAACCAGAATTCTGTACCATGGTGCTCACTCCACCTTTTACTGATGGTGTCATGCCCTCCTTAGTGTACTGCTCTCCATCCATGTGAGACAACTACACACAAATACTAGTGAAAAATGATAAAAATATTTTTAAAAAGTAGTGGTTACAACAAGTAATATAATTTTTGTTGGCTAAAGAAAGCCACAGAGTATACAGCATCATCCTTTAGGATAGATGGAACATTATAGTATGGTCTGGCTTCTAAAAAAAAAAAATAAAAGTTAACATTTAGAACTATTCTTACAGGACTATTAGAATCCCCTTTAACAAAAATTTTTTTTAAATTAGCGCAGTGGCGCATGCCTATAATCCCAGCAGCTCTGGAGACTGAGGCAGGAAGATCAAGAGTTCAAAGCCAGCCTCAGCAAAAGTGAGGCACTAAGCAACTCAGTGAGATCCTGTCCGTAAATAAAATACAAAATAGGGATGGGGATGTGGCTCAATGGTCAAGAGCCCTTGATTTCAAGTCCCAAGCCCTGGTACCAAAATAAATAAATAAATAAATAAAATAAAAATAATAATTCAGTTCTTCCAGTACATGGCAGTGAAATATTTCATAAAAATCAATCAATAGTGTTTACCTTCTATAATACCTTTAGTTATTGCTGAAAATTAATCACTGTAAATGGTATACGGCTTTATAGACAACAGCCACATCAAGTGCAACAGAACATACATTAAATAATCTAGATATAATATTTCAAATTTGATTTCTTACCCTGCTGGACGAGTAGCCATATCCAACAAAATGCTCTTCCATTCTCTTCGTTTGAACTGCCAAATACGTGCTGTCCCATCACGACTACCACTTACAAACCTGTATTTTAAAGAAATTCACCCCCCAAATCACACATGCTTTAACAAAATGCACCAAAATTCTGTTTTAAAAAGACAATACTCAATCTCTATCCAATAACACAGAAATTCCTATCTATAAATCCAACAACTTCTGAAACCTTACACACTTTAAAAATTTTATATATAAACATAATTAGGTCTCAAAAATAACATTCAAGGGTTGGGGTTAGAGATCAGTGGTAGAGCACCTGCCTAGCCAGTAAGCGGTCCAGGTTTCCATCCCCAGTACTACAAAGAGGAAAAAAAAAAAAATTCAAGAGAGATTCAAGGCCACCCCAGAAAGAAAGTGGATTTTTTTTTAATGATATAGGAGGAAAAAATTTTTTTTTCCTTTTAATAATGAATTTATTTTTCTATTCAAAGTGCCAAGGAGTTCTATTTCCTTTTAAAATATGAAGATGAAAAATTTACAAAGTATCATTTTGTATCATCAATAGACACATCTGTCTCAAATACTGCACTGTGATGCATTTCCAGTCTCTACCAAAAGTTTCTCTATACTTTCATACATGTAGAAAAGATATAGAGTAGAATTATAAAGCTTCTACTATTAAAAGCATTCAAATAAACTAACATTACTATAAATAAGACAAAAAGACACATGTTTACATGCACATGAAGGCCATATTCACTTTTAAGTATACCTGGTCAAGATCTTTATTTTAGTGATTAATGCCTACATAGCTTAAAATATAACTACTAGAATTATCTTTATTGCCTAAGTTTAAAATTAGAATTAAATTAGAGAAATACAGATATTTTACCTGTTACTAGTGTTGGAAAACTGGATACTGTCAACTTTGTCCTATATATAAACAGATAAAAAAGCAGAAGCTGAATATAAACTATCAGATTCATATAAGTTATATTCATCTAATTCCTTTCACCAATACTTACAGTATGAAACTCCAATTCTGATATTTTCTCTGGCTGACCTGATCCAAAAAAATAAACTCTAATAATATGATCTGTGCTCCCTGTGGCCAGAAACATTCCACCTATAAAGTAACAGCAAACATTTATGAGTAAAACACAACTTTTAAATCTCTGAAAATTAAGTAAAATTCAAGCAACTACAAGATGTACTAAATAAATTTTACTCTAAAATCATTCATATTTACCCTAAATATATAATAAATGTAACTGCAATTTAAAAGGTTTGCTAATATAGCTTGAACTAGGATGGATTTTTCAATATTTACAGAAGTAAAGACTTCCTCTAAAAATAATTTCACTGATTACATAATCTTTTTAAAATTTGTAGTAATAGATTACATAATCTTACCATGTTAAAATGATCAGTCATCTTCACTCTAGAAAGCACAGCGATCAACTCTGACACTACTGATATCCTTCTGTTGTCCCATTTCTCATCAGTCAAAAATCTTACCAAATTTCTAAGGCTCAAAGCCCTCAGTAACTAGTCTTTCCAAACGTGGTGATCAAATGAGTCTGTCTGCCTCCAAACTCACCTAAGACTTTGCCTTATTCATTCTACTTTGCATCACCATTATCATACGCAAAATTTATTCCTTTTTTAAAGCATAGCTTTCCCACAAAATCAAATCCTTCTACATAATGAAATTTTTAAGTACTTTTGCTAAAATGATCTACTCATTGGACCCATAAAATGAATCAAATTATTTTTGGAAGAAAAGCATCAATTCAGAGTATTATAAACATAGGTATTGTGCCTATTTGCATTATTACTAAAAGGAACACTGTCTTTCAGCAGCACTGAAATTAAGGCAAAAACAGACTCACTTTAGTTTACTATCCCTTAACTCACTTAATACTGCTAACCACATCGTGAAATGAATAAAGTAAAATGGAAAATAAACGTGGAAGGAATAGGTATTAGAACATTAGATAGTGTAGCTATTCATATTTCAATTCATTTCAAATATCTAAACTAACACCCATTCAGAATGCTGTTGCAGAAATTCAAAAAGTAATTAACATGTTAGTATAGCTATTCAGTTACTTTTTCTTCTCTTTTTTGCCCCAGTACTGGAGACCAGGCCCTCAGTCATGCTAAGCAAGTACTCTACCACTGAACTACATCCCCAGCCCTCATTATTTATTTAAGTAAGGGTATTGCTAGATTGCTCAGGTTAGCCTGGAACTTGTGATCCTTCTGCCTCAGCTTCCCGAGTAGCTGAGAATACAGAAGTGTGCCATCATACACAGCAGTATGCTGCTATCTTTTAAAGAACAAATAAGAACAATCTGAAGAAAAGTAAATAAAGCATGTACAAATATTAATCAAATTTATTTTACTTAGTTATGGAACACCTTTAAAATCCACAAAGATGTAAACCAGATTTAAAATACTTATTACCAATATAAGAATCATTTAAAGATTCAATCTAGAAGCTTTCTAATGTACAACTTTAAGTGGAAAAGGGATTGGGGGGTGTGGATCTTACCAGCACTAAAAGAAGAACAGATCATTTGAACTCCAGGTCGAGGGCGCTCTGTAAATTTTGCAGGTCTCGGACTGTAATACAAAAAATAAACAACTAAAAATATCTTAAAGGGACCAGCACACCAGAAATAAGTTGTTTCAAAAAATAATCACAGAAGGATACAATTAAATAAGCAACAGATGGCTCTCTTCCTAAAAAACAACTTTGAAATTATTGTGTGTCACGATCAGATCCTGTAGAAATTCTAAAGAAAGATTTCATAGGTCCTCCTGCACAGGGAACAATCCCAAAGTCTCTAGCACACCAGACATGTACTTATTAGTTATACTAACTTCCAACCAAATTTAGCAAGTCTCAGCTCTTCATACTAAGAATATGAATGCAGAAGAGCAACATACAAATATATAAGAAAATTAAGTTATTTATAAAAATGAACAAATTAGCAAATAGGTGCTCCTTGTTGGCTTATGCACTGCTATATCAAAAACTAAACATTTTCAGTATTAGATATTAAGCTTCTCTTGTACCTTCTAATGTAATAAAGTATTCTTTAAAAAACCAAGAATGTCATCCTAAAGACAATCTGAAGGCTATATGACTCTCATGTGAACTATAAAATTTATTCAAAATAGGGATCTATTCCACTATAGGTTACATTCCACCGTATTTACATCAATACAATTGACATTAAATGTTTAATGCTATAATCTTCCATATTAAAGAAAGAAAATTACATTACAGATTATAGCTATATCCAGTATATCTAACCAATATGTATATGATGCTCCAATACATGGATTATATTTGAAAATATACTTACTATACATTTTAACCTAGTTTTTCTCAGACTATAAGGGAAGAAATCGCAAAAATAATTAGGCCCTTAAACCTAGTGCAATACATAACTTTCACAATTCATAGCATTAAAATATAGAGTGGTTTCAGTTTTGTGATCATTTGGGGAGAAAATGTACAGATAAAATATTTCTGATTTATCAATCATATACACTGAACAATGAGGAGAGTTTTTCTTATTGATACAGAACGCACTAAAAAGTATTTACTAAAAATTCTGGAAATAAATTTGTAAATAGATAAACCACTTATAAAGAAATAGACATCTATTAAAATACCCTTAAAATCGAACTTTATTCAGAGCAAAATTAAACCAATTGTAACTTAAGTGAATTAACTGGAGGCAACTAAATGTGCTACTTTCACACAAGCTTATGGATTGTAGTCTTTTTTTTTTTTTTTTGGTTGTTCTAGGGATTTGTCTGGGATGTCACATGTGCTAGGCAAAGGCTCTACCACTGAACTAAACCCTCAGCCCTAGTTCTGAATTTTTGTTTTGCACAACTATTCATAAGTGCCAAGGAACCACTTAATTGAAACACACAACCAGAATATGCAAATAATCCTACAGACTGTCATTATAAACCACATTTTCTATTTTAAAAGGGGAAAAAATAAACATATACAAAAAAATTATTTCTAAATGCACCTTTGAAGAAATTTTAAAAGAGGGTCTTGAATTCAAGACTTCCTATGTTCAAGTTTCCAGCTCTGACATTTATCAGGTGTGTTACCTTAAGCAAGATAATAACATTTCTAAACCTGAGTTTTCTCATCGGTAAAATGGGAGTAACAAAAGATGTTGCCTCAGAGTTGCTGGGTAAATACATGCATTTAATCCATGTAAAGTATTTAGTATAGTGCACAACTCAATAAATATCAGTAATATTAATATTTTAATTCTGTTCAACAAGTTCTAGATAGTCTAATCAAGGAATAACTGTTGTTTAGAGGGTATTGATGGTATGCAAATCTGGGTTCCATCACCACTGGCCAATTGTGTGACCTGCCTACATCCCAGTTTTTTCACATATTTAAACTAGGGATAATAACTGTATGTACCTCACCAAAGGGCTGTTACAAGAACTAACATGATAACAAAAGTAAAATGATTAGTACTAGTTTGGCAGACTAAGAGCTTAATAAAAATTTGTAATCATTATTATCTGCGTATTGTATGATTCCTGTTCTCCTTATACCTAGTCTAAATATACTCACACAACTTTCTTCTACCCAGATTTCTGGGTATTATAGATTGAATCCAGGGGCTCTCTACTGATCCACAGTCCCAGTCTTTTTTTTATTTTGAGACAGGGTCTCATTAAAAGTTACTTAGGACCTGGTTAAGTTGCTGAGGTTGGCTTGGAACTTGAATTCTTCCTGACTCGGTCTCCTGAGTCACTGGGATTATAGGCATGTGGTGTCCTGCTCCAGAATCTCTTAAGTTAGCTTTGAAGTCACCTGGACACTGAGTTTAACCATCTAAAAAACAGCATCTTTACTAGTGGGAGTTGTTAACATACACATAAGCCCTACATAAAAGTGAATTTATCAAAGTTCAAATGATTTTTTTCAATTAATGTAGACAGATGGATTTATGAAGTTACTTTTCCAGATTATACAAACATCACCATTCAATATAATTTTTGCCTTTGAGTATTAGAGTCTGATATAACTATAGTAACAAAACTATATGCTGCCAAATTTTTTGGCAATTATCAACCATGTGTAAATACAGAAAGGAAAAACAAGCTAGCTAAGCCAAACCCTCTAGCTAAGGAGAAAAGGATTACTCTTATTTTTATATCTGACACTGGCTTGACATTTTTACAGGGGTAATTATAATAGCAAATAGAAAAGCATGCTACTTAGAAATAACTAGAAAAGTTTAGTGTTCAAAAACAGAAAGATCACTGAGCAAACTGTAGAACAACAACTAAATAGAACATAATATAGCTATTAAAATTAACAGAGTCAGGCATGGTACCACATGCCTGTAATCCCAGTGACTCAGAAAGCTGGTAAGGAGGATGGCAAGTTCAAGGACATCTTGGGCAATTTAGACAGATTCTGTCACAAAATTGAAAGTAGAAAGGGTTGTGGATAACAGTTTCATGGTAGAGGGCCCCTGGGTTCAATCCCTCATACCAATCTGCCAAAATAGATAAAAAATATAAGAAATGCCTAAAATAAAAAAAAACCAACAGTAGAATATTATATAATTCCTCTCTATATAAAAACAATTAAAATATTATGTTCAGGGAGTGAGTTATATGTGATTCTCCATAAAGATTCTGGAAAAAAAATCATTTATATGCAAAAATTCACTTCTCAAGGATAAAGAAACAAAATATTATTGTAGGTAGCATTGGAATTCTCAAAAAAAAATGAGGTGAGAAATTTTTTAAAACATGTTCCCGAGCACAAGGCCCTGGGTTCAATCCCCAGTACCACCAAAAAAAAAAAGTTCCAATCCCAATCTGAAAACTGCTAATCACTTTTTTCTTCTTTAAGAAAACAAGACAGAAATAAACAAAGGGCAATCAGGTCTATCTGGAGGTTCAAATAAAGTAACAACTACTTATGACTGTCGAAATGAATTAAGTAAAATAGTACAACCTTTATCTAAATGCTTATAGAAAGACATCAAATATAAAGAACACAATTAAGGTTAAATCAACTTACTTTGTCCAAAGAAATCTTTTTTATCACAATCTTCTCTTCAAATGAATTATATTTATGTTATTCATGTTACCATGTCCTAAAGCCCTGCTATAAGAACTATCGTTCAGGAGTGCTCATATACACAAAAGTTTAAGACACAAGTCTTATATTGGAAATAATTATGTAAACACTATCATTTAAAATACAAAAGTATATATAAATTATTACTTAACTTGGGTTGACAATGTATAAACAGATAATTACTGAAATGTACCTTCTAATCTGAATGACCTTCTTTCCTTAAATGGTAGAAACAACCATTTTAGACACTGTGGGATCACTGGAGAAATACAAGCACTTCTCTTCAGTATATCTACTTAAAAGGAATGGTATATAAAGCACAGGACCAAAAAGCAAAGAAGTGCTATAATTTGGTTCTGCCATTAAAAAAAAAAAAAAAAAAAAACTTGTTTTAACCATAGGAAAATCATTTTAACCTTTCTTCACCTCAGTGTCCTTAATCAAAAAGATAACTGCCAGTGAACTTGTTTTGACAAACCAAGATTTTAATATAGGTGAAGGCACAAATGAAATGTGATTATATGTGCACACCTATCTACCTTGATGAAGTTTAGTGAAACTTTGTTTTCCAAACTTTCCCTAGCTCTACAAAAAAATCTAATATTGGTAGATTCAGTAACAATTAAAATTATTCTGAAGAATAAAACTAGTAACTCTAACATATTCTCAGCACCAAACAGAAATACTGAGACACAAGTATATAGCACACAGAAAGGAATAGTATTTAAACAGGTATATCCTGAAGGAAAGAACTAGATCAAGGTCATAGACACGAGGGGGGTGTGTATATATATATATATATACATATATATACATACACACACACACACACACACACATATGGTGAGAAAACTTTCTTTGAAACATGAAAACAGGGGGAAGCTTACAAATCAAAGGTCAGTGAATAGGCAAAAGGAATTTCTATTATTTACTCAAGACAAAAAAAATAAATTGATTTCTATTGTTGACTACCTTTGCAAGTTCAATCATTAAACACATTTTATGAAATAAAATAGCAACTGACTTTATTTTAAGGGTTCCAGCATCCCAGAGCCAAAAACAAATAGTGCCATCTGCCCCAGTAGATGATAGATATCTCTTTGAACCACTGCACAATGGTGAGAACTGAAAAACAATCACAGAAAAATAAAAATCTTTACTTAAGAGTGATACAGCACAAATAATAAACTCACTTTTTACCATACCAATAGCAACTAACAATACAGAAAATGCCCAGAATAGAACAAGATCATGACTACATTATTCAAAACACATACTTTTATAAAGAAAACAAATACGTTTTATTTTTAGTAAATCTTTTATGCTGATTATAAAACCTGAGTTTCTTAAAGCTTACTTTAAATTATAACCAAAATGTTTGTAGAAGGGATTAAAACAATTACCTGTAGTGATGTAATAGATGCACTGTGACCCTGAAGAACTGCCAAAGGTGCACAGGTTCGAAGACACCAGACTCGGATCATTTTATCACAACTTCCAGCTGCTATCATGGTATTCTCATAGTTTACAGCCATGTCTGATATTTCAGCAGCATGTCCTCTTAAAGTAGCTAATAATCTCCCATCATCTGTTGCCCAGATTTTCACAAGGCAATCATCAGAACCCTTAAAATACAAATGAATATTAGCATAATTAATCCTATAGGTTTTAATTAAAATTCTAAACACTGATAAAGAAATCCTATTATTGCCCACTTTCCAACAATTATATTTTTACGCACTTCATATGGTTAATATTCTTGTTAGAAATTTTCTTTGTCATTAAGTTATTTATTTTAGTAAATTAAATCACTGAAAAAATATCTGTGTGGCCACCAGAAAACTAGAGAAGTACGATGTTGACAATAATTGACATTCACCTAGGGTCCCTTACCTATCAATCCAAGGTAAACTTTACCTGGAATCTTATGAAAGAATATGAATCTCTGAAGTAGTAACACAAAATTATAGCTGCAAATCAAATATAATGTACACTGATAACCAATATGATCTATGGTACTTTGTTAAAAGGAAATGTATACTCATTTGGGGGAGGCTTCATCCAGGAAGCTAGAAACATAATACTGTCTGAGTTTCCCAACATTGATCTTTGGCTAAACACACTACATAATACCATTTATCAGAAAAAAGATGACCCTTATCTGTATGAGGTCAATAAAAATGAATAAGTTACTTATTTAAACTCTGCTATAGTAACACAAGTTCAGAAGAAACTTGTAAAGGATATGGAGTTTCCCATTACTACCTACATTTGGAAATAAACATTCCTATTTCATACAACCGAAGTAGAGATCAAAGCTTCTATGCCTTATTTTTATCTTGTATTAAAAATATCAAATATTTTAAAAAGTAGAAAGAATAGTATCATTAATTCACATATAATAATCCCCCAGGTTCAACACTTATCAGTATTTCTACAACATTTTCTAGTCTTTAACATCAAGTTAAAACAGGAAACACAAACATTTGTAAAATTACTGAATGCTTTGCAGGATATAGTTTTAATAATGTTTCATGTAAAAAGTCTTTATGATTTTCCAATCTAATACTAAAAAGGGGAAAAAAATCTTTGAGTGCTCAGAGAACCTACAAAGGCAAATGACCCAAATTTTCTACTTCATGCCAAGAAAAGATACAGATTTGACATATAAATGATCACAAACACAGTTCTTACAATATATGTTACATGAGGTATATTAAACCAGACTCTGACAATACTGCATACAAAACGCTCTCCAATTAGCTATACAATCAGTTCTTCTGATTGAGCTTTCAGGCAAATTAGTGGGTTACCAACCACTAAAATTCTAGTAATGAAACTTAACTTTGTTAAACCACTCACATTAAAATCTGGCATTCCCACCACATATACTTAGTCTCAGATTCTTCATCTATAAAAAAAAGATTAAATTGGTTTCCTGTACCTTTAAAATTTGGTGATTCATGCAATCATTTATCCATCTGCTTCTTGATTAAGAATGTGCCAATGACTGGCAAGAGAAGGATAATATTCAAAGATATAGTATTCTTGTCTTTGAGAAGCAAAAGTATATAAGCAGTATCAAGTTCTAAGTGCTATTCTGTGAATCAGTAGAGATTCAAACAAGAGAAAAGTCAGTTTTTCCTAAAAGAAAAGGTCTAGGAAGGAACACAGAAGCAATGATGCTTAAACAGTCTTTGAAAGCAACATAGTATACAGTTTAGATCAGACTCCAGAGTCAAATGTCTGGGTTCATGACCTGGCATGACCACTTCCTATGCCTTAATATTCACATATGTACCTTTCTCAGAGTTGTTGTAGAAACAAAATAAGTCAACTAATATGGAGAGCTAAGACACTGCCTGGCACATGGTAAAAGATATATATATAGACTAATATAATCAATTGTGCTGTTGGTAGTATTCTTACTCTTTGTTTTTGCTTTTCTCCCCTCACTACTCAGGATCAAACCCAGAATCATGCACATGTTAGGCAAGTGCTCTATGAATAAATCATATCTCAAGACTGCAGTATTCTTATTTTAATAAAGTACAACTAGAAGAAAAAGTATGATCAAAGGCAAGCAACTGTGAAACAAGGTGAATAGTTTAAGGAATTGTAAATAATCTGCCAGCTAATTCAGTGTGTGAAGGGCGTGAGGATGAAGGAACATGGTATATAACGAGGATCAATGAAGAATATCAAGCAGTTGAGTACTACAATCAACTTAGTTTTCAAAGAGCATCCTGTCATCACTGTGAATTAAAAGTGTAGAAGAACAATTCAAAGTTGCTAAAATAATACAGTGGGTAAGAATAAGTGGCTTTAAAAAAACTTGATTTATTATAGAAGAGAAAAATAAGGAGAGATGGTTATGAGAAACAAAATGGATAGTGACTTTATCACTGATTATCTCTGGAAAGTGAAGAAAGAACAGTAGCAGTCTATGACTTCCAGAAATATGGTGTACAATATCACATGGCATGTGAAAGAATGCTAGGTATTTTTTAAATAAAAAAGCTTTTATTTAAAGCACTCCTCTAAGTCAAGTTCTCTAAAATTCCATAAACCAAGTCAATGTATTCATTTCATTTGCTTAATTTCCAAAATTTAAGGCAATACGTATATAGTCAGCCTTCCAAATTTGAAAATATATGGGGGAGGAGAAAAACATACCTGTATTAAATATGTACATACTCCTTCTTTTTGTTATTATTTCCTAACCAATAAAACATAAAAGCTACTCACATAGCACTGGTATTGTATGAAGTATTATAAGTAAAAATGATTTAAAGTACATGGGAAGATGTATGCAGGTGTGCAAATGGATATGCCATTTTATATAATGGATTTGAACATCCATGGATCTTGGTATCCCTGGGAGTCCTGCAACTAATCCCCACAGGTTTCAATGAAAAAACTAACTATATTTGGTTTTGACTTGCATTCAGCACAAAAATGACATTTTAAGTATGCCAGCATCAATAGACTACATGACAAAAGAAAAGTCATGTTATCTACTTATGCTTTAAAATGATATAATTCATTTTGTGCTTATGAATCTGAGTAAGAGTTTGCTTTACATTTACTAGGTGTTTCACATTTTCCATGCTGACAAGAAAAATCATTCCAGCTATTGGACCAAAAGGTCTATTTTAATAAAAGGAACAGAGGCAATTGTTTCAGCAATTTTTCACCAATTAAAACCTAAGAAGTCCCATTATATTACTACTGTTTATTTTAGTAGTCTTATCAATTTAATACTGTTTTATAATTCTTCTCTATTTAAAAAGTGCTAAAAACAAAAAGCAATGCATATTCTCTCTCAAATGTGCATTATGCCAATTAATCTATCAAACTACAGGACAGAAATTTTTGATTACCCTTTCAGGGAAATCTCTATTATCCTCTTTCATGACCTACAGAATAGTTTGCTGCCCCAATCCTCAACCGCACACCCCAGAATGCCTGGCAGAATCTCAAACAAAACACTTAAGCATCCTTAAGCAATTTCTACTTTATGCATTATTAGTTATAATCACTTATTTATCACTTATTTATAATCACTTATTTATTTTACTTGAAACTAAAGATGACCCAACAGAAATTTAAACAGTTGCCTCTGTTCCTTTCATTAAGTTGAAAGAAATTTACTAGTAAAACATTTTTAAAGTACTATAAATGTGTTTTAAATGAATGTAGGATGAATTGAAAATTAAAATTTCTTCTTCTAAAAAAGACCAAAATGTTGAACAGAATTAAAAACAAACTTTCTTCCCATATGCCTAATTTCAGTTCCATAAATGTTACTAAGTTCAATAATAAAGAGTAAGAAATCATAGTTTTTCAGTCAAAGGAAATGAAAATGTTAAAGCAGCATTATGGATATTAAAAGCAATGTTATGGAAATGGCAAAAAGGTGTGATATCAACAATATAGAATATACTTCTCCTAAAGAAGTATGAAGGAGAAGAAAATAGGGCAGAGACAGAAATTTTAATGTAAATCAGAAAGAAATTATATAATTGTGCCCTCAGTCAAAACAAGTATCTGAGGATTAGTTCCTTGAAAGGGAGCAGTGGAGGTAACAAAGGAATGAACCAAAAAAGTGGAAAAGGTTTGCAAATATAGTAGAATAGCAACAGTGAGAAAGGGAAAAAAAAATTTTTTTTCCGAAAATAATAGTGAAAAATCTGCTAAATTTAGATAGCCTAATTTTAGATATACCTCAACTGACATAGTTTTTTTTTCAGCAAAGTTCCAATGCCCAGGAGAAAACAAAGTAGTCATTCCTTTTCGATACCACTAGGGCTGGGGACTGGCAAAGTAAGAAAAGGTGGAGAGTAAGTGTAAGTGAAAGTAACAAGAAACAAAGTTGGATAGGTTTTACCTGAGGAAGATAATAGAGGGTTTTAAATGCCTGTTGAAAGGCTTAGATTTAACGGGGTGAGGTAGCTACTAGAGAATTTTAGGAGGCAAGACAAGGTCACAATATTTTAGCCAAGTCATTCTAGTGTCTGTGTGTACTATAGATCTGAAGCTACAAAAGAAGGTCTAGACTAGAAATAGAAAGTTGGGTGTTGTTAGCTTATAGTTAGTAGCTGCAACAGTAACCGTAGAAGAGATTGCAAAGAGACAGCATCGAGTGCAGATTTTTATCTAAGAAACCGCGAGTGGGTTTTAAGAAATCTGTCTGGGTAGAAAATTAAAAATGCTCTTTTGGAATTCATTTTTAAATCATATTATAACATTAAGCTAGTGTTTAATCCAAACAAAGGAACAGTGGATCACTAGTTTCACTTTTCAATAATTTAAAACTATAATGACCATTAGAGTGCTGACATATTATCATTTCTCTGTTGACATCAAACCTAGCATATGCTAGAAAAATAACAAAAATAAAGTTTATGTAGCTTTTGGCTTACTTAAATCATCCCCAAAACAAGACACCAAATTTACAGTGTTTTTTTGTTTTTTGTTTTTTGTTTTTGGGGGGCAGGGGTAGTGCCGGGAATTGAATTCAGGGGCACTTGACCACCGAGTCACACTCCCAGCCCTATTTTGTACTTTTTTTAGAGATAGGGTCTCACTGAGTTGCTTAGCACCTCACTTTTGCTGAGGCTAACTTTGAACTTGTGATTCTCCTGCTGGGATTACAGGTATAGCGTTTTTTAAATATCAAAATATCTTGTCAATGAAGGATGAAACCAAGAAAATTACAGAATACATCTTTTATTTATCCAGAAAATACAACACCACAGACATTATTTGTAAGAAGTCATGGGAGAAAAGGTTTGACTTAAAAAAAACATAACTTTACCCAAACCTAAGAATTTGGTTTAAGTACCCTGTAAGTTTGCTCATTTCGATGCTACATCTAAAGAAGCCACACATACTATGATAAAGAAATGTTTAGACTTTTAAATAGTTAATAGGTTCTGCAGTTTAAGACAGAGGAAAAAAATCAGGTATTTGCTGTGGAATCCCTATTATTTTTCTAATACTTTTTTACATACAGTATGTAAATAGAGGTTACCCCATGACCTTTGCTTACAGCATACAACTAGATCTCTTACTGAATGGAATTCCTATTCAAAAAAAGTTCAAATATTGTGAATTCCTTTGCCATGTTTCTTCAAAATAAAAAGTCTGAGAGGTAAAACTCATAAAATAAAAACAATGAACATAAAGCCTAGGCAAGGTCTGGTAACACATCAGAATTTGCTGTTCTGACGAAGAAACACCACAGAACGATGAGGCTTTGTTTTGTCATACACTGAATTTCCTAACTCTCCTCTCAAAAATCCAGAAAAAAATGGTCTACCTACTGACACAAAAATTTCATGAAACAACTTCAAATACAGGGCCGTGAATCCCATAAATCTGTAGGTGAAAACAAAACAGATTCTAGTAGATGTCCCCCAAATTCAGTAAGTTGGTTTCTGGAAGGTAAGTTTTAAAGAACTTAACTGAACTATTTATTATTTATTTAAAATAAAGTTGAACTTTCAGAGCAACTTGGTAGACTTCTTTTGGTTCATTCAGCAGATACTCTGACTACATAAATGAAATACATTTTCAAGTCAATTACAAATGTTGTTAAAAAACAAAGAGCTAGATAACTAAAGATGACAACTATGTGAAACGTTAAATAAGAATATACACTACAGGATGTAGCAGTAAATGACAAAGAATGGTTCACTTTTCTGTAAGCAGAAACTGTATACATTTAGAAACATTACTTTTGCTCACTCAGATGACCCTAAAATTAAAATGTTAGTTCTTTAAATTAAAATGTAGGTCTGCTAAGAGAAGCTTCAATCATGCAGATCAATCAAAGATTACTACTGCGATATGAAAAAAAAGCAATTATATGATTTTTAACTTAAAACATCTTAAGAGAATTTGGTGCTCCTTAAAAGCCTATTGTTATCTTGCAGAGTCCACAAAAAACTCTAATCTCTCTTGCTGGTATCAAATATTTTGTAAATTAGAAATCTCATCAATTACTGTTACTAGAAGAAAGTAAAACACATCACGCATATTGACATGCATACTACAACTGAATTTTCTTACACAAGCTAAAAAGCAGTTTATTCTTCAGGCAGCACTAAAAACTGCTTATAATTTATCCTTATTTCAACTTTTTAAGAAGAGGCCATTGATTTTCTTTCTCAGCAATCTATCAGACCCCTATTTCATTTCCCTCACAAATTAACATAAACTACCGTGTCAATCATTTCAACATATGCCCAATTATCCTGCCCTCTTGTTTATCTATACCGGTCATGGATTTCACTGCATCAACTTAACCACCATCACTAGCTCTGATCCTGCTGCTAGGAAGCTAGGATCATGGTAAAGATTAATATAAGCATGCTAATTCAGAAATCCCCTATTTATTTGGGAGGCTAAGCCTAACCAGCAATCCTTTTTCCTAACTGGTCTCTACTCCATAGTCTTTTCTATTGGGAGGTTTTATCACTTCTAAAACCCATTTCCACCACTAAACAGAACTCATCAGATAAAATATTTCACATTATAAAATAGAATCTGTTATGGATCTAATTAAATAACAGTCCAAATAAACTACATTGTTATACATCTCACCCTCATCTACTCATCTATCCTTCTTCCTTAAAAACCACTGCATATCGATGATTTCCTCTCACATCATCAAGTTTACTCTTTTGAATTCCTTCCCCTAACCTACACAATTTCTTCACAATTCATCTTCCTCTAAATTACCATACTCTGGCTCTCTTTACCATTACTACCCAAAAAAATGCTGAATAGAGTATAATCACTTCTACACAAACTGTTCTTTTAAAAAATCATTTTAAGTTCCAAACTTACATTAGTTTCAAGTATCATATAAATGCCTCCCATCGTCTAGATCCTTTAACTCTTCACAATTCACTGTATTTGCTCCCATCACCACCTTTTTTCACCCTCCATCTCAATGTAACACACACATACCACTGGCTTTTTATTAAGTCACTTAAAAGCAAATCTGTAGACTGGATGACCCACCACCTTTAAATATTCCTGTATTACTCTAAAGCAAAGACATTTGCCTACTAAGTTGGAAAACCAATATAGATAACACTATCATTCAATCCACATGGCCCATTCAAATTCTGTCAGTTTTCCAGATAATATTCTCTCTTCCTTTTGGGACACAACTCCAGACAGCAACATGTTACATTTAACTATCATGTCTCTTCACTCTTCTTCAATCTAGAACACTTTCTCACTCATGTCCTTATCAGTTTAATAAAGAATATAGAATTACAACTGGGGATATGGCTCGGTGGTTGACAGAGTACTTATCTAGCATGCATGAGTCCTGGGTTCAATTTCCAGTATTCACCCCCCATACCCCACCCCAACACAAAGAATACAGAATTTAAAGTCTGTATAATGACCCAGAACTGGGTCTACAGAATGTTTCTTTGTGACCAGATCCAGGTCATACTGTCTTTGCACAAATGCCATAGGTAAGACACTGTTCTTTTCTCCTTGCATCACATCAGAGAAACTTAAGTTTCTTTCCAAACTTTCTCCCTTTTTCTCCCCTCCAATTTTTCCTTTTAACTAATTGATATCTTGGGGGAACATACTGCAAGATATTCTCTACCAATCTCTACCTGATAATAAAGGAATTCACTGGATGAATATTTTGAAGAAAAATCACAAGCAAAAGGAATAACTAGCAGAAAGATTTTGGCCATAAAGAGGTTTTCCATGTTTGAAGTATGGGGCAGAGAATGGTGGGTGGGAGGAACAGTGAAAATGAAGCACAAAAGAGCAGAAAACTTGTCTTATAGATGTCTGTATGTTTATTCCTTTTGTTGTTATTGTATGCCTACTGTATGCACCAGATACTCTATAAGACCCTATAGATCTAAACAGAGTATTTTGAGTATCCTCTATCAAGGTTCTTATCGAATGGTATTAAATGGTCTGTTTACCATGTGAAGTTTTCAAGAACAGATGATATGTCTTTCAATTCTGTATTCTAAATGCCTAGAAGAGTTACTGGTTCAAAGACAACTCGTAAGTTCACTAAAAGAATACATAAACTCATACTCTCCACTGTAATTTATTATCTTGATGGAAATATTTTATGTTCCTTCACTTTAATCTAAATGATAAAAATACTTAAGTTTCTGAAAAAGGGGGGGAATCTCAGTCTTTTATATTGTACTTAATGAACTTCTGAACTGTTGCCTTAGTCCTAAGAATTCATTAACTCTGTTCTTTGGTAAACATAATTGGAGGCAATGATACAGAAACTAAGTTAAAAAATTAAAAGGTTAAGAAAGAATTTGGGAGTTTAATATGACTTTATATTATGCTATCTCCCTCCTTAGGTTTTTCTCATTATTTTTCTGGGAAAACATTATTAAAATATTCTAGCACAAAATAATGATATATTTTCCTTATATAGAATTTCACTTATCATTTACAATGAATGATTCCTTTTAAGCCTATGTAGCACTATAAATAAGAGTTTAATTGGGTGAAAAATAGATAAAAATTTACTTAAATCTATCCATAAAATTAGCAGCAACAACAGGTAAAACTTGAGTGTTTTCTATATACCTTAATCAGTACTAAATAGGCATTATTTCATGTACACCCACAAAAACTCTAGTAGGTTGGCACTATTATCTACTCTCCTCTAAGAGAAAAGTAGAGATTAAAGGGGTGAAGTAATCTGCCAAAGTTTCACTACTAAGAACTAAGTGACTAAGAGTCTCCAATGCCAAAGCTGATGCTCTTAATCACAGTACTAGACACTGTCTATAGCTATGACTATTCAGAAAACTCAAGAGAATTAATCCTTTGGAAGATGCTTCCAAATACATCTGCACAGGTAACTTAGAAAGAAACCCGCAAAGTCTTAAAGTACTAAAGACTTAAAAAGGAAGTACTGGTTAGTCCATTACTGAATTGTTATTCCAATAAATAACAACAGTGTTCACTCGTATGTATCTTTCACTAGTCAATCAAGATCCACTAATCTGTGGGGCGCAGTGGGGCTCACCTGTAACCCCAGCGGCCCGGGAGGCTGAGGCAGGAGGACTGAGAGTTCAAAGACAGCCTCAGCAAGGGTGAGGCACTAAGCAACTCAGTGAGACTCTTGTCTCTAAATAAAATACAAAATAGGGCTGGGGTTGTGGGTCGAGTGCCACTGAGTTCAAGCCCCGGTACCAAAAAAAAAAAAGATCCACTATCCTAAAGCTTTATACTACCAGTTTTCAAGATTTTCAGAGCACAAGTCTATCTCATGTTTCTCACTGAATAAGAGAACACCCAGCATCCATTCCACTTTGAGAAAATATAAACAAAGAGCACATATCTAACCTACTGCCATCTATAGTGATAATTATAAAAACAGAAAAATTTTTAAAAATAGTGCCCTATCTTTATATTTATCATAAGGTAATATTTTAGAATCTATAACTGCAAATTACTAGTAAAAAAATTCTAAATGAAATTATGATTCTGGCACAATCAGAAAATTACATCACATATTTAAAATAAAAATATCTTTCAGATCAGAATCTTGATAAAATCATACAAAACAGTAGAATGGCTGGGCATGGTGGCACACACCCATAATACCAGCAGCTCAGGAGGCTGAGGTAGGAGGATGGAGAGTTCAAAGTCAGCCTTAGCAACTTAGCAAGGTCCTAAGTAACACAGCAAGACTCTGTCTCAAATAAAATATTTAAAAAGGGCTGGGGATGGGGCTTAGTCGTTAAGCCCTCCTGGGTTCAATCCCCAGTACCAAAACAAGAAAAAAAAAAAAAAAAAAAAAAAGTACAGTGTTTGTTACTTACTTTTCTTCCTTTTATGTGCCTTCAACTAAAGAAAACAATCAGAGATCAGCTTCCTCTTCACATACTTTTCCTGTTCCCCAAATTCAAGTAGGAATTAAATATCTAGAAGAAGATTGCAAATTTTTTCTGTACAGGGCCAAATAATAAACATTTTAGGCTTTGTGTGCCATATGGTCTCCATCACAACTATTCAACTCTGCTGTGGTAGTGCAAAAGCATCCACTCTCAATGAGCTGAGTGTGCACGTGTCTCAATAAAACTTTATTACAAGAGGTGGTGGACTGGATTGACCCACAGACAGTAGTTTGAACCCTTGGTTCAAACTGCTCTTCCAACTATGTACCTACCATTCTACTAACTCATGTTATAATAACAAGCACATTATTTCATTGCATTTAAAACTCTGGAGATTATGCAGCAGATTCATATCAAAACACAATGCTTCAGAAAATAAAATAAATGCTTGGAATCCCTTTTATTTTTGTACCAGGAATTGAACCTAGAGGCACGTCACCACTGAGCCACATCCTCATTTCCATTTTTTTAATTATTTTTAATTTTGAGACAGAGTCTTGCTAAGTTGCTTAGGGCCTTGCTAAGTTGCTGAGGCTGACCTTGAACCTGCAATCCTCCTGCCTCAACCTCCGCAAAGGCTAGGATTACAGGCATACACCACTATGCCCAGCCCTATCATATGTAAAGAAATACTACAATATATATCACCAACATCAAAACTAAAGAAGTTATGTATTTTTTTTATAACCTCACTGCAGTGGTATAACTTTATCATCAACAAAATGAAGTGGAAACACAATATAATGCTTCTTTCTCATTATTACTGATTTTGAAAGAATTCTTTTAAACATTAGGAATGCCAAATTTGCTTTAGGTTTTGAGAGTTGAATTTGAACATTAGCATATTAAACTGACTAATTTTCATTTACTATGAGAGCAAATTACTACTGTAGATATATCAAGCACAATACAGAGATGTCTACTCTCTCCTCTGAAAATAAAAACTTGTCCAAGTTTAGAAAATTTAACTTTTGTTTCACAGAAACAATGGAGAAGAGAAGGTGAAAAGGAAAATAATGATGAAGAAAGTGATCTACAAATACCTAATGGATTAAAGTCAATAATAAAGAAGTATATGAAATTTTTTTTTTCCTCATCCTGCTGTTCATCTTTTATTGAATACTGGGCATATGGATAGAAGACAAGAAGGTACATATATTCAGTTTACAAGCAAATTTACTAAAAAGAGGAATCTATAATTCTCATGACTATAAAATTTGCAGTTGCTCTCTTCAAAGACAGAAATGAGAATTACCATTTTACCTTCTATTTCCCACTTTTCTTTTTTAATCTCAAAGGCAACTAAGGACTTTGTGAATGAATGAATGAATGAATGCATATTTTCAGCCCACAGGGTAGTGTTTAACAATAAGTATAACTACAGTAGTGTAATAAGTATTACCCTTAATGGGGCACCCATAAATAGTTTCAGGTGCCCACCTGAAAATAAACTAAAATATTCAAAAGTAATTTTCTCACTTAAAGCTATAAAACTTTTACTTCTACACATTCATTGAGTTAAGAGAGAGGGCTGGGGGTTTAGTTCAGTGGTAAAGTACTTGCCTACCATGTTTAAGGTCCTGAGAGTCTAGCACCAAGGAATGGGTGAGGGGATTTAAAAGAAACATTAAAAAATCCAAAGAGTTTCTTTGAAAACAACATTAGCAAAAACATTCACTAGGGAAAAAGTCTATTCAATAAATGGCGATGGGAAAATTGGAAATCCACAAAATGAAATTAAACCCCTATCTCTCACAAAACTCAATTCAAAGTGGATCAAAGACTTAGGCACTAGACCAGAAGAAAAAGTAGGCCCAAATCTTCACCAAATCTTCAGCTTAGGATCTGACTTCCTAAAGCATAAGAAGTAAAAGAATCAATAAACGGGATGAATTCAAACTAAAAAGCTTTGTCTCAGCAAAGGAAATAATCAATAATGTGAAGAGACAGCCCACAGAATGGGAGAAAATCTTTACCACATGCACCTCAGAGAGAGCACTAATCTCCAGGATAAAAAAAAAAACTCAAAAAAATTCAACACCAAAAAACAAATAACCCAATCAATAAATGGGCTGAGAAACTGAACAGACACTTCACAGAAGAAATACAGTCAACTAAAGTATGAAAAAAATGTTTAACATCTTTAGCAATTAGAGAAATCAAATCAAAACTATTCTAAGATTTCATCTCACCCCAGTGAGAATGGCAATTATCAAGAATACAAATAATAATAAAAGTTGGTGAGGATGTGGGGAAAAGGTACATTCATACATTGCTGGTGGGACTGCAAATTAGTACAACCACTGAGGAAAGCAGTATAGATATTCCTCAGAAAACCCGGAATGGAACCACCAATTGACCCAGCTATTCCACTCCTCGGTTCATACCCAAAGGACTTAAAATCAGCATATTACAGTGATGAAACCATAACAATATTTACAGCAGCTCAATTCATAATAGCTAAACTATGGAACCAACCGAGGTGCCCTTCGACATATGAATAGATTAAAAAATGTGGTATATACATATACGATGGAATATTACTCAGACTGAAATAAGAATGAAATTCTGGCATTTGCTGCTAAATGGATAGAACTGGAGAATATTATGCTAAGTGAAATAAGCCAATCCCAAAAAAACAAAAGTTGAATGTTTTCTCTGATATGTGGATGCTAATTCACAATGGGGGTGTGTGGCTAGGGAAGAATAGAGTTACTTTAGATTAGGTAGAGGGACAGAAAGGAGGGGATAGGTTATGGGGGTAGGAAGGATAGTAGAATGAATCAGACATTATTAACTTGAGTACATATATAACTATATGACCGGTGGTATTCTACATCATGTATAACCAGAAGAATGAGGAATTATACTCCATTATATATGATGTATCAAAGTGCATTCTACTGTCTTGTATAACTTATTAAAACAAATAAAATAATTAAAAAAAAAAACTAGAAATAAAAGTTGTTTTATGTAGTGAAAGAAAGACCACAACATTAGATATTTTAAAGAGTAAGGTGTTAAGGATAAGAAGATCATAAGCAGAGTATTAGATATGCTCAGAATTTTTTCTATCACTATTTAAAGGAAATTTTCCCAGAGTAGCATATGGTTTTCTATGGATAATATAAAATGGTACTTTTAATAATCTCCTACAAATTTGCTTAACTCAGTTGGGAAGTGCCCTTAGTATAGAATTAAAATTACTGCATGACATTTTATAAAATGTCAAACTACATGTTTGATATAATGTTGAGAGCTACATTTATTCATCATGTAGGCCCATAATATAACAGTGACTGCTACAACATGGCTTTTAAGAAATCTCCAAACTTGAAGTCCAAATTTAAGAAAAGTCTGTTACTGTACATTAAATTGTAGTTTAATTGGATTTCCAGTTTTCCATTAGCTTTTATTTCACTTTCACCTATAAGCGGTGCTTGTTTTTTTTTTTTTTTTTTTTGGTTTTGGTACCGGGACTTGAACCCAAGGGTGTTTAACCAAGTTACATTCCCAGCCCTTTTTTTCTACTTTTTATTTTGAGACAGGGTATCACTAAGTTGCTGAGACTGGCCTTGAACTTGCTATCCTTCTGTTTCAACTTCCCAAGCTGCTGGGATTATGGGCACGCACCACCATACCTGGTATAAGCAAAGTTTCTTAAATCCCATATGGGAGTAAAGATAATACTTTCAAAATTACTTACAGTGAATATACGTCTGCCGGTACGGTCAAAAGTTACACAGTATACAGATGACAAGTGTCCAAGAATTCGTTTATGCATCTTCATGTGCTGATACACTGCAGTTGGAACAAGTCGCTCGAGTCTATATTTCCCATTCAGCTTCCTTGAAAACAGAGTATCCGCTACCAAGAAAATGGGGGGAAATTAATTAATATAAAACAATTAATTTTCTTACATTACCAAGTTTTCAGAATTCACATATTTCAATTTGTCATATGCTTATAAAAATAAAATGCTTTCTGATACATATTGTTCCTGGTTAAGAGTCTCAAAAATAGTCAATAAAAACATTATTTCACCTGAAGTAAGTTTAGTCAGAAACTATTCTCATTTTGTAAATTAGCAAACACAATTAAATGACCTGTTAAAACCCAGACTTCTTGACTCTGTCTAGAGTTAAGAACAAAAAGCAGTTTTATATTATTTCTTTAAAAGTCTCGTGAGAGATTTTCTTACAAAAGCTGTTAAAACTGCAGTTTAGAGATTTTTTTTTGATCTACCAATATTTGAATACTCTACATATGCCACACAGAATGGTGTTTAAGAAGACTCTGAAACAATTGAAGGCAGAAAAATAAATCACTTGCATTATTAAAAAAATAATTAAATTAGGAATCCTGTCAAACACTTGTATAATAATTCCTTTTTTGTGAACCCACTGGCTCCCACTTTTCAATTCATTCATTCATTCTAACCATTTTTCAAGATGTGACTGAAGCTTACCTTCCACCTCAAAGATGGATATGTTGACTCTACCCCAAAATGATCTCTTTTGTCTAAATTACTACTGTATTTATTTTTTACACTGTTAACTTATGGACAAAGAAAGTGCTCAATAAATATGTGATGACTGATCTGTAGGCATATTGATAACCTACAGATTATCTTTTAATAGAAGATATTGTGCCTGATATACCACCTACATTATATATTTAGCACTATACTTTCTTACTTGAATTTAGTCTCAAAGAAAAATAAATATATGTCCAAAACACTTAACTCAGATTTAGACCTCAAAATTATGCCCTAAAAGTCGAGGAAACATAAATATTTCAGGTGTACTGAAAAGAACCTCAGTACTTTTTTTCCATATTCACTACATTTTTGGCTCACACTGCATTTGCAAGTCAAAAGAAAAAAAAATCTTGGGATCTGATGAAGAGAGATGAAGATGGATGCTGAATATTAGGTTCTAAAGCAAGAATATCTCAAAGAACACTTAAGCGTAAATGTTTTTTAACAATCACTTTATATTCTGAGAATAATATTTCTCTTTCTGTTAGCATATAAATTCTATATAACAATCTATTCTAATACCTGGGAATGTCTAAGACAAGGTTTGACAGTTGCAAACTGGTATGTTTAGTGCTAAGCTGATTATACAATAATTTACAGAGACTTAGTTTCCATCACAGATTGGCCTCTGACATATTTTCCTTTTGCACAGAAATTAATTGGTAAAATACATTCTTCAATGCTTGGACTCCAAACTCATTTCATGCAAGAATCACATGATACCACAGACATCAATTGTTCTGCCAAAAGAGAACTCGAATCATCTTATTCAAATACCAAGGACCACTGACATCTCAGACTCTCCTGTCTGTTCTATAAGAAAATAAGTGATGACATACCACACATACTGACAGTGTTACAATATGTGCTTTAATTCCTTCTATTAAAAATTTATAAAATTCTCAAAATGCCAAATTTTATGAAAATATTTAGCACCACTGGGGTATGAAAATGCTGGAGATAATTAAAACATTAAAGCTATCATTTTACAATGAGCAAGCACAAGTATGCACACTAAAAATTTCATATAAGTTTATTATAAAAACAATTTAAAACTCAAGAGTTAATAAAGTACTGTCTAGGCAAAAAAAAAAAAAAATTCCTTTACACATAAGAAAACATTACTGCTGTCCTAAATAGTTTTTACTAAATATTTGAGCTGAGCTAAAATTAAATCTTCATTTCTCTTTTGGGAATCAATTGAAAAAAAAAAAAACAAAAAAACAATATCCCTTTCAAAAAAATCACTTTACAGTCAAGTGTTCAAATAAAACTTTTCAGAAACCCATTACTAGTGAGACACAGGCCAGGCACTGTGAAACACACCTTTAATTCCAGTGGCTTGGGAGGTTGAAGCAAGAGGATCACCAGTTCAAAGCCAGTCTCAACAATTTAGTGAGACCATCTCAAAATAAAATGTGTGTGTGTGTGTAGATAGATATAGATATAAAGGGCTAGGGATGTGGTTCATGCAGCTCAGAGCTTAAGCGCTCAGAGCTTAAGCACTCCGGGGTTCAATCCACAGTACCAAAAAAATAAGTGAAACATAATTAAAACTATACTGTACACTACCCTTTATAATGCTTAGCTACCAGTTAACTATTGAGCTACTGAGTAACTATATTATGAACCTGTCCTATAAGAATGTAACTAACAGAGTCCTCCACTAAACCAATTTACAAACTTGTGCAATAGCACTAAAATATGCCATATGGGCAGAATAATATATAAAGTTCCAAGGTAATTAGCTGGAGATTCCCAAACTGTAACTATTGGTGTTAGATGATAAATGTTATGTACTGTTCGGAACTTGAAGTACAACTGAATAATGCTGAATTTGAGGAAGGTCTAACCAAGTCAAATAAGTAGATAATTTTACAAAGAAAGGAGAATAACCTGGGATTCACACTCAATGGACTCACATTTTCTTTTATACATCAATAGTGTAATGTCAGTCTTCACTACTAGAACTTAACTACTTTAATAATGATCAGAAATTCTCTTGTATTTCTCACAATTGAGTATACAGTCATTTAAACAAAAAAAGTATATAAATGAATCTTAGTTAAGATACACAAAATGGTTCAATTTATCTTACAGCTATATGGCAAAAAAGCAAACGGTGATTATTCTAATAAGAGTATAACAACTGAATTTTTTAGTAAAAAAAAAGGAAGTGTCTCTTAGATTGTAGGAATTCTTTAAATTTTATTGAACTAGAATGTTAATTTTTAAAAGAGCATGATTAAACATATAAAAGGACACAAAGGATTAAGTTATTTATATGACATTATTTATAGTTTTCACTTTAAATTAAGTATCACGTATGACTTTGTTTTAAAAGTACATATACTATCCTAAGTACAGTGATGGGAAATATTCTTAGAACAAAGCAACTCTAAAATCTTTTTTACTCAACAAATTCTTTCTTACCCTCCAGGGTCAGAAAGATACCTCATGCAGGAAGACTGATGAATTTCAAATGCATCCTAACTTGCTGCCCTCTAACATCACTTCTCACTCAAAACTACAGTGCTTTTCATTTCATTCAGAGAAAGCACAAACTTCCTTAGCCATCGACTTAACATGACTCTGCATAAACTTGTCTCCTAGTACCTCTATGACCTCATCTGCTACTTCTCCCCTTGATCTACTCTATCCATTCGTATCACCCCCATTCTTCCAAAACATCAGACATGCTCCTAACCTAGGAACTGGCTTTTTGACTCTGTCTAGAATGCTAACCACTTTTAAGTCTTCTCTCAGATGTTTATTACTCTCTCAATTAAGCCTAAACTCAGCCCTTTGAAAATTGCAGCCTACTCTCTAATAACTCCCTTGACCCACCTTTCTGTAGCTCTATATTTGGTTCTTTATCACTAGTCACCTGATACTATAAATTTATTTGCTTATTATGTACCTTTCTTGTTTCTTGCCTCCTCCCACTACAACATAACAAACTCAATATGGGCAGGATTTTTTTGTTGTTCTATTTGTTGTTCTTTTTGTAGTTCTATTTGAACCAGAAGAGCTGAATATTGTGGCTGGTGTTTAACAGATGATCCATGTATATCAAGCAAATAAATAAATTACATGGTAATAAAACAATGAGGTTTAGGACTGAAACAAAAATGGAGGATTTCTTTACCTGACAAGAGTTAAAACTCCAAAACGTTTCTAACTAGTGCTTCATTTCAACTGCCCTGGCTACATGTATATAAACTTGCAAAAGGGAGCAGAGGTAAATACGTATTATGGTCTGAATGTGAGCTCTCCGCCAAAAGCTCACATGTGAGACAACGCAAGAAGGTTCACAGGAGAAATAACTGGGTTGTAAGAGTCTTAACCCAATAAGTGAATAAATCCCCTGACAGGGATTAACTGAGTGGTAACTGAAGTGGTAGGGTGTGGCTGGAGGTTGGGGGACTTGAGGGCATGGCTTTGGGATATATATTTTGTATCTGGAGAATAGAAACTCATTCTCTCTGCTTCCTGATCATGATGTGAGCTGCTTCTCTCTGACACATGTCCCCGCCATGTTTAGCCTCACCTCAAGCCCTAAGGAATGAAATAAGCTGTCTATGGACTAAGACCTCTGAAACCATGAGCCCTCAAATAAACCATTCCTCCTCTATAATTGTCCTGGTTGGGTCCTTTTAGTCACAGCAGCAAAAAGCTGGTTAAAACAATTATCTGAAAATACATCAGTAAATGAAATTAAAAAATTTCAGAAATCCCTGTTACTCATTTAAACTATTAGTCTCTTTAAAGTCTAAAGTAAAAAAGGAACAAAATAGTGAAAAAAATCATTCAAAGCAGTCTTTAAAATAGTCTATATACACAACTCTACAGAATTAATTAGTAGAGATAAAAGACCCACAATTTCTTAAACATAATTAGCTATAAAGATAAGTATCTCTAGTCAGTGGCTTCTTATCTAGTACTTCTCTAGGCATTACAATGATAAATCAAACTCCCAAGTCACCTCTTATTAGTTCATATCTAGTTGTTTTTCAATAATTGATTTATTTCTCTAATCACAATGCATGCTCAATTTAGAAAATAACAGCATAAATGAAACAATCCTTAATTCTACTACCCAATGAAATCACTTTATAAATTCTGAAAGGGGTTTCCTCATAAACAGCATTTAAAAAAATATTTTTTAGATGTTGATGGACCTTTATTTTATTCATTTATTTATATGTGGTTCTGACAATCAAACCCAGTGCCTCACACATGCTAGGCAAGCGCTCTACCACTGTGTCACAACCTCAGTCCCAAAGCATTTTAATAGCTATGCTATATTCCTTAATAAGAGAAAGGCTTGACAGATTTGTATTATAATCTGACACTGTGGAGATGTTATGAAAGTTACTCTTTCTAAACTTCAATTTCTCCAGTCATATTCTAGGGAAACATTTCCATTTTCCACAATACACTTGGCTTTCATATTCTGTTGTTATTTGACATACCACAGTTTTACACAGTCACTTCAATCAATACTTTTCCTTTCCTTTGTGATTTCTTCTTCAGTTTGAATATGAAGAGTCCTCCTACTAGACAATAGTACAATAAATATCCATTTAATGTTTCCTTGTATTTTTTTGTGGTTAAAACTTCTCATTTAACTTTTCAATACATTGTGATTTTAGTACACACTATTCAGTCTCTAAAAGTATTTTTCCTCCCCCAAATAATCGACCATTTGGTTCCTGCCCTTCCATCCTTCCATTTACTAATTCTCTTTTCTGTTAAACTGTGATTACATTTATATATAGATAGATAAGTTTATACACATACACACACACACAAGGCCTTAAAGTCTATTTATATACCATTATCAAAATTTCAATTTTCTACTTAATGATGTTTTAATATCTGGGTATTCCTCTTCATTATGAGTCCATTTAAATGTCTTATTCTTGATTATTAATTTTGAAAATAACAGCAAAGTTTTTAATACTTTATTGGAAATATAAATCTAAAATCATTTGTTGGCAAAGAACTGCCATTTTGATCCTTTTTTTATTGTAAACAAATGGGATACATGTTGTTTCTCTGTACATGAAGTAAAGACATACCATCTGTGTAATCATAATTTACATAGGGTAATGCTGTTTGATTGTTATTTTTCCCTTCCCCCCACCCTTCCACCCCTCTTTCCCTCTATACAGTCCTTCCTTCCCCCATTCTTGCCCCCCCTCCGTAACCCTAACCCAAACACTAACCCCTCCCACCCCCCATTATGTGTCATCATCTGCTTATCAGCAAGATCATTCGTCCTCTGGTTTTTGAGATTGGCTTATCTTACTTAGCATGATATTCTCCAATTTCATCCATTTGCCTGAAAATGCCATAATTTTATCATTCTTATGGCTGAGTAATATTCCACTGTATATATACCACATTTTCTTTATACATTCATCAATTGAAGGACTTCTAGGTTGGTTCCACAATCTGGCTATTGTGAATTGAGCAGCTATGAACACTGATGTGGCTCTATCTCTGTAGTATGCTGATTTTAAGTATAGGCCAAGGAGTGGGATAGCTGGGTCAAACGGTGGTTCCATTCCAAGCTTTCTGAGGAATCTCCACACTGCTTTCCAGAGTGGCTGCACTAATTTGCAACCCCACCATCAATGTATGAGTGTACCTTTTTCCCCACATCCTCGTCAATACCTATTAGAACTGCCATTTTTTAAATAGTTTCTTTTTTTTAAGTTGTAGATGGACACGGTACCTTCATTTTATTTATTTATTTTTATGTGGTGCTGAGGATTGAACCCAGTGCCTCACTCGTGCTAGGCAAGTACTCTACCACTGAGTCACAATCTGAGTCCCAGAATTGACATTTTTTAAATCCAGGAACATGGTGCTTTCTTCCTATAGATGCATCCAAGTTTTCAATGAAAATTATTTCATAAAAAAATTAACATAATCAATCAAAGCTGCCCTAGTTTCTCTCACTATACAAATATGTTCCATATGAAACAAGTTTAAAAAAAAAGGGTGGTAGCTACCCTAAAAGAGCATCTACAATAACCTTAGCAATTACCTTTTTGAAGATAGTAGAAAAATACATGATAAAAATCAGCAAGTACTAATGCAGAAATACCATCATCAACTTCCTCCAAAATATGTACTTTTCCTCCTTTTGCACGTACTGTATAAAATGTACAAGCATGATTAAACCAAAATAAAATTTTCAAGATCAAAATTAATCATAATTTTAAAAAGATAATTTGGAAAAATTAAAATCACTATCAATAAACAAAAATGCAGAGCTTACTATTTTGTTATTCTGTAACTGCTAAGGCCAATAATATGCTATATAGTACCTACTCCAACATAGGAAAGCTGTTTCACCTTAACAATCAGAATTTGAGAGCCCAAGAAAAGTGACTATAACTTCTACCAACTCATGAAAACAGTTCTGCTGGTAACCTAATGAATGAATGCAAAATGCATGAGCTTTAGATTACCAAAACCAGGAGACACAATTTTTGTGATAGAAAACTAGATGAGGAGGCAACAGGAAGACAGAATATTTAAGTCAGAAGGTATCTTAATATAAGTTAGAGCCTTTTCTGATGTAGAAAAATCGATGCTCAAATAAGAAACAACATCAGGACATTTCACCAGACAGTTGTTTGAAAGAATTTTTATTAAAATCATTTTTTAATTACATGTTGACTAATTTTATTCTAGCTGTGCTTCTGGTTAAAGAAAACAATTGGAATAAAGGCTCCCAGGTTTTCTTTAAGTAAAATGTAAAAGTAATTATGATGATATATATAAACACAGAAAATGTTCCTCAATTAAAATACAAAAGAGTGAATTCTGGATAATCAGTAACTAGGCTTCATTTTAATTTCCACAATCTGCATTAATAAAGATTTTCTAAATATAAAACTAATAAGACATTACTATAAGACAAAGAAATCTATAAAACTAAACTTGAATGAACTGCAAAAATAGTAATTAAAAACAGAGTACATGAAAAGAAGAGTACATGAAAATAAATTTCAACTGAATTTATTTCTTATAAATGCCATGCCCAATTTAGATGTTTAAATAAGATTTCCAGAGAAATAATGCTATATTTATAACCAGACACTCAGAGAGCAATTTTTATAAAAATGAACTTCCAAGTTCATTGCAAGGTCATATGTATTGGTGGTTTCAGAATTTCTTTCACATAAATATTCTGTAAAGCATGAAGTATTTAACAGGCAGAAAATTACATGAAATGTTATTTGTTTTAAATAACCACAAAAGTATTCTAATGAAAAGCAGATATAAATATGGGGTCACACACAAAAACATAATATCATCAAGCGACAACAAAACACAGTTAATCATAAATCTCTGACAGAAGTTATGCTAAAAGCCAGGATCAAATACCTGAGAAATGGCTATGAATAAAGAAAGCTGATGTGAAGCTACTAAGAGGTTCTTACTAAGACTTCAAGAATGTGATGACAGAAAGACTAATTAGATGATATAAATAAGGTTAGTCAATGTCAAAATACAATAAGAAATACAATGTAGGGAAAAATACATAGCACATACACAATTCTGGTATACAACAGATTTGCATAATAATGGCTAACATTTTCTGAGTGCTATATTATAGCAGGCATTATTCAAACCACTTTACATATATTCTCATTTAATCCTAAACCACCCTTGGAGATAAGTACTATCCATTATCCCCAATATGGGACTATTCTTACCAATAAGACAACTGAAGGATAAAACATAACTTTCCCAGAGGTGAAGGTCAGGTTTGATACAAGCAATAAGATGCTAAAATATGTTCTCTAATTACTACAGGGTGGCAATGGACCCTAATATTAGTGGGGGAAAGAAACTGAAAGAAAACATTCTGAAGTATTAATACAAGATAACCAGTAAGAACAATTTTGGAACTCTTCTGTTTTCCAAGCTTTGTTCATTGGGCACATATTCATTCTAATTCGCTTTTTAAATTAAATACAGCTCAATCTACTTCAAGGAACTTAAAAAGGCAGTAAGAAAAATCTAAAATGCCTGAAGAGATCAACTTAAATTCAAAGACTAATAAAAACAGACCCAGGGATAAAGATGCAAAAATTAAACATTTAAAAATTTTAAAACTATACAAAATATGTGAATGTGTATTATACTACAGAGTATGACCATTGCCAATTTGACGATGGCTTGAAAAAAGATTCTATAAAGAAAGAATTCACATATTTTGATGTTAGAAAGCAAAAGATATTTTGTTTTTAGGTTTTGTTGTAACCCTGTGTTCAATCCCTAGAACCATACACACACACTAAAATCCCTCCCATTGGTAGTTTTCTGTTTTGTTTTGTTATGAGGTACTGGAGATTGAACCCAGGGCCTCATAAATGCTTGGCTACTTCCCAGCCCTCCCACTGAGTTTTAAAGTAAAAAGAGAGAAATATTAAAGATAATTTAGGAGGGGGCTGGGGTTGTAGCTCAGCAGTAGAAAGCTTGCCTAGCATGTGTGAGGCACTGGGTTAGATCCTCAGCACCACATAAAAATGAATAAATAAAAAGGTATTACGTCCAACTACTATTAAAAATATTTTTTAAAAAGATAACTTAGGAGGAAACTATGTAAGGAAGAACATATAATTCACTGTAGAGCCACAATAGAGAAGTCTGCCAAAGAAGTTTTGAGGTTACTAATATGTATTAGCAGGAAATGACAACTAAATAATCATATTTCAAGGGTCAGAAGTATCTATAAAATAATTCAACACAAATTGGTCTATTTCTACAGCACCATTCAGTCTCTTTATCAGCAATTAGCGACTGACCAACAAAGGAGCAAGACAAGTAAAATAACACCTTCAGTCAAAGTAGAAGGGGAAAGCAACATTAGAAGGATAATCCTGTAATTAGTTTTTTGTTCATAAAAAAGGGGGACAAGTAATGGGGAATAGAAGGGTAACGAGAAATGATCACCTAGGCAACACAACAATAAATGCTTCTCTCCTTATTTTACTCTGCTAACTAAAATAATTTGTACACACAGTAACTACTCTCCAAATAATTCATATTCTTATTTTCAGTTTTAGTGTTTACTTGTACCTGTTTGAAAAATATCATATTTTTAAAATTTGGTAGGTACCATTAAAGATGAATAATGTATTAAAAGGTGAACTGAAATACTCTCTGAAATAAAATACAAAAAAGTAATGATATCATGATCTCAAGAATTAAGCCAAAAATTTCATGAACCCAGTACATAACAAGAACATCAAAAAAAAGGGCAAACACTATAATTTCCTGGAAATAGTCTGTTGCTATTTCAAAAAACTACAATGGTACAATATTTGCAGTATTATACCTTTTTTACAGTTATTCCCTTTAGTATTTTTAAAATTTCCTTTTAGCTTGGTGGTGCTAGGTACTGAACCCAAGGCCTCACGTGCATGTTAAACATATACTCCACTACTGAGGTAAACCTAACAACACACATTTTTCTTTTAAATAAAAAAGTATTTTAAGTTATGTAGTTTTATGTCAAACATTTCAGTCATTCACTTTGGAGTCAATAAACATTTACAGAACACTATAAGCCAACTATGGGCTAAAGGATGCAAAGGTGGGGGCGGTCACAGAGAAAGACATGGTACTTACACTCATGGAGACTGTAGTCTATTAGGGAAGAAAGACATGAAACAAGGACTTAAAACAGTCATAAGTGCTATCAAACAGAAGATAAAGGGAAATCTTGAAATATAAAGCAAAGGATTCTAAACATATGGGAGACAGTTTATAAGAGAGTCCAGGCAGACATCTGTGAAAAGCAAACATTTAAACTAACACCTGAAAAACATCCAAAGAAGATGAGAGGGGAGCATGTTTAAGGTTTAGGACAGCATGTACAATGAACTGAGGATGGAAAGAGCATAGGACTAAACCAGCATAAAGAAGTCAAGTGTTGAAGAGACTGAGAAGGTAGGGCAGAATGTAGATGTTTTCTAAGTTATGTGAGGTATTTTTACTAAATTCCAGCAATATGTTGAAGAGTTTTTGGGAGAAAAGAATGGAATAATATAAGATTTGCTTTGGGATAATTAATTGCAGTTTTCTCACTTGACCACAGTAAGAAAGGATCAGAAAGGATATAACTAAAAGCAAAAGAAAATTAGCAAAAGAAACTAGAGGGTTCAAAAAATAAATTTCATTTCAGAAAAAATTTTATTGGGTTTGATACCAAGATTCTTACAGTTTTCTCAAGGAATCAAATATCTCCTCTCAAATTTAAGTATCTGTCTGGCAATATATAAACTTGAAAGAATATATCATGCATATCATGCTTTATTGTTTCTTGAGTTCATATATTGAGGCACAATTCAAAGGACTTGCTATACCTAAATCAAAAAACTGACATAGTTGGTTCAACATTAATGCATAAAGATATTCACAAAGGGGGCTGGGGTCAAAGCTCAGTGGTAGAGTGTTTACCTAGCATGTGTGAGGCACTGGTTTTGATTCTCAGCCCTGCATATAAGTAAATCTAAAAAAAAAAAAAAAAAAAAAGTCCACTGACAACTAAAAAAAATTAAAAAAAAAAAAGAAACTAACAAAGGCAAAAGAGACTATATAAATGTGATATAAAGTTAAATGTGTACGATCTAAAGCAAAATAACCAGAGAACTAACTGAATTTACTACTATTTCTCTAAGCTTTGTTTTCCTCATTAATAAAGTGGGGGTACATTATGGAGTTCTATGAAAGGCAAACAGTACAAAAAGTTTTGCAAACTCAAAAGTTTTTATGCCAACATTCTATAAGTACTGACCCTCAACAACCAAATCATTAGGTATTATAAAAGTAAATCCAGGGGGCTGGGGTTGTGGCTCAGTGGTCGAGTGCTCACCTAGCATGCATGAGGTCCTGGGTTCGATCCTCAGCACCACATAAAAATAAAATAAAGATATTGTCACCTACAACTAAAAAATGTATACATTAAAAAGAAAGTAAATCTATCTGATCATAGTTTCTCTTCTAAACTTTAAGACTTTTGTGCTGGGCATGGTAGCCTATGCTGGTAATCCAGCAATTTGGGAGGCTGAAGCAGGAAGATCCCAAGTTCAAAGCCAGTCTCAGCAATTTTGAGAGGCCCTAAGCAAATCAGTGAGACCCTGACTCAAAATAAAAAAGAAAAGTGCTGGAGATGTGGCTCAGAAGTTGAGTGCTCCTGGGTTCAATCCCTGGTACCAAAAAAAAAAAAAAGAGAGAGAAAACAAAACAGACTTTTGAGAGATACCTTTATACCCCACTAGCTTCCCAAAGGAGCTGAAAATTGTTGCTTTATTTATATAAACATCTATTCAAACTGATTATGAACTTCCTAGTTTCAAAAGGTATATAAAAAAAGTTCAAATCCTTTAATTCAAAGGTCCCTGAAGTAATTCAAAATAAAAAGAGAACTTATTAGAATATAATAATTTGCTTCATTTACAAAGATATAAAATTGAACATAAAACTTAGTAATTCTGGGAAATATATGATGGCAAGTGTTTCCTAATTACTATCGAAACTGCTAGCCAGATAAATCATGGGGATGGAGCATCCCTTACCATGTCTATAACCTAAAAGCAAATTTGATTTTATTATTTAACAAAAAAATTAACACGCAGCTACAAGATCAGTAATTTAAGTTCACTTTAGGAAACTGTCATTCTTCAAAGTTTCACCCCTTTTTTGGTCAATGATAAATTGAAAAGAAATTTAAGCAAAAAAAATAAAGTCTCTTTCCTTATCTGGTACTTTGTCATAATGAACATTCACTTTATTTCCCTGAAGCAAACAAACCTCCCTTCCCCAAAAAAATTTATCTTGGAAATGTGTTTCTGAAAGGAAAAAAAGAGAAGAAATAGGAGACTACAGAAGAAAGGAAGAGAGAAGAAAGTTAAGAAAAGTAAAACCATGCCAAATGGAAATATAAAGATCATTTAGGTTAAAGATTAAAAAATACCAAGACAAAAAAAGAAAATATCTAAATTAGAAATAATCAGACAAAAACACAAATTATAGAACCATTACACTAGGATTATAACTAGGAAAGCACAAGAAAATGTAGTGAAAGAAAAAATTGTTACTGAAAAATAATGCATTTAAATAAGTAATAAGTAGATATCTAACTAGGAATAAAGTATGAACTGAATAAAAGGAAAAAAGAGAAAAGATTGAACAGAGAATATCAGAGAAAGAATAAGTGATAAAGAAATAAAAACACATTTAAAAATCTTATTATTTACTGATGTTAAATGTCAAATTACATATTACATGTTAAAATTATGTTAAACTTTATAGATTTATAATATGAAACAATCTTTCTAACACATAAGAAATATATAACAAAAATATTAAATAAATCTAAGGGTCTAGAGAAGAAAACTTCCTGATTGAATAAATGTTAAACTACCAATCACAGAATAATTCAAAGACAGTTTTGGAAATATGGCAAAATATCACTCAAAATGAGAAGGTAGAAGTGACTTCTCTTCAAAAATTTGCATATAGTTTTAAGTGATTCCTTGTTGCCTTTGTTCAAACTAGTTTCCTCAGATAATCTCAGAATTATAAATGTAGATAGGATTTCAGACTTATTAGATATTTGGGTAATAATGATATTATTTAAGGCAAAGTTACTTCCTTATACTACCAACATTTCTAAGAAACAGGTTCTCCAAAACTCATTATTCTCACCCACTAAGATTACAGAACTTTAACAGCAACCTTGCACAGAAAATAAATAAATAAAACAAGGTTAAGTATATAGGTTAAAAAAAAAAGTGCCAAAAAAAGATAAGAAATGGGAGACCTAAAACTTAACGTTTATTTTGGTAATATGGTAAATGTAAGAGAAATGAAATCCTTTAGTTTGCTTTCATGTATACAAATTTAACTTTAAACTCTCTCTATATATTTTAAGTCTCTTCTTTCCTGATTTCCCTCTACCCATGATTCTTTTATTACTGAAGTAAAATTATATATAGGCAAATATAGAATAAACTATAGGTGAAAATAGGCATAATGTAGATAAGGAGGTAATAGAAAAGGTACTATTGGAAATTCATATCTTTGAAAGTAAATGTGGCTATGCTACTTAGCTCCTATACAGCAAATACAAGTTAGTAAAAAGAACAGATTGCTGTAATTTTTTGGTTGTTTTTTATTGTTATGGCTTTTGTTTTGAAAATAATATTAAAGGATATTCCAGAGTGCAAGAAAAGAACTGACCACTTTGGAGGTCCTATATGAAGATTGAACCCTAGTTTGACTTTCAGAATTTAAATCAAGGACTAGGAGGTATAAAGTAGTCAGGATTTATAAGTAAATTATAAAATAAAATGATATAAAACATTGAGACAGGTATAGTTCTTACATTGTATTGGTATGGTTTTATATTCCAAGTATAATAAACTGATAATTCATAAACCATAATGTCTTAAAAAACAGGTTTCCCCCCGCTACTATAAAGCTGTTCTTTGACTATCTTTCTTCTTCCTACCAATTATACCATTTTTTTAACCCCTGCCTACCTCTGACCTTTTCTTGTGCCACCCTAATGCATCAATTACATCAATTACCTAATGCCTTTCATTTAATATTTACAAATGCTGAGGGGCTGAGCTTATAAAGAGGAAAAACACAACTCACTCTTCTGTAGAACCTAACAGTAAAAAGAAACAAAGATAAATACATGAAACCATGTGACAAAAGCTTTAGTAAAGAATTAACTAGGGGCTGGGGAGATAGCTCAGTCGGTAGAGTGCTTGCCTTGCAAGCACAAGGCCCTGGGTTCGATCCCTAGCACCCCCCCAAAAAAAAAAAAAAAAAAAAAAAAAAAAAGAATTAACTATACTCACTTAATTCTACCCAATGACATCTAAGTTTTAAAAGATGTACATAGAATGTACAAAAAAATAAGGGAAAATTCAGAGAGAAATACAAGATGTAAAGAGACAAAGGAATAAAAACAAAACATGGCTGACTCAAAGAGTTGTACAATGATGGAGCACTAAGTACAGGTGAGGAAACAGCAAGAAAAGGTCAGTATTCTGTGCCACATTAAAACAATTGAGACTATTTAAAGTCATTTGGGGAGAATAGTAGAGGCAAGGCATGATCATATTGCATTTCAAAAGTTTAGATAGAGAAGTGGTAGTTTTGTCCTAGGAATACTAACATTGTCTGGAGACAACTGGGGAGAGGGTGCTACCAACATTTAATGCGTGAAGTTCAGGAATGCTGATAATACATCCTACACAGTGCACAATGTCACCAGTCTATAACAAAAATTTAACTGATCCCAAATAGTCACTACTGCCAAGGTTAAGAAACCTTGATCAGAGATAAATTCAAGGATATAAGAATAAAAATTAAGTACAGGGGATCAAGTAGCCTATCAATTCTAGAACAAAAATTATGTTCTTATTTAGCCAGCAACTCCTTATCCTAGCCCAGTGCCAGGTGTAACAGGTACTCAGCACTCCTTTGTTGAATAAATGAGTGATACAAAACTCTTAAGCAACAAGTCTGAAAATAAAATGATTTCCAGGATTCTGCTTTGGAATATCGTTTCAGAGAGATAAAATTCTATTTAGTTTAAGGCAAATGTGTTATATTCAAATAGGAAGGTCCAGTAGTTAGCATATAAGTTTGAAAATATCTCAGAAAATTCAATTTAGCCATCATACTGATCTTAATAATCCTCTTGAGTTATTACAAGACATTCAATAAAAAAATGAACAGACCCAAAGTATAAATGATACTGAGGAATGGATCTTGGAACAAAAAATAAAATTAGTGGAAAATTTGGTGAGATATGAATAAGGTCTGCTTTTCAGTTAACCACAACGTACCAAAGTTGGTTTAGAAGTTTTGAGAAATATACTAGATAATATAAAATTATAACATTGGGGAAAATGTGTGAGGAGAATACAAGAGCTCTTTGAACTACCAATGCAACTTTTCAATAAATCATTTCTTACTCCAAATTAAAGTTTATATTTAAAAACCCAATTATCTCAAATTTATCAAAATTTCATATCTGGTATCTATATAAAATATTTAAACCTTAAGAAAAGCTAAAATCTTGACGTTTTCCTTACTTCCATTAATATTTGGTAATACTAAAATGAATGAAGAAAGAACAAAGAAACTTTAAAGGTAGTCAGAAAATGGCAAAGAGGAATCAACCAAAGAAATGAGTCAATATGACAAATGCTCATTTTTCTACAACAAATTCTTTCAGGCTATACTTGGACAGCTTGAATTGATACATTGCATCATTATGCAGGAAACTATTAAGCCAAAAAAAGGCAATGAATTTTTTCTTTCCATCATCTTCCTGTTCACAACTTTATAACAATGACTGACAAACTGTACACCAAGGTGAACTGTGGTTAAGACATGACACTAATCTATGACTACATAGTCACTTTGACCAGTCCAGCTTCTCTTTAGCAATTTTATGAATATTCATATAAAGAGTTTTTTAAAAGTAGGCAAAATTGGCATTCTAGTAAAGGAATTTTCTTAATATAAAGATTTTCTTGAAAATCTGAATGGAAGAGAAAAAGAATACCATAACAACCAAATAGTCTTTCAGAAAGGAACAGCAATGATAAGCTTGGTAATTAAGGCTTTTGCCTGAGGTTAACTAGTCACATTTCTATCCTTGCTATAAAAACTCATTATTTTTGTCATATTTATATAGTACTCCCTGTTACATGGATAATGTCAGATATTTGTTTTCATCAGGCCATCTATGACTTAAGTCTAAAATATTTCATCTGATTTGATAATATTTGGTATCCTTTTCCAAAAAAAAAAAAAAAAAGAGTAACACCAATTTTCCTGAGTGCCAAGTGTTATTAGAAATTTTAACTGGACCACATCAATGTTCATAGCTGCTCAATTCACAATAGCTAGATTATGGAACCAACCAAGATGCCCTTCAATTGATGAATGAATACAGAAACTGGTATATATACATAATAGAATATTACTCAGACAGAAGAATAAAATTATGGCATTTGCTGGTAAATGGGTGCAGTTGGAGAATATCATGCTAAGTGAACTAAGTCAAGCCCAGAAAACCAAAGGCGGAATGTGTTCTCTGATAAGTGTATGATGATACACAATGCGGGGAGGGAGGGTGGTAGAGGAACCTTGGACAGTATAGAGGAAAATGGGGTGGGAAGGGGTGGGGGAAGGAGGAAGGTAGACTGAGACAGACACTATTACCCTATGTACAAGTATGATTACATGAATTGTGTACAACTATAGAAATGAAAAGTTGTACCCCATTTGTGTACAATGAATCAAAATGCAATCTGTAAAAATAAAAATTAAAAAAGAAGAAAAAAAAGTTTAGCTGGAAATAAAACACAGCATGAAAGAGTCTAGACTGAATTCTGGATTCATGTTTCAATAAATTTGTAACCCTGGTCAAGTTACCAAATCTTTCCATGCCTTCGTTTCTTTCTCGGTAAAACAAGAATAGTCCCTACCTACAGATCATTTAATATTTCAAAAGAGAAAATGCAAAATGCTTTGAATAGTGCCTTGCACACAATAATTACTCACATAGTAAATGATAAAAGAAACATTTACTGTCAATCATTTTTACACTTCCACTGTCTACAAGGTTGCATGACAATGTGTTGAAAGAATAAGCACAACACCTACTTAGATAGATATGTGGTTTTTCAGAGAGGATAAACTTCCCTAAAGGGGAAAGCTCCTATAATATTCTAACTTTCCCTTCTTTCAGGAAGCCTATTTTACCTCACAGTACATTTCTACACTAGTGCCTCAAATTCTTTTTGTTTAAATGGGTGTTCTCGAGTAAATTATATATTTAAATTACTATTTAACCAGGATAATCATGTTAAAAAGACAAAACATGATCATCTACATTATCCACCATGCAAATATCACATAAAATACCTCTGGAAAATAAGTCAAAGGAAATGAGCCAGAACACATCACAAAAAAGCAAATCCATGTAAAACACATAAAAGAGGGCAAAAGAAAGGTTAAAATGAGAAAGTCTTGGATTTGTTTAACTGAAGTCTTAGAGAAGGAAGAATGGAGCATATTATTTTAAAAGATAATGGCTGAGAACTTTTCAGTTTCTTAGACGACATTACAGATTCAAAAAGACTAATAACAAGATACCTAAAAGATACTGACACTAAGACATATTGTAGTCAAACTGCAGAAAATTGAGGAAAAGAAAAATCTTTAAAGCAAAGAGAGAATCACTTTCAAAGTAATAACAATATTTAAATACATACATATCAATAATTACATGAAAAGGACTAAATGCTCCACACAAAGTACAAAGATTATCCTATTTTTAAAGCCACTTCTTATGCCATTTTTAAGAGATAAGAAAAAAAAGTCAAAAGAAAAACTATTGAAAAGACATATATGTAAACATAAACATGAAACTATTAATGACTACCAGTAAATAATTATCCAGAAAATAAAGAAATAGGATTTGGATAGGTGGAAGAAAGAAGGAGCATAACATTCCCAGGCAAGCAGGAGGGTAGAGGTGGGGGAAAGACCATGATTAAAACATGAAGATCTCTGAAAGTCAGGAGTTGATTTAGTGGTAGGGGTAATATAATATTATTAAAATATTACAATTAACCTCTTCATACTCTCGAGAAGAAAGACACAGTAAAGGCAGAACTGAGTAAGATTACTATTACAGTGTTATGTAGTACACTGGAAGGAAGAAAGGTAGAAAATGGAAGCAATAAGTTTTGCTCAGATGATGGTATATCAATCCAGGTAAGACAAGGGTCTGGAAATATTTGAGGTGAAAGGAACATTGAACTTAAGAGGAAGACCTATCTGCAACAGTTCTCCTTTGGAACTTTACAAAAATATGCACAGAACTTACAGATAACCAAACTGCTTTTGTTTTCTATAACAACTAATCTGAATACTGACACCTACTAACTCAATCTAATAACATCCACTTTAGTAAAAAAAAGTTTGTAAAAATAAAACACTAGAGAGCTAATTAAGTTTACACAAGGAATAATGTATACATTCCATAATTACACATTACTGCTATTAAAAACTATTAATGAAAGAAAAAAACTGAGTTTTTCCTCTTTGAATGCTGATGCACATAATACGAGGTTCTGTGATATCACAGTAATTAAAAAATTTTTTATTTTCAAAAGTTCTTTACTAAGAGAATATCAATTATATAGTGAACTCAAACGACTCACCAATGCTGGGTGGGCTACCATAGTTAATTGGTGACTCAGGTGGTCTTCCACAATGCAGTGCAGCCAGAGCAGATCCTTTCCACACAACATGCTTGCAGCCTATTAAATACACATATTTTAATGCATACAAAGATAGGACACAAAAACAAAGTGACAAAAAGAATGTCTAAACTGTACTAGAGAATTTTCTTACTTTTATTTGTACGTAGCAAGGACTGTCTTCCAGCTCCTAATAAAGTTTGTACTCCAGGAACACTTTGAGGAATTTCTTGTTCAAGAAGTGGTCCTAGTCGATGACATATCTGCAGCAAGTGATCAGGTGCTAGATGTCTATAATACTTCACCTATTATGTGAAAGACAAACACAAAAATATTTGCTATGTTAAGTGATATAATTCTTTACATTAAATAAAATACACCTTAAAAATATATAATCTCTTCTGGTTAGATACCCAAAAATAGATGCACTAACCATTATTTAGTCCACTGAGGACAAAAAAAAGCTAAAACCTAATGTAACTTAAATTGTAGCAAATTATATGAATTAACAGATGCTGGTTAATGTCAGTAAAAAATGAAAAATATGGCATTATATATTTCAGATTATTACTGGGCTTTTCAAAAACTTTAAGAGACAACCAAAGGGAAAAAAATCAACTAAAAAAGACAATAAATGTTTTGAGACCCTGATATCATGAAGAAAATCTCCAGAATAATTAAGAATTAAATAACTGATAAGTTTATATTCTCATTAGAAAATTTAAGAACACTTAATATCTACACTGAATTTTATAATTTACCAAAACTCTTTTATAGAAGGCAAAATTCCAACTCTTGCTTTAGGCAAATTTCAAACATAGAAATAATCTACCTACTATAAAAAGTTGAGCATTTTAGGAACAACTCCAAAACATTGCTTAATTTTTGCCAGCATTTCAAACTACATTATGAAATGTTAAGTTTTTATTATCTTGTCTTTAAAGAAATGTAAGCAGCATTCACACAACTTGAATTAAATTAGAACAAAATTATACTATTTTACCACTTGATATTCAACTATTAAGGTACAAATATCTCATTTAAGTACCTAACTGCACTACTAAAGGTGTTTTTCAAAGTATGTTCTGGGAACTCCTGGAGCTTCTGCAGGTAAAAACTATGAATAACCTTAATACTGCATACTGCATTTCCTTTTTTTTAACCACATTCATGACTTGAGATATCACAAAGACTGAATGTAGAAACTGATATGGGACTCTGACAGTCCTCTATTAATCTAGACATTAAAGACTGACAAAAATGTAAAACAATGCCTCTCCTCACAGATGCTTTTATAATATTTACATTATTTGTATTAACATGAAAGTATTCATTAGGTTTCTAATGTGTTAAATGATAAGTTTCTATTATGGTAAATACCAATAAATTATAACCCACATAAACCAAATAAAATTTGGTGTAAAGGGGTTCTGAGACCAAGAAGTTTCAAAACTACTCTCCAGTTCGTAAGTTTTTAAAATGAATTTCTTATGCTAAGACTGATGAGGGGGTAGATAAGGAGTCAAACCATTTCATTCCATCCTTTATAATATTATACTCAACTGAAAAAGAACATGAATCATATTCTTTAAAAGTTGGTTAATACATACACATTCTCTAAGCTGGAGTCAAAAAGAGAAACCCAACTTACTCTTCATCAGAACATACTCCTGTTGTGGATAACATGGAGTCATACTGGCACACTTTGATCATTTTAAACTGCAGAGTCCGGCCTATGGTAGGTAGTCAAAAAGTCTTGGCAGAATGAATAACTTTACAAAAGTGGTTCTAATAAAACATGTATAATGCAAATTTGCACACTATGTACCTAATTGGATTTAAAAAGTCTACTGACATTAAAACTTCTAAGAAATATTCAGATACATCAACTTAATTTTATTTCACCCACAATTTTTAACTTGAGCTACAACATCTTTTTCCACAATATCTACCATACTCACACTTAAAACATATTTCAGAAACCACTAATTTAATAATTAAATAAAACTGACATTAAAAAGTATTTAGGGCTGGGGAGATAGCTCAGCTGGTAGTGTGCTTGCCTCACAAACACAAGGCCCTGAGTTCAATCCCCAGTACCGCAAAAAAAAAAAAAAAAAAAAAAAAAAAGTATTTAGAAGAAAATACTGTAATACAAGATCTTAAAATTCTATTTATATTTTTCTCTGATCTTTCCCAGTATGTTCTTGAACTCTATTGCATAGTACGGTGAATATGGTTAGCCAAGTATTTCAAAATAAATAGAAGGGAGGACTTTAAATGTTCTTAGCACAAAGAAATGATAGATGTATGAGGTGATAGATATGCTAAATACCCCAATTTGATCATCACATAAGGTATATATGTACCAAAATAGCACACTAGCCAGGTGGGATGTGCCCACCTATAATCCCAGCAACTCAAGGGATTAAAGCAGGAGAATTACAAATTTGAGGCCAGCCTCAGCAATTTAGCAAGACTGTCTCAAAATCTCAAAATAAAAAGTTAAAAAAGACTGGGTATATCAATATGTCAGTGGTAAAGTACCCTGGGTTCAATCCCTAATACAAAAAAAAAAACCTTATATACTGTACCTCATAAATATGTAGAAACATTATGTGCCAATTAAAAACAAAATTTAAAAGTTATAAAAGGTAAAAGATAAAATTTAAATGAAAAAGTTTAGAATACTTTTAAGGTCCCTTTCAGCTGCAAACTTATATGTGCTGATTATTTTAATGTAATTTCTTAAATGCTCAAAATTCCTTTAAAAATTTATACTTCTGCCAGGTGCTGTGGTACACACCTGTAATCCCTGGGGAGGCTGACAGGAGTATCTCAAGTTCAAAGCCAGTCTCAGCAAAAGTGAAACCCTGTCTCTACTAACTGAAATACAAAATAGGACTGAGGATGTGGTTCAGTGGTCAAGTGCCCCTGAGCTGAACCCCCAGGACCCACCACTCCCCAAATTTATACTTCAAACTAAAGTTCATTACTTACTAACTTCAGTTGTGATGATCCTGTTTTATCATCTGCTGGTAAAACTACCTTTTCAGGTACATAGCCTAAAATTCTGTACTGCAGGATTCTTTTTAATAAAATATTATGAATCTACTTTGTCTAAAGCTTTCTTTGAAAATATAAATATTCCAAATTTTCAAAATCAACTTTCACTTCAGTTCTTAAACTTCTCATATTTTCTCCAGCTTTTGAGACTTTATAGAAGTTGATTCCTATGCTGGCAATCTTCTTTTTACCCACCCACTTCCACACCTCAATCTCTCTCATGTTTTGATCCACATGCCTCATTGACTTCCATGACCTATTCACGACTCTGCCCCTGTTTTTGTACATTCTTCATGTTCCTATAGTACATTACATTCCTTTCAAAGGTTCCTTTATTCCCCCTAGCATTTTGCAGTATTTATCATATTAATTGTTCTTAATATAATTTGATTCTTAAACCTCAGTGGAAATCTAATAACTGATTCTCATTCACAGAAATACACAGGTTCTAGCCCTATCTGAGGATTCAATGGACTCTTGCACTAACACTAAAAATTGCTGGTTAACTTGTCCATGTCCTATATAAAAGATACAGGATTAGACCTTGTTTACCTGTCTACATGGTATCTAATGCAGTACTTGTAGTTAAGTGCTTAATAAATTATTAAATGAACACATGAGAATATGTAAAAATTCCTACTTCACTAAAAAACTCAACCAAAACATTTGGTCAGTATTCTAGCACATAAAGAAAAAAATTTATTTTATATTTATACAGTCTAATGTTTTATTCTAATGGTTTTAGTCACTCTTTAAAGCCACAAAACAAATCTCCAAACAAAATTTTAGACAAAACAAAGTTACAAGTACTATGAATGCATTCTTACTTAAGTGGCATCAGGGATACAAATCTCAATCTTGACTCTATACTTGGTTCCTCTAGCACTCTCTGAGGTTATTAGCCACAAGTGGATCACAAATGGATCTCTAGAATGGTGAAAACAGACTAACAATGTTTTATATATTTTTATATATATTTTATTTATATTATATATATTATATTATATATATATAAAATCACTGCTCTCCTAAGAGATGAACTCTTCTGAGTCAGTTCTCTTCCCCAACCCTGACTTTCTCAAAATAAGTTATCCAAGGGGGAAAAGCTGAAGCTGTTTTGTTGTTTGTTTTTTCATAAAATCTATATGGCTACCTACATCTGTATTTATCCTGTGTCTTATTAACATAATTGTCCCTCTTGATAACTAAGATCTAACCTCCCTAATGCTTAGAATCCTAACTCACAGGCATTTTATACCAACATCTATATGAACTATACTAATAACCAAATTCTCTAACTTAATGGAAATCCTAAACTATAAATTAGTCTTATGCACTCCCTACGTTCACTCCCTTAACATCTACATTTAAACATGCTCACTCTGCTTCCAACTTGGGCAAAAAACAAAAATCCTGGTGACTTCTATTACCCATACTTTTCAACATCAATCCCCCAGCTACCACTTTCCCCTTCTTTTCCTCTTCAAAAACAGGTGGTTTTTAAAGAATGGTCTATTGTCAATCTCATTTCATCTCCCACTCTCACCTCAACCTACTCTACACAAGCTTTCACCCTTCTAACGTAAGAGATCTTACTAAAAGTTAACCTTGTTGACAAATCTATACCTTACTTACTGTCTTAGTATCTCTAACCCAGTTGAACACTTCCTCCTTTGCAAACCCTGCCTTCTCTTGACATCTGCCATACTCCTTGGCTTTCCCCCTACCTCTTCAACCATTCCTTCTCTTTGTCCTTTATAGGCTTACCATCTTCTACCTAGCCATTCAATGAAAATTCTTTAAGGTCCTAGGTCCCAGAGTCCAAATCCAGACCCTCTTTTCCTCACAGTTTTCTCTGCTGCACACTTTATGATTCCTTTTTAATTCACATCAGTTTGTGATTATGCACTTGATTTTAAGATCATACATTTGATGTTTTTCTTCTCTATTTAATCAGAAACAAAAGAACAGGGGTCATGAATCTTCTTGCTCTCAACTATTCCACACACACACAGACACACACATATAGCAAATAAATATTTTTAAAAATAAAAGTATCATTTTCTACTGCCTTTTTCTAAACAATCTTTATAAACATATGAATCATATTCTTCATAATATTAAACTATGTCACTATGATCACTTAAAAATAAAACATTTTAAAAGTTAAAATTGTTTATGGCTATACATATGACTTTTAATTTCCAAGTTAGTAGGAACTTCATCTTCAATTTTAACTTAAGACTTTTAGTTTAAATTAACTTATTTTATTAGCAAATTATTAAAAGGAACACTTTAAATACATTGTAATAAAATCAATCCATGACTATATTTGGATTCTCAGTAATCTGTTATATATTATTGTTTAGTAAGACTCTATTTTCTGAATCATAACTATTTTCATACTTTTTAAAATTTTTTTTAGTTATAGATGGACACTTTATTTATTCATTAATTTTTTTATGTGGTGCTGAAGATCGAACCCACACATGCGAGGCAAGTGCTCTACCACTGAGCGACAGCCCCAGCCCAACTTTTAAGATGTTCAACACATAAAAGTATGACCAAATTATAAAGCTAAGTATGATAAGTATATGATTAAATATATAAATACATATGATTAAATATATATAAATATGATTAATAACCCACTAACATAGCAAACATATTGATTCCACACTACATGCCAGGCCCTACAGTAAATGTGGTTAAGTATTACATGTAAAAACTCAGTTAATTGTTTTAACAAACCTAAAAGGTACATAGTGTTACTATTCCTATTCCATAAAGAAAATTTTCACAAAAAATACAGCAACCTTCCTATGGTCACACGCAATAACTATATGGTATAGAGTCAAATCAAGATATTCTAGGATCAGAACTTACATTCATACTGCCTTGTGAATTACCTGTTGTCTCAAATATATTTATGTATTAATGGACAAGAGAAAAACAAGTAACATTTTGAATAGCTGTCAACACAGACATGAAACTAAGCCAGAAAAATAAATATTTTATCCTTCACTTTCACTACTAAAAAAAAATTAGAATAAAAGCACAAATTCCTACAGGCAAAAGGGAATGCCTTTTTTTTTTAATCTAAGGATAAAAGTAGAAATATAACTACAATGATATGCTGACAATCCTAAATACTCTCCCAAAATGGCTGTAAAAATTCAATGTGACCAACCCAACATTTTTAAGATTACTTTTTCTAAGTCCTTAATTTGAAATTTATATGGTATAAATGGATTAAAGTCACTAATACGATAAAATCTGATTACTCTGAAAATTTTTCGAATGACCATTTACTAGTTGTGCTCAACTTTAACACATCCCTTTTGATGAACAAACACTTTTATCTCTTTCCACCACGAAGCAAGAGCCTACTTCATAGATGGAACCCCTGATGCTACCCCACTGAGATTCACTACACTACTTGTTTAACTGGATGGTTCCTGAGAACTTCTTCAAACTTCTTATATACCTTCCAACCCCTTTCTCAATTGAGAATCACCCGCTGTGGTAAAATAAATCTTTGGTTACCTGTCCATAATTAATGATTAAAATATGGGTTAAATAAAGGTATCCTTTTAAAAAAAATTCTTGCTACATGATCCAAAGTATATGTCAGCAAGCATGGGTCAGATTTTAAATTTGGGGGGCTATCTACTATTTATATTATATTAAAAAAAAAAACACTCAAAGACTACAGAATTCTGTGAAATACAGTCTACTCTGTTCATTCCTTGTCCATCTTTGGCTCAAATCATAGGCATTTATCATTCCTTTCTCAGATTTTACATAAAAATATTTCTAGAATTTCGATTAGATTTTGAATAATATGATCATCTGAGGATGTGAACTGTGTAGCCCAGAAGGAAAATGGAAAGATACCAAGCTAAATGGCTTATTATCCTGAACCTCTGGCTAAACAAACTTCTTTTTGTATGTTATTTCATATAAACAGCCAAGAGAAGTTTGCCATTATCATAAGGTATTGTTAAAAGTTGTTAGCAATGGGAAGAAAACATAATAAAGGACCTGAAAGACACTGATTTCCACTAGACATAATATCATTAAGAACTTCCCTTACTAATTTTTAAAGAAAAGTCAGTAATTTCGAAGGATATATGATTTAACCATGCCAGGTTTAAACTTACTAACCAGGAGCATGGAAAAAAAACTCTTAACCTTCAGTGTATTCATCTATATGACAGGGTAAGCAACAGCCATTACCTCAGAAAGTAGTCATAATTTAATAAATAATTTTTATCATATGATGTTCTAACCACTGAACCTGACGTACGAGTCGGCTGTTACTTTATATTCTGTATTATGAACTACATGTTGACCCTTTATGTTGGGGGGCAAAAAAATCTTTCTTCAAACAGGGAGAAAAGTTTTGAGTATCTTTTCAACAAATTGTTTAAAATGAGGGTAGATCAATTAAGACTTTATGAAAATAAGATCCAATTAATGTGTGGCACCAGTATGATCTGTGTTTACTAGGCTATTCACTTCATTCTTATGTCTGCAATACTCATAAAAGTCAATTTTTCCAATTTTTCTTCACTTTTGTGTTGTTGTTATTTTCATTGCTAGATCAAACCCAGGGCCTTGAACACGCTAAACAATCACTCTACCACTGGGCTACATTCCCCAGCCCAACGTTTCACTTTCTTTTCACAATTCTGTCCAATCTAAAAACCTCTGCTGTTCATTACATTTTAATTTCTAAACATCAGTATGAATACAATTCTTATTTTTATGACTATTCTAATATACAAACAAAATCACGAATTATTTGCTATTTAATTATTCTATAAGGCACAAGATTAAAACACCAGTCCCTAAAATTCTTGAAATTTCCAACTTTAGGATTATAAATCTGATACTATTATAACAAAGTATGAGTTAATTTTCATCTATAATCTTTAGAACTAGTATGTATTTTCTGACTTTTTTTTTTTAACTGTAAAAGCTACTCTACAGAGCAGTAAACTTAATTTGTGTCACTATTTTCAAACTTAAACATCATAATCCAATAAACTGAAGGATTCCGCCTATCTCATAAGAAAACTGAAGTCCAAACATAACACAATTTGTCAAAGGACATACATTTAGAAAATATAAAATTAATCAAACACAGGTTTCCTGATTACAAGTTTACTATTTTTATTACATTACTGATTCCTTCTCAGAACTTTAGTTTCCCCCCATCATCACACAAGCTTGATCACTAAAAACTTATTACAGCCTACACAAGGCAAGTCCGCTAAGCTATTTGCAGAACTCTTAGATGCCTATAATTTCTTTAGAAATGTGTGAAAATTAATGTAGAATCTTAAAATATTATAATTAAACTCAGAGGTCTATTTACTCAATTGTGAATTTAAAAAAAAAAACAGCTTGAAAGACTTATTTCCACAATTTAGTCAACCATTACAAACTCATTTAATAATGCAGTTCATATTATCAATAAAAATTTGTCATTTGAACAGAATGCAAAACTCATATATTTTATTCATTACAATCTGATTATGTCTTGCTTATAAAACAAAACCAAAAGCCTATTCAGAATCAAGGTTCCCACAAACCAAATTAGGGATGCCCTATTAAAACTCATTTAAAACACAAATAAATACACAAACAACAAAATTTAACTTCTTAAAATAACATTTTGAAATTTTGTTTTTAAGTTGTCATATTTGCTAAGCAAAATTTGTGCAATAAGAAACCGTTTTTAAGACATCATGAACTTGAATCTGGTGAAATAAAAATCACTGTCTACTAATTTAAAGATGGAAAATCCTTAAACTATTCTTAAAATATCAATGTAAATAATCTTAAGAATACAACCAGTTTCATTTTTAGTCATGCTTCAGTTTCAACACTCAAAATAACTATTACTTCACATACAATGAAATTGTTTCAGACACTGCATGTTTCACCAAATCGCCTATAATCTGGTGTTACCACACCCCAGAACTAAATCAGAGTTAAGGCAATATATGTAAAGATATCTATTTGTTTGCATTTTTATATTATACTCTCTGCCAAGACAAGCTGTGTGCCTGTTTTTTATCAGTGAAAGAAATCAAGTAGGTCATACCAACATGACCAAAAGTCAGGCCAGTTAACATTCAAAACCCATGGATTCTCTAGTACTTCCTCTGGAATAGGTTACCAACATCTTCACCACCACCATAGAAAACCTAGGGTCTATACTATAAATCTCATTACAATTCAGTTTTAACTTAAGCAGAAGTTATGCCAGACTTAGTAGTCACCTAAATTTTCTTAATACCATAATTTTTCTTTCAACTATCCTTTTCCATCAGTGAAACTGAATCTCAAGTAAGACTGCTTTAAGTATGGATGGCAAACAACTGATGACTGCCTCCTCTGTAATAACCAAAGATGCTCAATTTTATGTATATATAAAGCTTCCAAGAGTATAACTGTTCTTGATTTTTCAGTACTTCATTCTCAAATTCCATACAAATAAAAAATTACCATTTTCACCCAATTTGCTAGGGAATATTGACACTGCTTTGTATCCCGTATACTTAATAACTTCTTAATTACAAAGTAATTAACTTTCACCAAATTATTCATAATTTCACCAAAAGAGCTTCTCACAAAACTAAAAATCTTCACAAATTTAAAATTATTTCTAAAATGGTAAATTTAACTCCTATTATTTAACATTCTTTGTTTTTAGATATAATTAGAAAAGTAACTTAAAATCCTAGAATAAGTTCGTCAATTTTTTTCTAATATACTTAAATAATACATGATTTTCCTGAAGTCAATAAAAAGTTTACCAAAACAGAAAGTTACTTTAAATGGATATGGTTCAGTACTCTCTGCTAACTAAAGGTCAGTTGGCTTAATATTATAGATATTTTTCTATGAATACTGGTAAGAATGAAATTAACCTGTTTGGTATTACTTGTCCAGTAATTTGCACAGGATACAATTTTTTTTACAATTCCACAGTGACATAACAGATAATCACAACACTGATGTAAGAGAAGAATGACTTCAGTAGATAAGAGGAATTTCCAGATCAAAACAAGCACAACAAAATTAAAAGCTTGTGGTCTATCTTACAAAGAAATTCTGGATTAAAGAAATTGACTCTGGACTTATTTACCCTAAAACTAACCTAAGAATTAATTCAAAAGTCTTTATTAAATTGTTTAAAACATACAATCTTTAAACAGATTGACAAAATGAATTATCTCTCCAACAATTTCCAAATAGAATACAAGTTATTATGGTTTTAAATTCCATAAATTTCTATACAGAAGCAGAGAGATGAAAGAGCCAAGGTTCCTTCATATACTTGTGTCTTGTGATCATGACCAACAGAAAAAAGCTTCATCAACTCAGGATATTTCAACCAATCAAATATTCCTTACTGTTCACTGTTCCACATCAAAAGTCATAGCTAGAATTAGCAGCATATTTTTTCTAAAGTCTATCCACAACACAATTTATTCTTTATATTTACCAATTTTTCCCCTTATTTCCGAGGTTTAATCATTTCATTCCTGATATTATACAGTAAACCAATAGTACCTTCTGATGTTTTTGAAGTGGTGCTGTCGATACTACCACTGCTATATTCGAAAAATTACACATAGTTGTTCCTGAAATAAAAATATTTTTAAGGAAAACTTTAATACAACACCCTAAAGCTATAATTAGAACAACCTTTACTACCATTACTAAAGTTCTGGTAACGGCAAACCCAAACCCTACATGGCACATGATTCTTGCCAATTACTACTCAGAGAACGTTAAAAGGTAGGCCATTATTAGCCCATTTTACAGATCAGAAAAAATGGACCCTCTCAATACTGTGCTATCTCCTAAAAATTATACAAAACACCATTACGTGGTTAGGTAAGAACAATTCAACTCCCCTTTTATGTTCATGCGACTTTGTAGTTTGAGTCAAAAGTATTAAGAATCTTAACATATTTCACTTATCATTTTTGTAAATCTCTCAAAAAAAATTTCAAAGGTACAAGTACCAACAGAATAAACGTGGAAGAAATGATTTAGTTCTGTTCCTTCAGCTACTACTCCCACTTAATATTTTATTCACTATGTTTTTGAGATATTAAAGCCCTATTTTAGCCTACCAAGTTAAGTTTCTATTTCACTGATAATACAAAAACAAACAAACAAAAAAGCCACATGAACCTCAGCATATGCTGCTCCAACCCCTCCAAAAAAGACTAACAGGGATTAAGTCTTAAAAGTACCTCAATAGAGGATAGGAATTCCTGACTCAAAAACCTGTCTTATGTTACCTATTTTTCTAAAATTCATCTCCTAGGTTTTAAACCTTAACTTTCACATTAATCAATTTCCTCTAAATAAACGTAGACCTAAGATATATACTTAAGTAAATCCTATTCAGAGTTCCTATTCAACTCTGAATTTGAGACTACCAATAATCTATGAAAACCAATACTTAAGCCACGTGGAAAATGTAATTACAGAGCAACAAAAATGTATTCTACAACATGGTTAAGTGCCTCAAAAATCTTCATCTTTACAAAAATTATTACAATCAAAGAATAACATTATGAAAAGTGTTTATTCAACTTTCTAACCTGCAAGGTTTCTCTAGGTCTACTTTTCTATTTTGGAAAATTAAATTTCAAGAATGCAACAGGGTTGAGCACTTAAAACAACATTACTATTTCTAGTCCAAAATCACAGATTTTCAGATTAGAAAAATTTCAATCCACTCTTTCACAAATAAGATAACTAAGGAAAAGAGAAATGCCAAGATTTTTTCAAGATTACCTGCAATTTGTCAGCAGGGCTTAAGACTCCCAATTCACATCTCCTAACTCAACTCAATTCTTTTACTTGAAAGAATTCTAATACTAAAAGGAATAATTTTTAAAAAGCAAATAACACTAGTTTTAAAAAAGTAAATATTACATCATTTTAACAAATTAAAAAACCATGAACCCAATTCTGAAAATAACTATGGCTTAGAGAAAAATACAATCAAAGCATCTACAATCTGATAAAAATGCTAGAAATTTTGGGCATGTCATAAATATACAGATGCCTCTAAAGTGACAACTAGAAAGTAGACTTAATAAACCAACTAGTTTAATTACTTGAACTAAGAAACAAATTACAAGTTCACCTTTCTCCAAAAAATATTTGTTTTTTCTTAGTCTATAAAAAGTTTGCCTATACTTGGCTCCATCTAAAAAATAAGAATTCTGACAAATGCTTGAAAAATGTCCTTCTGCTTTAAACTCAATCTCGTGTTTTAAAAAAATATTTCTGAATCTGAATAAAATTATACCAGTGTTAAAAACCAATTTTAATATCCTATCAAATTTCATTAACTGTTAAAAATGTTTTAAAACTTAACATAAATGGTAACAATTAGTCATATTTTATAATGCCAAAAGCAAAAATAATGCTTGGATTATGAACATTCTCTTTTTCAATCACACCTGAAATAAATGCACCAATTTAATTTTTTTAAACTATCAAATTTAATACTGCCCTTTAAACTGCATATTCTTTTTAACTGAAATCCAATCACTGTGATTCTATCTGCAAGTTAACTAAAGATGCTGACCAATACCCCATTTTTTAACTCATGAGTACAAATATACACCCCTTCCTAAATTGCTAATTTTCTTATTTTTCTAGAACCTGCAATTTGACATTTGGATTTTCCCATTTAAAATGCGGCTCAATTTATCAGTTAACATATCAACAAATCATTCCCAGACAGAAGCAGAAGCTACAAAAATTAATTTCACTCACCAAATAGTCTTCAAACCATTATTAAATGAATTCAATATGAAGCACAACAAAGTAAAACTTAAATTTAAGTCTGAAGAATAAATTAAAACAACAGAAAATACTGCAAAAGAAATGAGCATGTGCTCACTTAGACATACAATTTCAAGATCTATTAAACAAAAATCATCAGAAACCTGGTGATCCAAAACATTTTTAAAGTTAAGACTCAAAAAATATCAAATGAAATTAACCCAGATAGCCACACACCTAGATATATAGTTGGAGGGATATGAAAGCACCTTCAATGGTGCCTTGCATCCAGTATACACAGTAAGCAATATGTTGAAAGAATAAAAAGAAAACGAATCAAACTCCAAGTTCTAATAAGAACTCTTAACAGTCTTAAAAGAATATGCCAACAAGACTGTTCTGATAAGCTGAAAACTGCAATCAAGAAAAACAACTTCCATGCAAAACAGGCTGATTTTGATAAGTAATACACTTAGACAATTCTTATTGTACTTTAAATCTGAAAAACACACTAGGAATATAAATTCATTTTACTAATAATTAAATCAAAATCAAAAACTTTAAATGATTCCTAGAAGGATCAAACATTCCCATAATTTGGCCAAACACCATTAGCTGCTTCATTTAAAAAAAAAAAAAAAAAAAAAAGTAAAATTACTGAAAGTCTTCAAGAAAACACAGCAATTCTCAGTGACTTGGACTTTTTGATTTTTTAAAGAGATGCAAAGATGAGTTTTGTAAAACCTGCCCCCCATCTTTAAAATGGAATATTATCAACCTGTGATAATTTTCTCAAATAGCAAGGAATACAAAGAAATCCAGTTACAATTTTTGTCAAATATTTATAAACATTAAAAATTTCAAATGTTGGTTAGTAAATCTTGAACTACTTCAAACTCATTTTGGCTAAGTATTAAATAAAACTACCCTAAATCACTACTTGAAAACCAACACACCTTAAGTGTGGAAATGAATACACTGTTATGTCTACATTAGATTTATTAAACTAAAGTACCCTTGTGTATTCAACAGCTGTGAGCAGTCATCTATAACTGACATTGAATCTTAAGAGATTTATGCACACAAAAGCTAGGAGATGTACTATATCCAAAATAAAACAAAAGCTAACAAAATCATGCCCATGACTTCACCTCACAGTATTCATTCTGAGCTAAGTGAAACTTCCTAATCATTACAGGGGCCCTGATGAGGTAACACCATAAGTATCTCAAAGCAGTTACAATATCTCATAAACTCAATGCATTGCCTAAATTTCAAAGGCATGGTATGCTTTGGTGTGATTGCTTTTAATTGTCCTAAACACACTATAAACAACCTAAATCAGTTTAGGTAAAGAAAATACTATAGAAAGCATAGCTCCTTTAAACTTTACAGTAACTACTTTTCCATTCACAATGCTAAAATGGAAGGTCACTTCTGGGAAGCAATTTTTAGAAATTACTAAAATATTCACTTTGAAAACCCACAAAACTAAGAAACAGGTATTTTCCAAGCTATTAAACAAAATATATCGCAATATAAACACATACACAAAACTTTTTATTAGCCAAGTTCCATCCTACAGTAGATATATGGATAAAAATCAAAACTCCCAATGTCTTTCAATAATAGTTCCTTAACTGAAAGGGGGGGCATACAAAGAAAATTAACAAAATCAATGAAAGCCTGTTAAAACGTCTGGTTTTACAATTAGGCAAATGTATGTTCTGGTAAAAGCAAAAACGCGCCGCTAGCCAACTATCATCACACAACCGAACTCCTCCAATAAAAAATCCAGCTCTTAATTTAAAGAAAGCAAAAGAAAAGGACGAGCAAATTAACGAAAAAAAAAAAGAAAGAAAGAAAGAAAAGGAAAGAAAAAGAAAAGTCTTGCCAAGGTTCCGCTGTGGCTGAATAGCCTGCTTGTGAAATGCTAATGCCACTTCGAAGCAGTTAGTCACCAGCTATTGTGTAGGGCAAGAGAAAGCCGAGCCGGCCGCGCGTGCAAAGCAAGCGAGCTTGCGCGCCCTCCCTCCTCGCGCCGCTCTCGCCGCCGCTGCCGCCGCCTCGCGCGCGCCACCGCGCCCGCACGGACGCGCGCGCCGGCCCCTCCTCCTCCGGCCTTGCACTGCACAACACTCATGACGTATCTTTATTTCTAGCACATTAACAAAATATCACAAATAAATTGTCCGCAGCCCCTGCGGCCCGGGGGTGCGGGTTCCCCCAGCCATTGCCCCCCGAACCCCTCACACGGGCCTCCCAACCCTCCCCGTAGCCTTTGAAGCTTTCACGTTCTAGGGCCAAGTTTTTGTCTCTGTAAAAAATTGCGGGAAATTCAATTTTTATTCGACTCAGGGAAAAGTTTCTTTGCTCTGCGACGTGAATGCCTCACCAGATTCTGGTAGGTCCTGGGATGCTCCTTCCCGGTCCAGTCGGTGCGCCGGGGCAGCAGCTGCGGGGAGAGGACGCCCCGTGAGCCCGGCCCCCGGCCCCGGCCCGCCCGATCCCCTCCCCCGCCCTCCCTGCGCCCCGCCGGGGACCCCGAGCCCCGCGCCCCGCGCCCGGGCGGCGGCGGCGACGGAGCGGCGGCCCAGGGGCGGCCGTGCGGTGGCGGGACGCGCCGGGCCGCCGCCGCCCTTACCTCCTTTTCGGCCACCTCGCGGATCAGCACCTGCAACAACAAAGCGGGGAGAGCTAAACCCCGCGCCCCGGGCCGCGGCCCCGCCGCCGCCGCCTCCCTCCCCCACGCCCGCGAGCGGCGAGCGGCGAGCGCCGGCCCGGCCCGCGCCGCGCGCCGCCGTACCTGAGCCGCCTGCTGACAGGGTCCATCTTCCAGGAACCGGGCGATGAGGAAGTAGAGCTCTGCGCGGGAGAGAGGGACGGGGAGACACACAGGCTGAGCGGCCGGGCGGCGGGGGGCGGGGGACCGCGGGCGGAATCGCCCGGTGCCAGCGGCCCCGCAGCCCCCCGACTTACCCGATCGCAGCTCCGAGAGGCCTTTCCTCTCACAAGACATGTTTATGGGTCACTTCGGGGCCGCCGGCGGGACACCCCGCCGCCGAAGGGAAGCGGGGATGGTGCCGCCGCCTGCCCTATAGCTGTCAGTGTGTGTTCACGAGCCGAGCCTCGGCTCCACCATTCAAGCAACGGCGGCGGAGGCGGAGGAGGAGGAGGAGGAAACAACAACTCTCAGGCAGCGGCTACGGCCGTAGCCGCCTCCGCCGTGGATCCCTCCGCCGCAGAAAGGAGTCCGCTGCCTTCGCGGCCCGGGGTTCGCCGGAGTCCTCGGCTCGCGCCCCCGTTCTCCACCCCGGGGAGAAAAAAAAGGTGCTCCGGACCCCTCGGCCCCAACGCCCCGCACCCGCCACGGCGCGACTCTCGCCCCTCCTCCCGGTCGGGAGTGCGATTTATTTATTTATTTCCAATCGGAGAAGATGTCGGAGCCGAAGCCGCCGGTTGGCTGGAAGGCGCTTTCTCTGTGGAGGCCGATAGCGGGAGGGAGGGGGCCGGGAAGGCTTCGCGGAGGGATCTGACGCACACGGTGCCGCAGCACAGGGTCTATTCAGCGGCGCTGGCTGGGGCTGAGATGGAAGTTAGTTTCTATGTAGCAGAAATAGGAAACAAATGAAGCAAAACTGCCCAAAGAGGGGAAATGCCCGGAGGATGGGTCTCACTCTCACGCGCGCACACAGACACACGCAGAGAGCACTCTCACGTTGGGCAAACTCGGGATCGCACTGCCTTGCCCGAGTTGAATGATAGTGTTTGGTTTCTGTCTCTTGCCATGTGCATGTGTATAAATGCTGCGGATTGGCATCTGTGTAAGTCTTGTCCTGCGTTATTTCTGCAGCCTATGCAAGTGTTGTGTAATTTATTGGAGTGCTGTATATTGAAATTGAGGTTTGGGCTGCTTTTTGTTAAGCACTTGGCGTTTTGGAAACCCGTTATTTGCTGAAGCCACCTCTGCATATTTCTTTTATTACTACCATTGCCTTAAGCGTACGTTTTTTTAAGATTTTTTTTTTTTATTGTTAAACCACGGCAAAGCGAACTCCTGATTTGTACTTCAGATACTCTTTCCTGATTACAAAAAGGCTAGTGATGGCTAATTAGGGATTTGGGATTAAAGAACCTTAAAGCTTTTAAAAATGTTTACAAGAAGGGATAATGTTAATGTGAGAGAAAGGAAGGGACGCTAATATTTATCTTTTACTGATCTGGAGGTAATTTAGTGACAGATCGATAACCTACCCGAAGGATACTGAAAGAGTATACTACAGTTTAGCCAAGGTGATTAGTGATTAAATAATTTAAATTATCTGTGTATCTTGCAGTTGACTTCGTCATGCTAATTAATGGCTTCTAATTTGAGGTGTAAACCATTCCTGTTTACAGTTAATCATGAAAAGACTTCTTGAAAACTGACGAAAAGAGAAAAAATTAATCTTTCGTAAATCAGTATGTAATTACCGGTTTTATATGCTAAATCATACATCTGTGTTTTGCTGATGAGGATAAGGGCCTTGTTTTTTAAAAAAACGAATATGGGTGAAATTAATGGAAACAATGGAAAAAGCCATTTGTTAGAAAACAAGGACACCAAGTGATATTTATCTCCGGATGATTTAAGCACTTTCCAAAAAGACTTGAGAGTTCAATTCTTTTAAAGGTTTGCATTTTAAAGGAAATTAGGGTAGTCATTCTTTTGTTAACATTTAACAAAAGATTCTCCATAAAATTCTTAGATGATAAACTGCGTTTTATGGGTTTGGTTTTAAAAGGTTATTTGTGAGGAAAGGACCAACAAGCTGTATTGTGATTTTCTAGATTGTTTCCTCAAGCCTTGTACCCTCCTAGCTCCTTACATTCCTAGTGGGAAATACTTGCTGCAGTTGCCTTGGGCTGTGCACTACAGACTGCACTGTTGTAATGCCCTATACTAAAACATCCAAAAATCATCATACATGGAAGGAAGAAGGAAAAAAGTCTCTATCCCTTTGGAATAATAGGATGTGAAATTACCTTTTGCAACTCTATCATAACAAAATAAAAATGGGAAGTTACCATGATTTGTCCTATTGCAGTCTAGTTATTAGAATAACTATTATTTCTCGACATAGCTATCTTAGATTTCTGAAAATATTTGCCTCTTTAAAAACATTTGATTCTATTCTAATTATTATAAGCAAAGTAACCTACTTCTCTATTGTTAGGCTTCAAAATATAGATATTTTACATGCTTTTTTTGCAGTTGTACTTATTCTCTGATGCTATCTTAACTTTTTTAAAAGTATGTTTTTTAAATAATCATGATATCTTACATTATTGTGTTGTTGTTCAAATAAACCAATTTTAGGAACTAAAAATTCTATTTGGAATTTTCCGGTTTTGAAATGCTATTAGTTTGAAATGATACTAGTTTGATTCTTACCAATAGATATTGTATCCTTGTAAAGGAAAATAAACCAAAGTATAACAAGGAATATAAAATTACTCTGAGTAAAGTTCTCAATATGTATCTTATGGGTGTGATATAAACATGGAAAGCTAGTTTGATTGTCTCATGTATGTTTTTCATTTGAGAAGCCATTAAAACTTCTTCTTAAATATGCTACTAAGCTTCTAAAAAAAAGTTCATGAAAAGTCATCTTTTTTTAAATATGATATTCCTGTCAATTTTACTAATCTTTGACAATATTTTTAGTTTCTTTTTAAAATGTTAAATTAGAAAATAGTTTTAACACTGCCTTTGAACTAATTGCTATAAGGTTGTTTTAAGAAAATGTACATTTCCTGACAAAAATTAAAACTTCTCTTCAACCAAATAAACTAATTGTTTTTAGCAATGGATATTAAATTGAACTTTACCCAGTCCTTCAAGTGTAATTAAAAACAATATTCCACATAACCTTTTAATTTCTTTAAACATAAAACATATTTCTGAATTCTGGTATCATCAATTAACTAGAGAGTCTATTAATCAATTCATTATGTGTATGTACACAAAAAGTTTATACATATCAAATAGAAAGAAAATCTTATTTGGAATTCCTATATTGTAGTTCAAAAAGTAATGACCTTTACAGTTCTTTTTTTAGCTAACTCTTTTGCATTTAAGAATAATTCAGATTCCATCAATATCCCTTTTTGTTTATTTATCTTAACTTTTTATGTATTTCAAAAATAAAATGTCAACTTAAAAAGATCTTCATGCATTTTAAATAAGAAGGCCAACGAAAAATAGTTCAAGTTTGGAAAACCAACAACTAATATTTTTATGATACAATCTCTTTAAGAGAATTATAAACTTTTTTAAAATGTAAAAGTTTCTGTGAAATTAATCACTACTTTTCACATGGCATCATATGAAACAAGGTAAACATTTTATAAAAATTTTTGTCTTGATAAGCCATTATTTCAATAAAATTTTTGCTAGGTCCATCCTTTCTAGAATAAGATGAGATGGAATTTTTTAATTTGAAAAATTCCACTACATTTATGAAATATAGTTTGTTTCCACTAGTATGGGAAATAATATATAACTTCAAAAGTCTACAAATAAAACTTGTTAAATCATATGTTAAATCTTATTTCTGTCTTGATATAATGCTGCTTTCTCTAGCAAAATTTTTGCCCTATGAAATACAGAAATAGATGACATCTTTCTCCACAAAATACCTTTAAAAATGCTCTGTCAATAGGGTCTTGTTTAACAAACCACATTTCTCCTTGTGGCTTACTCTCCGATATTGTGTGTCTCTGTCCATGCTTGACTTTCTCTCAACACATACATTTTTCTTCCTTCACAAAGCATGAATATTTATCAAATTTGAAGCACTTGAATAGATATACTATTTGACTTCTACAGAAAGAACAGGGATAACCAATTTTAATAAATTATTTAAATTTTTGTTATTACTTAACATTATTTAACACTTTTCCCTGACATCTCACTGAGAAACCTTTAATAAGAGCACGTTTTCTTTTAATCTGTAACAAAGATTAGCTGGTCCCCAAAGATTATATAATCCCTTCTGTATTTACATGTTGTTAGTAATTCACTCAACCTTTTTCCCCTCCCAATTAAATAATCCTAGTAGTTTAGAATTTTTATAAATTTTCATTTGCAAAAGAAATACACATCTTCATGGAGTAATTTGTACTTTTTTTCTAAGTCACTTCATGAATTTAACAGTACAATTACAAAGATTAAAGGAGAAAATCAATTTTAGAACATATTTCCCCTAGATTTGGAGCAACACAGTGGATGAAGTAGAAAAAGCTGTTCCAGATGGCAGGAAACATAAAAGAGAAGTCTGCAGGCATATTCTATCATAGGAAGATGTCTGATGGACAGGGAGTGGGCTGGGCTGAAAGGAGAACAGTGGAAGAAGAGAAGGTAGACATAGGGGGTTGGAGAATGCAGAGACTCTGTAACGTTGCAGGTGATTGTGTTTCAAATAAAGCTTACTATTATTAATGAGATTTTAAGATAGAATTTGAGGATAGGAGTTAAATAGTCTTTTGCCTTTACCTATGCTTGAATTCATAAACTTCAAGAACCCCCCAAAAGAAAAATCATTAGTTATGGAAAAAGAAGTAGAAACTTATCTGACAAGTCTGAATCTGTACATAATAAAAAATAAAAAAATATTAGGAACCAAAGTTAAAATACTGTTGGTAAGAAAGAAGAATGGTTTGAAAGAAAAAGATCTCAACTGTCAAATGTTCATTGGTAACATCCAACTCAAAACTGAGACCAAAATTAGATTTAACTGATCATGTAATTTAAAAAAATGTTCTTTTCACTTTTAGAATTCCTATGACACCTAATTATACAATCCTATTTATAAATTGCCCCCCATACATATCAGTACATGTGTGTACGTGCACACACTCTCTTGGCAAAAATCACCTTGACTTGTTATAGTCGCTTTGATGGATATGCTCCTCCATATTTATCGAAATAATGATTAGCTAACTAGCACAAAGAATAAGTTCTATCCTAGAGTTATGAAATTTAAAATAATATTGGTAGCAAGTAGCTCTTTCAGTTGAGATGTGTGCTAAATTTTAAGAGAAGTTTATAATTTCATTTTGAGATTACATGTAAAAATTCCATTGCACTCACAAGTTTTATGCTTACTTTTGAGTGCATAAAATTGTAGGTGCAGATAAAAATGGTTATAATGGATTTTCAAATTCTCATCAAAAATTACTAAATGACTGGTTTACAGACAAACTAAAATGACTTTTAAGTAGTGTATTGTAGTAAGAATATATGGGCTATTTCCTCTCAACAGTTAACAGAAGTAATATCATTGGACATCATTAGGAAATATCTTTCCTAACAACGCTGAGTAAGTAGTAATATACAAAAAGGAAGAAATATATTATCTTTATTCTACCACCCTCACCTCTCTGATTTGCACATGTTATACTTTATACATATTTTCATCATTCAACATTTTGGGCTTTTTGGTAAAAGCATGTATGAGATTTCCATCTTTCCCTGATATTCCCACATTTTCAGTTTTTTCAAAGTGTCTATAAATTTTCATTCTCTTTCATCACTGAAACTTTAGTTTATAATGGCCAACCAAATATGAGAAATAAGGTATGTCATTAACTTAAAAAATTCCCTATTGTATATTAAGAACTCTAAAAATACAAAGATGAATTTATTCTTTGCTTTCTATAGTTGGGACTGTCACATTAAAATCTTCAACATCTCTTATTTTCAGATGTTCTGGTTACTATACAAAAGATGAGAAACAATTTACTCAATTGGTATCAAAAGGAGGAAAAGTCTTCCTTCTTTCCTCTGCTTTTCAGTAAGGAAAAACAAATCAAGTGCTAAAGAGGAAGCATTTTCTGCTTGTGCAATATATCCATTTTTGTATTATTAAATTTTTCTTATTTCAACACCTTTGCTAAAGTCAAGGTAAACATGGCCTCTTCAGATATAAGATTTTAGTCAGAGAATGTACTGTATTTGTAAAAATTATTTTGCATCTCTCAGACTCTAATTTGTGAAGTTCCCAGGACTTATATTGACTGAAGCCTCTCTCTGATTAATATTGCTTAACTTCACTTCTTTAATATATTTAGATTGGGAAACTCATTTAATTTTCAGGTCCAGATCCCATTATACCTAAAAAAAAAAAAAAAAATTAAAAAGCAATTTGTATTGTACACTTGATGGCAAATTTCCATGGCTCAGTAGTGAAGATCTTTTCCCCTAATGACTATTAAAAGGCATTTTTCTATTAGAATAATAATTACAAAAGGTCATTTCCTCTTTCAATCACCCCATTTATTTTCTTTTTCATTATTTTATCTTCCTGTTTCCCTTTCTAAATGTTAAAAATATTTTAATATAAATTGTTTTCTAAATGTTAAAAAAATAAGTAAGAACATCTGTCACAGTTCAGGTGACCCATTATTTCTATGAAGTCGTTTCTTTTGCCTGGGCAAAACTGAGTTGACAAAAGCATCAAGTCAATCTCTAACATCTGTCACTGTGCCCATATACCATTCTTTTTTTTTTTTTTTAACACTTTTTCAGTTGTTGATTGACCTTTATTTCTTTATATGTTGGTGCTGAGAATCAAATCCAGCAACTCACACATGCCAGGCAAGTGTTCTACCACTGAGCTACAACCCCAGCCCAACTATTCTTAATATTATGGTATCTTCATGGCAACATTCTTATTTCCTCTTTGTGTGTCAGCTGAAGTTTGACCCACATTATTCACTTTTTTCCACACAGAGATACACAACTCACTTAGAGCTAATCCAAGGTATAAGAGCTAATTTGAGGCAGCAGATTAGTTTCAGGTCCCAGATTGTTTCAGGCTACAAGTGGAAAGCAGAGGTTTCAGTGATAGTCTGGCCAGTCTCCAGAAATAATCAATTATTAAAATCTGACTTTATTTAGGAACAATAACTCAATTTATTGAATGGACTGCAAGAGACGTGTCAATGTACTTAGAATTCAGTTTAACTACAAAAAATTCATATGCCTTAAAATACAGACAATGAATGTACTTATTACATATAGACTGTTTTTGTATCTTAATTGATTTTGGTACAAAATGTATATATTTTACAAATTCTAGCAGGAATCAAGTCTACCAAATTAATTTTAGCAACTGCAAATTAACACAAAATTTGCGAAATAATCACTTGAGTGTGCTATAGATTCATGCAGTTTTTTAAAAAACACTTTGAGTGAGGGTATGATTTTCATATTTTCAAAACTAATTACTGATTTCTAACAAGTTAGCTTTTGTTGTATGACTGAACCTGGAGAGGTTTGAGTCAAGAAGTCCTCTAAGCCCCAATTATATTAAAACTTACAAACTAGAGTTGAGTTGCATTGGCTCAGAAAATTGTATGATATAGAGAGTTTTTCCTTTCCTTTTAGTTTTTAAAGTTACAAACATATTGTAGTTGTTTAAAAATGTAATCTTGGGCTGGGATGTAGCTCAATAGTAGAGCACTTGCCTAGCATGGTCAAGGCCCCAAGCTCAATCCCCAAAACTGCAAAAGAAAAAAGAAAAGTTTACTTGTCTCCTATTAAGATATCTTTCTAGAAATCAAGTTACCTTAAATTAGGAGAAAAATTTTACAACTCTTTATTTTGGAAAAAGTTCAAACATTTTAGAAAGTAAAGAGAATAGAAAGATGACAACCCCTACCCACAGGCACCTAATTTCCAGTACTTAAAATTACCCACATTTTGACAATCTGGTTTTATCTATCTTCCCCAACTAACCCCCTTTCTGATTGAAAGTTTAAAGTAAATCTCATTGGTACCCCTGTAAAAAGTTTGGTGTGTACTCCAGAAGCAAATTCCTTACTTTCTTTATTGATTGATGGAACTATTTATTTACTATCTCATATTATACACTTGTTGAGTGTAGTATCATATTCTAGACTTTGCATTAAAGCCATGAAAATTGATCGGCTGGTCAGGTCATTGGAACCGTTTTTAAGAAGTTCTCTGGTGATTGGAATTTGTAAAGTGCTAACAAATAGAATTGTATTACTCAACTGCTAAATGGGTTTAAGCAATCCATGGTGCTTCTCTATGACTCCCAGTCAATCTTTAGTATGACATGGGAGATCCTTAGTTACCTACCCCCATCAAACTCTCTACACTCAACTCTATCTACTTGACCACAATCATTTTACAGTCCTTCTACATGAAAATATTTAGTATTCCAAATATGTCTGTTTTATTTTTTGCCCATACTGGACTCTATTTCTGGAATCTTCACTCCAAAGCAGGTAATCATCACCTCTCTGGGAAACCTTACTTTACCCCTTTCCTCCCAGAGAGCAAACAACTAGTACTTCCAAAGAACTTTCTATATATCTCTAGAGTAGCACAGCATTTGGATATATTTTAACTTTATATTTTTCTGAATCACTAAACTAAGAGATTTTTAGGATGATCCCTAAATTTTGGAATCCTGTATCCCCATGATATGGAGTAATTCAGAATATACAGTAGGAACTTAATAAATTCAGTGGAGTTTTTTTTTTCCTCAGAATGTGTGTGTCAAGTAAATAAACCATGGTCATTTCTAGAGTTATATTAGGGTGATTCCTAACAATGACCCTAGTTTGCTATGATTTCACAAGACCAGCAGTGGCACATGAAACCATTGATAGTTTTCCCATTGAAATGAAGGAAACAAAGAATGCATTGTATTTAAAAGAAGCAACAGAAAATCATGTGACATTTGGATATTCGCTCTACCCTTTCAGTCTTCATAATGGTATTATTTGAATATAAAATGAAGGAATGCTATGATTGATGAAAGAAGGTCACAGAATACAAAATAAAAGCATATTATGGACCTAATAGTGGCAAATTTGTGGTCCTAATCTAAAGTGATGGACATCACTTCTCTTTCCTCCACCACCTCAAATTGTCTTTTGCCGCTTAAATATTTAGTACAATTTTCTTACATATATTTTATCTCCACCTTATATTTTGAATACTTAAGAATCAGAGGTAAACAAATATCTAGTAAATAGGATACCATGTACGTGGAATGGTGCATCAGCAGGGCCCTGTGTACCTACTGGCAAAAAGAGTCTAGGTCATTTTGCTTACCACTGTGGCAATTCCACACATAGGACCACCAAATAGAGCTAGAAATAACCTTAGAGATTGTCTAGTCCAAATCCTCTTTCAAAGAGGTTAGATGATTTGTCCAAGCTCACAGCCTCTGCGATTTTTCCAAGATTATATAAACAGCAGAGCCAAATCATCAAAAGAGAATAACTTATCATGAAGGAGTCAACACGATTTCTGCATGAGAAATGATGTTTGTTGGTTTCACTAGAGTTGTTTCAGGGAATAAATAAGCATGACTAAGTAAATCTAGAGAGCAAGTTTATATTTAAACTTTCAAAAAGCTTTTCGACAGGTTCCATATCAGAGATTATTCAAACAATCTCTGTAAGAAATCAGCTTGGAGAGAAATTGGGGGAAATTAAAGATAAGAATCAAGTCCTAATTCTATCTCTTACTGAGTGGCCTTGGGGGGAAATTATTTCAACTTGTTTTTATCGTTTTTCCACAAATAATTTAAGTAACATGTTTGTAGAGCTCCCCTGGTTAAGTCATATATATATATAAATATATATATATATATATATAAATATATATAAATATATATATATATATATATATTTTTTTTTTTTACCTAAGTCAGGACTGGTGTATTAATAGTATTAATTATAATAAAACCTATCATAGATTGGATACTTAGTACATGTCATACACTTTTCTAAGTGTTTGTCTCATTCAATCCTCAGAAACCTCCCCCAACCCCCAAAGGTACTGTTATACCCTCACTTTAAAGATGAGAGAACTGAGGCATAGAATGGTAAAGTAACTTGTCATATATCATGGAGTTAGTAATTTGTAAATACAGGAACCAAAACTAGGAGTACTTGCTCCAGAGTCCTCACTTAGACAATCTCCTGACTCTTGGGCTAATTATTAATATGCACAAACCTTTTTCCATGTGCAGAACTAAGTACATATTAAGGGCTTAATAAATGTTAGCTCTTACTATTTTTATACTTTCTCATATGGAAGAAGAAAGGAATACCTAATATTGACTGAAGAATTATCTCACACCACATTTACTTGATAGAACTTGATTTCCCCTTAGTCTGGAACAGTTGTTGAGCCTATTTTCATCTTTCACGGTATTGGTAGTCTTTTTTAAGAGTCCAGGAAAAGTATTTTGTTGAATGTTGCTCAGTTTGAGTTTCACTAATTGTTTCTTCCTGATTTGATTAATGTTAAAGATTTTGGGCAAGAATACTACATAGGTATTGTTGTATCCTGCAAGCACTTTTAAAAAGATTAAGACATTATACATAGTAGTTGGTTTCTTTTTGACAACATCATACATGCATAGAATTTGATATACTCTATTTCAGCCCCCATCTTCCCTTCCTCTCCTTCCTCCCACATTCTCCTTCCTCTACTCTACTGATCTTCCTTTTATTTGTTTATTCATTTTTTATTGGTGCTTTCTATATATTCATAAAGGCAAAATTTTCTATGGAAATACACCACATACATATACATACACATAATGTGATTTTGTTAAATTCATTCTGCATTTCCTTCCCTCTTCCGTCCCTCCTCCCTCCCTTTCAATCTTTCTTCTACTCCACTGATCTTCCCTGTATCTTTATGATATTCAGTCCCCCCTCGTTCCTCTTGTTTTACTCTAACTTTTGCATATGAGAGAAAACATTGAACCTTTGATTTTCCTAGTCCGTCTTATTTTATTTAGCAAGCATTCTCCAGTTCCATCCATTTACCAGTAAATGCCATAATTTCATTCTTCCTTATGGCTGAGTAAAACTCCATTGTGTATATATGCCACATTTTCTTAATGCATTCATTAATTGATGAGCATCTGGACTGGTTCCATAATTTGGCCATTATGAATTGTGTTGCTATAAACATTGATGTGGCTCTATAACTATAGTGTGCTGATTTTAGTTCTTTTGGAAAAAATACCAAGGACTAGGAAAGTAGGGTCACATGGTCCATTCTAGTTTTTCGAGAAATCTCCATACTACTTTCCAAAGTGGTTGTACTAATTTGCAGTCCCTCTATCAATGTATGAGTGTACCTTTCTTCAAACACTTCTTAAAACTTGAAATTGGAGAGATTTAGAACTGTTGACATCCTACTGTATTTTCAGAGCAGACAAAGGAAGTAGTATCATTGGTTCAAAAGATTTGAAATGGGAGGCCTTACTCCATAAAATTTAAATCTGTTAAGAAATCAAGAAAGGCTCCAGGATGTCTCTATTTGCAGGTGATATAAAGGGGTGAGTATGCCTCTCCACAGATCTTTTGACATTACTGTCAGAATACTGACTTTGCTACTAACTTGACTAAAAATGGTATTTTCTAATGTCTACCTCATCCACAACATCAAGTCCCAGTCTGTTAGGCATTTGCAACATTGATTCTGAATGTGCTTTCAGAATACATTTGAAGAGACTTTAAAAATCTTTGAGAAGACTTATATATCAACATAGGCTAATCCTGAATTACCTATATTTTTAGTGACCTTGAGTGTATAGTTCTTTAACATAACAATTTAAAGTCCCTAAAACTTGAATAGATATAAAGTGCAGAAAATATATAGAAAATTACTAATTTTTCCAAAATTTCCAAACTGAAATTTACTTTTTGCTACTGTTTCATGATGATAAAAGTAATATGGATTTTGGATGCAAGAATAATTTAAACCCTAATATTGCTACTGTGCAGATACTTGCCTATACTTGAGTAATTCAACTCCTGTAAGTTATATTTTCCACATCTATAAAATGGGAAGGATAACATTTACCTTTTAGTATTGTTATAAGTATTGATAAATTCTTATAAATTATTAGTTTTGTCATTATGGGCAAGAAAAAATCCTTGATTTGACTCAAGAATAGAGTGGTTCACTTGGACAATCAAACCCTGTCTTCTGTATAAACTAATCAGTTACTTGATTATGTTTGCTACTTATTAAATTTTCCTCCAAGTGAAAAGTGCCAGACCAAACATTCTTCAAGTCTCTTGTTCTATTTGAAACAAGTTTCCAACCTTAGGTTGTGTGAAACAGCCCAATATTCATATGATAAATTATCCTGTTTGCTTAAGAAAGATTATGTTTGGTTTCTGCCACCTGTAAACAAAAAGACTCTAACACACCATTTAGTGGCAGGTTAGATGTGCCCAGCTTAGTTAACATCAAGGATGGTCAACTAGTGCTTATAATTCCTTTAACAACCAATTTCATGTTTTCATTATCATTCTCACATCAGAAGGTAGAATATTCTCTACATGATCTAGAATATTCTCTATATTCTCTACAGGGCTCTACATGATCTGATATTGTTTTCTAGCTTATTTTCATTTCATTCTTCCATTTTGATTTCTCTTCAGTCTTACTGCAATTTTCTCTATTTTTATATTAAGGAATAATATATATAAAGTGATACAGAAATATTAATGGTATAGTGTGCTGAAACTTTATCAATGTGTATACCTATATAACTACCACCCACATAAAAATATAACAAATTTATATCATGCAGAGTTCTTTCAATACCATTTACAAGGAAACCACTATCTAAATTTTATCATTGTAGATTAATTTTGCCTGTTCTTGATTTTCATGTAAATGAATCATACAGTATTGTTTTCTTTTGTGCCTAACTTCTTTCCCCAAACATACTGTTCAGATATTCATCCATGTTACTACACATATTCATAGTTTATGCTTTTATTTCACTGTATGGTATTTCATTGTATGAATATGCTGTAATTTTGTTATGCATTTTCCTATAGATGGACATTTGGTTTGTTTCTAGTTGGTAGTTACTATGAATAAAATGGTTATTGTGAATAACCATAATTATATGAATGATTATTATGTACAAGTCCTTGTGGAAATATGTGCTCTTTTCTCTTGGGCATATGCATGGGGATGGAATTGATGCATTAGAAGGTAGTTCTTTTTTGTGTGGGGGCATTAGTAGATAATCCCAAAGGTTTTCAAAGTGGTTGTATATTTTTACCCTGCTACCAACAATTTATAAGAGTTCCAATTGTTCCACTTTCTTACCAACACTTACTAGTTTCAGTCTTTAATTTTAGCAATATTAGTAGACGTGGAATTTCATTATGCCTCTAATTGGCATTTCCCTAGTGAAAAAGTCATGTGGCTATTCTAAACTTATGTGACAGTACAAAAGATCTAGAATACTGGTGATGATACTGAAGAATAAGATGCAAGTTGGAAGACTTGTACTACTAGATTTCAAGACCAACCATAAAGCTACCAGCATGAACAAAGTAAGGAACAGAGCCCAGAGAGTAGACCTATACATGTGCAGTTGCTTGATTTTCAATTGTGTTGCCCATTATTCAGTAAAATGGAGAAAATGGAGTTCTCTAAAATAAATTGTTCTGGTGTAACTGTATTTTCATTTTAAAAATTAATTTAATATAGATCGTTAGATCTAAATGGCAAAACTAAAATCATAAAGTTTCTTTGAAAAGACAAATGTCTTTATGATTGTGAGGTAGGTGAGAAAACAGAACACAAAGAGTGCCAGTCATAAAAATAAAAGAGATAAATTATATTACTGACTGAATTTAAGAGCTTTTGTTCATCAACAAAACAAAATCAAACAGTAAAAAAAAAAAAAAAAAAAAAAAAAGTAAGCTACGGGCTGGGAGAATGTATTTGAAACATACTTATCAGTCCTTCCTCTGATAAGGACTTGTATCCAGAATATATTTTTATTTTTTTATTTTTGTGGTACTGGAGATTGAACTCAGGGGTAATCTACCACTGAGCTACACCCCCCAGCCCTTCTATATTTTTTATTTTGAGACGAGGTTTCCCTAAGTTGCTCAAGCTGGCCTCAAATCTGTAATCCTCCTGCCTCAGCATTTTGAGTCACTGGGATTATAGGCATATGCTACCATTCCTGGCTCCAGAATATATATATATATATATATATATTCCCCGGGGGTGGGGTGGGGTGCCAGGGATTAAATTTACAGGCTCTTAAACACTGAGCCATATACCCAGCACTCTTTTTATATTTTATTTAGAGACATGGTCTCACTAAGTTTCTTAGGGCCTTGCTAAATTGTTGAGGCTGGCTTTGAACTTGTGATCCTCCTGCCTCAGTCTCCTGCTACTGTGCCCAGTTCCAAATATAATTTTAAAGAACTCTTATAAATCAATTTAAAAAAATAACTAAACTACCTAATAAACAAAGGGATAAAAGACTTGAAAATGATTTTACAATAGACAGAATTCAAATGGCCAATAAGCATATAAAAGGTGCCAAATATCATTCTCTGTTCTTTAAAGGCACTGTGATCTTTCCTATACATGAACCTTACTCTCCATAACATATTGTTCTCTCCCATTATCACAAACTACCTCAAAGACTAGATTGCACTTCCCATTACATACCCCCATGGCATCCATCTTTCAGTTCCTCATAGCCTTTACCATATTCTAACCAACTATTTGCTTGATACCTATTTTCCACAAGGAAGGAAGGTAGGTAACATTCAGCCATGCCTCTAGCATAAGCAAAGTACTTAATTCATAGTTAAATAAATAATAAATGTTTTTTATTGAATTTTTAAATTATTTTTTATTTGTCCTAAGTAGTTGTATATGACAGTAGAATGCATTTATACATTTTGGTAGGTCATACATAATTGGAGTATAATTTCTCGTTTTTCTGATTGTACATATTATAGGATCACATCAGTCATGTAGTCATATATGTACACGAGGTAATAATGTCTGTTTCATTCTACTATTCTTCTAACCCCCATACCCCTTCCCCTCCCTTCATCCCCTCTACCTAATATAAAGTAACTCTATTCTTCCCTAGCACACCCTGCTTATGGTGAATTAGCATCTGCATATCAGAGAAAACATTCAGTCTTTGGTTTTGGGGTTTGGTTTAGTTCGCTTAGCATGATAATCCCAGTAGTATTCCATTATATATATATATATATATATATATATAATATTACATTATATATTACATATATAATATATTATATTATATATACGTGTATATCAAATTTTTCTTTATCCATTCTTCTGTTGAAGGGCACCTAGGTTGGTTCCATAGTTTAGCTATTACTCATTGAGCTGCTATAAACATTGATGTGGCTGCATCACTGTAATACGCTGATTTTAAGTCCTTTGGGTATAAACTGAGGAGTGGGATAACTGGGTCAAATGGTAGTTTCATTCCAAGTTTTCTGAGGAATCTCCATACTGCTTTCCATAATGGTTGCACCGTTTTGTATTCTCACCAGCAATGTATAAGTGTACTTTTTTCTCCACATCCTCGCCAACATTTATAACATTGTATTCTTGATAATTGCCATTCCGATTAGAGTGAGATGAAATCTTAGTTTTGATTTGCATTTCTCTAATTGCTAGAGATATTGAACATTTTTTTCATATATTTGTTGATTGATTGTATATCTTCTTCTGTAAAGTGTGTGTTCAGTTCCTTAGCCGATTTATTGATTGGGTTATTATTATTATTATTATTTTTGGTGTTAAGTTTTTTGAGTTCTTTATATATCCTGGAGATCAATGTTCTATCTGAGGCCCTTGTGGTAAAGATTTTCTCCCATTCTGTAGTCTCTCTCTTCACATTATTGATTGTTTCTTTTGCTGAGAAGAAGCTTTTTAGTTTGAGCCCATCCCATTTATTGATTCTTGATTTAACTTCTTGATTTAGGAGTCTTGTTAAGGAAGTCAGATCCTAGGCCAACATGGTGAAGATCTGAGCCTACTTTTTCTTCTGATAGTCACAGGGTCTCTGTTCTAGTGCCTAAGTCTTTGATCCACTATAATTTTTTTTTAATATAGGAAGGTTTAAAAGAAGACCTCATATAGATTAAGAAGAATAATCAAACTACTGTGGCATAGCAAATAAGCTAGGAGAATAAAATAAACCAAACCCACTTTAGATATGTGGGAATAAGAAATTGGATGTACTGTATCATTAACCTTTTAAATAATGCATAGGTTATCTCAAGAAACTTGTCAATAGAAACACTGAAAAATAAGTCCTCCTTCTCTACCCACAATGGAAAGTGGTGATCATTACTATCTGTCTTGCAATTTGAATTCTACCCTTTGCTTATGGCTAATAATGAGCCAGAATGAGTGAACTAGCTTCCGAGAGTAAGCTATGGGACAGTTAAATATCTCATGTTTGGGAAAATCAGCCTTAAAACATAAATGCCTCATTTCCCACTAACAAATCAATGGAAACCAGACACCATTTCCATTAATTTATCATTTACTTTTTATTATATCTGATTTTAAAACAAACAACTTATTTGTTGTTCTTAGTAACAAGTTGTATCTCCAAAGAGACATGCCAAGATATCTTCATTCCACATATTTTTCTACAATGTGACCTTGCTACTCCCCCATCATAACTGGAATCTGGTAACTCCTGAAATCCCAGCAGCGCTCGAGGTTGAGGCAGGAGGACAGCGAGTTCAAAACCTCAGTAAAAGCAAGGGGCTAAGCAACTCAGTGAAACCCCGTCTCCAAATAAAATACAAAATAGGGCTGGGGATGTGGCTTAGTGGTCGAGTGCCCCTGAGTTCAATTTCCAATACCCCAAAAAACAAGAAAACTGGAATCTGCATTCTTTCCCTTTGAATCTACATAGACTCTGGCTGCTCCAAATAATAGAAATGGTGATGCATAACTTTTGAGGTTAGGTCATATTATGCCCTGAAGTACCTATATTATTCTCTTTAAAAGCTCACTCCAGGGATACTTCCTTTTCAGAACTCCCTTGCTATGAAAACCCAAATTGAGTGACCAAAAGTAGGTACTTCACTCACCCACTAGTCCAGATGAGCAGTTTTCATGTCATCCTAGCATAAGCATGGACTTTTCTTATTTGAGAATGGCTTGTAGTGAATAGCATCCATGGTTACATCCATTCTCAGGCCAGTGGATTTCTTTTGCTTTTTTGTAAGAAACACAATAAAAATAATTTTTTAAATTCTTAATTACTAGCATACAGAAAAGCAATTGAGTTTTGTATACTGATCTGCTATGCTGCAAACTTACTGAACTATAGTAGTTCTAACAGGCTTTTTGTGATGTAACAAAATGTTCCACATAGGATAAACATGTTAAAAAAGCAGAATTACTTCTTTATTTCTGATCTACATGGCTTTTCTTTCTTTTTCTTACTCTGAACTCCAATAAGAAGATTGAGTAAAAATGCTGAGAGCACACACTCTCCTTTTTGTGGACATCAGGGTAAAGCCCTTCCATTTTTCACCATAATGTCTGGTATTTATTGTGGGCTTTCATAGAGGCTCTTTCCCAGGTTAAGGGCATTTTCTTCCTAGTTTGAGAATTTTAATCAGAATGGGTGTGGATTTTGTTCAATTTTTTTTTTTTTTTTTTTTTGCACCTTGTGATATGATCACATGGTTTTCCTTTTTAGTCTATTAATACAGTGAATTACCTTGAAGGATTTTTCACTGTTAAACCAATCTTACATTTTTGGGAAATCCACTGAAGTTCACTTTTTGGTTTAATTGCCACAATCTTGTTATAAGAACATTTCCATATATGTTTATAAAAACATAAGTGTGTTTTTTTCTTCCTATAGAGCCTTTGGGTGGTTATTGGAATTGAGTAAAGCTGGCCTCACAGAATGAGTTGGTAAGTATTTCATTCCTTTTAATTTTCCAGCAGTTTTCTAAATGATTGTTATTTTCCTTAAATGTTTGGCTAGAATTCACCTACAAAGTCATCTGGACTGGATATTTTCTCTATGGAAATATTTTTAGCAAAAAAAATGAATCTATTTAAATAGATATGTAACTATTAAAATGCTCTATTTCTGGACTAGGAATGTAGCTTGGTGTTAGAGCACTTGCTTACCATGAAGAAGGTCCTGGGTTCAATCCTTAGCACCACCAAAAAGAGAAATAAAATCATTTTAGCTGGGAAGGGTGGCAGATGCCACTCCAGAGACTGTGGCAGAAAGATCATGAGTTCAAAGCCAGCCTGGGCAACTTAGCATCTTGAAATAAATAAAAAGGTCTGGGAATATAGCTCAGTGGTATAGCACTCCTAGATTCAATTCCCAGAACCACCAAGAAAAAAAAAAAAGATATTTCTTCATGCATGAGCTTTGTTAGTTTATGCAATTTTTTATAGTTCCATGCCTTCAAACTGTAACAGCATTGGTCTCTCTGAACTTCTAACTCCCATTTTGAACTTAGGGACAATGCCAGCCTCCATTTGGACTCCTCAATTCTGCACCACAGTCTGGAAACATTTCTAGACAATAAATTAGGACAATTTTGGTGCTCATCTCATTTGTTTCTGCTCTCTTAGAATCACTGTTATTCATTGCCTGATGTCCAGTTTCTAGAAAACCTATCCTTCATATATTTTATTTTTTTAAATGTATTTATATTTATATTTAAAATGTATTTGTATTTATATTTTTAAAATTTGTTTCAGGAAGGAAAGTAAATTCAGTCCCTGTCATTTTGACTTGGCTGGAAACACCAGTTCATACTTCAACTTTTAAAATATTTATCTTACCCAAATTTGAACAACTCTTACATTGTGCTTATTTTTTTCTTAGTAATACCTTAAGACTTTGACACTCTAAAACAATACAACTTTCCTCTGGGAGGAGTAGAAAGGAAGCTTTCTACTGTTTTATTCAGCTCAATACTTGACTCATATAATTTTCACCCATCAGCTTCATAAAAGGTCTTCAGTGTAAGCTATTGGGATCAATTTGACAGTAAGACTTTCTTTGGTGAATGCATTCCTTAATTGTTAAAAAAAAAAATCTAAGCAAAAGACTTAACTGTTGTGCCTAATTCTTCTTCACCACTGTACTACTATTCTTTGCAGAAAGACTCGAAAACCAGCCATATTCTCTCTCTCTCTCTTTTCATATTTTCTTTTGTGTCCTTTTTTCCCCCACCAGAGTGAGTTGGAATGTCATAAAAATGTTTTTTAACCATTTAAAATAGAAAGCTTAGAAGTTCTTCTGCATTTACTTGTATAAAGCATATGCTTATCTATCAAAAGTAGTGTAAAATCAGGTAACAAAATTTGAACATTAGACAAATTTTAGGTTTGACTCCTTCAGGGGCTGTGCGAGACATACTTTCTAATACCTAGGGCTTATACATTCCTTTTGTGGGATGATGTGTACCTTCTGGGGTTGGCTACAGGCTGGCAAAGCTCCTCTCTACTGTTCTATCCTTCAGCAAGTACTGTATCCTCTTGAAGGTAAGAATATCATATTACAGAAGTTATACAAACTTTAGTGGCAGGGAAAAGACTGTGCTGACAGCAGGTGCATAGTACCACTGTAAAATAGTTGATTAATCCAACACCAGGTACCCAGGAACTTTGGACAGGCTGCAAATATCTTGAAATTGTACACAAATGTTTCCATACATGTTATCTTTTCCTGTACTGAAATCCACAGCTTTTATTTGATACTTTTATTAGTCAGTTTTTTATCATGCTAATGAGATAAGTGAGATAATTAACTGAAAAGAGAAAAGGTTTATTCTGGTCCAGAGCATTGGAGGTTCCAGTCCATGGTCCACTGGCCTCATTGTTTGGGGCCTGCAGCAAGGCAGCACATCCAGGTGGGGACACATAGCAGAACAAAATCACTCATCAGCCAGAAAAAAGATGAGAGAGGAGACCAGGGTTTCTCAGTTCCCTTCAAAAACACACCCCAGTGACCTAAGGACCTCCCACAAAGTCCCACCTCATAGATGTTTCACCACCTCCCAATAGTGCCACCTTGGGGATCAGGCATTGAACACATCAGGGCCTTTGTGGAACATGCAGGATTCAAACTGATAATACTAAAAAATAATTTTTTTTATTGCTAAAGTAATCTTTTTTTCAGAGTGGAAAAAAAGGACAACCAGGCCAATTGTCAAAGTGCTATAGAATGGCACTCCTATACAGTTATTTCACGAGAATAAATTTGAAATCCAGCTCATTCAGGTCTCAGAGAAGACACTATTGGCTCATTGATCTCTTGCCGTATTCCAAATCGTAGCTGATAATAATAAGCTCTTTTGGTGGCTTCAAAATATAACTATCTTGAATTTGGTTTTTATTTCTTTTTTTTCCTATTAAAAAATAAAAACATACTCAAGTGAAACTTTCGTTTAAGGCTATATAATATTTCTAGGAAACAGACTTTTTTTTTTTAAAGACAAAGTTGCCACTGGGTTTTAAGTGAAAGCCACTGGGTTTTAGCTTACTAGCTGTTTATGCTAAATCATGAAGCCAAATTGATAAGATCAGTTGTACTCTATATCAGGACTTGAATGATTTTTAAAAAATTTACATTACTCTTTATACCAGTAGGCTCTTTCTTTGCTATATTTCTTTCTGGACAAATAGCACCAGATCTCAGAATGTGGGTTAGTGATTTAAACTATTCTATAAAAATTCACTTTATCATGATTCGTTTGGGGGAGGGTCATTATTTCTGTCATTTTTAACAAATCAAAACCTCTAAAAGAGCTTATGTTCATGGTAAAGTCCACTTTCTTATTTTTGAACAGTTCTTATTAAGTAACTTTTAACATGTAATTTACCAATAAAATTTATTAGTAATGTAAAATTTACTGGTAATGTATAATTTACTTAACATATAATTTACCAATAAAATTTACATATGTTATACACTGTGATGTTTTGTGTATACTTATGAAATGATTATCAAAATAAGGTTAATTAATATATATATCACCCACATACCATTTTTGGTGGTGAGAATACTTATGATCTACTCCCTTAGCCAATTTTAGATATACATTATTAACCATAGTCACCATGCTGTACATTAAGTCTCTAGATAGATGCCAGTTTGTACCCCTTATCCAACAGCTCCTATTTCCCCTACTCCTGATCCCCTGGTAATAACTCTTACACTTTCTGTTTCTGTGAATTCACTTTTTAAAGAATCCATTTATAAGTTAGATGATACAATATTTGTCTTTCTGTATCTTGCTTATTTCACTTAGCATGTCTACTGGTTCATCCATGTGACTGTAAATGGAAGGATTTCCTTTTTATGACTAAATAATATTCCTCTCTGTGTGTGACATTTTCTTTATCCATTCATCTGTGACAAATTTGCAGATTGTTTCCGTATCTTGACTATAATGAATAGTTCTGCAATGAATATAGGCATGAAGATATTTCTTTGAGATAGTAATTTCATTTTTTTTTTGTATACCCAGAAGTGAGATTGGTGGATCATACAGGAGTTCTATTTTTAATTTTTTGAGGAAACTATGTAGTGTTATTCATAATGTCTATACTAATTTGCACTGTCATCAACAATATAAGAGAAATGCTTCCTTTTTCTCTACATCCTGGCCAATGCTTGTTAACTTTTGACTTTTGTGTGTGTGTGTGTGTGTGGGTGGGTGTGTGTGTATGTGGTGCTGAAGATCATACCCAGGACCTCATGCACATGGTAGGCTAGCTAGCACTCTAGTACTGAGTCACATCCTCAGTTCCTATCTTTTGACTCTTGACTTTTGTATCCTAATATGAGTAAGGCAATATCTTCCTATGGTTTCGATTTACATTTCCCTGAAAATTAGTGGTGTTCGGTACCTTCCTGTATATCTATTGACCATTTGTATGTCTTTTTTGTAAAAATGTCTTTTCAGGTCCCTTGTCCATTAATTGGTTTATTGCTATTGAGTTATAAGAGTTCCTTACATATTTTGGATACTAATGCCTTATAGTATGATCCTTATAGTATGGATATGATTTCAGATATTTTCTTCCACTCTGTGGGGTGTCTTTTCAGATTTAAAATTATTTTCTTTCCTGGGAAGAAATTTTTCTACTTTGATATTATCCCATTTGGTTATTTTGGGGTTTTTTTGCCTATGCTTTTGGTCTCATATTAAACAAAAAATCATTGCAAGTCATGGAAATTTTCCCTTAGGTTTTCTTCCCTTCCTTCCTTCCTACCTTCACATTCACACACACATCTCCCTTTTGTTTTCTTTTGAGAGTTTTAAGATTTCAGGTCTTATGTTTAAATCTTTAATCTAGTTTGAGTTGATTTTTGTGTTTGGTGTAATACAGGCGTTCAATTGCATTTGTTTTGTGGGGGTTTTTTGCGTGTAGATAATTTTCTCAAAAATTTAATGAAGAGATTATACCTCACTCATTGTGTATTCTTGGGGCCTTTTGTGCAAATTATCTGACTATGTATGTATGGGTTAATTTCGGGTAAGCAACGTCTTTAAAATTTTTTTAAAAAATTTGTTCTAATTAGTTATACAGGACAGTAGAATGCTTTTTGACACAACATATGTAAATGGAATGTAACTTCTCTTTCATCTGGTTGTACATGATGTAGAGTTATACAGGTCATGTAATCACATATGCACATAGGGTAAAAATGTCTAATTCATTCTATTATCATTTCTACCACTATGCCCCCTCCTCTCCCTTCACTCCCCTCTGTGTAGTCCAAAATACCTCTCTTCTTCCTCCTTTCACCTCCCCCTCCACCTTATCATGAATTAGCATCTACATATCAGAGAAAACATTCAGCCTTTGGTTCTTTGGGATTGCTTATTTTACTTAGCATGATATTCTATAGCTCCATCCATTTACCTGCAAATGCCATAATTGCATTCTTCTTTAAGGCTGAATAATATTCCACTATGTATATATACCAGTTTCTTTATCCATTTATCTGTTGGAGGGTATCTAGGTTGGTTCCATAGTTTAGCTATTGAAGCACCATCTTTTGATTAAAAGTTTCCTTTGGTGTCATTTTTGATTCCCGGAAATTCGTTATCCCTTTATATTTTTTCTTGTTCATGCCATGTCTCTGATTCAAATTATACTTTGTTTTCTATTTGGCAGTTTCCCATTTCACTTTCTTCAATGCAAGAATTAAATAACGCACACCAAAAAAATTGTTTTCTCCTGACAGCAGAGTCAATAATATACCAAAATACAAAAAAAAAAAAAAATTCAATTGAAGGTACTTTATTTGATCACTGAAGCATTTTACTACATTATTAATGTTTGGGGGGAATATTTAACCTGTCAATTATGCAATATCATAAACAGAGTTACAGAGTCTGTGTTTTTCTAACGTGACTTTTTTTGGTGAAAAACTATCTTTTCTATGTTTTTTATAAATTTACTTACCTACTTAATTAATTTTCCATTATACCCCATTGTGTTGGTTGAAATTTTGTCTTCCTCAAAGGAGAAAATATATCTATGCAATATTGATATAAAATACCAGGATTCTAAAGTAAATAATTTCTTTCTTTTTTTCTTTTTCTTTTTCTTTTTGTTGTTGGTGGTGGTACTGGGGATTAGACTCAGGACTTTGTGCTTGCTAGGAAAGTATTCTAGTTACATCTCCAACCCTTTTCATTTTTATTTTAATGCAGCTTTTTGCTAACTTGTTGCCCAGGCTGGTCTCTGACTTGTGATCCTACCACCTCAACCTTCTGTCTAGCTAAATGAATTTAAATTTAATACCAGCAATTACAATCTAAAAAGTAGTATATGATTGTAGGAAATGCTTTAAATGTATTCTATTAATTTGTGGGCCACAATAATAATTATAAGTAGAAGCAGTGGATTCGTGCTTCCATGTGTCTTCTCTGGATCAACGGCAGGCCCCTCGCGGCATAGGTGGTAATAACAAGTTGCAGTATCTTATGATATGACTACTATCTTGAGGGTCCATCTCTGAAACTTAAGCAGATCAAAAAAATTGCATCTGCTCTGTTAGTATTGATCTAAAATACTCTACACTGCTTCTTACTAGGGTCTGAATAAGCAAAAATATTCAATTGCTTTTTAAAAATTAAATATTTTTACATAATGAAACTTTGCTTTACAAAAGGTCATATTAACATTAGCATATCATGACACAATTATTTGTAAAATCAAAAATATGAAAGATACAAGAAAGCTATGTATTCAACATAGAATACAAATTCTAGAGAGGCTATGGAATCCAATAAAATTATAGATCCTAAAATAAAAAGCTTCAACACTGTTTTAACTTTGAACTAAAGATCACCTAAATATTCTCAGTCAGGTCAATTGATAATGGAAGAAAAGATACGATATATAAGAACCATTTCATAGCTAGATAAATTTTCTATTGGCATACTGATGCTCTTGCCATCTTAGTTATCAGTAGCCTCAAAACAAAATGTTTTCCAGTTTTACAGAGCTGTGTCATTTTAAATGTATTAAAGGTGGAGATTTCTGCTCATTTTAATACCAATCAGTTTCCAATCTGCAGAAGTGTTTTAAAAAGAGCCCCTAAAATGGCAATGAAACTAATTTAATGCCATCAATTATTCTTAATAGACTTCCTGGTGGAAACATCTCATAAAAACTTTTAATACTTTTTCTAAAAAAGATAACTTAAAAATATGCAGTAGAAACTTACAGAGCCTTCAGTCAAAAATGTGTATAACCTAATCATGTCCTGGAGTGTTTTGAGAGTGAAGAAATAATATTTGTCAAACAATTCAATTAGTCCTGGGTGTAGTTAATCCAACACTACAATTTTTAGACACATGTACTTGAAAAACATATTCTAGTTTAACTTGTGATCTGATAGAAGCACACACTCAGAATACATGAATTCCTCAATTATACATTGCTAGCAGTTTTGACACACTTCATTCATTTTACAGTAACTTTTGAGGGGGAAATCTAACAATATTATTATTTTATCCATATAGTTATGTAGATTTTTTTTCTTTCAGCAATCATAACTTTAGAGTAAATCTTCAGTTTTTCTGATATTTAAGAATTTTTCAGAATTATGTTAGGCTACTGTCATTTATAGATGATATCATGATAACTCACTGTATTTCATAAGCCATGCTCAAACCTTGACCTCTATAGCATCGTTAGTGCTGATAAAAGAATTTCTAGGCATATTGAAGAATATCACTCTTTTCCTTGCACATCTTATTTGAGTAAAATCACAGTTTTTTTTTCTTTTTTTTTTGTAAATTAAAACTTGCTTTACTAAAAAGCCAACTGGAAGCTTTGATGGATAGATGTTCAATGCTTTAGTGAAAGCCTTTCACTTTACATAAATAAGATCCCAATTTAACTTAAAATTCAAACAGCACATAACCAAATTGAATAGATCCCTTTTATTCACAAGTTCACAAATGCATAGACATTGACAACTGAATCTTATTTTCCTCGATGGCTGATGAATTTTTAAGAAAATATCGCTGTAAAATATATTCTAACCTAGACACATTAATTGAAGAGAAATGACCTAGAATTGAGGAAATACAATTTGTCTCCAAAATTTTTTTTCTCTTTTGTATATCAGTCTTTTATATTCCTGTCACAATTTTGAATGTTACAACTAAGACAGCACAAGCAAAGGGCTAAAGGCTTGAAGATACAATGAATAATTGTAATATGATCAATGGCAACTGTATAGAAATATCTCAGAGCAAGCTCTCAGAAAGCTCCCTTGGTTTTTCTTTCTATACTAGGTTGCTAATGCCTTAACCATGTACTCTGTTATACTCACTAGGTAAATTTGTTGTATCTTTCAATGATGAGAGATATTTGTTGTGCCAGCTTAATGTTATTTTTACCAGGTCATTAACTCCTGCTCTAGGCTTTCCCACTTGACCTACTCAGCTCAGCATCCCAACTGACAGACCATGCAAACAGATATTAGTTGGATGGGTAAGAGTAATTATCAACTTTTCCACATTCAGGTAACAGGAGAATTAAGTTGGTTCATGTAATCTGAGGAAATACTGAACACCAACAAAATCATAAGAAGTCAGGAATCTAGTTAAGTCAGAGGGAACTTTGGAAATGTGGAGAGATGCCCTGGACCAATGTTAGTTATGTGGATGGAAAGAGGGAATTTTCTAGAAAAGGAGTGTTAGGCAGAAAGTTCCACATATCCCCTACATAGCACAAACAAAGTTTACGCATTATTTATCATCTATGAAGACCTTGTGGCATTCCAGGTGGAAAAATCTGGGATATGAGTATAATGATTATGTTCAATCAAGGAAGACATCACAATAGCAGTTCACTGACACATTATGAAAATTTGCTAATGCTAACTTTTAAAGTTTCAAAAAGTCAATAGACTTGCAAAAATTACATTGATATAAAAATATTTCTTCCTAGATTCTCTGGTAATTTGCCCCATCTATCACTGCTTCAAAACCATATGAGAGTAAAAAAATCTAACACTTCATTTTTAGGTTCATTTATAAATATTTTGAAACTAGATTGATCATATGGTGGAAAGGATGAAGGTGTCAGAGTGAATACTTCCTGTTTTTAATTACTTATTTGTATCATTTTTATATTTTCATTGGTACATTATAATTATACGCAATAATGGGATTCATTATATCATATTTGTACACACACATAATTTGATCAATCTCATTCCACAATAACTTCCCTTCCCTCCTCTCCTCCCTTCCCTAGTCTGCTAACTCTTCTGATCTTCCATCTATTAAAATTACTATTAATTAGTGTATTATAATGATATACACGAGCAGGATTCATTGTGGTACATTTGTACATGGACATAGCATAATTTGATAGATTTCATTCCCCAGTACTTCCCCATGCCCTCCTTTCCTCCATCTCTCTCAACTCCCTTCCTCTATTCTGTTGGTTTCCCTTCTATTTTTATGAGATCCCTTTTTTATTCCTTCTCCCCACCTCTCTCTTTAGTTTCTGCATCTGAAAGAAAACATTAGACCCTTGACTTTTTGAGTTTGGCTTATTTCACTTAGCATGATGTTCTCTAGTTCCATCCATTTGCCAGCAATGCCATGATTTCATTCCCTTTATAACTGAGTAATACTCCATTGTGTGTGTGTGTGTATGTATGTATATATACATACACCAAATTTTAAGAAATCCATTCTTCTGTTGGTGGACACCCAGGCTAGTTCCATAACTTGGCTATTGCAAATTGCACTGCTATAAACATTGATATGCATGTATCATTATAGTATGCTAATTTTAGTTCTTTTGGATAAATACTGAGGAATGGGAAAGCTGGGTCATATGGTGGTTCCATTTCTTAATTTTTTAATGGTATCTAAAAAGTAGAGTATATAAGAAATGTTGGGGCTGTGGTAGAAATGTTGTGGCTCAGTGGTAGAGCACTTTCCTAGCACATGTGAGGCACTGGGTTCAATCCCCAGCACCAAATAAAGCTAAATAAACAAAATAAAGGTATTGTGCCCATCTACAACTACAAATATTAAAAAAAATAAAAGAAGTGTTGCTCTAGGAGAAAAAGGAAGAAAAACCAAACAACTAATAACAATAAGAAGGAACATAATGTCAAGAAGAATAAAATGGTCATGTGGGAACAGGAAAGAAAAGGAAAGTTATATTATAATAAATTTTTAAAGTCAGATGTTTGCAACTTATCAGAACAAGAAAAACATAAAAACCAAAGTTTATGGAGTTCATTACACCTTCACCACAATGCTCACATCAAGCCTATTATTATCCTGATATGGTCACATGGCTGCCAAAGGCAGAGCTAGAGGTTGAATCTAAGTTCTCTGGCCACAAATTATGCTCTTGCTCTTATTCTATATAGCCTCCCATTCAGGCTCTTTGCATGCCGCCTACATGCTTAGATGGGGAAACCCTACCTATTGCACTTGTAAGCTCAGTGACCACAGCCGAGTTTCCTTAACCTCTTTGAACTTCACATTACTCACTTATGCAAAGAGAATGATGCCTTCCTGTCATTATTGAGTTTTTGGAAGATTAAATAAGACAGTGCTTTGAAATAGTAACATTTATACATATAAAAGACTGCTATTAAAATTCACAAAGAAAAATGTTGGTGAGTGTGTTAGTCAGTTTTTTGTCATTGTGACCAAAATATCTGACAAGAACAGTTTAAAAGAAAGAGTTTTATTTTGGCTCATGCTTTCAGAGATTTTGGTATATTGTAGGTGGGCTCCATTGTTTGGTTCTGCTCAGACCATCAGAGCAGAGGAATGTAGTAAAGGACAGGAAAAGATGCTTAGCTCAAGTCAGCCAGAAACCTGGGTGGGAGGTGGCACAAGAAATACCCCTCCAGGACATGCCCCCAGTGACCTACTTCCTCTAACTGGGTCCCACCTCCTGCAGTTTCCACCATGTCCAGTAGTCCATTGTAATGAGCATTGCTGTGTTGGGGACTCAGCCTTCCACACATCAGTTTTTGGGAGACACTTCATATCCAAATTGTAACAATAAGCTTGCCCAGTCACTAGTTGTTATTCTTGAGGACTCATGGCAGAAATAGTTAGAAATAATATCTCTGACAATTAGGCAAACATTGCGCCATCATGGAGGTACTATTTCACCCAGTTTATATCTCCTCACCTTGATGAATAAATCAGGCCCATGAGAAAAGAAGGAAGCTGTTGGAATTAATTAGTGTAGAAACAATAATTGTCTCTTAATTCTTGAAGCATTACCATAAGAAAGAGGTAGACCAACTTTTGTTCATTTCCTCTGAGAAAAGACTTGAAAATAACTGGAAATACAGTAAGGACATAAGAAAGATTTTACTGATAGGGTTGTTAGTTAAATATTAAAAGAGTCTATTAAGAGAAGAGGTGGAGTCTCCTTTGCTGAAGACTTTTTTTAATGCTTTCATTAGTGCATTATAGTTATACATAATAGTAGAGTTCATTTTTTACATAATCATATATGCATGGAATTTAATTTATTTCATTTCATTCTCTAATGTCCCACTTTCCCTCCCTTCCATGTTCCCTCATCTCCTTATACTGTACTGGTCTTATTTTCATCCATTTATTTATTTTTAATTGATACTTTATTGATATACATTAAGTTGAAATTCACTGCTGTGCACATAGCATAATTTTTGCCAAATTCACTCTGCATTTCCTCCCCTTTCCCATCCCTCCTCCTCCTTCTACTCCACTAGTCTTCCCTATATCCTTGTGATATCTGACCCCCTCCCTCCTTTCCCTACTTATTTTGCTCTAGTTTATGCATATGAGAGAAAACATTCAACCTTTGATTTTCTGAGTCTGTTTTATTTCACTTAGCATGATGCTCTCTAGATCCATTCATTTACCAGCAAATGCCATAATTTCACTTTTCTTTATGGCTGAGTAAAACTCCATTGTGTATATATACCACATTTTCTTAATCCATTCATCTACTGATGGGTACCTGGGCTGGTTCCATGACTTGACTATTTTGAGTTGCAGTACTAAAAATATTGATGTGACTGTGTCATGATAGTATGCTGATTTTAGTTCTTTTGGATAAATATTGAGGAGTGAGATATCTCCCTACCTAGTTCTTTTGAGGAATCACCATTCTGTTTTCCAGAGTGGTTGTACAAATTTGCAGTCCCATCAATGTATGAGTGTACCTCACCTCCTCCAGCCACATCCTCAATAGCATTTATTATATTCCTGATAAGTGCCATTTTGACTGGAGTGACATGAAGTTTTAGTGTAGTTTGGATTCAAATTTCCCTAATTGCTAGGGAAGTTGAACATTTTTTTCATATATTTGTCAGTCATTTGTGTTTCTTCTTTTGAGAAATATCTGTTTAATTCCTTTGATCACTTATTGATTGGTTTACTGGATTTTTTGGTTTTAAGCTTTTTGAGTTCTTTGTATAATTCTGGATATTAATAACCTGTCAGAGGAGTACCTAGCAAAGGTTTCCTCCCATTTTCTAGGATCTCTCTTCATGTTCTGAATTGTTTCCTTTGCTGTGCAGAAGCTTTTAATTTTGATGTCATCCAACTTGTTGATTATTGGTTTTATTTCTTGAGCTTTAAGGGTCTTGTTAAGGAAGTCATTGCCTACCCCAATATGTTGGAGTATTGACCCTGTTTTCTTCTAGCAGTTGCAAAGTTTATGGTTAATCTTCCACATGAATAGAATTAAGAACAAAGATAATATGATCATCCCAATAGATGCAGAAAAGGTCTTGGATAAAATCTAGCACCTATTCATGTTTAAAACACTGGAGAAACTAGGGACAGAAGAAACTTAACTGAACATTATAAGGATTATGTATGACAAACCCAGAGGCAACATCATATTGAGTGGAGAAAAACTGAAAGCATTTCCTCTAAAATCAGGAACAAGACAAGGATGTACACTCTCATCACTTGTATTCAACATAGTTTTTGAAACTCTAGCCAGAGCAATCAGTCAACAGAAGGAAATTAAAGGGAAATAGGAAAGAAAAAGTCAAAATATCTTTCTGATGAAATGATCTTATAATTAGTAGACCCAAAAAACTCCTCCAGGAGACTTCTAGAACTGATAAATGAATTCAGCAAACTAGTAGGATACAAAATCAACATTCATAAAATAAGAACTTTCCTGTACTTCAATTGTGATTCTGTTGAGAAAGAGATCAGAAAAACTATCCCATTCACAATAACCTAAAAAAAAAATCACTTGGGAATAAATCTAACCAAGGAAGTAAAAGATCTCTACAATAAAAATTATAGAAAACAGAAGAAAGAAATTGAAAAAGACCTTAGAAGATGGAAACCCCTCTCATCTTCTTGTATAGGCAGAATTAATATTTTCAAAATGGCCATATTACCAAAGCAATCTATAGATTGAATGGATCCCCATCAAAATTCTAAAGACATTCTTCACAGAAATAGAAAAAAATAGTCCTAAAATTCATTTGGAAGAATAAGAGATCCAGAATAGCCGAAGCAATACTAAGCAAGAAAAATAAAGTAGGAGGCTTTATAATACCTGATCCGAAATTGCACTACAGAGCTGTAGTAACAAAACCAGCATGGTACTGGCACCAAAATAAACATGAAGACCAATGGAATAAGAGTCAAATCCCCAAACTTACAGTCATCTCATACTTGACAAAGGTGACAAAAATATATGTTGGAGAAAATATAGCCTTTTTTAACAAATGGTGCTGGGAAAACTGAATATCCATATGTAGAAGAATGAAACTAGATCTCTATCTCTCACTCTGCACAAAAGTCAAATTAAAGTGGATCAAAGACTTAGGTATTAGACCGGAAACTTTGCTAATGACTTTTAAAGAAAAATTGACACAAATCAATTTGGTATTGTCAGGGATGTTTCAATCAGGGAACTAGTAATCTAAATGATTGAGATCTTCTTTCATATCTCAAGAACTCTACAGTTCTCTGACTAATTCTCCTGATCAATCATAAAAGAGGTATGTAGCAAAATTTCCTAATCATACTTGTTTAAATATGCAAACTACATGAATACTATTCTACATGTTACCATTCTACAATGTGTGTAATTCCTTCCTTCCTTCTGTAAGGTGGGATAGATGTAGACTCATTGGTCTATAGCATAGTATCTTTGAATGAGCAAGGCACAAAAGAAATTTTGATTTCTTTCTAGCCAGGCATGGTAGCACATGCCTGCAATCCTGGAGACAGGAAGCTGAAGTGGGAGGATTGCAAGTTTAAGACTAGCCTCAGAAACTTAGCAAAAACCTCTTTCAAAATTAAAAAAAAAAAAAAAAAAAAAAAAAAGCTGGAGACATAGCTCAGTGGTAAGGAATCCCAGAGTTCAATTCCTAGTTTAAAAAATAAACAAATAAATAAATCGATGTCCAAATGAATAACTGTTCTAATATGTTTGTAAATATTCTTAAATTTATATGTATCTTTGGTAATGTGTAGTGTCATTTCATATGTGTATATTTTCAAATTTCATAAAAACAACTTTTTTCCATTTTCACAAACTTTTTTTTTATTGTAAACAAATGGGACACATGTGGTTTCTCTGTTTGTACATGGAGTAAAGGCATACCATTTGTGTAATCATAAATTTACATAGGGTAATGTTGTTTGATTCATTATGTTATTTTTCCCTTCCCCCCACCCCTCCCACCCCTCTTTTCCCTCTATACAGTCCTTCCTTCCTCCATTCTTGCCCTGCTCCCTAACCCTAACTCTAACCCTAACACTAACCCCTCGCACCCCCCATTATGTGTCATCATTCACTTATCAGCAAGATCATTCGTCCTTTGGTTTTCTGAGTTTGGTTTATCTCACTTAGCATGATATTCTCCAATTTCATCCATTTGCCTGCAAATGCCATAATTTTATCATTCTTTATGGCTGAGTAATATTCCATTGTATATATATACCACAGTTTCTTTATCCATTCATCAATTGAAGGGCATGTAGGTTGGTTCCACAATCTGGTTATTGTGAATTGAGCAGCTATGAACATTGATGTGGCTGTATCTCTGTAGTATGCTGATTTTAAGTCCTTTGGGTATAGGCCAAGGAGTGGGATAGCTGGGTCAAATGGTGGTTCCACTCCAAGTTTTCTAAGGAATCTCCACACTGCTTTCCAGAGTGACTGCACTAATTTGCAGCCCCACCAGCAATGTATGAGTGTCCCTTTCTCCCCACATCCTTGCCAACACCTGTTGTTGCTTGTATTCTTGATAATCGCCATTCTAATTGGGGTGAGATGGAATCTTAGGGTGGTTTTGATTTGCATTTCTGTTATTACTAAAGATGTTGAACATTTTTTCATATTTTTGTTGATTGCTTGTAGATCTTCTTCTGTGAAGTGTCTGTTCATTTCCTTAGCCCATTTGTTGATTGGGTTATTTGTATTCTTGGTGTAGAGTTTTTTGAGTTCTTTATAGAACATTTTTAAAAATTAGTACAGATTTATTATGCAGAACAGTGAATTCATTGTGGCATATTCCTACAAGTATATAACATATTTTCATAAGTTCCACCACCTTCCTTACTTCTTTATCCTCAATTTCACTCTTCCTTGATTCCCTTTCTCTTTTTCAATAGTATCCCTCCTACTTTTGTGTTTCTGTGGGTTTTTTTGTTTTTTGATGGATTTCACATATGAGAAGATATGTAATACTTGTCTTTCTGAATCTGGCTTGTTTCACTTAATGTGATAATCTCCAATTCCATTCTTTTTCTTACAACTGACATGACTTCATTCTTCTTTATGACTGACTAATTCTCCATTATGTATGTATATCACATTTTCTTTATCCATTCATCTGTTGACAGGCACTTAGACTGATTCCATAACTTGGCTATGAATTATGCTGTGATAAACATGGGTATGCAGGTATCTCTATAATACACTGACTTTAATTCCTTTGGGTATATACTAAGAAATGGTGCAGCTGGATCATATGTTAGTTTTATTTATAGTTTTTGAAGAAACTCCAGACTGATCTCCATAGTAGCTGTACTGATTTACATTCCCACCAACAGTGTCTAAGGGTTCCTTTTTCCCTGCATCCTCACCAGCATTTATTATTATTTGTATACTTGCTGACTATTTTGATGGAATCTCACTGTAGTTTTGACCTGCATTTCTTTGATGGGTGAAGATATTGAACAGTTTTTCAAATAATTGTTGGTCATTTTTATTTCTTCTAAGAACCATCTGTTCAGTGTATTTGCCCATTTGATGATTAGATTATTATTTTGGTGTTAATTTTTTTCTTCTTTGTATATTCTATTAATTCTCTGTGATAAGAATAATTGGCAAAAATTTCCTTCCATTCTGTAGGCTCTCTTCACTCTGTTAATGGTTTCTTTAGCCATGCAGATGCTTTTAACTTTGTGCCATCCCCTTTGTTGATTCCTGCTATTATTTCCTCATAGAACTCCTTATATGAGTTCTATTCATGAAGACATTGCCTATGCTTATATCTTGAAGTGTTTCCCCTATGTTTTCTTCTAGCATTTTCAAAGTTTCAGACCTTATGCTGGGTCTTTGATCAATTTTCAACTGATTTTTGTTCAGTGTGAAAGATAGGGATTTAGTTTCAATCTTCCATATGTGATTATGCAGGTTTTCTGGCACCATTTGTTAAAGTCCATTTTTTCCTAACATATGTTTTTTGACACCTTTGTTAAGAATCATATGGCTGTAGCTGCATGGGTTTATTTCTGTGTCCTCTATTTTAATCCATTGGTGTATGTGTCTGTTTGTATGCCAATACCATTCTGTTTTGGTTACTATGACTCTGTAATATATTTTGGAATCGGGTAATGTGATACAGCCAGTATTGCTTTTTTAACTCAGGATTGGTTTAGCTATTCTGGGTATTTTGTTCTCCCATGTGAATTTTAGGATGACTTTTTTCTAGTTCTGTGAAGAATGTCAACGGTATATTAACAGGGAATGCATTGAATCTATAGATCGTTTTTGGTCATATGGCTATTTTGACAATATTTAATTCTCCCAATCCATGAATATGTGAGATCTTTCCATCTTCTAGTGTTTTCTTTATTTCTATTTCCAGTGTTCTGTAATTTTCACTGTAAAGGTCTTTCACCTCCTTCGTTAGTTTATTCCTAGGTATTTTTTAATAGCTACTGTGAATAGATTGTTTTCCTGGTTTCTTTTTTCAGCAGGTTCATCATCAGTGCATAAAAAAGCTATCTATTTCTGTATGTTGATTTTGTATATTGCTACTTTGCTGACTTTGTTGTCAGATTTTAAAAGTCTTCCAACAAAGTCTTTAGGGTCTTCTAAGTATATCATCTTATCATCTGCAAGTAGTGATAATTAGGCTTCTTTCTTTCCTATTTGTGCCCCTTTTATTTCTTTCTCTTGCCTAATTCCTCTAACTAAAATTTCAAGGACCGTATTGAGTAAGAGTGGTGAGAGTGGATGTCCTTATTTTGTTCATGGTTTTAGAGGAAATGCTTTCAGTTTCCCCCATTTAGTATCATATGGGTTTGGGTTTGTTGTATATAGTTATTATTATATTGAGGTAAGGTCCTTTTACACCTGATTTCTTTGGAGCTTTTAGCATGAAGGGATCTTGAGTTTTGTCAAAGGTTTTTTTTTCTGCATCTATTGAGATTATCGTGTGTTTTTTTCCCTCCATTCTATTTATGTGCTGTATTATGCTTATCAATTAATATATCTTGAACATTCTTGCATTCCTGGGGTGAAACCAACTTGATCATGATGTATGACCCTTTTAATGTTGAATTCAGTTTTCAAATATTTTACTGAGAATTTTATAAATCTGTCATGAAGGATACTGGTTTATAATTTCCCTTTTTGTTGTAGTTGTTGTGTTGCTCTCCAGTTTTAGTATCAGGTAAATACTGGCTTTGTAGGAGGAGTTTGACAACATTCCTTCCCTTTCTATTTCATGGAATAGTTTGAGGATCATTAGTGTTCTTTAAAGGTCTTTTAAAATTCAGTCATGAATCTGTCCAGTCCTGGGCTTTTCTTTGTTGGGAGACTTTTTATTACTGCTTCAATCTCATTGTTTGTCATTGATCTGTTTAGGTTTTCTTTTATCTAGATTCAATTTTGGTAGGTTTTATTTGTCTGGAAATTATCCATTTCTTCTAGGTTTTCCAATTTTCTGAAATATAAGTTTTCAGAAAATTCTCCCCAATGGTCCTCTGTTTTCAATGGGATCCATTATAATATCCATTCTTTCATCTTTAATGTTATAATTTTGGATCTTTTCTCTTTTTCTTTTGGTTAGTTTGGTGAGGTGTTTATCAATCTTCTTTATTTTTTCAAAGAACTAACTCTTTATTTCATTGATCCTTTGCAATGTTCTTTTAGTTTCTCTTTCATTAATTTTAGCTCTGATATCTATTATTTCTTTCCTTTCACTGGTTTTGGGTTTGGTTTGTTCTTGCTTTTCTAAAACCTTGAGATATATCATTAAGTTTTTTATTTGAGATCTCTGACTTTTTAAAGCACCATTATAAACTTTCCTCTTACAACTGTATCTAAGATACTTCACTATATCCCACTGATTCTGCTTTGTTGTACTTCCATTTTAATTTGATTCTAGAAAATCAAATTTTATTTTTTACATTTTTTTTTTCCAGTGGTGCCGGGGATTGAACCCAGGGCCTTGTGCACACTAGGCAAGCACTCTACCAACTGAGCTATATCCATAGCTCCCAAATTTTATTTTAAATTTGAATTTTAAATTTCACCCTTGATTTAATCAATTATCCACTGGTTTTTCAAAAGCATATTGTTCAATATCTATGTGTTTGTATAGTTTCTGTTGCTGTTGATTTCTAACTTCATTTCATTATGATCTGATAAGACTTAAGAAATTATTTCATTTACTTTTGTATTTGTTAAGACTTGGCTAATGGCTTAAGTTTTTTATCTACTTTTGGAGAACGTTCTGTGAACTGTTGAAAAGAGTGCACATTCTGCTTTTTTCAGATGAAACATTCGTTTTGATCTACAGTACAGTTTACTCTGTTGTTTTGTTGTTGATTTTTAATCATTTTGTATTTTTTCTAATGTTTGATTCATTACTAATTCTCCTTTGTTTATCTACTATTGTAATGAAATTTATCCTTTCTTGTGCCCTCCTGGTTGTGTTTATCTTCCTTTTCTGTGCATAGGATTCCTTTAGACATCTACTGCAAAGCTGGCATTGTGGTCATAAATTCTTTTAGTTTTTGCTAATTTGGAAAGTCTTTATTTCTCCTGTTTTTGTTTTGTTTTTTTGGTACTGGCGATTGAACCTGGGGGTGTGTAACCAATGAGATACATCCTTAACTCCTTTTATTTTTTATTTTGAGATAGGGTCTAAGTTACTTATGGCCTCTCTAAGTTGTTGAGGCTGACTGAACTTTCAATTCTCCTGCCTCAGCCTCCCAAGTTGCTGGGATTATAGGCATGTACCACTGAACCCAGCTTTATTTCCTCTTTGATTCTGAAGGATGGTTTTGCTATATATAATAATCTAGGTTGACAGTTGTTTTCTTTCAGGGCTTGAAATACATCATTCTATGCCCTCCTGGATTTTAGGGTTTATTCTGAGAATTCTGATATTTTGATGGGTTTACCTTTATAAATGAATTTTGGTTACAGTTTTTAATATTCTTTCCTATTTACCTTTATAAATGAGTTGGTTCAGTTTTTAATATTCTTTCCTTTTTTTTTTTTTTTTTTTTTTGCTTTTTAACTAAATGTGTTATGGAGAGTTTCTTTTTAGTGATGTCTATTTGGGGGTGGAAATGCCTCCAGTACCTGAATGTCCATCTCATTGGCAAATTTAGGTAAATTATCTGCTCTTATTTCTCTGAATAAGTTTTCTGTGCCATTGGCTTCTATCTCTACTCTTTTCTCAAGATCTACGAATCTTAAGTTTGATCTTTCAATGTCTTGCAAATCTTACATGTTCTATTCTTATTTTCTTTTCTCTATTACTCTCTGAATATTCCAGTTCATCCATCTTGCCTTCAATCCCTGAAATTCTTTTTTTATGCTTGATATAGTGGATTAGAAAGACTTTCAATTGATTTTTTTTATTTGATTTACTGAGCTTTCTTTTTTTCCTTTTTCTTTTCTTTCTTTCTTTTTTTTTTTTTTTTAAGTTTTTTAAGTACCAGTGGCACTTAACAACTGAGCCATAGCCCCAGCCCTTTTTTATTTCTTATTTTTGGAGAGGGTTTTTCTAAATTGCTTAGGTCCTTACTAAGTTGGTGAGGCTGGTTTTAAACTTGCAATCCTCCTGCCCCAGGCTCCTGAACCACTGGGATTACAGGAATGCTCCACCATGCCCAGTTACTGAGCTTTTCATTTCCAAGATTTCTGTTTGGAAATAGATTTTCAGGCTCTATTTCTTTACTGAATGCTTTTCAGATTCTGCATTATGCTCCTTAATTATAATAGCTATTTAATATCTGGTTTGAATTTATTGATCATTTTACTGATCAATTTTTTGAATTATTTGTCTGGCATTTCATTCACTCTGATATTTATGAATTTGGTTTTTTGGGGAATTATGAACCTTTGGAGGCATCTTAGAACTTTTCTTTTAAATGTTTCTTGTGTTTCTGTGTTGAAATGTTCACATTGGAGTGGGTATCTCTTGTCCTATCGTGTGAAGTTCTTTTGGGTGAGTAGCTTTTTCTTTATTATGTGCTCTGGGCAGGGGTTGTGTCTCAGCATCAAAATACTCACCCAATGTGTTCAAAGCACTAAGATCAATTCCCTGCACTGCTTTGAGAAGAATGACCACCAGTAACACAAACTTAAAAGCAAACCAGATATCAACATACAACAAAAACTTAATTAAAATCATCTTTACAACTCTACTAACTAAAGAGAAGAAAGGGATGTAATAATATAGAATAGTCCAAAAAATAGGCATTTATGAAAGTAAAACCATTATTAAAATATCAAAAGTGGATAGAGGGAAGAAGGAAGAAGAAATAACAAGAGAGAGAAAGAAGAGAATGGAAGGGAATACAATTGAGACAGGAGAGAAAAGTTCAATTAAAGAATTTTAAAAATCCATAAAATTAGATCAAAGTATGAAAAAACAAATAAGAAAAAACAAAACAACATAGAACACAATATATGTGAAAGCAAAACAAATGAAAAAAGACTAAACTTTTTCCTTGCCAAGATACCTTTTTTCTGGGACTTCCAGTTTTGGAATCTGTCAGGTATAGAGGCCTGGCAGATACCCAGCTGTGTTGGCACATGCTCTGTATGCCTCTAAGCAAGAAGTAAGTGGCTGAGCCAACATGATCCACATGGAAGAAGGAGTTACTGTATATTTAATTTTTCTCACATCTAGATCAGCATCCTGCTTTTCACAAAACTTGAGGTGCTCAGACTCCAGTGCTCTTTCACATGATCCTTTTCTGGTCCTTCTCTGGCACATCCTGGTGGCTCTGATATCTATGCAGCATGCCTCAGAAACAATGGGCCTGTGAGAGCACTTAGCAGGTGGCACTGGGGTATCCCTGACCCAGCGGCCAGATCCCTTCCTGGTGCATATAGTAGTTCTGTGTGCACCTGGGGAGTCCTTGGTGCAGGAGAAGTGCCACTTGCCTGGGCAATGGAAGAGACCAGGCTCTGAGGGTGACCTCACTATGTATATTCTTCTATGGGTCTTCTTCAGTGATGCTCTGCTGTGACCACATTGGGCCACAAGGTAAATGCTGGCCAGGACAGTGTGGTAGTATTTGCTGTTATTTCCAGAGAAGAGAAAAATGTAGGGATTTATGTTTCACAAAGTGGCTAGGTCAAGGGTGGCCTTCACAAGCTGGCTCCCAGATATAGCATCATGCTTATAAATTGAGAAATACAGAGCACTTCTCAAGCACTGGCCTGCTATGTATCTCCAGGATCAGGTAAGTTCAGACTGCTGCTTTGTGCCATAGCTGTTTCTTGCCAGTTTTGTTTACTGTGTCTCTCTCCCTTTGTGTTATCTCTCCCCCATGAGACTTCAGCACCAATGGCATAGGCTTGGTGCTTATACACTTTTTTGATCTTTTGTTCCAATAACCAGAATCTCTGGGTGTCTCCCAGTGTCTGACTGTCTTATATTAAACTTAATGCTTTCCCTTAGTTACCCAACTCACTGAGAAGCTATTCTCCAGCTGTTTTGATTCTGAGCTTCAGAGGAGCTGGAAAGTGCTGCCTATCTCTAATCTGCCATCTTGATCTCTCACCAGCATTATGTTTTTAAGACCTGTGTTGCTTCTAATTGTTGTGTAGTATTCATGGTATGTTCCACAGCCTTTTTACATGTTCCTGTAGTGGCAGACAACAAGGTGGTTTCAAATTCTTCACGTCATAAACTATGTTGTGAAAAAATGTATTATTTTACATGCTACTTTTTGTAAGGCTTCTTTCTCTCCCTTTCCCTTTAGGAGGGGATCAGATAATCATACAGGATATGGGCAATTACTTTGCCAGGTTATTCTCCAAAATGGCAGCAGTCAAGTAGGAAGGCATTCTTGTTTCTCCATCAGCATTTAGTGTGATCAACCTGGGAAAATTTTCTTCATCTGATTGGTATAAAGTAGTATCTCACTAATGATTTTCTTCTATATTTACTGGGATAATATAATTGTTATTAATTCACAAACTTTACCATTTTCCCTATCTTTCTAGGTTTTCAGTCTTGTTCATTTGAGGAGTTTCCTCTATAGAAGAGCTGTTTTCTCTGTCTATTCCATTCATCTATTTATCTATTACAATTGACATTTAGATTGGGTTTGCAGTGAATTTATAGAGTAATTTAGGGATAGTTGATTGTTTAACATTAAGTCACTCTATCTAAATGCAGCTTTCCATTCATTCAAATCTTCTTTAATGTCATTTAGGAAGGTTTTAAGTTTTCTCCAAAGAGGCATTGATGATGTCTTATCTAATACACGACTACCCCTCTACAAGTTGACATTATTCAGTAATTTAAAGCACATGTTCAATATTAGGCCTATTTAGACCCTTTAAGTCTGTAGTGCTTATAAGTTCTCAAGAGAAAAAAGTCTGTTTAATTTAACCTATGCAGTGTCTACACAGCTTCATGTAAGATGGATATACACTTTTGATTAAATAATTTCTTATTTTCTCTTATAAAATGCATCTCACCAAATGATAAAATCTAAGAGTTAGTTGCTTTGAAAATAAGAACTTGCCTTATCAGTAATAATAAGCCTAAGTAGTAGAATAATCCAGTCCCTCATTCGTATTACAGTATTTTTATGATTTCTTAACCATGTGCCAGGCTACCATGTATTCTAGTATGATCTAGGGATGCCTAGGATCCTGAGACCCTTTCAAGGCATCTGTGAGATAAGAACAATATTCATAACAATTCTAAGATTTTTTTTCTTTTTCCACTGTGTTCACTTGCATTGATTGTGTAAAAGCAATGGTGATCAAACTGTTTATATTTTAGTATTAATCAAGGAAGTGTCACCAAGCAGTACCAATGATGATTATATACTTAACTGACATACATTCACAGTAAATAACAATATCAGCTTTATTTATTGAAGAATATCCTTGCTGAAGCATTAAATATTATCAATTAAATCTCAGATTTTTTTTTTTTTTTTTTTTTTTTTTTTTTTTTTGCGGTGCTGGGGATCGAACCCAGGGCCTTTTCCTTGCAAGGCAATCACTCTACCAACTGAGCTATCTCCCCAGCCCTAAATCTCAGATCTTGATTCTACATATTTTTAATATTTCACGATAAAATAGAAACTATGCATGATGAAGCATAATACTCACCTTAGTGAAAAACACTTTTATCATTTGAAGGCTCAATTAGCCATTCGTTTTAATGGAACATCATTTTTACTTGAGAGAACAACTGGCTGACAAATTGAGATTATTTAGACTTGGGTATTTTGCAAATGACTTTTCAAAAAATGAAAAAGTAAAATCTGTAATTTCAAAAGAAACAAGTGACAATATTTGGTGCCAATAAAAAAATCAAAAATTTTAAATGAAAATTAGAATTTCAGAAAATTTTTTATGCATTACTATGAGTTTGACAGCTTTCTAATACTTTAAGACTTTTCTAATGAGATCAAAACAGGATTTTTAATATCATATTTAAAAAAGTGTCAATATTTGCAAACATGTTATAAACTAGTGAATCAATATTTTCCTAGTGATGAATACATGAATTTACAAAATCATGCATAAGTAAAAGACCTGTTCAAATCTCAATATAGACCAATTAATTTATGCACAGTGAAAAGGCTAATTGATATGATTTAAGATTCCACATTGCAACTAACATTTATGTAACTGACACTTGTTGAGATTTAGTGTAGTATCAAAGAAGATATACATAATATCTGAAAAGTCTATTAATATTACATTAAAATCTATTAATATTTCCCACTATACATATAAAAGCAGATTTTCTTCATAAGACCATAAACCATATCATAACAATTCACAACAAATGAATGTGGAAAACATATTAAAATCCAAACATCTTTTATTAAATCAGACATTAAAGTGACTTGTAAAGTGAAGAATAATACCACTCTTCTATTGTTTTGTTTTAGAAATCAGAATTATTCTTCATAAAAATATTATTTGTTAATATGCAATTGGTTTATTATTATTTTTAAATGAAGGAATGCATAAATATTTTTGAAATTTATTTTAATTTCTAATACCAAATAATAGTACACATAAACAAAAAAACTTCTTGGGTTCTGAGTGAATTTTTTTTTTTTTTTTGTAACCAGGGATTGAACCCAGGGGTGCTTAACCACTCGGCTACATCCCCAGTCCTTTTTATTTTCTTATTTAGAGACAGAAACTCACTAAGTTGCTTAGGGTCTCACTAAGTTGATGAAGCTGTCTTTGAACTTGCCATCCTCCTGCCTCAGCCTCCTGAGCTGCTTGACTGAGTGATCTTTAAGCGTGTGAACTCCCTGAGATGAATAACTTTGAGAACCTGTACTCTAGGTGTAGAGATAAGAATGAAAGAAACAAAGTTTCTGTTCTCTTTCTAGTTGCTGTATGCAGATGAAGGGATAAATAAAGGTAAAATCGGATTATTTAAGAATGCTAAGAGAATTGAAGTGATGTGACATAGAGTATGTGTACAGAGGCACTTTATAAATACCATGCTCAGTGAAGTGTTCTCTGAGGCGGTTACAACTTGACCTGAGACATGAGCAATGAGTAAAAGTGGTCAGGTAAATAGCTAAGGAGAGACCTGTCTAGGTTAGATAGAGAAAGAAATTCTTCTTTCTGAGACAAAAAGTGTTGCATGTTTGAGAACTAGAGAAGCAGCCAGTGTGTCTGTGATAGGGCGGCCATGAGAAAAAGTAGTACTAGGGGAGCCTTGAGAAATGGGTAGAGGAGTAAGGGCCTTAGTTAAGACTTTAGAAACTCACTCTGGCTGCTATGTAAAGGGTGGATTGCTAAGTGGTGAGAGTGGAGGCAGAGTGGTCAGACAGATGGTCTATTCACTGGCACCCATGAGGAGGCAACTGACTAGCCAAAATGGCACTCATAGAGATTGAGAAAAGGTAATATATCTCAGTTATACCCTGGAGATAGATAGCAATAAGATCTGCTGATGGAATGTTTGGGAATAAAGGAGGAGAGGAATCAAGGACGATTATGAGATTTTTGACTACAGCAACCAAATGATTAAATGGGCATTTGCTGAGAAGGCCATCACTCTAGTCACCACATTTCCACACCTTCAGTTCCCTTGCACTTCTCCATTAAACTATCTTGGAAAAACCCTAAGTCTGGTCAAATCTAAATTTCTATTGACTCCTTACCTGTACCTGAGCAATGCAACATAGGTGGATAAAAAAACCTCATGTCCAAGGTGACTGATCTCTCCAACCTACAGGCACTGCTCAGATCTTCATTTTCTCAACTAATAATTACCTTATTTCCTAATTCAACTAAACTTGAGCTTCGACATCTCTGATCACCTCTGCCAATCTACTGCAAACTGAACCTCCTGCCTTCTCTCTAATTGCAAAGGATGAATTTCTCTTACCTAAGAGACTATCTTCATCTGAGCTCTGGAGTCCCCCTGCACCCATTTTTTTTTTTTTTTTTTTTTTTTTTTTGGTTCTACTCCAAACATTACTCCAGCAGATGACTCTTCCTGAATTATCAGCCAGTATCTGTGGCACTCCAATTAGACATTTAACTCCTTTCATTCCACTACAATTACCTGTGTCAAGGTCATCAAGTACTTCTATACTGTCAATCTAGTGATCATTTCTCAGACTTCATCTTATTCATCTTCTCACAGAATTTAATAGATTAAGTAGATCACACCCATCTTCTCAGATGCTTCCTTCACTTGTTATTCAAGCACCATCCTCTCTTGGTTCCCTTCTTTTACTTGCCACTCTTTTCTTAGTCTCTTCAGCTGGTTCTTCCTGGTGTTCCCAGTCAGTAAATGAGTCATTGGACCTATCCACTTTTTCTAGCTATACTACTTCCTTTGTTATTCAATCAAATTTTGTAAGTACTATATAAACACTGATTAGTTCCCATTAGTATCTTCCACCTGACTTCTCCTTCAAACATCAGGCTCATATTCAACAACCACTTGACACCACCATCTCACTGCTTTATAACTATCTCAAACCTAGCATCCAACTGAGCTCCTGGTTCTTCCTGCCCCAGCCACATCTATTCCATCTGCAGTGTGTATCATCCCAACAACAAAATAACTTCATTTTGCTCCTGTCAAAATCTTGGAATATGCTGGACCCTTCTATTGTTCAATACAAAAATAAAATCTTATTGACTTTAATTTCAAAGCATACGCAGTATCCTATTACTTCTCAACATATCTATTTTTTTTACACTGGGGATTTTATCTATTTTATTTATTTATTTAGGGTCTTTTTACCACTGAGCTAATCCTTTTTATTTTGTATTTTGAGAAAAGATTTCACTAAGTTGCTGAGGCTGGCCTTGAACTTACAATCCTCCTGCCTCACTGAAATGCAGGTGTGTGCCACCATGCTTGGCCTCAGTCCATCCATTGCCACCATTCCAGTTCATCATCATCTCTTGCCTACATGCTCCTATTTGATGTCCCTGTTTCAGATTTTGTCTCTTTATAGGATGTCACAGAAGAGTGATTTATTTAAAATGTATTCTTAATAATATCTGTTTAAAATCTTCCAAGTGTTTCTCATTTCACTCTGAATAAAAATTGAAGTTCCATTGTGGACTCCAATAATTGATCTGGCCCCTTGCCACTACTCCAATCTTCTTTTGTGACAGGCTTGCCTTTACATCCCACTTCTCAATTCCATTTCAACAACATTAGACTTACTGTTCCTTGAACACAGCAAGCACGCTCCTCATTTAGGGTCTTTTATACTCCCTCTGGCTGGAATTCTCTTCTTTAGGATATTTACATGGCTTATTTCTTCACTTCTTTCTGGCTTCACTTGAATATCATCTTATCATGAAGACCTTTCCTTAACTCTCTTCAACTTCCAGGTAAAGATGGAGGGTTGAACACATGCCTTCTCTCAACATCTTCCTCAGACTCCTCTAAGTGGTAATTAATGAATGTATTTTATGTCATAAACTCACAAAGACAGAGAGCACAAAAGAGGGTATGCTAATGACAAAATTTTAGAAGCTCTAAAGAAGACATGATACACATCCATCCATCCACACGTGTGCGCACATTCCTCCTCGTGACTATCCATTTCTCTTTATTAGCTTTATTTTAGCACTTAACCTAGATAAATGTAAATAAATGTAACCATAAGATATATATGTATACATATATGTGTGTGTGAGTGTATATATATATATATATATATATATATATATATATATATATATTCCTCCCCCAGTTTGTTGTCTCTTTGCCCTTCTACAGAATGTAAGCTGTATGACAATAGTCTTTTCAGATTTTGTTTACTGTTGTATTCTCAGGTTTTGGAATCATAATAGAATCAAATTTGATACAAACTTTGGGCTGAATGAGGCTTGGGTGAGATGCAATTTGTGATGGGTGTGGGGGTATGGACATCAAGAATTCGGTTTTGAAAGTTAATTAGGCATCCTAGAGATGATATCAAGTGGAAATCTGGACATCTGGAGCTAAATGAAGAGATTAGAGATTAGGGCTCAATATATCAGTTTTGAAGTCAACAGCATTTTAACTAAATGAGATTACCTTGGAGGAATATGACATAAAGACACAAAAATGCCAAACTTTGAGCCCTGGAAAACAACACCCTTTAGAGGTCAGATGGAGCAGGATATTTCAACCCTTTATAATCATACTACTACTTGTAAGAAGGAGAAAAAAATAATTTAAACTGAGCAATGTAATATGTAGGTATTTATTGATTTATAAATTATACACATGTATCATTGTGCAAATATATTATGTACATTATAAAATACACAAACATAGATATTAAAAAAGAATGAGCTGAAAGTCTTCCAGTTAAAGAGGAAGTATTGAACACATGCATTTTTCAGGTCCCTCCTGAAGGACCCCTCCAGTAATAGTAAATGGATTTTTAAAACAATGTATAAACCCTCAAGGTCAAAGAGAACAAGAACCAAACAATACCATCAGAACAGAGGAAGCTAGAAAGAAGAAGGACGCATGGCAGCTGACTCACTAGACCTAGGAAAGCTGGGGTTGCAATAGGAAGAGCAGAGAGGAAACCTGCTTTACAATGCAGAACCCACATCCATTTCCTACTCACCCCAACCTCCAAGGATCAGGCATTGTAGTCTGGCATCTCTGCTGGTGGAGGTAAATACTGGGCCATTATAGATTTGGCCAAATGCTTTTTGAGAATCAGTGACACCCCTCTGCACTGCCAAGTGCCTAAACACCTAACACACCACAACAAATCAGAGGCTTATTTTCCTGAGAGGGTTAAGCAGGAGGTGTGGACTAAAGGAGGACAGGAACACGAGGAAATAAATTACAAATGGAAAACAGGTAGATTAAGTCAAAATCAACATCATATTGTTTAAAACTAAAATATCAAGAAGGACCTCTATATGTTTCTAGGGGATACGAGGCAAATAACAACAGCAGGAAAAACACATTATTTTGATGTGTAGCAATGATTTCCAATGGAATTCACCCACATACAGGGAACTTTAAAATAATGAATGCTGTATAACATTTTCTTTATTTCTTATAGCCATTTCAAATATTTATTTCTATTTCTTTTAAAGTACATGGATTGTTTGAACATTGTCTTGGTACATGAGTGCAGACATTTTAAAGTAATTGCATTTGTTGTAGCCTGAATTGGAAGTAGGCATAAATATTGATTTCTTTTGTGCTATGTAACTGATGACAGAGTCTGCTTTGAGTATATGGCATAAGCAAAACTTATTTCCACATTTCTCATGATACATGCACATGTCTATAGAATAATCCTTGGAAATGTATAATTATATCTTGCTTTTGTAGTAGTATACTTTTATATTTACACACCTTGATCACACAACTTATTCTAATCTTTTTTTTTTTTTTTCACAGTCTTAGTTCTTGGAAATCACCATTCTCAAATTATTGCTTTTTTTCCCCAAAAAGTTCTTTCTTCTTACCTGCCTGAAAAGCTCCCATTGTCTTTGCAGAACTACCTTAGATATGACTTCCTCTTTCAGAGTTTCCTTGGCTACCCTCAACTGCTAATTGCTCTATTGTTTGTATAATACAGCACCTTGTTTATACTTTCATTAGGGAAGTCCCTGCACTGGCTTATGATTATATTTATAAATCTGTTAATTCTCTCGGCCCAGTTACCATGTCTTATATATATTTGTAGTCTGCTAACCTACCAGACTGGGCACACAAGTAGTTATTAAATGAATATTTAAATAGATGTTTGAAAATGATCTTCTGTTCATTATCTCATCTGATTTTCCCAGACTCACTCAGTCACTAGATTCTGTTGCTCTAAATATTTATAATATCCATGACTTCTTATCCACACAGTGTCTACTGCCAAGAATTCATGCTCCTGCTATCTGTTCCTGGGACTATTAGCACTCTAACTTGATTTGGGTCTCTAGTTTCACTCTCTTCCAGTTAATACTTCATTTGCCCCTCAGAAAGATTTAACCACTAAATTTTACTATTTTCTATCTACTTTAAAACCTTTAAATAGGCTACATCTATTTCTACAAATGACAGAGTAAAAGTGAGTATATTTAATCACTTTCTTTAAACAATTAGAAAATGGGAAAGAAAACCTTTTCAGACATTTAGACAATAGGACATTGAACCTGAGAGAAGAGAGACTAATAAATGAGCCTTTTGACTGAGCCACTGCCTTTAAAGAGTTTCCAGGCCATAGTAAGGCAAAAGCAAACAAACTCTGGCAGTCTCGCTCAGTTAAAGAGACAGAGCTTGGAGTTAAGAGAGATGAAGGCTGCTGGAATTTGTGAAGCAAATACTGAAGAGGCAAAAGTTTAGAGTGAGAGAAAGAGCGCTCCAGAGATCTTCCAAGGGTTCCTCATAAGTTCTGAGGCTGAGTCCTGGTCTGTGAATGCATGGAAGCAACTACCTAAGTTGAATTGACACCCTTGGGAAGGAATAGGACAAACAGTCCTCCGGCTCACATGGGCAAGCCACAGTTTGTGTGTCAGTTAGCCAGAGTATAATAACCTTCTAATACCTGGGCATTAAGCGGAGTTTCAGAAGGACAGTACTTCAATAATGAGGACAAATTGGCCCTAGACTAAATATTATTCTACATCTGCCTCACAAAGCTTAAAAGCAAATCTTGAAAGGATCAAAATGATTCCAAGCAACAAAGCCCAATATTTAAACGAGTACAACAAAATTCAGCATCTAACAAATAAAATTAATAATGTCACCATCCAATCAAGCAAGCATGCACAAATCAAGAAAATACAATGAACATGTACAGACCCAAAGATGAGAAATGATATAACTAGCAGACAAATATGCTAAAATACCTATTACAAATGTATTTAAAAATGTTTTAATTAATGCATTGTACTTATACATAATAGTGGGGCTCATTTTGACATGTTTATAAATGTATATAACTTATAAATGTATTTTATATGTTCAAGAAATTATAGGGACATATGATCTTGATGAAATAAATGGAAGATATTTTAAAAATTGAACTACTTATGAAAAATATGTAATTTGAAACAAAAAGAAAGTGAATGAGATTAATAGCATATTACACTGCAGAATAAAAGATTAGCACACTTGATGACACAGCAATAGAAGCAATTCAAAATGAAATAGAAAAGAGTAAAAAATATACAGAATAAAAGAACTGTGAAATGATATCAAACCATAATATATGCATAACTTTAATATTTGAAGGGGAGAGCAAAACAAAAAATATTTTAGAAAATAATGGGCATCCAAAGAACCAGCAGAATACTGGAAAGGAACCAAGGGGAGGGAGGAAAGAAGAAAAGGGGAGGGACTGGGCAACAAAATTCACCAATTTTATTGTTCTGTTTTGTGCGTGTACAAATACGTAACAACAAATCCCACTGCTATGTATAATTTTAATGCATCAATAAAAAACATAGAAAGGAAAAGCACCCAGAGAAAGAAGATATTATGGTCAGAGGAATGAAGGTAAAAATGGTAACAGACTTTTCATCAGAAACCATCCAAGTCTGAAGATAACAAAGGAAATTCATCAAAATACCAGAAGAAATGAAAATGTTTAATCTAGACTAACACACCAAGAAAAATATCTTCCACTAGTGAAGATGAAGTTTTGCATTCTTTTAGGATGTAGTAAGCTGGGAAGAGTGATGTTTTTACTATGACAATGAAAAACAATGAGTTACACACTCACAAATTTTCTTGAGCTCATAAGAGCACTAAGATTACAGGACAACAAAGAGGCTTGAAAGCCAAAAACAGATTAGCCACTCAAGGAGAGGGAAGATGTATAAACACTAGCTCATCTGTGGCACAGCATGGGAAAAAGATGATCACTTAAAATTTTAAGAAATTTGTAAAAATGTTGAGTGTGGGAGCCACAAACACCGGGGAAGTTTGCACCAACTTGCAAACTCTTTACCATGGGTTTCCATCAGGACACAAGACCAGAAAGAACTTCTTTCAGTGGTACATATTTACTGAAAGGGATTAATTAGGTGCTGCTGGAAAAGACATGAGCACCTCCTGGATCCCATACCCTCATGGAATAAAAGCCTTAAGTCACAAGGATGGAAGGAGCAAATCCAGATTCTCCCAGTTCTCAGATAAAGTAGTGTTGTGGCTACTACATAGATAAAAGAAAAATACCCTTTCTCATAAGAGAGGTTCAGGAAACTGCTGAACAAATCTAATTAAGAACACAAGGCAGAGTTTATCCGTCATGACATAAGGATAGGACACATAAAAGCTGTACCCCAAAAACAAAGGCTCCCAGGGTATGACCAAACTTGATTTGTATCAGTACAACAGAGACTCTTCTGTCCCCCACACAGCAAGCTCTGAATAACAAGCAATAGTAGGCTACCACTGGAAAAGAGGCAAGATTGTGGAGAATGATCTCCAATGGAGCATACTTGTGCAGGGAAAGCTTAATGTTGAAGGAAGATCAGGAACATTGAAAAACAAAACAAAACAACCATTCAGTATAGTATCCCAAAGCCTAACCACAAGGTAAGGCTAGATGAAATTGAAACTGGTGAAGACTAATCATAACAACAAAACCAAAATCCAGTTCAACTTCTGACTAGGTTGAATCAACCCCAACACTTATGGTCCAGTTGAAAAAGAGTTGATGATTTACATGCATAAAAAACCTTATCTAAATTCTGACTACTCTCTGCACTGTATCTAGTACTCAATAAAAATTAAAAGACACACAAAAAGCATAAGAAAAAACCAGTCTGTTGTGAAAAGACAAAGTAATTTACAAAATCAGGCTCAGATGACTAAAAGTTGGAAATTAGGCAAAGAATATAACTGTCAATAAAGTGTTAAGGTTCTATTTGAAAAGGAAAACAACCTAGGAGGTCACGTGAGGAATTTCAAAATGTGTAAAACCAAAAAGAAACAATTTTGAAGTCCTCAAGGGGAAAAGAAATTTCTGTCACACATGTAAGAATAGAGATGATAATTAAAGCTGACTTTACATACAAAAAACTATGCGAGTAATAATACAGTAGAGTGACATCTTTAGATTGTTGAAGGAAAAACAATTTTACTTGGTTTTTATACCCAGAAAAAATATCTTTCAAAAGTAAAAAAGCAAAATAAAGACTTTTTACCCAGAAAAACGAAAGCTGAAAGTATTAGTAGACTTGTGCAATAAAAAATATTAAAGGAAGTTCTTCATGCAGAAGGAAATGATATATGGAGAAACCTTGATAGATGCAAAGAAATGAAGAGTTCAGGAAGAGTTGAAATGAAGTTTAATGTAAAAGGCATGTCCAACCTGAGGGTGGGGCTCAGTGGAGGAGCACATGTTGAGGATGCAGAAGGGTCTGGCCCGAATCCCCAGCACCAAAACAATGTCAACAGCAAAAGGCGTTTCCCTCATCTAAATTATTTTAAGAAACAACTATTTAAAGGAAAAAAAAAAAGGAAATGACAGAAATGAAGCTGGCAAAGAAGCAGAAATTTGTTATTTTATGGGGATTCTTACACTCCACTGAAAATAGAATATTATTTAAAGATGGCTGGTGGTGAATTAAAAATTCACATAGTAAACCCTAGGAATTTTTTGAATTTTAAAAAATACATAAATAATCAGCCAATAGTAGAGAAAAAAGAAATGACAAATTAATTCAAAAGCAGAGAAAGGGTAAAAAAAGAACAAATAAGACAAATAGAACACAACCAGCAAGATGGCTAACTTTAAATATATCATCGCACCAATGACACAAAATGAAAATAATCTAAATCAATGCTGTCCAACAAGTATAAAGCAAACAAGGTAATTAATTTAAAACTTTCTCTTTTGGGGGGTACAGGGGATCTAACCCATGGACACAATCACTGAGCCACATCCCCAACCCTTCTTATTTCTTATTTTTCATTTTGAGACAGGGTTTCACTAAGTTGCTTAAGACCTCACTAAGTTGCTGAGGTTGTCCTCAAATTTGCCATCCTCCTGCCTCAGTCTCTTAGTCTCTGGGATTACAGGTGTGCTCTACCACACCAAGCAGTAATTTAAAACTTTCTAGTAGCCACATTAAAAAAAGAAACAGATAAGCTAAGCAAGGTGGCACATGTCTGTAATCTGAGTGGCTTGGGAGGCTGAGGCAAGAGGATCACAAGTCCAAGAGCAGCCACCAGGTTCTAAGAAATTTAGGATATGATTCAGTGGTTAAGCGCCCCTGGGTTAAATCCTGGTCTCAAAAAAAGAAAGGAAGAGATAAAGTTACTCTTAATAGTATATTTTATTCAACAGAATCTATACAAAACACTATTTGACATATAGTCAACATAAAGTTATTAATGAGACAGTTTACATTCTTTTTTACACAAACTTACTAAAATTCTATGTGTATTTTACACTTACAACACATCTCATTTCAGATTATCCATATTTCAAGTTTCTATAGTCACATGTGGTTAGGGGCTACCTTATTGCTCAGTGCAGTTCTAACCACTCAAATTGCATGCCAGAGACTTTCTGATTGGATAAAAAACAAGACTTTCCTAAATGCTGTTTACAAAAAATCCTCTTTAAATATAAAGACACAGATAAGTTAAACATAAAAGGAGGAAGAAAATCTAAAATGATGGGAAAACATGTACAATAGTGTGAAAACACTAATCACCAGAAAGATAGATCAAGTATATTAATGTCAGATAAAGACTTCAGAATAAGAAAAATAAAAATTATATAATGATCAAAGGCCAATTTACTATAAAGACAACATAATATATATGTATCTAATAATGGATCTTGAAATGCATAAAACAAAGTGGTAGAATTGAAAGGTGAAATAGACAAAACCACAATTATATTTAGATATATTAACACTCTTTCTTGGTGATAGAAAAATTAGGAAGTGAATCAGTAGGAAAGACCTAAACAGCACTATCAACCAACTTGACCTAAAGTACTCCACCCCCAAAGAGCAAAATATCTGTTCTTTTAAAGTGGACATGAAATGTTTACCAACATGTACCATATTTTAGACCATAAAGCAAACCCTTGCGAATTTAAAATAATTGAAGTCATGCAAAGTATGTTCTCTAACCACAATGGAATTGAGCTACTCATCAGTAATAGAAAGATAGCTGGAAAATCCTCAAATACCTGGAACTTGAACAACATAATTATAAATGAAATGTGGATTAAAGAGAAAGTCATATATGAAATTAGTAAATATTTTGAACTGAGTAAAAATGAACACATATCAACATTTGTGCGACACAGTGAAAGTAGTATTTAGAGGAAATTTTAGTTTTAAATTCTCAAATTAGAAATGAGGAAAATTCTTAAGTCAACAATCTAGCTTTCACCTTACAAAACAAAGATTTCTTAAGAGGAGTAAAGTGAAGAAAGAAAATAATAAAGCTAAGAGTATAACTCAGTAAAATGGAAAACAATATTTTTAATTAATGACTCTAAAAGCTGAATCTTTCAGAAAATGAAGAGCCAGGTTGGTGAAGAAGAAAGAAAACACAAACTAACGATATCAGGAATACAAAATAGACATCAGCCTGGAACATACCTATATTAAGGTTTAATAAGAACATATGAACAGATTTATGCCTACCAATTAGGAACTTAGATGAAACTAACAAATTCTTTGAAGGAATATCAAAGTTTACTCCAGAAAAAAAGAATATCTGAAATAACTATTGTTTATTAAAGAAAACAAATTTATAGTTAAAAACTACACTCCAAAACTCCAGAGCCAGATGACTTAATTAGCAAATTATAGCAAAAATTTAGAGATAAAATAATGCAAACTCTATATACAAACTCATCCAGAAAGTAGGAGTGGGCAGAACACTTACTAATTTTATAAGGCTGTCAGTACCCTGGTAAAAATATGACATAAACATATTTTGTTTACAAGGGGTGAGGAACTCTGGCAGACCAGTATCTCTTAAGGATTTAGGTATAAAAAATCCTCATCACAAATATCAGTAAACTGCATGTAGTAATATATATACTAAAAAAGTCAATGTGCCAAGGCCAAGTGGTGTTTATCTTGGGAATGCAAGGTTGGTTCGGCATAGAAAGAAAATTTAGTGCAATTCACCATATTAAGAAACAGAAAAATGTTAGGAGTTATTTTAATAGAAAAAGAAGAAATTATTTGACAAAGTTAAACACCCAGCCATTATAAAATTCCCAGAAAACTAAGGAGTAAAGAAAACATACTGAATCTGCTAAAGAGTACTACCAAAAACTGTAGCAAACATAATTCTTCATGGTGACAGATTTGCCTCCTTTTCCCCTAAGATTGGGAATAAAGTGAGGATATCCACTTTCACCACACCTATTAAGCATCATATCAGAGGTTTTAATAAATGCAGTAAAGCAATAAACATGAGTAAAAGTCATACAGATATAAATAAAAATGTTAATTGCAGATTATATCATCATGTATATAACAAATTCAATGGAATCTATAAGTAAGCTACAAGAACTAATAAGTGAATTTAGGAAGGATGCAGGGCAAGAAAGTTACCATAAAAGCATTGTATTTAATTTCTATATATTATCAATGAATAATTGGAAACTAAAAATTATATGGATTGGATGTTGTTAAGATATATATTCTCCCCAAATCAATCTATAGATTGAGTATATTTACAATTGAAATCCAGCACATTTCTTTTGTTGAAATTCATAAAATTATTCTAAAATATATTTGGAAATGCAAAGCATATTAAACAACAAAAACAATCTTGAAAAAAGGAGTAGAAACTAGAAGGGCTTATACATCTTGATTTCATAATAATCAAGAGATAATGGAGTATGAAATTAGTGGAACACAATAAAGAGTGAAGAAATAAACATACAAATAAGTGATCAATTAATTTTCTGTGGAGTGGTCAAGGTAATTCAACAGGGAAAGGATAAGCATTAAACAGATAATCCTGGAATTATAGCATATTCATCTGAAAATTAATTGAGGTCATTACCTCACAGCATATATAAAAATTAATTCAAATTTGATCATGTACATATGTGTAAGAGCTAAAAGTATAAAACTTCTAGATGAAAATTTAGGACAAATTTTTATTGCCCTTGGATTTGGCAAGGATGTCTTAACTAGGATATGAAAAGACAAAAAAGATAAATTTGACTTTATCAGAATTAAAAAAAACATTGCTCTTCAAAAGTCACTGTTAAGTAAATAAAAAGAGAAATCACAAACTGAGAGAAGACATATCCAAAATATATAAAGCTCTTATCACTTAGAAATAAGACAAAATCCTCAATTAAAAATGGAGCAAAAGATTTAAAAAATGCTTCATCTAAAAAGAAATACAAGGGGCAAATAAGCACATAAAAATGTTCCACATCATTAGTCATTAGGAAAATGCAAATTAAACCACAATGAGCTACCACTACACATCTGCTTGAATGGCTCAAATTAAAGACTGACAAGCTTTGTTGAGAATGTTGAGCAACTGGAACTGTCACATACTGTTGGAGGGGAAAAGGGATATAATTACTTTGTAAAAGAATTTGCAGTTTCTCATAACATCAAGCATGCCGTTTTCATATGAATCAATAGTTCTGCTAACAGGATTTACCTAAGAGAGATAAACACATGTCTTCATAAGGACTTGTACAGGAATGTTTTATAAAGCTTTATCCCAAATAGTCTAAAACTGGAAATAATCAAAATACCATTAATTTGTAAGTGAATTAACAGGTTGTAGTATACCCATACTATGGGCTACTCAACAATAGAGAAACAAACTACTGATACAACATTGATAGTTCTATAAAACTTTATGACTGGTGAACGAAGTTACATACAAAAGACTACATATTGTACTATTTCATCACATGAAATTCTAGAAATGGCTGAACTTTATTGTCAGCAAATGAATCAATCAATGCTTTCCAGGGAATAGAGGGAAAAAACTAACTGTAATGGGGTCGTGTAGTAACTTTGAGGTGATAAAAGTTCTACATTGTGCTTATGGTGGTGGTTATACTCCATACCTAACTGTCCAGACTCACTGAAATATACACTTACACTCGACTATGTAAATTATACTTCGATAAAACTGATGAAAATGTTTAATGGAGAAAAGTAAATAAAAAAAGAGGTGTAGGGGAAGAAAATCCTTTCAGTGTGGCTCTACAGGACCCATAGTTAAGTTCGCTAAGTCATATTAGCCATCAATGTGGGCAGAGAAAGGGTTGACAAAGGAAACATGGAACTTTCCGAAGTGTCCATAGAGGAGTGGCAAGAGGAATGAATTAGTTTTGACAATAAAGAAGGGGTAACTAAGGACCTGTTGAGGATAAGGAGTCATTTGGAAAAAAAACTCTCACCTCTCATGGTCCTTTATAAGCTGGGCCTTGCCCACCCCTGCTTCTCACGTGCCCACCCTCCCTCTCTGTCAGCTTTCTACTGGGTCCTCCTCTTTTTTCACTCTGCATCCTTTGCTCTCTCTAGGTTAATCATCCATTTCCATGTTTTCAATTATTAGACCAGTGAAGATGAAGTCAGGGAAAGCCTTAAAGACTTTCTTTTCTTCATAATGCCAAGGAATACTTCTTAGGTAATGAAATCAGCTACTTGAGTTGGGGAATGGAGAAAGGAAAAGGAGGCATTAATGGAGGAAGTGAGCAAACATGAGGGAGTGGAAGTTTTATTGGTATTTCAAAATTATTGTTCTTCCAGATTTGGTTAAGTTCTCTCATAGCACCCTTTATTTCTTCCTTGAAGGACATAACACATGGAAATCATTGTTTAATATCTGTCTTCTGAGATTACCTGTAATCTCTTTGAGGGTCTGCTATTTTCATTTCTGGAATCTTAAAATCAAGCAGGATGCTTGGTTCTTAGTAACCTCTCAGTAAACACCTGTTGACTAACTACCTCTCATACCATGCAATTCATCCAAACCTATTCAAACTGAGCAATGTGCAGTCTGTCATTTACCCTGGGACTTTTATTTTACTGTTTCTTCTGCTTGAGATGCCAGTTCTCCTAATTTCCTTCTATCCACCCTCTGGCCTTATATGACTGGGCAAATTCTTACTTTCACTTCTAACCCCAGCTTAAGTGTCTTTTCTAGAAAACCTCCATGGCTCCAGAACTTTGCACCAACTTTATATCTTCTATATACTTGTTTTATAGCTAGCTCTTCATTGAAATGAGATTCCTATACCTGTTTTCCCTTCTTAGTTAATTCTCCCTCTTCCACACCCACTATAATAGTGGTCACACAGCAAACCTTTAATAAATATTTGTTAAAGAAATTATTTTTTCTCACCAATCATATGATATATGTAAGGAGTGGCATTGTTCCTAGAAAATTATTAGGTTTGTGATGAGAACGAGCCCCAAATCCCTCCCATGGGAACTAGTTAAAAAGTAAATCAACACCTACTAAGGTTAATGCCAAACCTCAAATCCTTGGAGAAAGCTGTTATTGGAACTTCCCACCACTGCTAAAACAAGATTTAAATAGTAAAGCAACCCATTTTTTTTGTCAAGAAGTTCTCCAAAGGGAAAATAATAAATTCATGTCTACATTCCTTTAAAATTAGAGGTTAGCTATATTAACTTTGAAATTAAATGCAAAGTCATGAAAAGATTATGTAAAGTAAATTTTCATATGGCCTAATTCAATCTTGTGGGAAGCAAGTGCCTTACTTAGTTAATTCAACTGATTCTCTTTTAAAGTATTATAATTCTGTTACCTACTTACTTCTAGAAATTATAATTAAAAATTGATTACCAGAAATCTAACCATGACAAAGAAAATAATTTTGTTAGCATATAAGACAAATAATATGTAGTTTTGTGTAGTTTATAGGTATGTTCAATCTGTAAATAATGGTTTGATAGAAATTTAAGGACATGAAGATAAATGCATAGATACTTCTACTTCCAAAACTTTTACCAACACATGAGACAGAGGACTGTATATGGGGTCTGAAGTCAGTGTATTCAGTCTTTGACAATGACACTGAGATTTTAAAACAGATAATCTTGCTGATGCAAATTAATACAATTCCAAGTGCTTAAAAAGAACATGCACAATTTAAAAGCAAATACCTTACCTCCTCCTGCCTAGGTATGCATAAGATGCCCTACCTGAAAATCAAAGAACATATTGTAAGAAAGTCCATACGTAAGTGTCTGTGAATAGTCTGTGATTTGCTACTCTCAGGAAGTAGTGTAGTAAGAATGGGGCAGGAAGGAATTGGAAGGAAACCTGGGTTCTAGGTCTTAGCTAGAAAACGTGTCACTCACAGAAAATTTCAATTTACTTCTCCTATAAAATACACCCTGCCTACCTGAAGCTCCTTGCACAGATCCGCACCACTCCTATGCATTCAGAGGGAGTAGGATGGTGGTCACAAAGGATCTTCTTTTAAAATTTCATATCACTAAAATCAGTGAAGAAAATTCTCCTGGGAACATATGGCCTAGCAAGCTAGATTATTTCACATCTGTTGAAAGATCTTGCTGTAAATTTGATTCCATTCTCATCAAACCTTTCCTAAAATCTACATCTAGATTGAATACTAAGCTTTCATGAGTTTGTGTAAATGCTGACTTGAGATTCTTTCCTTATTGTTTGTTTATTTAAGTTATTCATTCAACAATACTTACTGCATATCTACTAAGACAAATATCATACTGTTTATCATTACTGCCCTCATGGAACATATAATCTAGTGGGAGAAATATAAAAATGGAGAAGCAAATGACATGTTTACAAACTGTAGTAAATCTGATGAAGAAAACAATAGGTTTTAAAAGAAAGCGTGTGAAGTGACTTACTTTACATGTGAGTTTTAGGGGAAATCTCTCCAGGAGGTGATATGTAAGTTGAAAATTGAAAAATGAGAAAGGTGTGTGTGTTGTTTCAGGGGAGAGACATGTATAAAGCCCTGAGGTGAAAAGAAGTTACGCAGATGTGAGAATCTGAAAGAAGGTCTGTGGACCTTGCTGGCAAGAGCTGAAACGGAGAGGTAGAGGCCACAATTATATAGGACTGTATTATATAGGACTGTATCAAAGAAACCAAGTCTATAGTTTATTCTCCTAACAGGGAAGCTGTTAAAGGATTTTTAGCAGGTGTATAATGTGATCTTCTAATTATTTGGGGTAATAAAAAGATCAGAGGGAGCAAGACTAAAAATGGAGCCAGGTTCAGTCTGTCTTCCCCCTTGAAACTAGGTTGTGATAATGAATAGCAAATAGGTACTGTCACTTAGGGCCTTGCCTTGGCAGGGAAGATGCCCAGTGTGTGCTTATTGAATGAATTAAGGCAGTATTTACATTTTATAATATAGTGTACCCTTCCAAATTAATAAACTTTAATATAATAATTAAATAAGAGATGAATGCATTAGAAGACCTTGCATTTTAAGGCAACATTGTCTGTTTTTATTTTTATATCTAGAAGTGGAATAAAGTGAAAATTGCATTCATCCAGGCAAAGATGATAAAGAGCAGAGGGAAGAGAGATGGCAAGCTTTTCCCTCTTGCCCATGATCCTATTTCCTCATCTCTCATCTCTCTGTGAATGTCTTTGGCTGATGTAAAAAACTTATTCTCAACCACAGGAACCATATGTTGTTTCTAAATGTTATGCCCTTTGGAACAGCTTACTTTTTTTTCTTTTTTTAGGTTATTCATACTTGATCTTTATAAAAAGCATCATCATCATAATAAATAATATGAGTAGAAGTATGATCTTTTGAAAGTTTGATGAAAGTAGTAAAATATTTCACTTCTTCTTATTCATTAAAGCTATAAAATTTCACTATTGATGTACATATACAATATGACTTGGACTTTCACTCCCAGTCACCCAATCCTAAACAATGGGTCATTTAATTCAACAATAACTTGATTTATATACAGAGGTCCACAGGACTGGCAATATTAGAAATATATCTCATGCTCTTTTTCCAGTTTTACTTTGGGCATATAGACTCAATTCAAATTACAAAATCAAAACCTAGATTGCATCTAAATATTTGCATATTATTTCTCTTTAACATCTTTTAATAAATGAGAGAAGGGGGGGAGAGAGAGAGAGAAGTGTTTCTTAGATGAATTGGCACTGAGCTTTTTGTTTTTGGTTCTTATTAGGGAAATTTTATGTGGCCCAAATTATGCACAAATCAAAGATGTCTGTTCTTGGACTCTAATATTCATAGTTCAATGAAATCTAAGAATGGGAATGGAAGCAAAATAAGGCATTCTAAATCCCCATGTTCAGCCTACAGGTAGTCCTTTAACAAACAGTTGATTCTCAAAAATCTGGCCAGTCATATTTTCAGAACCAAGAAACTTGGACGTAAGTTTTTAAGAATCACCATCCATCTGCAGTGGCCTCTACTTGGAAGGGTGGCTCCTCCAAAGCAAAATACTCCAGATAATTGGGGATAAGCAAACCATTATTTTTAAAGAACAACTTACAATTACCTAATAGTTTTATATTTTTAAAACCTGTTTTCAGAGAGATGTGCCATTTAAGCTACATAACTCTTTACAGGAAGAACCAGTATTCAATTTTTCATCCGAGAAACTGAGACTCATGGCAGTTTCCACAAGTGATCAAAAATGAAACTAATACAATAAATAAAATATGCTGGTTCTTTTTGTTGCTTTCCTTAACTGCCATATTGACTCTTGTGATTGTAATCAGGAGTTGATGTAATGGAGAAGGGCCGGTGATAATAATGGTGTAGATAATGTGTAACACATTTGAGTGATTGCTACGTGTAAGTTCTGAGCTGAACACTTCCCTCACACCATGTCATTGCCTCCTCACAACAACCCTTTGAGCATTCCACATTACTGATGAGGAAATGGAGGCCTTGTGCCCTTAACCAATACTTCTTAGGGCTTCTTAGAGAGGTAGTGCCACTGTCTGAAGATTAGTGTGAGTTTACTGCACTTCCTACTCTTGGAAGAGGCTGTCTAGTATTTTTGTTATTCACACTGAATCTGTATGGATGTGCCAGGGTCTGCATTAGATTAATAACCAAGTTTTCCTATTTTTCTTGACTATTGAAGAAACTGAAGCTTAGAGTACAAGTCTAATGACCAAGATGAAAATCATGACTTTTAGAGTCAGAGGTTAACTTCTGATTGCACTATTCTCTAGTATCAATATCTTTGTTAAACATTGTTTTAAACATAAACTTTACTTTTAGAGCAGTTTTAGGTTCACAGCAATATTGAGCAGGAGCACAAAGATACCCCCATCCCCATCACATGGGTTAGTCTTCTACATTATCAGCATCCCCTACCACATTTGTTATAAATGATGCATCTACATGGACACATCATCACTCAAAGGCCATGGTTTATATTATGTTCAGTCTTGGTGTTGTGCATTCTATGGGTTTGGACAAATGTAAAATGACAGGTATCCACCATCATAGTATCACAAAGTTTCACTGTTCTAAGAATTGTCTTTGTTTTCTTATTCATCCCTTCCTTCCTCCAGTCGCTGGCAACCACTGATTTTTTAGTCTATGTAATGCTGCCTTTTCTAGAATATCATATAGTTAGAGTCGTATAGTATGCAGCCTTTTCAGATGGTTTCTTTACCTTACTAATATGTATTTAAGGTTCCTCCTTGTCTCTTCATGGCTGGATAGTACATTCCTTTTTAATGCTGAACAACTTTCCATTTTCATGATGTACCACAGTTTATTTATCCATTTACCTACTCAAAGACATCTTGGTTGCTCTCAGATTTTTGGCAATTACAAATAGAGTTGCTTTAAACACTTGCATGTGGGGTTTCAAGTAGACATAGTTTTCAATTCCTTTTGGTAAAAATGAAGAAATGTGATTGCTAGATCATATGGTAAGAGTATATTTAGTTTTTTTTAATTTATTTTTGTTGTTGTAGATGGACACAATACCTTTATATTATTTATTTATTTATTTATTTTTATGTGGTGCTGAGTTTGGAACCCAGGGCCTCACACGTGTTAGGCAAGTGCTCTACCACTGAGCCACAATCCTAGCCCATGTATTTAGTTTTATAAGAAACACCCAAACTGTTCTCTGAAGTGTCTATCATTTTGCATTCCCATTAGTAACGAATGAGAGTTATGGCTGCTGCATATCTTACCAGCAATTAGTATTATTGGTATTCTGCATTTTGCCCATTTAAAAATGTATATAGTGGTATTTCATTGCAGTTTTAATTTATAGTTCCCTGATGACATACAATGCAGAGGATCTCTTCATATGCTTCTTTGCTATCTGTATATCTTTCTTTGTGAGATATTTGTTAAAAACTTTGACTCATTTTTAATCAAGTTATTTTCTTATTGTTGAGTTTTAGGAGTTCTTTGTATATATTAGATAACAATCCTTTATCAACTTTTTGCAAATATTTTCTCCCTGTGTACAGTTTCTTTCTTTTTTTATTCTCTTGACAGTGTCTTCTGCAGAGCAGAAATTTTAGTTCCAATGAAATTCAGTTTATCAATTTTTTTGTTTTATAGATTGTACTTTTGGTGTTATATCTAAACTCTCATTGCTAAACCTAAGGAAATTTGGACTTTCTCTTATGTTGTATTCTAGGAGTTTCATAGTTTTACATTTTACATTTTGGTCTACAATCCATTTTGAGCTAGTTTTTGTTAGGAGTGTAGATTCTGTGCCTAGATTATTTATTTATTTTATATAATAATGTGTAGTTGATCCAATTCCATTTGTTAAAAATACTGCCATTTCTTCATTATATTGACTTTGCATCTTTACCAAAGATCATATTTATATGAGTTTATATCTAGGCTCTCTATTCTGGTCCATTGATCTATTTGTCCAATCATTTACCAACACCATACTGTATTGATTACTATAGATTTATAGTGAGTTTGTGGGGTCCGGTAGTCTCAGTCTTCCAACTTTGTTCTTCTTCAACATTGCATTGTGACTCTCCATATAAACTTTAGAATCAATTTATCAACATTCACAAATAAACTTCTGAAATTTTGACAGAGATTGATTTGAATATATAGATTGAATGAGGAGAGCTATCACCAGCAATTGGTATTATTGGTATTCTGAATTTTGACAATATTGAGATCCTACCCATGAGCATGGACTAAAATCTCCATTATTTATCTCTTCTTAAATTTTTTTTCAGCAGAGTTTGGTAGTTTTACTCATGTAAATCTTGTACATACTTTGTCAGATTTAATCTAGCATTTAATTTGGGTGTAGTACTAATTAAATGGTATTGTGTTTTTAATTTCAAATTCTACTTTTTCATTGTTGGTATATAGGACAGTAATTGATTTTCATATATTAATCTTATATTCTGCAACCTAACTATAATCAATAGTTTTATGAGTTTTTCCTTTGATAAACTTTTAAACTTTCCCAAGCTTCTGTGTTCACTTAAATCATACTGGTAGTAAATGTAGTAAATCTTAATCATCAGGATCTAGGATGATGATTAAAATAAGAGTTCAAGTACAGTTCCTAGTACAGAATAGATGCCCAATGAAGGCATCTATCATTGCAACTTCAGTTTGCCAGTTTCACCCAGAAAAGCTGATATCCACTTCTCTCCAGACATTTATAGTTACCACCTGGGATATTTTTTCTTTGTTATCTAGGAGGGAATTCTCTTGAAGCTTATCTCTACCATGGAAGAATCCTTGGCACTAGTTTCCTCCTGGAAACAAATCTGAAGTTTCAATTTGCCAGGATCACAATTATCTGTAAGATTAGTTGTATAGATTTATATGTGAGTTCTCTTAATGTACCACAATCTTTTACAAAATAAGCAAAATGGCAATAAGTTGATTTGAATACTTTCCATGTTTTTCTACCAGTAGAATTAATTAATCAATGAGAGGGACTAGAGCGTACAGAATGATTAACAAGTCCATGGCTACTGTCTCTGTGGGGAAATATGTACAGTGTAGGAAGGAATATGAAACAACTTATAGAGAAAAAAGGCTCTGTGAATTTTTTAAAGAATTCATTTAAAAAAAATATTATCAGTTGCATGTTTTTACCTTTAGATTTTGAAATGTTAAGAACTTTGCACTTTTTCTTAAAGAGAAAGAAAATGTTTGTTAAAGTTAAAATGTCAGAAGCCATTCTTTTTGCCCTTCAAGACCCAGGATCAAACACACTGGGATGGAGAGATTAAGCATAAACAAAAGTAGAAGCAGAATGAGATGTCCAGCAGAATTCCGAACAGGCACTCTTGCTATCTGAGTAGCCCCTCTGGCACAAATACATTCCCAAAGGGCTGTCTGCTCTCCTTGGTTTTTGTCTCCAACCTTGGCTACCTGGACTCTTCTTGTTTCTCATTTTCCCCCCTCCATGACCATTAGCCTCCCAATTGCCTTTGATCCTTGACTCTGGCCTGTGGATTTTTCTGTACCTGTATTAACCCAGAGCACCCTGGCTCCTTTTGGTTTCTGACTCTCGTTTCAGGACACCTGGCTGGGTGTCTGCATGCTTAGCTGCCCCTTGTGAGTGCTCCCTGTCTCCTTCCCAACTGCCTTCAAACAGTCCCAGAGTATGGACCAGCTTACTATGGATGAAGAAAACCTACTGATAATCTCCATTTTGGAGACAGGTGATAAAAGATTCCTAGTTTAAAAAAATGTTTTCTAATAAAAGCGAGGTTCTCTCTGACTAAATTGTATGTAGTATGACTTATGAACACTTGATAAGTAAGTGAATAAAACATTGTTTTATTTGGCCAAGTTCCCCTTGTCTATTTCAATATATTTTAGAGTAAAAGAAAGACTCAGAAGAGAATAACTTTTGTCTTGAAATTTAATGCAAATGATAGAATGCACCCATCATGTGAAGAAGCATTATAGAAACACCCAACATTAATAGTTGAAATAATGTCTAAGTATTTTAGTTTTATTCATAGGCCAAGCCTTCTCATCTATTTCACATTTAAATTTAGAGAACTCTGAAAAATAATTATAAACTTCCTCAGAATATTTAAAATGACCATTTTTAAACATTTAGTTGACTTTACTATTATTAGTTAGTCAACTCTTTTCCAGTATTAATATTATATGTTGGAGGGAACATATTCATTCAAAACATCTCAGGAATGCATATTAAAATTCACTTCTATGTTACTGATGCTATAAACTTTTTACCTTTCACAGGAGATATGACAGAGCACCCTGGTCTTTATTGTAAGGCATTGTATTGCAAATATTGAAACATATTTCTGCTCCTTGCAATGGATAGTTTGTTTAGCATGTGTTTTGTGCCATATTGTATTCATTACATATATAAAAATATTATAATAGTTTTAGTTTATAGTATAATAGTATATAATTACTAATTTTCATAATAGTATTAGTAATTGTTTCTTTCATGCTACTCTGCTACCAACTTTCAAATATTAATAATTATACATAGTTTTCTCTTTAAAAAACCCCCAGTACTCTAGCATATAATACTATGTTAATACCTCAAACACTGTAGCATGCACCTTCCACTAACAGTTTTCAGAACTTTTACTACACATTGATTTATTCAGTCATCTAGCCAACAAACATTTTACTGAAAGCCTTCTATGTGTCAGGCACTACGATGCAAGATTCTGAGTATATGATAAATAAGATAAAATTATTCTTCAATCATCTCATAGTTTATGTGGAAGTCAAGTAATCACACAAATAATTATGATATACTATGATATGTGTTCAAATAGTTATTTACAAATTGCCTTCTTTCCATCTGGAATACTTCTGGAAAGTAGAGAGAGAAGATAAAATTCTGGTTGGATTTAAAGAATGATCAGGAATGCTACAGAGGCCAGGGATGTAGAAAGCGTATTGTAGGAAGGAGAATTTATATTGGAGGAAGCTGGAATCTCATGAGAGACAATGGGCCATGTGGGTAACATCAAGCAGTGCAATGTGGCCGGAGTGTGGGGAATGTGTTAGGGAAGGTACACAGATGAAATGACGAGGAAGGGGAGAAAATGACTAATTCATTTTTTCAAGGGTCTGGGAGCACACTTGATCTAAGAAGAGCAGAAATTAGATTGTGGTTATTTGACAATTTTGTGTAAAAGGGAGGGCAAAAAGTCTAGTGGAGTGGAGCCAGGATCTATGAAAGGCACCTTTCAAGTGTTTTTAAACTCTGGCAGAATTGGTGATAGAGGCAAAAATTTCAGAGGAGAGAGAGGGAGAAAGACAGACAGACACAGAGGAAGGAGAGGAGAGAGAGAGATACACAAGGTAAAAGAAATTATTCTACATAATCCTCAAATTTGTTTTATATTCTCCTTTCCATGTACAAGGAAATCTCCATTTCTAGCCCCCGCTCCCATGTTAGGCAAATCAAATGAATAGTTCAGACGAATAAATTGTGGGCAAATATTTAATGTGTTACTTCTGGGCTGAGGCAGTGAAGAGCTCCAGTGTGATTTCCCAGAGTCTCTATTTTCCTGTCCTGGGAACCAAAGGGGCCTCTTGCTGACATGGGGAACTGCAAGATCACAGCTGCCTGAATTCATGAGTCACAACAAAGATAGTTTTCTTGAAAGTTAGCCAGATCCATAAAGGATTTGGTAGAGGGAATCAAGTTTAAATTTTTTTAATTAAGCCCCTGGATTTAGTTATTGTTGTTATTGTTACTTCAGTGTAGCATAGCTGCTCTTGACCAAAACACAAACTGATATATCAATTTGTAATGACCATACAAGTCAAAAGAGACAGAAAATGAATTCAAGGTCATAGGTTAAGAGAAAAGTGGCGACACTTCTTCCTCTGCAACATGTAGGAAAAATATAGGAAAATTTGGAGACAGAAAAGGAGGAAGTTGAAGGAATTTATTCATGATGGCCTGTGATGTTAGACATTAAGACTTCTGCTGAGAAGGTGAGTGGGAAGAATGAAGAAGGTAGAAGTATAGAGCAATTGTTGAAGAAAGTAGAATTATAGGGCAATTGTTACTGAAAGGAATGGGAAACAACCAGTTAGATAGAAAGACAAAACTGCAAAGCAGTGGTATGAGCAATAGGCCCAGCTGGGTCTATAGTTCATAAATTTAGAACAGAGTCAGTCATCTTCTGCAGCAGTGATTTCCATCCTGAAAGGGGCAAGAAAAAAATGAAAGGTTGTGTATATGGTAGAGCTTGGAAAATAAGTTACTGTATGAAGAGGTGAACCCTAGATAATTAAGAAAATTTGGGAAAGGGTAGTTGAAGTGACCTGGATTGCACAGAAGGAAAATGAAGCCAGAAGGCTGGGAGAACTAAGGTTCTATAAGAAACTGGATGTTTTTGTGAGATTGAAGGACAATTAGCAGGAGCATGAGTGTGTAAGTGGTTAAAAACAGGAGCAATTCATATAGAGACAGTAATATAATGTAGTGGTTAAGAGCAGGTTGTCTATGTTTCACTAGCAGTTCTGTCCCTTATGACCTATGTGGCATTAGACAAATTAGTCACATTTTTGGTCTTCCTCAGTCTCCTCATAGGAAATTTTAACCTACACCAAAGGGTCTTTGTGATGATTAAATGAGTTACAACACATAAAGTTCTTAAAATAGTGGCTGACATAAAGTGCTCAAGGGTAAGTCATTATAGTGACAGGTTGGTCGTTGAGGTGTAATGGAAAGGGAACAAAGTTAAGGAATTCTAAGGTGGGGGTTTGGCAGATGATCGATGTGGGTGCTGTGTATTCTCAAAGCTATTAAGGAGAGCCAAAGAGAAGTTTCTGAGCTAGTAGGACCTGCTCAGTTGCTGTAGTGAGGTCAAGAAGTAATGACCGTGAGGTTGGGTGAAGAGTGCAGAACCCGGGCAAGAGCTTCAGGATGGTATTTAGTCCTCCAGAACATTTTTCTACCCCTACAGTTTGTCACTGAGACCCAAAGGGCATGAGAAAATGAATAACCTCTCCTCTAAAAGGTTTCAGGGAACTTTGTACCAAGAAAAACCACGAGTTAGTCAATGCTGGGAGGTGAAGAAGAAAGAAGATGCAATTAAGTAAAATCTGCGGTTATGTGTGAATGAGGTACTCCAGAGGTACTTTGACCAAGTCATCTTGTGAAAAAGGCAGAACCAGTAAGGGCAGATGGGAGTAGAAGAGTGTGTTTCCTAAAGAGGGAGGGAAGAGCCCGAACCCTGAGCTATCACCATGGGGTAGGAGATGGGGAATTGATTTGCTTTTAATTTTTGTTCATCTCAACTTCACATGTCCATTTATAGTATTTTTAGAGTCGATATATTCTAAGTTTCAATCAAGAGCTGACTATGGAGCTCTTTCATCATGTAAACAAAAATAAGTACATTTAATCACATACAAGGTTTTGAGAAATAATTACAATGCTATTTAAATTAGTCCAAATCACACAAAATGTTGAGTTTGCTAATACACTTTACAAAGCTGGCATAATACTAACATTAAAGTTAGATAATAATATAGAAAATGAAAGTAACAGCTCAGTTTCACTTATAAGCGTATATGCAAAATTCTTAATAAAAAAATTAGAAAATAAAACCTGACAGTGTATCAGCAATGACCTAGTATAATATATTGCCAAGATGCAAAGATGGCTCATGTCAGGACTCCTTTCAACACCATAATCTATTATCACAGTATATTAATTGCTTAAAACCATATTAATAGATGCTGAAAACACATTGGGTTAAATTCAGCAGCCATTCCTACTGAAACCGTAATAAATAGGAATAGGAGGAAGTCACCCAAATACAATAAATATTACTTAATGCAAAATCCAAGACCAAACATCACTGGAGATTCCATTTTAGAGATAGTACATCAGAATTTAGTAGTATGCCTGTATATGTAATAAATGTGTGACTTTCTACTAGAATTGATCCAATAAAATTAGAAATATGAAAAAACTATATATGTGTATTTATATATACACACACATATGTAATAGTACAAAGACCTTAAATATTTTGAAATAAATGTAATAAGAAAGTTTACAGGACCTGTAGGAAAACAATGATAGTCTTATTGAAGGGTTACATTGTAAGCTAAAAAAATAAAATCACATACCCAGCTCTTGAATGAGAAATATTAAAATTACAAGTATATCAATTCTGCCTAAATTGTTATACATATTTAATGAAATTTCAATTAAAATCTCTATGGTCTTAGAAAATTGAATTATCCTACATTTTTACATGGAAGAATAAATGTCCAAGAGAAACTAAGAAATAAAAGAATGTGAAAAATAATGATGAGAATTCTTGCCAGATATTAAAATGCTATAACAGCATAATCAAAATGATTGGGTATTATCTTAGGGATAGACTAATTGATTAATAAGCTGAACAACATTGCAGAATAAATGGGAACTTAGTACAGGATAAGGGTGGTATTAAAGGGGAGAGAATAGTTTATTTGGAAAATGGGCACATTTTATTTACATATTAGTAAGTAGCACAATTAATCATTTGAACAAAATTGGTTGGAACATTACCTAATAGGATCTGTAAAACAATTGCATTCGTCTTGAAAGTTAAAAAATAGAATTCTAAAATTTCAAAATGATAAAATTTAGAAGACCACACATGTAATCTACTTATAGATTTTTAATTTATTTTTTAACTAATACATAGAAACATAAAAATTATAAGTATTTATGGGGTCCCATGTGATGTTGGTACATGCATACTTTGTGTAATGTTTAAATCAGAGTCAACATACCTATTTATTTATCATTTCCTATAGGGGATAGTTTTTAAAGCAAGTTAGAAACCCAGAAATTATTTCTAAAGATCCATGATTAATCCTACACAAATGTTAAGCAAAAATTTTTTATGGCATTAAAAAAACAACAAAAAACCCCACCTGCGTTAGTTTGGATGCATTTAGCTACAAGTACCAAGAAATCTGACTCCTACAGTCTTAAACAATCAGGGGATTTATGGGTTCCTAGGGTTGGAAGTCCAGAGGTAGGGTGGACTCAGCTCAGTGTTTTTGTTCAGTTCATTTTCTCTGATTCTCTCATCTTTGCTCAATTTTTTGAATTGTTTCCTCCTGAAGTTGGTAGCAAGATGATCCTACCCATTTTTCTGAAAATGGTACCTACACAGACAATGACCAGGAGAAAAGGAGCTAATTTCCTCCATTGGCCTGAGGAAAGAAGCTTTCAGCAAGTTTCTTCTCACATCTCATTGGCCCCAACTGGCTTTATATCAGAATTCTGAGAAGGAGGAAAATTAATTGATTGTCTTAGACCTGGGTATATGCAAGAAAGGATTGTCATGAAATTTGGTTTTCTTACCATGGAGGATTTTGTGTAATTTTTACTTTTTCCCTTATATCAAATGGAACTTTTAGGGAAAAAAATGTATTTTTTCTGTAATCAGGAAAATGACAAAGTAGTGCTCATTGTGGAAAAAAAGTAATTTTATTACAATAGTGAGTTGGGAACAGTATGGACTTATGTATCTATTGTTTTGTTTTCACCTATATCCTGGCAGGAAGTTTTTTGTTTTTTGTTTTTTAATGTAATGTTCTTTCTAAAATGGTTCCCAAAATATTATGTATGAAAGAAAATTTTCCTTCAACAATATGCAATTATTTAAAATTATATTTTAAATAATTATAACAAATAAAAAGTTAAGTATAAGGTAAATAGTTATATTTATTTAAATATTTTTTCTATTATTGTAAACAAATGGGATACATGTTGTTTCTCTATTTGTACATGGAGTCAAGGCATACCATTTGTGTAATCATAAATTTACACAGGGTAATGTTGTTTGATTCATACTGTTATTATTTTTTTCCCTTCCCCCCCACGCCTCCCACCCCACTTATCCCTCTATACAGTCCTTCCTTCCTCCATTCTTACCATCCTCCTTAACCCTAACCCTAAACCTAACCCTAACCCTAACGCTAACCCCTCCAACCCCCCATTATATGTCATCATCCACTTATCAGTGAGATCATTCGTCCTTTAGTTTTTTGAGATTGGCTTATCTCACTTAGCATGATATTCTCCAATTTCATCCATTTGCCTGCAAATGCCATAATTTTATCATTCTTCATGGTGGAGTAATATTCCATTGTATATATATGCCACAGTTTCTTTATCCATTCATCAACTGAAGGGCATCTAGGTTGGTTCCACAATCTGGCTATGGTGAATTGAGCAGCAATGAACACTGATGTGACTGTATCTCTGTAGTATGCTGATTTTAAGTCCTTTGGGTATAGGCCAAGGAGTGGGATAGCTGGGTCAAATGGTGGTTCCATTCCAAGCTTTCTAAGGAATCTCCACACTGCTTTCCAGAGTGGCTGCACTAATTTGCAACCCCACCAGCAATGTATGAGTGTACCTTTTTCCCCACATCCTCGCCAATGCCTATTGTTGCTTGTGTTCTTGATAATCGCCATTCTAATTGGGGTGAGATGAAATCTTAGGATAGTTTTGATTTGCATTTCTCTTATTACTAGAGATGTTGAACACTTTTTCATATATCTTATTTAAATATTTTTGAACATGTTTTTCATTTTTATTTTTTAGTTATATATGACAGTAGAATGTATTTTGGCATACCATACATACATGGAGTCTAACTTCCCGTTCTTGTGGTTGTACATGATATGGAATTACACTGGTCATGTATTCATATATGAACATAGAGAATAAACATGTAGTTCTTAAGCAGTTCAATGAACATTTACTCTTCATCAAACATCTCGGCTTAGTTGGAACAATGAATGGTTGACCCACCAGCCTGGAATGACATTTCTAACTCAATGACTACTGTTGTTTTTTTGCCCTTAAACAATGATAAGTCATGCCACTCTCAACTGAGAGAAGGAATGCACTAGTTTCTTCTGATCTGTGTCTGGGAGTGACTGAATAAATTCCTGAGGAAGTCTGAGCATCGCAGCAGTGGGAGAGGTATAGGGCGTCCCCACGCTCACTTGCAGAATTTGGCCGTCTCTTCTTACCAGTTGTTCTTGCTCAGATTCTCGTATCCCAGGAAATGCCACCCAGTGCTGTACACATGGTGGGCTATTTTTAGAGCTGGCCTGCCTGGGGAAACTGGAGAACTTGAATACTCACTGACAAGGAAGTTGAAGAGAGCAAAGGCTTAAGAGAAATCGAGATGCTTTATCTTTTCCTCCTGTGATTTCATTTGGCAGCTCATCATCCAGTTAGGAAGGTCTGAGAGATAAAAGAAAGACGGTGCGGGGAAGAAGTGAGAGGTAGTTGGGAGGGGGGAAGAGACCTGGCAATGGAAAAGAGTGCATGAAGCATGTATATGAAGACAGGGAAAAGTTATGCAATTGGGTTAAAGAGGGAAAATTGAGGGTAGAGAAACTGTTTCTAGAGAAGTCAGTCAAGATCCGAAGTAAAAACCTTTAAATCTTGAAAAACTGGTTAAAGAAAATCAAATTACCTGTACTTTCCAGCCATATGAATTTAAGCAAATTATTTAAATCTCCCTGAGCCTAAGTTTTCTTATTTATAAAATGTGAGCATTTAAAATATAGCTTACAAGGTTATGAGTCAAAAGAGTCTAAAATACACTGCATGGGGCCTGGGACAAAGGAAACACGGAGTGGTCATTATAACTTTGTTTTAATTTCTATATTTGAATAAATTTTTCTACTCTGTTCATAAAAAGGCAAAATAAAATAAATAAACTGTATGGCAATGGGGACATTCTAGCTTTTGCCCTTAATGAGCATGCATATGCACACACACACATACACACACAGAGGGAAAAAATTACAGATGCATTCTTTGTAGCATCATTCATAAGGAGGCAATGCTCAAGGGAGTAATTAATACTACATTACTCAGACACTGTCCACCTCTGTTTTGTAGTTCTTCAGCAAAGAGGAGAAACCTTCTGAACTATCATAAACGTGGGTTAAGTGTAATATGAGTCTGAAGGCAAACCAAAGTAAATCAATTTATCTACTTCAGACACTGTATCAACTAAATGTAATAGATCCCAGGGGAAAATTAAATAAAAGATAGGTAAATGCATCAATATTAACACAAAGAACAAGAAAACCAAATGCAGTGCATGGGCCCTCAAGTTAATATTTGGCAAAGGTTATTAATTAAACGTCTAAACAGGGAAATATAAAATTAAAACTAGAAATATAACTGGGTGCTCTAAGCAAAAACAAAATAACTCACAGGAGATATTCTGGCACTGTTCACAACTTTAGATTGTATAACTTCTAAAATCCTTCCAATTCTCACTAAAAAGTAATATTACCTTTTCTTTTTTTTTTTTCCAACTTGAATTTTTAAATTTCTTTCTTTCTTTTCTTTTTTTCTTTTTTTTTTTGAGAAAGTGTCTTGCTATGTTTTGCTGAAGTTGGTCTCAAACTCTTGAACTTAGGTGCTCCTCCTGCCTCAGCCTCCTGAGTAGTGGAGACTATAGGCATGTACTACCACACCTGGTTTTCAGCTTGATTGTTTTCTTCAATTTTCTAGTGAAAAATCTATTGATATTAAAATCTTAGAATATGTTATTTCACAGTTTTCACAATGAACATCAGCTCTATTCTTCCAGAAAAGTTGTGTTTTTTAGGGAGTTTTGTAAAATTTCATAATGTATACTTAAAAACTGTACTTACAAATCAAACATCTTTCTTAGTTTTAATTGTTCTCTCTTTCTCCTTTTCGACCTAGAAATAAGCAAATGTAATATTTCTGTTTCCACTATCTTCCTTCCTCTCCCACGAATAGTATCTCCATTGATTGTATTCTAACTTTAAAATTAACAGAAAATAAAGTAGAATTTTTTCCCATGTGATTTTTGGAGGGAAGTCTCCAAGCAACCTAACATTCCCCCCACCATTTTTAGATTTCTGGATCTGAAAGATATATAGAGAGACATGTAGAATCTAAAGGTAGCTGTTGAAGGACAGGACTCCCAGGAAGTTGTCTCTTAGGTAGAAATTTCTGTGCAGAAAGTTTATTGGGGCCTATGCCTGGGATCAGCACTTATACGGGAAAGGAAGGAAGGAGGATAGGACCAAGAAGATGGTCTGTGATGTAGCCTTGAGACATTAGCCAACTCCTGGGATTAGGTAAGGACCAGGGGCCAGCCTTTACTCTGGATGTAAGATGCCTAGGGAAGAGGCTTAAAACTGGGCAAGGCAGCTCTCTTCAGCTAAGAGAAATTCTCATGCAAAATTCCTAGGTTTGGGGAGAATAAAACCTTGAGACGTAAGGTAGGAATCTGGGCAGTGCAGCATAATATCCACCTCAGAAGTCATGGAGAACAGATGTCAGTTAGCCTTTGGTCAAGTGCTGGCTATAAATGTGAGGCAGACTGACAGTTGAGATAACATTTGATTGGCTTCCTCCCCCACATAAACATTCCTATACCCTTTCCTTCTCTGCCATTCCATCTGCCATTGCGTTGGCAGAGGGATTGAAACTGCAGAATTTAGAGAACAAAGGGATTAATTCTTTGCTTTTGGGTTTCAAAAACTTAGGCCTCAGCAAAGACAAAACATTTGGAAAAAGCAGGAAGTGTAAGAAGAGAAGGTTTCTCAACCCCTCCCAGACTACAAGATTCTCTAGGTTTTGGAGAGAAAATGTGGAGAGAAAATAGAGATAACTGAGTCCTGTGGATTCTTGGGGTAGGACTTACCTGAGATCAAAGGAGTAAAGAAGACAAGGAAATATTCCTGCCCTCAAGGAATTTACAGACAGCTGAGGAGAAATGTTCAACAAGTAAATGCAATGTAGCGAATATACTAAGTTGATAGAATATAAAGGAATGGGACCCAACCTGGCCCAGAGTCTGGGAAGGGCTCACCAAAAATGAGATGTTTAACTGGGAACCTGCAGCATAAGTAGATGCCATCTAAATGGAGAACAGAGTGAAAAGAAGTGTTTCAGGGAAAAGAAAGACATGTAAAAGCAAAAAGGAAAAAGCTGTGTATGTTCATACCTACATATTTTCATACACACCTTTAAATCTGATTATTTCTGAAAACCTCCCTGCCTTTGTCTTTCCATTCCTATGGTTTTTGGGCATCTTCATAGACCTGGAGAGTGAACTCTCTCTCAGGGGTTACTTTGGAACTCCAATCATGTGTAGTAATTTCCTAGAGGGGAGGGATTTCCTACAGAGAGGTGGAAAACAGTAGGGAGAAGTGTAAGAAAACATTTTGGTTCCTAAGGAGTTTACCCTTAAGGTTATCTCCTCTGGTGAGTTTCATCTATTGATTGATTAATTCAAACACTGTCCCTGAATATAGTATAAAGACCCCATGCAAGACCTTGTGAAGGTTCTAAGGATAAATAGCAATTAGATGGTATCACCTGCACTTCAGGGCTGCCTTGGAGTGGATGGTCCTAAGGGATAACCCTCAAAGATCTTATTGCCTTTATTAGCAATGCAAGAAAGTTGAAAATATGTAGCATCTCAAATAAGATTGGAAACTCCCTAATATACTTCCTTCCACTTACATCTTTTGGGAGATTGCCTGCTTTTTTTCCAAGTACAAATTTCCCTGCTGCTTTTAGATGCAATCACTGTGTCAGCTACCTCAACTCTGTTTTGCACCAAGTCCCCGGTCAGCACTATTTTGGAGCTCTCTTATTTCTCTTATGTTCTTTGACTTCAAAATGATAACATGGTCATCTTTTCTTCTGTTCTACCCAATGTAAGTCTTCATGGGTGTATCTCAACCAGGAACCACCCTCATTGCTTCAGATAGCTGGACTCATGTCTCCCCTTGCCTTTTCCAGAAAGTCAATGGGAGCCACTAGGCAGCCATAAGAGATCTGGCTCATGGCTATGGATACAGTTTGCTTCTCTAACCCCTCCCTCCTTGTCTCTCCTGCTCACTTTTCCACATTCCCCTCCTCTTTTCCAGTTTCCTCCTCTCTTTCCTCTATGTGTCTTACTGGAGCAAGTAATTCAGGGAAGAGGAGATTCATAGCAATAAGAGCTGGGCTGCAGTTGGACTCTCTCTACAATTCTCTACTAAAAATATTTCAGGTTATACATCACTGAGATATGAGGAGATTTCTTAAAATGACAAAATATTGCAATTATCTTGCTTGGCTATGTGTGTGATTTGGAGTAAGTTATCTCTCTAGACCTCAGTTTCTTATAAGTAAAATGAAACTTATACATGATTAATGAGAAGAGCTGTATTAATTAGGAAGCCTATGGGGCCATGACAATTTTATATCATATTCTTGAAGATCCACCCTCCCTTATATCATACAAATGTCAAGCCTCCCAAAACCTAGCTCTGCCTCCACTGACAGGGTTTCGCAAGAGTGAAATAAACAATAGATGTAAAACATTTGACACAAGTCCTGGCTGTCACCATTATCATTATTAACACTACTAAATTATTCATCTATCAAAAGGATGATAAAGGACTTGATCAAAATTTAAAATATCAAACTTCAGAAGCTATGTGAATGAATGCAAAATACACATTTTTCTAGTTTTATAGGATTTTGTAACAGTAACAATATTTTTCAAACATTTTCAAATTTATTTTTAATTATAAAAGTAATTCAGGTTTGTTAAAAAAATCCAAATAGTATGAGGGCCCTGAGACAGAAATAAAATTTTTCTTTTTCTACCCTTCCTTGCCATTAGCCCTGTCCCCCAAATTCCTCCATCAAGGGTAACCATAAATTAATAGTTTCATGTATATTTTTATAAATCTCAACATGTACCTTACAACTGAAAGAATATTGGAATCAATAGAAAAGTAACCTTCTTCCCTCAGTTGAAAGCAGGAGAGGAAGAGGAATACTGAATAAGTATATAAATGGAACACACAAACAAATGTACGTATGCATGTGTGCACATATATATGTGTATTTTCTTCTGCAAATCAAGAAGTCCAGAATTTAAGGAAAGCAAAACTGTCCTCTTAAAGATTTTAATATGCAAAATACTATTTTGTTAAGTGTTATCAGAGAGTACTTGCTAAATAACTATTACCCACATAACTTCAGTGTCAACCCTTGCTAAAGATATGCATTTCAACCTGTTCTACATAGGTCAGGTTGTGAAAGGCAATGGAAAACAACCTCAAAAAGGGAAGACATGTGTTTCTTTTATCTTTCCTCTTAGGTATAAATATTTAATGCAAGTGTCTCCTGTCTTGAGGAAGAAATAAAATCTAGTGCTGAGTGTTGTGGCACCAGCCTGTAGACTCTGAGACTGGGGAGGCTGAGGAAGGAAGGTTGCAAGTTCAAAGCTAGCCTCAGCAACTGTCTCAAAATACACTTATTGAGCAACTATCTCAAAATAAAAAATAAAAAGGGCTGGGAATGTTGCTCTGTGGTTCAGCACCCCTTGGTTCAATTCCTAGTACCAAAAATAATAAAATGAAACAGAACAAACTAGTGTTGCCTCTGGTTGCGTATTTTTAAATTCAAGAGTATAGCAAGCATTTGGGAATGAAATTGACCAAATTATATTGTTATATTGTGTGCATGTATAATTCCATTATGTATAATTATAATGCACTAATAAAAATAAAATAAATAAGTGAAAAGAAAAAGAGAGAATACCAAGAATAGAGGAAAGCTGATACATTATTAGAAAATTGTTTAGAGTTATATGTATAACTGTTATAAATACATTTTTAGGTAATTGTTTGCTACCATTCTAAATAGTACCTCAGAATTATTTCCAATGCTTGATGTAACTGACATTCTACCTGCAAAATACACATTCATCTGAGAAAAGTTATATAGTTACACTTTTTAAAATTTTGCAATCAATAGGAAATATGTGTAAGTAGGGATAAAATTCCTGAATATTTGTTGAGAAACTTCATTTCATACTCTTTAAAAAAATCATTATTTTTCAGAGAAAATAGATGATTATTCTTATAAGTTTATTCTTAAAGGCTTTTCATAAATGTTTTTTAAATGAACTTTTTATGAACTTTCTAGTTTAATTTATTAAGTGGAACTTAAAATTAATGAACAACTACAGTTTATAGTAAAATCATTAACATATGATTTACACAGAATTTTGCAAGCATCTAAGTATTCATAAAATAGAAGGTATTTATAGCTTAATATAATAAATGTGAATAAATTAAGTCATAATTACATATTTTCTCTAATTTATGAATATGATCTGCTTTATTGGTTTAGTATTACCTACATAAATAAACTAGTTAATTTAAATATTAAATAGTAAGGGAAATATATGTCAGGTCAGTTAATAAAGAAACCAAAATTTCAAAATGCATAATTGTAATATTGAATATATTTTTATAAGAGTTATGACAATTTTAAACATGCAAAGAAAACTCTCATTTGAATATTAAAATTCCAGATCATCTTTAAGACACATATAGATTTCCATGGTAAAAAGATTGCAAACAATGGGAACAGTCTCTGCCTACTTAAACAAATCTGTTGGAAGAATATGGATTAGCTTACAGAATCAGAAGGGAAACCAATAAGTAACTAACCACAGAAGGACCCATCCTAAAGTAGTTCTAAGTATCTAGGTGGGAGGAATCAGTGGACAGTGTCCTCAGAAAGTTCATTAGAATGAATCCACCTTGCCCTTTTTCTGTCTCAGTGTCACTTTGTTTAGCATTCGGATTTCCAGGGGAGATTCTGATCAGCCTAACGAAGTTCACAAGGTCATATCTTGATGGGGGTAGACTGGACATTTTCACTGACATTACCACAAAGAAGGCTGGCAAATTGGGAAGCCATAGATTCCCAAAGGAAAAGCTAAGTGTGGCTACCAAAAAGGGGAAAAGTTTTAGGGCAGGCAAAAACAGTGTGTGTTCTTAGAATTTCAAATGTAGGATATCATAACTGCCACAATATTTTATTTGTAATTGCCACTTACGACTTTAATAATTAATGGCTAAAATATCCATATGGGAGGCTGTTGTAACTAGCAAGACTTTCATTAAACATAATAAGTAAGAAAAACAAGGATGTTCCTTATTTACCCTATTTCCTTCCTCCATCCACTTATTACTGCTAAACTTTCAATGCAACATGCAAATTTAGATGAGTTCTTTACACTTCAATGTATGGCCTACAAGCCAGGAGACACCCCATTGTTTCTCTAATGTGCTTGGAGATCTTGGCTAACTGAACCTTTCCCAGGGTTTAGTTTCTTCATTCATAAAATGAGAGAGAATACAATAAGTCCCAGCTGTAACATTCATTCTGTGGTTTAATGACAGCAGGCAGAATTCTCTGCTACTGGTTTTTGCCACCCTTTCCCAGGGTCAGGCCACTCTGTAGAGTGTTTATAATTCCTGGAAGCTGCTTAGTAGCAGGAGAATATCCATCCTCTGCTGAGGAGTTTGGATGAGTTCATTTATTTAGTTCAGTCATTCAGTCAATCAATCAGTCATTTGCCAGGACTTTTGTGCATCAAGTGTTAGGGGACAAGGTAAGAACCTCTACTCTCAAGAAGTTCACAGATTCCAGTTCATAGCAAGTCCTATGCAACAAAAAAGACCTTATGAACTTGAAGAAACCTGAGGAAAAGAGCAAGTCTTGCATAAATCAGCCTGTCCCAATGTGCTAACTGTAGAGAGGGGTTATTTATGGGAGCAGGGAGGAGAGCACACTTCTGCAGGACAGAATTAGAGAAGCAGAGATGGTTTGGGGGAGGGAGGGACTCAAAAACAAATAGAATATGTTAATTGATTCATTCAACATTTGTTGAAAACCTTTATGAAGACACTCTTGGGCAATGGAGAATGGCCATGGAAATGAAAGACAGTCTAGGAGATGGGAGTGAGAGTGGAGGGAGGAGAGGAAAGGCAAGGCATACTAGATGAAAGAAAAAAAAAATCAAGAAATAGCATTCCTAAAGTTATCACTTCATAAAAACAGGGTGATCCCAGAGGGTAATACTTAGTGTTTGCTTTTACTAAGCATGATTCCAATTGCTTTCCAGGTACCACTTTATTGTTTAGGCAGGTACAATAATTATTCCTGTTCTACAGATGAGAAAATGAAAGCGAGTTTAAGCAATCAGCCCAGGGTAAGGTAGCAAGCCTGCAGCAGGTTTGAGAATTGAACCCAGACAAGTCAGACTCCACAGTCTAACTTTGCCACCTCTCTACACATTTGTAATAGCTAAACAAATAATCATCCAGTATAAATTTAGTAGGGTTGATCTATTTTAGACCAATTCGAAATACTGAGCCAGTTTGAAAGAATAAATTAGTACCCACAGTTATAAATATTCTTCCTAAAATGACATCACCATTTCCTTTTTATAGCTTCTTTCCCTATCCCCCACCCACTGCTCAAGTTAAATTGCCCCCAAATTCAGCCTTTATGAAAAAAGCTTTGACTGGAAATGAATACTTGGATAAAACTGGGAAAAATCTGAAAATTAAGAAGTGTGGTTATTTTGTTTGAAGAAAAAGAGTATAATGCTGGTTTGTAATAATTCCCAAGTGGAATACGGGTGAAAGTCACTGCTTCTAGTTTCTCAAGTACAATTATGAATTTGAAGAAAAACTGAAGGAAAATATATTAATATACTATTATAGGACAACCTGTTACAGTTTCCTCCTCAAATTTAAGGTAAAAAACTATACAATTTCAGTGCCAGGTGCAGTGGTGCATCCCTGTAATCCCAGCCTCTCAGGAGGCTGAGGAAGGAGGATGGAAAATTCAAAGCCAGCCTCAGCAACTGAGCAAAGCCGTAAGTGACTTACGGCCTCAAAATAAAAAAATAAAAATTAAAAAACAAAAAGGACTGGGATATCATTCAGTGATTAAGAACTGGGTTTAATCCCCAGTACCAAAAAAAAAAAAAAAAAAAAAAGTTATACAATTTCTTATTCAATTTCAGTATCTTTGGTTCTATTAGTAGCACTTATTTACATAACTATAAATATAGTACACACAGGACCTGGAGATACATTTTCATGAAGCTAGTTTTGTTTTTTAAAAATTATTTTTAATTGATAAAGAATATTGGGACTAAAATCATTAACACTTAAATAGCATGGAATATAAAATTTCACAATAGAGTCACACAGCACACACTAGGTTGAGGGATCATGTGGAAGAGAACTTTCCATCTCTGTTAAATAATGAAACTCTTAAATCTGAGGCCTGAATTTTTTCCTTTGGAATTATTTCTAGACTCTTATAAGAAATAATTCCTTCCTCTGAGGTTGCATAACAATCACTGTCTCTTCAGCATATTTATAATTGTTATGACCCTGCTGCAGTATAAAATCTTCCAAGACATTGCCAGATGATGGCACTTTGCCAGTCTTAAACTGCAAGATACTACACACAGCTATAAAATTAGGCTCTAACCACACCAATCATGGTTGCTCCACGCTATTATTATTTTTTATAATTTATTGACAATAAAAGTTTGTGCTCAAGTGTGCTTAGACGAAGATGCACAGTAAAGAAACGATCTTAAAGTGATTGAATTTTGGAAGAAATGATTAAAATTTGACCTGCAGCTTTAAAAGATAACTAAATTAGGTTCTAATAATAAATTAAATAAATTAAAGGATTTAAATTGTAAAAGAACAATATATGTAAAGTTAAAATAAGACTACATCTTATCTTATTTTTGTTAAAAAATAGGTCATTCATTCAAAAAACTCTAACATTTTAAATCAGTAAACTGATTTTTTTTTAATTACCATGTGCCCACTAATATCTGGACTTACATTCCTGATTCATACCTCAAATATATTTTAAACTTTTTTTTAAAGGGTAATGAGATTGTAAAATAAAGACCAGTTTGTACAGCTATACTTAGGCAAAGAGAAAAACATTGTCCCTGTTTTTCAATAATCAGGCATCTTGAGTTATGCTGACAACTTCAAATTTGCATCTCTGGCCAGATCTCTTTTTAGAACCCTCGACTCAAACAGCCAACTGCTTCTCTAGGGCTTTACTTGGAGTTCTTGTGGGAATGTCAAATTCAGCATGTCCCAGCTGACTGTACATCCCTTCATCCCAAACAACTGTTCACTGTGTCACCAGCATGGCCTCAACAGGTGAAATGCACTACCAGCTGCTCAAGTCAGAAAACTGGGCTAGTTCCAGACTCTTCTTTATCTCCCTTGAAGCCCACTTGTATCTTTAAGTTCCGTCACTTCTACCTACCAAATATCTCTTGCATCCATTCTCTTCCTTCTGTCCCCCTTGTCTGCTTCAGGTGGCCTCTGCTCACCTCTCCTGCTCATCCCCTACTACTTTTCTGCCTGTCCTCAGGTAACGCTGAACCACACTCAGTTCCTACAAGGTACATGTGTCTTTGGTTTCCAGACTTTGTCCATGTTCTCTCAGCCTGAGCACCTTCTCCTACTCACCTAGCCCCTGTCCATTCCTTCTTCAGCTCAACTTAGGTGTTACTATTATCAGCAGCTCCTTAGGCATTCACATTCATTTAGCCATTTTTCCTATACTCCCCTCCCCCCACCTCCTATTATTATACTTATTTTAAAGATTTGTCTGTGTATTGGTTTTCCTATTGGATTGTCAGCAAGGACCTCTTTATTATCTATCAAAGAACCTGGTAGGCATTATTTACCATAAATATGAATAAATTCACATATAGACCATCAGAATCTATTTTTTCTACATTCTTGTAGAGATTCTTCCATTACATTGAAACTTTGAGGAAAAAAATTTCCATAAGTTAATTATCCTGATCTCACCTAGTTTCGTGATTTAGACGTCTACTATGTTTCTACCCTGATGAAGTGATTCTTAATTTTAATTCAAGTCTCCCTCCATGGGACTTATAGGCACACTCTGTTGCATATCTCAGTGAATCAGTTTTTAGCTATTCAGTCTTTCACATCATACATTTAATTAAGGAAAACATCAGATGGTGCTAGGCCCTGTTATTCCTGGAGAACATGCCCCCATGGTGCCACCCCACATGGGGAGACTGTGCTCAGACTTGGTCCTCTGCTGCCACTTGGCTTCCCTTCCACAGATTTTCTGAATCTGCTGCTCTTGGCTCCTAGTTTCTTCTACTTGACACCTTGTAATTGGCCGGAAGTTGGCTTCCTGTCTGTGCCCTCATCTTCTGGCCTGGAGCTTATGAGCCTGCTGTTTGTTTGGTCCTGACCCAGCATGCTCAGAACAGGACATGTGGCTGCCATCATCATTAACTGCAGTGAGCACTTTCACTTTCCAGTATTGCTTCCCATTAACCGTTCCATCTGATCCTCACAGCAGCCTGGGAAAGGAAGGCATTCATCAACTTCAAATCCTTTCATATTTCTAGCAGGGTTGTAAATTTAGCAACTTTGTCTCTCACAACTAAATTTCTCTTTCTCATCTGCTAGATAGTGTGTTTTAAATTTAAGGACTCATGATAACTGTGTGTATGTGTATATGTGTATTTTAAACAATTTCTTTGGAGACCCTCAATTTATTTTAGGTAAATGCTAATTATTTAAGATTTTCTCTTTCCCTTACTCAATTCTAAGACATTTTCATGATGTCATGTGAGGGAATGGGGACAGTGGTTTTGAGAAGGTAATCTTGGGGAAGACCTCACTGGTCTCTGAAGTTGAGAGGCTAGTCTGGTTCCTGGGTTCGTAACTGACAATTGCTGGTGGCCAGTTTGCATCCACCACTGGTTCACTTGCCTCAGTGCTTCAGTAGATATTGTCAGTCCACTGGGTGTTTCTGGATATCCCCTCTCCCCACCAGGATGCAGAGGCCTTTCTGGATCTCCTGCTCACTGCACACAGGTCGGGAGAGCCAAGAAGCAGATTGTTTGATTTACACAGTTCTCTCCAAGTGACATTGTTGGGCCACTGACTCCATGTCTCCTACCAGAATTCCATAGAGGCAGCAAAGGAAAGGCCTTCTGCTTTTAATGTTCCCCAGCGTATCTCACTTACCACCCATCTGGCAAAGATTCCGCTGAGAAGGGATGGTTGGGAATGGGGCTTACTTCTTACTTCTATCACTCTTGTCTTTGTTGTGACTCTCTCCTAGATCAAAAAAGAAGCCAGTCTCTCCCCTCACTGTTCTTTATAGGTTGTAAGGTCTTCGCTTAGATCTTATCCTGAATTCTGTACATATCTGGCATCTGGTATCTTCCATGAACAAAGTCAACATAGAACTAAAAAATTTTGGAAAATTGCTGACTTTTTCAACAAAACTTGGATTCCACCCCCCCTGCCCCCCACCTAATTTCAAATGCCCGCTTTGGATATTAATAACTGAATATTAAAATTCTCTTTATTTTTTGTATTCCAGCTAAAATATAACCCTAGATTAGGGCAGAAGAGTGAAGTTCACACACTGAGAAATGTAAAAGGGAAAAGATTATTAGCTTATAACAAAATATTCCCATCACAGTGCTGATTTGGAAAAAAACATTAACTACATCAAAATTTCACCATTTTCACTGAATGGTAAAGTTACTCTGAATTAGTAAAGTCTCTAATGCTTAATTATTCCTAAATAAAAACAATAGTAAAGTATATAGAGAGAAAAATATTAAAGATGATAAAGGGACAAATGTTATTGAGCATTTGAAAGGGATAGGTTGTACATATTTTGTAGAGAGCAATATATTTTTATATACATACATATCTGTCTATACATATACATACACATATATGTTAGTGTATTACATATATATGTTAAGTGCTTTACATATATGAACCAATATATCTTAACAACCTATTTTTACACGGGAGGGAGCAACATAGAAAGATTCATGACTTGCCCAATGTCAAATATTGATAGGTTGTTTTGCTAGGTTTACCTGACTATGGAACATAATGTATAACTTTCATAAAACCATCCATGAAAAATAAAATTCTATAAAGACACATTTAATCAATAAATAAAAGGAGGTAATTAGCATATTTTATGTAGAAATGACAATCCCTGAAAATTTTTTCTTAATTTTTAAGTATTATATAATTTTTTCCTTATTTTTTTAACAAGCACTTCATGAATTTCATAATGAAAAGTTTAGCTATTGGCCTACCGAGATATTCAGAAAGTTCACTCTAGAAGTTCACCTTTGTCTTAATGCATTTTACTGTATGATGTCCACTGGACTAAACATAATCATTCCTTATTATATTTGCCATGTAATCCACTTTCTCTAGGCACTTTATGATTACATGCTGTCAAAATATTTAATCTATCCACTAAAATTTTGTAAAAACAGTCAAAGGTCATAGACATTTAGCATCACTTAATCAAATAGACACTTGAAGTGATTAAGTTGGCATAAAGTAGAAAAATTCAAATTTTCAGACATTGAATTTAATAAGAAGGTATAGGGATACAAAATATATGTATAACTTCCTTGTTTTAGAATAGAAGACTTACTATTCAATATAGGCAGAAATCTTAGACTAAAGATGACTTGAAAATTGAAACTATAAAAATCAAAAATTTAAAATAACTAAAACAAAACCAAAAATTTCTAAGATCAATAAAGTGCAATAAAAGAATGATTTAAAAATACTTTGTTGAACATAGTCCATAGATCTAATACCATTCTCCAATAAAAAGAAATCAAGTCTCCTTGTAGAAATGACTGATTCTAGTATGCCAGGAAACATATATGATGAGCCTTAAAAATTTTACAGTGCCAGAAAATAAGAATGTACACCAGGTGATCCAAGATGGCAGACTAGAGGGTGACTGCATCTCCAGTCGCTCCAGAACCCAGGATTCAAGAAGGGGAGGCATTGAGAGACTCGGACTAAAATAGAGCCACGGGTGAGTCTCCCCCACCGGGTAAAGCTCGGCCTGGGCGGCAGGCCTGGATAGAGGTGGCTTATCAGAGCAGGGCAGGGCAGCTAGAGTCTTCCCCAGGTAGCCCTGTGCACTCCGGTGGTGGGTCCCTCCCACACGGCCAGCTTCTCCAGCATCTCGGAGCAGGCCCCCCAGTGAGAACCTTTCTGATCAGAACCAGCTCCAAGTCCCGGAGCCAGCGCAGTGTGCTCTGGCCCACAAGTGGCTTCAGGGACCAGGACAGGGCAGCCAGGGACTTCCCCAAGCAGCCCGACCCCCTCCGACTGAAGGCTGGAAGGTGATACACTGGAAATCTATAGGGACACTATAAGCCAATAGAGGAAATCTGCAATATCTCAGGGTCCCACTGACATCTGACCAATATGAGAAAACAAGGGAAGAAAATGTCCCAAACAAACCTAGATACTATATCAATAAAACCCAATTACAGCACAGCAGAAGAAATGTCAGAAAGGGAGTTCAGAATGTACATAATTAAAACAATCAGGGAAGCAAATGAGGAAATGAAAGAGCAAATGCAGGCATTGAAGGAAGAGATGAAAGAGCAAATGCAGGCATTAAATGATCGCACCAATCAACAGTTAAAAGACCAAATACGGGAAGCAAGAGATCATTTCAATAAAGAGTTAGAGATACTGAAAACAAAAAAAAACAAATCCTTGAAATGAAGGAAACAATAAACCAAGTTAAAAACTCCATAGAAAGCATAACCAATAGGATAGAACACTTGGAAGACAGAACCTCAGACATTGAAGAAAAAATATTTAATCTTGAAAACAAAGTTGGTCAAACAGAGAAGATGGTAAGAAATCATGAACAGAATCTACAAGAATTATGGGATATCATGAAAAGGCCAAATTTAAGAATTATTGGGATTGAGGAAGGCTTAGAGAAACAAACCAAAGGAATGAACAATCTATTCAATGAAATAATATCAGAAAATTTCCCAAATCTGAAGAACGAAATGGAAAACCAAGTACAAGAGGCTTATAGGACTCCAAATATACAAAATTACAACAGACCCACACCAAGGCACATTATTATGAAAATGCCTAACATACAAAATAAAGACAGAATTTTAAAGGCCGCGAGAGAAAAGAATCAAATTACATTCAGGGGAAAACCAATAAGAATATCAGCAGATTTTTCAATCCAGACCCTAAAAGCTAGAAGGGCCTGGAACAACATTTACCAAGCCCTGAAAGAAAACGGATACCAACCAAGAATCTTATACCCAGCAAAACTTACTTTCAGATTTGACAACGAAATAAGATCCTTCCATGATAAACAAAAGCTAAGGGAATTTACAAAAAGAAAGCCAGCATTACAGAACATTCTCAGCAAAATATTCCATGAGGAAGAGATGAAAAACAACGATGCAAATCAGCAATGGGAGGAACTAGCCTAAAGGAATAGCCAAATAAAGGAGAAACCAAATCATGTCAAAAAAAAAAAAAAAAATGAGTCAAATGACTGGGAATACAAATCATATCACAATAATAACCCTGAATGTTAATGGCCTGAACTCATCAATCAAAAGACATAGACTGGCAGGTTGGATTAAAAAGAAAAATCCAACAATATGCTGCCTGCAAGAGACTCATCTCATAGAAAGAGATATCCATAGACTAAAGGTGAAAGGATGGGAAAAAACATACCATGCACACGGACACAGCAAAAAAGCTGGAGTATCCATCCTCATTTAAGATAATGTGGACTTCAAGCCAAAACTAGTCAGAAGGGATAAGGAAGGACATTACATGCTGCTTAAGGGAAGCATAAATCAGCAAGACATAACAATCATAAATATCTATGCCCTGAACATTGGCTCATCCACGTACATCAAACAAATCCTTCTCAATTCCAGAAATCAAATAGACCACAACACAATAATACTAGGCAATTTTAACACACCTCTCTCACCACTGAATAGATCTTCCAAACAAAAATTGAATAAAGAAACCATAGATCTCAATAACACAATCAACAATTTAGACTTAACAGACATATATAGAATATACCATCCAACAAAGAACGAATACACTTTCTTCTCAGCAGCACATGGATCCTTCTCTAAAATAGACCATATTTTATGCCACAAAGCTACTCTTAGCAAATACAAGAAGATAGAGATACTACCTTGTACTCTATCAGATCATAGGATTGAAATTAGAAATAAATGACAGAATAAAAAACAGAAACTTCTCCAATACCTGGAGATTAAATAATACACTATTATATGATGAATGGATAACAGAAGACATCAGGAGGGAAATAAAAAAATTCTTAGAAGTAAACGAGAACAAAGAAACATCATATCAAAATCTCTGGGACACTATGAAAGCAGTACTTAGAGGAAGATTTATTTCATGGGGCACATTCAACAAAAGAAGTAAAACTCAACAAATAAATGACTTAACACTAAAGCTCAAAGCCCTAGAAAAAGAAGAGCAGACCAACATCAAAAGTAGTAGAAGACAGGAAATAGTTAAAATCAGAGCCAAAATCAACGAAATTGAAACAAAAGAAACAATGGGAAAAATTAACAAAATAAATAGTTGGTTCTTTGAAAAAATAAACAAAATTGATAAACCCTTAGCCACACTAACAAAGAGAAAGAGAGAGAAAACTCAAATCACTAAAATTCAGAATGAACAAGGAAATATCACAACAGACACGAGTGAAATACAAAACATAATTAGAAGCTATTTTGAAAATCTATACTCCAACAAAACAGAAAACCTCAAAGACATCAACAAGTTTCTAGAGACATAAGAATTACCTAAACTGAACGAAGAGGACATACACAACTTAAATAAACCAATCTCAAACAATGAAATAGAAGAGGTCATCAAAAACCTACCAACAAAGAAAAGTCCAGAACCAGATGGGTTCTCAGCCGAGTTCTACAAAACCTTTAAAGAAGAGCTCATTCCAATACTCCTCAAAGTATTCCATGAAATAGAAGAGGAGGGAACCCTCCCAAACTCGTTCTATGAAGCCAATATCACCCTGATACCTAAACCAGACAGAGACACATTGAGGAAAGAAAATTTCAGACCAATATCCTTAATGAACATCGATGCAAAAATTCTCAACAAAATTTTAGCAAATCGCATACAAAAATATATTAAAAAGATAGTGCACCACGATCAAGTGGGTTTTATCCCAGGGATGCAAGGTTGGTTCAACATCAGGAAATCAATAAATGTCATTCACCATATCAACAGACTTAAAGTTAAGAATCACATGATTATTTCAATAGATGCAGAAAAAGCATTCAATAAAATACAGCATCCCTTCATGCTCAAAACACTAGAAAAAATTGGGGTAGTGGGAACATTTCTTAACATTATAAAGGCCATCTATGCTAAGCCCATGATCAACATCATTCTAAATGGTGAAAAACTGAAAGCATTCCCCCTAAAAACTGGAACAAGGCAGGGATGCCCTCTTCACCACTTCTATTCAACATCATCCTTGAGACTCTAGCCAGAGCAATTAGACAAACCAAAGAAATTAAAGGGATACAAATTGGAAAAGAACTCAAACTATCCCTGTTCGCTGATGACATGATTATATATTTAGAGGAACCTGGAAATTCCACCAGAAAACTTTTAGAACTCATAAGTAAATTCAGTAAAGTAGCAGGTTACAAGATCAATGCTCATAAATCCAATGCATTTTTATACATAAGTGATGAATCTTCAGAAAGAGAAATTAGGAAAACTACCCCATTCACAATAGCATCGAAAAAAATAAAATACTTGGGAATCAATCTCACAAAAGAGGTGAAAGACCTCTACAATGAGAACTACAGAACACTAAAGAAAGAAATTAAAGAAAACGTTAGAAGATGGAAAGATCTCCCATGTTCTTGGATAGGCAGAATTAATATTGTCAAAATGGCCATACTGCCTAAAGTGCTATACAGATTCAATGCAATTGCAATTAAAATCCCAATGATGTACCTTGCAGAAATAGAGCAAGCAATTATGAAATTCATCTGGAAGAATAAAAAACCTAGAATAGCTAAAGCAATCCTCAGTAGAAAGAGCGAAGCAGGGGGTATTGCAATACCAGATCTTCAACTCTACTACAAAGCAATAGTAACAAAAACGGCATGATATTGGTACCAAAATAGACAGGTAGATCAATGGTACAGAATAGAGGACATGGACACAAACCCAAATAAATACAATTTTCTCATACTAGACAAAGGGACCAAAAATATGCAATGGAGAAAAGATAGCCTCTTCAACAAATGGTGCTGGGAAAACTGGAAAACCATATGTAACAGAATGAAATTAAACCCCTATCTCTCACCCTACACAAAACTCAACTCAAAATGGATCAAGGACCTCGGAATCAGACCAGAGACCCTGCATCTTATAGAAGAAAAAGTAGGTCCAAATCTTCAACTTGTTGGCTTAGGATCAGACTTCCTTAACAGGACTCCCATAGCACCAGAAATAAAAGCAAGAGTCAACAACTGGGATCGATTCAAACTAAAAAGCTTTCTCTCAGCAAAGGAAACTCTCAGTAATGTGAAGAGAGAGCCTACAGAGTGGGAGAATATCTTTGCCCCTCATATTTCAGATAGTGTGCTAATTTCCAGAATCTATAAAGAACTCAAAAAACTCTACACCAAGAATACAAATAATCCAATCAACAAATGGGCCAAGGAAATGAACAGACACTTCACAGAAGAAGATCTAAAAGCAATCAACAGATATATGAAAAAATGTTCAACATCTCTAGTAATAAGAGAAATGCAAATCAAAACTACCCTAAGATTTCATCTCACCCCAATTAGAATGGCGATTATCAAGAACACAAGCAACAATAGGTGTTGGCGAGGATGTGGGGAAAAAGGTACACTCATACATTGCTGGTGGGGTTGCAAATTAGTGCAGCCACTCTGGAAAGCAGTATGGAGATTCCTCAGAAAGCTTGGAATGGAACCACCATTTGACCCAGCTATCCCACTCCTTGGCCTATACCCAAAGGACTTAAAAGCAGCATACTACAGAGATACAGCCACATCAATGTTCATTGCTGCTCAATTCACCATAGCCAGATTGTGGAACCAAACTAGATGCCCTTCAGTTGATGAATGGATAAAGAAACTGTGGCATATATATACAATAGAATATTACTCCGCAATGAAGAATGATAAAATTATGGCATTTACAGGCAAATGGATGAAATTGGAGAATATCATGCTAAGTGAGATAAGCCAATCTCAAAAAACTAAAGGACGAATGATCTCGCTGATAAGCAGATGATGACATATAATGGGGGGTTGGAGGGGTTAGCGTTAGGGTTAGGGTTAGGGTTAGGTTTAGGGTTAGAGATAAGGAGGGTGGTAAGAATGGAGGAAAGAAGGACTGTATAGAGGGAAAAGAGGGGTGGGAGAGGTGGGGGGGAAGGGAAAAAAATGAATCAAACATCATTGCCCTATATAAATTTATGATTACACAAATGGTATGCCTTGACTTCATGTACAAATAGAAAAACAACATGTATCCCATTTGTATACAATAAAAAAAAAGAATGATGGGAAGATTATAAACCAATTTAAAAAAAAAAAAGAATGTACGCCAAAGGAATACGACAAAGGGACATAGGAGCCAAATAAAAGAGCTAATGGCCAAAGCTAAAACAATTTGAATAACAAAGCAGCATAGGATTATACTCTGAAATATAAAATAAACATCCACAAGTTCATACCAATATAAATAAATGACTTAGTATGTAAATAAGTGGATGAGAAGAACCAATCTCTCCTGCCAAATTCCAAACAATTTATGTAAACATTTCATCTAAAAGAGGTGGAGCACAATTCTCTACTCCTTAAATGTGGGCTTCATATGGTGACTTCCTTTGAAAGGGCACTGTGTGGAAAAAGGGAAACAAGAGTAGCTTTATAATGGAGAAGTCTGGCAAACACACTCCTGCCAGGTGATCAAGGCTAATATCAACAATGATAAGTATGTATCTTTGATATGATTTGATGACTTCCGTGGTCTTCCTCTCCCAAATCCATAACCCTAGTCTGATCATGAGAAAAATATCAGACAAATCTCAGTTGAGGTACATTCTCCAAAATATCTTACCAGTACTCAAAACTGTCAAGGTCATCAAAAAAAAAAGGAATGTCTAAAAAATTGGCCCAGTCAAGAGGAGTCTAAGAAGACAGCTATTAAATGCAATGTAGTATCCTGGGTGGGATCCTTTTTTTTATCATTTTTATTTAGCTTTTAATTTTTTACAGACTGCATTTTGATTCATTGTACACAAATGGGGTACATAATTTCGTTTCTATGGTTGTACACAATGCAGATTCATACTATTCGTGTAATCATACATAGGGCAATAATGTCTGTCTCATTCCACCATTTTTCATACCCCCCTCCCTCTCTTGAAAGAGAAAAAAGACATTAGGTAAGAACTAAGGACACCTAAATTAAGTATGTATTTTAGTTAATAAAATGTGCCAATATCTGTTTATTAATTATAACAAATGTGTCAAACTAAACTATTAATAGTAGGGACAACTGGGTGTGAACTTTCTGTATGATCTTCACATTTTTCTGTAAATATAAAACTGTTCTAAAATAGCTTATTTTAAAAGCAAAGCTACATGTGGATTCATATTGAACAGCACAGTTTTAGATCTGACTACTAATGTTCAGGAAACAGTCAAGACTGAAAAATATAACTCTGTGATAGGATGCACTCAGTAAAATCCAGGCCATAGAAAAGGCACAGGACAAAAGATTCAGTTTCTCCAGAAAAACGAAAGGGGGAAATAAAGAAAAAGTTAGAGATTAAGAGGTATACCAACAGATCACAGTGCATAGATCTTCTTTAGACACTGATTTAAACAAACTACAAATAAATCACAAATTTACAAAACCATTAGAAATTTTAACAAACTAAATCTTTGATCATTATAAAAATGACATAACAATTAAGAAATTGCTAATTTTGTTTTGAATGGGGTAATGCTATTGTGGTTATTTTAAGAAATCTTTATATTTTAGAGATATATATTGAAGCATTTAAGGATAAAATTATAGGTTATGTGATATTTACTCCAAAATAATATGTGGCAGGGCAGGGATGGGTGGGAGAATAGACAAAGCAGGATTGGCCATGAGTTGTTAAATGACGAAGCTGCTTTATGTGTAGAGATTCATTATACTATTAATTATGTTTAGCTCATGTTTAAAATTTTCCATAATAAAGAGCTAAATGAAATAAGCCTACAAAATGAAAATAGCTGTTTAATAAGCCTTACTGTATAGTACTCTATTTCTGAGTAGTAAAGTGTTTTCCACCTACACATCACCAATTCTCAGAATAGCAACTTGAAGATAGAAAGTGACATTTAAGCTGTGTCTACAGAAGCCAAAACCTACTGGTTGATTTGATTAACTCAGACAAAGAGCTAGTCAGTTTAGAAGAGGAAAAACAAAATCAAACTGCTCATTTTGCTGAGTTTACTGAATAAGTACCTCATATAGTAACATACACATAAGTGATTAATATTTGCTAATCCCTAAATCAGTGAATTTGATATTTGTTCACCTCAATGAAGACATGATTTGATTGTCAACAAGAAATTTAAGGCAACTTGGGAACAATAGCAAGTTTACCTCAGCTGGCTCCACACAAAACGGTGGAGAAGATAAGGTTTATTTTCCAAATATTCGTGTGTGATGGACAATGCAGTAAACACACATACCTCAGTTGATGAAAAAGACTAGATCCCAAACTATCATGAGGTTAAGTTTAACTAAAATTCCACCGAAAGTTAAAACAATATACATTTAAGCTGAACTGATATTTTCATGATATATATAGACTTCAATATATAGAACTCTAAAAAATTTACAAAAGCACTTTCATGTTGCAGTGTATCATGTTACCTCATTTTGTCAATCAGACAAAAAATAGGTAACATTATCTCTGTTTTTCAGGTAGGAAATAGGGCTCTGGGAGGTCTCTTGGTGCTCCCATTCTCCCATTGCCAGAAGCAGAGAAGTGGGGACTAGAACCCAGGTGTTCTGGCACCAAGTCCAGTATTCTCTGTTATATTTAGCTGTTCTCAAAGGAAAATACATAATACATTCTTGTTGCTTCTTACTTGGGTTATTGTGGAAAGAAAGTGGACATGGATAAATATCTCTAGTTTACCTTCTATTTTGCAAATCTCTGGTATGTAAATTGGGTCAATAAACTGGTGTCTCCTTTTAATGACTGTATATTACAAATAGTCAATATTTGGGGCAAAGTAATGCTGCATTAGCAAAATATCCTGTTTGTTCAGTGATGCATGGCTGAAATCCAGAGATTAAACTCCATGAGGATGCTGCTCAACACTCTTCTCAACATTGCTAAATCCTCTGATATTAAAAAAGAATATGAATTAAAGCATATTAAAATATTATATAATAACTTCATAATGTCAGTTAATACAAAGCTTATCATTCTTGCCCATTATTTGGCAAATGGCTTTATTCTTCCACGGTGTCTGTTTCCAGGAGGACTTTTTGCTCCTTTCTCAGAAGATTTACTCCATTTATTTTTCACACCTTCACTGCTATTTGAATCCATTTTCTGCCCTATTTTATGTGCAAAGAAAACCATTCAAAATAGTTTATGTGATTGTTTCTCACGTCTAGTCAGTGACCATTTCCATTCAAATGATTTTAAACAATGTTTTGGAATCAATTCATTCCTTTCCTTTGCATACATTCTATATCTTTTTTCTAACTTCTCCCAAATGACTCACTTTTGCCTTTGTTTTTAATTAAAGGCTCTTTGTATGGTTTCTTCCTGAGTATCCCCTTTGGAGTTAGACAAATACTTGTTTTGCACAGCAGTCTGTCCAGCCAAGAACAAAATTATAGCCATGTATTGCAACAAGGTTTAAGTGGATTTAATCAGAATGCAGTTTGACAGTTAAACTATGTCCATATTTCAAAGACCACAGAACTTCACATTATATGTTATTTCAACAATATGAACAAGCCAAATTGTCACTGTACCAATAGAAAATAAACATACTTCCCAAATTGTTTCCCCAATTCACTGCAAACAGCTTGATCACGCTGTAGAATGTGGCCCATGAGGTTGCTAAAGTATATTTTGCCACTTTACCTCATGCAGAATAATCAAACTAAGAGGATCTGAAATGTCACTTCACAAACAGAGATTGAGGAAACTGAAAGAGTAACTAAAAGAGATTTCTGGGTTGAAAAATAATGCCTGGTGAGCCAGGGCACAGTGGTAGTGCATGTACCTGGGATAGCCTCAGAAACTTGGGTGAAAGTCAAAGATGAACACTTGGCACTGAGGTTTGAGGGAACTTGGATCTCCCTGGAGCATTTGCACCAGGAAGTTAAGGACATCACCCGCACATATCATTGGGTCACTCACTTCCCTGCTTCACCAAGTGTGCTAGCTTTCTAATGCTACAGTAACAAATTACCAAAAATTTAGTAGCTTAAAACAACAGAAATTAATTATCATACATTTCTTTATGTAAAAGTCTAGTACGAATTTCACCAGGTTAAAATCTGTTCATTGGCAGGGCTGTGTTCTTTTCTGGAGGCCAGCTCTGCAGGTCCATTCTTCCTGACCCTTCTGTTGAAATGTGTCTTTCTTTGAACAAAGCTGGAAAAGGGCCTGTTTTTAGGGACTTATGTGATTAGATCAGGCTGACCTGAATATTCAAGGATTTCCCATCTCAAGGTGCGTAAACTTAAACATATCTATAAAATTCCTTTGCCATTTAAGGAACATTATTCATAGGTCCTAGAGATTAGGATGAAAGTTTTGGGGAAAACCATTTTATTGGTGACCACACCAAGTAAAGAGTAGAATGATAGAGACATAGGGTACAGGCTGTTCTTGCTTCTATCTTTCAACTTTTCCTCATATTTTAATGTACTGACTGGATGGGGGTCTGCCATTATGTACCCCAACATATTTAAACCCTTATTGTTATTTTCTTATTGTTTATTTTCAGCTCACCTGGTTTGAAAACCACACCATTTATAATTTCCCCTATTAACAATAATATCTAAGAGTGTGGAAATTTTATAAGACAAATTACTTTTGTGTTAACTGAAAAAAAATGCATGTTAATTCTTAGCAAAAATCTTGTATGTATATATCAGCTGTTTTTTGGCTTAGGAGTCCATACATCCTTTTCAAAATTAATTCAATAGCACCACAAAGATTATACTTTCAGGAATCATTTCTGAGGTTTGTTAAAACAGCACTATGAAGTAGGTCATCAAGTATTTAACCATGGCAATCAATTTAGATTCTTTGAATATATAAAAACATAGAGATTTGGGTTTCTTCAGAGAAGGACCTCCATGAATTTCCTTGTCCCTCTTAGTCACTTAGGTGACCTCAGGAGGTCAGAAAATTATATTATTATTCTCTACAGTCCAAATGAATAAATAATTCTTCCATTAAAAATAGTTTTATTTGCAAGGAATAGTTCTAATCCAAGTTTTGAATTTTTTTTTTGCCACAATTTTATGGATCAACGGAGTTAGACTTTTTTAGCATTTTTACAATTACAAACTAATGAAAGTAAAATTAACCTTAAAACTAATTGAGCTTAAGTTTCAAGGCCCCTGATTTTGTATAAATGTTATTTGATCATATTTTCCTAAAAAGAATCATAAAAATTGCATATTTCGGATTCCATAAAACTTGTGTCCACCTGTTACTGGCTGGAGTTTTCTGTCTGAATTGCCTAAGTGTTTAATAATCATATCGTTTTCTTTGAAAATATACATTCAGGGGCTGGGGTCATAGCTCAGTGGTAAAGAGCTTGCCTAGCATGTGTGAGGTACTCAGCTCGATCTTCAGTACCACATAAAAATAAATAAATAAAATAAAAGTATTATGCCCATCTATAATTTAAAAAAAAATTTTTAAAAAAATATACATTCAGTCATTTAATCTTATTGTTTTCTCTACCACAGGGAAATAGACTATTTTATTTGTTCACCATTTTAAAATTCTCTCCATCTTACCATATTTGCTTGTAATTCAATGTACTTTCTTGCCCTGTTGACTCTGGATTTTTTTTTTTTTTTTTTTTTTTTTTTGTAAATGAAATGTGAGGTTAGAGAAGTATGCTATGTCTCAGCAGAAAATCTCAATCCCCTTGTGTGTTTTGGCTCTGCCTCCCTCGACTTCTGCCCTCTGCGATGAGCATTACATGTCCTGGATACTGGCTGCTGCTTCCATCTGGATCCCAGAGGAGAAGACAGAGACCCTAAGCAAGATCAGCACCAGCCCAGTCAACCAGCAGCCCACATGTAACTAAGAAACAAGGACTGTGGTTGCTCAGAGATGTGGACACTATTTGTTACTGTAACAAAAGCCAGGTGATCACCATTCTACCTATTTTCATCATAAGGTATCTATCTATTCACATTATGTATACACTTCAGTTATACTAGCATACTTTTTATGGTTGCTAAGGACTGAGTCATTAAACACATACCTTTTCTTCCCTGGAGAAAGCCTTTGTAAGTTTTTTTTTTTTTTTTTTTTTCCCCAATAAATTGGCAGGTATACACAAGGAAGGAAGTTTACATCACTGGGACTTCAGATCCCCAACCCTGTGATACACAATCACTAGTTTCTGAAAATGTAAAATCATTTCTGTTTTCTTGAAGTTATTTTATAAAATATGTGGAGTTTTTCTATCTAATTATTTTTAATTATGCCCCTATAGAATTAGTGCAAATTTCCCTTACTTGTTCATCTGAAAACACATATGAAGTAGGGCTGGGTCCCCTGATGGGCACTATTTACATTTTAAAGCATCTAAACATGAGTCTTTTTGGCTGATCTTTTCCGGTGTGACCAAATTAATGTCGTTTCAGTTTTTACATTTCCACTAAGTATCCCTAATCAGCGATAACAGATGCTATTTTCATGTATGAGTTCATTAAATACATTATTTCCTTAAGCACACAATATTATCAAGAAATCTATCCCTTCCCTAAAAGGTGCTGTGATTCTGAACTATCAACTTTTTTAACCATGTGAGATGTATCTGAAACTCATCCTCAGCAGGAGAGGCTCCCTTTGAAAGGCAGCATGGTATTCTTTTAATGACAGTTTTGATAGGCTTGACTGAATGTTTACTCAGATCCTGTTGCAAACCATTCCTATATCTGAATTGTAAAAATAGCTTTATGTAAAAAATTATGTTTATAAATAACAGTTATATGAACTCTTAATGCTACTTAATCTAAAAAACTTAAGCAAGGAGCAAAATAAAAACTAATATTTAATAAATTGGATTTTAAAATTATCTAGGAAGTAGAGAATGCCAGAATATTTTTATGCCTTATTTTTGCGTAAGTTCAGATATATCCTTACCCTGAAATAAAAATGTCCACAACAGAGAAAAAGGACATTAAGGGATATGATATCATAAATGATAGTAGATACTCAACAAGTATTTCGAGAATGAACTGGACTAAGCTAAAGAAATGTGTCCTTTTTAAAGAGATAAGAAAATGGAAAAAAGTCACTTTTGGAACATTGCATGATATCTAGATTTAGGTTTTGTTGATACCTATTTGGAATAGAATGTGAAAAAGTACATCTAATCACTTGACAGTACCACTTGTTAAGTTAGATTGAATACTCCTCTAGCAAAGATTTTACTTCTTTTAGGTCAAGATTGGCAGGTACACAAGGAGAATACTATTGTCTGAGACTAATTTATACTGTATAGACAGACCAGGCACAGACAGATCCTGCCAGCATTGTCTGTAGGCATCAGGGAGCCTCAGGGTGCTCCATCCAGGAGGCTTTGCCAATATTTATTCTTTCTAAACTTCAATGTCTTTACTTGTGAACAGGGAATAATGAAGCCCCTAACACAATTGCTAGAGACAAGATTCTAGAAGTAAAGTGTAGTGGGCTAAATGGTGGACCCCCAAAAGATAGGTTCACATCCTAGTCCCCAGAGCCTATGAAGGTTGCCTTTTTTTTTTTTTTTTTAAGACCTCCTTTGCAAATTTAAATTAAGGATTTTGAGCTGAGGAAATCATCCTAGATTGTCCAGATTGTCCTAAATCCCATGACAAAGCTCCTTATAAGAGTGAGGCAAAGAGGCATTAGACAAGAAGGTCACATGACTATGTTTCCATTTTTTTCAAGATGAAAAAGTTTTGGAGATCTGTTTTGCAGCAATGTGAATATTCTTAACATTACTGTACTATGAACTTAAAAAGTGTTGGTTAACTTTCTGTTTCTATGACAAAATGCTGAGATAATCAACTTAAGGAGGAAAGGTCATGGTTTCAGAGGTTTCAGGCCATGGTCACTTGACTCTGTTGCCTTGGGCCTGTGGTGGCACAGTACATCATGGCCAGAGTGTGCATCAGAGGAGGACTGTTTACTTCATGGTGACTAGGAAACAAAGAGAGAAAGGAAGAAGTTAAAATTCCAAAATATCCTTAGATGGTACACATCCTTGCACTAGGCTCCACCTTCTAAAGGTTTCACTGCTTCCCAATAGCATCAGAGCCTAAGGACCAGTCTTTCAACACTTGGGGGACATCCAAGATTCAAATTACAGTAGTTATGATGGAAAAATTTTGTTTATTTTAGAAACCCTTTCGAGTGTTTTATAGAAATACATATAACAAAATTGAATTAAATATAGAAATAAGAGAACATGGAAAGTAGGACAGAATAAATTTGAATAGAAAAGCAAAATTTAACTAGAAGTGTTTTGTTACAACGTGAATGTTGTAAGGTTTTGTGCTTTTGACTCTAGGTTTTTAGCAGCCATTACCAACAGGAGACTAGTTACGTGATTCTTAGAATATAAAAAAATGAATTTAGAGTATGATCTCAACTAGCTAAAATACATGTGTACATATATAGGTATTAAAAGACCTTAGAAAGAAATATGCGCGCGTGTGCGTGCACACACACACACACACACGCACACACACACATAAAATCTTACAAAGAAATGATCCAAAGTGTTAAAGATTATTACTAGGTGGTTATATTTTCCTCTTTATACTTTTATATATTTTCTGAAATTTTCACAGTTAACTTACAACTTAACAATAAAGAGATTGCTTTTGTGCCGTTTGATGACTTTGGTAGAAATTTATTAAGTGACTCAAAGGGAAACAAGGAAAGATATCAAATGTATAGATCTAGTACAAGGTAAGATTGACTGCAGACAGAAAGAGAAAATCCCCAAGGGGAGGGTTGGCCTGGGGGTAGCTGAAGGACCACAGGACTTCTTATCTCCAAGGAAGTGAAGATGTGTGAAGTCTCTGAGCCCTTCATGCCTACTGAGCACTGGGAGGAACAGCTTCTTGGGAGGAACAGCTTCTCCTGAGCCACAGTCTAACTTCAGGGTCCAGTCAGGAACAGAGTACAAGAGGGAAGAGAGGGCTGAAGTTCAAGTAATCTCTCTTGAGGGAAAATATACCATTGTTATTTGCTTTTGTTGTCAATTTCCAAGATAAGATCCTAATGTTATTCCCAGGTTATTAGATTTCATTAATTCAGGCAAATTTGGGGCAAAGTTAAATAAAAAATATGGAATTCAATGAATGATTCTGGAAATTATTAATAGCTCCATTGATATATAATTTATATATCACAAAATTTACCTATTTATGTATGCAATTCAATAATTTTTAGTATATTTACAGAGTTGTGTAACAAACACTTAGGATTTAGATGTATCCCCCAAAAGCTCACATGTGAGACAATGAAACAGGGATCAGAGGGGAAATGATCGGGTTGTGAGAGCCTTAAACTAATCAGTGAATTAATCCCTGATGGGATTAACTGAGTGATAACTGGAGGCAGGTGGGGTGTGGCTGGACCGAGGTGGGAATCGGGGCGAGGCTTTGGGGTATATATTTGTACCTGGCAAGTAGAGACTCTCTCTGCTTTCTGATCATCATGAGAGCTGCTTCCCTCTGCCACATTCTTCTGCCATGATGTTCTGCCTAACCTGGAGCACAGAGCAATGGAGCCAGCCTTCTGTGGACTAAGACCTCTGAAACTGTGAATCCTCAAATAAACCTTTCCCCCTCTACAATTGTTCTGTTGGTCCTTTACTCATAGCAGCAAAAAAGGCTGATTAAAACAAACACCATAATCTAATTTTTTATCATCCTCAAGAAAAGCTCATACCTATTATCAGTCATATCCCATTCTCTTTATCCTAATTCTAGGAATCCACTAATCTACTTTCTATCTCTACAGACTTGCTTCTGATAGACATTTCATATAAATGGAATGTGACTTGCTTCTTTCACTAAGCATAATGCATTTTGAGATTCATCCATATTGTAAAATGTATCATTTCTTAATTCCTTTCTATGGATGAATAATATTCCATTATAAGTACTATATTTTATTTATCTATTTGTCAGTTGATAGACATGTGGGTTATTTCCACTTTTTGGCTAGATTCTTAAACTGTTGTTAATCATTTTTCCTATATGGAGCCCATTTCTTAGAGGTCCTTCCTTATGAAAGTCTTATTGGATGATTAATTTATCCCATTTAAACTAATCAAGAACATTAAATGACCATTATTCAGAGTTTCTAAATAGCATGAAATAATCAATTATCCTTTGAGACAATCAACTATTGTGCTGAACTGATGTAATCTCAGTCATAACCCAGAAACTTGTACTTTAGTTAGCTCATAGAGATTTAAGTTAAATGTCCCATTTCTATAAGGTTTTCTGATAAAATGAAAATAGTGCAGTTTCCCATCATTACCTCTGAGGCCATTGAGAGACCTGGAGATAGGACCTGAGGTTGGGAGTCCCGCTTTCAAATTACAGAAAAGTATACCAGGCACTGAGCTTTATTGTTTTCTATTACATAAAGTAACAAAGACTAATTTCCAAAGCATTGGCATAAAATGTCCCCAGGGGATTTGGCTTAATGAACAGCTAAAAGTGATCTACAATGAACATATTTGCTATGGTATGTGAATGGTGCTTTTAAGAAGCTTTAGTGTTTTCTTCTGAGGGAGGTGAAATCTGGTTTAGCCTGTTCATGTGCTTCAGTGCACGGAACTTCATCATGGCATTCTGTCTCAGTGATCACCAACCATCCCAGGAGAGTGAGCACAAGTTCATTCTCTCCCTGTTGTCCTTTGTGCGGCTCTTTCCCACACTAGGAGTAAGAGAACTGATTGTAACGATCTGATTTCAGCACATGGAATGGGGTAACTTCTTCCATAGGCCTAGCAATTATGGGTAGAGACCCTTTTCAGCAATTCCTTTTTCGTTTTCTTTCTTGTTTTTTTCCCCCCTTTCCTCCAACACAGTATAGGTTTACTACCCTAACCTGAGAAGCAGAAACAAAGCCAAAGGAATGCCCACTCTTGAATAAATTTTTGAAAAATTAGATCATGTTGATGAGAAGGTAGGTAAAATGTCATGACAACGGAGGCTATCCAGAGGTTGTTGCTCTTTCCTGCTTCCCTACGGATCTAACTTGGCCTGCCTCTGCTCCAGGCTAGGTCTTCTTGATCTGATTTTGCCTTTGCTTAAAACAAACAAACAAAAATCTGTAGGTGAACAAAAATTTGGGTTTGAACTAAGTGATTAATTGTGGGGTTGTATCCCTGAATATTTCTGGTTTTCCATGCCAAAACGCCACCTCAAAAAACAAAGGTCCAGTAACAAATATCCTCAGACTGCAGTGACTTAAATTGGTAAAAACTAATTGCTTTCACATCATAGTCCAATAGATTGGCAGTCATTCAGGAGAAGCCTGGGCTCCTTCCACCATTTGACACCACCATTTTCAATACATAGACTGGATACCACAGGAGAGGTGGGTAAGACGGGTAAGTAATGCACATCGCTGTCCCCCAACTTCTTCTAGTCAAAACATACAAGACCTGTGCCAAACTAGGAAGGACAGCTCAGGAGGGACACAAATGAGCTTAGTAAAAACTTGGAAGTGTCTCTGTTACACATGCTCTGAACGAAGGGGTAAGAAATTTTTTTTTCCTATGCTCTCTGGAGGTTTGATTACGCTGTCCTTGGAAGGGGTGCTTGTCACATTTCAGTGATAAAGTTTGAGATTTGGGTTTGAACTAAGTGATTAATTGTGGGGTTGTATCCCTGAATATTTCTGGTTTTCCATGCCAAAACGCCACCTCAATAGCATTTAAGAGGACCTGAATTAATTGTAGAGATTCAGAAAAAACAAAATTCAAGTTATGCAGGGTCTCTCTGAGAAAATGGATTTTGTTTGATATTATAAAGGTCAGCAACAGTATAGTAGTATGCTAGGGCTTTGGTTCTTTCCTAATTAACCTTGTTGGAATTTTTCATCGTTTGAAAAATTTTACCTTTCACAAGCAATGCTGCTAGAATTTTCATTTAACCTATGTGCACAAAGGACCATAATCTGAAAATTTGGAGGCAATTAAGCCTAGTGGTCAAAAGCACATGTTCTAGGTCAGACTGCCTGAGTGTGACTTTGGGTCATTTGCTTAATTCTCTATGCCTCAGTTTCCTTATCTATCTAAGTGTTGGGGTGGCTCAAGGTGAATACATTGGTTCCCACCTGGTATAATATGAACTGCCTTGCTTACCTTACATCCTACCTCCTCCTGGGGGTTTTTCCTCTTCAGCAAAAGTTGGAAAGCTAAAATCTGCATTTCTCAAAACTTTTGGCAGCTGGGTTTTGGTTATGATTTTGATTCTGTCATTTTGATGAATTTGTTAGAAATCTGGAAGGTCATCATCTTGCCTCATTTGACTATTTTGCTGCTGGCATGCAAGATTCTAGAGTGGAGAGGTTTAATCCGTAGCAGTTTCCAGCGTCCTTTTTCCAGCTTCCTGAATGTCTAAGGCAGTGTTAGCGGTGGCATGGGCAGCAGCTTCTTGAATCTGGATTCTGGTTCTGGGACGTGTTCTTGAATTGACTAGTTCTAGTGACCCGCAAGTAGTGGCTTCATAGTGGGCTAGTTCTGTATTTCTCTGAGAATTACTTCTGAAGACCCAGACTAGAACCTGTTCCTTCAGCCCTTGCAGCTATTTCATAAAATCAATTCCCTGTACTACCCAGTTTGCAAAAAATACCTAAGAGAGATTCCTTTATTTTTTGCAGTGAATCCGAAGGAAATCAATTCCTCCTATGATTACTGCAAGAAAGAAATAATAAATGTAAAGCACAAGAGCTTGGTATGTAGTAAGTACCAAATATATGTGAGCTTTATTATTATGCACACTAAGGACCAAGAATGTGAAACAAATTTTTATAGGATCCCCCAAAGAGTTCCATTTCAAATATGAATTTGGCTCTAGAAATATGTGTACCCAGCAGCAAATAAGTGGAGTTTGAGTCATACCCTGTTAATTTGCCCACATTCCTTTTCACATGCTAATTCAGGAAAAGCTATTTGGCCCTCCACTGATCCCGGTACTTTAATAATTGCCATTTCACCTGGTTCTAAAAGGATACAACCCCAAATTATTATTTAGCTCTTCCACTTTGTGAGGACATTGTTGATGAAGATGCAATGCACCAACAACAGAAGTATCTTATTAAAACCCTCTCTGTTTAAATCACTGTATTTAATATCAGAAGCCCACTAAAGATAAACAACTGGCTATTCTAAAACAAATGCTAATAAAAGAAGAAACTTTGAAACAAAATTGTATTTGGTCACTCTATGAAACTTCCTTTATTCAGAATATAAAAAACCTAATTTAACACTCATTTCATCCTTAAATCCATTCATTATGCCTTTTTAAAAATAAATTACCTTGTCAACCCATGCTTTGCTTTGAAACCACAGAATTGTTCCCTTTTTCTGTTCCTCCTGTTGCACCCATATTTTGAATCAGAGTGACCATTAACATGCCATGCATGAGGAATTTTTAACACAATATCATTAATGAAATTTGTGTCATATTGGGAGGGGGTTGGCAGATTATGGCTAAGGATGATGGTGACGACTTTTTTTACACAAGAGTAGAACTAGCTTTTTTGAAATGATAATAATTCATTTTCAAATTGAAATTCTTGAATAACTTGATTTGCATTGTCAGAAAAGATTTGCAGGATGCCACAAGGAAGAGAGGTAAGAATGGGTAAGAATGTACTTTAAAACAGGTAAACTCTGATGAGACTCTAGCTACAACTTTTATGACCATCTCTGTTTTTTTTTTTTTTTTCATCTGTGAAATAAGAATAATAAGGGAGGAGGAGAAGGAAAGGGGGAAAGACTAGGGACTGAATTTGAACAAATTATATTCCATGCTTGTATAATTATGTCAAAATGAATTCTAATATCACATATGTATATAATGAACTATAAAAAAATAAACTAAAAAAGAATAATGATAGTTTCTTCTTAGATATTTATGAAGAGTATTTGTCATATGTATGTAAAATGCTTCACACAGCACCTTGCAGACACTTATGACCACTAGTAAGTTTCTTTAATTTTCTCAGAAAACTTCTTTACAAATTATTATTAATAGTTTGTATCAAGACCTAATGCATACATGTAGTTGTTATTGTGCCTATTCTTCTTCATAAACAGTTAACTCTCTTTAGAGTACTCTCTTTAAACCAGATACTCCTAAAGTATGATAGATAAAGGATTATCTGTTTTTCTTAAGTCACTAGATATTTCTAAAAAAATTATCGATTAAAACATAAAACAAAGCTTAAATTAAAATGACCATAGGCCTAAATGCCATAGAATCAGTTCATGAATTCTATTGTTGTCATTAAAAAAAAAAAAAAACAGTTTTTTCTTTTTAAGCCTACAACATCTGGTATTTCCATGCAGTCTCTCACCCAAATGCTAACCAGGCCCAATCCTATTCAGCTTCTTCTTTTTTTAATTTGTTCTTTTTAGGTATACATGACTATAGAATGTATTTTGACATAATATACTTACATGGAGTATAACTTATTCTAATAAGGATCCCATTCTTATAGTTGTACATGATGTGGAGTTTCACTGGTGGTGATTCTTATATGTACATAGGAAAGTCATATCTGATTCATTCTATTGTCTTTCCTTTTCCCATCCCACTTCCCTTCCTGTTTAGCTTCTGAGATTAACTAAGATCTAGTACATTCAGGATGGTATGGCCATAGACAAAAAATAATTTTCCACTTGACCACCTGTTTATTTCAGTTACCAGAGCCTGGGAGATTATGTCTAAAAATTTTGCTTCTGAGCCCAGAATCTAAACTTACTCTACTGGAAATTTTCACAATATTTCTAGATAGGAAATATGAACTGTTCATAAAAGTATTAAGTATTTTTATAGTTGTTCCTGAGAATGTTTTATGTTTACAAATGTGATTTAATTATAAGCAAAGACAAAAGACATTAACAAGTCAAAGATGAAAGGTTATTGGTGGAGATTGTACTGCTGACATTTTCTGCAATGATCATTTGTAGATCCTCAGGATTGTGTTTTCAACTGTGCCTGCAAAGATGCTGAGATTGTTTGTATTTGAGAGTGTTGTGCTGAATTTGGAGTATTCTGTTAGTTTTGAGTTATCAAAGTCTGGATCTGTCTCCAGGTTCAAGGAACTGAGTGGGTCTTGGAAGTTGAGGAATGGGTTTCCTTGTAAGTAACCAGTACCACTTGTCCCTTTAGGGTATGCCCCACTCAATACCAGGGAATAAGGACCCTGACCTTCCACAGCCATACTAGACTATTTGACTTGTCTTTCACTAAGCCTGTTTTGCTGAACCAGGATCCTCATTACTCTATCAGTTAAATATAATCCAATGTGACCATCAATGCTCTGCCCACTAGTGTCAGCACAGAGGTTTATAACAATGTACATTTAACTTCTCTTCTGAAAATGGTCTGGAAACACCCTAACTCGGACTTTTTCCTCAAGATCAGGGTAATTGACACTGGAGATTATTACATAGAAATTGGGCACAGATACTGAGTAAAATTATCCTCTTGTGGAAAAAAATATTGTTTATCTTTTTTTGATATCCCCTAATTAAAAGATAGACTTTATGGAAGTATAATTTTCATACCACAAAATCTACACATTTTAAGTGTACAATTCAATGATTTTTTTACTGGTAAATTTACCTGGTTGTGCAACCATCACCATAACCTAGTGTTAGAATATTTTGGATTGTTCATTTATGCTGAAATATAATTGATTTTTATATATTGGTCTTGTATTCTGAGATCTTGCTAGACTTTAAAAAAATAAAACCATTTTAATTGTTTTTCTTGTTATATGTATGTTGTTCTATATACAACATCCCGTTGTCTGAGAATAAACATGGATTCTACACCCCCCAACTTTTAATTCAATGACAGATATTAAATCTAGCTCCTTCATGAGGAGGAAAGATTGGGAGGAGCCACTGATTTTAGCCTATTCAGCCCATGGAGATGTCTGTGTGGTAAGTTGTAAGAACCAAGAACCTATTGTGTGTATTTAGGAATAGGTCACCTCTTCACAGTTACTTGCCTATTTTTATCTGTAGTTATAATTATATATATCCCATTCTTACATTTATGTATATTTATTTGTAACTGTGGTTATTTACAACAGTTAATGAGAATGGTTTTATTCCCTTAGGTTGAAAAAGAAATTCAAGACTGTAATTCAGATGCCTTTTGATGCCCTGTATGGTTGTGACCTATATTTTATATATTGTAATTTCTACCAGGAGTTCCTTGCCATTACTTCTTACTCAACTGACAGTGGAAGAATGACTTACCTCTTCTCCAAAAATACCTACCTCCTTTCTTTTCCTTCATAATTTCCCCATAGCACTTGATTTTTTGTCTTCATGTACTCTTTTCAATTTCACATCTATGAGCAGTTTATTGGTAAATCCCGCTCCTCTCTATCATGTTGCCATGAAAGCTTTCTTTCTTTAAATTGTATTTCTCCTCTTGTCTCCTTGGCCACCTGGAAAGTCAAAGATATTTTCTCCATTATTAAAGCTATTCAGAATTCTTCCAGATAGAATGTCAAACCTCACATTTCTCATTTCCCATCTTGATTAATAGATACTTCTCTGTTGGCTTTAATTATAAATCACTTTTATTTGCCCAAAATCATTTTCCATCTTTGTTCTTGTAAGAACACACCTTGACTGGTCTGTGTTTTTGTTAACTCTATTCCCCTCATAGGATTTTCATTACATCATGAATGTAGTTCGTCTTTCCTAAGTATCTCCTTCAGCCAACTTTGACTAATCTTTTGGTTTTTAAGGTAAAAAACAAAACAAATTGGAGAGGACATCATTCCTCTACCCACTTCAGAGAGTAGCGTTCATGCATTCACATGTTTACCAAACCAGAGGCTGGGGAGCCAGGGGATGTGTTCTGTTCTTGTGGTCTGTGTTCTCCCAGCACTTAGCACAGGTCCCTGCACAAAGATGCCACTGCATGTTCCTGTGGTGGCTGAACACCTTCCAGGTCTCTGGGGACAGATAAAAGGAATTGCCTGGACTTTGATGAGTTCACAATCCAACCTCCAACAGTGTGAAAAGGACAACGTATTTATTGTAATGAGCGCTGTGATAAAAGCAGGGACCTACTGCTATGGAAACAGAAAAGATCTGTCCAGGGAAGGTGAGCAAAGGTTTTAGGAAGAAGTTGGCATTGAAACCAGGCTTTGAAGGGGATTTTGCCAGAAGAGAACCTATCTAAATAGAATAGTTCTGTGAACACTTTAGGCTGTTGAAACAAGAATGAAAACAGCAGCATGGTGAGGACAAACTTCCTGGACTGCAGTCCTATTTTTGCTATTTTCTAGTTAAATGATCTTGAGTATATCAGTTATCTGTGTCTGATTACCTACCTTTTAAGTGAAAATGATATAATAACATTTCTCTTAAATTATCTGTGAGGATCACACGAAATGATGCCTGTATAAACCAACCTGTGAAAATCTACTTCTAAGAAATTATATGAAAATAGCTTAATTTCAATCTATTCTGTAAATATGGTACATTAGTTGATATTCCCTGTTTGGAAGCCGATGGATATTTGTGGTTAAAGATTATTTTTATGTTACAAGTAAAGTATACCTTATCTGGAATGCTTGGGACCAGAAGTGTTTTGGATTTCTTGTGTATTTTTAAGTTTTGGAATATTTGTATGCACATAACAAGACATCTTAGGGATAGGACCCAAGCCTAAACATGACATTTATTTATGTTTCATGAACTCTTTATACACAAAGGTTGAAGGTAATTTTACATGATATTTTTAATAACTGTGTGCACGAAATAATTTTATGGAGTCTCCCACTTATGGTATCATGTTGGCACTCAAAACTTTTCGATTTTGGAGCTTTTCAGATTTCAGGTTTTTTAATTAAGGATGTTTAACCCATGTATTATATACTATAATATATAATTATTAAAAATTATCATGATTTAAAAAATCAAGCCTCAGGGGGAGAAAAACACTTTAAAATGGAAGTAAAATGCCAGATAAAATACCTGAAAGTGTATGCCTTTGGGGTGTGGGTCTTGGGGAAAATGTGTATCAGGCAATTGTTATGTACTACTTAACTTTTAAAACATTTGACTTAAAAAAGTAAAAGTAAATTAAAAGTAAGAGTGGATAAGCTCAGAAAGAAGGAGTGTGTTTGTGACCTCAAATCCTCTGTTCCATCATACTTCAAAACAAAAGCACAGACCCCACTCCTTGGGCCTGACTGTATATCCAAACTCTATCTGACTTCAGGATCAGAGGTAACCCAGGTTTTAAGTTCTTAATGGTGCTGTACTATGTCCTCAAAGGGTGTTTTGGTCTTCTGTGAAGTCCTTACTAGTTGTACCAATGACAAGTTGCATGGAGGTTGGTGAGGAAGGGTCTGGAATGGGTTACTTACTGACCTTTTCTGGGCAGGAACCAGGTATACTAGAAATCCCATCTTGCAAACAGTTTCTGCATTTTTCATGACTTTTTGTCTCACTGGATATTCATGTAGTTAAAAAATTTCTGTAGTATCTAAGCCTAGAATTTAACTTTGTTTTAAAATATACATGGTAGATATTCTAATTTTTTTTGCAGTTTTAAATGTTGCATTCAATTTGGAGTTTAAGTATTGTGTACCATTGCAAAAAAATCATTGCCAACCACAAAGCCATTTGTCGTATTTGGGTCTCCATTACAACAGTAGCCATTGCATTGTAGTGATTTCATGCATGCATAGAAGTATATTTGTTCCTTATTTCCTAGTTTCAAATAAAAAGAAAATATGCTGATAATCCATTGAATATATTTATTTCTCATAAATCAAAATTTATTTTTTGCATCTAGCTACTCTGCCAGGTCTTCCTGTGATGCCATGCCCAAGTATTTACATATGTAGTTTATTATAAATTATTTTTAAAAATTTATTTTATTTAATATTTATTTTATAGTTAAAGCAGTATATTGAGGTTTTGAAATTATGCCTTAAGGTAGAATATTGTCTGTGAGTTGTATTCCAGAATAGTGAAGAGGGTGTTAAGTGTCTGTCATGTAAGTGGGTAGGTCCAATAGGGTTGAGTACAGCTATTATAAGAACTGAAAGTTCTTTAAAGTTGAGCCGGATTCCTCCTGTCATTATTTAACATCATTTCCAGATTTCAGTCATTTTCCATCTCCCTAGAAAGTAGTTGGAAAAGAGCTACTCAGAATCACCTTAAATTTTTCTTTCTATTTTTTTTTAAGTCCAAAGGTATCAATGATGTCATGTCTTATGCCCACTAAGTTTGGCATTGTAAAACCCTTTCTGAGTACAAATATAATTTCACATGGCTCAAAGTTCGAAATCCACATTTGGTGTGGAACCAGCCAAAGGATAGCGCAGCTTTTCTGCTGTCTTTTCCTATAGAAGCCTTTCCTGAGCGTCCTGAATGGTTGCAGGACTGGTCCTGCTTCGTGGTGATTTGTGGGGCCCTGTGAGCTGGGGCCTGCTGCACTCTGCATTTTCCCTTTGCACTGCTAATTCACCAAGCTAATTAGGCTAGTTAAGGGTCTATTAAGGCAGAAATCTGTTGGAGTTTAGTCTCATTCATTTCTTTCAGAGGAACTTGCAAGGAAGCTCCTGTCAGCTTTTGGAACAGGAACAGAATCTCAAAAGCTTGGCATGAGAAACAGCTGAAGGCGCCAACCTTCCAGGCCAAAGATTCTAGTCACAAAGAGTCCCAATTCAACTTGTTCCCTTGAGGCGAACTTCAAAGTATGCAGGAATCAAAAACTCATATAATGAAAATAAACCAAGGGATAACACACTTAGCTAGGACTTGCTGGAAACACATTTCTTCCACTCTACCTCCACCCTCTCTGCCTCCAGAATGGCCTCCTGATCCTTAATGACTTATAAGGAAGAGAGAACGGTTTTTCTGATGTTCACTTATTTTATTACCCTTGTGCTTGTTTTACTACACACTTTAACAATTATTCTTAATTTACAGATGAAGAAATATGCAAACACTTTTTATTTTCCTTTAGTGGTGTTTTTCTTTATTTTTTTCCCTTATATAAGGTTTCAGGACAATATGTAATTTTGTCTGAGTACCAAATTTCATTTAATGATTGAAAAATCATAAAATGACTGTAGTAGAGGCAGAGTGAAGTGTAATCTCAAAACACAATATTTGGAGTTCTGGGCTTTTTATTTTAGGTGAACTATCAGCTACTTAAGAAATTTTAGAGCAGGGCATAAATGAAAACATTTTAGACATGCATTTGGTCATTAGTCTCAATTTACCAGAATAAATCAGCACCAGAGGTTTTAATCTCTTGGATTTCTCTTGTTTTTATGTGCTTTTGGCATTGCCTAATTTTCCCCCCACTGGTGAATTGCTTACCTCCAGGCTTTTTTGGGATGGCAAGAGAAGAATGGCATCCTCACAACCTGTTGTAGGGGCATTGTTCACACATCAGAGCACAAATTTAAAGAGCAAAATGTCCAACCACGGTGACTACTGCAGGGATCATTCACACTTCTTGCTTGCACCTATATAGTCCTATTTATCTGCAAGCTTTTGTGATGATTTGATTAAAATGTATTGCATATATATTCAGCTAGTTGGTTTAAAAATTGTCAAAGTTGTTGCAAAGTCTTGAAACTTGTGGTCTCTGAAAATTAGAACTTTCCAACTGGAGCATTTTGGATTTCACAAAAGTGAACAAAAGCTGTGTTTATTAGATAGATCCTCCCTCATCTAATTTCTTTAGGGTATTGAAATTTTTACCACCACTATTTTGGAATTCTGAAGCCCCTGCCATTTAGATTTGGATTATCGTCAACTACCAATTAGTGGAGAGAGGTGTGGGTCTGCTCTCCCCCTTTAAATTTTTTCCATGCCATTGAAACTTTACAGCAAACTTGCTATTAACTAGAATGGTCAGAGAATGTGGAGGTCTGATTACTTGGATAAGGGAAGAGTTAATGAGGAAGCCCATTCTCTTAGAACTCTTGGACTTCTTTGTAAAATTAATTAGTACTCTTAATGGCCTTAGCAAACAAAGTGTGTAATATTAAACATCACTGAATCTTTCTTTCAGAGAACAAGGTATTTCTATGCCTCAGTGTCCTCATTCTGTAAGTGCATTATTTTACAGAACTGTAGTTGGATAATAGAGGGGACAGGACTGAACCTATGTTACTCCCTGGCCTTCATACTGTGGAATTCTTTTAACTCATATCTCTGATATAAATTATTTCTTTATCAACAAGATAGGCTATGGAACAATCTGCCAGGGATTAAATTTTAATTCCACAATTCATTCACTGTGTAATGTTAGGCAATTTAGTTCTCTGTTCCTAAGTTTCCTCATCTGTAAAATAGGTAAAATAGTAGAGCTTATAATAATCCCTTAATGCTTATGACTATTAAATTTCCATACAAAACACTAAGGAAAATGCTTATGCCTAGAATCAGCCAAACTTCAAAGTCTGAGGTTCTCAGACTATCCTCATTTTTGATAGCTTTTGTTGGCCCCCTTCCAGTTTTGATTATGCACTTGAAGAATTCATAGAACTCACTGAAAACCATGGTTACCGTTCATTACAGTGAAATGATACAAGAATCTAGGAGGGTTCCAATCTTTAAACTTCCCTTGTCCTCATGTTGTTCTGCTCTTCAAGGACCAATGTGTGGTAGTATGCATGGAGTATTATCAACCTGGAATGCTTGTTTGAATTTCAGTGTCCAGAGTTTTTAGTGTCCAGAGTTTTTATTGAGACTTGATTTCATAGTTGTGATGTTGTGATTGATTGATTGATTCCTATGTGGTTGAACTAAGTCTCTAGTCTCCCTCCTTTACCCTGAGGTTAAGGTGATACCACCTGACCCATGGGATACCATAGGTCACTTTGCTAGCATAAATCAACAGACATGAACAAAACCCAGACCTCTCTTTGGGTCAGGTCATATTCTTTATTATACAACCTGTCACAGAGTAAGTACTCTCCTAATATTCATTTTATTATTAATTATCCTCTTTCTTCTATTAGAGGATCTCAAAGTTTTTTGGATTTCTTCATTTTATATTGTGAAAATGTACAGATATACAGAAAAGAATATTACATGAGTACCTGTATAGCCACTGCTAGATGCAACAGTTAATATTGTGCTGTATTTATTTTATTCTATTTAGATGAATGTGTATACATATGTGTATATAACATATCGAAAGATAAATATATAATTTTTGTATCATTTGAAAATAAGTTGCAGCTATCAAAACTATTCATCCCTAAAAACTTCTGCACAAATTTCTTAAGAATAACAATGATACTATTATTACAATTTAGAGAGCTAATAATGATTCCCTAAAATGCAATATTCAGACTATATTCTAATTAAAGAAAAAATATGAGTTAATTGAGGGAGATGCCTCTTTCTGAGAAAACAAGCTCATTCTCCCTCTCCCTTGTGGAAGAATCTAGGGTGGCTTCTTGTTTCTTGCTGAATCAAGTCCAAAAACTGGTGGCCACCATTCAAGGCTTTGTATGATTGTGAGTCTCATGTACTTTGCCTCCATTCCCACATACATTTACATAACATTTCCTGAGTGTTTGTGCCAGCCACAGTGCAGAGTGCTTCATGTGCACAGTCTCAGTTCCTCCTGCTTCCCACCATCAACCCTGCACTCCAGTCATGGTATCTCCATATCTTTCTACACAAACTGTGCCCACTCATTATTGGAAGGAGTCACTCTGTCACCACAGAGGTTTGATTCTTTCCTTCCTTTCTTATTTAAGTTTTGACATAAGTAAATTCTTCACATGAAGACCTTTAGAGGTACCCTATTTGGGGTTTTCAAATTGTATCCCATGGATTCAGTCAATGAGCTCTCAGGGCCACCTCAAGGGTGAGATGACAGCCAGGAGGGTAAGTTACCGAGTCCTGCCCTGAAGCTCCCCTACTATCACCATGAAAGAATTGTCCACATTCGGTTGCTTTAAAAGCAGTTTTATGAGTCACTAATCAAATTCAGTCAGATCATTTTATAGAAGAAACGGAAGTGCAAAATAATGAATGGATTTGTTCAGGTAGTCAAAGCTTGGTTTTGAGAGATGAACTAACCTAGGAATATCTGATTCCCTATCCTACCCTTCAGCCTCTGGAAAGGTTGTTCTCAGGTCCAAAAACTACTCCCCCTCCATCTGGTCCAGTCCAAGCCCTTAAAGGATCAGGGGCATCTACATGCTGTCCTCCACTAATTCTTCTCCCAGCTAATCAAGATGATCCCTTCTCTGGTCCCTTAGAGCCCTGTTAGTCTGAACTGCACACATTCAACACTTAATTTTGTGCACTGGAAAATATTTTTTCCTCTTTTATGTCTTTTAGTGCTTAAACGGTGGGAGAACAACTTGGACTTTTAATTTAGTTCATGTAAATATTTTAATAAATACTCATTGAGTAATTACCCGGCACCAAATAGGTGCTTTGGAGGACAAAAAGATGAATGATTCCCTGCTTCCTGAGACTCAGTTTCTATTGTGGAAATAGATCGTGTTCTACAATATGGATGAAATAAGCACATAAATGGTTCTGTGAGAAGACGACAGAAAGGCAACTCATTGTGATAGAAATGATCGATGAAATTCTCCTTTGTTTCTATCCATCATGGGTCATGCAGTAGATACTTGTTGATTCACAGAGGGTCTTATTCCATCTCAGTTTTGATGAATTAGTATTCAAATTTGTTGTATAAAAAATTGAGAAGTGAATTTGGCTAAGGGCCTATCTTGCCCATAATGGCAAAGTTAAAAATTGCATCTCTTTTTGGAGTTGTGATTACTCTGTTGGTGCAGGACTCAGGACACAGTGGCTGCTTTAACAGTTGCTTATTGAACATTTGTGGTGCTTTGTATATGCTGAGTAAGCCCATTTTCAAAAAGAGTATCATTCATTACCAATTTTTCCCATTGAATTCCATCAAAAAGTGAAAGCATATTTTTAAATCACCTTATTCTGATTTAGTTCCCCCTATTAGAAGATCTCAGAAAATTCTCAGGGAAAAAAAAAAAAAGCAATCCTTTTGAAATTCAAGGGAGACTCAGCTCTAAGAACAAAACTGCATTATATATCACTAAGGTCAATCAAATTCTATGATTTTCAACTCTGAGACCACCTTCCTCTCATCCTTTATTTCCCCAAAACTGTTGTTTTACCTGTTAGGTCATTCAAATCCCACTGGCCATTTGTGTGACAGACTGGAAACTTCTAGTCCAAAAAGATATCAGTGGAAGAGCCATGAGAAGTACTCATGGCTAATTATTTCTTGGAAGTACAACTAAACGTTAATTATGCCAAACCCAAATTGTCATTTTTGGCAAGTGCTCTATGGCAACCAGATGAATAATACTTGAAAAATGCTGTTCAGTAAGTTAACTTATTTAGTTTCTTGTGGCTTTGTTTATGGCTAACATCTGCTAGGGTCATTGAGATATAGTCCTGAAAATGAAATCCATTAGAGGAATGACATTAAAGGTTTACTGTGGAAGAAGTTAGGGTTCTGTAATGGCTCATGTAAACATACATTTATTTGTGTTACTATGTAATTAATGTAGGCTTCTTTACTAGACCCCATGCTCCATAAGAGCAGGGAAACTGACCTCACCATTGTATCCCAGTGCCTGATATTTAGATGTTTAATATATTTCTATGAGTGTGAGCCTGGAAGAAGACTTTGATGCAATCTTGGAGTACTCTTTGCTCAGTAAAGCATATTTGTTAGAGATCAGGATGAACTCACAGAAGATATACTAATAAAATTTGTAAAGGGTAAAATAACTGGGGAAAAAGTATAGGTTGGGCAATATGAAATCATTGTTTTTGCAAGTCTTAAAGAGAAGATAAGCATTTCCTATATTTCACCTAATGCAATTTTTTTGAATAATTTCTGCCCCCACTTCTCAATCTAAATTCAAAAGCCTCATTGAAATGCATCACATTTTTTAAAAAGAGATCTATGTCCTACTACAGTAGTCTATGAGGATGGGTGAGAAAAAAAGAGGTGTTTCAAATTGGATGTGATAGGCAACTTCAGATGTTTGAAGAGCCGCTGGGGAAGAATCAAGCTAATTCATATGTTTCCAATCCTGGCAGAAATGGGATAAAAAATTGGATGCGACAGGGAGATAATTCTTGCAGTACCAATTAGAAACCACTTTCTAACTTTCAGAGCTGCTTGGGTGAGAACTTCTCAAAAGCTGGAGGTGTTCAATCCATCTGAGCAACTCTGGGGAATCTAAGCTACATGAGAGGGAGTAGTAGATGACCTCAGGTGTTGTTCCAATCTTTATGAGTTTATGCTTTGGCTTCAAAGAACTCATGAGCCCCATTAACCTAGATCCAAGAATATTTACCTCTAAGAGAATATCCTTTGTTCAGTTGTTAAGTACTTTATGATCTGGAAAGAAAGGTATTATATAGAGCATGATGTAATTTTTCTACAAGAGTGAAGTTGGGTCTGTATCAAAAGTAAATATGTGAGTACACAAGCTGAACAAGTATTGTCACAAGAAGGGTACCACAGCTAAAAGAAAGAAGCTCTTACAGTAATGGCATTAGTGTTTTCAAAAGTGTTAGCTAAATAAAAACTAAATGAGATATAGATGGTTCAGTTTTTTTGCATTAATTCTAAGCAATACTGGCTGGAATTGAAGTGGCTAGGTTTGGCTATACCATTCATTTAACTTCATCTGGAGATGGATATACACTGCAGTGGTAACAACCCCAAACCTGGTTCTTGCCTGAACTTTGAAGACCACAGCCACTTCAACAAGTGATTAGTGGGTCTCTATGCCTGAAGGCACAAGGGAGAATGAAAGCATGCTGCCCACCCTCAAGGAGAAAACATCCAGGCAGCCCTTCATTTTGACTAGTAATAATACTTCCTGAACACTTACTTTGTGTTACACCCCGTATAGTTGTTTTAGTCAGCTTTTCACTGCTGTGACTAAATGATCTGACCAGCACAATTATAGAGGAGGAAAGGTTTATTTGAGGGCTCACAGTTTCAGAGGTCCTAGTTCATAGAAGGCTGGCTCCATTCCTCAGGGCTTGAGGAGAGGCTGAACATCATGGCAGAAGAATGTGGCAGATGGAGACAGCTCACATCATCAGGAAGCAGAGAGAGAGAGAGGAACTCCACTCTCCAGATTCAAAATACATACCCCAAAGCCACACCCAATTCCAATCTCCTCCAGCCACACCCTACCACGTCAATTAATCCCATTAGGGATTAATTCACTTATTGGGTTAAGACTCTTAGAACCCAATCATTTCTCCTCTGAACCTTCCTGCATCGTCTCACATGTGAGCTTTTGGAGGACACCTCACATCCAAATCATAATAATGGTAAATGCTATTTTTTTTCCCATTTATAGATGGGGACACTAAGGTAAGACAGACTGAGTGAACAGTCTGTGGTCACACACTCAGTAAAAAACAAAGACAGGACTGAATTCAGGCACTCAGCCTTCAGGGTTCACAAGCTTAAAATGTGCTTTGAAGTGAAGCACAATTCTTCCTTTCGTGCTTTTCAAGGGAGACTCACTCATCCAAACTGACTGCTGACAACAAACGTGTAATATATAATCATTAGAGAATGCCTACAAAGCCCATTGGTACTCATCTAATTCCAGTTCAATCAACATATATGGAAAACCTACAGTACTTTAGGCACTGTGCTGATTTCACAGTAACCATCTCATTCAATCCTAATACCTTTGTACTGTGTTATCTCTATTTTAGAGATAATAATATTGAGAGGTGGAAGTTAAATGATCTGTCTAGGTTCATATAGTTACTGAGAAATAGTACTGGTATTTAAATCCAGGGCTCCAGATTATAAACCCAGGTTTCCAGATTTTAAGTGTTTTCTGTAACATGATAAATGCCATTTTTAAAATAAAGAGTACAAGTCTATGGTTGTTAGTACATTTGAAGTCATGCAAACATCATCATCACTCAGTTCCAGAACATTTCCAACACCCCCAAGACACCCTGCACCCTTTAGCTGTCTTTCCTCATTCTTTTCTCCCACAATACCTACTGTGTCTCTAGGCCTTTTATGGATATTTCATATAAATGGAAACAAACAATATATGACCTTTTATGCATGCCTTCTTTCACTTGGTATGTTGTGCTTGGTGTATTGTTTTCAAGGTTCATCTGTTTTATTTATCCACTTATTAGTTGATGGACATCTGGATTGTTTTCACTTTAGGGCTATTATAAAAAATGCTATCATGAACAGTCATATACAAGTTTTTGTGTGAACATGTTTTCAGTTCCCTTGGATATATACCTAATACTGGAATTGCAGGGTGATAGGGTAACTCTATGTTTAACTTTCTGAGGCGTTACCAAACCATTTTACATTCTCACGGGCAATGAATGAAAGCTCCATTTTCTCCATATCATTGATAACCCTTGTTATTTTCCTTTTGTTATTGTTACAGTCATCTCAGTGGGTGTGAACTCATTATGGTTTTGAATAGCATTTCCCTAATGACTTATGTTGACCATTCCTTCATGTGCTTATGGGCTATTGCCGTGTTTTTAACAAATGTCTATTCAAATTCTTTGCCCATTTTTAAAGTGGGTTGTCTAATTTTATTTGGTCTTTTTGGATATACATGACAGTAGTGTTTATTTTGACATATTTATACAAACATGTAGAATATCTTATTCTAATTAGGATCCCAGTCTTGTGGTTATACATGATGTGGAGATTCTAAAGTGGGTTGTCTTTTAGAAGTTATTTATATATCCTGGATTCTAGACCTTTATTAGATATATGATTTGAGAATATTTTCTCCCATTCTGTGGGTTGTCTTTACTTTCTTAGTTTTTAAATTAACTTTTGTTTTCTTGTGCCTTTAGTATCATGCTTAAGAAATCATTGCCCAATTCAAGGGCATGAAGCTTTAAATATAAAAATCATCTTTAAGACTTTTTTTTTCCTGCCATGAGGTTGAGATGCATAATCACAAAGTTCTCTTTGCAGTTTTAAGTGAATCAATGTCACTATTTGGTGTGGAATATTGGACTTACATTTTTACTAGGGTATAGGAACATAACATTAAAATAATTAAAGAATTCATAAATTATCTCAAATTGATAATTTATATAAAGTGCTTATTATTGGGCACCAAATAAATTCTGGCTATTATTATCTTAATCATTATAATTATCCTGAGATTTAAAAGTCAATGTTCCAAATAAAATAATAGAAAATAATGAAAATTTGGAATTCATGACTAAGAGAAAAGCATTAGAAGAAAAGACACATTAACATGTGATGGCTGAGAATTTGGATGGCTTCCCTAAGCCTATTCATTTGGCTTAAGGGGTAGTATTTATGCCTCTAGCAGAGGGAAAAGTTCCCTAAATTTTGAGTATCTCCATTTCATAACTTGTTCCAAACTTATTATATCAATGTACATTCAGAATTTCATGGGACAGTTCATGTATTATTAGATCAATGTATTTTGACTTTTGGTTCACATTATCCCATCACAGAATTTGTAACTGGGAATTTGTGGACCACATTCCTTTTTTTGGGTGGGTGGTACTGGGGATTGAACTCAGGGGCACTTGGCCACTGAGCCACATCCCTGGCCCTATTTTGTATTTTACTTAGAGATAGGGTCACCGAGTTGCATAGTGCCTTGCCTCTGCTGAGGCTGGTTTTGAACTCGGGATCTTCTTGCCTTAGCCTTCAGAGCCACTGGGATTACAGGCGTGCACCACTGCACCTGGTGGCCACATTCCTTTTGAAGTCCACTTACTCCAATGGAATGCATTGGGTACAATCTATTGCAGGCAGCTTGTCTTAGCTTTGGCTCTGCATTAGTCAGATCTGCAGGTCTAGGCAACCAATCTGAGGTTCTTGGTTGTTTTGGGGAGCTGTCAGAACTACAGTATTCACATGCATTATCAATGTGGCAATAATATCCATGTACTTAGACATATACCAGTGTTCCACACAGAACTCTTGATTGTTGTGTTTCAAATAAAAGTAATAGCATCAATCATCAATAAAATTAATGATTTAAAACACACTGGATCCTCAGTAGAAAAATAGACAAAAATCAGAATTCACAGAATTCAAAGGGTCAATAAGCACAAATTCAATTTAACCGGTATAAAAAAATTTAAAATTATAACAGTGAGGCATATTTTTTACTTATTAGATTGGTAAAAATAAGAGTGCTGGCAAAGGTGGAAGAGATGGCATTCATAAGCTGTTAGTGGGAGTGGAAATTGGTGCATTTTCGGCAAAATTCAGAATGTCAAATGTACATTTCCTTTGATTTATACATTCCATTTCTAGGAAAACAATTAAGTTTAGCAAAAATACATAAGTAGACAAAGTTTTATGTACAAGCATGTTATTGCAGTTTCACTGGCAACACTGAAATGTTGGAAATATTGAAATGAGCTGGGTGCAGTGGTGCATACCTGTAATCCCAGTGATTTAGGAGACTGAGGCAGGAGGTTTTTGCAAGTTTTAGGTCAGCCTCAGCAACTTAGAGAGACCTGTCTCAAAACAAAGAGAGCTATATCCATAGCTCACTGATTAAAGTACCTGGGGTTCAATCCCCAGTTCTGGGAAAAAAATAAATAAGAAACATAGAAAAGGAAATCTTTGTCTCCAATTGGACTTTAAGATTGAATAAATTCAAACAGTGTGATTCATTCTTTTAAAAAAATTATGTGTGTATGTATGTGTATGTGCATGCACACATATGTACTTATATACACACACATATAGACAAAATGGTATGCAGTAATTACTTCTGGGATGTAGAAATGGGGGAAAGGAAGAGTTATTGGTTTGCTTTTTGCTTTATGTATTATTATAATGTCTGATATTTTAAAAAATCATCTGTATCACTTTTGTAATTTTTTAGAAAGTAAATCTATGGAGATTGAATTCCACTTTTGAATTGGAAACTAGCCATTAATGTACTTCAATTGTGTATTAATGGCATGTTAAATATATTTTTTGTAAAGTGTTCACAGGATACCAGATATTTTTCTTTGAAGTAAAACTGTTCAGAATCTCCAAAACTCAGGAGTTAAGTTACATTTAGTGTTAAGAAACCAAGGAAAATTCTGCACATATGGTTGATATCTACAAATGACAATGACAGACTTGGAACAGTGACACAAGTTTAAATTCTCAGCAACTAAATACACACTTGAGGGGGGGACTTTGTTTTGTTGATAGTACAACAAACACAGGTCCTGGGGGTCAATAGTCTTTTTGCAGGAGTCCCTGAGCAGTGCAGGAACTACCCTACATCTTAAAGATTCCAGTCTTCATTTAAGTGGAATCCAGACAATTCAGCTTTCCTGAGGTGCTCACAGTTCCCAAACTTCTGAGGGAACACAAACAATAACAAATTGCATTTACAGAGCAACTCTTCTCTTCCTGGCATTGCTATATCCTTCTGTAGACAGAGGATACTATTTAAAAGTCAAAGGTTGAACAGCTTGGATTTTCCCCTTCCAGTATGTCACACACACCCCACATTCCCACTTAGCCTAGAAAAGAGCTCTCATACTATCTATGCCAACTCTCCTCTCGGGCTGATGCAAGGCCACAGTTTGGTTGTACTGGCTGAAGAGTTTTCAGAGCTGGGAAGTCTTCGACGAATAGGATGGCATTTTAGCACAGATATGACTCTGTCATTTTGAAAGTGGGAGATTTTCAAAGACGAGCAGCATTTAGGTTTTTAATAGTTTGGCAGAACTCTATCTTGTTTTTAAGAACTTTAAAAACACTGGTATTTTATAAGTTTTATTACATATTGAAGCTGCACCTGATATAAAGTGAGTTACATGTAATTCTTCTACACTAGCAGTCACAGATGTTTCATGAAAATAATACCAATGTTAAAGGTCAAAAAATTAAGAAACAGTCCTGTTTGACTTTTTAGAGATATTGTCATGGGACAGACTAGAAATTCCTTACATCATTTGCAGTAATAAAATGAAGCTATCCCTCAATTTAGTAAAGATACTAAGAGGCAGGTATTTTGCAGACAAGAAAACCTTTTATTTTAAACCACAAATAGTCAGCAGGTGGCCACAACTATCCATGTTTCATTAAAATCACATAAAACCTAGGTACAAAAGCACCACTGATTATTGCTCTAGAAAAACTGCATGAAAAATTTAAATATGCACAGTAAAAACACCACATATGCACAGGACCAAGTTTTTAAAGCAAATGTATGGAATGCTGAATCAATTTAACACACAGCTTCCAATATTAAATTGATATTTATTTTACTTGAGGATGATGGAGATTTCCAAAAAGTACTATGAGGGGTAAAATGTCCATCCTTATATATTTTGTATGCCAACTAGTAGAGTCCTAAAAAATTAGCATTTACAAAATACTTGGTAAAAATAGCTTTTAAAAGTTGTCTCAAGAGGTACATAAAATCAACCCCAATTTTCATGATAATTCATTCTCTCTCGTTATCTACAGATTCAGTTTTCTGTGCCTGTGAAAAAGAAAGAAAAAAGGATACGGTTATCACTTAAACTACTACAGCCAAGGAAAAGTCCACCCACCAACACGCACACTTTTGAACATATGTTTTTTGCAGCTCTATGTACAACCTACTTCAACTCTGGGTGGAGAACAGACAAGGCAGGAGTACATGATGCCAACACTGCTGCGTTTATTACTCTCTGCTTTTCAAACAGCCACAGAAACCTCACCTGCAAAACCCGCCTGCTCAAAATAAAAAACATCACACCACTATCTGATTCTAGTCACTGCAAACATGCAGAATTTTCTACTGTACCCTTAACTCTCACTGTTTCAATCTGCCCCTTTACTGACAGTGTGCTGGGTGGGGTACTTCTGGAGGCTGAGACATTAACAGTTGAGCGAGAGATGTGGATCTGCAATAACATTACAGGCAATAAAAAGAGACATTATGAGCATGCTATCACCGGCTGAAGGATTGAGCAGTTTCTTTTAAGACACTGATTCAATCAGTGGGAGGTATTTATGGAAAGTACCTCTTCAGCTTTAGTTTCACCATTTTCAGATGGTGCAGTACCTTCCTTTCCAGCTTCCTGCTTTTCCTCCTTCTTTCCTTTAGCACCTCTGCTAATCTTTGTTCCAGGTTCTTTCTAACAGCAGATCAAAGCACAAGGGAACAGTGTATGTTAGATAATAGTGCAATTAGCAAAGATCAATTTACTTCTGTCCAAATACAACGATGCCCACCATGGTGACCTTTCAGGGGAAACCAGAGACCCAGTTTTGCTGGGTTTTAACTGAGTTACACTGAGTGTCTATGAAAATGTAATAGGCTGCTTAGAAAGCCCATTGGACTTTCCTTTCTGTGGCAAACAAGATGGCAGTCCTCATGTACTGGCGGGGTGGACCACCTCTCCACAGTGAGAAGTGATTCTGCCATTGAGAGGGCAGCTGCAGGACTTGGTGAAACAGGAGACAGAGCTGGGGAGAACCTGGCTGTGGTGGCTTTGCTGCTGCTTTCCAATGAGACATCTCACATGGAGTTATGTGACTTGCCTAACTAGAAAGCTGAGAAAACACTTCAAAACGAAGGCTCAGATGAGGGAAAGTTTCCTAATTTTAAGACCAAGCTACAGAAGTGAGTTCTTCTGAAATCAACAACTCACACCACCATACAGTTTCAGACAACTCAAAACAGGGATGGTGCTCTGAAGGGCAGAGCACAGAAAAGCCACTTGGGGGGTAAGTTCTTGATAATTATATACTTCAGTTTCCTCACCTGCAAAACAGGATGTTCATATCTACTTCAAATGAGTTGATGTGTTATGTGGTAAAACAATCAGAACAGTGTCTGGCATAGTATGAGAGCTAATTATTTAACAATTAATCATCTGCTGGCATTAATAAGTATTTTGTTATTATTAGTTACGAGACTGGCTTCTTACTAACAGTTATATGAGGTCAGAAGCCCCTCCCCCCAGGTCCATTCAGGAACCATGTGAATTGCATGTTCTGAGGTAGATGCCAGCATCCCCGTGGACATGAGACTTCCAGAGCAACCTGCTCTGACTTCCTGCGCCTCATTGACCAAATGGAAAACACATTCTGCTAAAGCATAAAACTGTGCTTTATGCCTTTTAAGAAAGCCCATAACAGTGGTAATGGCTTTCTGGTCAGTACATTTTAGCCTGAACCATTAAACACTGAGTTTCCTTGGATGATTTTTGGGTAAGGAACTATAATTTATTCATTGTCTAAAAAGTCAAAGGTGGGAGGAAGGGAGCACCTCTTACCTTAGCAGATGCTTTTCTTGGTTTAGGTTCAGGTTTTGGTGGAGCAGGTTTCTATAAAGATAAATTATATAAATACTGACAAGGAGAATTGCAAAGACAACTATCCATTTTGAGTTTGACTTTGTTCTTTCAAAGGCAATCTCACCCTATTTTCAGCATCAGGAAACAGCATAAAGACTTTGGCATTTCATTAACTATTTTCATCCTGGATTTCCAAGCCAACGGCAGGTGAGATTGAAAAGTCCACTCATTGTTCCCCAGTTCAGAATAGCTCTCTGAGAACAGATTTAAGCTTCTAGCACCAATGTCTCTGTAATTCCTTTTATCACAGCACAGCAGCAAGAGGAATGACTCAGGCCCTTGGCCAAATGGCTCCATGAATTCAGTTGCATTGGCTGTCCCTGAAGTCTAGAAACCACAGCACAATCACAGGCAAAACCCATCTAGGAATGAAGGCTGCTGTCTGTGAAGCAGTTCAAAACCATTTCCAAACCCTTCCCCCTCTGATGTAGATTTCAAGTTCTGTATCCAAGCTTCTTCTTACTTTCATCCTTTCCAATGCCAGCTTAAGGTGACAATCTCTTGCCCACTCAGACACTGAGCTCATTTGTTGCTAGTGCTTTCATTAGAACACAATTATAGTGATAACACGTCCACTGTTGGTTCCTAAAGTTTAAAAGTTTGCAGCTAATATTAGCCAGAGAGCCCACTAGGAAACTGTTTTCTCCTGTCTTATTTGGTTTCCCTCCCATTCTCATGAGTAGCACCCAAACCCTCTGGCCATGGTCCTCCTTCCACAGAGCTTCAGGCCTGGCCAGCTCCACAGGGGTCTCAGACCAGGAGGCACCTGTGGGCACTGGTGAAAGATAACCAGTTTAAACCATGGATTCTCTGTAGATATTTTCAGGCAAATATTCCTTTCATAAAGCTTGGGAAAAAAATGTATATTTTCTCCTAGCACTAGAAGAATGGTTTTTAAAGTAGAAAATACTACCATGATTTCCCTCTATGGAGAAAATTGCATGTCCCTTCACTCAGTCTGCAAGAGGTTCAGGTTCAGGGCAATAAAGTGAGACTATAGCAATGCAACTCCAGAAGACAGATGGTTAGAAATGACCTTTCAAATACAAAAAATAAAACTGAGCTTGAAAAGTAAGGAATGTTTTTATTAATCTTATCACCCTAAATCTGCAGACTGTTTCCCAAATACAGCAGCTTCCATCATTCCTCAGTTTTCATGATCTAAAACATTTTTTATTCTAAGTTTTGACAAATTAATAGACACATGTTTTCTCAATTTACAATGAGTAATTTCTTTTTATATTTTCTGTGAGAGACCTTTCGCCCTGACTCAACCTTCAGAGTTTTTGGTGGGACCAAGAATGGAAGTTGTACAGTCTGTAATCCTGTTAGCCTTGGAGGAGGCTGTGTTGGCACACAGGGTGATCTTAGTGGAAGAGGTTTATATAGCTGGTTCTTGGCCGTCAGGGAAAGTCTTCTTTTAAATTATGGTTTTCCTTTGACTTACAAAGATTATTCCATTAACTGACTAGAGGTTCACAACAGCACCCCTACCTCTTAAATCCTTCTGGTGACTCTATTACCACTTCCTTAAGGACTCAAGTGAAACACTGGCTCACTCAATCCTAACTCAGCTACACTTCTGAACTTGTGACTAGTCTTAGCACCCACTTCCATGTACAGGTGTAGGCTGAGGATGAAATCCAGGCTTGCAGCTCCTGTAACATCTAGTGTCAGGATATATGCTGTCAACCAACAGGTCAAGGCCTTTCTCCACCTTCTTGGGGAGCACCTTGGGCTGCAGGAATTTGACCAAAATCCTCCACCAGAGTCAGACTGATATGTCTACTGGTGGAGTGAGGACCAGTACGTTAGGAGAGCAGCAGGGAGGAGCACAAGAGCCAGCATGGTATACATGAAGGCTGGTAAGGAAGAGTGGAGAATAGCTGTGGCTAAGGCTCCGCCACATCTGCCCACCCCAGCTGTTATTCTAATCCCCACCCATAGAAGACTCCAAGTAATGAGGTATGACTACATTTCCAAAGATGTTCCAGGACTGAAATGGGGTTAAAGTGTATGGATTCAGAACATTCTGACACTGGAAAAAAATGTTCTAAAGTATGAGTTGTGGGCAAAAATATCAGAAATCTGTCCACTTCAACACATCTGGTATACAGTTTGAAGACAAGGACATAGCTTGAGGTACTTCTTTCACTGCAGAGATCTAGCAATATCAAACAACACCCTGGGCTTTATTTTCTTGGTCATGGCACTAGCCATTGATTTTCACTGATACATCTGATTAAGTGAATTGCTTAGGAACATGGGTCAAATTTGCTAGACCCTAGTTCATTTTCAAAAAGAAAATAAACTCAAGGGAAATACCACCTTAGTCTTCCTTTTGCTGCTTTGCTTTGGACAAAGGGACAATGCACATATAAGAAGGAACACCAAAGGGGCTCTGAGGCACTTACTGCTGACAATCTGGCAGAACGTCTTGTGGGCTACAAAAGGAATGGAAAAAAAATTTGTAATTATATACAACCAGTTTGATTTTTAAAAAATTATTCTAGACATATCCTATTTTGTTGAAAGAACATAATATATGACTCCCTTTACCCTCTCCAGGTGAAACACACCCACGTTGCTTGGGTACCATTAATAACTTCAGAGAAAGTGCTCCTAAAGAAGTGCAGGCACACTGTTCAAATAAGTGGCCTCTATCAATTAGGGCCATGGCAACAAAAAAAGGGAAAGGAAGATGACATTTGGCTCTATCCTAAACCATAATCTTTTCTTTTGTGACAAAATTGAAGTTTAAGAAATGGTCTCTAGTCTGATTCTTGTTCTTTTAAAAATGGAACTAAAGTTTACAAATTAATACAAGAAGACTTATATAATAAGAAACCAGAATAGCAGGAGTTTCCCATCTTTTTGCTGTGTTGGAAGAGAGAGAATGACTAAAAATCTTACACAGCTAACAAGAAAGACTTCTTTGTGCCTTTAACAAAATAACACACTTATCTACTAAAAAAGATATTTAAAGATTTAACTAAAGTAAAATGTTCACTAATCTTTTCTTTTAATCTCAAAGTTTAGAAAACCCAGAGAGGAACTATAAAGATTAGATACTGATACTGAATTTAGAGGTTAGATTTTTTTTTAGGAAATTTTTCTTTAAGGATGGTACAAGTTAATAGCAAATGAGACTGTAAAAAATTTTAAAATAACCGAACTGTCCTAGGTGCTTCAGCAAATTACACTAGAATTGATATTCTACTTACCATCCAGCAGGGGATTTCACATTCTAAAATCACAATTGCCTTCTTTACAAGTATTTCAGAAATAAATACTCTATACATTTTGTCTGTTTATTCACTGCTCCATCTCCGGCAGAATAGTGTACTACCTAGCAAATAATATATACTCAAGAATACTTGCTGAATAAATTAATTCAAGCTTTTCCTTAATTCTTACTCCCTTATGAAGACTTTGCCTCATTATGATAGCTTGAATGTTTCAAATACTTTTTCTTGAGGAGGTCAGCAAAAATGGAAAATAGGAACCTGTACCATGATTGCAAGGAATCATGGAAATTCTTGAAGCCATGCTTAGGGTCAGTCTAGGTCAGCTGATCAGGCCAAATTGGAAGAAATATTTCTTGCCATCTTCACATCACATTTCTTGCTGAAAACAGCCGGAGAATCTAAATTCATCTTTCTTTAAACTACAGACGGAAATGAAGAGTCAGGGCCTCCATGAATAATTTTAACCTTGGGGTCTTGAGGAAAGATCAGAGCTGGACTTAAGGCCAGCTAGCAGAATGTGCTGAGAATAGGATACCTGCAGGTTAAGTGGTTGACGGGGATATATTCACTGACCAGAGCACTAGGATGTAGGAGTCAGTACACAGCTTGATCACAGCCCTGGGATTACCAGGACAGAAGGGTGTACATGACATTCTGCATGGGAAATAACATGGTGCTTGCTATGAATATCATAGGTATAATACGATGATGCACCCACAAGACACTAGGAATGAGAAAAATCCTGCAGTGTCTTTTCCAGGATGGTCAATCATGTTAGCTGGTTAAAACTGAAGAAAAGGAAACGTTTTCCCTTCAACTGGATAATAGTATGTGTCTTGTGCTTCTTCAACATGCTAAGTGTGGAGGAGCAAAGGAGGATCCACCATTACTAAACAGAGCTCAGCTTCGAAGCATCTGTGTTGCCTTAAGAACTATAAGCACCATCTCACAAGTACAGCAAGCATCGTGATACCCTCCAGGAAGAAATGTTGAAGCCTCTATGCTAAAGAGAAGTGAATGGGCCTTATCCGAATCCCCCCAGCCAGACTGTTGGCATATGGTACCCTGCTAGCCGCACCTCATTGTTCACCCTGTTTCGTGTCTATAAAGAACAATTTTTCTCTTATATTTTGATAGCTCCAATGTCTAGTAGGCACCCTCAATAAATGTTGAGATGAACAGAAGCATTAAACACCAGAAATCAGTAAATTACTCATTTACTCTTTAGTGTAGGCCTGACAAGGAGCCAAGTGTGTTTGCCCCTATTCATAATTGCCTGTCAACTAGTTGTCCTGAGTAAAATCTTATTGAAGTGAGGCAAAATCATGTGAAAAATTCCCCTTCTGTAATGCTCTAGCTTCTGTCTTCACCTCTCCATATGAGCACCTGAACACACTGAATAGGCTAAGTGGTGTCACAAAGCACTACCATTTCCAGGCAGACATTCCAGTGCTGCTGCTATGCAGGGTCTGAAAGCTGTTTGACCCAAAGGACTTAGTTCAAATTCAGTATAAGAGTTCCAAAATAAAAAGCTTAAGTAATTAATGCAAAAACAAAGCTTCCCTCTATAAGCTTCTAAACCAGACAGTCTCTAAAAAGCATATCTTTTACTGTAAAATCATTTTATGACTTCCTGCCTAAAATTAACCAGCTCTTCTTTCTGTCATAAAAAAAAAAAAAAAACGACTTTTCTTAACATTTTCTTTCCAACAACCACTATAAGAGATTTTTTTTTTTCTTCACAGCAAACAGTGAAGGCTGAGACTAACCTTTCACTCAGTCAGCAGTACTGATTATGCATGCAAGTGTGGACGCCTTCCTGGAAAGTTCCATCAGCTTTCACAGCCTTAAAATCTATAAATGATTGAACTATATTTATTGGATATGAAATAGACTAGACTGCTATTTTTTCCTTGTTAAAACACTAGCATTTCAAGTAGTCATTTAAGACTCATGCTGGTTGGGTAGGACTCAGGAAAAAGAAGATATTAAGAATTTCTCTTGATTTGTTGATTAAGTGTGAAACCTCAGGCAAGTGGTCAAAAGAATGGCTCACAGGGAGGAAGGAAGGCTTTTAGAATGGTAAGTCACCAGCCTGGCGCAGCTGGGTACACCAATAATCTCAACTATTTGGGAGGCTGAAGCAGAAGGGTAGCAAGTTCAAGGGCCACCTGGGCAACTTACTGAGATCCTGCCTCATAATGGAAGGGGGAAAAAAAAAAAAAGAAAGAAAGAAAGAAAAGAAAAAAGAAAGAAAGGACTGGGAATGTCACCCAGTGGTAGAGTGCTTAACTAGCAAAGTTAAGGCTCTGGGTTCAATCCTCAATTAAAAAAAAAAAAAAGACAAGTACCATGAGAATGACAGATACCAGACACAATAAATTTGATTGTTTATCATTTGGTTTCTGGTGCTGGGGACATTAGAATTATCCAGTAATCATTTGATTAGTTGATCATTCCCTAGTTGGAGAAAATTCTGGTGAAGGCTATTCTGAAAGACATGGAGTCCTGTCCAGTGGCAAAAGTAGCATGCAAGTCTAATCTTACAATAATAAGATATCTCAGAGATATCAAGGAGAATCATTAGAATTTGCTGAATATTGATCCAAACATATATATAATTCCATTGGAATTTTGAAGTAGTCTTATTTTCATGATATTTCTTTTCCTCCTGAGTCTGACCATGTACTTCCAATCAAAACCCAAATGTTAGGTTGCTTTTAATTCTCAAAAACAAGTGAGAAGCTAAATAGAAATTGCCTTCTTTTCAAAACTGAGAAGTAGGAAAAGATAGAGCTCTGGCTGGGCAATGAAGAAGACTGGAAACTGGATTACCAGATTTTTATGAATGCCGAAAAGGCAAATGGGGACAGTGGATTTTGGATCAGGAGGTTCAGCTATCTTTACTGGTTCCACTATTTCCAAGTTAGAACAAATCATATCATTTCTCTGAGTACCTTGTTTGCTCCACTTAAAATAGGGATAATAATATCTGCTTGTTATCAAAACAGCACTTCTTCAAATCTGTTATTCCCTTGCCTCGGTTTATTTTTCTTTATAGCAAATATTCAATTATTTTATTTTACCTCTTTCTTCCCCACTATAATGGATGCTTCATGAAGTCAGGGATTTTTGGGTTTTGTTTACTAAGGAATTCACTGGGCCTAAAGCACATTTTAAGCGCTCATACATTTTTGTTAAGAAATGAATCTGGAGCTAGGGGTGTAGCTCAGTGGAAGAGCATGAGCCCACCATACTTAAGGCCCAAGATTCGATCCCTAATACAAAAAAGAAATAAGAAAACAAAACAAAACAAAAAACAAAAAAAAAGGAAGAAAGGAAGGAATCTTAGGGCTATTATATGGATCAGACAAAATAATAAATGTGAAAGGGTTTGTGAACTGTTCAGAATAACGAACAGTTATAATATATGGTTTCAGTCAGTTATTGTCTACATCTCCTGGTACTGTACACTGTGCACAATGCCCTTCAAATACCACAGCAGTGGTGGAAGACTTTCAAAAGAGGATCCCCCTTTGTAATTGTTATCTATTCAGTAGAGTCAACGCTGTGCATACTCAATGACATAACTGGAAAATTCAGTCTGAACTGAATTTCAATTCAACAGAAAAAAAAAAATCAGTGTATTCTCTGACAGTTTTTACCAAAAGCCACCAGCTCACTGACTGACCTTTTCACTTTTCCAGTAACTGTGTTGACATCCTATAGACATAGCGTGAGTTTTAATCTGGCCTTGGCTTAAATGACAGGTCTTGTCTTGAAAAGATTTTTGTTACTAATAATATTAAAAATACACAAAATAAATAGAAACAATATAGAATAAAATAATAAAACATAATATAAATAATAATAAAGGTCCTTCAGCTAAACATGTGTGTATGTATAAATATATATGTGTATATATATGACAGCTATGTAAGTAAAAACACATTTATCTTTTATATACTAAACATCAATATTTGCTTTTAGCACAGAGGAAATGGGAAGACTTTCTGCTAGCAATTATCTACTGTGTGAAAATGATTTTTAGATTTTCTGATTGACAGATCAACTTAAATGTCAGTCTTCAAGGAGAAACTCAAACACTTTTTTTGGTGGCTAAATCTAAAAACATTAAGGTTAATTACACTTACCAAATGTCCTAAAAATTATACTTTGCCATTTTCCAAGGAAATTCAAGTATTTATGGTTGGCTCTTATTATTTTTGGTTGGTTCTAGCGTTTGTATGATGACCTGACTTTGGATCACAAACTTCATGACTATGCCAAACTCTGGAAGACAATAAATGCCAGGTACATGTATGCCATTGTGTGCTTTGTTTTGTTTTTTTGCCGTGCTGAGAATTGAACTCTTGCATGTTAGGCAAGCACTCTATCACTGAACTATACCCCAGCCTTTTTATTTTATTTTGAGATGGGAGCTTAATAAGTTGCCCAGGTTAGCCTCAAACTTGTGATCCTCCTGCCCCGACCTCTTGAGTAGCTGGGATTACAGGTCTGTGCCGCCATGCCCAGCTAGGTACATGAATGGTAGAGACAGGCACTTTTGTTTGCTTCGCTTTTAGATTACTTCTTTATAATTTCTGTTAAAGAGTTCCCCATTTGGTGGAACTAATTTCCTTGTACAAATCTTGTGTGGGATTTATGACAAACTTCTCTGAATTATGAATTATAATATGTATTACTCAATCACAGAATCTGTAACTGGATATTGTTTCTGTCTTTTTCATGACCCCTTTTAGATTATAAGTGCAAGGGTAAGAGCAGTAGTTCTCCACACACTGTAAAGCTCTGTGCAAAAGGGAAGGGCTGTCGTCATAGATAAATCTCATTTCCTACTTTTTATTCCATCTCTTTTCAAATGGTCATAATATTATCATCAAGGGTCAAACACAAGCATCTCTCCCAAGTTCCTGGTCTTTTGGAGGTTTCTGTATTTTAATAGAAAGTATCTTTGAATCATTGCCTAATTGGTTTTCCTAATACCCTAAGAGTTTTCTTGATTTAAAAAAAAAAGTTTTAATATTTTGACATATTATGTATCCTTCCATATTTTTTACTTTAGAGGAGAATTCTCTTAGGTGAATCTTCAGAATCTAAAGAGTAATTTATAATTCACTCACTGGAGCAGAAAATTTATGAAATCAACAGTCTTTCATTTTCTTGCTATGAAAGGAAGACTTTGTTCTCCTTTATGAATTTACCTATTATCTCACTCTTTGCCCAAAAGGAATTCTCAGTATCTACTTTGAAAGACAGCAGGACCAACAGGTATAAAAATAAACAACATAGTAATTGGAAAAATACCTCGATCAGTGTACCCAGATGAAGCATACCTTTGCCAAACAAGATGACACTCACACATTTATCTCTGATTTATGTAGTGTCAGTAATGTTATTACAACAGTGTTCATTTAGATTTAGACAATCATAATAATATTAAACATTTCAACTTCAAAAATTAAAAAGAGAATGTCAAAGATACACTTACCTCCTGTTTGGTTACTTTGGATCCATCTTTGCCCTCTGTATTCTCTGGGGACTAGAAAGAAAATAGTTTGGTGAATTGTATTTAAATTAGAAATCACATGTTAAAGATTAAAATGTACGAAGTCATTCCTATTCCTGGGATCAGATAAGCCAACAATTTTTTTTTGCAGGGAAAAATAAGTTTATGAAAAGATTTATTTTTACACACACACACACACACACACACACACACACACAGCATTTAGCTGCATAATTGCTCTACTTTTAAAAGAGAAGAGTGGATATGAGTTCTTGGTCTCAGTGTACTTGCACTCTAAGCAAATTTTCATTTATCTTCAATGAGTCCATCATAGTCAAAGAGCAGGGACTCAGTAGTCAGTGGTTGGGGTGCCTGGGATCCACTCTCTTGTTTCACTTGCTTGTTCTAGTCACTGTGACCTTGAAGATAAGGCAGGATGCTGGTAAAACCCAGTTCAATCAAAGAAGCATATTTTCATCCTATATATTCCTTTCTTTGATTTCTAGCTCATTTTGTAATATGACTTGACAGATTTACCCTGGATGACTATTTTTCCATATCCAGCTCCAGCATCTCAACTACATTCCCAGCCTCAGCAAGACAGGCAAGCACCTTCCCACCCCCAGCTGATTTGTTTTCAGAGTTTGATCCATCCCCTGGGGCAGCACCTGCCCGTCTTGTGACAGTTCAAACCTGACAGGAAGCAAAGGCTGCACACACCATGAAGGAAATATACTTTATATTTTCCTTATATGTTAAAGTAAAATGTATTTGAGATTTATAAGACACTTCAGATATCCCAATATATTTCTATTGGCTAAGAGTTAAAATATGAGAAAACAATTATGTTAATACAAAATTAAACTATTTAGTACACTTTACAACTATATAATCTAGGAGGTAAATACTCCTGCAGAGTAAATGGGCGGCTGATATGAACAGTGTAGCATCATAAAAGATACAGCGAACCCGCATTTGGCACAAATGTTTGGCTTAGCAAAACAAAACAGCCATGTGGTAACGCCTTATCTGATAAAATGAGAACACAATTTACAAGGTCATAAAACCCACCATTCAGTGGAGCTGGTCACATGAATTAATATAATCTTTTCAAAGAACAACCTGGCATTATGAAAAAGACACAGGACTAATCAGATGACAACTCAGAAATTTCAATTTTCAAAGCAGATTCAAAAAGAGAAACTATAAAAATATGGTTTTATTTGTACTATTTCTAATATGGAGCAATGAGAAACAACTTCCATATTCAATAAATAATACAGAATTACTTAAGCTACGTAACTATTATTGCAATGGGATTAAAATAGGCTATCTTAATATATGCAAAGTCTATATAAAATAATACTAAATTTAAAAGCTTAGATAATAAAACAGTAAGTAAGACATAGGTCCAAAGTACATAAAAAATCTTAAAACAGGAACTTTTCAAGGCAAAGTATACAGGGAGCCTTCTCTACTCCCTAGAGCTGTTACCTACAACTTTTCCAGAGCCTCTCATGTCTATAAAGGTACCTCCTGTTTCCCAAGTGGACCAACTGTTTTCTCCTCCTCCAGGGAGACCCTTGAGTTCTGAGAGGAAACAGCTTCCTCTTTTCTGCTCCCCACTCTTGCACAGGAGAGTTTGCAACAAAGACCTGTGTAACATTGGTCAGCTGAGTGATAGACCGCCAAATCTCAGCAAGTTTGATTCCTTCATGGGTCATTTAGCTTTGCTCACTTCCATGGTTACAGACTCAATGCTCCTGGACCCCCACCAAACTCTCTGACTGTTTGGAAATGCTGCTCTCATCTGTAAGGTCACTCAGTAGATTTAAGTCTGGGGTACCCTCCACCTGTAATTGTTAGGCCGTTAAGGAAGTAGCACATAGCTATTATCAGAAAAATTGATGTTAATAACATTATTTTCAATATTTTTCAAGGCAGTGTATTAGAAGCAAGCAAAATGATCAAGAGAGCAGTCTAAACAGTGATCCAATAATGTTTGTATTAGATAAAAATTACTTAAAAAGAAGAAATTATAAAAAGACTGCATCAAAAAAGCAGGTACACTGAGAATGTTAATGCCTTTGGATAAATGAACATAAGACTAGTTGAGGAGCTACAACTCTTAGACAAAGCTGGTCCTCTGGAAATCTCTCCAAAAGGGCTTTCTACAAATAAGAATATAAAAATCTACAATTAGGAACAACTGATCTTTATGCTGTGATTAGTATGGCATGAATGCAGGATGTGGGGCTTGAGACACTTGCTTGAAACTTGGTTCTCTACTTAGGAGGTGTATGATCAGGGGCAGTGACTTGATCAGAGGCTCTCATCACCCATGAATGACAGATGATAACGACATCTAACTCAAAAGATCATGCTCATTATCAACTGACAGATTAGAGAAAGCATCTAACTGAATTGTTATACAGATGCTATGCAACAGAAAAGACACAAGATTTTTAAGTTTTCTTCTGAATTATAAAATATGAAATTATATTCAACATATATTCAGATATTGAGCACATGTTCTATTGTCCAGATTTCCTGTAGATTGGTCATCTGTTTTCTGTTACCTCTACAGTAACAGGTATACTATTTTGGAAAAACCTACTATTACAGGCCATCTTATCCCTCTCTACCATTAACACTGAGCCATGTGGCTAGAAAGGAGGAGGCCATGGTATGAAGAGATTGAAACAAAAGCCCAAAGCTTTTTATCCCCATGGGTTGTGAGGAATTACAAAAAAAAAGTGGGAAATGAAGGGTTGGGGGTGCATGCAGGGAGCCTCTGATGTACCTCAACCTTCTAGTGGGCTGATGTGAAGAAGGAGGTGAGTTAAATGGGTTGCAGGGAATGCCAAGGCAAAGAAGTTTGCTCCACTCACCAGGACACAGCAGGCTTACACTAATTCAGTTTGAACCAAGAATAGTCAAGAGGGTGAGAACCATGGTCAAACAAAAATGCGTACTCACGTATCTGTGACTCCCTCAGCTGGCCCAGGTGCGGAGTTGGGCCAGCATGGAGGTGGGGGATACATAGGGCAGTCACATAGAAGGTACTCCCTGGGTGCTCTGGGAAGTCCTGGTACCACCAAGCACTGGTCTTAGGGCAAGTAAGCAGGCAGGTGGATCACTGAGTACCTGGTGACTGTATTAGGATAAAGAATCAGCAAAGAGGGCCTGAACTTGGCATAAGTGAACATGGCTGATCCTGAGCAATCTCAAAAGGGCAGGTAACTCTGGTGGGCTACAAGTCAGAAACTTCTCTATGTGAATGGAGTTAAGGAAGCATCACTCTTTACAGGGTAAGCTGAAAAGGTACAGGTACTGGTCATTATCAGGTAAGTATGTATCAGTGCTGTCTGTGAGGGGCTGGTAGAATGTTCATCAGAAGGGTACTAGAGCAGAGTGGGCTGCTGTGTCTTAGAGGTGTTTGTATTAATCCCATATGGAGGCTTACAAATGTGTTTCAGGTCCTAACAGGATCTAAGGGGTCTAGGGAGCAACTGGCATAGTAGGCCCTACTGTCTTCCACTCAATGAGAATACCATATTTCTGAGCTGAAGAGATAGGGCATTCCTGATAGCTGATGTGGTTGTCAAGATGCATCAGGGTCAATTTTTCTACATTCTTAGAACACAGGATTAGTTTTCAAGGACACATAGGTGGTGTGGAGTGTGGCCACATATCAGAGTTTAACTGGAGAGTCTTTTTTCCCCACACCTAGTGCTAAGGCTAGCTTAGGCAAGATCCTCATACCTGTTCTCTCCAAAAGGCAATTTAATTTTTTGTTGTTTCTTGTGTTTTTCTAGGCAGTTGCTTAGGCAGGGATACTCCTGTGTGTTCTTTCACCGTGTGCCTGCCAGAGGCTTTGTTTTCTGTCACTTCTCTCACTTCCCAAAGGGAAAATAAGTGTGTGTGTGTGTGTGTGTGCTTGCTCAATCAGATCTCAAGACTTAAAAATAATAAAATGAACAATATGAATGTAGCTAACTAACACTTATACAAAGGGTAGAAAATCCAAGGACACAGGAACATGAAAATAAAAGGATGTCAAGAATATACATTAAGCTAAAATCTAGAAACAACTCAAATATCCACCATCAGGAGGACAGTTAAATATATTACGATACATAATGAAACAATATGTAGCATTGAAAACAAATGGTCTACAGGTATGCACATCAACATGGGTAAATCTTATAAACATAATGCTGGACAAAAATAGAAAAGAATTACAAGATTCTAACCAAAGTTTAAAAGTGATTGTAACAAACCTAGAAGAAAAAGCAAAGAAAATGTAAATACAAAATTGTCTTGAGGTTACCTTTGGGCAACGGTAGGGAGGGTGATTTGACTGGGATAAACAGTCATTGGTAAATGATATTTTTCTTATTTATTCTTATTTAAATCAAATATATATAGACTATGTATGCACATGATATGTTTTATATTAAAATGTTTTATAAAAACAAGATGTTCTGAAGTAAAATAGTCATGAAAAACTAGCTAATTTGAAATTAAAAATTCTCAAAATATAAATAGCTAATTGAAATAAAAAACTCAAAGCAGGATAAACTCAAGATGAGGGACAGCAGAATAAATGGTGAACTGTCACAGAGTACTGAAGAATTAACACAATGCAAAGAGCCACAGACATGGATAGTATGGAGGAGATTACAGCACACCTAGTTAATTGAGAAGCTCCACATCTAGCTAATTGACATTTCAGAAGCAGAGAACAGAGGTACGAGGAGGAAGGCAAAACATATGGCTGAGAATTTTCCCAAACTGAAGTCATGCATACTAGATTAAAAGTGCACATCAAGGAATAAACTGGGAACAAAATGAAGCAAACAAAACAATACAACACACATTGTCAAAAAATTACAGAACATCAAGGAAAATGAGAAAAATCTTAAAAATTGTCAGAGTTAAAAGATGGGTCATCAATAAAGAATTATTTCTCCACCAGCTACAAAAGAAAATCTACGTAAGAAAATATGGAGTGTTGTTCAAGGAATTGAGGAAAACTATTAACCTAGAATTCTGCATCCAGCTATCATTCAAATGATGGCAAAATAAAGCCATGTCACAATACAAACACTGAGAGAGTTCACAAAGTCTTTCAGCAAGGATCTATCATTAAAGGATCAAATTCAGCAATAAGAAAAATGAGTCCAGATGGAAGGCAAGCATATGAAAAGAAATGACCTGTGTAGTAATCGCATTCACAGTTCCAGCTATGCAGGAGACGGAGGTAGGGGCCTGGACAACTTAGTGAATTCTTCTTTCAAAAAATAAGAAAGGACTGGGGATGTTGCTCAGTGGTGGAGCACTACTACTTTGCCTAAAAGTGCAAAGCCCTGGAATTAATCCCCAGTGACACACTCTTAAAAATATACTGGAAAATCTAATCAACTATTACCTATAAACACTACTACCTATTGTTTGTGTGTTTAAAAGAAGTTTTAATAGAAATGTTAGACTGGTAATGTCTTTAGAAACATAACGTAATTTAAAATTTTCAAACAGTCACATTAGAAAAGCAAAAAGAAACAGGTAAAATTAATTGCAATAATTTATTCAACTGAATATATATCTAAGTTCTTATCCTTTCACCATGGAGTAACATACAAATTATTAAGTTGATACTTCATGATGTTTTGAACTAAATCTTTAAAGTCTGGTGTGTATTTTACACTTACAACACATTTCCATACAAGCACTATATTTTCATAGGGAATATCTGCATTTAGAATTCATAAAAATTTATAGTTGTTTCACCCAGATTTTTTTCAAACATATTTAAAATTTTCCAATAATGGAATCTCATTCAATTTTTAAACTTAAGTTGGCTAAAATTAAATAAAATTAAAACTTCAGGTTTTCATTCTTTTTAAGTACTTAATAACCTCATGCAGCTGGTGGCTGCCATTTTGGATGGACAGCAGAGTTCTAGACAGTAACAACCACAAGAGATGGGAGTGGGGTGAACAGATAAGAAAGGAAAGCAGGCTAGGGTCCCAGTTTTGCTTGAGGATGACAGATACAGAATAATTTAGACTTTGCTAAAATAAAATTAAAAGATTACCATTAAAAAATTTTAAGAACAGAAACAGGATATTTAAACATCTCCATCAGGAGGACTGGAATGAAGCAAAATTTTACCAAAAAAAGGAATGGAAGACAAAATAAAAAGAAAAACATAATATGTATAAAACACACAAGTCATCAGAAAAATTCAAATATGTCAGTAATCACAATACATTGAAACAAAGAATACCCAAGCATTATGTCAAGTGATGGAGACTGAGAGAGCAATACAGATACATGATTCCACTTTAAAGATTATGAAAAATGTACACATTAATATTATGGATATATACATGCATGTATCATAAAAGTATAAAACGTGGACAAGGAGAATATAAACCAATTTTGTGATAACAATTACCTCTAAAGAAGGACATAAGGAAAAGGGATAAGGGAGGTGTTTCAAAGGAAACTTTGTAACAATTTATTTTTTAAGACAGGAAGCAAATATAATAAAAAGATTCAAATTTGTGAACTCTTGGTGGCTGGTAAATAGGCATGTTATATTATTTCTTGGATTTCTCTGTTTTGAAAATTTTCTGCAAATAAAAATACTGTCCATTCTGGGAGAACAAAAACAGACTAGAAGCAAACTTTCTTCATATTTTAAGTCCAGTTTAACAGTGCCATGTCTATTCCCTGACACAAATTACAAATTACTCAGCATCTTCTATATATTTCAATAATGTCTTATGAACATGGTTCATACACTGCCTCCTTTTCTGTTTAAGACCTCTAATTGCTTTGGTTGTGTGATATGAAGAAACTGGACACAAAACTTCTCTTTCTAGCCAGCACGGGAGGAGCTGGCTGAAGAAACACACATGATTTCAACAGTTGATCAACGATGCTATCTGCATTCCTGCTTTACATAAAGGTGCTGGGTCCTGTATCTTTAAGATGCTAAAGTGTTCTGAAGGGAATGCAACTGTAATTTCCTTAGGTCTCTCCAGCAGTCCAGATAAAGAAACCAAGAGAAACTTGGAATTTTTATTCTACAGGCCATTCATTAGGAATGCACAGGAAGCGTTGGGCTTCTCTTGCAGTAAACAGAGGTGACCACTCCACAGAGCCCCACTTTTTTCCCTCCAAACTCATGAAGGTCTCAGGGAAGTGGAAAACTTTATGTTCTTCACCAGTTGCTTGGGAAATGCTTTAGATGGCATCAGCCTGAGGATCTGTCACTGCAGAGAAAGATCCTGAGAGTACAGCAGCAAGTTGGGGAGGATAAGGCTAGTGTAACCAGGTGCCATGGTGCTCAGGCACACTTGAGAAGAGGCTCAGGATTCTTGGTGGGAGTGTTGGACCTTTCTTATATCAAAGTGCCAAAAAGTCATTCCTATTAAGTGTAGGCTCTTGGAGATATACTAACTTCCAAGAGTTTAGGTGACCGGAGCTATTGCTTTTAACTTCAGTGAATTAGGTGAAAGCCAAGAGTCCTCATGAAACTCAAGTAACCACTTATCAGCAGCCACAGAATAAATTTAGTTTCAACCCTGGGTTATCCATGCCAATGTGTAAAAGTTGGAATGGAACAGTGCATACATACCAATGATCTCTTTCTTCAACCTTGAGCATGTGTTACATTGAGAAGATTTTTCTCCAAGTTGCTGACCAATATTTTAAAAATTTTTATTCTATTACTTAAAAGTTCTTTTAGAGATACAGCCACATCAATGTTCATAGCTGCTCAGTTCACAATAGCCAGATTGTGGAACCAACCTAGATGTCCTTCAATTACTCAGCCATAAAGCATGATAAAATTATGGCATTTGCAGGCAAATGGATGAAATTGGAGAATATCATGCTAAGTGAGATAAGCCAATCTCAAAAAAACAAAGGACGAATGATATCGCTAATAAGTGGATGATGACACATAATGGGGGGTGGGAGGGGTTAGTGTTAGGGTTAGAGTTAGGGTTAGGGAGGGGGGCAAGAATGGAGGAAAGAAGGACTGTATAGAGGGAAAAGAGAGGTGGGAGGGGTGGGAGGGAAGGGAAAAAATAACAGAATGAATCAAACAACATTACCCTATGTAAATTTATGATTACACAAATGGTATGCCTTTACGCCATGTACAAACAGAGAAACAACATGTATCCCATTTGTTTACAATAAAAAATAAATAAATAAATACATAAAATAAAAGTTCTTTTAAATTAATTTGCATATTCTGTTATGAATCCAAGGTTGGAGGTTTAAAAAAAAAAAGAAAAAGAAAAAGGCAGCCTACTAGTGAGCTTATTAGCAGAAGCAAACCATCTGGGGCCAAAATATTCAAATAATCCACCATGAAATAGACTGAAGTATGCCTATCCCTAACTCTGTCACTCTTCAATTAACATTAATACAAACTACTTGATTAACACAGGTTATTTCCCCACAAATGAGGTACTGCCCATGAAACTCCTAAGAGGTTTTTCAAACAACAGGTAGTTCCCTTAAATTAAAACATTCCTATGACGCATGAAACACTGGAAATTTTATTCGAAGCCACAAAGACCATATTTTTAACACTGGCATGACTGTTTTTCATTCATCCTGCAGCTTTATGTTTGGAATCCTTCAATGCAGCATTGCTTTTCAAAGTAATCTTTAAATACCTAATAGTTGAGAGGTTACTTTAATGGTATTAATGATCAAGCCTATGTCAAATTTTCTTGCTATTTTCTCCCTGATTTGGCAAATCAATTTCATAGCTAACTTCTATTAAACCACACTGCATTGATTACAAGGTCACTGAAGGCTACTCAGCCTTCCACAAATATTTTGTTATTCAAGATAAGACTGACTGAGCAAGTTTCGGATGAACTATAAGGAGGGATACTTGGAAAATATTTCACTTGTAATCAAAAATAAAAGATACTAAAAATAAAGTAAAAGCCATGTTCGAGTATGTTCGATGCAATTTTATTAGCATAAGTATACATAATTCAGTAATGGAGGTATACCCTCACTATGAAAGAAATAATTTAAAATAACATATATCTCTTTAGTCTGAGGTGACTCCTTCACCTGAGGTACCTTTTTCATGTGTTATGATTTTTTATGGATGAGATCATGGAGAAAGCACCCACCTGGATCAGAAGACTGAATTACAGTCTGGCTCACATTTGACTTTTTTGGGCCTGAGTGTATCCACCAGTATAACTTAAAAGAAGGGAACTGAAGATCTAACGCATGTGTTGTAACTGCTCATGTGCTTGTATTTACAACACTACAGAACTGTAAAATGTATTCTGGGAATGTATTCTGGCAATGGAATCTTGGGAAAGGATCAGGGAAGGGGTGCAGAAGAAAAATAGTAATGAAGATATATATTGGACTTAGGTGTGAGGCAATGACCAAATAATTTAATTCTTACCACAATCTTTTGAAGTTAGTAAAACGCTATTACAGACACTTTATATGTGAAAGTTGGAGGCCAAAGAAGACAAGCAGTAACTTGCCCAGTTGGTAACACTGCTGGTGAGTAGAAGAGCTAGGATTCAGACTAAGGCAGGCTGACTCAAAGTTCATATCTTTAATAGTACACTGCCACTTAAAGTGGCTTGTGTTGGCATTCCCAATTTCAAAACTGGCCTCAGATCTGGGATGCTAAACACCAAAGAGTTTCCACTCTGGGAAATAACTTAATCTGTAGCCTTGGCCAAGGAGTACATGATACACACTTTAAAAATACACGTTTTAAAAATCATTTCTATAATTAATCAATTGGTAATCCAGAACACTGAAATAAAAATCCATGTAGTTCTAGGTCTAACAGATTTTCATAGCTATTAAGCTTTGATTCTTATTTGCTGAGTTCTGAAAACAAAAGCACTTGCTCATTGTTAAAATCCATTGCCTAAGTAATGGCTTAATATGTACATTACAATCTCTGAATATAATGTATAATATGCAAGTGCATTTACATGTTCCTGGTCACAGGGGGAGTACCCTTATTTTTTTTTATATAACAAACTGAGGAAGACACAGTATATTGGAAAGAGCAAAACAACAATGGTTCATGGTAAAATGTAAAGAAAACATTAAGCGTTTTAGATGTTTAATATTCAAAGAAATCAGAATCTGAGTAAGGAAATGTGTGTGTGTGTACATATCTTGTATATAACCCCAGAGACCAGTAGTTACTGAAATGCCTGGGAGGCTTAATGTGCCTTCCTACCAAGCACAGGACTGGACACTGAGGTCAGCCTTCAGATAAGTCACAGATGTTAATGACTTATTGGGTAACTTCCTATAACTGGGGCCTAGAAGGAATGGCATAAGCCTATATCTTAGTAAAGGTAATATTTTAAACAAATGAACACTGGTATATTTACAGCATTCTTGACTCTTCCTTCTTTCATTTTTTAGGAACCTTAGTTTAAATAAAAATATATGAGGCTATTAGAAATAAGTATGTATGATAAGTACTATGATATGATGGTTAAAAGCAAAATTTTTGAGTAAAAGAGGCTTGAGTCAGAATGCTGCTTTGCTTACTCCCAAGCTGTGTGACCCCGAGGAAACTTCCTAATCTCACTAAATCCCAGGATTCTCTCTTGTGTGTAAGAAAGGCTGAAGGGTTCACTGGTTAAGATCAAAGGATCTGTCTGATATAAATTTCCATGTACATATATAAAATAAAATAGTGAATCACATCACCAGGTACATTCATAAGAATGGGACTCTTAACTAGAATAAGATATATTCCATGCTTGTATAATTATATCAAAATGGATTCTGCTGTCATGTATAACCAAATAGAACCAATTTGAAAAAAAAAAAAAAAAAAAGACCAAAGCCTCTGAATCAGACTTCCAGGAGTAAAATTCCAGCTCAAAAGGGCCTTGGGGAAATGTGTTAGCTTCTAGGTGCCTCAACTTCCTCATCTGTAAAATGGAGCTAAGAACACAGAATTCACACCTTGCTGAGTGGCTGGGGGACTGTTTACTAATGCAGTGTGAAAAAAAAACAGTGCCTGACTCATAGAAAGTCCCCTAAATGCTAGATGGTCATAATAAATAACACTTCTCTGTGAGATGAGGACAGCTTCATAGAACTGTTGTGAGAACAATGTGAAATTACATTCTAATATTTCCTGTATGTGCTGATTTCTAATAATTTTACACAATGTTATTGAACTAAGGTGCTTGAATATAAAGCATAACTCAGACATTCAATAATGGTAGCTATTTAAATTTTAAAATAATATATTTGTTGATTAGTGATACATATTCTGCTTAAAATATAAAATTTGAAACCAACTTTGAAATTTAAAATCAATCTCTATTTCCCTACTTCTAAAAATGTTTATCATTTGCTTTGTGTGACTGAACATGCATTTGCCTTGGGCATACTTAAATGGCTCTGTTTCTGGACATGCCCACAGATATAAAACTAGTGGACTCAATACATATCTTGACCAACACCAGTAGGTAATATGACTAAATTCTTCAATAAGACAGTGAAGTGTACAATAAATAAGCATCCAGTGAAAAAGGAACTCAACATTTTGATTTGGTTTATCTTTAATGCCGATTTTTAAATTACTCAGGAGACTAACATCATATTTCAACATACTAGGTACTGTGAAAGCAGACAGCTTAAATGGTATTTATTTCAGTCACCATTTCCAAATTGTACCCTGCAGGAAAGGAGAATATATTTAACTTTGGTGTAAACAAAAGCAGCATTTTAGGGGGAAAATATAGGAAAAGAGGATTACTTAACTGATTTGCCAGGGGAATCTTAATGTTATATGGAGATATTTTTAAACATTTTTTTTTCTGTGAGAAAAATCAACGAAGTAAAAACACACAAGATTAAAGCTTATGTTCTTTCCAAAGCACTACATTTGTTATTTGGTCGTTGAATTTCTACTGCTATAACTGTAGTTAATTAGACATCCAGGGTGAGGTCTACTTGCTCCCTATCCACTGTATGTGTCATGTGTCCTACAAAATGAAGCCTGAGGTTTATTACAAGCTTATTATTTCATTGTGGTTCTCTTACTAATTAAAAATATCATCATCACAATAATGAGCATTCATGGATTGTTTTACCCATGCCAGGCATGGTGCTAAGTACTTTATATTCACCATCTCATTTACCCCCACAACAACTCAATGAGGTAGAACATACTATTACCCTGGCTTTACCCTAGGAAACTGAGTCCTAGAAATTAGGAACATAGGGGCTGGGGATATAGCTCAGTTGGTAGTGTGCCTGCCTCGCAAGCACAAGGCCCTGGGTTCAATCCCCAGCACCGCAACAAAAATAAATAAATAAATAAATAAATAAATAAATAAATAAATAAATTAGGATAGGAACATAGGAGTTTAAGGAAAGGCTAAGTAAGCTACCCCAAATTATACAGCTGGTAAATGGTGAATGCTAGAACCACACTGGACTTTTTTCCCAAAAAGCATATGAAATATTTAAGCTTAACTACTTTCTCCCCTTGAAAGCAATTCATTCATCCACTTGTTCAACAAATACTTAACAGCACCTCTGGTAGGTGCTATGGGGAATAAAAGAGAGATCAGAACCATTAAAGACCTCATGGTCAAGTCAAATTAGGAGGTTTACAATACAAATTCATTCGAAAATAGGTAATTCATCAAATAACTTGTGCTGATTTAGAAACACAGTGCCAGACAGCAACCTTTAAAAAAAATCAGAGGGTTGAGATTCACTGTGGTGTGTTCATACATGTACATAGGAAAGTTATGTCAGATTCATTCCACTGGCTTTCTTATTTCTATCCTCCTCCCTTCCTTCATTCCCCTTTGTCTAATCTCAACATTGTGTAATCCACAAGACTGGGATGCTAATTAGAATAAAAATACACTTGATGCTTATATAAATATATCAAAATAGATTCTACTGTCATGTATAACTAAGAAGAACAAATAAATTTAATAATTTTTAAAAAAATGCTCAGTTAGTGGACCCTGGTTAAAAAAAAAAAGGTTAAGAGCACAACCTTCAACACTTTAACTAAACAATTCTTTGTCAATGTTTCTTCTTTGGACATTCAGTCTGGCAAAATCTTTGAAAACTCAAAGCTCATAACTTTTCTCATAGTTAATTATCACTTCTTGCCATGAATTGTAACTATTTATGTGTATGTCTCTTGTATACCCTGTGAGACTGAAAGATCCTTAATGACAAGGGCTTTAACTCATTCACTCTTAAAAGGGCTGGAAAAAAAACACTACTTCTTCACTTAATTTCCCAAGTGATGTACCTTGCATAAAGGTGATGCTCAATGACTGTTTGTTTAACATGGAGTGAATGAATCAATAAAATGTACAGCCCTGACTTTTTGAGCCTTTATGCAAATATAGGTTCCATATCAATATTTAACTCAATTGAACTCAGAAAGCATTTATGGATGGCAGGCCCTTTCATATTCAGATTGGGAGACTCAGTATCAACGGGAAGGCAACTCTCCTCAAATTAATTTATAGATTCAAATCTATATCAAAATTATGGTGGGTTTTTGTATAAAAATTTACAAGCTGTTTTTTAAATTTAAAGGGATACACAAAGGATCTAATTTTTAAAAAGTGGAAGACTGACACTATCAGATTTAAAATCTTACTACAAAATCATAGTAATCAAGATTGTGTAGTTTTTGTGTAAGGATGGAATTACAGATAACAGAACATAATTGAATACTCTGAAATAAAGCTTTATGTTTATAATGCACTGAGTTTTGACAAAGGTGCCTAGGCAATTCAGTGCAGAAAGGACGAACTTTTTAATAATGGTGCTGAAATAACTTGTATCTACATATAAAATAAAGAAAGAAAACAACTTACACCCTTATCTTATATATAGTATTAGCCAAAAACGGAAAATACAGCTAAATATAAGTCTAAAACTATACAGCTTCTAGAAGAAAACAGAAGCAAAAATTTACCACATGACACTAAATGAACTACATCGAAATTTAAAACTTTTGTTCTTCAAAAGATGCCAGTAAGAAAAAAAATTTTAAAGGCAAAAACTGAAAGAAAATATTTACAAATCATAATCTGAAAAAGGACTTATATATAAAATGTATGAAGAACATTTATAATTCTTTAGTAAGATAAACAACCTGCTTTGAAAATGGGCAAAAATTATGTGAACAGATATTTCTTCTAAAAATACACACATGAATAATTCTACACATGAAAAGATGCTCATAATCATTAGTTATTAAGGAAATTAAAATTAGAATTTATTAGACTGTCTATAAGCAAAAAAAAAAAACCTGACCATACCAGGTATGAACAAAGATGTGGAGGAATTGGAATCCTTATGTTCTTCAGAAAACAGTTTGGAAGTTTCTTGAAATGTTAAACAGATTTTTCACATCACCTAACAGTTCTACTCTTCAGAATCTTCCCAAGATAAATGAAAAAATTTATCCATCAAAATACTTAAAACACAAATATTCACCACAGGATTACTTATAATAATGAAAAGTTCAAACAATCCAATGTCCATCAACTTGTAAAAGGATAAACAAGAAGTGGTATATCCATAAAATGGAATACTATTGGACAATAAAAAAGAAGGAAGCATTGACATATGCCACCACATATAAGGAAGTCAAAACCATTATGCTGAATGAAAAGAAATCAGAAACAAAAGACTAAATAGTGTATAATTCCTTTTATATAAAATTCTCAGAAAGGAAAATCTAGAGAGAGAAAAAAAGTGAATCAGTGACTGTATGGGGTTCATACGGAAGTAGAGATTGGATGTTATCAATATGAGGAATTTTTTGAGGTTATGGAAAAGCTATTAAACTGGATAAAGGGAATGGTTGCACAACTCTCTAATTTAGTAAAAATAACCAAACTGTACATTTTCAATGGATGAATGGACTTTATAGTAAACAGGTCATCTTCAATAAGTTCTTTTTCTTTTTCTAAGGAAATTCAACTCTTAGTCACATTCCTTGACAATGCACTGGGCAGTGATACTTTCAATATTTTTCAACCAGATTATTTTTTAAAAATCTCATTATTATCAATAATGTGCACACTTTGACTTCTAGTAAAACTAAACATTTTCTTCTACTTGAGTGTTATTTTTCTAATAAGAATACCCATGTTTTCCCATAAAGACTCTTACCTTTATAAAACAGTATGTTTTCAGTGATATCTGGTACAAATATTTTTTTCCATCTTTTCATAAAATTTAAGACTTTGGATTTTTTTTTCTATATTTAACTATTTATTTTTATCCAGCCAAAAAGTACCTATATTTTCATTTATGATTTCTGTCTTTGCTATTACAAGTGATATTCTATTGAAAAATTGTCAGAAATCTTGAGCATTGTAAATTAAGCATCCCCTATGCCAAGTCCAATGCTACTGGACCTATTTGGGAAAAAAAATCCACCTTAAAATTTCAAAGCTAGGTGTCAACAGACTTTTCTTCCTGTAGCCTCTAAATGGAAAGAGATTACTGCTTGCCTGACAAATTCATGGAAATTGCCTCAGTTGAGAATTTCCAGTGTTGAACATTAGACACAAAAGTTCTAGGGATGAGGAACTAGAAAAATAAAAAGGATGTGATATTGTGTTGGCTTTTGCTAGTCATGCCAGAACTGTGATTCTAGGCCTTGCTGGCTCATGCCTCTTTTTAGAACATCAGACCATCACTTAATGACATGACCACTGCAGGCATTTGTGGATGTTTGATCAGAATAGCCTAGAACTCAGTTACTCACTGTCCTACCACCACCCAAGTCCATGAATGTTATATTTCCCTGCTATTTCACTTGCTCACCACCTATTACATAAAACAGGAAACTCAACTTGATTTAAATCTTACAAACTCAGACATAGGTCACATTATTAAGTGCTATCTTGCTTCAGAAAATAACACAGTGGTCATAATTGTTTTTGGCTTAATGTTGCTGTGACTATTATATATAAGTATATACGTAAAACTTATAAAAACATTTCATAAGGCCATTTATATTAATGTGGATGATATAATGGCCTAGAAGTTGTGTAACTGAGACCTAGTCATATAAAGATACAATCAGAAGAGGCATTCAAATGCCAGATAACAGAAAATGACTCTGATTTTGCTTTTATATATATGAGTCCTAACTACATTTTCAAGACCAGTTCAAATTCAATCTTGTTTTCTTATCTATGGTAGAGCCTTTGGACTCTACCTACACAATCTGCACCTTATATATGGACTAAATGTTGTTGAACTGTTTTGTGCCTGCTACTCTTATCCCTCCATTAAATCAAATACAAGCTCCAAGAGAGCAAACTATATGTCCCTACAGCATTAAAACAGTGCTAGGACTCCAAATCTTTTCATGGATTTTACTAGTACCACTTCTTGTTCTGTATGACAACTTGGAAGTTACATTTCTTGATTTCAAGGTAAAGGAATACAAGGAACTAAGATGGCAAAAAAGTATTGCCATGGGAGTACTTTTGAAACTGATCATAATATAGAATGGGCAGTTCTTCAGTCAAAAGAAAGTATTGTGGAGAATATGTAAAAACTTTGGCAGTTACCCAGCTGTACAGATCTTTAAGAGCTATGCATGGATCATCTCCAGTTCTTTTTAAATTTTTTTCCTTACATCAAGGCAGGCTTTACCTGTTGACAGTGGTTTCTAATGTAAGTGTTCCAGTGAACTCTAGGATTCCAAAGGGATAGCTCTAAGGTTTCACTGATAGATAGGATGGCCCTAAGAGCCAAGTTTAATCTGTGGTTGCCTCAGTCCAGATACCAACCCATGTCTTTGAGCTCGAGGTGTAAATAAAAAACCTTGCTGTTAATAAAGGAGAGTTTTTCATCTCTTTAAAAAACTTTCAGATGTCTTAAAGAACCACAGGTGCCTGTATATCTTGGTTAGCTCATTCATGGGAGTTCCTGCCTTCCAGAAAGAGAAAGCCACAATCAAAAGTCAGTTATTCTACTCTCTTCTTTTCCTCCCTTTTCTGTCTCCTTGAGAGAGGTAGACAGTGGCATAAAGTTCAGAGTGATGCTTTCACCAGCTCTGGCTCTTGAACAAGGTAAAGTTCCAAATTTAGGGTCCATTGTACACAAATATGCACATCTAACCTGCTGCTTATCTAAACATTTCTTATAATCTCCAGGGAAAGAGATGGCTCCAATTCACTTTATAACTCATTTCCTGATTAGTTCATTGGGTACTAGAATTCCAAATCCATCGTTAACCCTCAGATAAATGCTGAAAATGGTGTCATCAGTTTAATATCTTCATTCTATTACAGTACACTAAGAAAAAATACTGTCATAAAAATTAAATTTATATGATGAGTCCTAAGTACTAACACTCTTAAAATATCATCCATCTTCTTAAGCTAGAAGTTCCTTTAGATTTCCTACATTCCTCTTGTTCCACCCATCGCTGAATGAAGGCAATGAGTAAATAATGGTCTAGAGTAAGGACTATGGGATTTTTAGCATTTGATTCGATCTTTGCTATTACCTACCCGTTAGTAAGGTTAGGCAATTTATGTCTTTAAGTAGGGTTCAATGAGGATAACACCTGCTCAGTGAGTTCTGAGATTCAATGAGATAATGCAAGTCTGCACAGCATGGGGCACAGAGTATGTAAACATGCAACTCTGAATTAAAAAAAAAAAGTGCTTTAATTATTATTATTAAAAAAAAAAAGAGGAGTAGGAGACATGATTACTCCAAATTCTCAGTGAAGACAAATAATGCAAAAGATTCTGGATTTTAAAAGCTCTAACATTTTTAAGTAATGGTCTCTCCCTCTCTTCCTCACCCACACACCAGTGCACAGGCTTTAATTGATAAAGTAAGATATTATTTGTAATTGTACTTCAAGTTTAATAGTCGCACTGGTTGACTTGTTGGAAACCCTGGGACAAACTGGTTGGAAGGTGCAAAGCATTTTCTTAGGAACCATTGGTCACACTCCAGTCTTCCCAGGAAGGGGGAAAGCTTTCCCTTCCCTGACTGGGACAATGACAAGTCGCATCCCGATCCCAAGGAGATACGTGACCCCATGCGTGGTACTTGGTACATGAGGCCTGAGAGCAAAAGGGCACATGGCGTGAGGGCACACAGTCCGCAAGAAGCCGGGGAAGAGCCTATAATGACCGGGGTTCCTTCTATGCACCGATCAGCGCGAGAACGAACCAGTGTGAGTTCGGAAAGAACCCTGACCTTGGACCAGCCACTCTCGACGTCCCCGGCGCGGTTAGATCTTCCTCGCTGCCAACTCCGCGGCTCCCGCTGCGAACTACTAGTAGGTCCAGGCCGCCGGAGCCCCGCCTGCGCAGTCCCCAGCCCTGATTGACACTGGAGTTGGTACATACGGGTCTGCAGCCGAGGAGAGCAGGGGGTGGGCGCTATTTTAAACATGGCTTTCCCTCTTAGCCTCAGAGCCACCGCGGCACAGTGGGCACAGCCCACATGGGGGCAATCCCAACATCTGCCCGATTTTAGTTATTTATTTTCGATTTACTAATGCTCGTAGTTGTTTTTCTCCTCTCGTTGATTTCCCTTCCACACTAATCACAACCTGGAGTTTGAAAAGAGGAAAACTCTCCTCCTACAAGGGGGAAGAGAAAATCTCTTTTGCTTCTTATTGGAAGTGGAAACCATTCTATGAGAATGAGTTCAAAAAGAGGGGAAGCCGCGTCGCTGGAGGGAAAGTAAGACTCAGAGATCGATGAGGACGGAAGGAGGAACAGAAGAAGCGAGAGAGGAATGTCTGCAACAGGCATTTGAAAACAAGTGGAGCAGCAGAGATTCCCAATTCCCGAGTTACTACTGCGCGAATTCGGCGCGTCCATCGCAATGACAGGATTTGCTGTAAGCGCAATTGAAGGCCTATGAAAATCTTTTTAGGTAAGACTTACCTTTCTCTTCGGCATAATGACTATATTGGTGCAGCAAAAAGTAAAGCAACGGGCTGGAACTGCTGGCACCGCTTTTAGATGCTGCCTCTGCCGCTGCAGCTGTTCACGCGCAGGGCACAGCGTAGCCCGGCCTCTCCGACCTGCACCTCAGCTGCTCCCTCCCGAGACCCTCCACTCTCTCGCTTCCCGTTCCACCAATGAGGGATCCCATCAGCCGTCCGCGAGGCCCCATTGGCTGAGGCTACGTTCTAAATTCCACGAGGGCACGCCCACCTCCGCGCGCACTGTACGCGCTGTTGTAGTTTCCACTTCACTGAAAAAATCTGCCTGGCGACTGAGCATGCCCAGTTCAACTAGTAGCCTTCAGGCCACACAATCCAGGAGTTTTATTGTTTTACTGCTTCTTTGGATTTTATCAATTAGAATTGTGTGCATCTTCATAGAAGGAAAAAAAGTAAAGATGAACACATTAACTTGACAATGTAAATATATATCCAGCAGTACTTTTATTTCTTATCCAAAAAAGCGTGTAATGAATGTTGAAATGATGGAGACTAGTAAAGGTTCTAAAGGTACTCTCTTCCAGAAGTGTCTTGCAATCTCTGAGGATCTCAATTTCCCCCTCTAATCCCTAAAATTGCTTAGTTCTTATTTTATAAAGTCCATGATTACAAATCACCCACTAATTCAGCCAACCTGATGAAAATGAGTAGAATATGTTTGCTATGGAAATAACAACCAGGGGTAAATGAATAAGTTTAGAACAGATTGTTTTGTACTGAAATATATGTTTAAATGACCCTATCATGTCATATATTGTGCATTGTTTAATGTTTCTCAAAGTTCTGCAATGCATTGAGTAGGCATTTCAAAAATACTTACGACTTTATTTCATAAGAGCAGTTTTATCCTGATAACAAAACCAGTGAAAAAACTCAAAAGAAAGTTACAGATCAGTATGCTTCATAAACATAGATACCAAAGTAGTAAACAAAATTTTAGTAAATCAAACTCAAGAACATTTGAAGAATATGTGACCAATGTTTATCCTGAGAATACAAATTTGATTTAATGTCAACCAATGTAGTTCACCATATTAATGCAATAAAAGAATGTGATCATTTCAACAAGTGCAAGAATAGTACCAAGGAATGGTTTAGCAAATTGTGATAAACACATACAATGGAATTCTACTGAGCAATAAAAAGAAACAAAAAGTTCTATGTGGATAAATAACAAAAAGTGCTATGTGATAGAAGCCAAACACAGAAGACCATACTGAATGATTTTATTCATACAAAATTATAGAAAAACATAATTAGGCAAGTTTAGTTTCAGAATCATTTTGGAAGGCAAAGTTCACATCACAGGAAAATGTATTGAAACCTTAAACTACAAATATGACCAAATCCATTTTGGTCACATGGAGGCTGTAAATATGTATTAAGCAATGCAATCAAGAAATACATTTTAAAACTTTACTTTTTATTTATTAATTTTCAGAATAAATGAATTGATATTCTTTTGCAAACTCCAGAATGAATTGAAGACTTTCTTTTTGGAACAACTTTACAAACTCATGGTATGTTTCAGTGTTTTGCTATTATTAGTTGGCATGCTTCAATCTACTGCTATTATTATTATTTGTTAGTGCTCCTGTGGACCTATTTATAGTCTATGAGACTTTTCAAGTAGTGACTATATCATTTTGTCCTAACACCAGTGGTTTTTGGTAAATTCCTTCTTCTCTGGCGTTCAATGGAAGACAATATACTCAAAAGAACAAAGATAAAATCAATTCATTGCTTTAGAGCATCATAAAAACATAGAGATTAATAAATTTACCATTAAAATAATATTTATAATGAACATGTCTTGGGATAGAGTTAATTTGCCAATTGCCTGATAATTTAAAAAAAAAAAAGGAATTTGAACCCAAAGATGCTTAACCACTGAGCCACACCCCCAGCCCCCTTTATTTTTATTTTTTTAAATCGAGACACTGTCTAATTTGCCAAGGGCCTTGCTAAATTACTGAGGCTGGCAACTTGCAATCCTCCTTCCTTAGCCTCTGGAGCTACTGGGATTACAGGCATGCACACTGGCCAGGGAAGATAATTATAATAAGATGTATACAGATGATGGGTAGAACTTGAGATCTGGGTTGAATTGTTTTTCCTTATGAAGATTTAAAGGTGTCAGAAGAAAGCTTTAGTCTTTTGGGCTAAAACTCAGAAAATTGGTTTCTTTAGTTGATAACTTGCAAGGCCAAATGCTCAGTTAACAACAGCAAACAAAATTGTGATTATTTTAAATGCACCTAATAAAATGATTGTAATGAAACTGAAACTTGGTAGCTGGAGAAAGAAAGTTGATTGCGGAAGAACTTTGTGTCATTTGAGGCTTTTAGTTCATTTGCAAGTGCTGAAACTAACAACTTTGGTTGAAAAGTAGCAGTGGTTATCTATCCTTTGATGTGGATTGCACCTGACTGAGCAGCACTGGAAAGTGGAGTGTTCTCCCTTGTTCCTTTGGTAGCCTTCAGGATCTGGGAAAATCAGAATGCATGTCCATTGGTAATACTGGAAGTGAGAGGAGTAGGCAAAGAGAATGACAAGTAGGTATATAGAATTCCAGTTTAAGAGATAAAGACACCTGAGCAGAAATAAATACACCACATGCAAGACAGTGAACAGGGCACCGTGGTAAGAAGTAAAGACTCATTTGTTTTTAGTAGATTCCACTGAGCATTTCTGCTGTTTTTGAACTATAAACCTCTAAAATAGTAAAAGCTTCTTTATAGGATGCAGACACTACATTGGCTAAAATAGACAATAGGTAAATTAAGGAAGAAAGAGGCAAATTAGTGAGTAAACTTTGTTGCCACTTCCAACTCTAACTCAGAACTTTTGGAATTCTACACCTATCTCAACATTTTTCAAACAAGGCAAAAAACCATTTAGTGTCATGATTATCACCAAGGAAATGGAGAGGGAGAGAGAGGGAAAGAAGTAGAGAACTGACCAAGCATGTCAGAGGTAAGTAATGTTTTATAAAATGATTCTTTCCATTTCCCATACATGTGCACATAAATACACACGATATATATGTGTGTGTGTGTGTGTGTGTGTGTGTGTGTGTGTGTGTAAAGTGTACTGAGTTGTGATGGGATATGTATTTTTACTATTGGTCTTGGTGAAAAAAATTTTAAAACTACTGCATAGCTAATGAAGTTTATGGATCTTTTCGACTCCAGAAATTTGTTCCTCTGGAAAAATTGGTGTTTGATATTCAGATCTTGAAAGGAAATTTTGAATGAAAGTTTTGAATGGAGAGGATCATTTTGCAAATAACCTCCCTCTTCATCTGTCCCCTTCCCTCATTAAGGCAGGCACAGACTTCCATAGACTTTTATCTAAGTAACAGCAAATTACTGGAGAAATCAGACCTAGAATTTGTATATTGTTGCTTGTGATAACTCTGTAATCCCAGGTTATGTTTATAGTCCTTCAGTATAGAGGCCAAAGAATTCCTAGGTGCATTCAAAGCAACATAAAAACAACAAACAAAAGGTAGCAAAAGAATACTCTATTTTGTTTGCATTTTGTCACTAAAGTCTCTACTGAGATTACATGCTAACTTGACTAACGTTTTCATAGGTTAGTTATTACAAAGCCACCAACACAATCCAAGAGCCACTGGTCTCAAATTATATGAGTTACCTGACAACAGTGTAGATTCCTAGACCCCCTTTCCAACATACTGAATTGAAATCTTATGATTTGACCTGGGAATCCATGTTTCAATTAGCTTCTCAAGTTATTCTTACACTACAGTTGAAGAATTCTAGACCAGGCCTTTTTGACAAATATACACTGAATGCTGATACAGTCATCCCTGATTCCAGGATCTCCTATAGATACCCAAATCTGGGGATGCTTAAGTCCATTTTTAAAACAGCATAGTATTTTCATATAACCTACATGCATCCTTTGTGTATTTTAAATTCGTCTCTAGTTTACTTCTAGTACCTAACACCATGTAAATGCTATGAACACAATCATTATGTGGTATTTTTTAGGGAATAATAACAAGTTAAAAAGATTCACAAGTTTAATGCAGATGTAACTTTTTTTCCCTTATATTTTTTCATCTGTGGTTGATTGAATCTGTGGAGGTGGAACTTGTGGATAAAAAGGGACGATTGTACTTAGAATTTGATAATGTATATCTATAATATCCTGATGACTTTAACACACTTTCAAAGCAGGAACACAGTTCTGTAGGCGAAACTCCTTCCCCATAGATGTCAACTTGTGCTTCATTTCTTAATTCCAGGTTTGCTGGGCCCTGGAGGTTCCTTTCACATTCTTTCTTTTCCTTAGTTGCAGGGGGCCTGAAGGGTGATTAAAAACTGTTCACATAGGATACCTAGAAAAACATCTCATCCATCTTCCCATGCGTCACTCTAGGCAGCTTCCCTGAAAGATTAAAATAAAATCCCTAACACCACATCCCCAAAGAGAACCCCATCTAGGGAACCTGTCCTAAGCCAAAGTCCTGCAAACCACACACGCCCTTTCACAGTTATGTCAATGATTGTACAAGCATACCTTGTAATTATTAACGGCAAGAGAGGCCAGAAAATTCTGGGACCTTCAGACAGGAACCCACTTCTTTTTTCCATAGCCCTCAATCAAATTTAATATGTGTGCAGATTCTTTACCCCAAATGTGTTTTATAGTTTTCCCACCCTCAGTCCTTTTGGGTTCAATTTCTGTGCTATTTCCCTCACCACGTCTTGCAGCTGCTGCTTAAACTCACGGAAATGCAGTTAACTTGTTCTTTGTATCTCCCAAATGACTATTGGGGATGAATTAAGTATGCTCAGTAGCTGGACATAGTGACTGGGCTACGTTAGTTTAGCCATCCCTTTCTGCCAGGGCATTAGCATGTCCGGTACCAAGAACTAGTCAGGCTCAAGGAGGCAAAATTGAGGGAAATCCCCAAGGTTTGTCGTGAGGTCACAGCAAAGTAAGGTTGACTTCCTTACTTTGAAAGAGCTACAAGGTGCCAAAGACCTGTTAAGAGTTATTGCTGAGCCAGATGCGGCAGTGCACGCCTATAATCCCAGTGGCTTGGGAGGCTGAGGCAGGAAGATCTCGAGTTCAAAACCAGCCTCAGCAAAAGTGAGGTGCTAAGCAACTCATTGAGACCCTGTCTCTAAATAAAATACAAAATAGGAATGGGGATGTGGCTCAGTGACCCAGTGCCCCTGAGTTTAGTCCCTGGTAACCTACCTCCAAAAAAGGAGTTGTTGCTGAACTCTGGGTCTGAGTTACTCATTCTCATGGCATCCTGTCATTGCCAGCTCACTCTCAAACAGGACCACACCCCCTGCCCTCTAAGCTGGTGGTCTTGGCTACCCATTTCTGTTGTCTTCTGTATTTGTCTTTCTGTATTCTAGAATCACTGGGAGCTTGTAAGAGACCCAACAACCCAATCGCTGTCATCATCGCAGCAGTCTGCCTTCCGAGCAGTTTTTTTTTCTTTTTTCAATAAAAGTGAAGAATTCCAGGTTTAAGAATACAAGAATCAAATGAGTCATTCTATAAACTATCATGTAGCACCTGGAGATAATTTTCAGTGTAGCTTTGTTAATAACTATACTAATTCTGAAGTATTAGGTAAGAATTAATAGAGGCAATAGAATAAGTTTGCCAGGTCAGAATGAATTCTAGCCACAAGTCTATAAATTTTTACTCAACAGTGGAAAAGTAGTCTGAAAATATGCCATAATCTTCAAGGTTGCTTTTAAGCAGACTTTTTGTTTTTGTGGCCAGTATACCTTTATTTTATTTATTTATTATTATGTGGTACTGAGGATCGAACCTAGGGCATCACACGTCAGGCAAGCGCTCTGCCACTGAGCTACAGTCCCAGCCCTTGTCTTTGTTTTCTAAGCATGAAATTGTGTTGTCCCCACTGAAAATCTCTCTTTTTTTCCACCTTTTCATTCCCACTTCTATTCTCTAGAATATGAAACAAAATAATTTTGAATAATCTGATTTACGTCTTTATTTTTTTTTTTTTTATTATAAAATTGTAAACAAATGGGATACATGTTGTTTCTCTGTCTGTACATGGCGTAAAGGCATACCATTTGTGTAATCATAAATTTACATAGGGTAATGTTGTTTGATTCATTCTGCCATTTTTTCCCTTCCCCCCCTCCCCTCCCACCCTACCCCTCCATCTATACAGTCCTTCCTTCCTCTATTCCTGCCCCCCTCCCTAAACCCAACTCCAACCCCAACACTAACCCTTCCCACCCCCCATTATGTGTCATCATCCACTTATTAGCGATATCATTCTTCCTTTGGTTTTTTGAGATTGGCTTATCTCACTTAGCATGATATTCTCCAATTTCATCCATTTGCCTGCAAATGCCATAATTTTATCGTTCTTCATTGTGGAGTAATATTCCATTGTATATATATACCACATTTTCTTTATCCATTCATCAATTGAAGGACATCTAGGTTGGTTCCACAATCTGGCTATTGTGAACTGAGCAGCTATGAACATTGATGTGGCTGTATCTCTGTAATATGCTGATTTTAAGTCCTTTGGGTATAGGCCAAGGAGTGGGATAGCTGGGTCAAATGGTGTTTCCATTCCAAGTTTTCTAAGGAGTCTCCACACTGCTTTCCAGAGTGGCTGCACTAATTTGCAGCCCCACCAGCAATTTAAGAGTGTACCTTTCTCCCCACATCCTCGCCAACACCTGTTGTTGGTTGTATTCTTGATAATTGCCATTCTAATTGGGGTGAGATGGAATCTTAGGGTGGTTTTGATTTGCATTTCTCTTATTACTAGAGATGTTGAACATTTTTCCATATGTTTGTTGATTGCTTGTATATCTTCTTCTGTGAAGTGTCTATTCATTTCCTTAGCCCATTTGTCGATTGGATTATTTACATTCTTGGTGTAGAGTTTTTTGAGTTCTTTATAGATTCTGGAGATTAGCGCTCTATCTGAAGTATGATTGGCAAAGATTTTCTCCCACTCTGTAGGCTCTTTCTTTGCATTGCTGATAGTTTCCTTTGCTGAGAGAAAGCTTTTTAATTTGAATCTATCCCAGTTATTAATTCTTGCTTTTATTTCTTGTGCTATGGGAGTCCTGTTGAGGAAGTCTGGTCCTAAGCCGACATGTTGAAGCTCTGGACCTACTTTTTCTTCTATAAGATGCAAGGTCTCTGGTCTGATTCCGAGATCCTTAATCCATTTTGAGTTTAGTTTCGTGCATGGTGAGAGATATGGGTTTAGTTTCATTCTGTTGCATATGGATTTCCAATTCTCCCAGCACCATTTGTTGAAGAGGCTATCTTTTCTCCATTGCATATTGTTGGAACCTTTGTCTAGTATGAGAAAATTGTATTTATTTGGGTTTGTGTCCGTGTCCTCTATTCTGTACCATTGATCCACCTTTCTATTTTGGTACCAATACCATGCCGTTTTTGTTACTATTGCTTTGTAGTAGAGTTGAAGATCTGGTATTGCGATACCCCCTGCTTCGCTCTTGCTACTGAGGATTGCTTTAGCTATTCTAGGTTTTTTATTCTTCCAGATGAATTTCATAATTGCTTGCTCTATTTCTGTAAGGTACATCAGTGGGATTTTCATTGGAATTGCATTGAATCTGTATAGCACTTTTGGTAGTATGGCCATTTTGACAATATTAATTCTTCCTATCCAAGAACATGGGAGATCTTTCCATCTTCTAAGGTTTTCTTGAATTTCTTTCTTTAGTGTTCTGTAGTTCTCATTGTAGAGGTCTTTCACCTCTTTTGTGAGATTGATTCCCAAGTATTTTATTTTCTTCGATGCTATTGTGAATGGGGTAGTTTTCCTAATTTCTCTTTCTGAAGATTCATCACTTATGTATAAAAATGCCTTCGATTTATGTGCATTGATCTTATATCCCGCTACTTTACTGAATTCACTTATGAGATCTAAAAGTTTTCTGGTGGAATTTCCTGGTTCCTCTAAGTATACCATCATATCATCAGCAAATAGGGATAGTTTGAGTTCTTCTTTTCCTATTCGTATCCCTTTAATTTCTTTGGTCTGTCTAATTGCTCTGGCTAGAGTTTCAAGGACGATATTGAATAGAAGTGGTGAAAGAGGGCATCCCTGCCTTGTTCCAGTTTTTAGAGGGAATGCTTTCAGTTTTTCACCATTTAGAATGATATTAGCAATGGGTTTAGCGTAGATGGCCTTTACAATGTTAAGGAATGTTCCCACTATCCCTATTTTTTCTAGTGTTTTGAGCATGAAGGGGTGCTGTATTTTATCAAATGCTTTTTCTGCATCAATCGAAATAATCATGTGATTCTTGACTTTAAGTCTATTGATATGGTGAATGACATTTATTGATTTTCTGATGTTGAACCAACCTTGCATCCCTGGGATGAAACCCACTTGATCATGGTGCACTATCTTTTTAATATGTTTTTGTATGCGATTTGCTAAAATTTTGTTTAGAATTTTTGCGTCGATGTTCATTAAGGATATTGGTCTGAAATTTTCTTTCCTCGATGTGTCTCTGTCTGGTTTAGGAATCAGGGTAATATTGGCTTCATAGAATGAGTTTGGGAGAGTTCCCTCCTCTTCTATTTTCTGGAATACTTTGAGAAGTATTGGAATGAGTTCTTCTTTAAAAGTTTTGTAGAACTCGGCTGAGAACCCATCTGGTCCTGGACTTTTCTTTGTTGGTAGGCTTTTGATGACTTCTTCTATTTCATTACTTGAAATTGGTCTATTTAAATTGTGTATGTCCTCCTCGTTCAGTTTAGGCAATTCATATGTCTCTAGAAACCTGTTGATGTCTTCGAAATTTTCTATTTTGTTGGAGTATAGATTTTCAAAATAGCTTCTAATTATGTTTTGTATTTCCGTCGTGTCTGTTGTGATATTTCCTTGTTCATTCCGAATTTTGGTGATTTGGGTTTTCTCTCGTCTTCTCTTTGTTAGTGTGGCTAAAGGTTTATCAATTTTGTTTATTTTTTCGAAGAACCAACTATTTATTTTGTCAATTTTTTGTATTGTTTCTTTCGTTTCAATTTCGTTGATTTCAGCTCTCAGTTTAACTATTTCCTGTCTTCTACTACTTTTGGTGTTGGTCTGTTCTTCTTTTTCTAGGGCTTTGAGTTGTAGTGTTAGGTCATTTATTTTTTGAGTTTTACTTCTTTTATTAAATGCGCTCCATGAAATAAATCTTCCTCTAAGTACCGCTTTCATAGTGTCCCAGAGATTTTGATATGATGTTTCTTTGTTCTCGTTTACCTCTAAGAATTTTTTAATTTCCTTCCTAATATCTTCTGTTATCCATTCATCATATAATAGCATATTGTTTAATCTCCAGGTGTTGGAGTAGTTTCTGTTTTTTACTCTTTCATTAATTTGTAACTTCAATCCATTATGATCTGATAGAATACAAGGTAGTGTCTCTATCTTCTTGTATTTGCTGACATTAGCTTTGTGGCATAATATGTGGTCTATTTTAGAGAAGGATCCATGTGCTGCTGAGAAGAAAGTGTATTCGCTCTTGGTTGGATGGTATATTCTATAAATGTCTGTTAAGTCTAAATTATTGATTGTGTTATTGAGATCTATGGTTTCTTTGTTCAATTTTTGTTTGGAAGATCTGTCCAGTGGTGAAAGAGGCGTGTTAAAATCACCTAGTATTATTGTGTTATGGTCTATTTGGTTTCTAAAATTGAGAAGGATTTGTTTAACATACATGGATGAGCCACTGTTTGGGGCATAGATGTTTATGATTGTTATATCTTGCTGATTTATGCTTCCCTTAAGCAGTATGAAATGTCCTTCTTTATCCCTTCTGACTAACTTTGGCTTGAAGTCCACATTATCTGAAATGAGGATGGATACTCCAGCTTTTTTGCTGAGCCCATGTGCATGGTATGTTTTTCCCCATCCTTTCACCTTTAGTCTATGGGTATCTCTTTCTATGAGGTGAGTCTCTTGCAGGCAACATATTGTTGGATCTTTCTTTTTAATCCAATCTGCCAGTCTATGTCTTTTGATTGATGAATTCAGGCCATTAACATTCAGGGTTATTATTGAGATATGATTTGTATTCCCAGTCATTTGGTTCATATTTAAAATTTTTGACACATCTTGGTTCCTCCTTTATTTGACAGTTCCTTTAGGATAATTCCTCCCTTTGCTGATTTGCTTCTTTGTTTTTTATCTCTTCCTCATGAAATATTTTGCTGAGAATGTTCTGTAATGCTGGCTTTCTTTTTGTAAATTCTTTTAGCTTTTGTTTATCGTGGAATGATCTTATTTCATCGTCAAATTTGAAGGTAAGTTTTGCTGGGTATAAGATTCTTGGTTGGCATCCATTTTCTTTCAGAGCTTGAAAAATGTTGTTCCAGGCCCTTCTAGCTTTTAGGGTCTGGATTGAAAAATCTGCTGATATCCGTATTGGCTTCCCCCTGAATGTAATTTGGTTCTTTTCTCTCACAGCCTTTAAAATTCTGTCTTTATTTTGTATGTTAGGTATTTTCATTATAATGTGCCTTGGTGTGGGTCTGTTGTAATTTTGTGTATTTGGAGTCCTATAAGCCTCTTGGACTTGATTTTCCATTTCATTCTTCAGATTTGGGAAATTTTCTGATATTATTTCTTCAAATAGATTGTTCATTCCTTTGGTTTGTTTCTCTAAGCCTTCCTCAATCCCAATAATTCTCAAATTTGGCCTTTTCATGATATCCCATAGTTCTTGGAGATTCTGTTCATGATTTCTCACCATCTTCTCTGTTTGTTCAACTTTGTTTTTGAGGTTAAATATTTTGTCTTCAATATCTGAAGTTCTGTCTTCCAGCTGTTCTATCCTATTGGTTATGCTTTCTATGGAGTTCTTAATTTGGTTTATTGTTTCCTTCATTTCAAGGATTTCTGTTTGGTTTTTTTTCAATATCTCTAACTCTTTATTGAAATGATCTTTTGCTTCCTGAATTTGCTCTGTTAACTGTCGATTGGTGCGATCGTTCAATGCCTGCATTTGCTCTTTCATCTCATCGTTTGCTTCCCTAATCATTTTAATTATGTACATTCTGAACTCCCTTTCTGTCATTTCTTCTGCCATGCTGTCGTTGGATTTTATTGATGTAACATCTAGATTTGTTTGGGGCATTTTCTTCCCTTGTTTTCTCATATTGTTCAGGGATCAGTGGGTCATTAAAATATTGCAGATTTCCTCTATCAACTTATAATGTCCCTGAAGATTGCTAGTATATCCCCTCTTATCCTTCAGTAGCCTGAAGTCTTGGAGGAGGTTGATAATGCAGAGCTCCACGAAGAAGCTGCCTCTCTAGGTGTGGTAACCCTCAGGTGGCGTATATTCCCTGCTAGTGGGCGGAGGTGCCTCCACTTGTTGACCAATGGTCATCCAATGGGGAAGTAGACTGTGGGCTGAGGCAAGGCCTGTTTGTGCCTGTGTCTCTGGCTTTACCGTCCCACGCTCCTCCTCCAGGCAGGCCACCAGTGTTCAGGAGCGGTTGCTTTTAGTCCAATCAGCTCACCACTCGCCTCCTCCTCTGGCAACCGCCTGTGGTTCTGATGCAGTCACTCCCAGGCTAAGCGTCCCACCGCTCTCCTCCTCCAGGCAGGTCACCAGTGTTCTGGAGCAGCTGCTCCGAGTTCAAACAGCTCGTCACAGCAGTTCCTCCTTTGGCAACCGCCCGCAGCTCTGATGCAGTCACTCCTAGGTCAAGAAACACGCCGCGCTCCTCCTCCTCCTCCGGGCAACCTCCTGGCACTCAGGAGCGCTCGCTCTGGGTTCAAACAGTTTACCACGCAGCTCCTCTTCTGGCAACCGCCTGTGGTTCTGATGCAGTCACTCCCAGACCAAGCGTCCTGCCGGGCCTCTCCTCCTCCTCCGGGCAACCCCCCGGTGTTCGGAAGCGCCCACTCTGAGTTCAAACAGCTCACCACGCAGCTCCTCCTCTGGCAACCGCCCGTGGCTCTGATGCAGTCACTCCTAGACCCAAGCGACCCGCTGGGCCTCTCCTCCTCCTCCGGGCAACCCCCCGGTGTTCGGAAGCGGTCACTCTGGGTCCAAACAGCTCGCTACGCAGCTCCTCCCCAGGCAGCCACCCGGAGCCCCAGCGGCTGCTCGAGTCCAAGCGCTATGCTGAGCCGCCTCCTCTACGATGATCCCAGTTGTCCGTGTTTACCGCTCCAGCGGGGGGAGGGGCGTCTCGCCGAGCGACTCCACTTCACAAATTCCCTGCGTTCCGGGGCTACCGCCCCATCCGGGACGCCTCCCCAACAGGAGAGACTCACCCGGCAGCTTTGAGTTGGTCCCAAGTCTCTCACTATCTCCTCTTTTGAATCTTGCGTCCTGGAGCAGCGTGAAATGCAGCCGCCCTCTAGTCCGCCATCTTGGCCCGCCCTCTGATTTACGTCTTTAGATGTTAAAGTTTTTTTAAGCTTTAACCATTTTTAAAGTAAATGTTTATCAGAAATCCTGAATTTGAAGTCATATATGTGGAATTCAAATCCCAGACCATTGAACTTTGATCACATTACTTAACCTATTTAAACCTTGGTTTCCTTGTTGTAAAGCGAAGAAAATAATGTTTATTTAAGGTAGATATGGCTAGTTACTTTCCCAATATTCACGCTAGCTTTATTCCTTTATAACAGAATTCTGATTTCAGCAATAATCCTGGCCAAAGCAAAACAGAAAACAAAGACTTTAGTTTCCCAGGTCCCCTGTAGATAGAGGTTGCTATGTGACACCCTCCCTGCTGAGATGTGGAAGTCACAGAAGTCAGGAGGTGGTAGTGTAAACACACCTACAACCCTGGCAGAACCAGCCTTTTGCCTTTGTTCTTCACCTCCTTCCATCCTGGAAGTTGCTGACAATGCCAAGAAGGAAAACAGCGATCTTATTATGTCTCTAAAGATGAGGGCCACAGGTAAGGATGAAAGCAGAAAGAGGCGTCTGAGTCTCTGTCTTGGCCCTAGATTGCCCAGCTTCAGACCAGTTCTCATATCTGGAAAATAAACACCCTGTTTGATCAAGCTACTCCAGGGGACTTTTGTAAAGTCCAGCTGAAAACAATCCCTCATTGATACACTGCTTCATAGAACTGGTGTGAAAACTGAAGAACACCTACTGTTAAATTATGGGGATTCACATATGCCTGAAGCATGATACTTAACATATTTCATTTGAAGCAAATATGTTATATTTCTCTTTAGATTATAAAAGAGAGCCCTGGAAAATTTTAACTTCCTGAATCCCAGAGGGCCTGGTTGTAAACATGCAGAGTAAATCTATTAAAATTATTTTAAAGTAGGCAGGGATAAAAATGATGAAGTATTTTATTTTTGCCATAGAATGTGGTGCCCTACATATGGCCTATTGCTATGTTTTAAGGGATGGGAATGTTGGATTTTTTGCTTAGCTTCCTGTTTGTTGCAGTGTGCCTCCCAGAACCCACATTATAGAAGCATAGATGCATGGATGCATAGTGTCCCTAGTGCAGTTGGGGTCCTGGGTGTGATTTGCATTTGGCTAATCACACACACTAGTATGAGATTTAGAAAATGGAGGTTAGGGAGAGTCCACGCTCTTGCTCTAACTGCTGTGTCTGCTGCTTTCTGTTTTCCTACAACAACATCAGCAAAGATCCCAGGCAACAGCTTTGTGGGTTTTGAGAGGCAGGTCTCCCTGCATCCACTCTGTAAGCAGAGACTGTTACTTGTCTGACCAGAAACTGGCAGCACTAGTGGCTTCCTGACTGAGAAAGTGCTTCTATTGTCACTGAGTCCTAATAATTCGTGTTTCAAAGGGGCAGCTTCTTTCATGGACTTGGTTCTGGGTATGACTTTGGTAGATTTTCCTGTAACCTAGAACTTGTTTCTGTTCTTTAGTGCCCTTTCTACCTAGTATCTGTTTCTTGCTTCTCCCAGCTAGACTATAATCCACTGAATTCTTGAATCTCTCCCTTCTTCCATTGGGAAGAGGGGGTTCTAAGAGGGGGCAATGGAATCCAGAGCTTTGGAGTTTCTATTAGAGCTATTTACTAAATATTTCTGGCTTTAAGAGATGCGTGCTCTTCTTCTAGAAGCAGTGACCATAGAAGCAGATGTTGAGGTAAAGACTGTTTTGGGTGCCCTTGAGGGATCGCAAAAGACCCCTTCAATGACATGAAACACAAGGGAAAATAAACCTTTTATTTAAGTTGTTGAGATTTGCAGATGTTTGTTACCACAGATTTATGTGTCTTGCCCCAAAATGGCATAGAACTTAGAACTTAAGTGGGTTACTGCTTTAATATAAGATATAATACGTGGGTTTGACTTAACTACTGGACCAGTGAGAATCAGGGAACTATTACTGAAGATTGGAACAATGGAAATACATGTTTTCTCATAGTGAAACATTTGATAAAATTGTCTGCAGTAAATTGTAAGGCAAATGGCATACTTAACTTCAGGGAAGAGGTTTTAAAAAGATGATTATTACTGTTTTTTGGCAGTTACTAGTTGCACTTGACAATATATTATAAGAAAGAGATGTTCACAGAAGAATTTGTACAGACAAATAAGAGACTAGAGAGTTTGCAGAGGGATTTATAACTCTAATAGAAGCTCTGCAACTCTGGATTCCATTGCAGAGAAGAGAATGGCCCCTTCCCAATGGAATAAGAGAAAGATTGAAGAATTTAATGGCTTATGGGAGAGCTGGAAGAACTAAAGAAGCAGACTCCATGTTGGAAAAGACAATTGCCTTTCAAACCAAACAATGAAAGATAAACCTGAGTTGGACATGGTAGCACACACCTGCAATCCCAGCTACTTGGGAGACTGAGGCAGGAGGATCACAAGTTTGAGACCATCCTGGACAACTCAGAGAGAACCCGTCTCAAAATAAGTTTGGGGATGTGGCTCAATGGTACAGCACTTGCCTAGCAAGACCCTGGGTCCCCAGTACCACTTTAATATACAAAGATAAAATTGCTGCTTTAAATAGCAAAGACTATTATGGATTAGGGTGTAGTGCCTTTTCACTGCTTTCAGTTGGACCAAATGACTCAAAAGGACTTAAATCAGTTCAGGGGGAGAAGTGTAGCTCTCATTGCTGGGCTCAGGGAACCCACCACTGGGGGGTGGGGCAGGGTAAGGGGAGAGAGAAAGAGATATTGATTGAGAACAGAGAGGCATTGGGGCAGGACAACAAAGAAATATGATAAAGAAAAATGTCTAGAAAGGGGTAGGTAAGAAGTTAACCACGTTTAAGTTTGTAAGACAGTTGTACTATGAATAAGAGCCTCCCATCTAGACATCTCTGAGATTTAAAATGGATCTTAGCCTCCCTACCATCTAAAGGAAGGAAACAAGTTGGGGAAGCTGCTTATCCTCAAAGGCAGACATTTCTTTAGTGCCTACATGAGACAAGCTAAATTAGGACCTTTCTCAAGGGAGTATCCAAAAATCATCAATGGACAAGGGGCTCCCCCTAGAAAATACACATGGGAACTATTCAGGGAACATTCCTCACCTTCAAAGTAGGGATTCTAAAATCTCTACCCAGTCTAATATTGGATTTGTTACAAGCCAATCACTGCTATATGTTGCCCATTTTTTCTGTTTTTGTTTGTGGTGGGTTGGGGGTTTTATGAATTGAACCCCAGGCCCCACACATACTCAGGAAGCACTCTACCGCTGAGCTACATCCCTAGCCTTTCTTATTTTTGATTTTGAGACAGGGTCTTATGAAGTTGCTCAGGCAGACCTTAAACTTGAATCCTCCTGCCTCAGCCTCATGAGTTGCTGGGATTATAGATGTGTACCACCACACCCAACCCATTCTTCCTGTTTTTAATGTGAGTGTTTATAAGTTATCCTGACTCTGTTATGCCACCAGATTCTGTGTGTGTGTGTGTGTGTGTGTGTGTGTGTGTGTGTGTGTGTGTTTGGAGGTGGTTAGGTCACTGGATCAAGGGAATATACACATAGATTGGTTGTAGAGGCTACTTGCACATTTCTGCCTGATATACAGATTACCACACATTGCTCAGAGATCTTTGACTTTGAAGTTGACATCATCACTGGAACTTTTGAGTTTTGTTCCCTGGGAAGAGGTCAAGTGGATGCAGTTTTGTATACGGGAAGGGGAAGGGAAGAAATACTCATGCCCAGAAGAGAAGACTGTGATAATCATTAGTACTCACTACATATATCTGCTTTGTACCTTCAGGATAAGATTACACTTCTCCCTTTTTAAAGTTAGGCATAATTATGTAACTTGCTTTGGCTAATTAAATATAAACAGAAGTGATGTGTCTCTTTTCTGAGCGTGACTTTTTTTATTTTGGTTTAAAAAAAAAACCACATATCATAAAATTCACCAGCTTAACCATTTTTAGGTACACTGCTCACTAGTGTCAAGTATGGTCCATTGTTGTGAAACAGATAACCAGAACTGTTTCATCTTGCAAAACTGAAGTTCTACACCCATCAAATAGCTCCTCTTTCCCTCCCTATCCCATTCCCTGATTACCACCATTCTGTCCACCTGGTAACCAACTCTGCCTCTATGAATTTGATTACTTTAAGTCCCGTAAGTGGAATCATACAGCATTTGTCTTTTTTTTTGTTGTTGTTGTTGTTAGCTTATTTCACAGCATAAATGTCCTTAAGTTCCATACATGTTGTAGCATGTCATAGGATTTTCTTCGTTTTTAAGGCTAAATAATATTCCATTTTTAAGGCTAAATAATTGTATGAATGTGCAGCATTTTATTTATCCATTCATTCATTAGTAGATGCTTGGGGTGATTCTACCTTTCAGCTATTATTAATAGTGCTGCTATACTGAGTACCATGCCAAAAACCAGCATATGATTCACTGTACTTCCTTTTTCCCTGCTGCCATGATCAGGGAAGCATATGTGCCAAGATGAGCTTTTTCCATTCTGTGTCTCTGAGTTATTAAAATGAGCAGAGCCCCCTGCTAACCCAAGCCAGACACAAAGAACCAGTGAGAAATATGTCTTTGTTGTTTTAAGCCACTGAGGTTTTGGGGTCCTTTTCTCTAGTGAAAATTATTAAGGTTTTCACTTTTGAAATCCAAAATTTGACTCTTCTAAAGTTTGCAGAAAAGAACTTTGATATGCCAGAGGATCCCATATTGGGGAAGGCTGCTATATTTGGGTCCTATGCTTCCCTTGTGTCTGTACCCACTCCCTGTCACACTTTTTTCTTGAGATTTTTTGGTGGACACATCTCTTTTTTCATTTCCTACCTGCTTGTCTTGTTTTCTATATACTTTGGGCTGTTGACACACGGCACCCTGTGTATTTGATAGAATCAGAAAAAACAGTGGTGATGTGGTGGTTCCATGGCCAATGAGGACAGCTTCCCCCTCATTCCTCTCACCCTCATCATGTACCTTCTTTATTCAGAGTGCCAAAAACACCTTCATTCTTTGTATGTGCATTTTGGAGGATAAAAGAGAAAGAAATGCCCCCTCCCTTTAATATAGCTTCCAAAAGCTGCATCTATCACTTATATTTACATCCTGTAATAGAATTTAGTCATACCAAAGGAAGCTGGAAAACATGGTCTTTATTCTAGGTAGTGGTTATCCCAGTTTTTGATAAATAACTTGAAGATTCTTCTTTTAAAAAAGAGCAGAATTGATATTGAAGTATAACTAGCTATGGTGTGCAGAATAATTATCCCCAAAAGATGGACACCCTAATTCCTAGAATATTAATGTGAAAAAGAATTTTTGCAGATGTGATTAAAGCAAAGGCCCTGAGATGCAAAGATGATCCTGGGTTATCCAGAAAGGCCATTTTTGTCACATGAGTCCTTAAAAGCAAATAATTTTTCCCAGCTGTGGTCAGAGGAAGATATGACTGCAGAAAGAGGCTCAGAGATATTTCATGTGAGAAGAACTCAATTTACCTGCCAGCTTTGTAAGGAAGAAAGAAGACCATGAGCCAAGGAATGTAGGTGACTTTTAGAAACTGAAGAGGCAAGGAAATACATTTTCCCCTAAGATCTCCCAAAAGAGACACAGTCTAGCCAACACCTTAATTTTAGTCCAGTGAGATCCGTGTTGAACTTCTGACCTGCAGAAGGGAAAGATAATATGCTTTTGTTGTTTTAAACTACATTTAAGGTAATTTGTTATGGCAGCAATAGAAAATTAATGCATTAGAAGTTCCAGCCATAGTGTCCTACTTGGCCACTCAAATATCTGCACACTCTTCTTTTTACACAAATTACAGACTCACCTTCTGTTCAATGGAGAAACTCCTCAAATCTCATCCATTTCTTCCAGTTAAGAGTGTCCAGCTCAAAGTCCAAGACCTCCAGGAAATATCTAGACTTTTCCTTCAGGTCTGGATGTAGCCAAGTTATCTGCTCCCCAGACACTTAACATATTGCAATGAGGTAGTGAACCCTCATTCTCTAGTACAAGGTTCCTTGATTGATGGACATCTGTCAGGCTCATCTAACAGCATTGATTGCAGGTTCTCCAGGAGAACTTCCCATGTCCACTTTCCTATATACCCCTGACACTGCCCTTTGGGAAATTCATTCTTATCCAGCATCTTCCAGGGCCATTCTGTGGGTATATTGAAGGGGTTCATCCTATTTGCTGCTGCAGAACTTTGGCATCATATTTCCTCTTGGTGTGAGCTTGAGTGTCCAACAAATTGCTTTGGAGGTTGAAAACAGTTTTGGATTTTCTAAGTTCATCGTTTCTTTGGCAATGTACTTCCCCCAAATATTCGGTATGCTGCTCATTGATTTATTGTCAGTTAATTCCACTTACAACTAACAATAGCCAGATCTTATCTAGACATAATTTTTAAACCTCAGGATTCTTTCAGATACTTGCCTCTATACTCTTTCTGTCTTTCCCTCTCCTGAAAGTGATGGCTTTCTTGAGGGCATATGAAACAATAGGCTTGGGTAGAAAGAAAATGCTTTCATTTCAATATTTTCTGCTGTATTGACTCTTATTTTCTGGCAGATAATTCTTAACAGAAACTGCTTTAAAAATCAAAATTTAGGGCCACAATCTTATCTCCAGCTGTGACTGTTGATTTAGAAAATACACCTTTCCAAGCCTTGAAAAACTCTACAATAGCAGACTTCTTGTCAAATTAGTTTGCAAGCCACAGGAAGTTAGCCTAGCCTAGTTATAATTTCTTTATTTTGGTGCTTTCTACCATTCTATTCTAACCTAAGGTTATCTATTCTTCATATAACTTTGCTAAAGGCAGCAAGAAACATCAATATACATCTATATTCTGATCTTTTCCTATCACTTCCCCTGTCTGTCAAGGTTTCTATGGCCATTTCACTGCCTGATATGGTTTGGCTATGGTTTGAGTGTCCTCCAAGGGTCTGTTGTGATTGAAGGCTTGGTCCCTAGGGTGGTGGTATTGAGAAGTGGTTGGACCTAGTGGGAGCTCCGTAGATTAGCTGGTAACAAGACCTCAGAGGGATTGTAGGACTCCAGTATCTCTTTGCTCCCTGTCGTCTGGAAATGTGATCACTTGCTCCAACATGCTTCTGCCATTGCCATCTGCCATTTGTCAGAAATACTCACCAGAACTGAGGTGTTGAAGGTGCCCTGCTTGTGAATCTCTAAAACTGTGAACTAAAGAAACCTCTTCTTCCTAAGTAGTCTGTGTCAGGTATTTCACTATAGTGACAAAAAGCTGATTAATATGCTGCCAAATATCTGCCTCAGAATAATAAGAATAATTTTTTCTAGTTGCTTATGTTTCAATGTCCAGCTACTTGTTGGTACAAGAACCCCTCATTTCAGGGAAAGTATCATGTATCAGAGCAAACGGCTTCAGAAAGATAAACACTCTGCCTGCCGAACTCCAGGCTGCTATTACTGTGCCTGTCACAGGGTCACAACAGAGGGAAATTAGAAACTAGACCACCACCTTAGATCTTTAATCTAGTCCAGCATTTTACACTAGTTTGACTAACTTCTCTTCTGGGATCAAAGAAAAAAGTCTCTAATGAGGCTTCACATCTGCTTTTGACCTTAAAATAAAACCATAAAATTTAAAGTTTGAAGTTAAGAATCAACTGACTTTACATAAGAGGATGTCAAAAAGTTTTAGCCCCACAATCTGAGAATCAGCATAGTTTCTAGGGTGGTGGCCTCTTTCTACAAAAGTCACTTTGGCTCCTTTTGCCTGTATGGAGATCCCCTTCAGAGTAAATTGCATAGTGGGTCAGTGTCTTCAGACTGGAGAAGTAATCCTTGCCTCAGATCCTTCTTTATTAAACCTGGAAAATACCCATATTCTGTTGATTTCCCCCCCCATCTAAATGGCACAATTAAAATAAATGGCACTCTGCTCCAGTGGGGACGTTGAAAGTTGTGATGGACAGCCACTCTCACTCTAACTAAAAGAAAATTGGACAAACTAAGAAAATCATGTTTAAAAAGAGAGATGATTGGATGAATAAGTCTAAAAGAATTAAAAATGCATATGAATATATAATAATGATTGCAATGTAATAAAATTTAAAACCACTTAAAGGTGTTATTTTTCTACTAAAAGTAAAGCTATTGAAATATTAAATTAATTTCTCAAAGATAATTTTTAGTAAACAACTTTAGACTTTGACATGAGAATTTAGTTTTTCAGGTATTGTTGACATTTTTCATCTTAGCACTTGACACATCTAATAATAAATTAAATACCTTTTGATGAGTTTAATAACAAAATGTACACTCTTTTTATTTAATTCTCATGCCCAACTCACATGCAATAACTTGAAGAAAAAATGTACAAAGCATCCATAAAGCCAACAGTAGTAGGTCATAACCATGTACAGGCCACTTCTTGAAATATGTTTGAGATTCAGCTATTGAGCAAAAGAAAAGTCCTCAATTCACTACGATCTATGCACCACAGTTTTGTGACATCTGGCATACATTTTATGTACCTTCCATGAATTCAGTATTAATGTTGCTCACATGACACTCCCGCCAAACCCAATTCCCATTGAGAGGAATTAAATATTAAAGAATGATATTTTATCAGACAGGATTGAAGGGACACATACTATTTTAATTTTAAGATTGTTTTAAACATCTCCATAGGAATAATTTTTGCCTCATTAGGTACAGTAGGGCCCCACTGAGAATGCATAATAGAAGTGAATGTAAATAATTGATAAGAAATATTAACGAAATGAATATTTTGAATATTTTCAAGAAAGATATATTTCCTATTCAATTGCATAATGTAAATTTTTTTATCTTCTTACAGTTAATTGTATATGTACAAAGAATAACTTCCTCCCTTCCTCCCCCTAAATTACCCTAATTTCATTATGGAAGCCAGTGACCCAGTGTTCATTTAAGAAAAATTCATTTTGGAGCATGCTTTCCCCAGGGACTTCAGGGATCATTTTGTGCTATAGTTCAACCTGGGATCCTTAAATAGTAACAAAAGTAATAATGAGTTCTTGTGAGCTATTTTTAATATTTCAAAATGCCTATACAAAATCAGACTCATGCTGGAGTTTTTTTTCATAACATGCCTCAGTCATATAGGTCTTTGTTCCATAAAAACAGTGCACCCCATTGTTGCTTCATTACCTGATGAAACTGACATCTCTTTCTAGCCCAATCACCTTTCCTGCCCTCTGCTTCCCACAGCCACCTTCTTTTGTTTACTACCATTTCTAATCCCTCATAGGGATGTCAGAATTTTTAACAAAACAATGACAAAAAGAAACAATTATTGCTCAGTAAATGAATTTTTCTAAATGTAATATTTTGCACAAAGTTCATTGTTAAAAGTTGTTAACAGAGAGCTTAGTAGTAAAAATGTTTCAACTGCTTATCTAGTTTAACTGTCTATGGAGGTATAAAGCAGTCAAGTGCATTTTCCAAGGTCATGCACCTCATTAATGATCAGGTAGGGTTAAATCCCAAATTTCTGACTAAAACCTGCCATGCTTTTCAGTACTTTAGTGCTGTCCTCAGCATGGGCAGCATGAAACTTTGCACTCAGTGGCATGAAGTCCATTTCCTGTGGGTGCAGGTTAGTAGCTGCCTTCATACCTCGAGGCCTCTGAGAACTACTTCTGCCTGCCTGCTTGTGAGCCAGGGTATTATCTTCAGAAGGCTGGGAGGCAAAACACTGGGCCAGCATTTCTGATAGACCCCAGAAGTAAGCCCATGTTGTCTGTGACTGCTGAATTGTACTGTTATAATTGTGGTTCACAATGATGTCCCTAAGGCACTGTAAGTTCCCAAGATGTGATCTGAAGTATTAAAGAGTAATTATACGTAGAGCAGTTTAACATTTATTACTTATGATATCATTCTAAGGTGACAATATAGCAACTCTTGGCCAAACACAATTTGTTTAATTGGACTTTAAAATAAGATTTCTGGAATACAATTTAAGGAAGACTCAAGGTCTGGAGTTATATTACTTGTTATTATAGTTTATACTTGTTATAATGGTTTTACTTTTGTCTCATCAAACCTTTCCTGACTATTATGGTCTCTCATTGACTGTTTTCTTCCTTGGACTCCCCAAGTTCTTTAAAACATAATTATCAATTATGCATTTGTTTTAAATTCATTGTAAATTCATTCACCAACTGTGTGCCAACTTGTGCTAGACAGTGGAGAAGTAGTGGGAAAAACTCTGAAGATTAGTGCCTGAAAGCATATAGGACAAATAAATATTAAATTACAACTGTAATTGGTGTTAATGAAGGGAAGGTATGACTAAAGGGAAGGCAGATTTGACAAAATTGGGATTAACAATGAAATTTAATTAAGTTGGGCATAATGAATTCCTTGAGAAAGCAATGATTAAGCCAAAGTCTGATGAAAAAATAATAGCTTTTAAGTTAAACAAAGAAGGCAGAGAGGAGGGTTCCAGACATATGAATAGCATGTGCAAAGTCCCTGGCATATGTTTGGTTCAGTGAAATGAAGCTGAAGGCTGCTGAGGTTTAGAGTGGGTTGGAAGATATCACAGGAGATGATGCTGGAGTAAGGACCAGAACACACATGATTTGTAAGCAGCACTGTGCATTTTGGCTTTATTCCAAGAATAGCTGAGATTATTGAAAGAAGTGGGTGGTCAGGTTTATGTTTTAAGGAATCATCAACAGCATTGTGAACAGCACTGAGAGGCAAGAAGGAGATATTGAGACTTATTAGGAGATTATTTTAGGAATAAGAGTAATAAAGCTGATTGTTTAGACCATGAACTCTCAACAGGTGTTTCATCACTCCCAATAGGGCAAAATTGGCTCATGGGCGAAGAGCAAAAAGAAATTTTAGCTATGACAATGGTCTGTGGTCCTCTAGAGCTCCTTTAACAGATAAAATCTTATTCCTTAGTATTTAATTTCACTCTCTTTTTTTCTTTCTTTCTTTCCCTTTCCTCTATGTGGTACTGGGGATTAAACCCAGGGCATTGTGCATGATAGACAAGTGCTCCATCACTGACCTGTACCTCCATCAAAGTCATATTGCCAGAGGTGGTTTGAGCATGGCTATGGCCTGCTACGAGCCACCTTGTGGAAGATCCTAGGTCTGACTCACTTGATAGCATAGCTGAGTGTCAGTTGCTGAGTTAGGGAAGAACTGGAAGAATAGCAGGAGCCCGTCATGTGCTTAATTGTTTTGTGTCATCTATTCATTGTGTGTAATTATGTACTTGTGTGATAGATTTAATGAAAGGGTCTTGGACATATTGACTTTTAGGTGCCTTTGGTAGACAGAATAATGACCCCTAAAAATATTCATATTAAGTCTCTGGAACCAGTGAATGAGAGATTTTGCACATCAAAGAGGAATTAAGTTTACAGGTGGAATTAAGATTGCTAATCAGCTGACCTTAAGATACTAAAGATAATGATTAGGAAAAGAATTCAGAAATATATAGTAAAAAATGGCATTAAAAGAGTCTATTTAATGTAAAAGTATACAGCATTGTTTGAATCTACTTTCTTGCTGAACAACACTGTATACTTACAAGACTCAATAAAAATCTATAAAACTCTCCACCTAATAACAGCAGAATACACATTCTTCTCAATTGCTTGTGGAATATTCATCAGGATAGACCATATGTTAGACCACTAAACAAGTCTCTAAAGTTAAAGAATTGAAATCATACAAACTATGTCCTTTCGACCACACTGACACTGAAAATGAGAAACAGAAGGAAATTTGGAAAATTCACACATATGAGGAAATTAGACAACATACATCTAAAGAATCAATTATTTAATAAAGAAACCACAAGGGAAATTATGAAATACTTTGGAATGAATGAAAGTGAAAACATAATATACCAGAACTTATGGGATACAACAAAGGAAGTGATCAGAGGAAAATTTATAGCTGTCAATACATCTGTATTAAAAAAAGAGGGATACCTCCGATAAATAACCTAAACTTCCATCTTAAGAAACAAGAAAAATGAAGCATAAACTCAACACAAAGCAAACAGATGTAAGTAATAAGGATTAGAGAAGAAATAAATAGTGTGGAGAACAGAAAAGTAATACAGAAAATCAATAAAACAAAAAGTTTGTTCTTTAAAGACAGCAATGAAATCAATAAAAATTTGACTAGACTAGATCATAATAAACAGAGTGAAGACCTGAATTACCTAAATTTAGGGAAGAAGTGGGGGTGGGCATTACTGCCAACCTTATAGAAATAAAAAAAGTATTTTAATGAAATACTATAATGTTATGCCAACTAACTAGGTTACCTAGATATAAAAGGTAGTTTCTTAGAAAGATACAAACAGTCCAATAGTGACTCAAGAAAAAATACAAAATCAGAATTGAGCCATTCTGATTCATTCAGTAAGGGAGCTGAATCACTAATCAAAAACCCTCTATCAAAGAGAAGCCTACGACCAAATGATTTGACTGGTGAGTTCTACCAAATACCCAGAGACAAATTGGCACCAATCCATCACAAACTCTTCTAAAAAATAGAACACTTCCTTATTAATTCTGTGAAGCCACTATTATCTTGATAAAAGGCAAAAAAAAAAAAATCACAGGAAAACTCCTTATTAATCTCTCTTATGAATCTTCAATAAAATTCTATTAAACAAAATCCAGTTACATATAAAAAGGATTATATACCACGATAAAGAGGGACTTATTCCAGGAATCCAAGGTTGGTTCAACATACAAAAATGAATCAGTGTAATATAGCATTTTATAGAACGAAAACCCCAAAAACAAAAACAAAAAAACAACTCCATATAATCATCTCAATAGATGCAGAAAAATCATTTGACCATATGCAAAACAATTTCTTGATGAAATACTCAACAAAGTAGGAGTACAAGAGAACTTCCTCAAACTAACAGAGTACCTATAAAAAAAAAAAAAAAACAAACAAACCCACAGCTCATACTTGTCATGAACATCTGAAAGCTTTTCCCTAAAATCAGGAATGCCAAAGATATCTGCTCTTACCACTGCTTTCAATAGGAAAAACAAAGGCATCTGGATTGGAAAAGAATAAGTAAAACTATCTCTATGTGCAAATTAGTCTCCTATGTTTAGAAAATTCTAAAAACCCCACAAAAAAGCTATTAGAGCTAATAAATTCAACAGTTTGCAAGATAAAAGATCAGAATAAAAAATAAGTTGTATTTATATATACTTCATGAGGAGTATATATAATCAAAAAATGAGATTAAGAAAATGATTTAATTTCTAGTAGCACCGTTACTCAGCTTTTCAGTGCTGTGACAAAAATACCTGTCTGAAACAACTTAGAGGAAGAAAGATTCATTTTGGCTCATAGTTTCGGAGGCTCAGTTCATGGTTGGCCAACTACTTTGCAGAAACATCTGGCAGAGGGTATGGCTGAGGAAAACTGCTCAGACATGGCAACTGGGAAGCAGAGAAGGGGCGGGGAGGGAGGAAGGAGCCAGGGGGAAAATAAATTCCTGTAGGGCATACCCCATTGACCTTGTTCTAACTAGGTCCCACCTCCCATAGTCCATTCAGCTATCAATGGATCAGTTCAGAGCCATCATGAATCAATTGTAGTCTTAAAGTCCCACCTCTGAACCTTGCATTGTGACCATGCTTTCAACACAGGAGCTTTTTGTGGTACACTCTAGATCCAAAGCCTAATAAGCATAAAAAAGAACAAATACTTAGGAATATACTTGACCAAAGTGCTACAAGAGTTACATACTGAAAACTGCAAGACATTACTGAAAGGAATGAAAGATGACCAAGATAAATGGAAAAGCATCTTGTGTTCTTGGATTGGAAGGTTTATGTTGCTAGTAATACTTTCCACCCCAAATTAATTACAGATAAAATGTAACTCCTATCAAAATTCCAACTATCTTTTTAGTTTATTCAGAAATGAACATGCTGATCCTAAAATTCATGTGGAATTGCAAGGATAGTCAAAATAATCTTGAAAAAGAAAAACAAAATTGGAGGGACTCACACTAATTTAAAACCCTGCTTCAAAGAAATGATAATCCGAACAGTGTTACACTGGCCTATGGTTAGACAAATAAATCCATACATATATGGTCAGTTGATTTTTTTATAATTTTTTAAAATTTGTGGTCAGTTAACTTTTGGCAAGGGTGACAAGACCATTTAATGAGGAAAAAATAGTTTTTTCCATAAATGGTGCTGGTGTAACTTGATATCCACATGCAAAAGAGTGAATTTGGACCCCTTCCTCACACCTATACAAAAATTAATTCCAAGTAGATTAAAGACTTAAATGTAAGAATTAAACCTATAATCCTTAGGAGAAGACTTTGGTATGAATTATTATTACCTTTGACTAGGCAAAACTTTCATAGATATGAAACCAAATGCCCAAGCAATCAAAAAAATAGATAAATTGGACTTCATCAAAATAAAGGCATTTGTGTGTTAAATGACACTATAAAAATGTGAAAAGATAACCCACACTATGGGAGAAAATATTTGCCCACTATGTATCTGAGAAGGATCTAGTATATAAGAATATAAAAAGAATTTTACAAATCACCAATAAAATATAAGACTCTTCATTAAAAAGGAACAAAGGTTTTGTTCCAAAGAAGATATATAAATGACCAATAAGCATATGAAAAGATGCTCAACGTTATTAGTCATTAGGGAAATGCAAATCAAAACCATAATGAGATACTACTACATAGCCTCTAGGATGACTGTAAAAATTTTAAAAATAAAGAAATAATGGCGTGGGGTGTAGCTTAGTGATAGTGTGAGGACCAGGTTCAATCCCCAGCATCTCAGAAAAAAAAAAGTCAAAATCAGTGTACTGAAAGAAGGAAATAAAATAGCAAGTGTTGGAAAGGATGTGGAGAAATTGCAATCCTCATATACTACTTGTAGGAAGGTAAAATGGCTCAACCACTTTTGAAAAATAGTTTGACAGTCCCTGAAGAGGGCTAAGCATAGTGTTATTGTATGATTCTACCCTGAGGTCCATACATAAGAGGATTGAAAACTTATATTCACACAAATGCTTATACATAGCAACATTATTCATAATAGCCCCAAAGTGGAAACAATCCATATGTCCATCAACTCATGAGTGGGTAAACATAGTATATCCATACAATGAAATATTATTCAGCAATCAAAAGAAATGCAGTACTGATACATACTACCTCATTGATGAACTGTGCAAACATTTTGCCAAGTGAAAGGAACCAGTCACAAAAGACCATTTATATTATTTCATGTATATGAAATATCAAAAATGAGCAAATTCACAATGATAGATAGTAGTTTCGTGGTTGTCAATGACTAGGAGAAGCAGAAATGGGGAATGACTGCTAATAGGTATGGGGTGTCTTTTGGGATGATGGAAATACTCTAGAATTAGAAAGTGGTGATACTTGTGAAACTCTGTAAATATACTAAGAACCACTGAATTTTATGCTTCAGAATGGTGAGCTTTATGGTGTATGATCACATCACAATTTTTTTTTTTTAAAAGCCATGAGCAGTGGCACATGCTTGTAATTCCAGTAGCTCTGGAGGCTGAGGCAGGATTGAAAGTTCGAAGCCAGTCTCAGCAGCTTAGCGAGGCACTAAGTGAGACACTGTCCCTAATTAAAAAGGGCTGGAGATGTGACTCAGTGGTTAAGACCCCTTGGGTTCAATCCCCAGTACCAAAAAAATAAAAAAAAAAAAAAAAGAGAAAAGAAAAAGTGAAGAGGGAGGCAGAAGAGAGAGAAAGAGATATAATGGAGATGGGAAAAGGGGATCATAACCCAAGAAATGCAAATGACTTGTAGAAACTAGAAAAAGCAGGGAAACAGATTTTTACCTTTGAGCCTCCAGAAAGGAAGTCAGTCCTATAAATATTTTGATTTTAGTCCACAGAGGCTGGCCCATGTCAAATTTCTAACTTACAGAAGCAGCTATAAGATAAAACATTTAATTTTTAAAAAATCACAAGTTAGTGATAATTTGTTATAGCAGTGATAGAAAACTAGTACAGTACCTTTGAGATATTCAAGTGAAATGTACCTGATTAAGTTCAGTATGAGACTCCAGATTTCAAAAGAGAGATTTGGGCTAGAATTTAACAGCAGTTTCTGGGGTCTTTTCCAACTAACTTATATATATGTGCATGAGATAATTAAATGTACTGGATATATACAGGCCTTTGAGTTTAGTTATTACTTATTATTTACATCTTTTACATAAGGGGCACAGAGAGAAGTTCAATATCTTCCCTGAGGCAAAGAAGTGGTAGTGTTTTGACTCAAGCGTAGGGAATCTGGCTACAGAGTTGGGGTTACTTCTGAGAAATAAATAGATCTGTGAATTATCATATGGAGGTACTGATGAAAGCAACCTGAAAACACCTGTTAGCAGCATAAGCACATTGGTCACATTTGCAAGAGCACTTTCGATGGAGTGATGGGTCAGAGGTGAGTGATGGCTGTGAGTGTAGCACAGTATGGCTTGAAGAGGGAGAGGCAGAACAGCATCATGGGGGTTGAGACCTGAGAGAAGTCGTCTTCAGTGGAAGACTGAGGATGTCTAAAAACTATTGTGAAATTCTAATAAGGGGGTGAATCTACAAGACTGCGAAAGAATAGGAGCGTCTATTTTGAGAAGAAGGGAAGGAGGGAGGGACCCATCCCACTGTGGAGAGACTTTACTTACATAAGGAAGGGCTAGTTTCTTTATTATATCAGAACAGAGAGAAAGGACTGGGTGTGGGCTGGCATATTGGCATCAGGATGGGAAGAGCATTTCTCAGGGCTTTTGTTTTTTCTCCTCTCCTGTAAGGAAGGAGTCAAGGTCACTCTGTGTGTCTGAGAGGGGCTGGGAGGGCAGGTGAAGAGAGCCGGGTGGCAGTGATGGAAGTTTGAGGAGCGTTGGAGGAGTCTTAGAATAATTATTTTGAAGACTGGTAGAATAAACTGACTTCGGGAAAACAGAAGTATTTCTGTCAGTCTCAAGGGTCCATTTAAGGATCTGTCTGGCTTACTATTATCATCTTCAGTTGTTTGCAAATTTTTACATGTGTCTGAGATTTCTCCTCACCTCAATGGTATTATAAAATTCTTTTTCTGATTTCCCCTCAATTTCAAGGATAGTGTTGAGAAATAGTTAAGCAATGTAAGCCTAACTAGGGTGTTCAACTAATCAGAATATCCCAGTTCCCAATATTTTTCAAAAAAGGAAATTTACTATAATATGTTTGTAAAAGACAAATAAACTGGACATTTCTTCCAAACCTTGATTTTTTTTATAGAAGTTTCCCACTGAAAGAACGAGTCAGTTATAGAGCATCTGTTTTAAAATTCAAAAGAAAAACAACAAAAGACTTCATCTCACAGAAGCTAGAAAAAAATTTCAACCTTCTCATTTTAATTTTGAGGTTAATAAACCTCCTAGTTTTATAAGTTTATAAATCCATTGCCAATGAAATAAACCCTTAAGCAGGAGTGCTGAGTAGTGTCAGAGTGAAATCTTTCTTTGAGGAAGTAGACAGTAAAATAAGACAGGAGGGATGTCTCTGGGCAGAGACAGGAGGACCCCTGCCAGACTCCTGTGCTGCCTGTTACAATCCACAAATATGTGTGTGGTTGCTGTTGAGGTTCTCTGAGGCCCTGTTCCATTCCAGGGGCTGATAAAAAAATGTGACCTTTAGCTACAAATGGAAATCTCAGAGTATATGAAGCATAGCAACCAGGAGAGAGACTCAAGGAAATCACCCAGCAACAATCAGAAAGTTAGAAATAGCAACACAGTAACCAAAACATAACCTAGACAAACTATGGAGCCAAGGAAAGAGGGAGCACATCCAGGCAGAGTGGAGATTCTCTTTGTGGGGTCAACTAAGCAATGTTACAAGACTTGTACTTGCTCACTCATATTTAGCAGGATGCTTACTGCATGCCAAGGCTTTACCAGAAGCTAGGAATTCTAAGTTGAATAAAAAATACACCATATCTTCAATGAAATAAGCCCCAGTGGCAAAGTGAAATAAATGCTAGGATAGGTGTCTGCAAAGTGCCATGGGAGTACAAAAGAGTTGGGGGAGTTCAGAGGTCTTTTGAGATGTCTTTGGGATATTCAAGTGGAAGCATTCTCTTGGCAATTGAATTTATAGACAGAAGTTGAAGCAGAAAATTTGAATGATGATAAAAGTACAGACATGTGTATAGGTAGTCTGAGCTGTGAGTTTGAAGAAAGTCATGAGGGCATATTGAAAGTGAGGGTAGAGTTCTGGGGAGCATTGATGTTTATAGGAGAAATTAGAAAGAGGAAGATGGACAGAAAGGTAGAGGTAAAGAAGGAAAGAGAAACAACAGAAATGGAAGGAGAGGAGAGCACCAAAGAGTGATCAGTGCTGCACAGCACTCCAAAGTATAAATTGAATTCAGAAAGGAGGTCATCAGGATCATTCCTCAGAACAACTTAGGAGCAGTGTTGGAAGGAAGTCTTGAAAACTGAGGACAATGTGAACGCTTTCGTGGTTTTATAAAGAAAATCTCACAAGCTTTGCATTTGAATAGCACACTCTGACACAGGCTTATAAGCAGCTATTCTAGTAATCATTCTGAACTCTATTTTGACTCTTGGAGCACTTTTTCCTCATTCAAATGAGGGTTCTATGATTAAATCAGGAGAGAGTGTGACGGAAACTGACCCTTCCAGCAGTTATCAGATGCAAGGTTCCTTTTTGGGGTCAGAGGGCACCTGGGATTGAAACCAGGGGTGGTTAACCAATTAGCCACATCCCCAGCCCTTTTTTTTTATTTTGAGACAGGCTCTCACTAAGTTGTCCAGGGCCTCATTAAGTTGCTGAGGCTAGCTTTGCACTTGTGATTCTCCTGCCTCAGGGTTTCCTTCCTGGCTGCTGGGTGGTGGTGGGGGAAACTCCTGGACCCATAAAACCTTTTAAAGGAGTTTTTGGTTTTTGTTTAGATCAAAACTCAAAGTAAGGTGTGAGTAAAGTAGCATTGCCTACTAAACTCAATGATTATCACTTTGATTTTATGGCCTCAGGAAGAACTTTCATTTCTCTTGCTTATAGATCTTCCAGACTTTGAAAAGCCTTGGGCCATTGACTGTCTGTGATCTACCTGAATACTTCTTTTAGCGTCTATTCCACTCTATTAGTCTGTTTCTGTTACTATAATGAAACACCTGAGACAGGCTACAGCTCACAGTTCTGGACTTCTAGGGTATAGCAGGAGCATCAGGTTGACTCCAGTAAGGACCTCGTGGCTGATGGTATCAGTGGTGGAGGTGCATGTAGGAGGAATTGCTCACTTTGTCAGACAGCAAGTCAGAGAGTAATTGGGGTCTAACAATCCCTTATGAGTTCAGATCCTTAATGACCTAAGGACCTCCTACTTGGCTCTACCTCTTAAAGGTCCCTATGACTTTCAGTACTGCTACCTTGGGAATTCCATTACATAAACCTCTGGAGGAAAACCATACCCAAACCATAGGACCCACCTTCACTTGCAAGCCTTGATCTCAGGAGCACCACCTACATCAGCTACCTGGCTTTCCATTTCCTAGGTCATCACCTCATTAATACCTCTTCTGCCAATCTCAGGGGATTCTCGAACTTCGACCTCTGTTCTTTTTTTTTCCCCTTGATCATAACAGGAAAAGCTCATGTGGCATCCACTTAAATCCAATCCTATGATGATTTTCTTCCAACCAGAAAAATGTACAATTTAAATCATTTCTATCAGCTGCTCATATTCCCATTTTATATCAGGTGAAACTGCATCATACTCCCTTCTTTGGTCAGAAAAATTAACTGTCAGTGATTCCATGTAGGTTTTGGATGATCACCTGAACCTAGTTGTGAACTGAATGTATTTGCACAAAATTTCTATGTTAATACTGTACCCCATAAATGTGATGGCATTAGGAAGTGGAGTCTTTGGGAGGTAACTGGAGTTAGATGAGGTCATGAGGGTGAGTTCCTTATGAATAGAATTAATATCTTTATTAGAGTTGTGAGAGAGCTTGCCTCCCCTGTTTTTTGCCTTAGGAGTTAATAATGAGAAGTTGGCAGTCTACAACACAGAAGAGGTTCCAAAATCAAATTCATGTATATTAGAACCCTGATCTTGGACTTTGAGCCTCCAGAACTGTGAGAAATAAATGTATATTGTTGATAAGTTATCCAGTGTATGGTAATTTGTTACAGCAGCCTGACCTAACATAAGCTTCATGCAGGAAGTGATGAGAATGTTGATTCTGTTTTTCTTTGACTTAATGTTTCTGCAGTTTTTGTACATTTTATTTCTATTTTAAAATTTATGTTGTTTGCATGTTAGTAAGGTCAGTCTGATATTTTAATGTCTAAGGAAATATATTAACTTTTATAAAACAGAATCCCAAAATTGTGTCTGTTAACTGAGGAACCTGTTTAAAGTTTTCTGCTATTTAAGGGCATATATCAATAACACTGAATTTTTATAGCACAGTTTTTGAGATGAGAAACTATTAAGAATTGGTCTTTTTAACCCACAGTCAGGCAGCTCCAGGCACCTTAATCATTTCTCTATGTTTCTTCATAACATAACCTAATACAAATTCAAATTTGGGGCTATACCTCAACCCATTTCTATTTCTTAAGCAACATATGAACAAAAACCATATTTACTTTAAATATCATAAGCTGCGTGTTCATGTTGACAAAATATTAAGATTAAATCATATAGCCTAAATGCCTATATTGTATTTGGTTTAAAATTTATTTAAATACTTTCTTGTTTCCTGGAGGTTTAAACTTTTAGTATGGAAAGACCATTCTGTGTTATACTCTAAATCTATCTATTAGATTTTAAAGTTCACCAAACAGTAATAGAATGCTAACGCCACCTTCATGTGATCTGGAATAAAAAGAACCTCAAACTGGAAGGTCATTGAACTCAAATCCTCTTGCTTTATGCTTCAGGAGCCCATGAAACAACTCCTGAAGCATAAAATTGTAATGGTTAATGTAAGTGTTGTACTATTAAAAAAGTCTGACTTTAATCCATTTGTCCTAACTGTAATCTCTGCTTCCATTATAACATATTTAACCCACTTCCAACTGGCAATCTTTCCAAGTTTTAGGGGATCCACGATATTCTTTCCAAGGTCAACTTAGTTGTATAATTGTGATATGTAGGGCTATTTTGGGGGGAACAAACCATCTTTCCATTCCCATTTTTCCAGTAATTAATATGACTTCTAGAAGAAAATAAATGAAAGGGACAGAAATGCCTGAGGAAAATTCCAAAGTAAATATATTAAGAAATGTTTTCTTATTAAGAAATTCAGAAAAAATTAGTTAGAAAGAGAAATTTAGTTAACTGTGGAAATGGTGATTTGTTGAAAGTAAGACAAACCTTCCTTAGAAGAAAGAAATGGTTGCATATGGATTTAAGATTTAGTAGAAACATTCACAAGGATAGAACTGTGAAAGTAATGTATCCAGTTTTAATTAAAAAAATAATTGTGCTAAAAAGCACACAGGTTCCAACCTATGGGAGAATACAGTCTCTCTAATGGTTTGGAAATGGAGTTCTCTATCAGAATTTAAAATCCTTAATCAATTACCAAAATTGAGAGGGAAAGGCCTTGGTGATGGACATTGTTAGTTGAGCCTTGTGGAGGAAACAACATGGTAAAATAAGAAGAGATTCCAAAGACATAAAAGGAGAAACAGAGAGGGTAAGCCTTTGCTTTCACACTGGTGACCTTGTCAGAGAGTGGTCTACAGAGAATGTGAGAGTGGTGGCAGAGATCAGTGGAAGAGCTCTTTTCTGTGATGCATGAGGGCTTGGGTTCCATTCCCAGCTCTGTGGAGAGAGGGAGGGAAGGTGAGAGCTGGAAATGACCTGGAGATACTTTGCTTCTATCACCTTATTTTCAGATGACAGAGTTGAGCCTCAGAGAAAATCTATTTGGTGGCAGGACTGGGATTTGAACCAAGAAACTCTGCTTTCAGTCTTGGGGAAAATTTTTAGACCATTTAACATCATCTAATGTGTTCTCATTATTTATTGCTAAGGTACTATTAAAAGTGATGCTGTGGAGGCATGTAAATACATACAGATGGACGTCATTATTAACGTCATCATTACTGTTGTTACTGGGCATTTGAAAAGAAAACTTTTGTATCCACCCCAGATGAAAGACTCAGATAATCTTGTAGAAGCCTGAAGACCAGATTCTAATCAAACCTTTAAAGTGACTGAATTACTTGTCCAGTTTCTGACCTCCAACTTCCTTGGTGGGAAATGACTTACCGATCCTCCTCAGTGAGATGTCTGACAGAGCATTCTTTTTTCCCCCCTCCACTGGATGTTGCTTGGAGAATCAAGGCTGGCACTCTTCTTTGCAAGCAAGAGGCAATAATGAGAGAGAGGGTTGATTGCTCCAAGTCCTTAGATTTTCCCCAGCCCGCCTTCTGTATGCCCATTAATATGTGTCCTCAGCAGAGCCTCTGAGGCAGACCACTGCCAAACATTGTGGCAGTACTCTAGTCAGCAGCACTGCCCAGCTCCCAGAGACCACAGTTAGTGGTGGCTCCTCTTTCATCCTGGTGACAGGACTTTCCTGGGGCTGCTCCAGCTGTCATCCAGGGCCTCTGCAGAGAGGCAGCTCTGCTGAAGTCTTCCAAGACCCAACCTCCAGCTCCATCAGCAGCAAGACAGCTCTCCATTATTCTTTTAAAGGCATTTTGTGTCCTGGTTCCTACTGAATCTAACTATATTTTCCAATATATGGACTTCAGAAGTTGGGATTGCTGCAGAATAAATGAATCAGTAACTAAATGAGGTATGTCTACAAGATGAATAAATCAATTAGTTGTTGTGCTATACATTTTGCACTGCACAAGTCTTTTGCCTATATTATCTCATTTAATCCTCACAGAAATACTATGAGGTTGGTTTTAATAATCACCGTGAAGAAACATGGTCTCTGAGAGATTAAGCAAATTGCTTAAGATCATGAAACTAGCAAATAAATAAACTGGTCTTCAAACCCAGGTTATCTAATCTCAAGGTCTGCAGTCATAATCATGACTTCTCTCACATGCATATTAATTATTTTTAATCAAGTATTTTTATGTGTTTTGGTTTAGAAGTTATATATTTAAGTGTTATATAATTCGTAGATTTTTGTTATTTTTTCTTTTTACTATTTTTCTACATTGAAAGTAACTAAACTACCAGATGATTGATATATGATACAACATTTTTTTTCTTTTTTAGTACCAGGGATTAATCCTAGGATTGGTTAACCACTGAGTCACATTCCCGATCCTTTTTTTTATTTTTAGACAGGGTCTCACTAAGTTTCATAGGTCCTTGCTAAGTTGCTGAGGCTGGCTTTGCACTTATGATCCTCCTGCCTAAGCCTCCTGAGTTGCTGGGATTACAGACCTGCATCACTGTGCTGATGTGATACAGTATTTTTAGAGTTCTGACGCCGTCCAGCGGAGTCAATTTGGCGCAGGAGACAAACGAATAGCGAGACTCTTGAATTCAGAACGATTTATTGTAGATTCAGGAAACCCGGGAATCGGAACCTCAAACCTGGAACCCTGGCGCTCGAGGAGAGTTGACTTATATCCCCTCCAGGAGGTGAAGGGTAGGGCTGACGCCAATTATGCGAAGATTAGGGAGCCAGCTGCCCAATCATGGTAAAGGTCAAAATGAGCAGGCACGATCAGGAGCACTCCAGAACACATGTGCATGCATTGTATGCGTGGACTTAATTGAATACGGCCAATGACAAATCACCTGAGTGTGCTTATGTTAATTAACCTCCTCACTGCTGATGTGACCAAAACAACTTCTGACTGGCTGCCAGGTGCCATCTTGGCGTAGTCCGCATGGCACAACCCCCAACAATTCCCCCTTCTTTATATGAAATGAAAAGGAAGCTGGCAGGGATTGTGTCTGTCTTAGGTCCCGGGAATCAACATCCTGTCCTTACCCATCATCAAAGGATACCAAGGCAGGGTTGGCAGGTTGGTACAGTGTTTTCCCGTGGTTACCCGTCTTTGACTACCGATCCAGCATACTAAGCCATTTACTGGGAGATTGTCCTGCTCCAAGGGTGGTCATGGCCTGTTTTATGATCACATTATAAGCCTGTTGACTGGCTTTGAGGCGTTTGTAGATGTAGAATAGAATTAACACAAGCATACCCAAGCTTATTAGTGTGGGACTTAAGAGTCCCCCAAATTTGGTTCCAAATTGTGTTAGTTTATCTAATGCTCCTGTGATAAGCCCTCCTGGTTTGACTTCCACCTTAGTGGTGTTCATGGCGAGGACCTGCCATAGAAGCCTTGTTACCAGCTCGTCGAATCCATCTGTCCATTGTTGTGTGATCTGTGAAAATAACTGTTTAGAGAAGTTCTCATTAAAAGTCACAAAAAGGAAAGCTAGGCACACAGGAGTATATGAAAAAACAATCATTTCACTCTCTACATATTTCAGTATCAACTCCATTAACCTTTTGATCAGTGCACTTTCCTTTACTTATTGACCCTTCTTTTACAAAAACCAGGGGGCTTATATCCGTACATGCCTTAGGTCCGCATAAGGACCAGATGGATAAGGGGTTGAAATTGCCTTTATATTCCAAATTTTCTATAAAATCTTTTTTACTTTAAGATGTGATATATATCTGATAAGGTAAATACCAAGGTCCAAAAGCCAGATTACTGGAGACCCTTTTATCAGGTCCTAGGTGCTGACAAGCCCCCCCATAACGGAGGCCAAGCAATAGGCTTTTTGAAGGACTGGCAATGGCCATACCAATGAATATGAAAATCAGTCTTATTATTAATAGCTTTGGGCATGTAACAGTAGGTAACCCTAATGTGAAATTAGTGGTAAGAATAGGAGAATATAAATTGAAAGAGTTAGTAAGGGGCAAAAGGCAAGGTCACACCTTTACTATCCCCCATAGGTAATGCACGGCTCCCCCATTAACATGGTGAGGGATCATCAACAACAGCAGTTGGAGGAACTTCCACATCTTCTTCTTGTTCTTGGTTTTCTATTGAGGAAGGCTTGACTAATCTTTCAGGCACCCAAATTGGCGATTGTGTGTCCTACGGGAAAAAAACGGACCCTTGGGTCCAGATTAATACCAGATCCAGGCCTTTCCATTGTCCTGATAGAATGTCCTTCCAGAGCACTTGAGGTAGATGTTTTTTATTAGGCTCTGAATGACAGTCAGCAGCCGATCGGCCCTCAGAATTGAGATTTTAAAAATTTAAAATGAACAAGACAACAGATAATTTGTCTTTTGGGGATCTGTATGATGCCCCTATTCCCCTTTTTGTTTATAAAGCATGTTTTTAAATGTTAAATGGGCACGCTCAACAATGCTCTGTCCAGTAGGATTATAGGGAATTCTTGTAATATGTTCCCCAAAGGTGTATTAATTAATTACCAATATTAATTAAATACCAATATTTAAAGGCCTGGGACAGATATCCAGGACCATTATGTTTTAATTTGGTTGGGGACCCCTAGGATGGAGAAAGTTAACCAATTGTTGGGCCGCTTCTAATTTGTCTTTTCAGAGGGGCCACTGAGGGATCCAGACAGGTTAATCAGATTTCCATGTTATTTTAATTGCTTCAGTGGCCCCTAATGAAAATCCAATCCCTTTTTATCTTGTTTTGGAGTAACTAAAATGGGTGAAATTGGTCCTTTACTATTTTTCCCAAGACCTTTTCCCCATATGTGTCCTTGGGCTAACATCACTTGATTAGCTTTTGGATTACTGTATGGGATCTCGGATGTGAGATGTAAATCCATCTGTTCCATGCTATCTCTCCCCCACAAGTTTATCGGGAGATGTTCGAGGACATAAGGTTGGATGGTACCACTATGACCTTCTTCATCCTTCCATTTTAATATGGCTGCACTTTTGTTAGGATTGGAAGCTATACCCAATCCCCTTAAAGTCTGATCTGCCTGTTGAAGTGGCCAGGCTTTGGGCCATTCTGTAATTTTGATAATACTTTTGTCAGCCCCAGTATCTAATAAGCCCTCAAAACTTTTGTCTTCTATCACTAACTTTGTCATAGGTCTATCTTTTAAATCCAATGTTAACATGACCATATTTTGGCCTGTAGAACCTAATCCTTTATTTCCCCTAATAATATTCTTTGATGGATATTGATCATGGCAGCTGGGTAAGACCAACAATTGTGCTATGCGATCACCCTGAGCTATTATTGCTACACCTCTTGGTGAAGAAGCAAGGATTTTTATTTCTCCTGTAAAATCAGGGTCTGTAACTCCAGGGACAATATTTAATCCTTTTAAAGCAGAAGAACTCCTCCCCAGAATTAGTCCCACTGTTTCTTTAGGTAATGAACCAACAACCGAAGTTGGTATTGGTTGTACTCCCATCTCTGGAGTTAATACTGCTCTGGCGGAGGCACAGAGGTCCAATCCTGCGCTTCCTCTTGTTTGTCTAATTGGGGAGTCAAGGGGTAATGGGTCCAAGGCATGGACTGGATAGCCCCGTATATTTGTGGGCCCCGAGGCTGGGGGCCCTGATTCCCGTTTTTTGGAGGTGAAGGGTTACCATCTTTGTCTCTAATTGATTTACAGTCACTTGCCCAGTGTTTCCCTTTTTTACATCGAGGACATAATTTTGGCACAGGACCCTGGGAGCAGTCTTTTTGTGTGTGTGTCCACATTGTTTACACTAATCACACTGTTGGCCTGGGTGGGAGTTGGCATTGCCTCTAAAACCCTGTGCAAGCGCTGCAGCCATCACCTGACCTTGAATAAAAGCCTCATTAAACCAAGCAAATAAAAGCAATAGAACTAACACCTTAAACACATTCATTTACTATAGGATGTCCTTTGCTGTCTCTTGGGACAACCTTCTGTTAAGTTCCCTCACTAGGGAAGCCTTCCATTAAACCTTAAGGCCACCATTTCCTCAAATAGGGAAACCTTCTCGTTAATTACGCTAGCGAAACTGTCTTTTACTTACCTTATCCTTGTGGTGCTGATAGCTGTATAAAATGTTACGGGTCCCCATACGAATGCAGAGTTCCCCATAGTTCCCTGTACGAATGCAGAGTTCCCTGTACAGGCCACCATTTGATGCTGTCCAGCGGAGTCAATTTGGCGCAGGAGACAAATGAATAGCGAGGCTCTTGAATTCAGAACGATTTATTGTAGACTCAGGAAACCCAGGAATCGGAACCTCAAACCTGGAACCCTGGTGCTCGAGGAGAGTTGACTTATATCCCCTCCAGGAGGTGAAGGGTAGGGCTGACGCCAATTATGCGAAGATTAGGGAGGAGCCAGCTGCCCAATCATGGTAAAGGTCAAAATGAGCAGGCACGATCAGGAGCACTCCAAAACACATGTGCATGCATTATATGCGTGGACTTAATTGAATATGGCCAATGATAAATCACCTGAGTGTGCTTATGTTAATCAACCTCCTCACTGCTGATGTGACCAAAACAACTTCTGGCTGGCTGCCAGGCACCATCTTGGTGTAGTCCACATGGCATAGCCCCCAACAAGTTCTTTAAAGAATCCAGGATTTGTGGCATAACTCAGTGGTAGTATGTTTACCTAGTATAAAAAAGGCCATAGGCTTTATCCCCAGCCCTGAAAATAGAAAAGAAAGAAAAAAAAGAAGGAAAGAAAAGACTCTTCTCAAAGGCTTTTGAAAATATCATGGAGAAATCCAATTTTTTAAGTTGATGGAGCATAATTGACCATCACTTTAGCAGCATTCTGCTATACCTTAGGCAGGGACCCCATTAGTGACAGATCTTTTGATCAAATGAGCAATGAGACCTTTCTCAAGACTTGGAGTTACACTGAAATCATTACATTAAAATGGTTAATTCTGGAGATCCAAGATGGCGCACTAGAGGAAAGCTGCATTCCTTGTCACTCAGAGACTCAGGATTCAAGCAGAAGAATTCTGCAAGGCAGTGGTTGTTGCCCATAGATCCCTTGCAGTTTAACCCCCATTCTTCCCCAATGATTGCCCACCATCTGCCAGCATATCACCTGCCTTTTAAGTGCAGATGGATTGATGACCATCGCTTATCATCTTTCATTTGCCCGTTTGTCTGCCTCTTGCCTGCCCGTTGCCTGCCTTTCACCTATCCATCGCCCACCGACAAATGTCCATCCGATGACAATTGTCTACCGTTAGCCTGCAGACTGCCATCAGATCACCTGTTGCCAGCTGTTGCCTCGAAGTCCATTGTCACAGTACCCATAGGTTTGGTTACACATGGCCGCCACCATCTTGAGACACTGGCCAGGGCCTGTGGGTTTGCTACCATCACCTCCGCCATCTCTGGGCGTGGCCACCTTAGTTTGGGGATGCAGGCCAGGGCCTGGAGATATATTGGGGCACCTGCAGGTCTGGTTGTACCTGAGGTCTTTCTGCTGGGTGTGGTAGTGGCTGCCATCTAGCTGCCTCTTTGCAGGGTGGCTCCATTGTATGAGCACATCCCTGGTGGTCTCTCTGAAAGTTGAAAGGGTACTGAGATTTTGGGACTGCAGCAAGGCAGGGCCTGGGAAATCTGAAGCCCAGGTCCATCAGATTACAGCTGTGTTTGCATGGGCCAGTCTGGGTCTGACAAGTCTGTGGAAAACTGGAGACTAGGAGCAGTTCCCCCGGGGTAGGGGGGAGCACAAGTCAGAAAAACTGGAGAAAACTGGGCTCATTCCTGCTCAGTGAGTTCTGAAATGTGCAGGGATGGAAGGGGCTAGCTACAATGGGTGGGGAGACTGGAACAGGGTGTGAGGGTCTTGCTATCAGCTCACCATCTAACTGGTCCAGACCCACTGCACTGGAGCTAACATCTAACTTCAGATAACCCCACCTATCAGTGGAGAAGAAAAGCTGAGAAAAATTATGAAAGTCAATGGAAGCAATCATTCAGTTTTCCACTGAGACTTCCCTTTTTTTTTTTTTTCTGGTCCTCTCTCTCACACCTTTGAATCCAAATATTTTTCATAAATCATTTTTTTGAGGAATGGGATGTCTGAATAATATATTACAGTTTTGTTTGTATTCTTATATATTTACTTTTTAAAAAATCTCTCTAGGGCTGGGGTTGTGGCTCAGGGGTAGAGCGCTTGTCTCACATACTTGGGGCACTGGGTTTGTCTCACATACTTGGGGCACTGGGTTTGATCCTTAGCACTATGTAAATAAATAAAATAAAGGTATTGTGTCCATTTACAAATAAAAACAATTTTTAAAAATATCTGCATATATTTTTTTCTCTCACCTATCTCTGTATTCTCTCACTTCTCTCATACTAACAGCCAACCTCTATTAATTCCTCCCTTGCTCTTTTTTTTTTTATTACTATCATTACTAGTTTTATTAGTTTAAAGTGTAATAAAATTTAGAAGTACTTGCTGGGGGCTGGAGGTACTGTAGCCTGTACCTGTAATTCCAGCTACTCAGGTGGTTGAAGCAGGAGATTCATAAGTTTAAGGCCAGCCTGGGCAACTGGCAAAAAGTCCCCAAATATAAAACAAAAACCACGGAGGAGGTAGATGTGTCAGCACTTGCCTAGCATAGGTAAGGCCCTGGGTTCAATCTCTAGTGCTACAATTTAACCAGTGATTTATCTATCTCAGATTTTTTGGATCTTTGTCCTTCAGTCCTTTACGGTTCTCACTTACATCAAATTCAACAAGAATATTTTGAACAACTTTTCTTTATTTATTATTTCAAGACTTATTTTGCAGACCTCTTTTTTTCTCACATATGTTGTCTGTTTGCAAAATATTCCATTGTACTATGCAATTGTAGTGAATACTACGACTGAAAAAAGTTAATAAACACAACTGACTTTTTAGCAGTTTTTGACCTCCCTTGCTCTTACTACAAATTTTTACCTCTATCTTCTCTCCTCCTCCCTCATAAACATTACATGTTACACTACATCTGTTCCCGTATTGTCCATCATTCAAAATGGACAATTTTTGCAAATTTTTAGCAAATTTACTGTTTATACTGTAGACAATAATTGAACACTTCACTTCTGTTTATTGTGACAAAACTGTGGACGCCTTAATAGGAATCATTTGGTTTAAGATGATATATTGTTTGCATTGGATGCTGCTAATATTGGTCTCCCCCTTAAAGGTGAGGTACCTGAAGCCTTCAGGGACACTGCGAGACAACAGGGTAGAACCTATACTGCCTCAGCTCTATACTGCTAGATGAACGACATGAAAAATCAAGGGAACAAAATGCCTCACACAAACCAAGATATTCCAACAATAGAATCCATAGACAACACAATAGAAGAAATGTCAGAGAAGGAGTTTAGATTGTACATAGTTAAATTCTTCAAAATAAAGGATGGTATTGGAGAGAAGATATGGGAAGTAAAAGATCATCTCAATAAAGAGGCAGAGATTATAAAAAAGAATCAAGCAGAAATACTTGAAATGAAGGAAATAAACAAAATTAAAAATTCAATGGAAAGTATTATCAACAGACTAGACCACTTGGAAGACAGAACCTCAGACAACAAAGACAAAATATATAATCTTGAAAATTAAGTCATCTGTACAGAAAAAATGGTAAGAAACCATGAACAGAACTCCCAACAAATACAGGATAACATGAAAAGACCAAAATTAAGATTTGTTGGAATAGACAAAGGCATGGAGATACAAACCAAACCAAAGGCATGCACAATCTTTTCAATTTCATAATATCAGAAAACTTCCCAAATCTAAAGAATGAAATGGAAAATCAATTACAAGAGACTTACAGGACCCCAAATTACAAAATTATAGCACACCCACACAAGGCACATTATAATGAGAATGACTAACATACAGAATAAGGATAGCATTCTAAAGGCTGCAAGAGAAAAACCAAATTACATGTAGAGGGAAATCAATTTGGATTTCAGCTGATTTCTCAACCCAGACCCTATATGCCAGAAGGTCCCAGAATAGCATATATCAAGCTCTAAAAGAAAATGAATGACAATGGAGAATTTTATATTCAGCAAAATTAAGCTTCAGATTTGAAGATGAAATAAAAATCTTCCATGATAAGTAAAAATGAAAAAAATTCACAACTAGAAAGCCTTGCACTACAGAATATTCTCAGCATAATATTCCATGAGGAGGAAATGGAAACAAAAGAAAATGAAAAAAAGCAAAGGGAAGAACTACACTAAAGGAAAAATCAATCAACTGAGAAACTAAGTCAAGTTAAAGACCAAAAATAAACCAAAATGACCAGGAATACAAATCATATCTCAATAATAATCCTGAATGTTAATGGTCTAAACTCATCAATCAAAAGACATAGACTAGCAGATTGGATTTTTAAAAAGACCCAACAATATGCTGTCTTCAGGAGACTCACCTCCTAGGAAAGACATCCATAGACTGAAGATGAAAGTTTGTGAAAAAAACATATCACTCACATGGACTGTGTAAACAAGTAGGGGTTTCCATCCTCATATCGGGCACAGTGGACTTCAAACCAAAGTCAGTCAGAAGGGATCTAGAAGGACATTTCATACTGATTAAGGGAATCATATATCAATAAGACATAACAATCATAAATATATATGCCCCAAACAGTGGAGCATCTACATACATCAAACAAACCCTTCTCAATTTCAAGAATCAAATAGACCACAACACAATAATACTAGGTGACTTTAACACACCTCTGTCACCACTGGATAGATCTTCCAAACAAAAACTAAACAAAGAAACTATAGAATTAAATAATACAATCAATGATTTAGACTTAACAGACATATATAGAGTATTTCATTCATCATCGAATGAATATGCTTTCTTCCCAGCAGCACATGGATCCTTCTCTAAAATAACCATAGGTTGTGGCACAAAACAACTCTTAGCAAATACAAAAAAATAGATATACTACCTTGTATTCTATCAGAAAGAACTCAAAACACTTAACACCAAAAAACCAAATAACTCAATCAATAAATGGGCCAAGGAATTGAACAGACACTTCACAGAAGAGGAAACACAATCAATCAACGAACATATGAAAAATATGCATCATCTCTTGCAATTAGAGAAATGCAAATCAAAAGTACTCTTTCACCTCCTTCAGTCAGAATGGCAATTATCAAGGATACAAGCAATAATAAGTGTTGAGGATGTGGGGAAAATGTACACTTATACATTGCTGGTGAGACTGCAAATTGGTGCAACCACTGTGGAAAGCAGTATGGAGATTCCTTAGAAAACTTGGAATGGAACCACCATTTGACCTAGCTATTCCACTCCTTGGTTTATACCCAAAGGACTTAAAATCAGCATCCTACAGTGACTCAGCCACATCAATGTTTATAGTAGCTTAGTTCTCAATAGCTAAACTGTGGACCCAACCTAGATGCTCCTCAACAGATGAATGCATAAATAAAATGTGGTACATATACACAATGGAATATTACTCTGCCTTAAAGAAGAATGAAATTATGGCATTTGCAGATAAATGGATGGAGCTGGAGAATATCATGCTAAGTGAATAAGCCAATCCCCAAAACCAAAGGCCAAATGTTTTCTCCGATAAGCAAATGATGATCCATATTGGGTAGTGGGTTGGGAAAAATGAAGGAACTTTGAATTGTGCAGAGGAGATTGGGGGGAGGGGTGGGAATGGGAAGGACAGTAGCATGAGACAGATGTTATTACCCTACATACATGTATGATTATACTACTGGTGTGACTCAAGCAGCATGTATATAGCCATGAGAAGTTATGCTCCATTTGTGTACAATGTGTCAAAATGCATTCTACTCTCATGTATAACCAATTAGAACAAAAAAATAAAAAATAAAATAAAATGGTTATTTCCGATGCCAAAAAAAAAGAAAAATGAAGTCAAGATAAAATCAGTTTACCTGGCAGCAGGCCATTGGATGGAGTCAAGTCAGCAGTATGTACCATTGAAAGATTATTTAGCAAAAACCAAACCTTTCAACTTCAGTTTTACTTTTGTATTCCTATTGAGCAGAGTGGAGACTAGAGAAGGAGAGAAGAGAGACTCATTAGCAAGAGAAGTCCGAAGTGGGAGAACGTAATCACTCTAAATAGATTCCCAACTCTGATAAATAGCCCTCCAATGTTCTGTGAAAAAAACATTCTAAGAGCATTGCTGACCTAATCTGTAAAGAACATAAAGAGTGGTGGAAGTGCCAGTAAACTGGACGCGAGTAAGTGCCTTTGCTCTTCAAGAAGTGAATGAGGGAGATTTTGTATAATAAAGACTAAGGGTCTTATTATTAGGGGTTGGAATTTCTTTTTAGATATATAAACGATTTATTAATAGACAAGTTCTGTAGATAAATTTCTTCTCAGATTAACCATAGTGTGGCATTGTTGGCCAGTGGTCTCCTTGTGCTGACCTGACACAAATGCCCTGGAAGTGGCACGGTCTACTGTTGGCAAGAATCTTCTTCAGTTGCTCCAGGTCTTTCACAGAGATTGCTATCCAGACCATTGTCCAGGACTTGGCTGTGATTTCCTTTCTTCATATCTTTGTCTATATAAGAACCATCCTGGGATCTTGCACCGGCTTATATTTGGCATGATAATCATTACATGTACCACCTCATTCTCAGTGAACCCTCTAACCTCTCAACGAGGTCAGTGTTTATTTTCCTTAACAACACATGAGTACGTCTTTGCCTCACATCCTTAATGGTATAATGGCAAAGTCTATTTTCCACTCCCATAGATGTTTGCATTGAGAACTTGCAAAATGTGCTGAAATTTCTTGGAGTATTAGAGATATTAGAGCAGCATGTAGGCTTCAGTGGGAGAGCAATTTCATTTTTTTTTCTATTCTTTTCTTTCTTTTTCTTCTTTTTGGTGTGGAGATTAAACACAGACCCCAGGGCTTTGTGAATGCTAGGCACACACTGTACCACTAAGCTACAACCCTAATGAGATGTTGGATTTTTAAAACTTTGGAAGCTTCTAAATCAGGAGTCGTCAAATATGGCCCACAGGCCAAATGCAGTTCATTGTTCATTTTTGTAAATAAAAGTTATTTGTATGAAGAAAATTTTACTGCAATACAGTCATAGCTAGTTTTATTTATTTACATGTAAATAATGTCTGCTTTTATGCTATAACTGCAGAGTTGAGAAGTTGACCATATGGATTACCAAAGTCTAAATATTTATTATGTGTCCCTTTTAGAAAAACTTTGCTTCTGGGTAAAGAAGCATTGGGCACTAAGACTTGAGTTTAACAAAAACAGTTATGTTCAATGAAATTGTATCTCTATCTCTATATAATCATATATCTTGTTATATTTTCTACATATATCAGGGAAATTTGTTCACATAGAGCATATAGTCTTCACTAAAAATTCAACCACCACCATTTCTTATTTACTATATACCAAGCACTGGGAATGTAAAGAAATTATTGTCTGGCAGAGGGAGTTATATACCTAAGGGATAATGCCAAATAAAATAGTACTTTCTATGAGAGGAGTGTATCCAGAATGGTGCAAAACTCTGAGGAGAGCAGATCATTGACCTTCAGAAGACAAAGTGCAAGTTGAGTACTGAAGAACGAACAAGAGTCAGCTCCGTGATGAAGCAAGATGTTTCAAGCAGAGAGAGCTGCTTCTGCAGTGACACAGGGAAGGAGGTAGTGTGTTTAGTGGGTGAGTAAAATGGTGTGATATTTTTATACTGCAAAGTGGGAATGGCGAGAGGAGCAGGTTGAAGCCATGTTCAAAGAAGGAATTTTTTTCTCCATGCTGATGAATTTGGACTTTATTATGGAAAGAAAGGAGAATCATTAAAGCATTTTAATTGCTGGAGTAAAACTGTCAGATTTGCAAATTAGATGAGCCCCTTTGTCAATGGTGTGAGTCAAAACGTCACTGTAAAAGGGTTTGAGGAGGTCTCTCCAGAGGCAGAGGAGACCTCTGCTTGGACCTTCCAGACTCTTGAGACATCACAGAGAAGAATTTAAGGACATATCGGACTTTTGCAAAGAGAAGGAACTTTACTAAAAAGTAAAAGGTGAAGATACACATTCTTAGAACAGAAAGTGGACTGTCTAAAGACTGAGAAGCAACTTTGGGAGTCTTCAACTCTTCTTTTAAAGGAAGCTATGTGAAGGGTAGACATAGGAAGGTACATGGGAACATCAGCCTGGTGAACTCTCAGATCATGGATTATCAGATGTTGATGGCCATCTGGTCTTCCTGCAGGATTTTCATGTTGACATTGTCTTTTCTATATAGATGACATTTGGAATGTGCCTATATTATAGGTGTCTTAAAATACATCTCCCTTCACTGTATTTAATCTGAAAATACATTGTGTAGGCTAACAGTACACTTACACTTTAATCAGAATGAGCCAATTCTTATAGATGAGAGAATTTAAATTAACTTGTAGATTTCTCAGAAATTTGGAAGTAACAGTCCTGGAAGAAAAAACATGTCTGGAGAGGAAAGATGTGAGGAACTTTAGTTCGAGGCTTTCAGATTAAAGTTGCAGTCTCCTTTTCCTTTCATTTTCTTTATACCTATTTTTTTAAAATTTCTTTTCTATGATACTCCCAAAATAGGAAATAGAAAGCCTGACTCAAAGATTACTCACAAAATTTGATCAAGGAAAGGTTAGTGCCTGAGCTATGGTAATGATGGTATGGATTGAAATAAGGAATAGGTTTGAGAAATATAGGCTATAAAATAGGCATAATTTAGTGACTGAGTAGCTTTAGTAATGCAAGAAAGTGATAACTTTAAAATAATTCATAGATATCCAGCATGGTAGCTGGATAAATGACCTTATTAATAACTAATATGGGGAAATCAGAAGATCTGGAGGGTGGGCCCAAGGTGGCTGTAGTTAGGCTCCCTCACTGAAACTTCCAGCCAGCTATGTTTTTTGTACATAGTGAAAGTCATAAACACCCTGATCCAGCATATGCACTCATGGTCATAAACATGTGCTTGTGAGCATGTGCTCACTTATGTAACCTGTTGGCACTGCGCTTTCTTTGTTTGGCCTGCACACCAAAAGGTCTATGAAATGACTTTGTCTATTATCCTAACTGCACCTTGCATTTTCTTTCACCTGCCAGGATCCTGAATCTGTTTCCCTGGGTTTGATCCCCAGGAGGACATAAACCATGCCTGGACATGGAAAAGATAAGGAGTTCAGTTCTGAGCATGTCAGTGTGAGGAACCTGTAGGCTATCTATTTGGTGATCTCTCGCAAACAGATATAAAATCCTGAAATTTAGTGGGGAAATGAGACTAAACAACACCAGTGAAGAGGTAGTGGTTAAAAATGTAATAAGAAAGCATGTGGAAAAGAAAAGCATGAATCCATCATGGAACCATCAAGGAATTTAACATTTCTGAGTAGAGAGCAAAGGATGAGTAATACACACAGAGAACCAAGAAGGAACTGTTTCCTTAAATTGCTTATGAAAAGTGGATAAATATGGTCTGAATGAAAGGACAATTGTACCAAAGGAAACTGGTTGAGCAAGCCTAAGTACCCCACGTCCATCTGGAGGGAGCACCCTGCTGGACAGAAGCAAGACCCTCCACTGTATTCAACATTTCTATCAGTGTCCTAGTTAAAGGACAGGCTCTTCATGTGTTTGAATTGTGAACCTGAGAGGAATAGAAAATACATCAGATAAAACTCTGAAGATATGAGAAACCCTTGACTTACTAGTGCCTCAGATTCTTATCTAATGAAATAAAAAATTTAAAATGTTTACATTTCATTGTCATAAGTACAGGCTGGGAGTAGTGTGGCTTAGCAATTGATTGTAGAAAGAAAAAAACTTTAAAGAAACTAGTTGGTGGTTAACTTATATGAGTCCACACCATGAAATCACTGCAAAAAAAAAAAAAAAAAAAGAGGTAAAAAGGGTGTAGAATAATTAAATTAGAGTATCTATAATGGTGTTTCTCAAATTTTACTTTGGAATTTCTTGGGGAATTTTTACAGCTCCTCCTACTCAATCCATATTCCATACCATTTAAATCAGAATCTCTGTGGAAGGGAACCCAGGGATCGGTATTTTTAAAAAACTATGGGTAATTCTAATATGCAGATAAATTTGAAAAAAAAAAGTGAATGGCATTGAGCCTGTTAAAAATATTCAGAACACTTGTTAAAGACAGTAAGGCAGACTTATAGGAAGAGCTGGAACTAGGTATAGGAACCATTGCAGTGGGGGAGAAAAACTGGGCTCAACTTCAGCAAGAACAAGTTGGAATTTATAGCCAAGGAAAAGGGTGGGGTCAGCGGGTAGACAATTAACAAGAGGGAACAAAAAATATGGGGGTTTCTGGCTAAGCTGACTTGATAGGATGATTGCTAAATGCAGGTGTTATGGTTTGAATATGAGGTGTCCCCCCAAACTCCTGTGTTAATGCAGGAATATTCAGAAGTGAAATGATGAGACCATGAGAATTGTAATCTAATCACTCCATCCTAGTTAAATGGATTAACTGGGTGGTAACTGCAGGCAGGTGGACTGTGACTAGAGAAGGTGGGTTCCTGTAGGTGTACTCTGGAAGCGTTCATCATCCCTGTAACCTCTTCCCCTCTCTCTCTCTGCTCCCCTAGCACCACGAGACAAGCAGCACTCCTCCACCAAGTCCTTCTGCAGTGATGTTCTACCTCGCCCTTGGGCTCAGAGAAATGGACGTGGCTAACCATAGACTGAACCACTGAAACTGTGAGCCAAAATGAAGTTTTCCTCTTCTAAGTTGTTCTTGTCAGGTATTTTGGTCACAGCAATGCAAAGCTGACTAACAAAGCAGGCTAGGGTGATAAGAAATTCATGGTGGCCAGATATCCAGGTGGGTAATTTTCCCTAAACTGATAACATTCTTGCTCAACCTGTATTCTACAAGGACAGAGAGGGAAGACCGAGTCAAGCAGTGAACTCAGGGAACCTGATTAGCTTTGGTTAAAGGAGAGCCCTTGTTAAGAGTAAGAAATGCAATAGTTTCTCCTTTATACTCCGTTTTGAAGTTCTTGGTTTTAATTATCTATGGTCAACTGTGATCTAAAAATATTAAATATAAAGTTCCCAAAATAAATAATTCATTATACATTTTAAATTATGTGCCATTCTGAATACTGTGATAAAGCTTGCACCGTCCTGCTCTGTTCTGCCTGGGATGTGAATCATTCCATTGTCTAGTGTGTTGGTGTTGTATACTCCATCTACCTGAGAGTCACTTAGTGGCTGTCTTGGTTACCAGATTGACTGCTGCAGTACTGCATTGCTTGTGTTCAGGTTATCCTTATTTTTCTTAATAATGGCATCAAAATGCCAAATAATGATGCTGGCAATTTGGATCTGCCAAAGAGCAGCTGTAAAGTGCCTCATTTATGTAAAAAGGTTAAAAAATGCAGTAAGATATTTTGAGAGGTTACATTCACATAACATTTATTATAGTATGTTGTTATAAAGTTTCTATTGTATTTTTGGTCATTGTTGCTAATATTACTGTGCCTAATTTATAAATTAAACTTTTTCATAGGTATGCATATATAGGAAAAAGCATAGGATATGTAGGGTTCAGCACTAACCACAGTTGTAGTTATTCACCAGGAACCTCTCTCTTGTGGATAAGAAGGGATGACTGTACAACAAGGATTTATAACTAAGAGCAGGAAACATTGGAATCATCTGGGGGCATGGGGGGTGATGCTTTTCAAAAGGCATACGACAGAGCCCCTCCATATCAAGGTTCTAAAATGCCTTTTGAAGAGGGATTCTGATGTACCATCCCATTCCATGGGTTCAGCACTACTGGTCTAGAGTTACTCCTCTCTGCACTGTTCAGACACACCTGAAGTCTTTGAATTTGTTCTGGCTGTCTCATTTTCAGAAAGCTTTGCATTAGATGTCTAAACTGGTGGCCATAGGTTAGGTCTTTCTTTGATCCTGGGGGATAGGATAAGAGTCAAAAGCATGAAATACTGTCACCAGTTAAAAAATAATTCAAGACATTTCACATTATCTTGATTTTCAGATTCTCTTGAAAACTAGTAAGAGCTGATGAATCTGAGCTCACTCTCCTTGGATTTGAGTAGCTGCTGCCCGCTTTAGAGCAGGCCTTGGACCTCTAGCCCTCTGTTCACTTATTTACATATCTGGTTAAGCAACCGAAGGCACTTGTGTTGGCTACCCCTACTGCAGAGATCAATTAAACAGGCTCTACGAAAGGCAGCAGGGAGGTAAAAAACCTTAAAGTCGTGTCATTTAAAAGGTACTTTTGAGTAGCTAAAACGTTAGATGGTGTTGGGAGCGGCAGAGAGGTGAGTGACTAGAATTTGGTTCCAAACAAATTGGCTTTATTTGATACACTCAGGATAACACAAACCTTAATATTCCTAATATCACACATCAATCAAATCGAATGGCAAATAAACACACCTCAATCAAATAGTCCAAAGTCCTCTCTGCCTTGTTGGTTCCGACGACCCCGAATGCGACCTTATCTTAGTCGGAGAGCAGACGACGGCTGGTCTTGGAACTCTCTCCGGTCGATGATCTGGGAATCCAGGACAGACAGGTCTCCGCTGATTGTGAAACCGTCAGAGCAGCGGAGTTTCGTCAGTCTCGGTGGATGGATGGTCGGTGGGCTCCAGAACCTGGCTGACGTGGATTCGTCAGGAGATCTGTGCTGAGCCGAGGAGCTGTCTGAGAGGGGAGTTTATATACCCTTCTTCTTGGCTTGTTTCCAGTTCTGGTCCAGTTGGTGTCTTATCTCCTTGGTGCAGCGTTCTCGTGACATTCATGTCTTTTTGGCTTGCCGTCCACTGGGGGCTTGTCATTTATTCGTTAGACATCCAAGTCTGCTCCTTTCAGATGGAAAACTCATAAAGGTTCTTCACATTTTTGGAACATTTTCATGTGGAAGAAGAATTGAATTTCTTTGGGTCAAGATGAACTAGGACCACCAGGTATAAACTATTGTGAGACAGATTTGGACTTCATATTCCAACTAATTTTCTAGTAAGCATAACTGTCTAAAAAGAAAGGGATGACTTTAGACCTGGTGAGTTCTCAGTCATGGCAATATCTTAGGCTAAATGTTGGGACTAATGACACGTTAACTAACTCAGGCTGACGACTCCTTACTCCCTGGTGAGTGAGCAAGATCAAGGCCTCAAAGGCAGTTTCAATAGTTAATGACGATAAATTGGACCACCATCAGGGATTGGTTAACAACAGTTCCGTGAACGTGATCAGCTCGTGCTTGCCATATGGTCCAATGGGACTCTCGCCTGCGTGAACCCCCCTGCCTTGCTGACCTGTAAGCTGATTGGTTCCCGCCTAGCCCCCACCCTACATAAAAGCTGTGCAATTTCCTCAATAAACGAGTTCCTGCTGTGATGAGTCTCCCTGACACGTCTGATTGTCCTCCGCTGGGAGGGCTGGGAGCGGGCGTTCTGTCGGCCCTACCTATCCCAGTCTGACCTTGTTGGGTAGTGCTCCCTTCCCTTGTCACTGGTTGAGAAGAGCAAGGGGGCTTAAGACCCCGACAGCTAAATTTCTGACACCTCTGTGAGATAGGAATGGGGGTGGGAATTGCAGGCAAGCCTGGAATTGGGTGTGTAACTTGATGCTGTTTGACCAGGGGTCTTGTTGTCCAAGGAACAGTTACTGGAAATTGCTACCTTTTTTTAAACTTAAAAAATAGAGGAAAGGGACCAAAGGTTGGGAGATGGGAATGGAGCAAGGAAGTACTGGGGAGTGGTACTGGTCAAATTATATTGTTATATTGTGTGCCTGTATGAATATGTAATGACAAATCCTATCAATATGTACAACTGTAATGCACCAGTAAAAAATGTGGAAAAAAACCTTTTTAGTTCATTATACTGATATATAATAGTGAGGTTCATTTTGAAATATTCATAAATGCATACAACATAGTTTTCTCCATTTCAATACCCAGTTCTATCTCCTTCCCTTTCCTTCCTCGCTCCCCTTGGTCCCCTTCCTCTATTGTATTAGTCTTTCTTCTATTTAATTAATTAATTATGTAAATTGATGCATTATAGTTATATATAAAATCAGAATGTGTTGTGGTATATTCATACATGTACTTAGTATAGTTGGTCAATTGCATTCCCCAGTTCTTACCCTTTCCTATGCCTTCTCCCTTCCTCTTTGTCCCTTTGGGTCCTCTAGTTATAGAATCCTATAAACAGTTTGACTTCTTTTCCTATTTGTATCCCTTTAATTCCCTTCTCTTCTCTGATTGCTCTGGCTAGAGTTTCAAAAACTATATTGAATAAGTGATGAGAGTGGACATCCTTGTCTTGTTCCTTATTTTGGAGGAAATTCTTTCAGTTTTTCTCCATTCAGTATGATGTTTGTGTTTTGTCACATATAGCCTTTATAACATTTGGGTAGGTTCCTTGAATCCCTAGTGTCTCCAACTTTTAACATAAATGGATGCTAAATTTTGTCAAAAGCTTTTTCTGCATCTCTTGAGATGATCATGTGATTTTTGTTCTAGATTCTATCTATGTGATGCATTAAATTTATTGATTTATGTGTATTGAACCAACCTTGCATCCCTGGAATTGTCCAGCTTGATCATAGTGTATAATCTTTCAATGTGTTTTTGAATGTGGTTTGCTAATATTTTATTAAGGATTTTTATATCTATGTTCATTAGGGATATTGGTCTGTAGTTTTCTTTCCTTGATGTGTCCTTATCTCATTTTGGTATAAGATACTGGCTCTGTAGAATGAGTTTAGGGGTGTGTCCTCCCTTTCTATTTCACAGAATAATTGGAGGATTAGCGTTTGTTGGTGTTGTTGAAAACTGCTGTATCATAACTTAAGAAACATTTTGAATTCAAATCACCAATCCAAAGAGAGCTAGGAAGAATTCAATGGGGAAGGAATAAGGAGAGCAATTTGGAGCAGGTGTTGGTAAAAGAATGATCTGGGGAATGAAAGGTAAGGAGGGGGTGGTATTGGCAAGACAAACTCAACTTTTTTCTTGGGCACAGTTGGGCCAGGGATGCTAGTCAGACCTGAAGTGGAATGTGGGGGATACCCACACATTGTATGTACAGAGAATGTTAGGCAAGAGTATGTATTATTTTGGAATCCTGGATCTACTACTTAATCTCTCTGTGCTTCGGTTTTCTCACCTATAGAATGATGGAATGAATTATGTCATAACATAGAATTCTGACTATTAAGGGATATAAACCATGTAAAAGAGTGTTTGGAACAACGTTATTGACCACATAATATACACTTGCATAAATACATCATACCATATTGAGGCAATTTTATCTAGTATACTGCTTTTCAGTTGCTTCCAATTCTGGCTGTTATTTCAAGCTTGATTTTCTAATATACTCAAAAAATTGCTTGAAAGTCACATCAATACATATTTATAAGAACAATTGGTATTATTTTTCCATATTAAAGGGACTAGGTAATCCAGAAACTACTTGCCCTGTATGGGCTAGTTATCTTACTCTCTGACACCAATCCACTAGTGTAGCATATTATTTAGACACTAAGAATAATTCTTTGTACTTTTCAAACATGAGAAATTCACAAAACAAGCATTTTATCAAAGAAAAACTATTAAAATATCTTTCTAAAAGACATGGCTCAAAAATCTTTAGCAATTTTTTATAACTGTTCTCAACACCTAATAAATGGATACTGATGGATAATAAATGAATAAACTGGTACAGGGAAATCTATAGATCACTGTATTCAACAAAAGCAGAAAATATAGTCTTTCCAAGTTGCACACAGAATATTTATCAAGATGGACTAAATACTAGGCCATAAAAATGTCTCATTAATTTAAAAAGTATTCTAATCACAGTTTGCCACAATATATTTAAATTAGAAATCGATAACAGAAAGATCTGCAAAAAATTTGTAAGTATTTTACTTTGAACACAATGTAATTAAATTAGAAATCAATAGCAGAAAAATTTGTAAATATTTGTCTGATATCAACACACTTCTTGATAAACCATTGATGGAAGAAATCAAAAAGTACATGAGAAAGTAGTTTGAACTGATTGAAAATGAAAACACAACATATTAAAATTTGTGGGATGCCTTTAAAGCAGTACTTATGGGGATTTTTATAGTACTAAACATCATTGTTGGAAAAGAAGGTCTCAAATCAATATAAATGATTTATAATCAAATGCAATGAGTTCACCCCTTGGTGAATGCAAAGCCAATAAGCATGACCAGGAGATAAAAGAATGAAAACATTTATTAGTTGCAGCAAGAAGGAGAGGACTGGTAGTAATTCCTAAATCATTACCTCTCTTCAAACAAGGCAAGACATTTTTATTGGGGAATCTTATGCAAATTCATGGAGGAAAGACTTGTCATCCTATGTAAAAACAGGGACATTCCTGAGCATAAGTAGTTTGAGGCCATCATTCTTCATATACTGCATATTTTAAAAATAGCCAATACCCACCCCCCAAAGAATTTAGGATGATAATCAAATTATAATGAGTAAAGTTTACTCTTGGTCACCTAGGAGAGGGTTGAGGTGGGGTGGCTTTGACTTTAAACTGGTTTCTTATGGTTTCCTTTGAAAGGCCTTCTCTGAAATGAAAGAGCAACTTTGAAAGAGAGCTAGCCCTTATTTATAAGTCAACAACCTCTACTTCCCTGAAGTATAGGAGTTTACCACTAAAATTATCTGCCCAACAGATAACAGAGCTAAAATTTCCAAAACAATTTTTAAAAGAATAAAAGTGGAGAACTAACGTGACCTGATTTCAAGTCTCATTATAAAGCTACAGTAATCAAAGTATGATAAGATATCAAAATCATCACCCATAAAATAAAAACTGGCTAAAACTGGGGGCAGTGGCACATACCCCTAGCTACTTGAGAGGCTGAGGCCAGAGAATCTCTTGAGGCTGGAAGTTGGAGGCCAGTTGGGCAATAAGGTGAGACCCTCTGTCTTAAGTAAAAAACAAGGTGGTGTGGGAAGGATAAATTGGACTTAATCAAAATTACAAACTTTGGTTCTTTGAAAGTCAACATTAAAAAAATGAAAAAGTAATAGGAGAAAATATTTGTAAACTATATTCCTGATAAAGTACTTGTATTCAAAATTCAATAAGAAGAAACAATAATCTAATAAAAATGGTTGAAAAAAATGGGTAAAATATTTAACCAGACTGTACCAAAAAAATAAGTGAGTTGTTAGTAAGCACATGAAAGGATGTTCAACATCAGTCGTGAAGGAAATATACATTTAAACCACATTGAGATACCACTAACACCTATTAAGATGGCTAAAATTACAAAGACCTTGTCAGGTGTTGGTGAAGATGTGGAAGAACTAGAACTCTCATAGATTATAGATGGGGAATATAAAATGGTACAACCACTTTGGAGAATAGTTTGGCAACTTATTTTTTAAAAATATTTTTAGTTGTAGATGGACACATCTTTATTTTATTTCTTTATTTTTATGTGGTGCTGAGAATTAAACCCAGTGCCTCACATGTGCTAGGCAAGCGCTCTACCACTAAGCCACAATCCCAGCCTCAGTTTGGCAACTTCTTATAAAGCAAAACCTAAACCTATCACAGATCTACAGTCATTTTCCTCTTATTTACCCAAGATAAAAGAAAGCATATGTCCATACAAAGATGTATATGTGAGTCTTTATATCAGCTTAATCTGTAATATCCAAAATATTTATCAATGAATGAAGGGTAAATAAGTCATGGTATATATGTACAATGGACTACTACTGAACAATAAAAAGGATAAATTATTAATGTATATATCCATTGGTGAATTTCAAAATGATTGAGAATCTAGACAAAATAGTATATACTATTGTGATATGATGTAATATGATTCTATTTACATAAAATCCTAAAAACAAAAAGCAAAATATTCTACAGTGACAGAAAACAGATAAGTAGTTGCTTCAGAAGGAAGAGAGGAGCAGAGGGAGGAATTACAAAGACCTGCAGGGGAATTTCCTTCTATTCTCAGGTTCTGTGGCTGGGCCTAAGAAGTAAACTGACATAAAACCGATTATAGGAGAAAATATTTTTAAAATATTTAATATTTTTTACATGTGCATGGAGTCTTCAAAAGGGAAATGAAGACTCAAAGAAGGCTTTGTTCCCAAAAGCAAGGAACAATAAATTGTGGGTGTGTAACAAGACAAAAAGGCTTGTGCTAGGGAAAGCTAATTGTGGAATAATGACTAGGAAAGATATGGGGGAAACTAATGAAAGATAATGATCATTTTAGATTTGTTTGCATAGGTCCATTTTGACTCCTAGTTTCTGGTGATAAGAATAATCTCTTCCTAGTACAGGGAGGCATCTTTTCCATGGGAAATTTTAGGATTGGCTTTTAGGTAGGAAGGGGATAGTCAGAACTTCCTGTTTCTCATGTGCCTCAGCTCAAGATAATCAGTATGTCAAAGTGGCATTTGTCGGAGAGGTACGTTCTGAATATTTTTGATATGTGAGAAAATTTTGGAGGCGATGGATATGGTCATTATCTTAAGTGTGGTAATGTTTTTGGGGATAAGTATCAAACTTATCAAATTATACACTTAAATATGCAGTTGATTGTCAGTTATGCCTCAATAAGGTTTTTTTTTTTTTTTTTTAGAAGAAAGTCATGTAACCGCCTTCTGAGTTCTTGTGGAGAATAGTCTGTGCCTGATGCCTGAGTTACTCTAGTTTTATAAAGCAGCAGCTTGCCATGAGCTACTCCATTTTGAGTACAAGTACTAAGGCAGAATGACTTGGTAATTAGGGCAAAAAGATAACAACCAGATGTTGGACTTTCAGAACTTATAGAAAGGAATAACCTTTAGCTGCACAGCACAATCATAAGGGGCAAACTGATAAAATAATCAATGCTAATAAAAAATGACTGCTATTAACTTATCTAATTAAATCAGAAGCATATGGATGCATGGGCATATGAATCCCACATCAAGAAACAAGGCCTGTGAGCCTATCAGACATACCAGACCACTGAATGATGCGGGACTCCTATCTGAAGCACATAAAAGGAGAGGCACCTAAGACAGTGGTACAGCAGCACACACCAAACTATCATCTCATAAGACCATCCTGTGAGCATGTCACAAAGTTGACAGGGGATGAACTCCTGACTCTCCCTGGAGCCTCAGCTCAGCTCAATCTCCCTGCTTGACCTGAACCATTTCAAAACTTCTACCCTCTGGACCTTTGCCTTGAATAATTTCTGCACCCTGAACAGCTCTTCACCCTGAACAAGTTCTTCAGTTGATTCATAATCTTATCGGACCATAAGTGACTTTTTTGCCTTTATATCTGTTCTCTGCTTTTGTTCTTAGTGTGGTCTCTTGAAATGCTTTGGCCATGGTTAACCCTTTCTTTGCCATTCTATAACCTATATATCATGTGTGAAGTGTGATGTGTGATGTGTGTTACAGATATTAGTAATTAGATTGAAATGGAATAAAAGAACCTGTGATTGTCCTGTCCATGACTATCAAGTGACCAGGAATATGTGGTAAATGTGATGTAGCTTGTGAATTTATTGTTATTTAATAAGTTCTGACATTGCAGAGAGCTCCAAACCTGTCTTGTCTATGTTAATTCCACAGCTTGCTCAGGACAGACAGTTCAGTGCTCCGATTTCACACGGGCCTGAATTTGGGACTGCAGAGTGGGTTAACTGGTTAGTGTATGGAGCTTTGTGATCATTGAGCTTCCCTTGTAGAAACATTTCAGTGTCTGAAGACAGCCTCCCACTTGGGCCATTTTCTCAAACAGAACTGAATCTACAGTAGTCAAAGCTTCTCCAGCCTTTCTCCAGGCAATGTCAGAAAGTATAGGAAATCACTAGATACTGAGTCCCCTGGAGCAAAAACCATCTGTTATTTAGCATTGTGATCCTTGAAATAACTTACCCAGGGCCTGGTATGTGCCAAGTGTTATCTGTGTGCAGAAATGAATTGAATGAAATCATTCATTCAATTTAAACTGTGGTTATATATCTACTAACAGCTTTGCTTGGGCCCAGAATTTTTTTATTCAAATGATTTTTTTTTTCCTCTGTGGGAACTGAGGGGGAATCAAGGAAAGCATCATATATGAAGTCCTTAAGTAGATCCTTTGAATCAAAATGGAAGATCAGTAGGAGAGCAGAGGGTTGTGAGTCTTGTCCCAGTAAACAAAGAAGCCAAAGCAATCATTTCATTAAAAGCTTTTTTTCCCCCTCTGTGAGAACTGAGTAGGAATCAAAGGAAGCTTCATACTCTAAATTCTTAAGTAAATTCTTTGAATTCTAAGTAAGAATGGTCCAGAATTTTACAAGGAGCCCATAACAGAGTTGTGAGCAGGCTGTGCATTAACATAGACCACGCATGTTTGTGTCTTTCCACAATGTCAGGATTTATTGAATAACAATAAATTCACAAGCTACCCCACTTCAGTGGTTGCAATTCATGGAATACTTGTGGGTCACCTGATGGTCATAAGCCAGGCAATCACAGGTTCTTTTGTTCCAAACTTAACAACTAACATCTATAACACTCAAGTTACACATCCCCCTTCACACAGATATGCATATATTGGTTACAGAAAGTTTAAGAAAGGGTTAAGGGGTGGCCACTGGGTTCAGGAGGCTAAACAGAGTGCAATGGCAGAGAACAAATGTGAATGCAGAAGAGTCACCGAAGGTCAGATAAGATGATGAACTAGCCAAAGAACTTGTTCAGTGCACAGAACATAAGCAGGAACTTATTCTAGGTCAAGTTCTGGACAGCAGGCAGCTTCACAGTGTCAAAATGAAGTGTCAGTTTGGAGTGGGCCTGTGTCATCATCAGAGACAGAAGAAACCATGCTGAGCTGAAGTTCAGGGAGACAGAATATGAGGTTCATTGCTGTGGTGATTTTCCTGGACAAGGCTCATGGGAAGTCCAGGTGATGGGGCCAGTGTGCTGCTGTGTCCAGTCTGGGGCTCCTCCTTTTAGAGGTCTTAGGTTAGGGGCTGCTTCATTCAGTGGTCTGGTGTGTTTGATAAGCTCATGGTCCTGGTTTTCTGATGCGCGTTTGTTAATGCCCACACTTCCATGTGCTCCTGATTTAATTATATAATTTCACAAGTGGTCATTTTTATTAACAGGATTAATTTATTTTTTCAGTTTGTACTTTACAGTTGTGGTAGGCAGATGATTGTTGTTTACTTGAACAAACAAGGTGTAGGGTCATTCTACCTCAGCACTTGTACTCAAAATGGAGTAACTCATGGCAAATTGCTGCTTTATTAAATGGAGTAACACAGAGGCACAGCCTAAAAACGACTGTTCTCTTCCTTATGGAGTAACTCAGAGTGGGGCACAATCAACTGTCCACACTCAGGACACTTTTGCTTTCAGATCCAGGGTACACTATCATAGCAGGTAAATTATCTACTTAGACTCTTGACCTTTTGCACATCCATGACAAACAATACACATTTTGGCAACCAAGAGTGACTACCTAGAGTCTTGACCTATGGCCACCTTTCTTTACTGCAGACTTCTAACTCTCCAGTGCCTAAGTCTGCAGTCAGATAGTTGTCTAGATCCTCTTGCATTCGTCCTTCTAGTCCTGCTTTATTGTTCCCTACATGCTCAACAGAAATGCTGGTTGACTCAGTGTCTACCAGCAACTCTCTCCAAAACAAGGCAAGAGAGCCTAAAATTAGCTCCTTCATGGTTCTCAGTCCTGGCAGCACATTAGGATTACCTGGAGAAAGATTTAAAACACCACAGGCCCCACCCCAGATCAATTAAACCAGAATTCCTAGGGGTGACCCCTGGGCATCAGGTTGTTTCTGTTTTTGTTTGTTCCTTTGTTTGAAGTCCCCCAGAGCAGCCTAATGTGCAGACAGTTGAGAACCACTGCTAGGTTGATGGTACCTTGGTTTTTGTATGGAAAGTTAGCACTTTCTTAATGTCTAGAAAAACCTGCTTTTGTTGTTACCTTCTACAATTACATTTGAAAGACTAAGTTCACTCACTGGTTATATACAGGTCATGGCAGTTATGGGAAGATTTATCCTCTAATTAAGAATAAAATGAGACTTAATTTCTGTAGGAAATTACATTGCACCGTATCATAAATTACACTTTTCATTGGGAAATTATGAAATAAGAATTTGGCATGAGGTAGAATAATATAATGTTTAATTCTTGAAGTTATATAATTAAAAGATAATTAGCTGAATAGGTAATAATTTGGCTAATTGCAGTGATTAAATGATTGCTTCCATAATGTAAATTGCTTTCCACCATAGTTAGTGATCTAAAATATTTTCTAAACATCTAGGGGTATTTTAAATGTTAGCTCGTTTTATGAGTAAGTGGCCCAATTTGATTGATGAACTCCCCGTGACCAATTTGTCCCACCAATTATCCCAAGCCTCAAGGGTCTGTCAAGATTTCTGGTCTCTAAGTAGGTTGGTGTTCCAATCTTGGCTCCAATGGGGACAGGGTAAGAAGACTGCCCAGGTGCTCAGGGCTCATTGTTGATGTGGTAGGTAATATCTTTGTTTCTTAAAAACTCTGTGAGAAGAGGGTAATCACTTTACAGGAGTGTTGCTACATTATGGCATTCAGTTAGTACTGAATAAATGATAGTAATTTATCTTTTAAAAATTATTTTCTAGTCAGGCCAAGTTGTGTGTGCCTATAATCCCAGCTACTCAGGAGGATGAGGTAAGAGGATCACAATTTCAAGGCCAGCCTGGGCAATTTCACAAGTCTCTGTCCCAAAATAAAGAGTGGGGGTTTAGCTTAATGGTAGAGGGCTTACCTTGCATGTATGAGGCCCTGGATTCAGTCTTCATTTCCACACAGGCACAAAAGGTAAAAAAATGTTGAACCCTTTCTTAAGAGTGTTCCATAAAAAGGTATCTTTTTAAACATTTGGTGTCATGAAGCTAAAAGTTATAACTGAGGCTGAGTGCCAATAATATAAATTTATTCAATAGCTGAGGATTGGAGAAGTGGGAACCTCCCTCACAAATCAATTTCTCAATCTGTTAAGGACAGGGAAGTCACAGATACAGAGCAAAAGTAATGAGAAGGGTGGATAGCTAAGAAAGGAGAGGAACACTCATGTCTTTTCTGATATAGGCAGAGATTTCCCAGGAATTCAGACACTACTTCTTTTTGCTCCTTTTCATGGTCTTTCTAAGCATCATCATGTCAACTGTCATGGTGCTGGAGTGTGTGCCAGTTAGCTTGCAGATGGGATTAAGATAGAGTTTGGGCTCACTTAGAAACCATTTAGGTCAGCCCCCTCCCCATGGGGAATTCAGAATGTTTCACTTAAAGCCAGAATCTTTGTGCCTTGCTAGACACCAGCCTCACTCAGTGCTGGACCAGTTTAGGCTGCCACTTTGAATCTGGCCAGTTTCAGCTCATTATCAAGAGGAGGAGCTTCTAACCTCCAGGTGTCCTGTTCTCAAACATAAGCATAGGGTGGGTAAGAGGCAAGCCAGGCTGTGTAGATATCGTTGTGGGTAGCAGTTCTATTCCTGGCCCTTCATTTGGTTGAATATAGAGAGAACTTAGGTTGACACCAGGGCAACTGTTAGGTTGTTGGTTTCTGAATGATAATTCTCAATGATGCTGCAAGACGGAATGGCAGGTAAGGTGAGGTAAATTAATTAGTATGAGGAGACTTGGGAACCAGGTCCCATCTAAGTCTGTAGGGAGAGATTGTACTCACATTGCACATTGAGAGAGAGCCTCAACTCCACACACAGCTTTACAGCTAAAAATCTAGAAAGTGATGCCAACAGATAGAACAGTGAAGTTCAAACCAATTTAGCAATAATATTCCTACATGGATTTAAAGTCTATTTTCTGCTGTGTTTTCTTTTTTTGCAAGGTTTCCACTTCCTGACTTTCCTTTTCTCTGACATTACACATGCTAATTGAAACTGAGCCAGATGCTCTGCATGCAAGCAGAGAAGAGTGAGGTAACTTAACATTGAATCATAGAATTTAGGACTGGAAAGGCTCATCTAGGTTTGTGGTTTTTAAAATGGGTTCTCATGACCCAAGTTGCACAGAAATGACTCAGGCTAACACAGTGGGAGTGGAGGGGAGAGCCTGCGATCAAATGGGCAAAGCTCTATGTACCCCACCTTTACCTTCTCTAAGTTAGGATGTTTCAGCTTGATCTGTTTCATAGATTAGGGCCTTTGAATAAAATTCAACTTGCAAATAAGGATGTTAGTGCTAAAAACAAAGTTTGGAAAACTAGAGAATTAGTTAATTCTTCCATTTTGTAAACGGAGCTTCAAGTGATAAAGTGACTTGCCTGAAGTCACACATGAAGAAAAAGTAGTAGTCGGATATTTAAGACACCAGAACTACGATAGGTAATTGGTTCTTCTGATTGTCACTTCAGAAACATGGTCTCTTATATCACATTGCCTCTTAAAGGTAAGAAAAGGCAGGTAGGATACATGACATGCTTTCTAGGCCACAGCTCTGAACACATTGTAAGACAAATCTTTAAACAAAGTGAGAGGAAAGCTGTGAGATTTCAACATCTTAACAGTAGAGCTATTACAATGAAGGAAACCATATAAAAAAGGGACACAGAAGGGAACATTTTCCCTTCATTTCTCTCTTATAGTGGAAGCTTCTATTAAGCAATATGACTTGGACTAACGACCTTTAAAACCACACAAAATTTTGCCTATCATTATTGGAAATGATTGAAGAAACCTGTAACAGATCAGTTTCATGGTGGATCCTTATAGGTATATTTCAAGTGGGTGTATTTTTTGCTACTGAAGATGGACCCCCTTATTTATGATAGTACCCTTGTCTGGTACTTATGTTGTTGCATTAATGATCAATCAATATTTGCCAAAAGATGCACCTCACTCAGAGGTATTTAATGGAATCCTGAGGATCCCACCAAACACACTCCTCATCCCCCCTTTTCCTCTACCTGTCTGTGAGACTGGAGCTATATTCTATCCTGATAGTACCACCTCAAACTATGACAATTCCTCACTTGATTTCTATTAGTCTGGGAAGCACTGTCCAGTATAATCTTAGTCACCCCCATGAACCTACCTCTGTTGAGATTCCCAGTCCCAAGCTGACTGCGGTCATAGGTTCTCTTATATAAAAAAATCTAGCACTGCTCAGGAGAAGAAACCGCTCTATTTGTAGCATAGGTGAAAGGAATGTGTGTTGAGCAAAAAGAACATGGGCAAAACATCTACATAAGTGTGAAGTTTAGTGGTTACTTTGGACAAAGAAATAAAACTCAACCATTGATAAGTTTCGAGTGATCAGGACTGATACAATTATCTCATTCCCTAGTTCCTGTGACTGTAGGTGTGGCCATAAAATTATTTCCAGGGCAGAAGATGTAGTAAACATCTTCTTTTGCACCAAATTGCATTTGAGAAGTTTGAAGATTACCATTGCTAAATCTCCATCTAGATTCTTGTTCATTAATTCTATGCCACTTACCCTGATTTTAGTTGGGAATGTAAAGGTTGTTCTGTTTGTTTTTAAGGGAATAAAATATAGATAAAAGACAATCATGTGCATAAGAAGTATTCAACATAATAAGCTTTTGGTTGGTTTAACATCACAATTTAACCAAATTGCTTTTGGTTGTTAGACCAGTTGAACAGAGACATATTACTCTGATTTAACAAAGGGATGAAAAAAATCATTAAAACTTAAAATTTATCCACAGCGAACTCTCTGTAGTTAAATGTAATTGCAGTTTTCTACCAAAGAATTCATGGAGAATTAAAAATGAAAGGAAATAAAGGCTTGGGAAAGTAACACCAAATGGATGGAAAATATGAAATTAATTATCTCAAAGTCCAAAAAATCTGTTTCTTATAAAGAATTGGAGATCTGTTGAGCTTCAGAATTGTCTGCATTTCTTTAGAAATGTTCTTGCTGTCAGTGTGAGAACATCATGGGAAGAGGTATCTTCTGGTGCAGGAACCATGTAATACAAAGTTGGAAAGACCCAAAGATCTCATCTTGGCTAGTCCTCTGTATTCAATCAGATGATTACCTCAAAGACTTGAAATAAGTGGCTTTTGTCTACTTTGTGAGGCTTTTTCTTTTTGACCTTTTTGCTCCTCTTTTTTCCCATAAAAATAAGGAAACAACAAAAACAACAAAGACCTGTTTTTCTTTGAGTCTTAAAATTTCTTCAGAGAAAATTTTAGTCCAAATATTACATATTTAAGATACAGTTTTGGGTCTGTCATACTGTTTCAAATAAGATCAATACAAGAAATGTCTGGTTGCATCAGAAATCTACTAAAAATTTTCCCCACAGATAATAATTTGTATATATAAACCAGTGTGCCAATATAAAGGAGGATTACTCTGAATTTAATGTATTGAAAGCAGAAAGTTACAGAAGAAAATCTAAGAAGTGCTCATCCAGGCACCATCCAGAGGAAAAGTAGTATTAATTGCCAGAAATACAGTACTCAGTCCATGCTGGGCATGGCTTGTCTGTTTGGAGATAAGAGGAACATTAGCTTAGCTCATAGTCATTAAACATGACATTCTTTCAGTCCCTTGTTCTGATTTAATACTAATCAAGAAAACTTATATTATTATTTGAATTTGCATGAAGTTTTGCCTACTAATAGGAAATGATCATTACCCTGAAAAGATCATAAAACACTTAGCTGGAGTCATATCTAGAACCTTCCTGTGGGGAGAGCAGCCTCTTGCTTAAGCCTCGAGGTTGCACTGGCTTGTGCATGGCACACAGGTGATACCACTCATGGACACTTGCACCTATACTAGGGCATGTGCCTGCGTAACCACAGTTACCCCCATTAACCTCCTTTGGTTAGCATTCATAGTCTCGAGCCTTTAGCATTCCCACTCCCATGTCTCATGGTTTTGATTCTCAGAGGAAACGAACACTGCCCAGACGTTTGATCTCTTTCAAGAAACCAGGCCTCTGAGGTGGCTCACCCCTAGAGTGGGTGTGCTTCCAGAGTTGGTGGTAAATCTTACAGATGATAAGCCGTGACTCCAGGGATCATTGAAGCCAGATGTGCATCTCAGCAGCACTGCGTCCTTCTAATGATTGAGATTCTCCATCTATAAAGCCACCGGATGCATCTGCAAAGGTGAGAGCAGATTAATTGCTGATACATGTTGCTATATATGTATAAGACCTAGATTCTATCAATTTTTTTTTATATTTAAGATTTATGCCTTTAAGGTCTTAAATTTTAGCACTTATTAAATTTTATTTTTTTAATTTTAAGTTTCTCTTATTATTAACAAGGGAAAAGAGTGTGAGTTGGGAAAGTATTTGCAATTGTTAAAGGTGGATTTTCTGGGAATTTCTGAATGGACCAGACTCAATTCCCTGACAAACGTGTTGATTTGCCTCTAAACTTACAATCCCCCAACCAAGATGCATGATTTCTTTTTGGACATATGGTCACACTTTGATGTATTTTGTTTCTGCTTATACTTATTTATTTTTATTTTTATCCTTCCAGAGTGGGTCTCTGGGGAATATTGATAGCGTGTTAAATAGAGAGCAAAAGAATGGCTGTGAAGATAGATGTGTTTAATTAAATTAAAATGCTACAACACATGCCTATGTAAAAGGGAACCTGATGATACAGGCTGCTTCTTCCTGAAGCAAATCTGGGACAAATTAAATCTATTTCTACTCAGGGACAGGGTACTATGGTTATTTCCTTTCCACTTACCATACTAAGGTTGATGGGAAGGTGGTTAGAGGCAAAGCCAAGAATGAAAGAAAAAGTCAGAATGTATATTCGTATAACTGCATAATGTAAAACTATAGATGTTTCAGAAATGACCGATTAAATTTAACAAATGCCTTTTCAGTGTCTAATAAGTGATCTTAATACATCTTTCTGAGTTCATTGATGTAAGAATCATAATGATAGAGACTTTTTTGGCAGCAAAGCATACTTGTAATCAGGAGCAAGTTCTACTCATTCATACTGTATGCTTTCAAACTCTGGTCACTGGAGTCTGATGGATGCTGTGCTGAGCTTGACAGATGCCAGCAGGAGACTTGTATTTCCTCAGCTGTCCATAGCGTTGGGGCTGCCATCAGCAACCCCAACCTGAGGTCCTCCTCAGGGCACAGCCTTGAGTCCTGTGACTGGTCCAGAGCTCTTTGATAAGACAGTTTGGAGGCACTGTTGTAACTTTATTGTAGATGATTCAACGTGCCCCTATCTCAGTCTTTGGGCTTTTCCTCTCCAGAACAACAAGTGTTCTTCCTGAGAGCACTCCCCAATAAAGCCTTGGACTCAAACAGCTCAACCTTGATGTCTATTCAGGGAACCTGGCCTAAGACAGAAGAATAGCTACATTTTATTTGCTAACATTTCAGTTAAACTTTTTATATCTGCCTTTTAAGTGAAATGGATCTTACTTATTCTTTTAATGTCATATCAGGCTTTGGAATAAAAATTAATCTGGCTTCGTAAAATGAATTGAAGGGATTTTTTTTCTCGTGGCCTGGAAATATTTAAATAACATTGGAATCATCTGTTCTTTAAAGATTAAACCCATCTGGTCTTTGTGCCTTTTTCCATGATAGATTCTTAATCACCAGTCCTGCGTCTTCTACAGTGATTGGCAATTTGAGTAATTTATATTTTGTTAGGAAATCGTTCATTTCTCATGTGTTTTCACATTTGTGGCCATAGAATTGTAAGTCATAATCCCTTATAATTCTTTTAGATCACGCCTTTATCTGTGGTTTTGTCTCCTCATTTTGTATCTTGCATAGTTTTGAAAATGCCCTCTCTTGTGTGTGTTTCCATGTGCATGATCTCTTTAATTAGGTTCACAGAGAGTTTATCTGCTTTATTGGTTTCAAACATATAAAAAACAGCTTTTGTATTTATTTATCCTTTCTGCTTCATTTTGGCTTGTTTTTCTTTTTCACTTTATTAATTTCAGAATTTACTACAATTAATCCTGCTTAGGTTCTTTTGTTGTCTGTTTCCTAATTTCTGCTGATGAATATGAAGTTGGTTTTTTCTTTTATCCTGAATAATAAATTCAGTTAAGGCAATAAATTCACTTTGAGTGCAGCTTTTGCTCTTCCACTCGATTACTTTCTCCAAGTTTGTGATTTCACTTTTTCTTTTTGATACATGGATTTACTTTCCAAATATTAAAACTTTTCTAGCTTTTTTTTTAATGGAGTATGATTAAGGAAGGTAACCTGAAAAAATATATTTTTCTTTATTTTCTTTTTTGCAACTTCAATTTGTTAAGTTTTGCTTTTTGACCAAACACATGATTGATTGTGTGTGCATTTTTTATGTTAATAAGTTGATGGGAGTTCATGAATTAAAGGGAGAAAATGTATATTATCTACCTGAAGGAACTTAAGGTTCTACATGTATCAATTCAATGAAATGTACTGATATGTCTCCTAGCTATATTCAATGCTGGAAGAACTCCAGGTCTTTTTCTGATGGTATTTTAACAAGTTCTTCTTGCATTTCTAATTTTTTGCTTAGTTTGTTGCTGCCGTGGCTGATTTTCCACTACAGTTTCGGGACAGCTTGTGGAGGAGGTTCACATCACTTGTTCTTAGCATTCTTCGTAGAAACCACTTGTCATTCCACTGTTGCAAATTCCTCCCTGTTCTGAAGGCAGTGGCTTCTGTCAGGCTCCCATGGGTTCTTCCTTCGTTCTCCCTCTGCTTGCTTCACCTCCTCATGCTTCATTTCAGTCTGCAATCCTTAAAATCTTACCTTTTTTGTCTAGGTAGCCACTTTGTCTTCTTTCTCTCCTTCCCAGCCCGTGCTCAGGATACCTTCATTTTTCTCATTTTGTCTGCTGCCAAGGTGATTTTTCTGCATACTCAAACACAATAGCCACAATCATGTTGAATTTTTAGTCACTGCATGATGTTCTTCTGTATTCTGAAGTCCTTTTAACCTGAAACCAACCTTGTCTGATATTAATATCATACCCTTTTTTTAAATTGGTATGTTTTTCTATTCCTTTAAGTTTTGGTACTGGGGATTGAACCAGGGGAACTATACAACTAAGCCACATCCCTAGCACTTTTATTTTTATTTTGAGATAAGTTCTTGCTAAGTTGCTGAAGCTAACCTAAAACTTGTGATCTTCCTGCCTCAGTCTCCTGAGTTGATGGAATAGTAGGCCTGTGCCACTGTGCCTGGCCTATCCCTTTGTTTTTAAACTTTACTGCTTTGTTCTAAGTTGTTTGCAGTAGGGTTTTATAATTCAATTAGTTTGATGATCTGTTACTATTAATGAAAGAATTCATTATTGTAAAAATTGATATACTTCATTTTTTCTTAATTTATGTCTACTTTCGTTTACACTTTTTTGTTTTCCTTTTTCTTATTTTTACCAGTTTTTTAAATTCATGCCTTTACCACTTTCGTTATTGTTACACTTTCATTATATTTGTTCCATTAATTAATTCCGTTAATTGTAATCTTTTCCTGTGTTGTTATTTTTCTAAATAAGTTACTTTTTCTAACTGGAAATTTGCATAGTTTTCTTATATTCTGGGATTTTAGAAATTTACCTGGCCATCCCTAGGTATGTCTTTTACTCAGTAATTCCTTTCAGTCTGCAGACAGATGTCTACAGCTCAGGGATTTTCTTACATATACAGTTCAATAATTTATTTCGGTATCAGGAATTCCTACTACATGTTATGTCTACTAAATGAATTCTCAATTTCTCTTTCCATTCTCTCATTATTTCTATCACAATTTCACATGCCTATACTTTGAGCTATTTCTTATTATTCTTGCTTTTTGGCAGTGCTGAAAATCAAACCTAGGGCTTCACTCATGCTAGGCAAACATTCTACCATTGAGCCACATCCCCAGTCCTTGAGCTACTTCTGCAGTCCTTTAGGTCATTCTTTTTGGCCTTTATAATGACTATGTTCTTTAATTCATATAATACATTGTTTCAAAATTATGGCACATTTTGGCTCCAGAAAATGTGTGCATGTGTACACACTTCATTTGTAACTGAACATCTCTTCCCTCATCTTTTTCTTGAAGTTGTGTTTCACCAGGAATGTTGTATTTATCCTGACCGATCTTACCCTCTCTGGTTCCTGCACCCTTAGCTATGATTCTGCATCATTGGCTCATTCTGGGCCAATTGGTGGTGCACTCCAACTTTTGGTAGTTGGTGAGTGTTGGGCTGGCAATGCAGTGGGCTGCAGATACCAGTCTCCAAGTGACCTACCAAAAGAGTTCTCCAGATGCCCAAATTTTTCTTATCTCCAGCCTCAGACCCAGAGACTTAGCATGGGAACTTAGCATAGCCATTCATTAATTCCTTGACTTTTGGGGGGAGAAGATCAAACAACTTAATGTGAGGCATATATTACTTTTCCTTTGTGGTAAGCAGATCCTGGGGATCAAGCTCTTTCCAGTCTTTTGCTTTCTGTCAGCCTTCTTTTCTCTTTTCTTTCCTCTTTCTCTCCTCATCTTCTGTTGTCTGGTCCTTGTCCTGGGCAGTCTGAAGCAGCTTGGCTGCCCTCAGTGGAAGACCTCACATCAGTCTCTCCCCTGGGTGCCCCCAGAGCCCAAGGCTGTGTTAACACCACCCTGCACCCTGCACTGGTGTTAAAAAAAATGCTGTTCTGTTCACAAAAGAGATAGACGTGCAAGTTGGAGTTGGGAGCAGTGATGGTAGGTGGCAGCAGTCATTTCCTAGAAACTTCTCTTAGCATGAAGACATTAATCTTAGCAGGGTAAAACTGAGAATGTTCTTGTTCTAATCTCTTCTTTTAAACCCTGTGGCTTGGTGATTTTATCCCATTTTTGTAAGAACCCTTCTGTAATATATGCTAATTGTTTTATTTTCTTGAACTATCTGTGGCCCTTAGAGAAAACCTGTCAGATAGCCCACCATTGCCAATGGTAATGACTTAATTCAGCTACTTTAAGTGAAAATCATCATTTTTGGTAGTTGGCCTCTAGCACTTAATTGGCTTATATTAAATAACTTTAAATTACTGATCATTATGTTTAATTGGCAAGGATAATGGTTTGCATACAGTTCATCTTTAAAGTTTCTCTAAGAAGTTAAATTACTTGAGAATAGACATGACTTACTTCAGATTGATAGATTAATGGAGCTACACTGGTATTGCCAGGCTAAGCAAAAATCAACAATCAGGACATCCATTTAAATTTGAATTTTAGAGAAATATTGTTTTTAGTATGAATTTGTCCATGTGTTACTTATGCTAAAATTATATTTTTATATGAAATTCAAATTAGACTAGAGATCCTGAATTTTACCTTACAACCTTAAGATATATATGTATATATGTAATTATATGCATATAATATGTATTTATATTGTGTGTGAGCACGAGTGCACACAATCACCATGTGTGAGAGGGGAATAGAGCAAGAAGATTGGTTAAGTTAAGCTGTTCTGAAATGTTTTAAGGCTAAAATCACAGTGACCATGCTTTATGGTAGAGATTTAAGCAATGCTGGAGGTAAATTGCATGAAGTTGTGAAGTGCTCTCTTATGCTCACTGATGGATCTCCACCATTTATCACAGCACTTGGCACAGTTGTTTTCAGGGAATATTTTCTAAATAATTGAATGGACCATTTTTGTCCCCCTGAATCCTATGGCTCAGATGTCATCTCAGATGTAAGCAATAATATATTTTCTACTCAAATGTAAGGTTTAAACTTAACCAAAGCACCTATCCATCACATGTATCTGTTTTGTTGTTGTTGTTGTTGACGTTTCATCATAAAAAGAATTTGCCCTCTAAGAATTTCAAAACTCCTATTCTCTGAGACAGATCTCGCTTATCTCTTTTTGTTTGTATAGGCCATTATCTTCTGAGGAAACTCTGAGATTGGATGTGTCCTAGTTAGGCTTCTTGTCTTGCTCAAAGTAATAGATAGTATTTATTACAGATTCTTGTATTTAACTCTCAGCTTTTTAATGCTTATCATAAGTAGCATGGTAAGAATAATACTTTGGAGAAATTGCCTGGGGCAGTCTGCTCATTCCTGTGGGTATTAGAAGTTCTGTTTTTGGAACAAGTATCATCATTATTCTTAGATCTCATTTTTTTGAAAACTCTTCAATTTCACCTTGCCCAAATGATACTTTGGTATGGTGCCTGTTGTGCTAGACTAATAAGGGTGTACAATTCCCTGATACCTGGGGAGAATTTAACCTCAAGGATTATCATTTTTCCAAGAGGGCACATTCTTTATTCTCTAGTTAAATGACAAGTGAAGTGAAACAAAGATGGTTCCAAAATTAATACATTTATTGCAATATACTCAAAAACAGAGTAAGAAAAAAATAAGCAAAGGGAAAATATAGGCAAAAGTAAATAAAATCATTTGAGCAGAGGGCTAGTAATGAACCAAACACCACGTGTCCATGGAAGAAATAGACCAAATGGTCCAGGAGAGCAATCCCTCCTAGCTGAACCAAGCCGATACTTGAACAGCTCTGGAATGGCATCAAGTTGTCAGCAGTGAAGCAAGGGACTATTTACAGGGGAGCCTGTGCCTGCAGATGCCATTTTAGAGTGAAAGCTCTCAAAGGGTGGAGTCACAGCAAAGTGTGTCTCAGATGGCAGTCTGAAGGCACTGGTGTTTATAATCCCAGAAGGTGTATTATCTCAGCTTCCAGATGTCAGCCTTGGAGGGAAAAGTCCTGGATACTAATTATCTTATTTGCATATTGGCACACAACTGTCACGGTGGCTATCAGCCAGCACTGGTTCAGTTACAGCTTGTGTTACAAGAGAAAGCTCCAAATGAAGTTAGCGCTGTCAAAGCATAGCCACATCTATCATAATGAAAATACCAATTTACTTAGGTTCACGGGAACTATAACATGCAAAGCACACATCACAACAATGTCATCGGCCAGCAAGGAGGAAAAAATGAGGAAAATTAATGAGCGTTTTAGAATTTTTCTTTATTAAAAACCATTTTTATTTTTGGTATACACAAAGGTCCTATCAATTCACTTTAACTATCCTATCATAGAGACAATAGAGTTCTGTGAGTTTTAATAAATAGAGTATGTAACTGCCACCCCTCTTCCCACCCCCACCGACCAACAATCTGCACATGCAACAATTTCACCACTCTGAAGTATTTCCTCCTAGTCCACCTTAGTAGGGAGCTCTTCCCTGCAATTGCATCCCAGACAGCAACTGACCTGATTTCTGTCACTATAGATTGCATTTTCTTAGAATTTTATACAAGAGTATATATATACTCTTTGGTTTATTTTGCTCAGCATTATTATTTTGAAATTCATTGAAGATGTTGCATGTGTAGATAGCTCACTCTTTTTTACTGTAGACTAGTTTTCCATTGTATGGATATACCACGATTTGTCTGTATTCTTTCTGTTGATGGAAATTTAAGTTGTTTGCATTTTGGGATTATATCAGCTAAAGCTGCTATAAATACTCTTATACCAGTATATGTGACATATGCTTTCATTCTTTTGGGGAAAAAATATTCAGGAGTAGGAGGACTGGATTAGATAATAGGCATATGCTACAATGACTTGATAATAGGAAACTGCCCAATGACTTGAAAAATAATTATGCCATTTTCCTACTGGCATTTGTTCCACGTTCTTACCATCACTTTTCACAGTCAGTCTTTTAAACTCTAACTGTTCTGGTAGGTTCATAGTGGTATTACTTTGTGATTTTCATGTGCATTTTCCTAATGACTAATAGTTTGGAATGTTTTTTCATTTGCTTATTTATCTTCTTCTTTGATAAAGTTTCTGTTCAAGTCTTTTGCTTACCCTTCTTCTGCCTTTTAAATTGGGTTGTTTTCTTATTATTGAGTTGTAAGTGTTCTTTACACGTTCTGTATTTAAGTGTTTTACCAGATATAAAATTTGCAAATATTTTCTCTCTGTGGTTTGACTCTTTGTTCTCATAACAGTATCCTTATTCACTAAGTCAAGTCTATCAATTTTTCTTTAATAGATCACGTTTTGATCCATTTTGAGTTAATGTTTGTATATGGTACAAGGTAGAGATCAGTGTTCTGTGTTCTTTCTTCACATATGCATAATCATTTTAATACCATTTATTGAAAAGACTGTCTTCTCAGCTAATTTGCATTTATACCTTTGTTGATAATTGGTTGTCCATAAACATGTGAGTCTACTTCTAGTTTCTTTATTCTGTTTCAGTGATCTTTTTGTCTGTTTTTATACCAATATTACATTGTCTTGATTACTGTAGCTTAATAATTAGATACAAAATCAGGGAGTGGTTTTCCTTCAACTTTGCTCCTCTAGCTTACTGAGATTTTGACCAGGATTGGATTGAATCTGCAGATCACTTTGCAAAATAAATATTATTGATAATGACTATTGCAATTGTGCCACCTATGAATGCCAGTAGTTAAAACCCAAGAATCACTGCTATCACTGATTTTTACTTTCAAATACATCTATATAGTGGATGCTAACAAAGAAATGTAAATTTATGCTGTCTTTCCCTTTTTCAGTCAAAATATAGGACACCATACGGGAAGGAAAAAACAACTAAAAAAACTAAGATGATCATTCGACCTCCGATTAGGTGTATTAGAAATGTGTTTTTAATTAATCTAGAGAAAGTGACACTTGTTGACACATAAGGGAAAAGTAATTTTCAAATGAGAACAATACAGAAAACATATAGAGGTGGGAGAGGAAAACTCTAGAAAAGAGAACTACAAAAATTTAACTTGGGCAAGTGTGGACATAAGGTATCCTAGAGAGGTGTCGTATGGCTTTGAAATGATTCCAAACACTTAACATAGTTTGCTACATGAGTGATGTATATTTTGCTGTGGCAAGAGCTAGGAGTGAATTTCCCATCCCCTTGAGAATAGGTTGTCACACCTTATCAGACCTCATAGTTGAACTATTAACTTCTGGACTTCAAAATACATATGAGCCTATGAATTTGAAAGATACTTTGAGAGTTCAGACGACAGCCAGTCACTTTTCCTACAGCTAAGAGTGTACTGTCAGCTTTTTCACCTCGGTCTCCTTGAACTGCAACAGGGCCGCACCTTGAGCCCTTTGGCTGATCTCTGAAGCTGCTCCAGTCAGCACTGGCTCTGTCCTGTAGTGTTGAGGGGACTTCTCTTTCTTCATGCATCTCCACTGAGTTAGTTAAGGCAGTCTTTTTTGAGAACCACTCATATAAAGGTACATCTCAAACTTTAATGAGACTTTACTTTCCACAGAGGCCTGCTTACATCTAAATTACTCAATTACCAGACTTCAGCAGTTTTGGAACTCACCACGATGTGGTTAATGTACCTCTTCGATTGAATGCATTCCCTGAGATATTTGTTCTTATTATTCCCCCCTTTTAAGAATTGCAAACCAGAAAATTTTCCTTTCAATGGCAATAAACCATGTGATTCATAAAATTATACTTTACCTCTTTATTTTAGCCATACAAAACAGGAGGACTTTTTTAAAGGCTCAGGATTTGGCAAAAAGAAGACAGACAAGTTCAGGTTATAGGAAACAGAGCTAGGTGTCCACATTGGAAGGGAGGAATGTAGTTTAGTGGTGCTTGTGTGTAAGTTATAAAGGATGTGCCCAACATGGAGGGGCGTCTCAGTCTTGGTTTCTTCCTCCTCCCGTGATAACAAAATTTTAGCTAGGTTCTTGGTACTTTGGCCAATGACTACATTCCTCAGGTTCCTTTATACCTGGATATGACTATTTCATTAAGGTCTTATTAATGAAATATGAGTGAAAATGATGTGTACAATTTTAGGATAATATCCTTTTTTTTTTTTTTTTTTTTTTTTTTTTTGCGGTGCTGGGGATTTGAACCCAGGGCCTTAAGCTTGCAAGGCAAACACTCTACCAACTGAGTTATCTCCCCAGCCCTAGGATAATATCCTTAATGGGAAGGATAAGTTTTCTTCCCCCATCCCATCCTGTGCCTGAATTATAGAAGCAGTGAATAGTCATGTTGTACCATGCATGAGAGCCCCACTCTAGGGCAGTGGGATGAGATAAAAAGAACCTGGGTCCTGACCACTTGAAACTGCTTTACCCGCTATGGAATACTTATTCACAGACTATCATAAGAAGAGAAATATACTTCTATTGTGGTTGAGCCATTGTTAATTTGGGTCTGTTATAGCTGCTGCCAAAGAAGCAAGGATAGCTGCTCACTGGGAGGTTAGTAAAAATGGTTTTGTTAAAAAGTTCTCTATATTTTAAAGTTTGAAGCATTTGTATTATGAGCCAATATTTCTCCTTGGAATCACAAATATTATAAAATGGTATTGTTAATTTAGTGCATACCTCTGAGATTCAAATGATTAATGATATTCTTCTCATTTTGAAGAGAGGAGATACATCTCCAGGGTATGTGCAATTTATACAATATAGATTTTTAGTCACAAATACCTGGCTTTGAATAGTGGCCCTACCACTTAGCAATTGTTTACCACAAATAAGTTGTTTTACTTCCCTAATGTTGCCTTCTTGATGTGTAAATACCTAGACGTCTGACATTATTATGAGGTTAGGATTAGATAATATTTAAAATTCTAACGTTAATAATAATCCTCTCCTCTCTCATCCTAGTCCATATTGAGACCATTTGCCCTATGGTGATGTATATCACTTGAACAGGTTTGCTGTGCCTTGATGTAATAGTAGAGCTGCGATTTAATGGACAAAGCTTGTCAACAGCAAATTTAACAAGTTACCTGGTTCCTAGGTACATCCAATTGAGGATCATCTTGGTGCCAACAGTGGGAAGAGTATACAGGCATTTTTGTTCCTAGGTTGTCTGCTTTACTCTCTGCCTCAGTGGTCCCAAACCCACATTGCAGCAGGGAATGCAGATGAATACAGACCATGTACTGCAAGCAGTTGGAGGAGGCTGCTGCTACTCAGTCCCTGAGGGTTAGGAATAAAATTCCCCATAGGGAGTTCTTATAATTTCCAAGGGAACTATAAGTCTGAATTTTTATGTGGAATTTCCTGATCTTTAAATGTTGGCTGATTTTTTGCAGGGAGAGTGCTGGGGTTTGAACCCAGAGCTTGTGTGCACCATAAGCATGAGCTGTACCACTGGGTTACACCACCAGCCTTGATTTTTTGAAAGATTTCAGGCTGAATAAAACTTGTCCATAGGTACCAGCTTGCTGCTTCATCTCTGGGTATTGACCTCTTTGACAGAGGCTGACTCCTCACCATAGCATATGCTTCTTGAGAAAAATATGAACTCTAGATGTGCTTAACATCAGCATATTCAATTATCCTTGTAGATCTGTGTGCTTACATTGGTGCTTGTTCCCCATCCGATACTAAGATTTTAATTTAAGTTTGATTATAATAAACTAAGCATAAGGAAGAGATTTCAGTGATGCACTAGCTTAAGAGGATATCTGGAGATAATTCTGTGGGGGTTTTTCCCACTCACTCTGGGAAGAAGATGATGTAATAAATATTTTTATGTTTATTTGGTGTGTGAAGCCAAATACTCAAATGCTTGAATGCATTTTAAAAAATCAAAATCAGCAATTCAATTATTTTTTTTCCTTATTAGAACAGCCAGGAGTGAGCTCGTTAAGATGGATCTGCTTTGTCGTAGCTTGCTCTGCTGGCAGTGTCTAAATGAATTAAGTGAGTCACGAGTCAAAGAAATCTCACAGGCAGCTTTAATCTCCTGTCAGAAAGAATAGCTAACTGAGTCAAACATCAGTCATTTTTTTTTTTTGTTCATCTTAGAAGCTTGTGTTCTTAGCTACATATTTACAGACTTGCATTTTAATCTTAAAATTACATTCCTAATGCATTCTTAAGACTGTGAACCTGAGCGTTCAGGTTTTTTTTGTTTTTTGTTTTTTGTTTTTTTTTTTTGTGATTTACTAATTCATAAGGTCACCCAAATAAAAATACCATCCTTCTTCTGAAACTTGTAAAAGACAGTTTCTTTACCTCCAAATTCTACCAGAACCCAGCCATGCTTTTATCTTCTGTTTTGGTAAGTCCAGCAAGTTCCCAATCTCCTTTTTTCACTTCTAGTACATGCAATAGAAAATATATGTGTCATAATATGAGTCTCTGTGGAGACCAAAGGTGGGTGGAATGTGGTTTTCGTGTGTGTGTGTGTGTGTGTGTGTGTGTGTGTGTGTGTGTGTTTGGTAAAATTCTCTGAAATATCCTGCCACTGAGAAATTTATGTCAGACCATAATCCAGAAATTTGATCAGCTTCTCTCTGCTGGGGAAGGCCTTTGAGCCATTGGGAATTTGTGTTCCTCCTATTCCATTCAGCTCCTCTCTTAATCTGACTGACAAATTAAACTCCACTAGGCAACTGTTAAGATTCTCTTCTACCAGGATGTGTCTTTCCTCAGAGGAAGAAAAATGTAGTTAGTGGTTGTCATGTGTTTCTTTGGTTGAGGTCTTGAATGTTGTAGACATAGCAATTGCTGACTCAAGATTCTGATGACCCAAAATGCTACAAAGGAAGTCAAAATGTTGTCTCACCTTAAAGACATTTTTGCTCTTAAGAGTTTAACAAGTTCGGCTATGATGATAGTGACTTATTAATTACACATAAAATCCAACTAAACTTAGAGGAATATGTAAATATAAAGTGTCAGATACTTAAAGTTCCAGGAAAGTGCCATTACCCAGTAAGCAGGGACCACTTACTGACTTTTAACGTGATTCAAGAAAGTACCTAGAACTGTTTTCCAGTTCCTTGTCACACTTTTTCTCTTCACTGGAATGCTTCACTCCCATTGGATATTTCCTAGGTGGAAGTCTGTTTCTTGGCATCAGTTGTAAATTTCTACATTTTTGTAAGAACGTTTTCTTTTCTCAGCAAATAGTGATCCCTATTTGCTGGGAATTAAGTAGTTCAAATCTAATCTTTGACCTACTTGAATTTACTTTTATCTTGACCATAAAATTTATAGAGGCAATCCACAATATTATCAATGACTGAGAAATCAAATGTAAGTTGTAAGTCCTACATACATTTGTTTTCTTCAATTCTCCTTCTCTCCCCAGAGATAACGATTGTTCTGTTTCTTAATACAATATTACATATAGACCCCAAAACATACATATTTTTATACTATATAAAGTGGTATCATATGCATGTATTCTCCAGAGAGAATTTATAACTATAATAAAATAATTTCTACCTCAACAATAAAGAGACAATTTCTTGTGGATCTCAAAATTTTTGTGGAATTTTTTTCAATGTACATACCCTCAATGTCAGTTCTTGATCAAATTCTCACATATATGCACAAGTAGAAATGCATATACAGGTACTTGTTATATAGCACTATCATAATAATGAAATTAATACTTAAGGATAAATTATTGTTCAAACTATGCAGCACAGAAAAGGAAGGAGATATTTATTAATTGTAGGTAAATTTTTAAGATATATTATAAATAAAACAGTACTTGCAAAACCAAATTGACATTTGTGTTTTAATGAATTTAAATTATGTGGAAAAGGTCAATGTAACATTTTCAGAGCAGGCTAATAATACTGTGGCTTGAAGCAGGAAATTAAGACTATCCCAACAAATGACTAGCTTAAATGACTTAGTGAGAATAAATAAATGGAGGGACTGAACTCAGTGTCTATGTAAATACCCACTTGAATCCCTCACATTAGCAGAATGTGCATATGTACAGCCAATTGGGGTCTGGCAAGCAAGAAAAGTCATCATCAGCAGACCAGAAATTTCAAGGTTACACCCAGAAGAAAGAAATCAATGGGCTTGGATTGACAAGAGAAAACACAAAATGTGTGCATGAGAAAACCAGTGAGAAGACAAGATAAAATGTACTGAAACTCTAAAATTAGAGCAAACTAATACCCAACTGGACAGAGCACTGGAGCAATAATAATTAATAATTTAATTAGGATGGTAGCTCTAACAATTGAATTGGAAAACCAGCACTAACGTGAGGCTAAAATCATTAAGATACATTTCAAAGAAAAGTTAGGGAAGAGTTCTGAAGGAAGGTGGGGCTGTCTGACAGAGACAAATGCAGCCAAACTAAAGGAAAAAGGCAGCCCTGTCCAGGAGGGAAGAACAAAGACAGCCACTGCCACAGAATAACCCTTTTATTTTAGCCACTGGGAAGTCCAGCTTGCAGCCTGCTCCATAGCCATGTGCCTCCAAATGGAGCCTCCTAGAGAACAGGCTGCCCCAGCGACGTAAGCCCTGCACTCAACTCTGCCCTTCATGGTCCCACACCAGCTGCCAGGAAATCAACTGAGTTTCTCATTTGTAAACATAACTGCACAGCCAAAGATGATCAGATATTTGAGACAACAACAACAACAACAAAAAAAGAGTGTAAAAAGTATAGACTAAATTACAAGAATAAGTTCAAGCAGATTGATAATAAGTCTGTATGGGGTAAATTCCTCTATGCTTAGATTGGAAAAAGAAATGTTCTTTGATACTTTTATAAGCAGTTCACCTCAAACAAGATGCCATTAAAATATCAAAAGTAGGGAAACGGACAAAACTGTACCAGCAAAATGTGGTCTCTAAAAATATTTCGGTAAGATTAAACTTAACAATGAAATGGTGATTTTGAAAAGCTCTTTGATGTTTTTTAAAATTATCTATGAAAAGCTATATAAATTAAGAGAAAACAAAATTCAGATTATTGGGAAGTGAATGAGAAACAGAGTATCTCTACCTACAGGATGAATTTGAATAATTCTCAAAAGAATTATTCAATAATAATAATTGTTTTTTTAAAATATTCCATGTTAGAAAAATAACAGCGAAAAGGAAAGAATTAATAAAAGATATAATTGATATCTAAAAGTTCTCCAGTTAATTTTATCAATAAAATTCAAATTAGTGTCTTGAAAATATAAAAAAAAAAACTCAAGCAAAACAAAACATTAGCAAAATATCCCAAAACAATCAACCAACCAAAACCCCACAAAAGTAGACAAGTAAATTTAAAAAGAGATGTTTTAAATTGACATTAGAAATGAAAAAGTAGCAAAATTACAGGACAAAAAAACTATTATAAACATAATACTATGTTTATCTTTGTGCTAATATTTTTTTTTATTTGTTCTGTTTAGATATACATGACATCTACTGTATTTTGTGTGTTTTGACATTACACATACATGGAGTTTAACTTAGGATCCCCTTCTTGTGTCTACATGATGTGGAGTTTCACTGGTGGTGTGTTCACATAAGAACATAGCAAAATTATGTCCGATTCATTCTGTCTTTCCTATTCCCATCCCCCCTTCCCTTCATTCCCTTTTGTCTCATCCTATCAATTTCTATTATTCCCTCCCCCCTTATTGTGCCAATAATTTGATAAAGTAAATGACTTTCAAAAGTCACTCAAATTTTACATATCTTAATTTTTCAGGAAAATATGTGTTGTCAAACTTGAATAAAGAAGAGTTTCTTTTCTAAAAGTCCCTAAGAAATGAGAGAGAGAAAACACAAGAATAAGCAGATAACCATAAGGTAGTGGTGAAGGTGAAGAAGATGAAGGCAAGAAACAAAAGGGCAAAATCCTGATATTGATATTGGTAAAAGGCAAAAAGCCAATCTCTCAGAGGAAACAGGACATGAAAATAACAAGAAAGAGTAAAAACTCACTGAAAAAAAAGGATACAGTAAAAATCAGTGGGAAAAAAATGTTCAAATGATTAAAATGGAAGTGAGCAATTTTTTTAAAGACAAAATTAACAAAAATGTTTTCTTTCCTTTGTATAAGCCTCGGTTTTTAATTAGTCCCTCTGACAAGAACAATAGCAGATTCAATATATTTTTGTTACATTTTGGTACCAAAGTTAATCATTAAATGAGTTTCATTAGAGCTATGAACATCAGATTCATTGGATGCATTGGTTCCTTTTTATTATTAAGAGCCCAGAGAATTTCAGATGTATTTGTGAAATATAAATATAATCATGTACAAAAAGAAAAAACCTGAATAAAGAAGCCATAGTAGAAGAAATTAAATAGGTGGTCAAAGATCTAACTTCTAAAAGTTCATGCCTCATATAAAGGTGAACTATAGAAGACCTACAAGGTTCGATAATCCCTGTAATATATGAACTATTCCAGAGTATAGAAAAAGATAAGAATTTTTAAAATATCAATTTAAAAATGTAGTAGTAAGGAGACTAAAGGATAGTAACTACAGGGTGTATTGAATGAAAATTTATTTAAAGCAAAGGCAGACTTGAACATGTTTACCTAGAGGGAGAAGGAAGTGAGAATGAAGAGATTAATGATACAGAAATGAAGGAATCATTATGAAAAACGATCTTCTTGAAGGAGATACAAGGCGGTGATCAAGAGCTCACATGGAAGGGTGGGTACTAGCAAGGAAGTTGAATACCATTTGAAAAACCACAATGAGGTAAGAAAGATCACGAAGATAGAGATTGTATTGGTTAATTGTATGTGTCTTTGCTCTGAAGACATTTTTGTTCTTTTCAGTATTGGATTGAACCCAGGATCTTGTGCATGCTAGGCAAGCACTTTACCACACAGCTACATCTGGAGCCCTTTTGATTTTTGAGACAGGGTCAGTTACTCAGGCTGACTTAGAAATTGCTCTTCCCCTGTTCAGCTTCCTGAGAATTTGGGTCTATAGGTGTGCAGCACCCCACCCTGCCTCACACCCTTTTCTTAGTTCATTTAGCTTTCTATGTCTATGAATTTGGGACTGGGTGCCTAGCACACTGGTAGAGTACTTGCCTAGCATTGTGAGGTTTAGTCCCTAGCACTGCAAGCAAACAAACGGCATTTATGTAGTATCTATGAATTTGCTTTTATATTTTCTCCTTAAGTTACTATTCTATCAGCCTTTACCTCCCAGACCTAACTAAAATGCAGAGAGGAGGAAAATTGACTTCTGAATCATGAGGTTTGGCTTGATAACTACTTGGATAACTCATTTTCTGAATTCTTTAGTATGGTTCAGAACCAAAGTAAGAGGACTCTATAAGTGGAGTTTCTCTCGTATCTCCAGAAATAGATCAGAAAGGCACAAGAGCAGCAAAGCAGAGGACTTCATGCTCAGTCTGTGTGGGTTTCCTGGAGTATAAGTGAATATTTGGGAAGAGGACAGCTATTCATAGACTTCTGGTTGATACAAAAAACATCTATGGCAAAGTTAAGGAAGGAAAAACTGTGTTCTGGCAAAAAAGGGTTTGCACTGTCTGACTCTCTGGGTATCTGAATGGTGTCTGGCTGGGGTGAATATCAGTGGGCTTCTGTGCAGACTGCTAGGGAGAGAATAAGCTTTCAGCATGGACCACTAGGCTAAAGGCCAGGTGATCTCCAGGCTACCAGAACCCATCCTCTATCAATATCTAAAAGAAGTGAACTGAAGCTGGAAAGACAGTCTGCATAAAACAAACCAGGTTTAACCTGAGTTTATTTATATTGAATCAGACTAAATTTAATCTGTATCAAATTAACATTAGATTGCTCACCACCCCATCCCAACATAATAGGTGGGTGTCTCTTGTAAAAGAGATCAGAGACATATTAATAAATAATCAACTACATATCTGTGGATGTCTTAGTTGTAGAATTTTTTCTAACAACTGTATATACACATTTATAATATTTTTACTCTTAAAGGGAACATTTTAAAAGGGGTATAATCACAAACAGATGTCAGATTTTATTTAACTCACTAATTAACAAGGGAAATGATAAGATGTTACAAATTGTTCTAAGCAGAGTCCAAAGAGAAAACAAACATATAGTGATGCTAAGAACTGACAAATGGATACAATCTGGCAAAATCAGTCAGTATCTATAGGAAAGTAATCAACTGCATTCCCCAGGATGCCATTTGCATTTTTATAAACAAAGTCATTTTCATTTTTGTCAGTTTTCTAGTTCTCTACAATTTATGGAATTGTAAAATAGCTTAAAGTCCATTAAAAGCCCCCGACTGTGCCCTGGACAGGGCATTCAGAATGTTTACATCTCCCCATACTAGCTGAGTGTGAATTACATTGTAAAAGCTTAAAGGAAGAAGTTAGGGCATGGTTGGAATTACCTACTTTGTAAAGGGAAGGGTAGGGATGGGGCTTTATTAGACACAATAACCCCCTCTGGAAAACTATCCATGTCCTAATCCCCAGATATGTTACATTATGTGATATTTTAGTCCTTTTTCGGTTGTGATAACAAACAACTTGGAGCTAGGTAATGTGTAAAGAAAAGATGACTTGGCTCACAGATGTGGATGTTAAGAATCCAGGATTGAGCATGGTTATCTGCTCAGCTCCTGGGTGCAGGATCCTCTGATGACATTACAGCATGGTGGATGGCATCATGATGGGAGTACATGTCAGAGGGAGAGAGTAGCCACGTGGTGAGACAGGTAGCAGGAGGGATTCAGGAGCCAGGCTTGCTCTTCTTCTAATGACTTTCTCTCTTGGGAACTATTTAGTCCTGCATGAACTAATTACCAATATCTTTCCAAGGGTGGTACCCCCGGCGAACTACGCAACTGTCCACTGAGCCACATCTCTTAAAAGATCCAACACCACTGCACTGTGCTTCCAGCACCCAAACTTTCGGAGGACACACGCAAACCTTGTCCAGACCATTGCGAGTGGCAAAGGGGAATTTAAGATCATAGGTAGAATTAAGGTGGTTGATCACTTGATCTTAAAATAAGAGATTATTTTGGATTAATAGGGTGGGACCTAGGGTTCTTTAATATGGAAGCAGGAGCCAGAAGAGGAAGTCAGAGTGATGTGATGTAAGAACTTCACTTGCTGTTGCTGACTTTGAAGATGGAAGTAGGCAAGAGCCAAGCAATGTGGGCAGCCTCTAGAAGCCAGAAAAGGCAGGGAAATGGATTGTCCGTCACCTAGACAATTCTCTAGAAAGGAATGTAGCACTACAACTTCCTGGTTTTATCCCAGTAAAACCAATTTTAGAGAGAAAGGGAGATAATAAATTTGTGTTATTTGAATACTGTGACCTTCTGAGCTTTTTCATGTACAAGAATCCTTGTGATTGGTGCAGGATAATCTGCCTATCTCAAGATCCTTAATTGAATCACAAAGTCCCTTTTACCATATAAAATAACATTTTCACAGATTCTAGGATTAGATGTGGACATCTTTGTGGGACCTTTATTCTGACTACCATAGAACTCCTGACTCTGTCTCAATATTTTTTTCTTTATGCCCTATTCTTCACATAACATCTTGGAGAATTCCTTAATCTTTCAGTTCACTAATTTGTTCTTTTGTTACATTCATTTTGTTATATAGTTAATCAGTTTTTAATTTCAGTAGCCATGTTTTTAATTTCCAAGAACTCTTACATATATGTATTTGTGAACACAACCCTTTGAATCTGAAAATACCAATTAGGCTTATTTTAGTATTTTTTTCTACTTTCTCTATTAACTGTTTCCTTGGAAATTAATTGGAGTTTGAACTTTCTCTGCTGTAGGTTTTTCTCAAATATTTAAGAGAGTCTTCATTTCTAAATTATGCTTTTAGATGAATGTTTAGGTATCACAGTGTTTATGTTTAGATCATATTTATTTTTCTCCAAAGCAAGAGATTTTTCATTTCCACAGTTGGAATGTAGGTTCTGTTTTCAGAAGTGTTGGTGGTTGTAAGAAGGACAGAAGAGCCATCAGGCTGGGGAGGTGATTTTTTAGGCTATGCTGTCCAGACTAGTGGGTAAGGGGGGCTCAAGTACCAGATCACCTGCATCATACTCTGGCTCTGCCATGTAGACCGTACACAGGAAGATTTACCTAACCATTTTGTGTCAGTTTACCTCTCTCTAAAGTTGTGAAAATAGTAGTACATGTAGGACTAAGTAAATCAGTACATATAAAGTTCAGTGCTGGCCTATGGTAAGTCAAATATATGTTGGCTGTTTTTTGTTGGCTTGTTTTCTGTTAATGCTTAGTTGGTAATTGTGCACAGTAGTGGTTTTTTAAAAATATCTATTTTTTAGATGTTGATGGACCTTTATTTAATTTATTTATTTATATGTGGTGCTGAGAATCAAACCCAGTGCCTCACACATGCTAGGCAAGTGCTGTACCACTGAGCCACAACCCAGCCCCACAGTGGTGGTTTTATTTTTGAGTAAATGCTGGAGTCAGCTGGTTCTAGCCCTTTCTGCCAACCACCTCTAAGCTTCTTCTTAGTCGCCACTGCTTCTGTTCTTGAGATTATTATCTGGGGAAATTCCCCCATCACCTCCAATGTCCTCCCATTTACACTCTCCAAAAGAAATTAAATTAAAAATTAAATTAAAATTGATTTTCAGCTTCCCATGAAGTTTCTATCCACAGACTAGTATATATAATGTATAGTGACCTATACGTAAAATTCTTTCACCCTTTTCATTTATGTTAATTTTTGACTTTTTTATTTTTAAATTTTTTCTAATTAGGTATACATGACAGTAAATGCATTTAGACACGTTCTGTACAAGTGGAGCATAACTTCTCCTTCCTCTGGCTGAACGTGGTGCAGAGTCACACCAGTAGTGTAATGTAATCATAAATGTATATAGGGTAATAATAATGTCTGTCTCATTTCACTGTCTTTTCCACCCCTCCCCCCCTCCCCTCCCCTCACTATGCCATGCACAATCCAAAATTCCTTCATTCTACACCCCCACCCCATGATGGATTAGCATCCACATATCAGGGAAAACATTCAGCTTTTGGTTTGGGGGGTTTAGCTTATTTCACTTAGCATGATATTCTCCAGCTCCATCCATTTACCTGCAAATGCCATAATTTCATTCTTCTTTAAGGCTGAGTAATATTCCATTGTGTATATACAAGTTTCTTTATTCATTCATCTGCTGAAGGGCATCTAGGTTGGGTCCATAGTTTAGCTATTGAGAATTTTGAGTTGCTATATACATTGATGTGGCCGAGTCACTGTAGTATGCTGATTTGATTTGATTTGATGTTTTTTTTTTTTTTTTTTTTTTTTTTTTTTTGAGGCTATTGTGAATGGGACTGGGATAGCTAGGTCAAATGGTGGTTCCATTTCAAGTTTTCGAAGGAATCGCCATACTGCTTTCCATAATGGTTGTATCAATTTGTAATCCCACCAGCAACGTATAAGTGTACTTTTTCCCCATATCCTTGCCAAGACTTAATGTTACTTGTATTCTTGATAATTGCCATTCTGACTGGAGTGAGGTGAAATCTTAGTTTTGATTGCATTTCTCTAATTACTAGAGAAATTTGTCTGTCTAATTGTTCTGGCTAGATTTTCAAGGACTACGTTGAATAGAGGTGGTGATAGACAGCATCCCTGTCTTGTTCCAGTTTTTAGGAGGAATGCTTTCAGTTTTTCTCCATTTAGAATGATGTTGGCCATAGGCTTAGCATAGATAGCCTTTACAATGTTGAGGTATGTTCCTACTATCCCTAGTTTTTCTAGTGTTTTGAACATGAAGAGGTGCTATATTTTGTCAAATTCTTTTTCTCCATCTATTGAGATGATCATAGTTCTTGTCTTTAAGTCTATTGATGTGATGAATTATGTTTATTGATTTCCCTATGTTGAACCAACCTTGCATTCCTGGGATGAACTCCACTTGATCATGGTGCACAATCTTTTTAGTAGGTTTTGTATATGATTTGTCAGAATTTTAGCATGAATGTTCATGAGTTATATTGGTCTGAAATTTTCTTTCCTTGATATGTCTTTGGCTGCTTTTGGTATCAGGGTGATACTAGATTCATAGACTGAGTTTGGAAGGGTTCCCTCCTTTTATATTACATGGAATAATTTGAGGAGTGTTGGTGTTAATTCTTCTTTGAAGGTCTTTTAGAACTGGGCTGAGAGTTCTGGTCCTGGACTTTTCTTGGTTGGTAGGCTCTTGATGGCATCTTCTATTTCATTGCTTGAAATTGATCTGTTTAATATGTGTTTGTCCTCTTGATTCAGTTTGGGTAGTTCATATGACTCTAGAAAATTGTTGATGTCCTTGAGATTTTCTATTTTATTTGAGTATAAATTTTCAAAATAGTTTCTAATTATATTTTGTATTTCAGTAGTGTCTATGATATTTCCTTTTTCATCACAAATTTTAGTAATTTGGGTTTTCTCTCTCCTTTTGTTCATTAGTGTAGCCAAAGGTTTATCAATTTTGTTTACTTTTTCAAAGAACCAACTTTTTGTTTTGTCAATTTTTTGAATTGTTTCTTTTGTTTCAATTTTATTGGTTTCAGCTCTGATTTTAATTATTTCCTGTCTTCTGTTTTTGGTGTTGATTTGTTCATCTTTTTCTAGGGCTTTGAGATATAATTCTAAGTCATTAATTTGTTGGCTTTTTATTCTTTTAATGAATGAACTCAATGCAATGAACTTTTAGCACTGCCTTCATAGTGTCCCAGAGATTTCGATATGTTGTATCAGTGTGCTCATTTACCACTAAGTATTTTTTTTACTTCCTCCCTGATTTCTACTGCTATCCATTCATCATTCAATAGCATGTTATTTAGTCTCCAAGTGTTTGAGTAGCTTCTATTTTTAATTTTATCATTGATTTCTAGTTTCATTCCATTATGGTCTGATAGAATGCAGGGTAATCTCTCTCTCTCTCTCTCTTTTTTTTTAATTTGCTAAGAGTTGCTTTGTGGCATAACATATGGTCTACTTTAGAGAAGATTATTGATTGTATCATTTAATTCTATAGTTACTTGTTTTTAGTTTTTGTTTGGAAGATCTATCCAGTGGTGAGAGAGGTATGTTACAGTCACCCAGTATTATTGTGTTGTGGTCTATTTGATTCTTGAATTTGAGAAGGGTTTGTTTGATGTATATAGATGCTCCATCATTTGGGACATATATATTTACAATTGTTAAATCTTGTTGATGTCTGATTCCCTTAAGCAGTATGAAATGTCCTCCTTTTCCCTTCTGACTGACTTTGGTTTGAAGTCCACTTCATCTGATATGAGGATAGAAACCCCTGCTTGTTTATGCAGTTCATGTGAGTGATGCGTTTTCACCCATCCTTTCACCTTTAGTCTGTGAATGTTTTTCCTGGTTGATGAGTCTCTTGAATACAGCATATTGTTTGATCTTTTTTTAAAATTCAATCTGCTGGTCTATGTCTTTTGATTAGTGAGCTTAGGCCACTAATATTTAGGGTTATTATTGAGATATGAAGTTTTCCTGGTCAATTTGGTTTATTTTTGGTTTTTGAACTTGACTTAGTTTCTCCTTTGGTTGACTTTTTCTTTAGTGTAGTTCCTACCTTGTCTGGTTTTCATTTTTTTTTTTTTTTCATTTCTTCCTCATGTAATATAGTCTGTTGAGAATGTTCTATAGTGCAGGCTTTCTGGTTGTGAATTTTTTCACTTTTATTTATCATGGAAGGTTTTTATTTCATCTTCAAATCTGAAGCTTAATTTTGCTGGATATAAAATTCTTGGTTGATATCCATTTTCTTTCAGAGCTTGATATATGTTGTTCCAGGACCTTCGGCATATAGAGTCTGGGTTGAGAAATCAGCTGAAATCCAAATTGATTTCCCCCTACATGTAATTTGATTTTTCTCTCACAGTCTTTAAAAGTATATCATTATTCTGTTAGTCATTCTCATTATAATGTGCCTTGGTGTGAGTCTGCTGTAATTTTGTACATTTGGGGTTCTGTAAGCCTCTTATAGTTGATTTTCCATTTCATTCTTTAGATTTGGGAAGTTTTCTGGTATTATGTCATTGAAAAGATTGTGCATGCCTTTGGTTTGTATCTCCATGCCTTTGTCTATTCCCATAAATCTTAAATTTGGTCTTTCTATGTTATCCTTTATTTGTTGGAAGTTCTGATGGCTTCTTACCATCTTCTCTGTACAGTTGAGTTTATTTTCAAGAGTATATATTTTGTCTTCCTTGTCTGAGGTTCTCTGCTTCAAGTGGTCTAGTCTGTGGGTGATGTTTTCTATTGAATTTAAAAGTTGGTTTATTGATTCCTTCATTTCAAGGATTTCTGCTTTTTTCCCCCCACAATCTCTAACTCTTTAGAGAAGTGATCTTTCACTTCCTATATTTTCTTTTTGATTTCACTCCTTATACTATCCTTTATTTCGATGATCAATCTAACTATGTACAATTTAAACTCCTTCTCTGACATTTCTTCTTTACTGTGTGTTGCCTATGGATTCTATTGTTGGTTTGTTTGAGGCACTTTGTTCCCTTGTTTTCTCAGGTTGTTTGTGTGTCTTCCCTTCCAGTGGTATGGATCTGAGACAATACAGTTTCTACCCTGTAATCTTATACTATCCCTGAAAGCTTCCGGGACCTCCCCTTTAAGGGGGAGACCAATATTAACCGCACCCAATGCAAACAATATATAACCTTAAACTGAATAGCTCCTATTAAGGCCTCTACAGTTTTGTTGCAATAAACAGAAATGACGTGTTCAATTATTGTCTACGATATAAACAGTAAGTTTGCTAAAATGGTTTACTGTTTCAAATGATGGACAAAGAGGGAACAGAAGTAGTGTAGGATGTGATGTTTATGAGGGAGAAGGAGAAAAGATAGTGGTAAAAATTTATAGTAAGAGCAAAGGAGGAACTAATAGAGGTTGGCTGTTAGCATGAGAGATGTGAGAAAGAGAATCCAGGGAGACAGATAAGTGAGAGAAAAAATATATACAATTTTTTAAAAAAGTAAAAATATAAGAACACACAACAAAATTGTAATTTACTATTCACTCATCCCACTCTTCAAAAAATTGATGCATGAAAAATATTTGGATTCAAAGATGGTAGAGATGTGGCAGCGGGGGTGGGGAAAGTCTCTATGGAAACTTGCTGATTGCTTCCTTTGGCTTTCAAAAATGTTCTCAACTTCCCTTCTCTGACAAAAGGTGGGATTGTCTGAAGTTTGCCATCTCCAATCTGGTGGGTGCCTGTCCAGTTGGCTGGGCAAGCTGATAGCAAGATCCCCTCCCACCCTCTTCCAGTCTTCCCACCTGTTATAGCAGGTTCCTTCCTTCCCCGTGCACCTCAGGACTCACTGAGCTGGAGAGAGCCCAGTTTTCTCTAGTTTCTCCTAACTGTGCTTCCCCCAGCTTTCCATAGGCTTGCCAGACCCACACAAATCCACTAAAATCTGACAGACCTGGCTTCAGCTTCCCCAGGTCATACCTTGCTATAGTCCCATGATCTCACCAGGGATATGCTCACACAAAGGAATGATCCTGCAAAGAGGCCACCAGATGATGGCCACTAGCATACCTCTGCTAAGAAGACCTCAGGTATAACCAGACCTGCAGGTACCTTAAAAATATATTCCCAGGCCCTGGTTGGTATCTCCAGACTGAGGCAGCTACACCTGAGATGATGGGAGTGGCTGTGGCAAACCTGCAGGCCCCTTGGCCCTGGACTCCCAGGCCCTGGCCAGTGTTCCAAGATGGCAGCAGCCACATGTAAACGAACCTGTGGATACTCTGACAATGAACTTCCAGGAAGCAAGGGGCAGCATGTGCTCCGTGTGCTGTCTATAGGTGGTCTGCAGGCAAATGGGGAGTTCTTGACCTGTGGACATTTGGTGGTGGGTGATATGCAGGCTAAAAGTGGGCAATGGACAGGCAAATAGGCAACCGGCGGGTGGTCAGTGGCAGTCAGTGAGTGATCTGCATGCAAAAGACCCCCCCTTTTTAAACAGAAACTCATTTATCTGAAGTTTCCTTTCTCAATTACTTTATTTTGGATATTTTTATATCAAAATACACTTACAAATTTCCTTTAAGGAAGAAAAAGAGAAAATGAATAATTTTATAAGTGATATTGGGACAATAGCTTATGTATTTGGAAAAACTATACCTATTAAAGAATTAGATATCAAATGACAAATGCTACCCAGAGAAAAGTATAAATAAATAGCAAAGAAAGAACTCATGGTATGTGTGTGGAGAAGGGGGGTATTGATTTGATCATATAACATACAGGAGTTCTTCAAAAGGTGAAATGAATCCACATTTTAATGCATTCTTCCTCATCCTAGATCCCATTGTAATGACAGTATAAATCTTAAAAATCATAGCAATTCTGGAAATCCAGGAGGACCCCTGGGAAAGCAAGATGTGGAGCTATGAAAGGAAAGCTGAAGCTTCAGTGGAGATGCCAGGAATGAGGAATACCTGCTGAGCAAAGCCACAGGCAATAAGCAGAGACAACCCAAGAAAGCAACCCCAATATGGGTTGAAGTCTCTCTCTCTCTCTCTCTCTCTCTCTCTCTCTCTCTCTCTCTCTCTCTCTCTCTCTCTCTCTCTCTCTCTCTCTCTCCCTACTTTATGGCTACTATGAGGTGAGCAGCTTTGGTCCACTCCACTCCCCTGTCCCTGCCATGATGTTCTGCCTTACCACAGGCCTAGAAACAACAGAACCAAGTGGCCATGTACTGAAACCTCTGAAACCATGAGCCAAAATAATTCTTTCCTCTTTTGTATTTCTAAGGTTTTTTTTCACAGTGACAAAAAGTTGACCAACACACCATCTGCACAAAACCTTAACTGATTCCTTATTCCCTAACACAAGTTGTGGCCTATGGAGATATAGTCACCATTATTTCCAGAGTTTTACTTTTGTTTAATGTATTCTAAATACCAACAGGAAAAAAAGTTCAACATGTAATACCACTATTTTTACTTTTCCTCCTCTTCCTTCTTCTTCCATGGACTCTACATGAAAACACCTCTTAGTCATTTCTTACTTCATTACTTCCCTTTCTGGTGCTCAACTCTATTTTGTTTTTTATTTTTTCCCATAAGTCTTATATTTCATTCTAATAATAATATTTAGCTTCTAAGTGTTTTCTGTTTTTAATAAGAAAAAATTAGTTTGGGGGTATGACCCACCCTTTCATTCCATTTCATTTTGAATAGTATTTATGTTCCAGAAAACCATTGGCAATTTGAGTTGAGTGAAAATAAGAAATAATTTTGCCATAGCATAGAATCTACTTATAGCTGCCTAAAGTACTAAATAAAAGGTGATCTGTGTTCTGAGTTGTGGTTTTTAAATTGCTCATGAGACTAGAAGAGTCCTGGCAGAGAAACCAGATTATCTGAAATTCACATTGGGTGAGAAAGCTTTTGTTGCATAGATAGTTATCATGTGAGATTGTAATTCAGCTGTAGTTACTAGTGACTGAAGGATATCAGTGCAGTGAATTGGGGGTTCATAACTTCAGTTCATTTTCCAGTAGAAAAATGTCAGAACTAAAATGGGCCTCAAAGGGCTATTGGGAAGCTGTGTTTCCTAAAGGAAAATGTTTTCACTGGGAAAGACTGAGTTGGTCCTGGATTATCAACAGAATTGCGTTCTGAAGCCTGGTGTATCTCTCACAGCATACTCACTGTGTATGGAACATTGCTGATACAGAAGCAATCAATCAAAAGGAACAGGGAGAAGAAAAGTTGTTCTGAACTAATGGCCAAATAAATAAATAAATATTTCCAAATTTGTTTCATTCAGATGTTGTTTAGATCCAAATTAGTTGTATCTTTTTTTGTCTTAGGAATAATTGATTTATATGAATAAAAAAGTTAATGTATTCAAAATTTCTCCCTGTCTTAATTGCTTTAGAGGAAACAAAAATTCAGGTAACCAACAGTATTTTAATTTACTCCATATAATATAGTTTCAATTTTAATCAAACCCCCAAATAATTTTGAAAGTCAACTGTATGCACAGTATTATATGTCATGCTAAAAAGAGTGCAAAACTATTAGAAGGCTCTTGTGAGAGAAAAAAGAAAATGTGTGTAGAGCTTGTCTGTAAACTGTAAGAATGTTTAAATGTCAGTTATAATAATTATCATCACTGTAACATAACAGATACCCTGTTTCCCCAAATTAACAATCCTACTGGGGGATATAGATAGTTAAATAATTGGTTCTATAAAGTCTGGAATGAGCAAAGAAACATGTTTTGAGGGATTCATAAGGGGGAACAGAGTTAATTCTATTTAGAAAACTCGAAAGACTTCTTAGATGATGTAGCATATAGACTAATTTATTGATTTTAAGAGGTTTACAGAGTCATTCCAGGTTTTTCTCACTTATTTTCATATCTTTTTTCCAATACCAGTTTTAAAATGTAGCCAATTAAGAGACAGTAATTATTTTTTAAAGAAATCTACTTTGAGTTAAAAAAAATTATTTTAATCTAGAACCCACGGTATCATTTTCTGCTTCTTTACTTGTGAAGTAAAACAACAGTGAAAGAAGTAACTCTATAATATACAACACCAACTTCAAGTTTCCTTATTTGTATATATGCTATATGTAATCTTAGGCTTAAAAGTCTTACCAGGATTAAAACATTTTGCTGCAACCACTACTTTATGCCTCTGATGGGTAAAGACTACATCTGAACTTATAATAGCCACTTATCTTAAGCCCAAGTTAATTACAGTGTCCCCTGGAGAAGAGAGTTTTCATAAATTATTAATGACCTGATTTTTAAAAAATGCTTTCAGCAAATGTGAAAATAGAAAATCCTGTAATTTCTTTGTTGATTTATGATAATAAGAAAAAAAGCTGATGCATTCTTCTACAGAAAAAGTGGGTTTAGAGAATAGTTCTGATAGCATTGCACATGATAAAGTATCAGAAAGGCCAATAGGCAGCCCCCTTGCTAAGAGAAAAAAACTATTTAAATGTGTTCATCTGCTGAATTACTCAGTAACTCCAAGTGATTTTCAAACTGGGAGGCAGACTACAGCCATTAAATTCATAAAGTTTAGGTCCATCTTGAACAGGAACATAACAAAAGACAGGAATCTCTCTAACCCTGCACTTCCAGTGAAACCTGGAGTTAGGCTTTGCATGGTACAAGTCATTAACTAAATGTGCCAAAAAACTGAACTTCAGATGATCTTCCATGGAGATTGACCAAAAACTTCTTTAACTGGGATTCCAAATGACTCTGGAGATCTTCAGGTGATAGATGTTTGGCATTGTAAGGGTGGACACCCTGGGACAGGTTGTTTCTTCACCTCTTCTGGCTCAGTCACCACTGGCTCTTCTTCTTTTTTGTATTGTGACCAAAATCCTCTGCATTCTGCACCAAGACCATCCACATGAAACCTCTTCTAGGTATGCAGGTGTCCTGGACACAGACAGCAAAACCATCTGTGAGAAGAGCCAGGGCCCTCACAGCTGCTCTCACAGCTGACAGTGATGTGCCCACGCCAGCAAGTGGGTTCCACAAAGAATTATTTTTCTAAGTTACATTTTATAAAACTGCCAAGTTGTTTACCTTTGGAATGCTCCTTCCCAAAAGAAGTCAGAGTGTTAAATATGTGTATTTGTGTTCATTCTGAAATTATTTCTAGCTAGTTGGGTACACTTTAGCTTATGGGAAGTCTACAGTTATGTTTCTTTCCATAGATTTAAAAATAAAAAAAATAAAATAAAATAAAAAGAAAGGCATCAAGCAACCCCTTCTGACCCTGAACTTGTGTTCTACTGCCCTGGTTAAGGAGGAAGACTCACTAACCATGGCGTCCTCATCCTCTCATTAAAAGCAGAATAAATGTACATGCTGCCTTGGTTCACAGAATATGGCTCTAGGGGGCCACAGGTAATAGAGGTTAGGACTGAGGCTCTGAATAAATCAGCTTCTCCTTCTAAAAAGCCAACTAACATAACAGTCAAACCAACTTGTATGTATAATATATACTGATGTGTTGTATTTGTTATGTTTTTTATGTGTGTGATTGAATAAAAAATTTTGATTAGAGCTGACTTTTCCACTGCATTCGTCATCACAATATTGTGTATTCTCTCTGGGAATGGTGATAGTTCTTAGATTTCTCTTTCTCTCTTTCTTTTTTTTTTTCCCCCTAGTGCTTACACCAATCTCTGGATATTATTTAGCCACTAAGAAAGACTTGATTTTCTGTCTGATTCATTACTATATTGTTTCAAAGCAATGTAGATGCATTTTATCAAAGAGAATTTCCACCAAGTAGAGCAAGTTTTGTTGAGTATTAATAATAAAATTAGAGGTATGTTTCTAAAGGGAAGAATATTTTTCACTAAGTAATAATAAAATTTTGGGGGCAGGATTGTGGCTCAGTGGTAGAGCTCTTGCCTAACATGTGTAAGACACTGGGTTTGATCCTCAGCACCACATAAAAATAATTAAATAAAATAAAGATATTGTGGTCCATCTACAACTAAAAATTTTTTCTAAAATAATAATAAAATTTTGATAAGGAGGGGTTAAGATGGTGCTATCTCAGGTTCATTCTGAAATGACAAATCATTGCTTAGTTAACATGTAGAGGTACAAGTTTATTTTTTCACTGCAGCACCCTATTGACTATAGAATGTCTGCTTGGTCTCCAGTTACTCACTCCACCACTCCTGCTAGGTAACTGGTTAATACACTATGAATACCCAAATATGGCTACATCCTTGAATATGCCATGTTTTCAGTTCTTTGAATTTTGGTATCCCTCTCCAATGTTTTTCTGGCATTTGTAGTGTTTGACTCAATTGGAGGACTGCAACATGCTTCAGCAATAATTGCTGCCCTGTTCATTAATTGCCTAACAGATTTTTATTGAGAACTGTGACATATTGAGTGACTGTACTCAACCCTTCATTTCCCAACATTGATATTGCTCATCCATGTTCTCAGCCTGGGCTAAAAAGGGCAGAGTGTACTGTACTTGCCTGCCTCTCGACTTTGGGCTTAGCTATGTGACTTACATTGGAGAATGGGATGTTAACAGACATGATGCAAGTGAAAACTTGATATGGGCTTCTAATCCTGACCTTGTCATGAGAAAAATGTCATCTGGATAGTGTCTGAAAAAGGAGACATATGGACCAACCTAGAGCTTAGGGCCAAATCAGCTGAAATGCAGACAACTCACCAATGCATGAATAAGAAATGAGTACTTGGTTTTGAAAACCATTAATTTTTTTTTTTTTTTTTTTTTTTTTTTTTTGTGGTGATCCTGGGGATTGAACCCAGGGCCTTGATCTTGTGAGGCAAACACTCTACCAACTGAGCTATATCCCCAGCCCAACCATTAAGTTTTAACATGATTTGTTACCCTGGGTAAACTGATTCAGTAGACAACTCTGGGCTGTACAGTTTTAGTCACTTTTATCTTAAAATTCTGTAGACTTTGGGCTTATAGGATAGAAACTTATAGTGTTCTAATCTAATTGAATGTAGAATTTATTTATTGGACATAGATAGAATTATACATATTAGGAGCAACTATAGAGATTGTTGTCAGAATTTGATAATATAAAGATGAGAGAGAAAGAGGAGCCAGTTAACTAATTAGGTAGGAACTTGTAGGTTCCCCTTAGTTTTGTAGAACTCCAAAATCCATTTTGTTATGGTAACCAACAATTTATGAACCTCACAGGAGTTGATACATAATAACCAACTTCAAAAAAAAACTAATGTACAAGTCAGCAAATGCTTTCTTGTTTCATGATGAGAATATTTATTTCTAGTGACCGTAAACATGTCTACTCTCCTAGATACTTTTCCTGTTACCAGGCACCAGGGAAGGAGAACCATTGCATAGATTTGACTGTATATATAAGATAACTACTAAATATAGTGGCTTAAACAAGAAGTGTATGTTTCTCCTATATTAAAAAAACTCTCAGTACACTGTTCACTGCTGAGTAATCAAACACTGACTTTCCTGTTTTCTCTGTTCCACCATCTTCAGCAAGTAGCTTTCATCTTCAAAATTGTTTGAAAGCACAAATGCTAAATCTCCATCCATTACCTCCATAATCCATGGGGCATGGCAAAGGGAAGTGGGTAGGCACAAGAGGAAGGTAGTCGATCTCCACTGTTTTCACTTAGACTGTATTGACTAGAACTTGTGATCATAACTGTACAGTCTGAAATTTTAATCTTTAAACACATGTTTGTATTGCTGTCCTAAATTAAATCATTGTTCTGCTGCTAAGGATAAAGGAGAAAACAGGTGTTGGAGAAAACAGCTGGCAACCTCTGCTTATCATCTCTCTCTCATTCTAATTATCTATTTCAAGTCTCCAAGGAACTTAAATTAGATATATTGTACTAACATTGATGTGTGTGATAATTTTTCCTGAAATCCAATTATTAAATTGATAGAATATCTTATTGGCTTTTTAAAATATGGTAATTATATCAATTTTCCTAATGAGAACAAAATCAGAACATTGCGAGTTATGTAGGTTAGGGTAAAGCCTTCTAAATTACTTTTGCCCCACAAAAGGTATTGATGTTTTTGAGATTAAAATACAGTCATTTGTAACTTAATGGGACAAGCATACATTCTGAGAAATGTGTTGTTGAGTGATTTTGTCATTGCACATTCCATTTAATGGAATGTTCTTATACAAACCTAGGTGGTGACTTACTATACACCTACATGGTTTAGCCTATTTTTCCTAGGCTACAAAACTGTATAGTATATTACTGTATTGAATGTCATAGGCCAATTTCAACACAATGGTATTTGTGTATCAAAACATAAAAAAGGTAAAGGAAAAGTAGAACATAAAAGAAAAAATAGTACACCTGTATAGGCACTTAACCATGAATGGAGCTTGCAGGACTGGAAGTTGCTCTGAGTGAGTGACAGAATGAGTCAATGTGAAGGCCTAGGACATTTCTGTATACTACTATAGTGTATGTGTGTGTGTGTGGGGGGGAGACACATACACACATACACACACACATACACACACACGCACATACACACACACTGGGGATTGAACCCATGGCCCCATACATGCTAGCCCAGTGCTCTACCACTGAGCTACATCCCAGCCTTTTTTTATATTTATTTTGAGGCAAGCTATCACTAAATTGCCCTGACTGACCTTGAACTTGTCATTCTCCTACCTCAGCCTCCCCTGTAGCTGAGATTATAGCTGCGTGCCACCACACCATACTGTACTATTGTAGACTTCTAAAGACTGTATGCTTAAGCTAATTAAACTTATTTTAAAATTTCTTTCTTCAATAATAATCTTAGTTTACCATAACTTCTGTTTTATAAACTTTTAAATCTTTTAACTTTCTCTTTTGTAATAACCCTTAACTTAAAACACAAATATATTATACAGCTGTATAAAACTTTTTCTTTGTATCCATATTCTTTATGCTTTTTATATTTCTATTTTTATTTTCTTTTTAAGCTTTATTGTCAAAAACTAAGACACAAACACACACTTTGGCCTAAGCCTATTCAGGGTTGGAATTATCAATATTACCATTTTCCACCTCTGTCTTCAATCCCCTTGGAAGGTCTTCAAGTGCAAACACACGTGGAACAATCACTCCTGTGACAAGGCCTTCTGCTGGAACACCTCCTGGAGGACCTTCCTGTGGCTGTTTAATAGTTAATTTTTTTCTTTTTGTAAATAGAAGAAGTGTATTCTAACATAACAATAATGGTATGGTAAACACATAAACCAGTAACAGTCATTTATTATCATCATCAGGCATTATGTACTGTACATAAATATATGTGCTATATTTTTATACTACTGCGGCATGGCAAGTTTGTCTACTGCAGTATCACACAAGGAATGCCTTGCACTACAACATTAAGAGGGCTACATCGCCACTAAGTGACAGGAATTTTTCTGCTCCATCATAATCTTATGGAACCACTGTTGTACTAATGTGGTCTGTCATTGACCAAAAGGCTTCTGCTCTGGTCCCACCTCTTTGTAGTTAGTCTTTAGTCTCTTTGCTTGAACTAGTCTATTGTCAAAGTTTTCTAATCAGGATGATTTAAACCAGCTTAATGACTGCTTCCAGCCATTGTGTGTTGATTTTGTTTTTTCAATTTTTATTGGCACATAATAATTATGCATAATAGTGGAATTCATTGTGACATGTTAATACTTGCACATAACATCATATGGTCAGTTTATTCCCATGTACCTCCCCTTCCTTCTCTTCCCCCTCCCTCTGATCCTCTTCATCTGCTCTATTATTCTTTCAATGTCATAAGATTCATATTTTTCCTTTTTTTCTATCTACCATATGTGAGGGAAAATATATGAACCGTTACTTCTTGACTTTCTGAGTCTGACTTTTTTTATTTAACATTATGCTCTCCAGTTTCATTCATTTTCCTTCAAATGATATTTGTTTCTGTAGCTGAATGAAACTCCATTGCATATACCCCATTTCCTTTATACATTCATCTGTTGATGGACACCTAGATTCATTCCATAACTTGACTATTGTGAATTCACTGTTATAAACTTGGTCATGCATGTATCACTAAAGTATACTGACTTTCATTCTTTTGGACAAATATTGAAAATTATTATAGCAGGTCACGTGGTGGTTCCATTCCTGGTCTTTTGAGGAAACTTCATACTACTTTCCATAGTGTTTGTACTAATTTAGGATCCCACCAAAAGTGTAGAATATTTCTTTCTTCCCTACATTCTTGCCAACATTTATTATTATTTGTATTCTTCATGATTACCATTCTAACTAGGGTGACATGAAATCCCAATGTAGTTTTGATTTGCATTTCCCTCACTGCTAGAGATATTGAACATTTTTCACATATTTGTTGTCCATTTTTACTTCTTTTGATTAGTTTATTTGCCCATTTACTGATTGGGTCATTTTTTTTTTTTTTTTTTTTTTTGGTGGGGGTGTTAAGTGTTGATTTTAATTAGTTGGTTTACCAAGGATTATCTCACTTCTTAGTTTTGGGGACACACATGTCTTTCAAATACTTCTAACATGGGCTATATTCCTCAACCCAAAGAAAAGCTGTCTACATACAGGATTTGAAACAAACTTCCAGGCACTCTTTAATTTCTAAAGATACATAATTCAGAATCATAGCCTCAGATGTGAAGGGAAAAAATAGAGACACACTTTGTAGTCTGTTTCTTAGACTTGCTTTTGAAATCAAGGGTTTTGCCTCCTGTATTGCCCCTGGAGGACTTAAATATAGAAATTTGTTGAATTTTTAAAAATCATTTTTCTTATAAGCAAATGCTTTATGTGCTAAATATAGACATACTATATATAACACTATGTACTATATATATACATATATATCTTTATGTGCTATATATGTATTTATGTATTTATATAAAGCTAAATACATACTATATATTATACTGTATATTATATATATTATACATATATATGCTTTCTGTGCATTATATGTATTTACTATAGAATTATATGTATTTACTATAGAATTATATGTATTTATACTATAGAATATAGTATAAACAGTATATATATATTTAGCACATAAGCTATATCTATATTTACTATATGTTTTATTAGCTTTAGATAGCACATGAGTTCCTTTGTAGTTGCTTAGGGTTACTATTGGTAATAATAAAATTACTACATTTCATTAAAGCTTAGACATCATTAGTTTTAGGACAATCCTGACTCCTGCCATGCGAAATATGAAGAAAATGTACATCTCAGAATCAGTGAAATAAAATTTAGCAGAATTTTTAATTACAGTATAAAATATAAACTACAGATTGAAAAGCTGTAAGTAGAGGAATATGTAAAACTTGGGTTTTAGAGCTGGGAATTAAAGAATTAGAAACCTTCAATTCTAGAAAACAGGAAATACGTTTTTAGTTTGAAAAACATAGCTTAGGTGTATCTAAGAATTATTAGTTTATGTGCATCAAAGGATTATGCACATAAGCTAATAACTCTTTATACTTAGAGGCTTCAAGAAGGTAATGGCTACCAGAAGAATGAGAAATTATACTCCATTTATGCATGACGTGTCAAAATGCATTCTACTGTCATGTGTAACTAATTAGAACAAATAAAAAAAGAAGATAATGACTGAAAGTAAAACTAAACATTTTAAAGGCATTGAGTTAGCAAACTGCTGTTTAACTGCCCTTACCAAGTTCTCAGAACTATCAAAGAGAAGTGAAGTTTTGGTTTTCTTCTGTTCTTAATTTTTTCTGGATCCTCCCTTTAGTTTATCATAGAACATATCTAGTAAATTACCTGCTATAGATGATGTGGATCAGTATAGCGCTTAAAGGCTACTGTATGGAGTTTTAATTTCAGTATCTCTTCAAAATTCTCTGTTTTTCAAAATTCAGTTGTCTCCCCAAATTCTTTGAATTCTCCTATTGTCCCTAATTCAATCAAGAAGAATAACAGGGGCTGGGGAGATAGCTCAGTAGGTACAGTGCTTGCCTTGTAAGCACAAGGCCCTGGGTTCGATCCCCAGCACCCCCCCAAAAAAAAAAAGAAGAATAACAGCATTTACTCTGTGTCAGGCACTCGCTTAAGAAGTGGGGATATGGTGAGAAGAAACTCTCCTGGCCCTCAAACAAGCAGTTCAACAGAGAAGGCAGGTTTAATCATGCTGCAATAGCATTCACACAACTTGCATTTTTCATACTGAGTCCAAAGGAGGGCTTAATCAGCTCTGGTTAAGAGTTTGGGAAAAGATACAGTAACTGGATTTTTAAAAAAAAGGAAAAATTTATTACGGCTACCAGGTGACAGAGTGATGGATGCACTTCAGGCAGAGCAAACAGCATGGGCACATATTGTTTCCATGTTTGTCTCACCTGCCAGACCTCAAGCAAAGACCTTAACCTTCATTATTGACCAACACCCAATGCAGTGTGGACACTATTTAGCAAGTGATTTATCAGTAGCAATAAGATGAGTGATTTGATCCTGAGAATATTGAGACTGGTCAAAAAATACTTCCATGCCTCTAAAAAATGTGTAAGCTTGAGAATCATTTGGAATGCTTGTTCCTAAGCATCAGTTTCTGCTTCTAGAGTGGGGACTAAAAATTTGCATTCTAAATAAGCCCTACCCCCAACATGGTGACTCTGATATAGGTGGTCAATGGAGCACAGAGGTGTCAGTGGAAAGGAATTTGTGGATACTTACATCCTGGTTTTATCAACCACCTGCAGCTCACCAGATATACCTTGAGGTGCACCCCATGTCAGTCATCAAAAGGCTTTTTAATAAGGCTTAACCTGTGCCGCTCAAACCTGTAAGTTAATTTTCTGGCTAATATGCTAAGAGGAAAATAAATCTGCCTCCTGAGATTTAACAGGTCTTCTTGATTTTAAAATATTAGCATGTTTTTCAAGTACTCTGAAGCTGAAAGATGCTAAAAAAAAAAAAAAGCTCTCAGATTAGTCATTTCTCTTAAAAAAAAAAAAAGTTTCCAGTGGCATAATACTTACTTAGCTTGAAAGATGAAAATTTCCACCTAAGGCAGTTTTCCTGTATTTTGTAATCATCTATGGGAATTGATGCCAACTCTACCTTTTAAAGACATTGAATGAAACATTTCTAAACTGAGTCTAAAATTCCAACATGCCTTTAACACCCACTTGCTCTAATTTAACTCCATTTGTCTCTCTTATTTTCTTGAGCATTCCAGCTGTTAAGATTAAATCTAATTTTTGTATGTCAGCCCATGTCAAAGCAAGCCTTAATCCTTTTAATGTTAACCTATCACTGGCTCAGAGCTGCTTTGTATCAACAGATATAACCACATTTCCAAACCTGCAGGCACAACTTGTGATTATGAACGCTTGCATGCTAGACCTGCCCTGTAATAGTACCTGGTGGAGAATGGAAGTCTGTGTGGGGTGGATCAGATCGAGCCCCATTCAAGTGCTTTGCTTATAGAAATAGAAAAGTCTTGGTTTTATGGTAGCACTGGAGAAATATTGGAAAGTGTTGGCTATCATCTAGTCCTGTTTATTTTTTAGTATAAGATTCAAATGGTATGGAGAAAGGCACACAGTTAGTGGCAGAGGTGCTAAAACCAGAAGCAGACAAGGAAACCTTAAAATCCACAGACTAAAACTTTGTCAGTGAAGTTACAGGTCATTTACTTACTTCTCTCTCTTGAGTTAAATTGATTTCAAAACAAAACAAAACAAAACTAGTACTGCTCTTATTTTTTTCACTGAGACAATCTTTTTTGTATCTAAGAGTCAACTATGTCTTGAAAGTTTGGCATGGAATTTTTCTTTGATGCTTTCTGACCTGATGTATCTTAAATTTAGAATGGCTGTGATGTGGGAGCAACTTGCAGTGCAATATAGGTGACTTTTGTTTACTGAAATATTTAGCTTTGTTATAGTAGCATGTTAATCAAGAATTCTGTTTATGGGAAGATCACCAAATGAAGATAAACTTCATTGCCATTTTCTATTATATACTATATGTGATGTAATTTGAGTTTTAGGAAGAGATATCAATTATACAAAAACAGTGATAAATATACTTTTAAATGAATGTGAAGAGACATTATAAATAAACCAGACACATGAAGTGTCCACCTTAAAAAGCTAATATGTAATGGAAAAGGATTCAAAAGAAATATTATTTTATCCATATTATGAAACTCCATAGTGGGGTAAAAAGAATGTCACTTTGTTTTGTTTTTTTCCCCCAGAACAGTTCACATCCTAAGGAGGAAGAATAACATCAATATTAGTAACAATATTTGCTATATGAAAAATAATTTCAAAGTCCTATGAGACCTCTAGGGGAGAGTAATTAATTTTGCTTTGGAAGCTGGGAGGCCTTCAAGAGAACTGTGATGTCTGAAACCTGTGCAGGGTGAATAATAAAAGTGCCAGTTGGTGACTTTTACAGTATAAATGCAGTAACATGTCATTCCTTTTCTCTTCTGAACATTGAAAAATATCTTTTATTAAGTTCATTTAAAGTAATTATTCCTATGAAATTAACTTCTTACTTCCCATTTTCTCCAGCTGAGATAATATATCTTTTTTTAATTTACTGTTTTGTCAGTCTATTAGACTTGTTTTATATAATTCATCATAATATATTTTTCTACATCACCTATTTAGACACAAGTTTCTTGCAAAAGTCTGTGTCTACATTTTTCTCTAGAAGAGCCACTTTATTTTCTTGCATGTATCTCACATTCCTCTTTTCCTCCTTTCTCCTTATCTAATTTTCTCCCTTTTTAATAATATTTCAGTACTCAAGCATCAAAGACTGGGAACTACAATATATACTGGCATGTTTATTTTTTTCTCCTACATATACTCTTTTACTTGCAAAGATAAAGATCAGTATGCAGTGATCATAAATACTATTTGCATTCACAAAGGTGAGAAAACTAAAGTTATCAAGGACAGGGACACCTTGTGATGAATTTAGAAACAAAATTCCCAACTGACTGCCTAGATAGGTGCTCATTACATCAGTGATTTGTTCAACATTTTAAATGCTTGTTTCACGACCTTCAAGTTCACAGAGAAAGGTATATGATTTGAGGTTCTGAGAAGAAGGAGTTAAAAGGAAGAAAATCTTCGAGGATTAGATTGCTCTCCAGGGATTTGGAAATGAGGCAGAAGATCTGAAGATGAAAGGAAAGATTTGATTCTGCACTGAATTACACATTTTGAAAGAAATTAGAGTGTAATTTTGTTCAGCTATAGATAAGGATCCACAGCCTAAATTAGTAAAGTTCTTATAACTATTATCTTTTAAAATCATCATTAAAAAGTGTTTCTAAAATTATGTCAGTTGTGAACAATCACATTGAGGTACATGTGTAATATGGAAGACCCTGAAGAAAGAAAGAAAAAAAGCAGCAGCGGCAAACACTGCACATTAAACATCAGCTCCAAAAGAAGGAAATCTAAAAGGCATGTCATTGCATTATCTCTTTTCTTCTCAGTCACTGGTAGAAGGAAAGGCATAACTCACTGCTGTCATGCTTGGTTTACTTTGGCTTTACAAAAGCATCAACATTCTGCTGGTAGGGCACCTTGGATTCTCTTATCCTACTTCTCAGAGGAAGGTCACGTTTAATCAGGCCCCCAAATCAACATTTTGGTAACACCCTAGAGCCATTTGTCACATTTGACCTTGACTCAGTCTCTGGGAATAGCCTCAACCCAAGTTAAATAAACTTGGCATTCAAGCTGGGCCAATTAGTGTGATTGCTGTCCACTGGTTAGAGATTCCAGAGAGGATCTGCCCCCCTACCAAAAAAAAAAAATCATGGTCTTTCTTCAGTACTAAGTAAATACCTAATTAACCTGATTTCCAAGTGCATACCTGATGTGCAGGCCTCTGGTGCAAACAGTGACTGGAACTCATGTACCTGCCTATACCTGCACCCAGAAAATCTCTCCAACAGCAGTAAAGGTCGATGGAGCAGGCCTCCAGGCAGGGAGTATCAGCCCTCCAGAACTCTGGAACGAGAGAGAAGATAGCAGAATCTGAATGGTAGATGTGTCGCAGAAAGCTCAGTCCTTGTCCCCGATGCCAATCCTATAATGAGGACATGGTTTTGAGAAAAAGGAAAAAGGAGATTTACTGCTATGCTAGCAATGGAGAAATACCGGGGACTCCTGTCCCAGAGGTTGTAATTCTGCCCATCAGCAGAAACAGGGGACTTTTGAAGACGTGATTCAAAGGCTACATTCTCTGTTGGAGTTGTAATTCACTTGTTAATTTGGGAGGTGGTCACTTCTGAGATCTTCGGGTACCATTCCCCAAGTCTGAATTACTTTATTCCTATGGTGGGTGTGAACTCAAGGACAGATAAATCTAAGATGGGGAACTGTTTCCCCTGAGATTAGGGAGGGAGAGAGGAAGAGAAAGAAACAGGTCCATTTTAAACAAAAGTTGCAGTAGTACAGCAGCAAGGGCTACATTCAAAGCATAAAGTGAATCACTGTTACAAATGAATGTGTGATAACTGATTTAACAGATCCAAGAAAACTAAATAATAAGCCATCAGTGGGAAAAGTTTAGAGGCACCTTAATCTGTACAGCAGTATTTGTAAAGGTTCAGGGATTCTTGGCCACAGTAATTCTGGAAGTGCAATACAGGAAAGTCTTTAAAAAAAAAAAAAGATTGGTGAAAATTCATTTAAAAAAGAACCTATGTTACTTCTACTTCTTTCTGAAGCTCCACTATAATCACAGCCTAGGTTTCTACTGAATTGTTTTGTTTCAAGGAATAAATTCTAAGTGATCCAAACAAAAAACAATCAACTAAACAAATTAAAACATATTTTAACATATTTTATGTCGAAACCTCCTCCTGGGTACTTTTTAAAATTTTTTACTATTGTAAATAGTATATTTAAAACTTTTTTCATTTACTAGCTGTTGCTAGTTAACAAAAATGTCCACTGATTTTGGTTACTAATCTTGTAACTGGTAACTTTGCAAAAACTTTGTTTTATTGGGTTATTTCCCTAAATGGTTAGTCTAAATTATTATTTAGAATTTGGGCAGAATTACTTTGGGTTTTCCATTTTGTAGACAATCATGTTACACTGAATGATGATAATGTACTTTCTTCCTAATTTCTTATGGTATTTTTTTTCTTATGTCTTGTTGTACTGGCTGTGATATTTGGAACAATGTTGAATACTGATGGTTATACTGGTAGTGATTATAATGGTTTAACATTGATTATCATGTTTGCTATAAATTTTCTATACATAATTTCAACCTGAAGAAATTCCTGTTCATGGGATAGGTCTATAGCTCAGTGGCAGAGCACTTGCCTAGCACATGTGAGGCACTGGGTTTGATCCTTAGCACCACATAAGAAATAAAATGAAATAAAGGCATATACAACTACATTTTTTGGCAGGGAGAGTACTGGGGATTGAACTTAGGGGCACTTGGCCACTGAGCCACATCCCTAGCCCTAATTCATATTTCATATTTTATTTAGAGACAGGGTCTTGCTGAGTTGCTTAGCACGTTAATTTGCTGAGGCTGGCTTTGAACTCGTGATGTCCTGCCTCAGCCTCCTGACCTGTTGGAATTACAGGCATGTGCCACAGCACCAGCCCCCCCCCCCAAATTTTTTAATAAATAATTTTATTTATTTATTTTTATTTTACAGACTGCATTTTGATTCATTGTACACAAATGGGGTACAACTTTTTGTTTCTATTGTTGTGCATGATGTAGATTCATACCATTTGTGTAATCATACATTTACATAGGGTAATGATGTCTGTCTCATTTAGGACCAGACTTCCTTAACAAGACTCCCAAAGCACAAGAAATCAAAGCAAGAATCAATAAATGGGATGGATTCAAACTAAAAACTTTTTCTCAGTAAAGGATACAATCATTAATGTGAAAAGAGAGCCTACAGAGTGGGAGAAAATCTTTTCCACATGCACTTCAGATAGAGCACTAATCTACAAAATTTATAAAGAACTTACAAAACTTTACACCAAAAACACAAAGAACCCAATCAATAAATGGCCAAGGAACTAGACAGACACTTTACAGAAGGTACACAGGCGATTAATAAGTATATGAAAAAGTGTTCAACATCTCTAGTAATTAGAGAAATGCAAATTAAAACCACTCTAAGATTTTGTTTTACTCCAATCAGAATGGCTATTATCAAGAATGCAAACAATAGTAGATGTTGGTGTGGATTTGGGGGAAAAGGTACCCTCATACATTGCTAATGGAGTTGCAAATTGGTGCAACCAGTTTGGAAAGCAGTATGGAGATTCCTCAGAAAACTTGGAATGGCCCCACCTTTTGACCCAGTTATCCCATTCCTTGATTTATACCCAAAGGACTTGAAATTAGTATACTACAGAAATGCAGCCACATCAATGTTTACAGCAGCTCAATTCACAATAGGTAGATTGTGGAACCAAAAAAAATTTTTTTAAGAAAGAAATTCCTGTTCAAAACTTGTTCATTGAGAATTTGTATCAAAAATTATCATTAAATATTATCAACTGTTTATTATGTACCTAAGAAAATCATATTTTCTCATTTTAAACTCCAATATATTACATTTCTTAATATTTTTTCCAAAGTTAAATCAGCTGGTATTTCAGTAAAGATCTATTGGCTTTTTTTTTTACATCAAAGAATCTAATTTGCTTTTTCTCTTTTAGATTTTTTGTACTTGCATTGATAAGATTGGCTTGTTTTTTCCCCCTTTCTCCTACTCTCTCTACCTTTGCTAACACAATAAATTAGGTATGCAAATGAACTGGTAAGTCTTCTCTTCATTCTACTGATTGAAAGGTTAGGTTTAGAATTATCTTTCTTTGAATGTCTTACTGCACTCTCCTGAGAAATCATTAGGGGCTGTTATTTTCCTTTGAAGGAGAATTATGAACTTATTGATGACCATTCTGATTTTTGAGTCAGTTCTGTTAACTCAATAGTATTTTGTTCATCCCACTGAGTTTTTTCAATGGTTTATCATTAATTATATTTGATCTCTGCTGCCTCATTAGTATACCCTCTTTTCCTTTCCTGATTTTTAAAATAATATCTTTTTTCCTTAGTCAATTAATCTTGCCTGTCTGTTGATCTCATTAGTTTATTCAAAAAAACTAACTTATCAACTCTTCGTTTTGTTGATCCTAAACCATGAAATTTTTACTTCATTCTTTTTTGTTCTTGTCTTTATTATTTTACTCCTTCTACATTTTCTGGGTTTATTTTGCTTTTCTCTTTCTAACATCTTAAGATAAATGCTTAGACCACCGATTTTGAGTTTTGCATATTTCTAATATATAAATGCTTTAGACTTGAAGTTTCCCTACAAGTTTTTCAGTACTTTTACTATTGCACAGTTGCTTCTGCAGTTATTTGTGCTTTTGTTCATAGTCGCATGTTTACATGGGTGCTAATCATTTTTTATTGTGATTTCATGAACTTCAGAATTCTGTGAAAATTCTTTAAGGCCTGCATTTAATTTAAAGTGTATTTCTTCATAAGAGTAGTACCTGGGTCATTGGTCATTACCACCCCAGGATCCCTTTAAACTCAATTTTTAAGGGATGGGGGTATAGCTCAGTGGTAGAGCACTTACCTAGCATGTGCCAGGCCTTGGGTTTGATCCCCAGTACTGCACAAAAACATCCCCCCCCACACACACAATTTGTACTTTAGCTTTTTCCAAGCAATATAAATTTCAGTGACAAACCCATAGAAATACGGCTTTTGGTTTAGAGAGCTTGAGTGGAGCTTTCTGTTCCATTCTGTTCCATTCAAAGATAAAGCGGAGACAGCTGTTTTTCCTTCCGTGGGTCCCATTTGCTATCTTGTTCACCCACTGTGGGTATCATGCTTCAAGGAGTTCTGGTTTTGTGTTCATGTCTCTGATTCTGCCTTCTACTCTACTCTGATTCCTAGCTTTGGCTTCTGTTCCTTAAACACATGGCCAATTAAAACCCAGACTTGAGGCTATTATAATTGGCAGATGCCCTCAGGGATAATGCCAGCTCCAGGGCTTGGCTAATCCTCATGGAGTCACACTTTCTCATTGTTTGTCTCCTCTAGTTCTACTTCTTTACTTCTAGCTCAGCTATGTTCTGAAAAAGATTAAAAAATAATTGCTTTGTATTATTTTTCTTGTTCCTGAAGGGATATCTCTGCACATGTGGTGGGCCATATTCTGGAGACTAAAGACCCAGTTTATGGTACTTTTTGTTGAAGCTTATAAAAATCCCAGATCAGTTTGCCCTAAATAACAGAGACAAAATTAGACACTCCAGAAATATAGTGATTTTTCTGTTTAGTTTGATTCGGCATATAAATTATATCATCAAAGCTTTAGAGTACTTCTGTCTCTTCACTTTGCCTTGTATGTCAGCTTCAATCCAAAGTGATCTTTCTCCCTGACATGGTCATGAAATGGCTCCAACTACTTGTTGAGCTTCATACTTCTTTGTCCACATTTACCATTCCCATTCCAAACCCTCAAATGAGTTTCCCAAACTTATTTTGCTTGTTTAGTATGTTTTGAGGTAAAAAGGGAAATCCTCAGATAGGAAAAAGGAATTTTGTCTGAAAATGGTATGACTTTTTAAGAAACAAAACAAAGAGCAGAACATTGTAAGGGAGAGAGGTCTATACTATGGCAAAGGAGATGTGTTCATTCTGATGAACTAACACTATGCAGGGCTTGAACTTGGGGATCATTCTCCCAAAACTGCATGGCTACCACATGAATGGGAAGCAAGAGAATAAATATAAGACAGTCATGCCCTCATCAGTCAAGTTTATCGTACTCCTCTAATCCAATTTCATATACGCAGAGATTCTACACACATAAAGATGGAATATGTAATGACCATGATCACTGAGGATCCTTTCCTGTCTCCAAGTGATTACACAAATACAGAAAACCAGGGGAGATGCTGGTTAGTTACACATTAATCTTTTCCTTCTGCACCCTAATACTGCTATCAAGCATTACCTTTCAATATCCATCAAGCACTCAGATCTGGGTAGACTCAGATCTTCTCTGCCATTCATGCCAGCAAATAGAGACCTTGACTCTGTTCATTAGGACCCAAAATAGAGTGCCCAGATTCCTGGTCTTTCTCATCCCTTACCTCCTTTCCTCTCTGTTGTTTCCTGTCCTCTGAAACAGCTTTATTATCTATTTTCTGTTCCATTCTTCACTTAGAACAAACAAACAAAAAAACAGGTTTATTGAAATAAATTCACATATCAATATATTCCCCCATTTAATCACTTAATAGTCTCCAGTATATTCACAGAATTGTGCAGTGATTGTCACAATCCATTTTATAGCATATTTATTGTGGAATGAGACAGACATCATTACCCTATGTACATATATGATTGCACAAATGGTATAAATCTACATCGTGTACAACCATAGAAACAAAATGATGTACTCCATTTGTGTACAATGAATCAAAATGCAGCCTGTAAAAAATAAAAAATAAATAATATTTTTAAATAAAGCATATTTATCATGCCAAAAAGAAACCCCCTACCCATTAGCAGTTATTTTCCATTTTCCCCAGCTCCCCATCTTGCTGAAGACCTAGACAGCTACTGACTTACTGCTGTATATATAGATTTACCCATTCTGGACATTCCACATAAATGGAGATATGTAATAGGTAGTCTTTTGTATCTGGTTTCTCTTAACTTAGCATAATAATTTGTAGTTTACTTATTCTATAGCATGTATTAGTAGTTAATTCCTTTTTTGGCTGAGTAACTTTCCATTATTAGAACATTCCATTATGTGCACATGCTACATTTTGTTTATTAACTCACCAGTTGATGGACATCTGAGTTGTTTTTAGTTTGGGGCTATTATGAATAATACTGCTCTCAAGTTTTGCATAAATGACTCTGTTTGGACAAATTTTTCATTTATCTTGGGTAAATTCCTAGGAGTAGAATTATTATATTGCATATTAAGTTTAACTTCTTAAGAAACTGCCAAATTGTTTTCCAAAGAAGCTGCACTGTTTCATATTTGTACCAACAATGTTATGTTGGTTCCAGTTCCTCTATATCTTCACCAAAACTTGTTACTATTTGTCTTTTGAATTGTGGTCATTCTGTTGGGTGTGTAGTGGGAAGCATGTGTTTTAAATTTTTTAATTAGTGGATTACATTTAAAACTTGGAAGAAAAATCTGAGAATTTGGGCTTTGTGGAAACATCCAGATTTTCTAATACTGGGTCTCAGTCTTCCACGGTGACAATTGGCTGTTACTGTGTATACGATTACTATTTTCTCCAGAATAGCATGTTCTTTCCAGTTTTCTAGAGTCACATTGTGACTGAGTGTCAGTTCCTATTTTAGTTGTACTGTTGATTTTTCTGGAGGTAAGAAATGTTTTGTGTCCTCATGTATTTAGAGAAGTGGAAAAGAGATGGAAATTGAGAAGACATTATAAGTTAAGAAAAGGAGGAGATGCTGGGTACAGTGACACACACCTGAAATCTCAGTATCTCAGGAGGCTGAGGCAAGAGGATTACAAGTTCAAAGCCAGCCTCAGCAACTTAGCAAGGCTATAAGCAACTTAGGAAGACCCTGTCTCCAAATAAAGGAATAAGGGCTGAGAATGTAACCCAGTGGTTAAGCACCTCTGGGTTCAATCCCCAGTACAAAAAAAAAAAAAAAAAAAGGTAGGAGAGAACAAAACTCTTTGTGGAATTAGAGACTGTGTGTATGTGTGTAATATGCAAAGTTGCCATTGTCAAAAGAATGTAATTTAAGACATCATTATGAACAAACTATAGAAAGACAGTGCATAGTAGGAATTTTAACTGAGAAAAATAATAAATTTCAATGAAATTTAATTCTGAAAACAGATAAGGAATTCTACCATGAAAAGTAGTTTATTATTTTTTTAATGCAAGGGAATTTATAAATACTTCACAATATATTTTTATTATTTGGATTTCAGGAAAAAGTGTTTCTTTGGGAAGGAATAATCCACCCCACATAAGCTAAAACCAATTTGTAGAACTGGACATTCTGGGAAGCCCCCTTGCCCACAATTTCAGAATCAAAGACTAAATTCTAAAAATGGTTTTCCAGCTTCAAATATTTTCTTAAATAAACTAATGTTGTTTACATTGTCTCTCTTAATTAATGCTAATAGAATGAATGAAGAGTTATCAAAAATCATATAGCAGTATGATACTGAAAGCAAAATGAGACATGTTGGAAAATTAGATTTCTTCAATGCCTTGTTACTCTAAATATAAAACCAAACTATGTTTAGCAGTACCTATATTTGGGAACATCTGTTCTCCATTATGAAATGGAATAAAACTATTGTTCTCACTTAAGGGATTCAAGAATGAATTTTGTTCTGTCCATTTCAAAGGGAAATGCAAAATCTAATGCATGTTGTATAGAAAAAAAGATGTTAGTTTTCTAATTTCAAATCAGAAGAATTGGAATTAGACAGTTTTCAGTTAATCTGTTTAGTTTGGGTTCAATATATAATCCAAAATTCATGCCTAAGTTGTTGCATGTTTACATTATGCAATGCACTTCTAATTTAGTTCTAATTTAGCATAGCTAAAGAATGTTTGATTCTATTTCTGGAAGTTAAATGTATACTTAGGCTACTGAACACATATTATATACCTGGATTTTCAAAGGTTTTGGGTTTTTGATCACCTGTCTAAAAGGAAACTGTTCAGGGATTTTCCGTATTTCTTTATGATCCAGCCCAGATCATCAGAATGAGAGAATGCAAGACAGTTCCGAACACTCAGAAATAGAGTCCTCATTTGCTGAAAATAGTGCAAAATGGACGAGTGGGAACTGGGAACTTGTCAAGGGAGAAGGTAGTGGCCCAACATTGATTTTAGTCGGTAGGATGGAAGCTCAGCATGCAGATATTTGAGATGATAGAGTAGATAACGAAGGGTGGCCAGAAAAAAGTCTCAACTTTTGTTTTCTTCCTTGCTTACTGAGAGTGGTTTATGGCTACGTACCTCATGGATTGTTCTTCCGCACCTTATTCTACAGCAGCCCTTCTCTTGAGCCAGTGTATGTAGAACTGTTTCCAGAGGTGGCAGGGCCTATTTCTGGCAGAGAGGTCAAAATGTGTCTTGTAGCTAATTATATATCAGTGTTTACAAGAGAGAGGTCCCCGATTCTAATCCCTGCAGCGATTGGCCTGTGCTTCCGAAATATGCACTTTGATTACTCCTTTTATCTTAGCATGAAGAGTTGGAACTGGCATTTATTAGCTATAAAGTTATTCACTCCACTTTAAATCCAACTACAGTGCTCAACTTCATAACCTCCTGTGGCAGTGGGTTTCACAGGTTGGCTAAATGTGGCACAAAGTGATAGTTTCTTCCACTTGCTCTAAATTTACCAGCCATTAATTCCACCAGATGACATTTTATTCTTCAGTGACATTATGGAACATTCAGTTCTTTGGCTGAGAGTACAAACAAAACCCTCTGTCAGGCTCTCAGATGCTAAATAATCACCACTTGCCATTTTCCCTTTTAATATGTTAGCCTGTTTTGATTGACTCGAAGAAAACCTTTAAATTCTTCCTAATTTGCCTTTATTGTATTCAGATTTTACTCTACTCTCCCAGTCTTTCAAGAATCATTTCAAATGGTATTTATTATTAGTTATACTCATAAGGTGCCCTATTTTGTAGGGGTAGAATTCATTTGTGGAAATAGTACTCTTAAAAATATCCAGTGTCTTGTGAAGGTGGGGCCTTACAATAAGTTACCTGTGGCCATCACTTTATCCAAGAAGTAGGCAACAGGATGTGTAACATGATTTTAGAGCAACTGAATTGATTCTGTGCCTCCCACCTTCTCCCTCCCCCGTCTTCCATACACTCTGATTTATGAAACTCCTCCATAGGGGCTCAGTTCCTCTGATCCCTGTTCCAACTAAAACTCCCTCAGAGAGAGGTCTTATTTAAGCTACTGTCAGCCACTTTCTCCTGGGCACAAATTATGATGATGTATGATGTCTCTTTTCCTTTAAATCAGTTGTTTTCAAATCTTGTCCTGCAGATCCTAGAGTTCCAAGATGCTATCATAGGGATAAGAAGAGATCAGATGGGCTGGTTATCAATCACAGCAACCCTGCAATTTCTGACTGTAGATATCTCACTATAAAATTTCATTTAATAAGGCTTTACATTATTGTCATTATTCTTGCATCTCTGCATTAAATTCTCAGATTAAGACTGGTGGCATGAGGCCAAGGGTGAGCCTCTGATACTTCAGTGTCATTTATTCTGAGCAAATTCTCTCACATTCCACATCCTCCCATGTGGTCCTTGCCCTGACTCAGGTTCACTGTCCAGTAGTTCTTTGCTTCCTTCCTAGATTGCAGTCCAAAGCCACTCTCCTGCCTCCTATATAACTCTTCTGCTTGCTCCACTAAGGAAAAAAATAATAATAAATGAGACTAGGGAGAGAAATGAAAAAGTGCTATTTATATGCTATCACTGCTTCCTTTCTAAAATACAGTACTTGGAGAACATCATTGTCCTTAGGAGCTTTGGAATAGATTCCTCAACAGGCAAAAATGTTTGTTACATCACAAAATCAAAAACTTCAAGAGACCATGCTACTAGTAAACAAAATTTAAGAATGAAGAAAAACTGGTATAAGTTAAAATCTGGGTATGAGGAGATGCAAAAGGACTTAGGCAGCCAGGGCAAGATAGCTCATGAGGAGATCAGAGGCAGGGCCAGAAAAAAGGAATAAAAAGAGGGTCTCCGGATGAGGTCAACTTCATGCTTGATGAAAATGCTTGTGGACACAAGCAGGGGACCCAATCAAACAGACATTTCTGTACTCATACTCCTAAGTAGGAGAACCAATAGGAAAACAAAGCCAGACGTGTGGACAGAGGGGGCACCCATCAATAATAGTGAGATAATAGTGAGGAGCACAGTGGACAGGGGAGGAGACAGGAGAGGAGGAAATTCCAGAGACCATAAAAAGAACAGGCCAAAACTCCCCCACCAGATTCCCAGCTCTGGGCCCCCTTCTCTTTGGAGAAGTCTATCTCTGTATCTCTGCCGCCTTTGTAATAAACCTACCTCTTGCTTGCTTATCTCTGTGTCCTGTTCTTCAGTTCTTTGCTGAATGGAGACAACAAACCCAGCACTCCTAGACAATAACAGGTATAAGTTAAATAATTTAGATGTAAGTAAAATGGAAAGTAAAGAGATTATCAGACTGGTGGAAGCTAATTTATTTTTTTAGCTTTGAAAGAATTAAAAAGTTATCTAAAATGATTTAAAGATTTAACTCCACAAGATTGAAAATTTCTATACAGTGAAAAAATAGCAAAACTAAAATTAAAACAAAAGAATAAATGATCTTGGGAAAGCATTATATAAAATTTGGCTAAGGATTATATAATGTAGATAGATATTCTATCAAGTCTGATTATTAACCACAGAAACCAACTCATGCTAATTGAAATATTTAAAAAGAATTTGTTGGGATATGATGTAGCTTGCAAGACTAAAGACTAAAAAAAATAAAATAAAATTAGGTCTTGGTATTAATGAGAAGCAAGGGACACATATAAATGTGGGAAGCTCTCCTGGCTGTGTAGTCTGTCAGAAAACTGTGGGGACCATGGTGTGACTTTCATCCGTTTCTATTCTTGTTTCATTCTTCTCAAAATTCAAATTCCAGGGAGTATATAATTGATCAGGAAGTGGGAGGGGACATGCTTGTTGCTAGTCCAGTATAGAAAGCAGCAGAAGTGGGAGAGTTACCAAAGGACAAGCGACATGCTAAAGAAAAAGGTCTTCTAGCAGGCAAAAGAAATAAATGTGCACCATGGGTCCCATTCAGATTTTTAGAAAAACATAAAGAAAGAAAAATAAATAAATAAATAAATAAATAAATAAAGGTTGGGTCATGAACTGATGATTTGTAAAAGATGTGATACAATGCAATATAGATCAGGAAAATATTCAGACCTTACATAAAACAACATATCAAAAAAAGCAAACAAAAAGAGGGAGAGAAAAGCAACTTTTGTTTTAACCATTAAAAGCACAATACTCTTCAAAAGTTAAACATAGAATTACCATTTGACCCAGCAATTCCACCTCTTAGTGTGTATCTAAGTGATTTGAAACAGATACTTTGTACACCAGTGTTCACAGGAGCATTATTCACAAAAACAAAAAGGTGGAAGTTCCCCAAATAAACATGGGCAAATGAATGGATAAACTGTGATATATGCATATAATAGAGTTTTATTCATCCTAAAAAAGGAATGGAATTCTGATACATGCTACAACATGGATGAACCTTGAAAACATTTTGCTAACTGAAATAAGCCAAACATAGATAACAAATACTGTATGATCCCTCTAAGATGTAGTAGGTTTCATAGAGACAGAAAGTAGAATAAAGATTACCAGAGGCTTAGTGGAGGGGAGAATCAGGAGTTATTGTTTAAAGGATTCAGAGTTTCCATTTGGGATAATGAAAAAGTTATGGAAAAGGATAATTTAGTTCATTGTACTAAATGTTCTTAAGGCCATGAATTGCATACTAAAAATGGTGAAAGGGTGCATTTTGTGTTATATACATTTTACCACAATTTTTGGAAAAATTAATAACACTTTTTAGGATTAAGTTGCATTTAGTGCATTTATACTGAGAATGGCAGTATAAATCAATACATTTTTAACAAACCCCCAAAATATTCCTTTTTAGCTATCCTATTCCTAAGAAAATAATCTTAAAGTAGAAAAAGTTATTTGCATGAAAATGATTATAGAAGGATCAAAAAGTAATAAACAAAAGATAAACTTAAATGTGCAGAATGAAGGGAAATATGCCCCAGTTAATCAATGAAACATTATGTAACGGTTTTAAAAATATACTGATTATAAGACAATGTTTATGATGTATTATTAAGTAGAAAGGATTATAAATTGGCTTTATCCTATTATAATTCAACATGCATGAATGCAAACTTTCATGGTAAATTGAAAGAATTTTGATAAACATTTTTCTTTTAAAATTTTTTCTCAACTTTTGTTGTTATTTTGTCTAAATAATAAATGATGGTAATATTTAGCATCAAACAATACTAAAAAATATTTGAAAATTAACCATGTTACAAAAGATAGAAAAGAAATAAAATTCTTAAATATTTATAGTAGAGATTATGAGGAATATTGAAAAGCAAACTTCTTGTCTATCATCTTATTATAAAACCAAAGATATTTAAATGACACCTATATATCAACTAGACTCATACTAAGAATCAACTTACAAAAGCCTTACTCATAAAACTACACATATTCTTTTAGGGCTAGAAAGAACCTGGGGACTTATGTAATGTGGTTATATTATAAAATGCACATTTTACAGAGCAATGGAAAGGAAAAATAAATTGTGAGACCAAGTGGAAAAGGTTTTACAGATGATACTGGCAAAAAGAAGACAGGATAATAAAGCAGAATGTCTCAGGAAGAGTCTCTGTTGTAAAAATCTTCAGAGAAGGTACTTTCCACAAGAAGGCAGAGAAGAGTATCAGGATACTAAAAATCCTCAGCTTTTAGGATCAGAATAATTAGATGTAACATCAACTGGCATTATTTGGGATTTAATAAATTCTTAATAAATTGGAGCTATTGGGAGAAAATATGTGAAGGTTTTTCACTGTTGTTGTTTTGTTCTTATTATTGTCCTTTGTTGTTTTGAGTTAGGGTGTCCCTGTGTTGCCCAGATTAATCTTGAACTCAGGAGCTCAAGTGATCCTCCTGCCTCAGCCTCCCAAATGCTGGGATTTAAAAGAGGCTCTTAAAAATCAAGCTGCCCTTGTTAGGTAGCTAGTCAGCCATGAATGGGTGAGCATTGAAAAGACAATGAAGGGCACTAAAAGCCACAGGGAGCCTTACCTGACAGATAAGCACCTGGCAGATGAGGGCTGGGTATGTCAAAACCTTCCCCAACCAGCCTGAAGTAGCTACAAAAGATGAGACCTTTATCCCCTCAGTCACCTAAAAAGAATTTGGAGATCATATCTCTCAGGGGGAAATGAGGCAGGAGGTTAAGGATGAAAAGATGGCAGAATGTGCCAAGCCACTGGGTGGTCACAGGACAATACATCTGCTTGCATCACCCACCTTACCATAGGATTTCTGTCCTGGCTCAATAGTACCACCCACATTGCCATAGCAACTCCAGTCACAAGTTCTGTGGAGGGCTTATCACCACAGCACTCCTGCCACAAGGTCTAGTTAGGTGAAAATAAATAACCAGTGGGAACAAATGGGGCAGGGTCTCCAATCCGGTCCACAGGAAGGGGCTATAAAATGATTTGCTCAGAGCCATTCTCTCTCACTTGTTTTATGGAGTATACTTTCACTTTCAATAAATCTATGCTTGGGGTGCTTTTCCTGTGTGTTGTCCTTAATTCTTTGTTCAAGATCCAAGAAACAGGACCTCAGCTGAACCTTCCACTGGTAACATTACCATTTTTAAATCATCTGCTATTTCCTTTGGCTTATCTCAGGGGGAAAGTTTACCTTGACTCATGGTTTCAGAGATTCAGTTCATGGTCAGCCCACTACATTGCTCTGGGCCCAACATGAAGCAAAGCACCATGATGAAAGAGCTTGGTGAAGGAGAACTCAGTACATGCCAGCCAGGAAGGAGAGAAAGAGAAAGAAAAAGAGATATCTAAAGGTTTTGTAAAAGAAGGAAATAATCTGAAATAACACCAGTGTTTGGGCTATAATTGGTATCTTTCCCAGACACAAATAAATTCCTAGACTCTGTAGCATCCTAAGGAAATCTTAGACATCACATAATAAGCTATCCTTTCCTAGTTGAGCATACTAACGTCTAGAGAAAGGACACACCCAAGAAACACAGCAGGGAAGGACAGACCCTGCCCTGGGCACTCCCTGGCTCTGGGGTGTGCTTACACATTGCCCACATGTCTGCATGTCTATAGTGGCATCAAGGGACTAGATTGTGACATTGTCCATATGCCGATGCTTCCTTCATCTTATGCATTTGCTTTCTCCCAGGTCTTCTTTCTCCAGTCATCTTCAGGGTTATAAATAACTCCATCCTTTTGCCACCAAAGGCTCTCTTTTCCATTTACATTCCATGCTGATATTACTTAATGCTTTTAATAGGTTTGTATACAGTTGTTTCAGATATAGTGTTCATTGCAGGAATGTTTAATATAGTTCAAAACTGACATAAAACCACAATACAAGAAGATAAACTATTTAGGGATAAAAATACCAGGGCTAAATATATCAGAGGTCAATATACCACTTCAGATAGAGGAAGAAATTGGTACAGACAGGATCTGTCTGGAAGGCTTCTGCAGGGAAACAGGAAAGGGGAAAATAAAGCAGCACTTGTCAAAGTAGGATTTGAGGATCATCTGCAGTTGAACCACTAAGAAGACTGGTTTAAAAATGGAAAACCAGGAGTCAGCATTTTTCACAAGATCCAGGTAATTGAGGGCATGGAAAGATTTGAGAGCCACTTCTGAGCAGTTGGGAGTTGGTGCTAGAAAATGGCGTGCACCGTGGCAGGAGGGAGCATGATGAGTTCTGGAATTGTCCACAGAGGCAGACCTTTCAAATCACACCATGTGAGAGCTAATATAAAAAGATGCCTCAGCAGGAAGCTATGAGGCAGAATAAACTTTAACTGTATAAATAGAAGAAAATAGCAGTGACATTTAACCTAGTGTCACTACTAATATGGAGCAAGGGTTCACAGGAGAAAAGAATCAGACTGGTTTCTGTGACATTGTGAGTCCAGATGACCTATTTAATGGTATTTCCCAGACTTAAACCAGGTATCTTCTTTAACTTCTCTAGGTGCAACTATTAATTCAAATGATTCACTATTAGAGAGGGGAGATCAATTTAGTAACTACATTTAGGATTTTCCTTTGTTTTAGTCTTATGGGGAGCTTTAAAAGATTTATCTTCTTTTTCATCTTATAGCTTATCAAATTATACTATTACCTCTGAATATCTAGTAGAAATGATTCAATTATAGTCTTATTGGAGCAGTTCAACTGAAAAAATAATAAATATGTAAGTTTGAATCAGGTATTATGACTGTCAGAATCTGTGTGGGATCTCTTTTGGATAAAACTGTAGGTGCGGGCTCCATCCCAAGAAGGCTTTCCTGTCCTGTTAATCCCAGACTTCAGGGAGGTGGTTGGTTGTCTTCTGTCTAGCAGCTTTCACTCTCCAGACTGTGTATGTAATTAGGGTTCAATTTCCTTATCTCTGTTGCTTTTCTTTGACTCAGAATTAAGGAATTACATATCCTTTATGTTTCAGTGTAAAAACAGAAAATAACAAAAACAACAGAACAATGGTCATTGGGGTACTGATAACCTTAAAGTTATCAGTCTTAAAACATTTCCAAAGCTCTCACAATTACTGCACCCTCCACCTATCCTACACTCTAGGTGGGGCTGGTCTCCTTTTCCTGGCTTCCTGGACTCCCTCTTTGCCTTGTCCTGATGAAGTCTCTATATGATATTTACTACCTTTTCAGAATTGAGAGGCATAGGTCTGACATTGATGCTCCTTATCCCCTTCTTCCCACTACAATTCTTATCCCAGGGACCCTCTTTCCAGGTAGATGTTCCAGAGATTCAGGGCTGAGACAACAGGTAGGAAGACAGAGTGTTCTGTTTTCCTATTTATGTGTCCAGGCAACCTCCCACTACCCTTCACTCTCCACTTCCTCCAGGTTAACATAAGAAAGTGAATTAGGTCACATCCAGACATTGATCACCTATCTTTTGGACTAGCACTGTGGACATTTTTAATTATGGTGGGAGTTCATGAGAGACAATTAATTCTGACATAAGGAAAGACAGTTTTGTTCTCTCCAGGGTTGATTTCAGTTCTCTTACATTGGGCCTTCCCATTGTTCTCATCTCATCATCTTTAGGCATTCTGCCTCCCAGTCTCATCTTGTACCTGAAATGTTGACCCTGTAACTGTTCCCCAGGCTTCCTTTCTTAATCACACAAATAGCTCCTAAAACTCTATTCTGGGACCATAAGGAAGACAAATGGTAAGTGTGCCTGCAATTCTCACCTAGAATTCCTACAACTCCCTCTTCAATTACCACCTCACTGAGTGTATTTACCACTCTATTTGTACACAATGAGTACAGTCTTATTTCATACAGCATGGAATTGGATGTGTGGTAGGAATATTAATGTTTCTTTTGTCATCTATTAATTGAAAGCCCCATATGTATTTCCCTGGAGCACTTGCCTGGTGCTGCATTAAAGTGGAGCAGGCAGCAAATGCTCTTGATATGAGAAGGGGGTTGTGCTGCTATATGTACTATATTTTTCTAATACTGCTATGCATAATTATTAAGTACTGTGTAGGGTTTATATTTACTTCACACATGCCCTTAAATTCCTGAGGGAATTATGCTTTTAATAAATACCATATATATTGAACAAAAAAGCCAAATAGTGCTCTTAGACAGAACTAGAGAGGAAAGAAGTATGGAAACACATTTTTCCCATTGCAGGGCGTATTATCTTCCTAAATAGTGACACATATTTTTATAAACTAACCAGAAGTCAATTATGTAAGAAATTACAATAGTAGTGTTATAGAAGTTTAGAGGATCAAAAGTTAAAACTTAGGGATAAATTTCTCAATTCATGGTAATAGAAGTTAATTTAGAAATGTATAATTAATATAGATTTAAAATATGATAAGTAAGTATAACTTGAATGTGTATTTTTTGGGAAATAACCTAATTTGAAATTTTAAGATCCATGCAATTTTGAAGCTTCACTAGACACTAAATATCTGTACTATTACATGCTATTTGAATTAAGGAAATTATTTTGAAAGATATAGAATTGCCACTCTATTCAACTAGATTTTTTATTTCTACCAGTGCAGTTTTCTTTCTTCATAAAAAGATAAATAATATTAACTTTTCAAACAATTCAATTTTCTATTTTTCACTTAGAGAAATTTAATAAATTATTAAAAATCACAACTATGAAAAGTACATGTAGTATAGGATTTACCATCTTAACCATTTTAAGTGTATAATTCAGTAATGTTAGGTCTGTTCACATTATTATACAATCAATCTCCAGAACTTTTTTATCTTGCAAACTGGAAACTTCCATATCTGTTAAAACAGTAACTCCCATGCCCCTCTTCCCGTCAACAGCCGCTGGCAATCATCATTCCACTTTCTGTCTCTATGTTTAACCCCTCTAGGAACATCACATGAGAGAAATCATACAGTTCAAATAATTCAATTTTCATAAGCTATAAACAATTTATTGCATCATAAATCAGATCTTATAATCACATTATAACTTGTTTTAGTCAGCTGTTGCCACTGTGACTGAAAGACCCGACAAGAACTATGATACTCGGTGGGCTGCCCAGCGGGCAGACGCAGCTCGCAAGTCCGCAGCTGCCAACAGCAGCAGCTCTGTCCTCGTGAACCCGCTGGATGTTGGCTTGCTGCAGCAGGCAGCAGCCGGGCGCTAGGTTTGCCCTGCAGTCTGGTTCTGGCCTCAGGCCTCGGGCAGCCTATGACCAGCGCACCCTACGACCTCCCTCATGGAGCTTCTTCCTGGGTGGTCAGGCGCAGGACACGCCTGCGGGGGAAGGCAAGGGGGCATGACAGCACCCCAGCTGTCAGTCTGCCATCCTAGCCAGCCATTGGTCCACCTGTCAGCTTGTGCTCAGCAGCTCTTGGCTTAATTCCTAGCCCGCGAATTTTAACTGCTCAGCAATTGGTCCAATCTTTGTTAACCCCGGGAAATTCAACTACTTAAGAGAAGCTCCCCTGCCTGCTCTCGCTCTCTTCAGGGCAGACACTGTTCATCTGCCTAATAAAATCTCTTGTGTGAGTTCCCGTCTGCGGTGGTTTGCCTGGGTGCCTTTTCACTTTTCAAGAACAATTACAGGAGAAAAATTTATATAGGCTCACAGTTTTAGAGGTTCAATACAATGGTCTGCCAACTCTGTAGCTCTGGGCCTGAGGTGAGGCAGAAAGTCTTGGCTGAAGGGCATAGGAGAGAAAAGTAGCTCGAACATGGCCCTCAGGAAGCAGAGAGAGCTCTGCTCATCAGGGAAAAATATAAACCCCAAAGGCACACCCCAGTGACCCACCTCCCTATCTGCCTACAGTTACCATCCAGTTAATCCATATCAGTGGATTAATCCACTGATTAATTAAGGCTCTCATAACCTAACCATTTCACCTCTGAAAAATCTTGCATTGTCTCACATGTGAGCTTTAGGGCGACACCACACATCCAAACCATAACATTACCGGAATCATGTAAACCTGTTTGTCAGAGCTATGTTGGTATATCAAATTTCTTTAAAACAGGAATTTACCTATTAAATTTTGAAATGGAAACTTTTTAAAATGAAATTTTAAGAAGCTCTAGTGAGGAAAATAAAGAAAGAAAAAGAAAGAAAAACAGTTTTCATTATGAAAATGGCAAGGTAGGGCAACCCCGTGCAAATAAGGTTCATTGGTCCTAAAACATTTCCCAAAGAACACTGTCCCAAAAGATGCTCCCTGAAAAAAATAGGCTTCTGTGATCATAAGAGTTCTGGGAAGCTACAAAATATATCTTGCAGAGAAATCCCATTGCACATTAGCATACTAATAGTTCTGAGATGTTCTGGACTTTTTTTTTTTTTCTGTATTTGACCCAAGTGTTTCCCAAACTTATTTGATGAATTCTTTTTCCTCCCCATAAAACCTTAAAAACACTATGGAGGTAAAAGCACAGAGTAAATCATGTGATGACTTCAGCTGTCTCTCAGTCCTTGAAAAACTGCTTTTAGAGTCTTGATTAGACATTCAAACTTCCTTTCTTCATTCTACATTTTCCTATTTTCTTTTGGATAGAGATTGCTGTATGCTGTCACCTAGATACTCCTTACTGTAAATGTCAAGTTGATTAAACTTTCATTTGAAAGAATAGTAAAGCAAGTCTGACAATACACATTTCACTTAGCTTGGGGTTTGAAACTAGTGCATAACCCCAGGGGGCAAATCTATGATCCTCTAGGCTAAAATAAAAATGGTTTAGCTATTATGCCTCCTGTATACGTGAATGATAAGCCCATCTCACATGATGAGAGGAACAAACGGCTTGGTTGCAAACTGCTTTTAAAGTACTAGAATAAGAACAGCAAAAGACAGGTAAATGAGAACATTTCTATGCACACGCAACATTAATATTGCATTGAAAAGCTGAGTCTGTGTGGACTGTGTTTAGAGATACAAACAATAGTTCCAGAAAAGAGTACATAAAGTACAAGATGAATCATTGTTACTACACAAAAGCCCCTGAGATTGTGCATGGAATCTAAGTGGTAAAGTCTTGGGTAATAACTAGGAAATGACTGATTTTCCACTGGAGACGTTTTGTTAATTATTTCAAGACTCTACAGGCAATCTTAACACCTTGTGGGGCTGTCATTATGATCCATTTACAATAATGGCAGTTTCTCTCTGCATATTTGACAATGCATAAATTAACTCCTTCCTTATGATATATGTTTTCCACAATTATAGCTGAACTTTTGTATGAATGTATTACCTTTTTTTACTAAATTTAAGCTCCTTGAGGGCAGTAGTGATATTTAAATCAATTTAGTCTGCCCTTTAGAAACTGAAGCAGTGTTTAGTATGATTTTAATACATTTGGGGGAATTACACTGAATTATATAACTATTCCTATTCAGTTTGTAGTCAAAACTTTCTAGGCAAAGAACTATTTGCCTTTGACTATCATTGAAGAAGTTTCCAAAGGTTAAATTCTTCTATCATGTGAAACAAGTGATGATATCTGCAAAATCTAAGGGCTGAATACATATTTAGTGTTCTTGTTTTGATGTCATTCCTTAAAGAAAATAAGTAATTAAAAAATGTAGACTTATTCATTGGAAAGTAAAATAAATAAAAGAGGCGAAGGAATGGCATATTTGGGTAAAATGCATTTATTAATGGAATATTAGATTTTGCATTTTAACCACCATAGTGCTTTTGAAAGTCAAAGTGAAGTCCTTTCTTACTACTCAGTTGTTTTACTTCCCCTTCATACTTCATTATGCAGTTTTTAAATTTTTCTGTGAGTAAATGCCCAAAATGAACTTCCTGTGTCAAAATTATGTACAAGAGACTTAACACTGTCTCTGCCTAGCACAGGACCTGGCACAGGGCAAACACCCCAGAATTGTTTGTTAATGAATAAAGAAAAATAACACTTTTGTATAGCTTGTTTAATGTCAAAATATTGTTTTCACACATATCATTTGCTTTTATTCATTTTTTTCTCATACATCAAATATGATTGAAGTATATAGCAATTGCTAGAAAGCAGGTAGTAATTATTCAAGGAAAGTTAGTCACAATTCTTGCAACTCCAAGTACACAAAATCCATTGGGGAAAATATCACAGTCAAAGGAAATTAGAATTTTTGAGAAAAGTATGAATTGTACTAATAGCAAAGAAATAGTTTCATCTGAGCTTCCCCTGGATGAGAGACCTTTTTTATAAAAGATATTCTTCCTATTCCTCTCTTTTGGTCAAACCCAATTCAAATCATAATATGAGGAAACAATCAAAGATATGAGTCCAAATGTCCTGACAGAGGTTATAAAACCTGGTCTTGAGAATGTTCTGCTGCCCCAGTAATTTGTGGGTACCTATACCAGAAAATCTTCCTTATAAAGCCCAAAACCTTTGACCTTCACTGGTTTAATAAAATTTAGAATACTTTGTGATGCAAAATATATATGGACAATAAATATCAATAAAATGTTTAGCATTTTCAGTTTATTTTCCCTTCTCTCTACCTGCTCTCCAATAAAGAATATAATAAATATGGCAGCTTAAAACTTTCCCATTTATATTATTTCTAGGGCCTAACTGATTCAGAGAGCTTACCTAACTGAAATGACATTAATATTGTGTAACTAAGCTTATGCTGAGTATATCTGGTTTTGCTTTGGTTCTAAAAATGTCTATAACACTCAATATTAGTGTATGGTAAGTATTTTTTTATATATTCAATGAATATAAATTATCTTCACGTTTACATATGTGTTAGTAAAAATGAAAAATATCCAATAAAATTCTGGAAATGGACAGAATATACATACAGCATGGAAAGTGTGTGTTCTTATGCTCAGTGTATTCAAACCATGTCATGCTTCACATAATTTAAAAATGAACAAACAGAAAACAAAACCAAAATGTAACAAAGTGGGTATAATTTAAAGCTTACATTTTATAGAAGCTACAGAGGAAACCATTGAACTTCTGGGAAGTCCTAATATCCTAAACATATTTTAAAAGTCTTTTGGGAGGGAGATATCTATGAATCTGAACTGAGCTTTATTAGATTGATTCTAATGTAGACAATTTATGAAAATTAGTTATAGCTGTTGCATGGATAAAATCTACTTAATTCAAAGAAAATTAAAGTTGAAGTAATGTTGATTAAATAGTATATCAAAATTATTTTGCTTACTCAACACAAATGAATTGGAAGTATGAATAATACTCATTGAATTATTAAAAATGGTAAAGATATTTAACACAACTTACTCTCATTTAAATGGATTGGGTTATTTACATTTTTCCAGGTTCTATCTGCCATTTCAAGGATGAACCCATTGATTGAATTGAACTATCAAGATTAAAAATAGCACTTTCTCATGATCAAAAAAATATCTACTGCATTGCCATAATCAAATAATGGCAAATTATGTCTATTTCTTGCCATATTATGTCTACTTTTCTTTCAGCATAGAAAGATGTCTAAAACTCTTCCAAAAAATTAATCAAAATGTGTTTGGACTCTATATCCTGCTTTAGTTACTGCCATATCCCTTTTACTCTGTATTAGTTGCTAGGGGTTCCATGAAGAAATATCACAGTTCAGAAGGCTACAAGTCTTAGATGAGTGTGAGTAGTTTTGTTTCTTCTAATGCCTTTCTTTTTGGCTTGCAGATTGCCTCTTTCCTGCTGTGTCCTCACAAGTTCATCCCTTTCTCTGTGTCTGTATCCTAATCTCCTCATAAGGACACCAGTGATACTGGATTAGGGCCTACCTCAACAGTTTCTTTTACACTTAATTACTTCTTTGAAGACATTCTGAAGTGCTGATGGTTAGAACTTTGGCTATGAATTTTAGGAGAAACACAATTCAATTCGTAACCCTCAGTTATGCATTTTTACAGATTCTTCTTGTAGGCGCAGGTGTGGGACACTGTAGAGGTGTTAGGGCTGACATGGCAAATGTCATGGGGCCTGGACTCCATTTTTGTACAGCTTATTAACATCCTGTGGACTCACCAATACCCAGTTGCCGATGTAGCACTGTCATCCAACAAGTGGTTTAGCCTTGTCTCTGATGAGGTAGTTTGTGAGTCTCCTATGGAGGCTTGTCGTAAACTCCACCTGGTATCTTTTTACATTGCAGATACTTCCAGTACTTGAGGGCCTGCTATCATGTGGCCCAAGCGTCAGGGTCGTGGCCTAGGTCTGCTTGCTCTGGGCCTGCCTCAGAGCCAGTTGCCTTCTATGTCACTTGGTAATCGTGTAACTGGTAGAAATCTGAATTGGGTCCATGTTCCACAGGGTCAAAAAATGAACACCACGAATGCCGAGATAAGCACACGAGCAGAAATTTATTAAAGAGGACGTTAAGGTTCAGATGTGTAAGAAAGCCCAAATGGAGAGCATGGGAGGGGCAAGAGTACCAGCAGGGTCTCTTGACATTTCTTTTTTTAAAGGCACATGAGGGGAAATTGACCGACCCCCTTGTAACCTGTCTTTGGGATTTTAATTTTCATGTGTCTGTGCTCGGGCTGAATTGTATAGTTGTCTTTTTTTTTTTTTTTTTTTTTTTTTTTTGTGAAATGGAGTCTTTTGTCCCTTTTGGGAAACAGTTGTTGTCTGAGGTGCTGGAGGACATCAAACAGTGCAGCATAACCCGAACAGTGGTCCTGACATCCGTCCTATCTATGCTCACCATTTTATTACTCTGGCTGCCTGATTCCCCTACCTCAATTGGGTCAACACAGTATTCCCTAATATTGCTAAATATGCTACTGCCAGAACCTGAAGAAGCATACCAAGAACCGTGCTTCCTTCTTAGTGGTAGGAGGAACAAGAGGTAAGTATTTGCTCTGTACCTTGGAGGAGATATTCTGACATGGCCCAGGTCACTGCGCCATGAAAACTTCCCTGACACAAATGACCCCTGTGTCTTTGTAAGGCTTTTGTGTTTTGTTTTGTTTTCCCTAAGGCGGCACCAACAGGTATCATACTCTTCCAAAAGCGAGTAGTGGGTCACCTCTACAGGTCCAGTGGGCTCAAGGGAGTTTTGCCTGTCAAGTTTTCAAATTTATGTACCCAGATCCAGAGTCTCAGGGCTTCCCTGTTTGTGCCCCAGCCTTAAAATGGCAAATTTGCTGGGGCTAAGAATTCAACTTTCTCTGAATCTTTGCTAATCTTTCAACTAAGTCCCAAGCTTGATCCTCCTGTAGGTCTGCCTTCTGGCTGTAGGAGATTAGCGTTTATTAAATGTTACCAAGGAGTCCCTTGGGCTTTCATAATTTTGGCTTGAATTGTCTATTAATCATGCTGAGCCTGTCATTAGCTCTCTTTCACAAATCAGTTGCAGGAAGCAACAGACACCTAGTGCCTCAGTCTTTGTTGTTACCAATTCCTCCATATCTCTCAAGCCCCAGAAGTGTTATTCCTTCGGCAAATACTTTCCACCAGTGCCCGTCCCCGTTCACCACTGGTGAAAGTTACAGCAACTGTGCTTCTACAGCATGTCAGAGATTCTGTCTACACCAATGATAAGGCCCTGCTTTCCAGCTGGTGGATGAATAATTCATTTTCCAAACCTCATTTTAGGATCTGTTTTCCAGGATCACTCCTAGGATCAATTGGAACAGACGCTAAGTCAGAGAGTTGCATGCAGGATTACTGGGAAATGCTCTTTGGAGAAGGAGATGAAGTGAAGTAAGAAAGGAAACACTGGGCATGGAGAAAAACTGACCTGCAATGCAGGGGCAGGTGAAGCCTCAGCCAGTTCTGCAGAACAGAGCTGTGATAGTTTTAGGTAGGAACATGGAAGATAAGGCAAATGGTCTAAGCTTGACTGTTTCTGCTGGTCAGCGTACAGTGAACCAGTTTTGGATTTAGACAGTTGATTACTTACATAGACAGCAAAAAGAATAAAAAGCCAAAGGTGCCAGTCCCCATGGTCCTTGTTTCAGACACCAAAGAGGATGGCACTGAAACAAAAATGTGCCAGTGACTGACACATGAGGTGCAGAATACCCAAATCCTGAGGAACTAGTTCTAAACTGCAGTCAAGTGGTTTTGTATTCTGCAACTCTACTCTGAGAGACGCGGAGGAAGAATGCCTCACACTTCATCAGAATCTATGAGGCAAGAAGAAACTAACTCCTGACAGCCTCCTCGGGAAATAAAGAGGCTTCATAGCAGCTCTGTATTGTCCTCTCCTCCCATCCTCTTTTCTTTTATTTTCCTTTTTGGTACTGGGGATTAAACCCAGAGGCACTTAACCACTGAACCACCTCTCCAACCTTTTCTTCAAATTTCCATCTACTTTTGTTCTGGGAGGATCATATGTGTCATATATGCATGTGCAAATGTGTACACATATATCTATGGGACAGGGAGGGGAGCTATTTGTTTTGTTTTATTGGATATTTTTGCTTTATTGCTTTTCTTTAACCTTCAGACTTATCTTTTCTTCCTACATTTTATTGGTTTCTCTAATCATTCAAATGCAAATATGAGCACTTCTAGGAGGTCCTGAAATTTTCTGAGCAGGAGACAAGCACTTAAGGGTTATTATTTGCATGAGTGCTTGTTGATGGCTCTTTCTGTAAGGAGGCTGGCAAATATTAGTGGTTTATATACCCTATAGCCAAATATTTCCCTCTTCCCCCTTTGCTAACAGAACCTTGATTTGGGGGGGAATGGAAATGGACCAAGCTCTAGGGAATTAATCATGACTAGTTTCCGGAAATCATCATAATCTTCAGTGGTTGTTCTAGGGATGCCATGTGACCTTGATCTGGCCAGTCAATCATGAGGGAAATCTGTTGGGAATATCAAGAAAAGATTTTCTTTTCCCTCAAGAAAAATATATATGAAGAGAAAGGCCTTGTGCTTCCTTCCCTCCCTTTCTGTTTTAAGCACAGTTAAGTGAGGACTTGACTTCTGGAGGTGACACAGCTGCCTTGTGATCATGACGTTACAAATCTGGGAATGAAAGCTAACACCTCCCCGTGGAAGAAGTGCCTGGGCCTTCGTTGAACCAACAGTCAACATGGGGTTACCCTTCTCTGGTTTTCTTTTCACATTACTAAATCTTCTTATCATTTCAGTCTATAAGTATGATTTTCTCTTCTTTGTTTCTGAATATTTCTTAATACAATCATTAATGCAGCTTGACTCAAAATAATATTGGTTATTGTACAGGATACTGTTGTTAAGGGAAACATTCTGCAGGTATCTTAAATTACTAGGGCTGAAGAATGGAAGGGAGGAGAGATGAAGAAATTCCTCAGTTAACTGCTGGTCTAAAACCACAAAAGACCATTTCACATTCCTGAAGGGATAGGATCAAAGTGCCCTATATGCACATATGGAAATGTCACAGTGAAACCCATTAATTTGTATAATTAATAGCACTAAAAATTGTAAAAAGATATCATGCTAAGTGAGATAAGCCAATCTTAAAAAACCAAAGGAGGAATGATCTCCTTATAAGTGCATGATGACACATAATGGGGGGTGGGAGGGGGGCAAGAATGGAGGAAGGAGGGACTGTATAGAGGGAAAAGAGGGGTGGGAGGGGTGAGGGGGAAGGGAAAAAATAACAGAATGAGTCAAAAACTATTACCCTAGGTAAATGTATGATTACACAAATGGTATGTCTCTTCTTCATGTACAGAGAAACAAGATGTATCCCATTTGTTTACAATAAAAGTAAATTTTAAAAATATTGTAAAAAGAACAAAAAAGACAGTTTCATTAAACAGAGAACAACAACAAAACCTTAACTCAACTCCTATCATGACCCCCTAAGTGCCAGCACATCCTGCTTATTACCCCACCAAACCTGAAGCAGCAATTCCTTCTCCTGGTGGACCGCTTCCATCCCAAATCTCTCCCACCTCAGTGTAATAAGCCTCTCCTGTCTATTGCAAGTGTAAGATCCACTTAAACAACTTATGCTTTCCTTTCTCAAATTTTCATTATAAAAATATTCTTAGCTTTAGGTTCAGCAGACATTTTTCCAACTGCCATTTAACTTTGCTGCTGAAAGTTCAGGAATTTATCCCAGGAGTTGGTCCTTTATCTGGCTAGCATCTGGAGTAGCTCAGTAACCTCTTTTATTTTGGAGATCCCTCAATCCTGAGAGTTTTGGTTTAATGCTGTGGTGTCTATCTAGGTGCATTTGTCATGTCTTTAGTACCCAATCCCCAGCTTCTGGGAATATGAATGCTGACAGCTCCTAGCTATGATGTGGAATTGCCTAATGAGAGGCTACAGCCCAAAGGGGTGGCTGATGTGGGATATAGAGACCTAACAGTCTCTCTTCCACTTGGGACAACTCCCAGGGTCCATTTATAATAAAATGCACATGCATATATAACACTAAAATACACACTCTGAACTGAACAGTAATAATAAATAATATTAAATACAATGCAAAGATAATGAAAACCTTATAGACTAAACACCAGAAGAGTTGGTCTGACTGAACTTCATTATTATTTTTCTATTTCAGACTTCATCCTGGTACTCTTTGCCTTTAAAAAGTCACAATGAAACTGGACACGGTGGTGCAGGCCTGTAAACCCAGCAACCTGTGAGGCTGAGGCAGGAGGATCACAAGGTCAAGGCTAGCCTGGGCAACTTACAGAAGCCATTTCTCAAATAAATAAATAAATAAATAGGGCTGGGAATATAGATCAGTGGTAGAGCACCCCTGAGTTCTATCCCCAGAACCTCTGAACAAACAACAAATAAAAAATGTCCCATGGAATAAACTGAAAATTCACTAAAGAGGAATTTATATGAAAGTTTTGATCATAAGCATGGGACACAGTAAGGATGGAGAAATGATCTCCAAAGACCATTTCCAGGTTTGGTGACTGACTAGAAGAACTCACAGGACTCTGTAAACAGTTGTACTTATGGCTATGATTTATTGCCAAAAAGGATATAAAGCAAAATCAGTAAAGGGAATAGGCACATAGGTGAAGTCTGAAGGAAACAGGCACAAGCTTCTAAGACTCTTTTCCCAGTGTAGGCTCCCCTAGCAACAAGATGTAACAGCAGGTGGGAAATGTCTATCAGAGTAGCTCGAGAAGCTCACTAGAGTGTCAATGCCCAGTGTTTGTGTCAGATGATGACATTTAAGTATCTTCTATGTAGCACATTTCAAAATTCCAGACTCCTTGAAAAAAAGCAGGAATTCAGCATAAATGACATCTTTTGTACAAACAGTTCAGCTGCATTAAACCACCCTTATCAGTTAGGGAATGAGAGAGACAAAAATGTTTGTTTCCAGCCAAGGGCAAACCTTGTAAGCGGGCCTTTCTAAGCAACAGCCTCAGGCTGGCTGTGTGAACTTTCTGTATAGACACAAAAGCAGAGGGCCTGAGCCATGGATGCTGGCTGGCTGACGCAATGTAGTTCCCTTTTGAATCTGCCGCACTACAGGGAATCACATGCAAAGAATCCCAGCTGGGTCCTTGAAAACATGTCATTTTGCTTGCCATTTTGTCTCAATATTTATCACTTTATCCAGCATCTATTTTATTGAATAATGTTGAGAAAGGAATGCTATTTTCCTCCCATCTCCTGACCCTTTTACCCTACTGAAACAGTATCAGAGTTTTACCAACTAAACTGTATTGACACTTACAGAGGGTTAATATATAGTAAAAGTCAACTAGGACATAACACTCCATGGGATCCTCAAGCTACAGAGCTCTTTTCTGGCAAGTCTGGCAAATTGACATTACAATTAGTTCCTAGGGGCAACTTCCCACCCTGGTCTGGCAATAGCCTCATCTCTGGAATTAGTGTGGAGAGGTGGGCTGCATGTCCCAAAGGAGGAGCACTCATCTGGCTCTCAATAAAATACCAGCTGCTTAGGGTCTAACGTGGGCCTAAAAGCCTGTCTCATTATTTTATAGCTACACTTACCCAGTTTTCCACTTTGAGCTAAGCAGAACATGAGCCACGTGGGTCATCAGAGAAAAGAGGAAATCTTTTTGTTTTATACCTGGATTCTGAGGAAATCGGGCATGAATTCAGCTACCCCTAAGTTCATTCACATTAAAGTTTTGGGCATTTCATTTTTTAAAAAGTTTATTTCCTTGTTTTAAGGGGAACTCCTTGTTTGCAGTTGCTCTGTCAAAGGTCCTTGACTGAAGCAGGTCTCTCTTCCTCCCCTTCCACCCTGAGTACTCCAGTCTGCCTCCGTGGGCGAGGGCGGGGCCTGCCACCAGAGCTTTATGCATTGCTTTGCCAAATGCTTCCACTGGAATTTGACAGCAGGAAGTGGTCCCCAGAGTTATTAGTAGAGAGAGCTTCCAATTACTCATGTTCTTCTTCAGTCAAAACAGTAAATATTTCAGTTGACACCAATCTTGTGTATTTCCCTTCTGAAACTTGTGGTGAGGAAAGCTGAAACAGCAGGAATGGGCTCATTTGATGCAAGAGGCCTCAGGAACTTTCTGCGCTTCTGTAACTCAACTCGGTCCTCTGTTTCTAATTCTCCATTTCTCTCTCTATCCACTGCATTGTTTGTCAGAAAAGCAAAGGCACCCCCTGTCTTGCTTTCCTATATTATCTTAAAACAAATGAGCAAGGGTCTTTCATTACTTCATAGTTTTCTTGAGCTACTGTCCTTGCCAAGTGGCCAGCGTGAGCCTGTCATACAGGTCAGTGAGATGGATTTGTGGACAGGCAAAAGCAAGGGAGTGCCCGGGAACATAGAAGATCGGTGGCCTTTTGCCTTTGAGGACATGCTCACCTGTTCATGCTCTCCTCTTCCCTTTTGGTGGCACTCTCCTCCTTTTCTCCCCTACCTCTCCTCAAAAAAAACATGTGAACTGTCCCCCTGGAACACGGAAGCTGATGAAGACGTGCGCTCCCTACTTGTTGGCACTGTGACACTTTCTGCCAAATGTATCAACTCGGACCTGATTTGGGTAATTCCATGTTTACTTCCTCATCTCTCGATGATTTGAAGAGCTCCTTAACTGTTCTTTTCCATCCTCCAAACCAGCTCCCATATTATTTGACACCAAATTTACTGGCTTCCTACTGCCTGCAGAATAGTCCCACGTGTCCTCATCTGACATCCATGGGGGTCCACAGTCAAGCCACCCCCTTCACTTATTTATGTTTATCTAATTGATTGATTTCTATCCTCATCTCACACGTGATCAGTTCATTTACTGAAAAACGTTTTTGGATCACCTATTTTGTTCAAGTATTAGGCCTACTGGATATTTAAAGAAAAAATGGCTTCTTTCTTGTCCACCAAAGAATTACATTTTATGCGTGTAATGTATTTAAATATCACACTGCGCTCCATAAATATGTGCAATTATTACACGTTAATCAAAAAATTTTAAAAATGTATTTAAGGAGATGGAAACATTAATTGCCCTGATTTGCTCATTACACATGTTGAATCACCATGTGGTGTCCCATAAATTTGCAGAATTAAAATAATAAGGAGAAATGGCTTTTCAAGTTGGGAGGCAGAGTGGAGTTTAATAGTTAAGTAAGTGCTGGGTTGGAGGAATGCACATGATTCCTCCAACCCAGCAATTTAATTCTCATGATCCACAAATTTTATCAAGCACCTATGATGATGCAAGCAATGTGCAAACACATAAAAGATCTAGATCAAAAAGGAGAACTTCATGAACATCCACGCCCTCTGCAAAACACCCAAGGCAGAATGCACATCGTGCTTCCCACTCAGTTTCCTCATCTAGAATACTTTCTTATTTTAAATACCTGCATCCTTTGAGCTCTAGCCTGAATGTACCTCTTTGCTGTGATCTCCTCCGGATTCCTGCATTACCTTTCCGAAGGCCTGCAGTATGCTGTGTGTTTCCTACAGCACTTTTCCATTATTTTAAATGAATATCCAAAGTAATAAAAAAAAATTGAAATTACAAAGAGGTATGTGTAGTGAAAACTGGGAGACCACCTTTGTCCCAACTCTATTCCCTTCCTGTCTCTGAAAGGAAGCTCTGTGACAATTTGATGTGTGTTCATCCAGAGTTTTCTCTTGGCATTTACACACTTATGGGCACATGTGTGTGCACACACACATAATAGAAGTCAATTTTTTAAATAAATAAAATAGTCATCTACATTTTTTCTGAATTACCTATAGGCTTATTACTTGAACAGATGTTCATATTAATCCATACAAATCTAATTCATTCTTTTCAATGTCATTCTTAGAAGGGCAGCTATTTTCTGACATTTCATTGCTAAAAACAAACCTGCTGTGCACTTTTAAATATATCTTCATGTGTGTATATGACCATTTCTATGAATACATTTATAGATGTGGAATTCCTCTATCAAACTCTCTACATAATTAAAATGTTAATAGATACTGCCAAATTGTTCTCCAAATAGGGTCTCTCAGTTTAGACTCCCACAGATCCTTGGATCCTTGTCTTAGCATCCCTTGTGACCTCTGGTTCAGAGCAGTGCTTAGAACATAAAACAGGTTTGGTAAATATTTGTACAAATAATATAAACTGTCCATGCAAAATACTAGGTTTCTCTGGAGGCAAGGAAGGTGCTATTTGATCCTTGAGGAAGACCTCAGATATGGTTACTATAGATTGGGATCCTAGTTTTAAGTCCCTAATTGCATAGTTAATATTAATGGCACAGTCTGGTTAGCCCCATTCTTAATACAAAGATCTTAGATATCATTTTCTTAGAAGTTAGGAGGAAGTTCTGAGAGTAAAGGACTAGGGAATAACAGTAAAAGGTCTAGAGCTCCATGGTTTCCCCTGAGCACTATAAGAATGTGGTCAGTAATCCCAAGTGTGTAAGAGGAGTTTGGGCTTACCCTAACCTGCCACGGAGCCAGGAACCCAAACAGGAAATAGCATCTGATGTCTCCTTGCTTTAAAGTACAACATTTGTACACTGTTGGAAAGTCTAGGTTAAAACCTTGATTTTATGGTACTTGGCACTCCACTGACTCTTTCTAAAAGTTTCTTTGCCTTTTTGTATAGTAGGAGGAACAATCCTATTGGATCACTGTGAGAATGATCAGGTGAGGGGACTGACACAGAGGAGGGCACACAGAGGAGGACTGCCTCGCTGACTGTACCAGACTCGCTCAGAGACATTGTTCTGAGCCAACTTTTGGAGCACTGGTTTGTGCATTTTATGGGCATAAGTCTCAAAACTACTTCCACAGAAAAATGAATCCAGAAACCCAGGTGACTATTTTTAATTTACTGTTTTTATAGTTATTAATTTTCTTAATTCTCGACTTGAAAATCACATATGGATGCTGTCTTGTCCATTCAGGCTGCTATAACAAAATACTGGAGATTGAGTGCTTTATAAATAATAGATTAGGCAGTGGTAGAGCACTTGCCTACCAGGTGGAAGTTCTAGTTTTGATCCTCAGCACCACAAAAACAAAAAGACAAAGCAACAGAAATTTATTTCTCATAGTTCTGGAGGCTGGAAGTCCAAGATTAATATGTTGGCAGGTCCAGTGTGGTGAGGAGCACTTTCCTGTTCATAACTAGTGTCTTCTAGCTATATCTGTTCATGGGGTGGCGGGTATGCCCACTCTCCTGGGCCTTTTCTACAAGGGCACTAACCCCACTCATGAAGTACCACTGCCATGACCTCATCAATGCCCAGTGGCCTACCTCCTGAAACCATCACACTGGGGCTTAGGATTCCAATCCACAAATTTTCCAGGGACACAAACATTAAGATGAGAGCAGATGCCAGATATCCATAGCAAGATAAAGAGGCAGATGTAGTGATTGCAATGTTTCTCTGTGTTTTCAATGAGGAGGTTACAAATGAGGAGATTTTTTTCCCCATGAACTGTTTCTAAGTGTCTAAGAAAGATGGCAGTTTAAGCACTGAGACCCTCACAGGTTTCTGAGCTAAGCCTCCAACAGAATCCAACCAGCAGAAAGGAGACAACCAAAGCAAAGAGTATTTGAATGTCACCAAAACATAAAATCCCTCAGGATATTTTCTTCCACTGTCTCACTCTTGCTCTGGTTACTCCTTCCATCCTGCCTTCTCCTATCCACCTGGCAAAGCCCCCTTCATTTGAGGCCAGTTCCCTATGCTTCATAGCCTTCCTCCTGTGTGGCACTTTCATAGCATAGTTTCCTCTTGATTTGTTTCCCCCCAGACCATGAGAACTTTAAAGGTATTATTTTCATTTTTTAATCTCTCTCCCATGCCTGATCTTTACACAATGCCTTGTACTAAGTAGTTTTCCAGTAATACTTTTTAAATAACAAGTATATGAAAAGAAGAAAAAAATGTGGGCTCAGTAATCATGGGTGGATTTGTGGCTGGTAAAATAACTCTCCCAAAGACTACTGAAGATGTTCAAAGCTCTGTTCTTTCATAGGGCAGTTCTCAGAAGTTAAAAATGACTCTCTTACAAATGAAGAGTAAACACAGGTCAAGGATTTTATTCTACTCACCAATTAATGATGGAAACAGCAAAATGGTAAAGCTGATTTTAAAAAGATTTAAGGAATGGGGTTTATGTAGTTTTGTTTTTTTTTTTAAGAAAAGAATAAGATCACTGTTTGGATACAAAACTGGTTAATGTTCTCATTAGCTGTAACCTTTGGGATTTTCTTTTCTACAGGGTAGAAGTCATTTGTATTTCCACCAGGCACAAATATACAAGAATCAAAGCCTTAATTAATAATAAAAAGCAAAGCTAAACAATGGTATATTTTCCTAGAAAATTAAATAGTCCGTGGGTGGGCCCGATAAACAATGACTTAGAAGACAGTGAAAGGATAAGCAGTCATCTTCTTGGCCATATTTACAGATTGTGGTTATTTTTTTTTCCAAATTTTCAGCTTGTTTTGCTCTATGCTATCTTTCTGGAACAGTTTCCTCCATACTTAAAGCTTGCCAGTGATTCTCAAATTTATAACTTCAGTCCAGACGTTTCTTCTCAGCTCCACACTTGCCTATTAAACACTCTACTGACTGGCTGTGTGATTCTGGGAACATTATTTAACCTCTCTGTGTCCCTGTTTTCTTCTGTAATAAAATGGGATTAATAGTAATACCTACCACATAGGGTAACTCTAAAGATTACATGAATCCACCTGTGCAAAGTTCTTTGAACCGCCCCTGACAGGTAACACAAGTGTTTACTATTAGAACTAACTCTCAGCATCTCTGCATGGATGTTTCAGTGGTATCCAAACACTGCATGTCTGGAATTCACTGTATTCCATTCCCTCTCCAATCCTGCTCTGCCTCCAGGGCTCCCTGTCACAATCAAGGGCACCGCTACTCCTGTAGTTATAAAAATGAAAAGTTAGGGGCCATTCTTTCCACCTCTTTTCACTCCTCAAATCTAAGCTATCAATAAGTCCTGTCTATTTTAGTCCTAAGGACCTCTTGAATCCGTCAGTTTCTATCTCCTCTGCCCAAACTGCTTTCATCTCTGCCTGACTTAATGCCCTCGCCTCCTGACGGTCCCCTGATGAACACTCCTGCCTCTCTCTAATCACTCTCCACACTGAATGATCATTTGAGAACGAAATCTTACTGTGCCACTCTCCTGCTTAGAGCTTTATAAGGCTTTTTACTGCTCTCTCAATAAAAACCCTGCTTCCAAACCTTTGTCTCCTCATCCCCAGTGTGTGTGCACCAGCAAGGCTCCACAGCCAGGTGATGCCTGTATGCATGCCCCCTCTGCCGGCGGTGCCCTCCCCTCTTCACCTTGTTGACACCCTTTCCACAGCACCTGCTCAGGGAACTCTCTTGAGTCCTCTGGGATCCTCCTCTAAGCCCCCTTTATTTTTCCTCTATAATATTTATCACCTCTCAGATTTTTGCATTTATGCATGTGATTGTGTAATCAAGTCCCTTTCCCCAAACAAACCAGGAGCTCCTTGAAGGTAGGAATCATCACTGTTTTTCTCATCACTCCATCTCTAGTGTCCTGCAAGAAGCCTGGCATTTAAAATGTGCTTAATGCATTCTTGATGGGTGTTACGGTTTGGATGTGAGGTGCTCCCCAAAAGCTCACATGTGAGACAACACAAGAAAATTCAAAGAAGAAATAATTAGGTTGTAAGAGTCTTAACCAATCAGTGAATTAATCCCCTGATAGGGATTAACCGAGTGGTAAATGTGGCAGGGTGTGGCTGCAGGAGCAAGGAATTGGGGTGTCGCTTTGGATATATATTTATGTCTGGTGAGTGGAGTCTCTCTGCTTTCTGATCATGATGTGAGCTGCTTCCCTCCACCTCACTCTTCCACCATCATGTTCTGCCTCACCTTGAGTCTGGAGGAATGGAACCTGCTGTCTGTGGATTGAGGCCTCTGAAACCACGAGCCCTCAAATAAACCTTTCCTTCTTTACAGTTGTTCTGGTTGGGTCCTTTAGTCACAGCAGCAAGGAAAACTGACTAAAACAATGGGGAAATGAAAGAATCCAGAGAACAAGCTTCAGTGGACTCCTGCAGGATTCTTTGCTCTGTCCAGTGTATTTATTAGTGATTTGGATGAAATCAAAAAGATATATTCACCAAAATTACAGAGGCTTAAATAAAACAAACATACAAACCCAAACTGGGAAAGGTACAACAGACTGAGTATTCAAAAAGATCTTAAAGACTAAAAAGTAAGCAAAGCAAAAGGAAAAGTATATTCGAAATACACATAAAACCATGGATTTAATTTTTTTTATTAAGCTCCCTAGAAATACAGTATCAGAAAGACTGCTTGTTGACAGTCCTCTTGGAAGTGGCCGAGCCAGGGTGGGAAGGGTGCGTGCTCACGAGGGTTAGCAACATGGGACTGCGGAACATCTGGCACCAGCTTGGGCTCCGTGAGGGAGCCCACTGTCCTGAGGAGGGAGAACACCATCAGCCTCCCTGTGCCTGACAAGATCATTGCTGATGAGAAGCAGCACTAAACTGCATCCAGGGAGAGAGACTGACAGCAAAGGGTGCTTGAATGTCACCAAATGACAAAATCCCTCTTATCCTCTTTTGCTCAGTTTCACCTTTGCTCCCATTATTCCTTCCACCGTCCTCCTCATTTTCACCTGGAGAAGTCCCCTTCACCATTCAAGGTCTAGAAATAAAGCTTAAAACACAGTAGAAAGAACAAAAGATATTTGTTCTGAAGAAGATGACAGTGAGTTTTGTTCAGCCTATACTATGATAGCGTTTTACTCAACTATTTTGCTGCCATGACCAAAAACCTGAAAAGAACAATTAGAAAAGTTTATTTGGGGCTCACAGTTTCAGAGGCCTTGGTTCATACATGGCTGACTCCATTCCTCAGAGCCCAAGGTAAGGCAGGATATCATGGTGGAGGAAAGTGACTCAGGACATGGCACCAGGAATCAGAAAAGTTCTCCTCTCACCAAGAACAAACTATATATCCTAAAGGCATGGCCCCAATAACCCACCTCCTCCAGCCCTACCCTACCTCCCTAAAGTTAGAAACCAGTTAATCCCTATCAGAGAATTAATGCACTGATTAGGGTGAGGTTCTCATAACCCAATGATTTCACCTCTAAGCTTTCTTGGATTGTCTCACACATGAGCTTTTGGGGGACACTTCCTTCCCATCTAAACCATAACAATAGTGAATATTTATCAGCTACTTATAGTGAGTTACAAGCAGTACCTCTTTCAAGCCCAATACTACAGGATATTATTACACCAGTTTAAGTATGGATGAAATAGAAACACACTGTAAACACACACAGGTGTAAGTGCTGGAGCCAGGTTTTGACATAGTATGTCAGTCAGATTTTCATCACTGTGACCAAAATACCCAACAAAAACAACTCAGGAGGAATATTTATTTTGGCTCATGGTTTCAGAGGTTTAGATCATAGTGGGTCAACTCCATTGCTCTGGATCCAAAGTGAGGCAGAACATCATGGTGGAAGAGCCTGGTGGATGAAAGCTACTCAGCTCATGGAGCTAGGAAGCAGAAGGGATGAGGCCGTAGGGAAGATGAACTCTTCCAGGGCACATCCGAGTGACTCACCTCCTCTAGCCATGCCCCACCTGCCTACAGTTACCACCCTGTTAGTCCATTCAAACTAGAATGGGCTGATTAAGCTTTAGTTCTCAATCTATTCATTGCACCTCTGAATATCCTGAATTAATGCAGGAACTTTTGCGGGGGACACCTCATATCCAAAACAGAACACCTAGATTGTAGAGCCTGTTCTTAGGCCTATGACAGAGGCACAGTCTGGCTAAACAGACCCTTATTACACGCCTACCATCTGGATGAGGAGCTAATGTTTATATGTGGCTCTGGATTCAGAACCAAGATACATGAATGAAAGATGGAAGATATATGTATAAGTCAAGAAAGATTTTTCTAACCTGGCAATACATAAAATTCTTTTTTCTTTTTTTCCTTTAGTACTGGGAATTGAACCCAGGGGTGCTTTGCCACTGTGCCATATCCCCAGACCTTTTTATTTTGAGACAGGGTCTCACTAACCTGCTGAGGTTGGCCTTGAACTTGCAATCCTCTTGCCTCAGCCTCCTGAGGCCAAATCACTGAGAATACAGGCATGTGCCACTATGCCTGGAAAAATTCTTTTTCAAATAGTGAAAGTTCTAGAGTGGATATGCTAAAACTGAAACTTCATTACCACCTCTCAGAAGTGTTGTGGAGATCATCCATGTGTTGGGGGTGGGGAATTTAATTTAGATGACCTTTAACTTTCCCTTCAAGTCTTATGCTCTAACATTTAGTGAATTGGTGTTGAGAATCACAAATGACAGAAACTGATGTGATAAAGTAGATTATATGTTTTAAAAATAGTCTACTCTCTCTCCTGGTCATAAAGTAAAATTCCTTAGCCCCATTGAATTTAGGCTTGGCCACGTGACTTGCTTTGGCCAATAAAATATTAGTGGACTTGGTTCATGTAATCTTTAAAAGTGCTTGGTCAGTTGGGCTCAGCTCTTGAGTCCCTGTGATCTACCATAAGATACTCTCGCTAGCCACTTCTCTGTTTACCTGAACTGAGAATCAACACATGTGAAACATCCCTGAACCCAAGCCCAGCTGGCCCCATGTTAGATCAGCTGAGCAACATTTTGATCCTCAGACCCTATGAATGTGGAAAATAAATGCTTGTCACTGTAAGCCACCTAACAGTTGAGTGGTTTACTATGCTTCATCATTGTGCAAAAACTGGCTATAAATGCCTGGCTGTCTGTAAGCTAAGATATGGCTCATAAGGAATAGGCCTCCTTGTAAAGGTCCTCATGTCATATCATCAACCCCCTATCTTGGGATTGATTTCACCATGTGAGGTGGCAAAAGAAATAGGTGAGTTAGTGACCATGAGCTGAGATGCTGGTCCTTTTTATACAGTAACAGCCTGAGTTCAAGGACCTTCAAGGAACTACTGAGTTTTGTTTTTTTCTTTGTTATATCCTAGGAACAATTGTCAGGAGGGATTGTGCTGGGCTAACCATTCTTGTGGCTCCTGTGTGTGCTGCCTGACTCCATTCTTGCTCTGACCTTGCTGAGGTAGTAAGCCTTGGGTAAACCTGCTGGAGTGTAGAGAGGGCTTCTTCCTTTCAGGCCTGCAGCCCACAGTGTCCCAAGTATTGGCTGGAATCTCAATCAACACTTGGAATCCTGAGGAACTCATTCAGGAGAGTTTTAACAGGGATACAAAATTCACCTCTGTCCACTTCCATAGAAGCAAAAATCACCCTGAATCACTACACTAGGTTTCTGAAATTTAGAGATGGGAGGAGAAAGAGGGGGCTGAAACCAGGGTAACATAGGAGATAAGCGAGAGCTTCCCACAGGTAGCCACTGGAGCCTCCCTAAGGCATCTGTGGCCACCCGGGGTGGATGGGCTTTTCAGATGCTGCTTCCTCAAAGCCTTAAGTTCTGAAATTGTTCATGCTGGCTTTCTTTGGTAACCCTTTCATTTCTGGCTTCCATATGGTGCGTGAAGGCAGAAGAGGGAAGGGAGGGGGATGTTGATGACAATATAAAAAACATTTCATCTACATTTGGAAAGAGAGCACAAGTAACAACTTTCAGAGCTGCAGGAGTCCAGCCTGACGTTTAGCCATGCCTGTTTTTGTTTGTCCTGAGGCCTGGGAATAGTAAGATACTTCAACTAAAGAGACAAGCATGTACTTACATAACCAAAGGAAGTTGGTTATGTAAGTTATTGGGAAAGGAAGGCAAGAGCAATCTGTATGCATATGGAAGAAGAAAAACAAAGACAAGTGGAGCAGTGACAGGAGACACACACCATATACCAGGTTGTTTACATGTAGTACCTCACTCAACTCCCATGGGAATCCTTCATTATCCTCCTGAATCAGGGAAACAAGGTAAAGAGATGTCTGGTAACTTGCTCAAGATCACAGCTAGTTAGTTGAAGAATTGGGAGAACCCAAGTAAACTGGGATTAAAACCCAGATGGATCTATAGAAAGTGGGAGAAAGGCTGGGTATGGTGGCGCACACTTGTAATCCCAGAGGCTTGGGAGATTGAGGCAGGAGGATTGTGAGTTCAAAGTCAGCCTCAGTAACTTAGTGAGGCACTAAGCAACATAACAAGACCCCATCTCAAAATTTAAAAATTAAAAAAGGTGGGGGGCCAGGAATGTGGCTCAGTGGCTAAGTGCCCCTGGGTTCAATCCTTGGTATGCAGGGGGAAGTGGGAAAAAGAATGAATGTCATTTACACCCAAACTGGTATACAGATGTTCAAATGGTAGGTGATCTGAGAAGTCAAAAAAGGCTAGAGGCAGTGGCATAGACCTATAATATCAGCAACTCAGGAGGCTGAGGCAGGAAGATAGCAAGTTCAAAGTCAGCCTCAGCAACTTAGCAAGATCCTAAGCAACTTAGTCAGACCCTGTCTCAAAATAAAAATTAAAAGAGCTGGGGATGTGGTTCAGTGGTTAAGTGTGCCTGGATTTAATTCCCTGGTACCAAAAAAACCAAAAAGCACGGGGGTCGCGGGGGGACCTCACTTTCCAAATGACTTCCCTATCCACCTTAATGCCTAAATTTCTATTATTATTATTTCACCTTCACTGAGTTAAATCCATGTTTGTCATATGTCTAGGGTGCCCAGTTGCAGAGGAATCATGGTACGTTGAGAACACTGGTTTCACTCCAAAATTAAAGAGAAATTGTACCAAAGCAAACACTAAGGTTTTATACACTGTAAACATGAACTCAGTTTAAAAGCTAAAGTGTGAGAAATTTCACATTTGCTTCATGCTGCAGTCTCAGAACCCAAAGCATATGAATTATTTCTGTGTCGCAAGGGCCACTTTGTTGGAAAAGTTTGAGAATGCGAGTTGAGGGCATTCTGTCCCTAGGAAGTGTCTGGTAACTCAACACATGTTAAATAGCAGTGATGAGGGGACATTTACAGTCACTGACAAATATTCACTTGAGGACAGATGACAGTTTAGATGTCACCCAGCACAAAGAAAATACTTAAAGTAATGAAACCACAGAAGCCTAAGTTTGATTGAATTCTGGGCACAAAGAAGTCATTTCCATTGAGCAATTGTGGGAAAGTGCCTCAGCGGGATTTCAGATCATATGTGGGGGTGGAGTTACTACAGTGTCATCTTTTCCTCCATCATCCATTCATTCTTCTCCCACACTCCTCCTTAAAGAGTGCTCCCTTCTCAGAGAGAATGCTCCCAGAGACCTGTTAAATGGGGGCAAGACACAAGATTCCTTCTCTCCAGGCAGACACTAAATTCAAGGCAGTGCATTTAGAATGTATTTGGGTGCATAATAAAAAAAACCCAGAAATTTTTATTTGGATGTATGGAAGTTGGAGTTAAAGATCTGACTTTAATCATATCTGCTGGACTTGTGAACTGAAGATGGTCTAAAGCTGGAGATAATTGTGGCCACGTGTGTGCTACAGAAGCAAAAGTCAGTATTTGAAAAGACAGACGCACATGTGCAGAGAGCACCAATCAAGAGAACATGCAGCCCTGGAGAGAGAAAAACAGTGACTTCCGTTCCTGAGGTCTGGCCTCCATGAAGGCAGCCTGCTTTATGAACTTCCTCGGCACCTTTCCCATAAATTCCCCTCTTTGTTTAAGCGGGCTTGCGTGTGTTTCATTCCTTTCCACTAAAAGTTCTCTGACAAAGACGGGGGTGTTACCACAAAGAGGACATGATCAAACACCAGCTTTACCTGGGTGTAGAATAACTGTGTAATTTATCATCCTAACTGGATTACTTGGAGTGCTGTTAATAATTATACAAATGCAATAGGAATAAAAGGATGTATGGCCATGTTCCCCACGTGGTAAGGAAGGGAAATTAGATCTTAACTACTTGTATTTCCCAGGCACTGTTCGCTGCTTGAGTCTATGCTATTTTATTTGACTGTCACAATCATTCAGTCAAGCCCGTCCTCTCTCAGACCAGGAACTAAAGTAGAGATTAAATAATTTACAGAAGTTCTTTTCTACAGGAAACTGGTAGAAGAGATAGGATAGGACTCCAGGTCTGTATGACCATAGATGCTGTTCTTATCTCTTCAGCTTTCTTCCTCCAGAGCAGTTTTATCTGGGGCTCAAGTTGACCCTAGCCCACGAGGCCCACCTCAGCCCTTGGGGGCTGAGAGCAACAATCACTGAGCAGAGAAACACACGCAATCACACCCATCTCTCAGAAAACCCACGCCCCCGCCATTGACACAGAACAACGTCTATCCTCATTCTTGTTTGAAATGCCTTTCAGCTGAAAAAGCACAATGCAACAAAATCTCCACTAGCAAAAAAGGAAATTGAAGCAATTTTGAGATAATTTAGGAGAATCCCCATTTTCACCTGAGTTATTTGAGCAATGCAGGACATAAAAGATTAGGGGTCAAAATTTTTCAGATAATTGCTTGTTTTCCTGTCCTAGTAGGTTTAACTGTCAGTTTTTCTTTTCCTAGGTCTGTATTCTCACTGTACTATGAATACTTCCCCCTTTCTAGGTAAGAACTGTGCGATCCAAAGAAAGCCATGATGAGGGAGGAAAGCCTGATATGCTGATTAAGGTACAGGTGGAAAGGTCTCTTGGTTAAAAGTCTAATGTGATCCCAGGTTTCTTTCTACTAAAATTCCACTACAATAGGAACATAATTAGTTTCAAGTTCTATATCCTTTTTCTTATTAGGTACTTGGAGCCCCCAAGACCAATCCAGCCATAGTCAAGCAATTACCTGATGATTAGGGCTTCTGGGATTGCCAGCCATTGTGGGGAGTGTGCCAGGTTCTTTCTGCGCCAGAGAAAGGGATCAGTTACTGCCAACTGCACCCACCTGTTTATCCTTGGTAAGAGTTGGACTGCCAGGATAGTAATTACATCTTAATTCAAGGCGCTGTGACCTAGATGGGCTGCTAGCTCTCTTGCCACAATGTCCTGGCTAGAGGAAGAGGCTCCAGCTCCAGGCTGAGAGGCAGGGCTTGTTACTCCATCAGAGCCCCAGCTGCTTTTCCCGACACTGCTTTTAGATCCACTGATGAGCCTGCCCTGGCACGTTTGCTCAAAGAGTGAGTTTCCAATATAATCCCTGACCTTGTGAGAGGTAAAGTGTGATGGAAAAAATTGGAAAGAAGTTGTAGAATGGAGAGGAGCACAATTTGGGTTGAAGACCCAATAGAGATACTGGTACCGTGCATTCTGAGGTCAAAGATACAACCTCATTCTACCATCTTTCATACCCCTGCCCCTCCTCTCATTTTTCTTTACATAAACTAAAGTTCCTCCATTTTTCTCTTATCCCCCACCATCCCACCCCCATTATGTATCATCATCCACTTATCAGGGAAAACATTTGGCCTTTGGATTTTTGGGGATTGGCTTACCTCACTTAGCACGATATTCTCCAATTTCATCCATTTACCTGCAAATGCCATAATTTTATTCTTCTTTATGGCTGAATAATATTCCATTGTGTATATATACCACAGTTTCTTTATCCATTCATCTGTTGAATGGCATCTAGGTTGGTTTCACAGTCTAGCTATTGTGAATTGAGCTGCTATGAGCATTGATGTGGCTGCATTACTGTAGTATGCTAATTTCAAGTCCTTTGGGTATATGTATTTGTGTGATTACATAAATCATATGAATCTATATCATGTACAACCATAGAAATGAAAAGTTGTACCCCATTTGTGTACAACAAATCAAAATGCAGTCTGTAAAAATAAAAATAAAAAATAAAAAAAGATAAAACCTCATAAACTGCAGTACCCACCTCATGAAGAAATTGTACTAGGATTTCACTAGTTATGTGGAACACAGGAAGTACTCTAGACACAGGGCAACTTTATTGAACCTTGTAAAATGGAAAGGTGAATTTATTGCACTAATAACTTAATTGATGGAAAAAATCTAAAAAAAGAAAAAATCCACAATGTGTTTTTGAAGAACTTTTTAGACTATTTGTTGTAGCACTCTTGGTATCCTGTCACTGGTATCCTTGCCAGTGTTTTCCTGACCTTTTTCCCATGAGTTCTACCATAGCAGTGAAACGTCTTTTCCATTTTCTTTCTTTTCTTAAAATTTAAAAATTTTATTTGTTCTAATTAGTTGTACAAGACAGTAGAATGCATTTATACATTTTGATAGATAATACATAAATGAGCATAATCTGTCATTTTTCAGATTATACGTGTTGCAGGATCACATCGGTCATGCAGTCATACATGTACATGTGGTAATAGTGTCTGTTTCACTCTACTATCTCAAATCCTTGAGATTTATTCAAGGGCTCATACTATTGTCCTTCGTCTTTCTTCACCCAACTCCCAGTTAAGGGAAACAATCTTAACAAAATTACCCAAATGCATACCCCCAATATATGTATGCACACAAAATATCTTTTAGTGATCTGTACTTAGAAAACTATTCATCTACACATGGATAGATAAATAGACCTGTTAGGTGCTACATCATCAGACAGTGTCATTCATTCCAGCCGCAGAACAAAATAATCAAATCCTAGAGTAGTATAAAACAACAGTTGAGCACAGAGGTTAGTGAATATAAAGGATAAGTCCCAATTGGGAGATTCATCCCATCGCTTAGTACATGATTACTACTTGTTAGTGTGTTATCAGTATTTTTACTTCTCTAACAATCCACTTTTTAAAATTATTTCTGATTAACCTTAAATAAAAACTACCTGTTTATTGAAAGATGTGATTAATGACTTTTGCAGAAAACAACCATTAGGTGGCTTTTCTTGGTAACTTTGAATTAATTTTGTTATCTTGGAGATCAATGTTTTGAATATAGTTCTCTTCCTGGCAGTCAGAATGTAAACATCACAAAATGTTTTTATTTGGTTCCAGTTTTCTACTCTAGCATTAACTTTGAATATTAAATTAGGTGAAAATCATAACAATAGAGATGACTATTCTTTAACAAAGTAGCATTTTGTTTACGAGTTAGGTTTATAGTGGTGTCAAAGGGTGAGTGACTGTATTCTGTTTTGAAATCATATGCAGTGATTTCCTAGCAGTGTGGGGTCACTGCATTTTCTGGGTCTTAAAGGTATTCTTTTCATTTGCTATTTTTTTTTTTTTTAACGTTGCTGGGGATTGAACCCAGGGCCTTGTGCTTGTGAGGCAAGCACTCTACCAACTGAGCTATATCCCCAACCCTCTCATTCACTATTTTTTATATGCAATGTCTGAAATTTAAATTTTGGTCATATAATTGAAGTGATTACTTCACTGGGAAAAGAGGGAGAAAGGGGGAAAGGAGTATTTAGAGAAAATATGATTGTAAATATTTTATACAGTTATGTTAAGAAATTAAAGGAGGTTCAGATTGAAGTTGAGTAACTGTAATAACTGTCCTTTGAATTTTACCACAGTTTTGGGGATGCTCATTTGCTACACCTGCTTATTACCCTTTGGTCTTTCTTCAGACAATAACAGTTGGCCAGCAACTCACTTTTGCTCTGGAATTTTTAACCAAGCAGACTTGTTATCTATGTCTTTTTTAAAATCATGATTAAATGTATGCTTTACAAGTATTTAAAAAATGAAAGATTTTAAAACTAATTGTCATTTCTATTGTAGATGAAGCCTGATAGTATAAACAGACCTCTATTAAAATTAAAGAATACAGTCTCTCTCCAAGCACTGCTCCTCTGGCCAGATGTGAGTTGGCAAAGGTCCTGGGGGTTCTGTAGCCAAAGAAGTTGTGTGTGGAGCCAGTAACTTTCCTTCTTATCAGCAACTGAGTAACATCAGATTGAGCATCACAGAAGCCTGAAGTCAGCCTTTTTAGAAGCTTCCACTCATACATTGTCTAGTGTGATAATTACACCCCAGGCAAGCAGACATCAAGACTTCAGTCATTCATTGAAGTACGGGCCCATAAAACATCTTCACTTGGGCCTTCCCAATACACCATAGCATGTCATCTTGCTGGGCCAGCCTGGGCCTTGCTCTGCTCACACATTCTTTCCTTCTCTGGGCCAGGATGTTCCTGAGAGAAATCAAAGAACCAGTAGCTGCAAGCTACAAATGTTGATAACACAAACGCATTTTTGGTTCCCTTGGTTTCTATTTTTATTATTTTTAAATGCATACATTGTTCTAAGTAAGAGAAGGGATTTGTCAACCTGGATAGGGTGATATTGTTTCTGAAAAAAACAGATAAAACCAAACTCTAAACTTCAATAAGGAAATGCAACTTAAGTGCTAAGTCAAAAAAACACCAACTGCCTCCAGTAAGGTTGGCCAGGAGCCTGGGTGTGGGAAATTGGAGTGTGGATGGAGCTCAGGGCCAAGGTGAGGAGCTTCCTCTGGAAACTGAGACTAACAAGGCTTGTTCAGTTGAGGACAGATGCCAATGGTGGCTCTGGGAATGGATGGCCCAAGTTCTGGATTTTTCAAGGTAAACTCAGAGCCTCAAAGAATTTATGTTAGTGTCAACAGCCCCCCCCCCAAAAAAAAAACAAAAAAAAAAAACAGCCCAGACCCAGGAGGAATCATGCACACGAATTCCCAGGTCTTGATGCATTGAAAGGTGTTATTAATGTTACAGATAATGAACAGGTTCCAGGAAGATAGCTACTTCTTTTTTCAGAATCAATTATATATCAGCAGTGGAGGAAAGGAAACAGGCAATAGGTAAGCTGGGATTTTAAAACATTTCTCCATTTTTCTCTGTATTTCACACACTTGATGGTATTTGCCTAGATTTCACGGGCTATTTTGTTCACCCACATGATACATTCTGTTGTGCAAATGTTGTTCACTGCGAGAAACAGACACCTTACCTGTGCCTTCCCAGTGTACAATAGCATACCATGGACAGGGAGTAAAATTCACTGTTTCCCTGAAGACATGGGAAAGATCACATTAGACCTGAAGCTATTCAGAGAGCTATTTGGAGTAGTTCATTCAAATAGCTATTCTGCTTTGACCACTGTGGCTCAGTAAAGCAAAATTCATTTAGAAAGCAAAACAAATCATTTAAAATCTGATATTTAAAAAGAGGCTCTTTCAGGAACATATTTACCTGGTTCAAAAGTCAGTCCACTGTAGATCATACATTTATAAAGAAGGCTTAAAACAGTTAAAACATGTCAGTACTTTAGAAATTAAGGCTATCTAAAACAGCAGATGCAAGTCATATAGGCTTGGGACTCTTTGCCATCTGTCTTGCCCACTTTCCTAGGAGTGGAAGACTAAGGAGGAAATGCCCACTCTCAGGTGAGAATTATTTCAAAAGTTAGTTTGGGTTCAGAGATTAAACAGGTTTTACGGAACTCTTCTGTCAGAGTTCTGTAGATTACAGGTATGTAATCCACTGGAACCTGTTTCTAAAGAGTGAAAAAGAAAAGGAATTTAACCTACTTACCAATGATTAAAAAAAACCTACTAAATATTATAAAGCCTAAGGAATTGTCTTGCATAACCACCAACCTATAGGTAGCCTGGTATTTATAGTATTATGCAAACACAGTACACCCAACATGAGGCAAAGAGAAGAAAGGGAGGTTCAAGTTACCATATCCTGTTCTCCCCTCAGTGTGAGATTAACTCAGCCTTGGTCTCTGTGTTTCCGTGTTTTGTCCCATGATGACTGTGGTAGGCAGAACAATGGTATCCCAAAGATGTCTACATCCTGATCCCCAGAACTTACAACCATGTTACTGTACTTGCAGATGGTGATTAAATTAAGGATTGTTCAGTGGGAACATTATCCTAGATTATCCAGGTGAACCTACTGCAATTACCAAGGCTCTTATAAGGGAGAGAGGAAGTAAGGAGAGTTAGAGAAGAAAACGTAATGGAAGTCATGATATGATTGTTGTCTTAGAAGGTGTAACAAGGCTACCAGCCAAGGAACATTGACAGTGTCTCAGCAAGGAGTGGATTCTCCCCTGGAACTTCTAGAAGAGATGCAGCCATGCCAATACCTTGGTTTTTAGTCACATAAGAACTATTTCCTGATTTCTGACTTCTAGAAGTATAAGGTAAATTTGAGCTGTTTAAGTCACTAAGTGGGTGGTAATTTGTTCCTGCACCTGTAAGAAGAAATTTCAATGACTTTGATCAGGGGAAGATAATTAGACAGTTCTCAGCAACTCTGGTATTCAGTCCCTGGAGGTTCCAAATCTAAAGGCATTGGGGAATCTAGAACTGGAAGCTTTGTTCAGAGGCCAGGAAGGAGCATTTCCTCCTGAGCTGCCTTGGCATGTATTATACAGGACTTCTCCTTCTGAACCCTGGTCAGGGAGTTGCGTGGTGAGTCTGCGTTCCTCATTTCCTCCCATTCCACTTATATCACCCAGGCATCAGTGGCGTCCTTCAGGGCACACTCTGTGTTGTGTGCAATGGCTTATGTGTCAGACCTGAGAGAGTTTCTTGTTGTCAAAATATGGGTTTTGAGTCAGCACTGGTGACATTTGCCATGGCATTCTAAACTTGGTGTCATAAATCTCCCACACAACCTGGCTCTGAATCCTTGCTTGTTAAATTTATCTTCAGATAGAATATCCAGTGAAGTAGTTCTCATGCCTGTCTTGGTCAAGCTGTCATTCATGACAAGGTGAAAAGCAAACCAGGGTCTTTGGTTCATTTTTATTACATGTGACTCAATCTAATGATTATGCTCTTTGAGGATATTTACAAGGAACGTGATGGCTGGCCAAAGTCCACCTTCAATCCTGCATTGGGCTGTTCTTGAGGGAGATGGGAAAAGTAGGATTTGGGTGTCCTCAATATGACCCTGTTGGTTAAGCTGTCAAAGCCCACATCACCCTTCCTGCTTTGCCAAGCTGTGGTGGCTAAAGAATGCATTTGTTTGTTTTTGTGTTTTTTGTACCCAGGGCCTTTTGCATACCACTGATAGTTTTTAAAAAGTCCTATGGGTATTTCTAATATGCAGTCAAGGTTCTAAATTACCATTCCCAAACATTTCTGTGAGTTAAATGCCATTACTACATTTATTTCACTGAAGAGGAAATCAAGGAATGAAAGGTCACATAATTTTCCCACGGTCACACAAGGAGTGAAGGACAGAGGTGGAATTCAAATCCAGGTGGCAGAATCTAAAACATGTCTTCCCTGCTACCTTGTGCAGAAATGAATCCTAAGCAAACATCAGAATCCCTGTATTCTGCGCATGCTTGTTGAATGAGTAGATGCAGGAATAAAATGCACAACAATACCTGTATGTGATATTTTATTTAAAATATTGATGGACATAGGCTCAGTATTTTAAATTTATGTAGTGCTTTCACACAGTTTGGCCTCATGTTCATCTGAGAAACTTTCCCCCAGCACTTTTTATTTGAATTTTTAAAACTTGAACTAATTTCTAAATTAGTATTTAATTTTTAAGTCTAAAATTAAAAAACAAAATACTGAGAAAACAGCATTTCCATCCCTAAATCCATTGCGTAAGTGCTTCTATGTTCTAGGTTCTTAGATATGTAATTTTCAATGGTCATAGTATTATTTTAAACACTTGAATATTTCTTATATTAAGAAATTTGTTTTTAGATAGCCCAGAGCTATGTCAATCTGAAATGATTATATAAGTATATTTGATTGAACTTCACTTTGAAAATATTGCTTTGTTTAAAAAATACTTCACTACTATAATTCAGTATAAGTATGCAATTCATTTACACAATCTTTAAAATCTCAAAAATTTTACCTGCCTGGTCATGTTATGACAAAAGGGATGGAATTTGCCTCTCCTTCTAAAATTTGAAACTCCCTTTTATATTAGTAGAAGGGCAGAAGGGAGGAGACTCTTAAATGTAGAGCGATTTGTTACATGGTAGCATTGAAATGTAAGCTAAAGTAATTTTTTTTCTGTAAAAATATAAGAAATCTAAGAGATGAAAAAGCCAGTTTTGCTACAAACTGCTTTTACACTAAGAATAGAAAGTAGAGGAAAAGTAGAACAGTGATTGCAAATTGCCTTTTATATTGCGGTTGAAGGCACTTTCCTGTTCAATAATTTTAATAAAGAAATCCCTTTAGTCATCCCCATGATCAGTTTGAACACAATTCAAGCATTATACACATTGTTCCCTTGAGTTTATGCCTTCACTGCTTCAAATTGTGTGTTGTGTCCTGCCAATACTTAGATCAGTCTACCATAGTTAAAAACTAGGCTCTGGAGCAACTAGAAATTCATGTTTCCTGTTTGAAAAACAAAATTCTTTTTGCAATCAACCTATTGTTATTTTACTTTTAAATCCACATTATTAGTAGATTTAAAGACCACTCAGAGATAAAGTCAAATTAGGTTTGTGGTGCTTTCTTCTCCAAATTCTCAGCTAAATATTTTTAGGCATCGATTCCCAGTCTGTAGGATGTAGGTCTCTGAGGCACCAGGATGTTAATGCAAAGGATTCCCAGCGTCCTGGATGACTGTTCAGTGAATACTAAAATGTTACTCACATAGATGTACTACCATCTTCCAAATATATGTAGATGTGAATGTGATTCATAAATTTCCAATTCATTTCAAAATCTTAGTTAATTCACATAGCTGTTTTTCAAAATATATTTCTTTAGTCAATGGATAACTGTTGTTGATGAAGAATGGCATTATACAATACTTCATGACACTAAAAGGAGGTCTTCAAGACTGAAAATTAGAGCAAATACATAACTTAAGCCAACAGGCATATCAGTGGCTACCTTCTAATAAATAGAGAATGACAGCAATAAGCAAGTACCTGGCTAATTGTCAGAAGATCTATGTGCTTCTTCTACCCTGTCTTAGTGATAGTCCTGCAAACATAACTCAAATATTTCAAGCCCCAATGTACAATCAGGGAAATTTGAAAATATTTAAGAAATCTTTCTATGCTTGCAGAGCAGAGGACTGGTGCTCCCTCATGAAAGGAATGTGTACAGGTCTGATAATACGATATGAAGATCTTTGTTCCACTGAATAATTGTGATTAGATCTTAATGTTGATGGCAAGCATGATCCTTTCAGGCATTCACCTTTGGGATCTCACTTTACATCTAGGGGCACTGACAAGAAACCAGAGGATTTTGAAAGATAATTGAATATAAGTGAACAATCTTGTTGATTATTCATCACATGGCCAAACAGTAGTACTGGCTAGAACCCAGTCAGCCAACCTAGAGCAGAGGAGGCTGAGGAGAGCTAGGCCATTTCCCCTGTTATAGCAGTTTCTCTACTTGGGATCACTGTTTTCAGTTAACAATTCTTGATAAATTCATTACCATCATCATTTTGATTAGATTTTACAAAGAAGATAGCAAATGAATAAACAGATTCTGAGAAGCTAGGTGGCCTTGAGGTCACCTAGGGAAGAAGATGGGGTATCAAATTTGGATTAACCTCAAAGCCTGTGCTTTAGGAGATATGATGACAAGGCCAGTCCCTGGGTAGAAATGTGAAGTGGGTAGAGGAAACCAGAATTTTACCCCCAAATATGCTTCTTTGATATATAAACTATATTTGAACTAAAGGCAATTAAGCAGCAGCCATAGGGCAAGCTGTCTTCTAAAGATAGGACATAAATTCTCCTTTACCGGAGACAATGCTTATCAGTCCAGAGACAGTACCAGAGGACTCCTGCAAGCAGAGCTTACTCCTTTTGTTTCTTCCCATATATATTTACCTCTCCGTTTCCTGCTTTCAAAGTCCCAAAACTGCTTTCTGATGTCCTGTTATTTCTCTATAAATTTATGTTCTTTGTTGAAGATGCCATGGAAGGCAGAGTTTAAAGCACTGCTTTTAGTTACTTTTCATTAGGGGTTTCTCCTGTGTGATATGTGCTGGATGCGTTGATGATCTTGATTGTTTTTCTTTTGTTAATCTTTTATGACAGAGGTCTGTTCCAGGTACAAATTTATGAGGATTGAATAGAAATTATGTTCCCTTCCCAACATGGGTAAAACTAATCTTCCTCTCTTCTTTGTTTCCTGCCATTACTTACTTGATGTTTAGGAACATCCTAACCACATCTTGTGTATGTAGGGAGCCAGAATAATTTGGTGATTCAAAGTGTAGGCTTTGGAGTCATACCCAGCTGAATTCTGGTCTTGTTTCTGTTATTAGCAATGTTGTTTTGTGCAATTTACTTAACCTGTCAAAAACTCATACTGTTCTTATAATGAAACCATGTATTACCTTTCCTTGTTTAGTGGATTTTCATGGAAAACCCATTGTCTGCCACCAATATGGGTACAGGGGGTTAATGGCTGTGTGTTCTCATAGTATGAGGGCCTCGCTAAGTTGTTAAATGTCTTGCTAAGTTGTTGAGGCTGGCCTCAAACTTGTGATCCTCCTGCCTCAGCTCCTGAGTAGCCTGGATTACACACGTGGGACACCATGCCAAGCTTAATGTCAAGTTCTAAATACAGAATCTGTATTTAGAAGGCCCATAGAAGGACTCGGTAACTGTTGTCTGTTGCTATCCTTAGTACTATTAATACTGACCTACGTATTTGAGCAACTTCCTAAACACAGAGGTCCTGCAGGAATAATTTCAATGGGTGGCATTTGAGATCTGAAGGGAGGTGGGTATGTGAGATAGAGCAAATGGCCTTGCCCTTAGGTGCTAATCTATTCTGATTAGGGTTAGTTCAAGTTTTCTTCTAATCTCAGTGATGGAAAGCTGAGTGAATACATCTAATTAGTTCCAACTAGAGGAGCTGAAATTGCTTGCTCTGAAGCAACAAAATGTCCCTTGTGTTCTTTCCTGACACAGGCCAACAAAATTTCCTAAATTTGAATCTCCAGGAGCAAGCATTAGGTCATCATTTTTTTCTTTCTAGGAAGCATTTGATTCCTTTGTAAACTGATTCTCAGGATTGTATAAAACTGGGGCCACATGGAACCTCAAAGTTTCTTTTTTTCTTTTTTTCACTTTTCCTGCAGGGAAAGTGTTTATTGCCACTGATCTGTATAACAGGGACTTTGCCTGACTGACCAGAAAAAACCTCATCCAGATGACTTTGTTAGTGCCTATGTAGAAAAGGAGTTTCTCTCACTTAAAAATAATAAAATCTAGCCCACTCACAAAATCTCTGATAACCTCAAAATCTCAACCTATCGACTTTGATGTACCTTAGATGATGAGTTTGGTTCTGATAGCTGACTGTGTCATTCACTGGCTTTAGGTGTAGTTATTTAACCTACTAACTGTGCTCTCCTCACCTGTGAAACAAACAATACTAAGGTATCAATGGAAGAAACTAATTAACTTGCTTAGAACAAAAAGGGCAGTAATTAAGATTCTGAAATAAAAACAAAACAAACATAATAAGTCTTGGGCAGGATGTGGCCTCCAGGGTAACTGGACATAGGAGCTATCATACTGGCAGGATTCTCTCTCTCTCATTTCTATTCTTCTCTAAGTGTTTTCACATTTTCAGATATCTGTAGTAGGTAGGGACATGTCTTGATGACACTTAATGGTTAACATTTTCCCCGAACTTAAGAAAATTAAGTTAATCTTTCACTTAATCTTTTTTTTACTGTCAGAAAAAAAAAATCTATCAGAAAAATTCTAGGAGAGGTCACAGAGGCCTAGTCTCATGTGTATTTCCCTGGACTAATCATGATGACAGAGTTAAGAGGTCACTCTCATTGGCTCATGCTTAGTCCCATGACTTCTCTTATGACAAGGGTGCAGCAAGCCATAATGATCTGTCCATTCCTGAACCATTGGTTGGAGTCAGAATGACCTAGTTCCCCAAAGGAAGGGGAAGGCCATTACCACAGATGGAGTAGGAGGACACTGTTGAGAAATCTGTCAATCCTTGCAAGTTTCTCATGAGAATTCAACCAGAGGAAATTCAGTAGAGAAATATTCCCTATTGGAATTAGATTCTAAACTCAGAATGTTAGGGGAATACTTCTTAGAAGTCAGCTACTAAACACAACCAGTATTAATTCTAATACTATAACAAATTACTAGGTCCTCATTAGAGGTGAGAGATATTTGGCTGATGTTTAAGTATCATGTCATATAAAAAAATTCTTTCTTTAAGTACCAGGATCACCGAGTGAGATACTCAGTGTTACATTAGCTGAGGGAGATCTTCCTCTACACTTACATAGCTTATTCTAGGCATACTCTCCACTGGAGCAATTATTCATACATTCAAAGATAGGTGAATCATTTGGATTGTTAATATCAAGTAAACATATGTACACAGATATCTTCATATCTATGCATACACATAATTTAAGAGAAAATATGTAGGTACTTATAAACTCAAGGAGAAAGAGAAGAAAAAGTTTATTTTTGAATACAAGTAAAGCACACAATATATATAATGGCATATTACTATTTGAGAAAACCCCAAGCTTGGTGTATGAAACTTACATGTTACATGTCAGTTGAATCAGAACCTGAATCTGATTTCCCTCACATACAAGATGACTTCCATTCATGTAACCAACTATACTTTATGCTTCTTGCAGCTTTTTCTGAGAAAAGTGGGACTGTTTTCAAAGGTAATTCCAGGAGTTCTCAAAATTCTGAGTGTCAGAAAAAATAGGAGGCTTTTGAACATGCTCCTACTCACAACTTGGCAGCTTCCCAAACCCACTCTGAATCTGTTTTTATTTCCCTACAATTTAAGTTTTTCTCAAGTTTGGTTTCAGTTATCACTCATGGCATCTCCCACTTCTCATGCACATACATATCACACACTTGAATGAAAACAAAGGCATAGTAAACTTTCCATTATGGGAGGAAAAGCACTCAAATACATTGAGTGGGAAAAGTACATTTGCCTGGAAAGGCCCTGTGAACCTATCACTAACTTCTAATTCTTCTATTTGATCTGAAATCTTTGACAAGACGTCAAAACTGTACCAAGAAATATGCACTTAGTACAGGAAAGAATCTTATTGTCAACAATTAGATTGTAGTGATTTTGCTAGAAAAATTTTGGAAACTAACTCCATGGTGAGAGAACTTTTACTAGCATGCTTTTTTCTAGAGACATTTATTTATCATTATCCTCAGGTGCTTTTATATATTTAGGTTGTCAGTCTAAGCATTTTCAGGAGAGCTTGGGGACTTAATGAAATAAATTGATTTTTTTTCTTTCTTTTTTTTTTTTTTTACCATTTCACAGGAGGTGAGAATTCATTTGCTGAATAATGAGCATGGTGTATTCCACTTAATTACTTTTCCAGGCTCCTGTCTCATACCTGAACCAAGGTTTTTCAGAAGTATAATTAAAACTTTCAGAGACTATGGCAAGGGAAAAATAGGACTGAGGCATGTTTAACTCTTCCTAAAATTATAGGAAAGAAGACTAGATCTATCTCAGGAACTGCACTAGGACCTAGCACCTTGGAATTAACATCTAGTTCATTCAGGACCTTGGCAAGAGTCTTCAAGATGACAATAAAAATGGGAGCTTGATGGATATGGGCTAGGAATATGGTCAGCAAGAGGATATCCTAATGCAGTTTTCTGTTTCATGAAGCTTAATTTTTTTTAAAGGGAAGGTGAGATGTGGTCTGTACTTTAAAATACTTCAGCAGACAATATTGTATAAATATGTGTTTTAGTTCACTTTAATATAGACCCTAGGGTAACCAGTTACTCTAATTAGAAATACATACTCTCCAGCTTTGGTTATTGATAGCACTTAGTCAAAATGCCAAACTCCAGAGGTAGCTGTAGGTGTCTTCACTCTTTTATCTCTAAAACACAGGTTTTGATATTTAGTGCGTTGAATGTCAGAAGTGGGTTTCATTGGGAAATTTGCAGGTATCAGAGAAGCGTAGGTTGGTCAGAAATGCTTTAGAGGGCTTTTTGTCTTTTCAGGAAAAAGATAAAAGAATTTGGTGACGTTCCCCAGGCAGCCATGTATTTTGGATAAGGAACAGAGTAATGTCTCCAGGAAGGAGGCTGGAGAGAGGATCCAGAATGAAGGTGAGGAATAAGCCACAGACAAGAGGAGGGTGTCTGATGGTGAGACCTTAAGTCTGTAGTTTGCCTTAAGCCTTTTAGGTCATGGGCTAACAGTACTGATAACATTAGAGCCAAGTTTTACTAATTGGTAGCTCCAGGGTCATGCATTTGATCCCACCTCATCTTCTCATCCTTTCTCCCCAACCCAAGGGGAAGTTTCTGGTTTCTAGTTATTCAGACCCTTTTCTTTCCTCAAAATGTCATAGTCTTTTTCTCTGAAGTAGGTCCAGAAAGACCCTTAAGACTGTGAATGGACTTTATCCTTCTGGGAAATGATTTAAATCTTAAATAGAGTAGGGCTTAGACATTATTCTTGTTTATAATTGTTGTTAATTAATATGTCCAACCATGTATAACATATGTTTTGATTGACATACAAATACTTTCAAAGTAATTTCTGCTTGGTAAATGTGAACCTTTTCATTAGCAGGTTTTTTTTTTCCTTCTTAAAATGATAATAAATTTAAGGAGTGAAAGAGGATGGCAATTAACAAAAACAAGATCAGCTCCTGTGTTCGTGTTAAAAGAGAGCTCAGAAAGGTCAATGGGCTAAGATAGGTTGTGAGAAAATTAACAGTATGCAATGATATTTTACTGGGAACTTAACACTGAATTTTTGCCTAATTCTCATGCCTACTATATTAACCATAAACTGACTTTTTCTAAACATGCTTTAATCAAAAATGGTTGAAAGAACTATACCCTGACAGGTGAATAAATGGTTCACTTTTCCCTCATATTTACAAGTGTTTAGAGATATTCTGAAGACCAATATTTTGTTGTATGAAGCAATACTGCTGAAGAAAATTACTACTTATGACCTAAACTGTAAAATGGAGTTATCATGCCATGCAGTAAATTGCATAAAAATGGATGTTTTTTTTCACTCTGCAAGATTAAATCCACATTTTTCAGGGAGAAAGGATATTCAAGAAATGGATTTCCTTACAGTCTGACAACATAACTGCAGTACCAAGACACTCCCAGGTCCAATCACACTGAATAGTATACATTGTAAGCAAACTATATGCTGCTGGATGCTTAGGTGGAGTCCTAGGAGTATAAGAAAAGAATTTAGTAAAATGATCCCCAGGAATGCTTCTATTTGGGTATCAGGAATCCTTGCAATGTTGAAGAGAAAGACTAGGCCACTGCCTTAAAAACCAAGAACTCCCAGCTTATGAAACTAGAGAACAAAGAAAATCTGGCAAGAATCCTTACTTGGAGTAAAATGAATGTGAAGCTTCATGGTATCTCCCATTTGACATGGCACTAAATTCATAGGCACTGAATTGTTTTTTTTAAGATTGATCATGGAAAACATATTAACTATACTATATAAGCAGCATCTTTAGGACTTGAACCTTTGTTACAGAATGCCATTCCAAATGTACCATAATTTTTAATAGTTTAGAACTATTTCAGGCCAAAGGACATATTTTGGAAACTGTATCTAACCAAGTTACAGGAGTGAAGAGGTTGTAATATTTGTTCCCATTACACATACAGTGGTTACGATCTTCTCTTCACCCCTCTTTGATGCTATAGGGCCCTTTGACTTTAAAAATGCATTGATTTAGGGGCTAGAAAGGTATAGAGTAGTGCTACTCCAAGTGTGATACTGTCACCATCTAGGGGTCCTGGGTTCCTTGTCTCCATTCAGCAAACGATTGAACAGGACACAGAGATAGCAATTGAGCAGCAGGTTTATTGCAAAAGTGACAGTAACAGACTTCTCTGGAGAGAAGCAGCCCTGGAGCTGGGAATCCAGTGGGGAAGTGGTGACTTCTTTTTGTGGTCACTGGAATTTCTTCCTTTCCTTATCTCCTGCCCTGTCCATGCTCTCTTCACCATTATTCATGGTATGTGTCCCACCATGTCTACACATCTATTTTAGTTTTTCTGTTGGATCCTCCATTTAGGAGTATGGGTACAGAAGTGTCTGTCTGATTGGTTCCCCCACTTGGGTCCATGAGCACTTTCTCAATGGGAGGTTGGCCTCATGAGAAGATGCTCTCCGTGCTCCTTTGGTCTGTCCCTGCCCCTGACTTCCTTACTTGCCATCTTGCACTGGCTTTCTACACCCTTCTACATCTTCTTCAGTATGTGGTCTTAGATGGGCCCACTGTTATCATCTATAATGAAAAAAAGACAAATTAAAGTCAGAATGTAGGAGCTTGTACAGAAACTTAATATAGTAATTTTGTCAAATCTAGTAATAGAAAATGTTTCTACATATATATTCATATTTTCCTTAATTTTTCTAGTAATTTGTCTCTATTGCCTTTTTTCCAGTGCAGATTGGGAAAAAATAAAAATAAAAAAAGAAAAAGCTGGTTCTTCAGCACTGACATAGACCATAGCTTCACCACTGAGAAGCACTGACATAGACCATAACTGAACCATGAATATTTTAAGAATAAGATTTTAAAGTCTAGCATCTGTATCTCTGTTGATTTTATTTTTTAATTTAAAAAAGATGTAGTGGCATCTGAGGTTTTTTAAACTGCTTATTCATGGAATATTGAGACTTGAACCCTCCATGACAAGGAAGGGTCATGACAAGGCAGTTTTGTGAGCTGCTGATTGACTAATACTAAATTACAGAGTCAAAAATCTGTGTCTATTTTGGATGACTTGCTTCTGTTAAGTTTCCTTTAATCCTTCTGCTTTCTGATTCTTTCTCTATAAATGCATATTGGTGTCTGACTCCAGGACTAACATGTGGATTTCATTTTTTCAAAAACAACATTCAGCTTTCCACTACTTGCAGTAATTGAAGAGCAGAATACACAGGTGGCTAGATGGCAGAAGTTTCAACTCATGTGTAATTAGAAAGTTGTAGGAAGAACCCAGGCTGAGGTTTATTTGAGTTTGGTTTATATATTTCATTGATGACCTAAGTAGGTTATCCATAGCTTGTAGTTGAGTTGAATGTACATATATACCTCTGAGTGTGACTTCAAGTTCCCATGAATGAGGTGTTTTAAACCCTTAAAGGATCCCTTTACTCAGAGCATAGAATTGAAAATAGTAATGGGTTAAGTAGCTAATAATTTAGGAAAATTTGTATCATCATCAATTGTTCATAAATTAATTAAACTGTAAAGGGTTGACAAAGTCTTTTCCAAGCAAACAATATAGAAATCTTGTGAAAAAATGACAGATTTGACTTAAATGTAGCAATAACCAAAAACTCTGTTCTTGGTTATAATTTAAAATAAGCATAAATTTTAAAAGCACATGATAAGAATAAAAATAAATAAGGAGATAGGATCTTTTATATGGTACATTTAGAAATATAAAAGCTATGAAGGGAAGGACTAAATATAATTTACTGCATAAAAACATTTTAAAGTCTAGAAAATGATGCTATAAATAAAGCCAAAAGAACAAACAATATGCAGGAGAAAATAATCATCACTTATATGACAAGAGAAAGTAAAAAAGGAAGGAAAATAGAAAGCATAGGGAGATAGAGGGATGAAGAAGATAATTTTTTTAAAAACATGGAAATCAAGATGAAGATTTATTTTTGATATATATTTTAATGAAGTATAAATTATATCCAAAAGTATCTTTTAAGTATGGAGTTCAGTGAATTTTTATATTCAGTTTTTATTAACATATTTATTATACACAAAATAGGATTCACTAATTGTTCCCCCGTATATACATATCTGTCCACCCTTCTTTCATTTCCCAACCACCATTCCCCCAGTCCCTAAAAATTATTACTTGACTTTTAGATTGACCTTTTTTGTTTTTCCTTAAAAGTTTTCACATGTAAGAACATGCAGGGCCTTTCTTTCTGTGTCTGGCCTATTTAACTTATCATACCCTTCGATTCCATCCATTCCTGTACATGATGGGATTTTTTTCTTTATAACTGAATAATACTCTGTTGTATATATACACCCTATCTTCTTTATCCATTCACCTGTTGAAGGATATCTAGGCTGATTCCCTGTCTCAGTTATTGTCAATAGAGCCGCAATAAACATGAGAACGCATGTATCTCTTTTGTATCCTGACATCATTTCCTTTGAATATCTACCCAGGAGTAGGATAGCTGGAGGATATGGTATTTTTATTATTTTTATTTAGGAACCCCCATACAGGTTTCCACAGTGGCTCTTCTAATTTACATTCTCGCCAACAGTGTATAAGGGTTTCTTTTTCTCCACATCCTTACTAGCATGTAATTTTTGTTTTTTGATAATAGCCATTCTAATGGTGATGGAATGGTATCACATTGTAGTTTTGATTTGCCTTTTCAAGATAGCTAATGATATTGATCATTTTTTCATATATTGGTCATTTGTACTTCTTTTGAAAAGTATCATTTACCCATTTTTAATTGGACTACTTTTGGTTAAGTTTTTTGAGTTCTTCATATTATTAATATTATTCCTCTAACAGATGTATAGCTAGCAAATATTTTCTACTTTCTATAGGTTGTCTCTTAAATCATGTTGATTGTTTTCTTTGTGGTAAAGCTTTTTAGTTTGATACGATTCTGTTAACTTTCGTTTCCTGTACTTTTGGAGTCCCCTCCAGAAAATCATTGTCTGTACCAATATCTTGAAGTGTTTCCCCTGTTTTCCTCTAGTAATTTCAATTTCAGGTTTTATGTTAAGGTCTTTGATCTATTTTGAGTTGATTTTTGTATAGGGTAAGGAATAGGGGTCAAGTTTTAATGTTCTGCATGGGCAGTTCCAGTGTCCCCAGTACCATTTGTTGAAGAGGCTATCCTTTATTTATTTTGTATACATATTTTATATACATATGATTGTTCTTCCAAAACCTCTAATGATTCTTCAATTTTTCTGGTCTCCTTTTTCATTACTGATTTTATTTTATTTTGAGGTGGGGAAGGTCTTCTCTTTGTGGTGGGTTGATTTTGTTTTGGTTTTTTTTTTTTTTTTTTTGGTAGTTGTTAATCTAGTTAAAGGTTTCTCAAAGAAACATATCTGTTTCATTGAACTTTGTGTTTCTTTTTAAGACTTGGAAATATTTCTACTCTGATATTTATTATTTTTTCTACTTTGAGTTTGGTTTATTCTTGCTGCTCTAAGTCCTTGAAATACACTATTCAGTTGTTTTATTCTTAAGATATTTCTAATTTTTGCTGTTGCACTCATTGCTCTAAACTTCCCTTTTTGTACAATGTTTGCTGCATCCCATAGATTTTGGTAGGTTGGTTTCAGTCTCTAGGTATTTGTACAATTTCTAAAGGTTTTCTTCTTATTGACTTCTAATTTTATTCCACTGCAATCAGAGAAGAGGCAGGATATGATTTCAATTTTTTTTTAAATTAAAACTTGTTTGGGAGTCTATTCTAGAGAAAGTTCCATGTGCTGATGAAGAATATGTATTGTGAAGTTGTTGAGTGGAATGTTCTATAAATATTAGGTTCATTTCATTCATAGCAAAATTTTTTTCATTTTGATGATCTATCCATTCATGAAATCCCCTGCTATTATTGTATTAAAGCCTGTTTCTGTCTTTAAATTTTAGAACGATTGTTTTATAACATATGGTTCTCTGCCATTTGGTGAGTATAGATTTACAATTATTATATCTTCTTGGTGAATTGATTCCTTTATCATTGTAATCTTCTTTATTTCTTCTTACTGTTTTTGTTTTAAATTTTATTTTGTCAGATATAAATATCGTTTACTCCTGTTTGCTTTGGAGATTCGTTTGCTTATAATATCATTTACTATCCTTTTACTTTAACTGTGTCTTTCATGATGAAGTAAGTTTCTTGGAAACAGCATATTGTTGATTCTGTTTTAATTCTCCAGCCCATCTGTATCATTTAACTGGGAAATTGAGTCCATGTATATTTAGAGTTATTAATGTATGGGTTTATGCCTATTACTTGGTTGATGTTTTAGTTGTTTTGAATGTTCTTTTTGTTTCTTCTTTATTCAACTTTGAGGTTTTATGGTTGTGTATTGACAATATTTTATCTTTTCTATTTCTTTCTAGTGTGTCTACTCTTCTAGTGGGATTTGTGTTTTCACACTCTATTATGATGGTAGTTAGCTTTCTTTCACTTTTGAACATAGAACTCTCTTAGACATCCTCTTTACACATGACCTGGAGTTCATGAATTCCCTCAGTTTTTGCTTATCTTGAAAGATATTTCTCCTTTGGTTTCTAAAGTAAACCCTTGCTAGATCTAGTAATCAGTATCTAGTAATCAGTTGGCAGTTTGTTTCATTCAGGACTGAAATTTGTCATTCCATGTCCTCATTGTCTATGGGATTTCTGCTCAGAAATCTTCAGTTGCCCATAATTGGAGTTGACTAAATGTGACCTGGCCCTTTTTTTTCTTGCAGATTTTAAAATTCTCTTTCTGCTACAGTAGGTTGTGGTGAAGATTTTTCTATTCGATGTTTTGTAAGTCTTCTGTACATGAATACCATGTCTTCCCCAAGATCAGGGAAATCTATTTTATTGAATATGTTTTCTGTGCCTTAATCTTTAGTTCCTCCCTTTAGATATGGCAGTTATGGAATTTTGGTCATTTAATGGTGTCCCAAAGATCTTGAGTGCTTTTTGTCTCATTTTTTTTTCCTTTTTTCTGTCTGAATGTGATCTTTCAAAGGATGTCTTCAAACTCTAATATTCTTTTCTCAATTTATTCTGTTATTGAGGCTTGCAACTGAATTTATCTAACTTGTTGAACTCTTAATTTCTTAAAATTTCTCTTTGGTTCTTTTTCAAAATCTCATCTCTGCTGAATTTTTTATTCTTATTCTGCATTATCTTCCTCATTCCATTTAACATTATCTATATTCTCTTGGATTTCATTAAACTTTTTTAAAGCTCATACTTTTGAATTCCTTATCAGGCATTTCTTCCATTTTCATTTCTATGGGACCTGTTACTAGAGAATTATAACCTTTAGGCATATTTACCTTGCTTTTTCATGTTTCTGTGTTATGGCTTAGATATGAAGTTTCTCCCAAAAAGGTCATGTGTGAGACAATGTAAGAAAGTTTAGAGTGAAGTGATTGGGTTATGACATCCTTAACCCAATCAGTACATGAATCCTCAAATAGGGATTAACTAGGTGGTAACTATTGGCAGACAGGGTGTGGCTTGAGGAGATGAGTCACTGGGGGCGTGACTTTGGGGTTTATATTTTGTGGTAAGGACAGCTGTCTCTCTCTGTTTCCTGGTGCCATGTCCTGAGCTGCTTTCCTCCACTACACCCTTCTGTCTTTGTTGTTCTGCTTTACTTTGGGCCCAGAGCTATAGTCAGACAATCATGGACTAAACCTCTGAAACTGTGAGCCAAAATAAACCTTTTTTCCTTTTAAATTACTTTTGTCAGATCTTTTGGTCACAACAACACAAGTTGACTAAAGCATTCTGTGTTCCTTTGTTAATTTTATACATTTGGTAGAATGGAGATCTCTACCATGTTTAAGAATGGCCTTCTTAGTAAGTTGCTTTCTTCTGAAGATGTGTCGTGGTATATGAACTTGCTATGTAATGTTGACTCTATTTCCATTTGAGCATTGTACTGCAACTTCTGTGTAGCTTCTTTGGCTGTGATTAGTGAGTTTGGGCACAGTGCATACCACATCAGAATCAGAGACCCTCTGTCTCTGTGAATCCTGCAAGATTGGGGTATTCTAGCAATTCGGGCAGGTGTAGTGTAGATAGGAAAGTGTGGGGTTGCTCCCTATGTGACTAATTCTACAGTGGGAGTGGTGGCCCCTATTGGACAATGGGAGTTTCCCCAGGCACTGTTGATATTGAATCTGTTAATTGTATGGGGCTCTGTCTCTGACTGCAACAGTAGTGGTGAGGACCTGAAGCACTTGTCCTCTGATTAGACAATGATACACATCCAGGTGCTCCACAAGGGCAGGCAGAGCAGGAATCACAGCACCCCTCTGTGGCACTTGCATACAATCTTTTCAGTAGTGTGTGATGAGAGAAGATGGAAGACTGGCCAACAGTGAGACCTGCATAGATGTGGCGGCAGTATTGTGTTTTTCCTCTCTGCTGCTACTTAGTGGGTATGCCTTCCCAAGAGTTGGACCTCAGACACAGCCCTAGCTATGTCTGCCTGGGGACTGGACACCCTCCCCCCATATTTTCAGCTGTAACACCAACCCAGCATTGAGCAGTAGTGAGTCTTGAATAGAGTCAGGCAAAATTCCCCTCAGCTGATGCACTTTGTGGCAGTGAGTGAGAATGGAATACAGCCAGTTCTGGGCCAAGTTTCTCTCTAGACCTTCTTGGGCTGTGCACCCTGATGCACAGAAACAGCCTCAAGGACATCTCTGTACACTCTTGTGGGGGCGGGGGCAGCAGTGATACCACAGAATTCTTTCTCTGCCTTGTTAGTGATAGACTTCCATGCTTGACACTTGGGGTTGGGGTGGGTGCCTTCAGTCTTAGAACTGGTGCGGAACCACATGCAACTGACCACACCCCTGGTTTTGGAAAGCAGGTTCTCCTTTCCACAGTTCTTGAGGTCAGGACCTCTCTGTCCCCCTCCCTGTTATTACACCCTACAGTGAAGATTTCTCAGTGGGTTTGTATCAGTCACTCTGCTGAGCCATATTTTGTTCACAAAATAGCTACTCACTGAGTCAGTGCAGTAGAATGCCTGTGTGGTCCCAGAGATGGGTTTATGCAGAGTTTCTGACCCAAATTTAGACAGAAGATCTCTTCTTGAGATGGCTTCTGGCTAGAGCCCCCTGAGGGTTTGCTGGAAAATGATGTGAATTCCTTTTCCAAAGCCAAGCTACTGTGTAGATTTCAGGTTACTTATCTAGTTAGGCTGCAAGTCTGTAAGGACTGTGTAACTTTCCAGTAACCGAGATTGCCAATCTGTGTGCCAGTAGGTTGACTGGAACTCTTTCTTTTATCTTTACCTCTGCAGAGGGGAGACTCCCGTTTCTCTGCTCTGGTGCCAGGTAAGTGCCAGGTATTTCATTTCTCTTGCTGCTATTGTCCCAAGTCTCTGGATCTTACAAGGTTTTCATTTTTCTCCTGTTGATTTATTCTAGTATCATTCATCCTAACATGCTGCTATATACCTGTGGCTTGGTTCTTCGTTATAGAAGAGCAGGTAAGTACTGGGTACCTATATTCAGCCAGTTTGCTCCCTCCCACAATTAAAAAAATTTAAATGGCAAGCATAACATAATCTTTTGAAGAAAAAAAGTGTTTATAAAAAATGTATGTATATACAATGTAATGTGTGTGTATTTATACACACACACACATACACTCGGTCACACAGTGAGGGGAATTTTGCCTGGCTCTATCCAGGACTCATTACTGCTTAATGCTCACTAGTGCTCAGTGTGTACATATATAATATATGTGTGTGTGTGTGTGTGTGTATACATATACATAATATGAGAGAGAGAGAAAGATGGATGAAACCATCATCTACAAAAGATCTGAGGTGGTTACCTCTGTTTTTGTTTGTTTTAATCTCACTCATCTTTACTGAATATCTGCTTTTTTTTAAACCTTAAAATATTAAATGTTGTATATGATAACAATAATGCATATGATAGCATGGAAGACAACTACTCTCAAATACTGTGAGAATATAAATTAAATGGTTTCTCAAGGTCACTTTGATATTTAATGAAAAACTTTAGAATTTTGCATATGCCCTTTCACCCAGAAATCACACTTTTTTTTTTTTTTGGCACCAGTTTGAAACAGATGCTTATTCACTGATATGTGAATTTTGTTTTTCACTCCAACACTGCTAGAGAACAATGAAGACTCACTACACTACTCTAAATACCATCAAATGTAAACAACCTCAGATAATGCTAGCTGACTCTCCTCTCTCCGTCAATCTATCTTCTGTTCTTGGATACACAACTGGGGTCCATTCCAGGGTTCCTGCAGTTATATCACATGACCGAGTTCTCGTGTTAAACATTGCTTCTGGTACGAGGCTTTGAAGCAGCATTAGGCCCCCTCTGTGCTCTCACTTTCATCCACTGACTGGAGACAGATGTTAAATATGGAGAAGCAAAGTGAGCCTGAGTCCCTGAGTCGAATACAGCCTTGATCTGTTAAGTGGGCAACAAAAAACTTCGACTTTGTTTGATTTATTGTACGTGTTTGGATCTGTTTATCTGTAGTGTAACACACAGCTCAAATACAATGTTTTAAACAACACTGAACTGACTAGGCCGCACGGTTAGACTTCGCAACTGAAGCATGTCTGTAGAACGTGCTTTATTTCTGGTCATTGGAATCACTCTTTGGTAATGGGTTCAGATATGGCACCAGTGACAAAGGAACTTTGCCCTTGGTAAGCCATTTTTCTTTTCCTCCCTTCTTCGCTGGGGCAGGGGTGGGGATGGGGTTTGAACCCAAGGCTTCATGGGTGTTAGACCCGTGTTCTACCACTGTGCTACAGTCCCAGCCCTGTTATTTTTCTCAACATGGACTTGGCTCTTAAATGCAGCTTGTGATGGTGTACTTACAGACAATTCTCCAGTTTTCCTGCTGATACTCAAATTATTCCTCCTCAGCAGGCTGATTCTTGTTCGCCAACTAATGATTTTACTGAATCTTAAAGAATCTTCTGTTTGCCTTCTATTGGTGTTTCACCTTGGATTTTCCTGTTTCCCATTCTGTCCTTAGTAAAGATGGTGTATTCAAGTGAGTTCCTAGGAAATATCAACCAAGATTCTCTATTCTTTTTCTGCTTTGAATTTCTTGGCCTTTTGGATCATGTAATCAAAAGCTTCATTAATCAATATATTCCTCCACATTGAGATTTAACACTGTTCTTTTCACTGGACCTCTGTATACAACATCCACCTTGAATATGTGGACATTGACGTCCATACCTACTTCACTCTGAGGTCCATTGTGGTGTACAGAGGTATGTCAAACAGGTTGCTGTCTCTGGTCATTTTCTTTCACATTAGTACATCTGGATGTGGCAGCGAGACTATCTATTGGTGGAAAGGGTAAAATTACATGTGATCAGAAAGGCTAATATAATATTTTACATAATAACCAGAGAAACAAATGTGATATCCAACAGAAATTATTAAGCGTGTTCAGATTTCATGAACATGAAACTTCATTGAGTATCAGCCTCATCTGGGAGATGGTTGTATTCATTTCTTGGCTACTGAAGTCTTGTAGGAGTTCCAAACAACTTGTATATACCAGAATCATGGAACTATTAAAGTCATGCTAAATAATATTTAATAACGTAGAAAAATGTTTGATATACCTTTTAATGAAAACAGGCTACCAAAGTATGATTTACATTTGTAAGTAGATATATATTAATTCATTCAATAAATAAACATTAAACCCCTACTATGCATATACCAGGCATTGTAGATATTGGTTTTATGTGTGTGTGTGAGTGTGAGAGAGAGATTTTTATTTTCTATTTTCCAGTTTACAATGAATATGTATTAATTTTCTAGCAAATAGCACTATTAAAATGAAATTGTTTTAATTATAAGAAAAGGCCAACATCACAACAATAAGGTTGTATAAAGTAAACTGAAAAAACATAAATTGTTTTGGCCCTGTGTTCCACAGTGACTCACCAAATATACCCTGCACTGTTTGTGTTTTATTTTTTTCTGTTTCACTATTAAAACGAACAGATGCATTTCACATCACATGGATCTTGTGGAAATGTGCCAACCATTTTCTTAGCAACCAAACTCCTGTCTTCTGCACTGTGCATGATTAGCTAAAACAGCCTGTTGACGGCTTAAAATAAACCTGCCTTTTTCCATTTAGCATTTTATCAAATGAATGTAATTTCGTTTGCTGATGAATTTAGTTCAGCTTCAAGGGAATTTTTTTCTTCTTCATGGGGAGGCTGGAGAATCAAAATTGTCATGCCAAAGAATGAAAAGCAAGCCTAGGGAGAAAAAGACAGTCTGATGTTTATATGGGTAAAGTAAAAATATCTTTGTCAATTTTACCCCTCCCCCCTCCCCTTTTTTTTATGGGGTAGAATGTTGATTTAAATTTAAATTCTTTCTGCTTTTGCATTATGATGTTTAGTTGGCTTGATTAAAGGCATTAATTTAAATGACTGCTCCAGTGATTGCTGCTGTTATTATGTGTGAGCTTTTGTCTCATTTTCGTTTATTTCTAACACTTCAATATGTCCTAAAATTTATTAAGATTTATCTCACAGGATAGATGGCCTTTCCTGGGGTTCAGAAATGAAGGAATTGGACAATATTATAATTTGACAAGGGGAGAAGGTTCTATATCAGCAATAAGGAAAGTCAATATTTTCAGAGGAGATGACTATAACTTAATAGCTGTTTTTGAATTAAAAAAATACATCTGTGTCTATATGGACATGTAGACATTTTGTGTCTGAAGCTAGGAATATTTGTTAAATGAGGCAAATTTAAAGTTACTTTAAAGAATAATGCCTTACAGACAAAGCCATGTATTCACTTAAAGCAGCATGAGTCTGGGACGGAGCAGAGTCCAGGCAGGTCCCCTCACTGTGTCCTCATTTGGAAACAAGACAGTAAAAAACAGTACTAATGGCAAGTTGCAACACTGTTTAAATTTCCACTTTATTTCCCCCAGAGCAAATTCCTAAATGTTAACCATCTTCAAACAATCAAGTTGACACTCTAGCTGCATTTTTCCCTGGGGAACTAAAGATGCAACAAATATATAAAACATACTCCTTGAGAAATCCACTCTTCTTGATTCCTGCTGCTCTTATATTTTGAGAAATAATTTTGATGTATTGTCTTTAGCATTAGATAGACCTCCTAGGACTGACAGGCATTTTGCTTTAAACATTGTAAAAGAGCTTTTCCCACATTTTGGCATTCTTTTGCTGAATGAATTCATTTTTTAAGCCAAGTGCTGGTCAGACACTTTGGAAAATGTCATTATCTTTTACAGGTTTGTGCTTGAAAGAGTTAACACATTTTTTTTTAAAACTGTCCAACTTAGTTTCCAACATAAGAAAACCTGAGTCAAATGTGTGTAAATTATCACCCTGTGTGCTACTGGGAGCATTACTCCCTCTGTGGAGAGAGGAGGTGATGATTAGCACCCTCTGCTGCTACTCTGCAGAGAAGATCCACAAATCCATAGTGACGGGTCCTGTGGGACACATTGCTCATGGGGCAATTGCCTTAGAGCTCTGCAGATTACACCCAACTAGGCTGAAGGAAGCTGCCGCTGACATCCAGGTTCCAGCGTCGGGCACATTAACAACCAAAAACTACTTACGCAAACCTCAGAGTGCCTCAGCTTTCCTGCCTTATAATCATTTACTCTTTTTTTTCTCAGATTAATAAAGGTCGAGGTTTGGGCATGCCTACCTTCTCTGTAGAAGAAAGTCTGATCTTTATTAACTTAGTCATTCTGGTTTACTTTTTAGTAGAAAACCAAACATCTTGCATTTGGGGGTGATTTTATATCAGCTTTAACTATTATAACTATCTTTTTCTACTTAATAGAACTGTACTTTAGTCAAGAGATCTTTTGCTTCTTAGAAGCTTTCTTGTTCTTTGCATAAGATTGTATCTTAGTTTTAAATCTCAAAATAATGTCAGTAATTATTGAGGGTATGATATTAGTTAATTGCTATGCTAAACTTCATACATGAGTTAATTCTCATACTGGCACTAGCAAGTAGAATTGGGTCTTTCCACCCTGCACCTAATAAAAGAAAAAGTAGGTCCAAATCCTCATCATGTTGGCTTAGGATCAGATTTCCTTAACATGACTCCCAAAGCACAAGAAATAAAAGCAAGAATCAATAAATGGAATGAATTCAAACTAAAACGCTTTTTTTCAGCAAAGGAAACAATGTAAAGAGAGAGCCTACAGAGTAGGAGAAAAATCTTTGCCACACACAATTCAGGTAGAGCACTAATCTCCAGGATATATAAAGAACTCAAAACACTTTACACCAAGAATACAAATAACCCAATAAATAAATGGGCTAAGGAAATGAGCAGACACTTCACAGAAGATCTATAAGCAATCAACAGATATATGAAAAAATGTTCAACATCTCTAGTAATAAGAGAAATGCAAATCAAAACTACCCTAAGATTCCATCTCAATTAGAATGGTGATTATCAAGAATACAAGCAACAACAGGTGTTGGCGAGGATGTGGGGAAAAAGGTACACTCAAACATTGCTGGTGGGGTTGCAAATTAGTGCAGCCACTCTGGAAAGCAGTGTGGAAATTCCTCAGAAAACTTGGAATGGAACCACCATTTAACCCAGCTATCCCACTCCTTGGCCTATACCCAAAGGACTTAAAATCAGCACACTACAGTGATGCAGCCACATTATTGTTCATAGTTGCTCAATTCACAATAGCCAGATTGTGGAACCAACCTAGATGTCCTTCAATTGATGAATGGGTAAAGAAACTGTGATATATATATATATATACACACACACACACAATGGAATATTACTCAGCCATAAAGAACATAAAGAAGAATAAAATTATGGCATTTGGAGGCAAATGGATGAAATTGGAGAATATCATACTAAGTGAGATAAGCCAATCCAAAAAAAACCAAAGGATGAATGATCTTGCTGATAAGTGGATGATGACACATAATGGGGGGTGAGAGGGAGGCAAGAATGGAGGAAGGAGGGACTGTATAGAGGGTAAAGAGGGGTGGGAGGGGTGGGGGGAAGGAAAAAATAACAGAATGAATCAAACACCATTACCCTATGTAAATGTATGATTACACAAATGGTATGCCTCTACTTCAAGTACAAACAGAGAAACAAGATGTACCTCATTTGTTTACAATAAAAATAAATTTAAAAAAATTAAAAAGCAAAAAAAATTTTAACAAAAATGAATTATCGTAATAATTTATGTATGACAATTTTAAAGCAAATTAAATTAATTAAAACCCAATTGCATTATCTTAAAAAAAAAGAAAAAGAAATGCAAATCAAAATTATCCTAAGATTTCGTCTCACCCCAATTAGAATGTCTATTATCAAGAATACAAGCAAAAATAGGTATTGGTGAGAAAGTGGGGGAAAAGGTACACTCATACATTGCTGGTGGAACTGCAAATTGGTACAACTACTCTGGAAAGCAGTGTGGAGATTCTTTAGAAAACTTGGAATGAAACCACCATTTGACCCAGCTATCCCACTCCTTGGCCTATACTCAAAAGACTTAAAATCAGCATACTACAGTGATGCAGAACATCAATGTTCATAGCTGCTCAATTCACAATAGCCAGATTATGGAACCAACCTAGATGCCCTTCAGTAGATGAATGAATAAAGAAACTGTGGTAAGGGCTGCGGAGATAGCTCAGTTGGTAGAGTGCTTGCCTTGCAAGCATGAGGCCCTGGGTTTGATCCCCAGTACCGCAAAAAAAAAAAAAAAAAAAAAAAAAAACTGTGGTATATATACAATGGAATATTGGTCATCAATTGGTCATCAAGAAGAATAAAATTATGGCATTTGCAGGTAAATGGATGGAGTTGGAGAATATCATGCTAAGTGAAATAAGCCAATCCCCAAAAACCAAAGACCAAATGATTTCTCTGATAAGTGAATGATGATATATAACGGGGACTGAGAAGGAGGCAAGAATGGAGGAAGGATGGAGTGTATAAAGGAAAATGAGAGGTGGGGAGGGAAAAATAATAGAATGAGACAAACATTACCCTATGTATAAGTATGATTACACAAACGGTGTGATTCTACTTCATGTACAACCAGAGAAATGAAAGTTGTAGCCCATTTGTGTACAATGAATCAAAAAATAATAAAAAATAAAAGATTTGGGTCTTTCTGCTCTATAATTAAGTGAAAGAAGACATCACACCCATGGAAAGAATAGATTACATGCCTTAATTAGCATGGGATAAAGAAATCTCTCTGAGGCAGGACCAACATGTCCTATCTTGATAAGGACTTCCCTGTCCCCTACTCCCTGAGAAAGTCCATCAGGAAGGCTATATCCACAAAAAATGAAGGGGAAGGGAACTAACCCTTTCCTGAGGCATTGGTTTCTTACCATAACATTCTTATAATTTCATTTTATAAAACCAGCTAGGTCTGGTTTTGCCATCACATATAGATAACTAGATATTGATACATGTACATATACATACATGTTATTACCATAAAGAGCATTTCAGTTATTAGAAAAATATACTCTTCCAATACAGGATTTAAGGTGTGCTGTCTAATTCAGAGCTACTAGCCATATGTGCTTAAGTTTAAATTTAAGTTAATTTAAGTTAAATTAAAGTTCCTCTTCTCAGTTGCACCAGCCACATTTCAAGCATTCAATACCCACATGCAGCTATAGCTACCATAATGATAGCACAGATAAAGAATCCAACATTATGGAAAGTTCTATTGGACAGTGCTGGTCCCGAAGTTATGGAGATACTTTTCAAATACACTTAGAGATTATTAGTCTTATTCTTGCAATAGTCTGAACCAATTTCTTTTGTAGATTACTGAAAACAGGCTATTTTATTATGCTATTCACATAGTGTTTCAATTTCTAATTAGAAACTGATGAAGTTCTTTCATTTACTACTGTATCATTTGTACCACATTTTACAGCTGCATTAAGAATTTAAATTATCTCACAGAAGATAACAAAAGACAGGGAATTCAACAGTCTAGAAAAAAATATATGTGAGGGGTGCATGTGTATATGTGTACATACAGTTGTGTTGACTGGAAAAAAACACTAAGGACTGTTTCTGTACTGTAAGAGGAAATCCTAGAGATACTCTGCTTATCTCTGCTGGCTTGACAAGAAGAGACCAGTCAATGCCCATCATGAACTTCTGGCCCACATAAGTGAATCATTAGAAAGGGTTTTGTAAAGGAATTCCTAGGAGAAAAGAATTACCAATGGCTCTTAAAGATTTTGTTTGGAAGTGGCATACAGCTCATATTTTATTGGTGAAATCAAATTACTTGACTAAACTTACCATCAAGGCAGTGGAAAAATATAGGCTCCTCATGGAGAGTAGCAATGAATAATTAAGGACAATGATGTGACCTATAACAAGGCCCTTTTGCTAATGATAAATGGCTCACTCTGTATATTAGTCAGGGTCTTCCAAAGAAACAGAACTTACAAAATGGATGGGTAGATAGAAGAGATTTATTGTGGGAATTGGCTCATGAGATTATGGAGGCCAAGGTGTTCCAGAACACACCATCTACAAGCTGGAGATCCAAGAATTCCAATGGGCATTTAATGTGGGTCCAAAGGCCTGAGAACCGAGGTGCTGGTGGAGCAAGTCCTGGAATCCAAAGGCCTGAGAACCAGGAGCTCCCAGTCTCAAGGCAGGAGAAAATGGATGTCCCAGTTCTAGAAGAGAGAATTTGCCCTTCCCCTGTCTCTTTTATTCTCCTCAGTCCTTCAGCAGACTAGATTATGCTGTCCACATTGATGAGGAAAGATCTTCTTTATCTCAGGCCACTGATTCGAATGCTAATCTCTTCCAGAAACACCCTCATAGATACACCAGAGATAATGCTTTACCTTAACTCAAATTGTCACATGAACTTAATCATCTCCTTATACTCTTTCTGTGTATCCTGTTATAATGCAGGCAGTTCCTAGATAGTATTTTTATCTCTGACTTGAAAAGAAAGTCTCATTTTTAGAACATCTGAGGAACTTGGTTCTCTGACATTCCCTATAAACCACTGTGGTCTCGGAGTCTGTTATCAGCTGAGCCTCTGATGTACTGGTCGTCCTCTTAATGTGGCTGAATCTGTAAAACGTGCACAGAGCAGAGGAACCTTGTTCATAACTCTGCCTGTTCTAATCCCAGAGAAGCTAGCCTTGAGTAAGAAGTCTACTACTGAATGCTCTAGATATTTTAACCAGAAGGCATTATTATGACTACAGGGCTACAAGAAGAATAACTGTCATTGGAAATCTTCAGGTGACGATCACAATTTCTTATTCGTTTCCAGGTATTGCAGAGAAGGATGTATGTCAGTCACTTTATTCTCTGCCTACAAATACAACTGAGGTTTATCTTTTAGAAGAAGTTTATAAATAAACACAGTGCCTAGAAACAATACCTATGACATTGGTGATTTTTATGCCTATTTTACAAAAAAGTCAACAAAGCACAGAGAGATGAAGCAACTTGCCTCTGTCTCAAAATTCCCAAGAGCCAGAACTGGAGTTGGAGCTTGAGTCTTCCAGATTCCAGATTTACACAAGAACCTGGTGCACATCCTCCCATTCATATCAATAAATAGCAATTGCCAGGGATATCACTGTATTTGCTGGCCCCTTTGCTAAAGGCATTACATACATTACATACATTGTTTATCCTTAAAATCACATTGTAACTATTACTTCTTATTGTTCTATGACTAAGGAAATTGAAGATCAGAGAACTAAATACGGTATTCAGTTTATATTGCTAATGAGTGCTGCAGCCCAAATTTGAAATCCAGTCTGCCACTGGTGCCACTGTTCAAAACCACTTACTGACCTCCCCTGTTAGTACTTTTCCTTGGTGCTTTGAATCTGTATCCAAAATCAGGGGTGCCCTGAAGTCACATACAAAACAGTAAAAAGGAAACTGGATTACCTGAGAAATAATATGTAGGATCAGACAATGGTGTAGGTTTATGGTGGAAATGAGAGTATTAAAATGAGAATTAGAAAAGAAAATAATGTAATCATGAAATAAAAATGGACTCCTATCTCAGAAGCTCTATTACTAATTTTGCTTCTCAGATCTAATTTTTGTTTTAAGCATGCTTATTTTGATTCTAATCCAGTTGAAGCAAGCTTATAATTAAAGTGGCATTTAGTACATTGGACTTTTTCATACTGATTAGATAGGAATGTCTAGGGCAGAGAAAGGCCCTTGGGATCCCTGCACATCCAATGTCTTGATCATGAGATAGAAACAGGCAGCTGAAATTCAGCCTTAGTGGGAGACTATGAGTCACAGGCATTTTAGATGAGGAGCCTAAACAGAAGCCAGGGGAACTGAGTTCACCAGGAACTGTTCGTTGCCAGGAGGCTCCATGTTCATTTTGTTTTAATCAGTTGACCATTAAAAGAGAAAGAAAAATGTATGAAAGATCATTAGGAAGGCTGAATCATGATGATGATCTGCAATCAAACACACCTAGTACGAAAACATTCTGACCAAAGTGAGCACACAGTTGATTGACGTGCGTTGTCATTTCTGAGCACCTGAGAGCCAATTTTTTAAAAAAAAACTGCAGTCCCCAAAAATGGTAGGATATGAAAACAAAGTCCACCAACTCTAATGGAATCTGGTTTATAATTTCTTATTTCAGCTCTAAATATGTACTAGGCTATGTGACTGATATCCAAATGAACCCTGAAATACTTAGACATCCTTCCTCAAAATAATGATTTTCAATTCCTACATTTCTAAAATGGTGTCCAGAATTTAAAATAGCCCTGTGTCTTGATGGTCACTGTAAGTGAAAATGCAAATGTCCTTGACGTCGGCTAGCTGAAAAAATAGCAGAAAAGCTGATAAACACTTCTCTGTAATACATAGTTCTGCAGACATGTAGCTGTGCACGCAATTATCTATTGTTGATGGAGCAGTTGGAGCTGTGGTTCTGGGTTTAAGGAAAGTAATTTTCTGGCCATGAGTGCCTAAAAAGTGCCCCTTGGAACAGCTGATTTTCCAGGATAGTCACTATACTCTGTATCCACTAAGAAGAATAGGGAGAATTAGTTTTAATTTTAAAGAAAGAGTAAATGTTCCCCCTCATTTATTACTCCAAATTAGAATATCAAGTACAGAATTAAAGGCTTCTCTCTAATCTTCATTCCTCTCTTCAACTATTCCATTCTCAGAACCTGATTATAAAGCTTGGTACCCTATACCTAGGGTGAGTCTAAATATGGATTGGGTCATTAAGAGTCTCCCTCCTATAATATACTACTCTTTTTGTAAAGAATGACCCCAATCATAGAATCTTATAGGTATTTAGAAAAGAATTTAAAACCATGGGGAAAACAGTGATTTTGTCCCACCACAAACAAATCAATCTGTGATTTGTGTATTGAGACTTCCCCAGAGAGATTTAGGCAATTAAGAATTAGAAGCCCCTAATTAGGATGAAAAAGGCTCAGCGATGGTAGATGGAGATGCTGATGAGTTCCAGAAGGGCTCTCTGTGCATTGAAAGGGTTGGGTAGCCAATGCAACATAACATCTAAAGCAGTGTGGAACATCTCATTACCAAACACTTTAATCATGCCAGAGCTTCCCTGGAGTGGCTCCTCCCATCCCCTCCTCTCAGGGGCCTATTTCTTCTGGTGTGGTTTTGGGTGCATTCAATGGGTAAATGGCCCTGCTTTCCCCCCTGGTGGAACCAAAGCAGCCATGTCAACACAACACCTTCCGGAGCTTGCACTGGACTTTATTAGAAGCGTAACTTTTATGACCATCCATCACAAGCAAATGCACACATACACACACACACACACACACACACACACACACACACACACCCCACACACACAAGAAAGTGTTTCTGCTACTCTTTCTGCTGGGCATGTGTCTAGTATCCAAGTTTACCTTCTGCAGCTGAATGGTTACACATCACACTTTTATTTTGGAATGGCATCCCTGTTCTCCACACCTATATCCTTCCTCTTCTTTAACAGAGAACTTGAATTTCAACTCCTCCAGACAAGTATCCACATATTCGCCTCCCATTTATTTATCTTTAAAATGTAATTGTGATTTCCTTGTAACTCCTTAGGTACTGAACACAATACTAACAAGAAGCCCTCAATTAAAATGGAGAAATGGTGAGGCACATTTAAGAAACTTCTTGTTTGGCATTTAGGAAAGAAAATATCTAAGGAAAACAGGAAAGTAGGATTCAACGCTAGCCATTTTAATGGTGTAGACTCCAAATAAAGGACTGCATTTGGGAAACTTAAAATACTGTCTAAATATAAATAGAAATCTAAAAGTAAGTTTGGACAAGAATATATGTGGGAGAAAGTGTGACAGAATGAGAATTAGGATCTCTGCAAAGTGATACAGGAAATAGAAATAATAATGTGGATGCCACAGGCTAAGAGCAACAACAAACCATCTAACAATTCTTTTTGGTGTACTGGAAAATAAACATTAATCTAAAATTTTCAGCTCCTATGCAATATTAATAGACTTTATCCTACTGTTGAATGTTCTCTGCTGACTTTTAAGTTGTTCTAGAAATATTGCTGACTTTTCTAACTTTATTTCCCTTGCTCCTATTAGTCTATGTGTTACTCTGCAGGCATCTTGCTTATTTTCTTGCCTATAGGGAATAATTTTATCTAAATATTAACATTAGTGATTTGAGCACAGTATTTCTCAGACATTTTTATCCCTCTGTTTTTTAAGACCATCCATTACTTCTGTTTCCTACACGGATGTTTTTCATGCTGTTTGCAATGATTTTCAGTAGGAAAAAAAAAAAAAGCTTAAATGCATACAGTGACACTTCCATGAAATGGAACTTTCAAAGACATTTGTTTCTTGGATCTGTTGCTACAATTTTAAAATAGGAATGTTAAACCCAGGAAAATATGCAATGTGGGAGTAGGACATATTTTGCTACTGTGGGTATGTTCAAAATTTCCCAAAATATTTTTATTTTCTTTCTTTCCTTTTTTATTTTTTTAGATGACAAGAAAATATTTATGTATTTAAAATTTCTTCCTATTTAATGAGGTTTTTTTTTCTCATTGTTCCTTGATGTCAGTGCACCTAGATATATGATTTCAGTACATTTTCTGGTTGGACTCCTTAGAGATGGCAACATCAAACAGGTTTATTTAGCCATGTGATGAACAGAACTGCAGGAAGCAAGCAAAGGCTGTTAGCAGAAGCCAGAAAGAAATCTTTAAAAGCATGATGAGCTTTGTCATACACATAGAGGACACAAAGAAATTGTATTTTGCACCCTTCATGGAGATATCGATGGTAAGGAGTAGAATGTGGGGGGCAAGAGTTTATAAAGATCAATGTTGCAGCAGCACAGAGGGGTGAGGGAGCTGAGGGTGCTTGGAGCTGCCTAGTCCCCAAGGCTGACAGAGCAGGACCGCCGCCCCCAGCCTCAAGCTGTTCCTGCAGCTTGGAAACTATGTGCAAAGCTGGTCCAGGGTAAGAGAATTTTAAAGAAGCTGAAGGAAGACAGCCCCTTTCGTGCATGGGTGTTCCAGTCATTAGATCCAAAGGCAAGTTCAGCTGCTATTTCAAAAAAATAGCAGATAGCTGCCGGGCTAGCTCTTCCCCCTGATGGCTGTTCACATTGATTTGCTTCATAGATTGATTGCTTTTGGCATTTGCAACCCTTCTGAACAACAGGGGGAAAAATCCAGTGACTGGGCCAAATTCACAAATGATGAATGAACGTGGAAGAAACATTTGGTGTCACACTGACTTGCGATGGATAACAACACTTAAAAGTAGTAACAGCTGGATTCGAGATTTTAAAATTAGGGCTGTATTATTAATGGGGGAATTGGGACACTGAGAGTCTGAAACGGAGATTAAAAGCTTATTTGAAACGAGTAGGCTGTATGCTTTACCTGGGGAGGGTGCTGCCAGGTGGATGTGATGCACTGGCCGGCCCCTTGGCGCATGACTTCTACTCACCGGACTTCCGCAGCATGCCTTAGCTTGCCGTGAGGGCCGAGGTAGGGAGCAGCACAAAACCTCTTTTGTATTTATTGTGGGGATTTTGTTAAGTGTATTGCCCAATAAATCTCACACTGTCTTCTTCATGAAGATATCAAGGAGAAATTCCTCACAGACCTTAGCGACAGAAAAGGCTGCATTCTCCAGAGAATTCGTGCTATTTCTCCAGTATGGACACTGAATCTTGTGACTGGCAGGGTCGTGCTGTGTTACTAGTTATAGCTTTGTGGTCAGGATCCTAGTCTCTGCCCTCCTGCTTTAGCCTCAGTGAAGCAAGTGGCTGGGTTTGAAGTCAGAATAGGACCTTCAGTATACATTCAGTGCACATTGGTGGTTAATGCTTTCATTGCTGACTACTTTTTATTATCTTCCCCTTATTTTAATTTTAGTCTTATCTCCTTTCCTCCTTTTTTTTTTTAGTAATTTCATTGGTGCATTATAAGATATGTAATAACAGATGAACATATTTGCATTTTTTACAGTGAGGTAGAATATAAACAATTAAGTCCACATTTTCTTTTAAATTATAGTCACTTAAAATTTTTACCCAAGTGGCATTGTAGTTATGAAAGAAAATATCCTTAATTTTTAAGAGATTCAGACTGAAGTATAGATGGGAATAAAATGACATGAGGGTATGATTTGCTCTAAAATACCTCAACAACAGCAAAAGGGGCAGATAACGTAAAAAGGAAAATGTTTGAAAACTGTGGAATTTCTGTGGGTTTGGTTTTGTTTTTACTATTTTCTCAACTTCTGTGTATGTTGAAATTTTTAATTGAAAAAAGTTTTTCTCTCAAATCAAATTTCTGTCATAGTACAGAAATTAGCTTGATAGTTAAGTTTCTATCGGAAAACACTGTTTACTGTTAATGTCTTCTTCTGACATTGGCTTGGCTGTTTTCTTTTCTTTCTCTGCCTTCTCAGTTGAAGCTTTAAGTTATAAAATCCAAGGCAGAATGAAGGTGGCAAATTTGAAATCCAAGGCTGCATAAGGTGTACATAGGTAGGAAATTCTCAAGTGCTTGGAAACATCCCTGCTTTTCTTGTCAATTATCCAAAGACTCATTACTGAATTTCCATTTCTTCTCTCCACCAGATCCAGAACTGGGTATTTAAAATCTAAAGACAAACACACAGGACTGACCTACTCAATCTTGCAAAATTCAGTGGATATCTCATATTTACACTCTTCACATGTCAATGATAATATTGAGTTTGGTTACTCTCTCTGGCTCTGTGGGGTTCCATCAGGTTTGTTCTACCCTTATATAAAATTTTATGATTTGAGATACTGATCAAAATTTAAATGAGTGTTAGAAAAGGATGTATATCGGTTAAAATAGAGTCTGAAAAGTCTGTTGAGGGTACTAAGCTGCCTACTAAGGGAAGTAATAATGCTACAAGAAATTCATCTCAGAGCTTCCAAGTATTTTCTGGCAACTGAAGAAAACAGAAGAGTAGTAAAATAACATTTTTTTTTTTTCCATCTCATGCTGATAAAATGGTTGAATAAATGCACTTTTGCTTATGGCCATGAAGAACACAGGGGACTTCATCTCTCCAAGTGCTTTTATGAAATGCTCAAGGCTTATTCTTCTGGTCCTGATGTTTTATTTCTTAACACCTAGTGGATCAAAAAGCATCCATAAGGATCATTTCTCAAAATTGTCTAAAAGATTTCTACCTCTGGACCTTAATCACAACACAGCACTTAGGCTACTTAAAATGTTTTGATTGTTTTTTGGCATTAGCCACTGATTTTCCTTTTTATTTTCACATTCTGCATTCTGGGTACAATTTTTAAGAAGAGTGTGAAAGTAATCTATAGTGGTAATATTTCACTTTAAAACCAGTGCTTTGTATATCATTGGCTAATAGGTTTTGGGAAAATATTAGGTTGAAGCACAGAAATTGCCAAAAATGATCAAATGTTGAAAATTGTATATGCCTTAATTTATAATGATCTAAAAATTAACATTATTTTACTTAATTTGATTTTCTTTCATAGACTGAAACCAGGTGGTTTCTATCAGGTGTGACTTGATGGGACTTGCTAATTTCCTATGTGTCACCAATGTTCCTGAGCTAAGAGAACAAGGCCAGAACAGCAGGAACAAAGGCATGTGCTCTGTCACCTGCCAGATGAGAAGCAAAGAATAGAGTCCCCTGAACTTTTCGGTGAACTCTTTTTTTTTTTTTTTTTTTGTGGTGCTGGGGATTGAACCCAGGGCCTTGTGCTTACAAGGCAAACACTCTACCAACTGAGCTATATCCCCAGTCCTCTGTGAACTCTTTGATGTCCACATTTTCTTACTTTATTCCCTCTTTGCATTCAAGAAAGCCATGGAGAGCACAAAAGCTATTGAACCCCAAGGAGATTACCTACCATGAATTTTAAGTTCCTATCATCATAGGCCATATTTCTCAAACTGGTATAAATACATGTGCAATGGAGAACCAGAAGAAGCTTGGTAAACACGGTCCCTTTTACTCAATGATGAATGATTCAAAATAAAATGATTTATTTTGTGTTACAGTGAACATGTATTCTATGAAGTAAAATGCAAAATTCACATGAGTTTTTAAGAGAAAATCTGACACCCAATAGACATGCTCTGTCTTTAGAGCTATTGCCAGACCGAGAGCCAGGGCGTGAGAGTTTCCTTTCTGCTATTGGAGGGAGTATAGCAGAAGGTTTGAAACCCTGTGTGGGGGATAGCAATGCCTAGAGGTGACAGCAAACCCCAAGCCTCAGGGAGAGCTCCAGGGTTAAATGAGCACATGATAGGATACATAGTTCTCGGTGGAACTGACGAGGGTATGTGATGATAAGGATGATGATGGTGATTTTTAAAAAACTAATAGTTTTTAAACTCTTACAATGGGTCACTTCAAGTATTGGCATACAAGTATTTGAGGGGTTGCCAAATGATATCCTTCTAGCCAAAATTGGCCCACATCTTACATAGTTCATTGGAAAATAGCCACCCCAGATCATTTAGGTCTTGGTCTATGGTTGCTTTTGCACTATGACTACATTCCTGAGTAGTTGCAAAAAACTATATGGCTCACAAAGCCTAAGCTATTTATTGTCTGGTTCTTTATTCTCAAGTTTATAAGGGAGATTCTATTAACATTTTACTGATGAGAAAACTAAGGCACAGAGTGGTTATTTAACTTTATCAGAACCACAGAGCAAATAAGTGGCAGAGCTGGGAATTATATTTATGAGTCTGGCTTCAGAACTTATTTATCCTTTTATTGAGATATAATATCTTTTTATTGAGACATAATGTACCCTTTATATGGGGTACATTATAGTAACTTGGTACATGTATACAAAGTATAATAATCAAATTGAAACAATTTTCATCTTTCAACTATTAATCATTGTTATATGTTGGAAATTTCATATTCTTTGAGTCATTTAGAAATACATCATGGATTTTTTTAATCAATAGATACCCCACTGTCTTAAAGGAGAACCAGAAATAATTCTTCTACATTGATGGTGTTTCAGTGACTCTTATTATACTTATTTCTGTCCCCCCTCCCTCTGCTCTTCCCAGCCTCTTAGTGACCAATAGTTCATTCTATACTTCTATAAGATTGACTTATTAGTTTCCACAAATGAGTGGGAACATGCAGTATTTCCTTCTGTACCTAGTTTATTTTACTTAACATAATGATTCCCCTTCTACCCATGTTGCTAAAAATTACAAAATTTTCTCTCTTTTTGTGGCTGAATGGTATTCCATTGATAGGATAGATATCTCTCTCTCTCTCTCTCTCTCTCTCTCTCTCTCTTTAAATCCATGCACCCATTGAAGGGTATCTGGGTTGATTCTGTGTGATAGCTATTATGAAGAATGCTGCAGTAAACATGGGAATGCAAGTACCTTTTTTGATATGATTTCATCTCTTTTGGATAAATATCCAGTAGTGGAATTGCTGGATTATATGGCTTTAGTTTTGTGAGGACTCTCTACACTGTTTTCCATAAAGGCTGTACTAATTTAATCCCTACCAACAATATATAAAAATCCCCCTTTTTCTGTATCCTCACTAGTTTTATTAATTTTTTTTTGTCTTTTTGATGTTAACCATTCTGAGAAGTATAATATCTCATTGTGGTTTTGATTTGCATTCCTCTGATGATTAGTAAAATCGAGCATTTTTCATGTACCGTTGGCCATTTGTATGACTTCTTTTGAGAACTGTTTACTTCTTTAACCCATTTTTTATTATTTTATTTTTATTTTTATTTTTATTTTTTGGTGTTCAGTTTTGTGAATCCCTTATGTATTGTATATATAAATTCCCTGGCAGATAAATAGTTTGTAAATATTTTCTCTCATTCTGTAAGTTGTCTCTTAAATTTGTTGATTATTTTCTTTGTTATGCAGAAGCTTCTTGGTTTGACAAAATCCCCTTTGTCTATTTTTCATTTTTATTGTCTGTGCCTTCAGGGTCCAATCTAAAAACCACTGCTTTAAACAATGTCTCAGAGTGTTTCCCCATGTTTTCTTATGGTCATTTCATATTCAACTTCAGGTTTAACATTGAGGTCTTTGATCCATTTTGTGTTGATTTTTGTGTACACAGAGAGGAAAGGATCTAGTTTCACTCTTCTGCATGTGGATATTCAGTTTTGCCAGCACCATGGTTGACAACTCTTTTCTCTATTGGATGTACTTATATATGCTTTCATGCACTTGGCTGTATGAATGTGGATTGATTTCCACTTCCACTGATCCACTGGTCTGTGTGTCCATTTTTAAGACAGTACCATGCTGTTTGAGTTACTATAGCTTTGTAGTATGTTTTGAAGTCAGGTATGTGATGCCTCCAGCATTTTTCTCCCTCTCAGGATTGCCTTGTCTACCTGGGTCTTTTGTGGTTCTATATGAATTTTAGTATTTTTTTCTATTTATGTGAATATAATCATTGGCATTGTAAGACTTGTATTGCATCTACAAATCACTTTGTGTAATACAGTCATTTTAACAGCATTGATTTTTCCAATCAATGAACACAGAATCTTTCCATTTTTATAGTGTCTTCTATAATTTCTTTCATCAGTGTTTCATATCATCATAGAGATCTATCACCTTCTTGTTGAAATTTATTCCTCAACGTCTTATTTTTCAGTAGGTTTTGCAAATGTGATTGCTTTATTAGTTTCTTTTTCAGCAAGTTCATTACTGGTATATAAAAATGCTAATTTTTTTGTACATTGATTTTATATTTTGTTGCTTTTCTGAATTTATAAATTCCAACAATTTTTGATGGAATATTTAGATTTTTCCAGTATAGAACCATGTTCTCTGCCCATATGGATCATTTACTGTCATCCTTCCTGATTTGGATGAACTTTATTTCTTTTTCTTGTCTAATTGCTCCTGCTAAGTTTTCCAGTACTATACTAAATAAGAGAGGTGAAAGCAGACATCCTTGTTCCCTATCTTAAGGAAATACTTTCAGCTTTTCCCTTCACTACTCTATTGGTTGTGGGTTTTCTATAGGTGGACCTTTTCTATTTTGAGGTGTAGTCCTTCTATACCCAATTTGTTGAGAGTTTTTATTTTGAAGGGATGTTGAATCCTATTGAACACTTTTTCTGCATCTACTAAAATGATCATATGGGTTTGGATCATTCTCTTGATGTGTTTATTGTGTGTAAACATGTTTATCACATTTATTGATTTGCATAGGTTCATCAACCTCGCATCCCTGGAATAAATCCTATTTGATCATGGGATCAACTCCTTGTTTCATTGATCTTCAGTATCTTTTTGTTTTGTTTTGTTTTGTTTCCATTTTTTTTTCTTTAATCTTTTTTATTTCTTTTGAATTTTTGATTTGGTTTGTTTTTGTTTTCTGTTATTGAGATACATTGCTAGGTTGCTTATTTGAGATTCTTCTGTTTCTTTTATGTATGCACCTATGGCTATAAACTTCCTTCTCAGTACTGCTTTTGTTGTATTCCAATCTAGTTTGTCATGTTTTTACTTTCATTTGTTTCTAGAAATCTTTTTTTCCCTCTTACTCATTGTTCTTCAGCTATACATTTGTCATTAAGGAACATGTCAGTCAATTCCCATGTATCTATATACTTTTCATTCTTCTTGTTTTTGATTTTTAATTTTATTCTGTGGTGATCTGGGAAGATACATGATATGACTTTAGGTTTTCAAAATTTATTGCAGTGTGATTGATGGCCTGTTGTATGATCTGTCCTGTGGAATGTTTCATGGGCTGATGAGAAGAATGATATTCTGCTGCTGTTGTATGAGATTTTCTGTAAACATTGGTTAGGTCCATTTGCTCTGTAGTAAAGTTTAAGTACAGTGTTTCTTGGTTGAATTTTTTTTTTTTACATGATCTATCATGTACTTATAAAACTGGGGTGTTGAAGTCCCCAAATATTACTTTCTGTCCATTGGGGTGCTCACCAGCCCAAGGCTTCTGGCTTCATCAGGCATGGGCTCCTGGCCCCTGAGCTAAGATGGTGTCTAGTCATGGCTGGTGTAGTAGTCTGAGTTATGGGGGGTGGAGGAGGCCCAAAATGTGTTCCCTTTTTGGAGCAGATCAGCTGTCCTTAGACCAACCAGCTCCCACTGGATCACAAGCTTGTAGGACCTGTAGAATCTCTTCCAGTGAGAGTTGCCAGTACTTTCCAGCTCAGCTTTTCCCAGCAGTATGGTGTCAGGCTCCCCCAGGCTGTGAGCTAACGGTTTAAGTTGCAAACTGCCTTGTTCTTTTCTCTAGGTTTCCTTTTCAACTTTGTGACTCTCCACTCTCAGCTCCCTTGGGTTTCCATCACTGTCTTGCTAATTTCCTGGTTCTCTCTCAATCACTGTCCTTGGAATGCACTCTCCTTTATTGCCCTGATTCTTGTCAGTGGCTGAGTTGGGTGTTGGACACCCTCTTCAGGCATCTTGGTTGCACTTTTTGAGGCAACATATAAAAAGAAGATTAAGTTGACAGCTCCCTGGTAGGTGATAGTAATATACCTATAACTAAAAGGAAGATGGCCAACCATGGGATAGTGAGTGAGAATCCTAACCTAAAAATCACAGCATCTGTCTTAGCCAGTTCAGGTGCTGTAACAAAGTCCTTTAGTTTAATGGCTTATAAACAACATAATTTGTCTCTCACTGTTCTAGAGGCTACAAGTCCAAGATCAAGGAACCTGCATGGTCGAGTTCTGGCCATGTCCCTCTACCAGATTGCAGACTGCTGATTTCTTAGATTCTCACATGGCAGAAAGAGGGCAAGCAAGTTCTCTGGGTATCTTATAAGATCACTAATCCCATCCATAAGGGCTCCACTCTCATGGTTTAATGACTTCCGAGGGCACCACCTCCTAATACTAACATGCCTGTGGGGTAGGAGTTCAATATATATGCATTTTTCAAGGGCACGAGTCATTGTCGTGTCTAAGAATATAGTAGCCCCATCTACCCGGCATCTGCTCCCTTTGCACAGTGGGAAGTTCAAAGTACCCAAAAACCTAAACAGAGCCCCACTGAAACTATGGCTTCAGCAAAAGCTGACTCTTCTGGAATGTGGTTTATAAACCCAAATTCCACATTTAGACAGTCCCCAAATTGTTCTTTTCTAGTCTTTCCCCAACATTCACAATGAAAGAGGCAGGGAAATAAACATCATCTGAAAAAAATGTTAACAATGCTGAGGAGCGTCAGGTTTACCCTGAGATGGTGATGAGGGATCTTCTGTAAGGATGATCTCAGGAACTGTTGAGGTTGCTTTGTAATTATACAAAACCTGTCTTCATCATAGTTTCAATGTTGAATGTATTTGTCACTGATTCTTTTAAAGACATACAATACATATATTACTATTTTCTTTTAAATTAGAAACAGGTTACTTAAAAATTGTTGGCAATTATCTGCCTCTGAGGATGATGTCATCTCACTGTGGGAACTGGCTTCCTTTTGAAGAGGGGGCGATTTTAGGAATTTCCAAATTGTCCCTTCTGTGACATAAACATAAAGGAAATAGCCATCCATGTGTGGAGAGGAGGACAAAAGTGGGTCTTTGCAGGGTCTGGCTCCAGAGTTTTAGTTCCATGAGTAGATGGGGTCTCATTGTCTTTCCCAAACTGAGTGTCAAACATAGACTCCCACTTCCAGGTTCAGAGTATCCAAAATGGCCCAAAATCCTGGTAGAGGCCAGATGACCAGCAAAAATAATTAAGTCCCAACGTGCAGTTTGTTATAATGAGATGAGGCTGTGTTGATGATCCTGACTCAATGCTAGGGCCTCAATAAGCTGAGGGGAACACAATTCTGGATTCAGTACATGACCAATATCAGAACTTCTTGGACCAGTACATCCAGACTATGGTGTGTCCCAAGGAAATGACTGAGTGTGTGATTAGAAATAGCTGATCCCTAAAGCAGATTCCCCTAAAGTGCAGGTCATATCTCCTATCACTCATGACTGAGTTTGTAGAGGAAGGGGTAACCTTTATTGTTCCTCAAGAACAGGGACAATGATAATAGATACAGTGGGCTACCCTGTCCACCTGTTTTGGTCAGGAAGTGAGAAAGTAGAGATGTACAGTGATAAGGGTAGGAGATTGTCAAAAGAGCCCATCTCAACAGATGTATGCAGACACCAACAACATCTGACTTGAAGCAATGAGACTATCCACTTGTGATAATTCTCTAAATGACACTATTTTACTACCCACTACACTATAGACACTTGTGTGTATGTGAATTCCTTGAGCCAACTGGGTGCTGTTCATTACTGGCAATCCCCACCCCTCCCCATGTCCCTGAAAAAGGACATTCTGCTCTTTTGATCAAGTTGCATCATGGTCTGCAATGGTTTTGAGGGATTTTAAACTTTCTAATCTTATAAATTGGAAAATGTATATATTAAAATGATGCAATATGAAATTTATATTAAATAGAACATGAGGATAACTGTTACTGTTCCCTTTTATTGATATAGGAAAGGGATATTGAAATTGTCTTCTTGTTCTATTTTCGGCTAGTCTAACAGAATACCTGAGACTGGGTAATTTATAAACAACAAAGATTTGTTTCTTATAACTCTGGGGTCTGGAAGACTAAGGATGTGGAGCTAGTGTCTAGTGAAGGCCTTCTTGCTGAATCCTAACACTAGAGATAGCACATGATGAGGCAGCCATGGGGGATTCCCTTCTTATAAAACCACTAATGCCATCATGGGAACCCTACCCTCATGACTTCCTTTGATCCTAATTACCTCCCAAAGGCACAGACTCCAAATACCATTAATATATGAATTTGAAGGTTCAGTTTCCAATACATGAATTTTCAGGGGATCCTGTTCAAACCATAACAAGAGAAATCCTAGGTAGATAAAAGTCTTGATTTACAAGACAATAATTCAAAAAAAGTCTTCCTTTCCCTCCTCCCAAAATGTGGATAGATATACCAAATCTAAGTTTAGTTGAATGCCTAACAGTGTAATCTCCCCTCCCATGAGCAGCTATTGCTAAAAGAATGAAAATGTAACCACACAAGTTCAGCTGGGTAGTTATTTTGCGTCTGGCCTTGGATGTGCCTCTGTTTCACAGATTGCTGCATAAGGCTACCAGTTAAATAATAATGACTCTTCTTCACCTCCAAAAAGAATAAGTTATTGAAGTAATAACTGTTTCTCTAGGAGTTAAAAAAATGTTTATAGTAACAATACATAATCAGGATTCTCTTCCCCTCCTATCCCCTTACCTGAAAAAAAATCTTAATAAAAGGATATCTTTTTAAAAAAATGTTTTATTTGTAGTTGTAGATGAACAGAATGCCTTTATTTTATTTGTTTATTTTTATGTGGTGCTAAGGATTGAACCCAATGCCTCACACATTCTAGGCAAGTGCTCTGCCACTGAGCTACAGCCCCAGCCCCTTTTAAAGGACATCTTGTTTAGAAAGAGTGAGAGAGAGAGATCCCTAAAGCTTACTGTCACTGGAAGGGTGGAAATAAGTTCTGGTGTTTGGAGAAGATCAATAAGAGAAGCCCTGTCTTATTGATCCCTGCATGTCCCCAGGGACCAGCCGAGCGCCTGGCACGGAGAAGGTCCTGACTTCTGATAAATTGTCCCATTTTGAACATGATCACATCTGGGATAGATTTTGTTTTTGAACTCATTCAGGTTCAGGTGATAGAAAAACCCAGCTCATACTGGTTTAAGCGAGAAGGGAATTTGGGGCTTATGTAATTAAAACAACCAAGACCAGGTCTCTTCTATCTTGTTTTTAATCTTTTGTGTCTCCCTCCCCTTCCTCCTCCTCCTCTCTCTTTCTCCATCTTCCCCTTCCCCAGAACCTCCCTCTCTTATCCCTTCCGCTCTCCCCAGCCCTGCCATATCTCAGCTCTACCTTCGCCTGTACTGTTATCTCCATGTAGTGACTCAGCAGTTCCTAGTCAAAATTTTTTTCATTTCCTAGCAGTTCTGTGAAAGTCCCCAGATTTAGTTTCATTTGACCAATGTGGAGGATGTGCCCTTCCTGAACCAACTGCAAAAGTCAGAGGAATTGAATTCTCTGATTGGCCAACCTGGCCTCTCAGTTCCAGGTGCATAGGGATGGAAAAGGAGTGGCTTTCCAAGATACAGATTACTTTATGGGGGAGGGGGAATGACTCTACCATTTAAAAAAGAAAAAAAGATATTCTCCTCTTTATAATTGGCAAACAAATCTCTATACCTTTCCTAAGTTCAAGAATGGTTATAATTATTCTTTCATTTTAAAAGAAGGGAACTATACACATAGTGACTGTATAGAAAAAGGAAACACAACAGAGACAAGAGTCATAGCCAGGGTGACCTCATGCACTCTGCTATGCTCTTAAAATTGCAAAGTACACAGAAGTTCAAGGCTGGTATTTTGGCCCAAATTGTACATTTCAGCACCTTATTGTTTGTTTTTAATGTCTGGATTAGTAATATTAATGAAAAAGGGACCATATGGGAAAAACAATTTTTTTCTGTCTCGTGTGAGTTCTTTATGGACAAGCAAAAATGCTAATTGTTTAAGCAAAAATGTTTTTAAATGGAGCTGCAGTGTTTTCAATAAAGAGTTACATCACTGTGCTGAACACTTCTAGTCCTAGAAAAACAGAAGCAGATTGCTCTGTTTCATGAGAAAGTGTGGAGGTCATTGCTAGAAAGGCATTTAGAATTTTCCCCAAAAATTAATCTATAAATACCATTCTTTGTTAAGCTTTATTATAGCATAAGAAAATCTTTCATAAGATTATACAATTTCATAAAATATTTTTAGATCAAGAAAACCACAGAAACACACTATTAACTGGGAAAAGGAATTTTTAAAATGTCTTGGAAATAACAGATTGGCATAATGAAATCAGGCAAGTTCTGGTGATTACTGAGAAATAAAACACCTGGATTCAATAAATCTTAAAGAATTTAATCATATAATGAAGCACAGAGAGATGAAGGAAACTGTGTGACTTCAAATTCTTATCTAAAGTCCTCCAAATAGGAATGGTACAAAATCTTTCTGGCCTCCTAAGCAGAAACGATCGTGTCAACACTGCAGGTTGTGGCCATGTAGTACACATTAACCCATTGCAGGTCACCAGTTAAGGGGCTTGTTACCAAACCTAGGACAAGGTAGGGCAGCACTCTTCAAACCGGGGCTGTATGTATGTATCACCATGTGTGGTGCTTGTCCCGAGAGATCCAGGTGAGTGGCTTTATAGGATCAGAGCCTCACCCTCCACATGTCCTCCTTCCAAAACCACTCCTGTCTGTGGATGTGCCCTTGGGAAGCTGTCCTCAGTTTACCTAAGGAAAATAAGCCTTATCCTACTTAACCCTAACCATCATGCATTTTCCCAGGATGGACAGACTCTGATCAAACCGAGGAGATGGTTTAAAATATGAAACACTGGCAAAGTGGAAGCTAATTCACAATGGGTGGGGATAGGGAAGAATAGAGTTACTTTATATTAGGTAGAGGGGAGTGAAGGGTGGGGAGGTGGCACAGGGGCAGGAGGGATAGTAGAATGAAAAAGACATTATTACCTCATGTACATTTATGACTGCATGACCCATGTGATCCTGCAATATGTATAATCAGAAAAATGACAGATTACACTCTTTATGTATGATCTATCAAAATGTATAAATGCATTCTGCTGTCATGTACAACTAATTAGAACAAATAAAATTTTAAAAACTTTTTAAAAAGAGAGTAGGATAACCAGTAAGAAATATTTAAAGTCTGGGTGCCTTATTTCATCCAAGTGACAAACTTATGAAATGATTTTTTTGTCAAAGATTTTTATTTATCATAGAATGTAACTGTGAAGAAAATGCTTGGAAGTTCCATTCCTGCGTGCTTATGCTTCTCAGTAGTGATAATGAGCTTGGTGGTTTGTGTCGTTAACATGCGTTGTGGCCTGGGTCTCAGGGCATATTTGTGTGGTTTTAAGGAAAAGGAGCTAGAAATGTTCGTGTTTACTTGTATCAAGTTTTTCCAAAAAGATTACCACAGAAATACATTTCTATTTTTTTTTTTTATTTAGACACCAGTCTCCTGCTCACCATCATTCCTCAGTTATTCTGTTGGTTCTGTATTTAACATTGCAGTGCTATACATAATGCACTCGACAGCTATCATTAATTCACAAAATATTCTTAAAATGCAATCTAGGGTATAATATCCTAAAATTTAGAAAATCATCTTTATTTAATTAGGATTACTTCCTTCCTCTCGGATGTTGATATTTTAATACTGTCAAATGTGTAATCATAAACTTAACAATTTTCAACCAGGAAATGAAATTACTAAGCAATCCATGTGTAATGATTCTCAAGTGCCTCTCTATGGAGCCATCTGTCATGCCTTTTTAAGGTCCTTCAAGTCAAACTGAAATATTGACATTGGCATAAAATAGTCTTTGTTCATAGACAAAGAAAAACATTTTTTTTTGTAATTTCCAGTTTTATAAAGTTGTTCTTACCAGCTTTTGACTAAATCCAGCTCCACAAAACAAGATGCTTCTGTAAGAAAGTATAATAAGTATAACGATAATGAACTGTCAATTGGTAAGTCTTGATGTAACTTATGGTATACTTACCAGCACCTGAGAAACTGAAAAGCTCGTAGCTTGCCTAGCAAAATACTAGATTACAGTTTCAGCATCTCATCCAGTTTAGCATTTGTCCCAGATATTTTCCTGTTTTAACCAAAAATCATTATCAATAGTTCCATTGCAGTCAGCTAGAGTGGGTTTGATTGAATCCCACCTTATACTTCCAACCTCTGCGATGCACATGCTGTGACGTCTTCACTTCAGTACCAATTAAATCTGAAAGATGACTTGTAATAATCCATTCTTTCTTTCACTGATCCTCAACTAACACTTACCCATCATTTCAGACTCAACTAATACTTCCCCATCAAAGACAGAATACAGGGTAATATCTGATAAAACAAAGTGTTCTAGAATGCCAATGGTTTAGTGACCGTGAACTCTTTGTAGTCTCAGTTGATGAAAGTATTTGAAGCTGCCATTGCTACCGCCAGCTGATTACTCAGTTTTCCAGAAAGTTGTCCCTTGACTTGTGTGGTGGTCTGCAGGATGAAGCCTAGTCTGTCAGTCAGCAAGGTCAGTAGCAAACTTGGTATCTTGTTCAACTAAGGCTGCTATAATAAAAACAATACACTGGGTGACTTAAATAACAGACATTTGTTTCTCACAGTGCTTGGAAACTGCAAAGTTTAAGATCAAGGTACTGGCTAATTGTTCTTTCCTGGTGGAAACTCTCTTCTAGCAGATAGTTACTTTCTGTGGCCCTACGTGACTTTTCCTCTGTGCTTCTATGGGGGAAGAACGTGGGGAAGAGAGAGATGGGTGATGGGGAGGGATAGCTTGTGTCCCCTCTTCTAAGGACACTGATTCCCTATAAGGGTGAAAACCCCTACCCTTCTGGCCTCTTTAAACCTTAATCAGTTTCTTAGCGGTCCCATCTCTAGATATAGTCAAACTGGGGGGTTAAAACTTCAACATATGAATTTGAAGTAGGACACAACCAGTCCATAACACATAGGAAATGAATATTAGGTGTATGTCAAATATTTGCAAAAATATATAGAGGCTGAAGAATCCTATATAATGAATTGTCCCAGTGTTGATTTGCAGGACAGTTCTCTCATAGTCTTGTACTAATGCAGTTCTTTCCTCTTTCTCACTTATAGTTCTTAAGAATAACTATGGAATATACTAGGTGTGTAACATCCTCAGATAAGAAGGAACTGGTGTAACATCCTCAGATAAGAAGGAACTGGTCAGAATAGCCCAGGCTGGGGTCCAAGCACCCAGTCTCAAACGAGATGTCCCAAGGTGCTTTAGCCCAGTGATTCACATTTTCCTAGGGTATAAATCTCAGAATGCGCTACTTTCCAAGAAGCGGGGTATGTGCAAATAAGAATCACCTAAGCGTTGTATTGGGGGACTGGCTCACAACAAATCCCGGGGCTTCTGTTGTCTCTTGCTGCCTATCAGTAAATAATGACCCTACTTCATGTAACTCAGTGTGTGAGTGTTCCATCTCACAAGAACTCAGATGAGTTGGTAACTGATGCACAATGAGCTGACCTCATATTATTGACTTAAAAGAACTGTGTAACTCTCACCATGCTGTTGTTCAGGAATTTAAGCATTGCAGAGAAGAGAAAGCTCATTTCTGCAACATGTGGCGTTAGCTGGAGAATCCATAATAGTTTCACTCTTGTGTATGATTTCTCAGCTGTTTGACCAAAATGGCTGAGAGCTGGGTGGGCACCCCCTCCCATTATTGGGCTCTAATACTCCGGGGTTTTTTTCTGTACATGGTCTTCCTTTCATGGTTTCTTTATGTGGTGGCTGGATCCCTCTCTGAGTGAAAACAGAGCTGAGCTGTATAACCTTTGAATATCTGAGATCAAAAATCCCAGAATATCACCTCTGCTGCATTTGGTTTGTCAAAATAAATCACAAGCTTAGTGAAGATTCTAGGTATAGTTAAGTAGATCTGCCCTCTTAGTCAGAAAAGTGGCATGTGCACACAGGAATGAGAATAACTGGCTATAGTTGCAGACATCCTACCATAGTCTGCCCTTTGGCCACAATAGTTCATATACTTCCATATAGAAATTATAGTCACCTAGTTCAGAGACTCCCAAAGTCTCAACAAATTATAACATCAGATTTTATGCCCAGTATTTCTTGGTCTGCAATCCTCATTAAGATGTGTTTGAGGATTCATAAGTGCAATTCCTTTTGATACAGAGAACTGTGAAGTAAAAATGCAAGTGCTTTGCACCTCTGTGCCCAATAATACAGTGCTAAGATAAGAATAGAAGAAGCACCATAGACCCTCTTTTTTAAAGGGAGGAAGGAAGGCACAAAGCAGCCACTAGGAAAAAGAAATTCTGAAATACAGCTAGTCTCATCTTATCAGTGTTCTCTAATCTGAAAGGAAAAGGTTCATTTCTTGATCGAGTTCCAGTTTTCTGGAAGTGATTCCCTTAATTCATTTCTCCCCATAGCTCCTGGTTGTACCTGTTGGACTCTGGACTCTACCCTCTGAATCATATTTACTTTTTTTTTTAATAAGAAATGTTCCAAGTTTGCCATTATGTAGCTTTCTCAGACTACTCATTGTCCAAAGAAAGTCCAGAGACCTCTTTTCATTTAGCACCAACTAGGTCCTCTTTAGTCCAAGCTGATATAATACCTTTAAAAATTTAGTGTGCTCTCCATGTATCAAACTGTACATCAAAAATTCTTAGAAACTGTTTGTATAGCTGAGAAGATAGATGCTGTATTGGTTTAAATCTTTCAGAGATCGTATAACTGTACCTTAAGGCCATGACAATGTCCTGGATTCAATCTTACTCTGGAGCCCTTTCTTTAAGAATATTTTTCTACCTGAGAAAACTGGGAATTAAAAAAAAAAAAAAGTTTTATTTTCCAACTCAGCAAGTCCCGGGTTAGAAGTCTTTTCCCTAGATTCTTCTTGAAAACTCGATAGTTCCTTCTTTACCTTGTGATATGTAGTTGTAAGAAGCCAACTGGCACATTTACAATTCTGTCTGGAAACCTGCTTAATCAGATCCACAAATTCATTAAGTACATTTTCAATTCTTCATTCCAGTTCTTTCCAAATGTTTCCCACTACTTAATATTGACCATTCTTTCCAGGCTCCACTAGTAATTTCCTCATTGCCCTCTAAGCTTGGTGAGTAGTCCCTTGTTCTTCTCGATTTTATCTGTAGTCCAGAGACTGGATGGGCCTTCGTCTCCCATCATAGCCTGTCATCCTTCAATGGTCTTCTCTCTCCTTTTGACCACTTTCTTCAGAAGAGTAAGTGGATTTTATATAACATCTGTTTTCCTCTGATCAAAAGCAGAGGCTATGTGAACTTTGAAGGTCTAGGACAAAAGTACTAGAAAAATACTTCTGCTGCATTCTATTGGGCAAAGCAAGTGTCACAGTCAGGTCACATTCAGTTTACTCCCATGTTGGACAAGAGAAGCAATAAACAAATATAGATATGCCCAAATTGTTGATCCCTATAATCAATTGAATGATAGCTCCAGAAAATTATACCCATGTCCTAATTCCTAGAAAGAACAAATCTTACCTTATTTGGAAAGAGATCCTTGCAGATGTAATTAAGTTGGGAATCTTGAGGATATCATCCTTTATTATCCAGGTAACCCTAATATAATGACACGTGTTTTTATAAGAGTCACACAAATGAGAGGCATCTAGACTGAAGAAGAGAAGCCCACATGGAGAAGATACGGATGCAGTCACAAGCCAAGAAATGCAGAAGCCACAAGACATTAGAATTAGAGCAGGAACAATCTCTTCTAGAGTCTGTGAGGGAAACACGGTGCCACTGATATCTTTATTTTGGACTCTGGTCTTCAACTGTGTTGGTGTGTTTTAAACCACCAACTGTGTGGTAATTGGTTATGGCAGTCAGAGAAAACTAGTATTGCAGCTACGTTTGAATTAATCTAATACATTACAGTATTTTTAATGTTTAAATAGTCAATGTAAGAAAGTTTAAATTTTTTTGCTTTAATGAAGAGATCAGATCACATATTATTAATTTCTTAGAAATTTTATTCAAAAAGTTTTTTTTAACTGAATGGCTTTATAGATTGAGGAATATAAGAAAAATAACTTTCTTTTAAAACTACAAAATTTTTTCACTGCAGATTTTCAATTTAGTAGTCGTCATACAAATAATTATCTAATGTATTGCTTTCTGTGGTGATAGGAATATTCTGTGTCTGCCCTGTCCAATGTCGTAGTCACTAGACATGTGATTATTGAACACTTCAAAAATGGTTTAGGACTGAGAGGTTGAATTTTAAATTGTATTTCATTTCATTTAAAAATTTAGCCAAATGTGCTTAGTGGCTATCATTATCAGACAGTACAGCTCTAGCATATTCTTTGCAAGTTAGGTGGTATATGATTCTTCTCTTTCAAAAGAATTGAAGAACTTAATTGTGCTGCCCACAGATAGATTGAGTCAGTTGTGGTTACCATTCATCACCGCATGGAAAAAGTCATATGAGTTTCTCACATAAGGTTAATAGGTCAAGGAAGGCTTCATAAATGGACTATTTATAAATATGAACAGGATGTAAAGAAACCCAAAGATAGTGAATATCCTGGAATTAGGATATATCCTGTATAACAAGAAGATTGTTACCATTTTTAGCTCTGAAGGTTCATGAAGGAGAGTTTATCAGAATCCAGAAGGAGATGGTCCATGTAGAGCCAGTCAGCTTGAAATGAGAAGTAACTTTTCAGGGAAGAAACTGGGAGAATAAAAAATTGCCATCTATCTTTTTTCTTCCTCTGGTCCTTCTGCCAAGGGATTTTCATTGGTCCAATCCAGCCAGAAGCTAAAAGCCAAGTACACTTGTAAAGTTCCTACAGGCTAGCCTCCAGACAGGAAGCAGCACAGAAGAGTGTGGCATAGCCCAGAACAATGGGTAGGAGATAGCCAACACAATATAGAAAATTACAATAAAATCATTTTTTATTGTATACATGTTTTTGGCATCTAACTGACTAGAATTTAAACAATTAAGGGACATTGCTATAAGTGAACACTATTGTTTACTTTTTTATGTAAACAAGATCTTCTTTACCTGAGCCCTGTCTCATTTGAGCAATAAGTGATTCATGCAAAGGTACATGAGCCGATTGGAAGGGAAAGCCCCATTTATTGCAGATGTGTTAAAAAAAAAACTAGAATTATTAAATGTTTAATATATGTAATATTAATTCAATGAGGGATTATAATAATTGTAATTACAGTTTAATCTAGAGGATATTCTTCAACAGCAAGATCATATAGTCAAAGAAGTTTTAAAACTAAATTTATATGTATTCAGAGGGAGGATATACAGTTATTACCAAAAACCTTTAAACATAAATTTTATTAGGATAAAATTCTACAGAGGAAGAGGAATGGGCATGTAAATTTAAGGAAAAACATAAAATTTCTGGATTTTCTGAGTTTTATCAAAAATGTATTTTTGTAAATGTTGTAGTCACTAGACATGTGATTATTGAACACTTCAAATACTATATGGTAGGTAGATGTCGCTGAAGGGTATAACTTTCAAAAGTATGTTCCTCCACGAAAGCATGAATAAACTGGTAAACGTCAGAATAAAGTCTCAAGAATTTAAGCAAAAGCTTACAAACCAGGGTAACCCTTAGTCAAGTGCTGATTCCCTGTGTGTGTGTGTGTGGCCCTGAACTATACATTTTAAAATGATTTAAATGGTGAATATGTGAATTTTACCTCAAAAAAAAATTACTAAGGTATTTAGATTCCATTGGCTATATTAACAGTGTAATAAATTTTTATTTGACAATTTAATTATTTTCAGTATTCTTGAAGTCACCATCTTTGTAATGATTTAAACCAGGATGAAAAAATTCAGATGTTACTTTAAAAATGTGTGGAAGAGTAGGCTCAATCAAAAGAGGCTGCTGCTATTTGGCCATTTTCAAATATGTCAAAAATGACAAATTTAGGGCTGGAGTTGTAGCTCAGTAGTAGAGCGCCTGCCCAGCATGTGTGAGGCACTGGTTTGATCCTTAGTACCAGCATGTGTGAGGCACTGGTTTGATCCTTAGTACCACATAAAGATAAATAAATAAAGATATCATGTCCATCTAAAACTAAAAATATGAATATATTAAAAAGATGACAAATTTACATGATTCAATCTAATTGCTTTTTGCAGTTTTTCTGGAAGGTACAGGAGTCGATAAGTTTGAAAAGCACTGACATAAAGGATATAAGAAAGAAGGTCAATTTAGCACTTTTCAAAAGCAGGGAATGGAGTGAAAGCAGAGTGTAATGATAGGTGGCACACAGCTCAGTCTTCGAGGCCAGGGAGACTGGGTTCAAATGCTCCACCACTCACTCACCTGCTTTGCGACAAGTTCCTTAACTGCTCTTCCTCAGCTTGGTGAACTGCAGAGTGGAGATGACTCTAGCACCTAACTCATAGGGTTGTTTTGAGTATTAAATGGCCTCAGGTATGGAAAGAGCTTACAATGATACTATGTAAATACATGCTATATCCGCCTACCATTACCATAAAAACCCTGCACAGTAAACAAGCACACACTCTCCCTGGCAAGAACGCAGTAAGCTTTATTTCTCCCTCTGTACCTGTTGCACAGGTTAGACTTGCCTCAGGCTGCAGGTTGAATCCAAGTGGGCTCCAAATCTTACATCCTCCTGGGATTAGTTGCTAAATAAGGCAGATTCATCTCAACTTTCATACTTCTATTAAAATTTCAATAGAGAATACACTCTTTTTTATTGTTTGTTCTATTTAGTTATGCATGGTAGCAGAATGCATTTGGACTCATTGTACACAAATGCGGTACAACTTTTCATTTCTCTGGAGGTTCACGATGTAGAGTCACACCATTCATGTACATGATTTACATGTACATACAATAATGTTTGTCACATTCCAATCTTTTCTTCTCCCCATCCCACCCCACCCCTCATTTCCTTCAATCCAACATTCCTCCATTCTTCACTTACACCCCACCTATCAGAGAAAACATTCATTTGGCTATTATCAAGAACACAAACAACAACAGATATTGGAGAGGATGTGGGGGAAAAGGTACACTCATATATTGCTGGTGGGGTTGCACATTGGTGCAACCACTCTGGGAAGTGGTATGGAGATTCCTCAGAAAACTTGGAATGAAACCACCTTTTGACCCAGCTATCCCACTCCTCAGTCTATACCCAAAGGACTTAAAATCAGCATGCTACAGTGATGCAGCCACATCAATGTTTATAGCAGCTCAATTCACAATAGCTAGATTGTGGAACCAAACTAGATACCCTCAATAGATGAATGGATAAAGAAACTGTGGTATATATACACAATGGAATATTATTCAGCCATAAAGAAGAATAAAATTATGGCATTTACAGGTAAATGTATGGAGCTGGAGAATATCATGCTAAGGGAGAATACACTTTTATCCACCTAAAAATTCTTTGCTTGTAAACCAAATTCATGCTTCAATCCATGTCTTCAAACCAAGACATTGGTGTCCATTCTTTCAAGCAACCTGCTTCCCTTCTGTATCATCCAACTACCTGAATGTTAAATAACATGGCCACATGGGAATGGAGAAATATCATTTCCTTGGAGTCCAAATTCATTTTGATTATAATTTTCTTTCTCCTTCTTCTGACAAGTCAGCCTTGTGCACTGTCCAAGCAATTTTGTAGCATCTACTAAAGATAAATAATTTGGAAAATACACTACCTATACTGAGAGATTTTTCTCACTGCTGGGCAGGTGGGGCAGAATTCAAGGGAAATTTACATCTCCTCCTAGTTTTGCCTGCATGCTTTATTATCAGAAACCAGCAAAATTTTAATTTACCTTTTTCTGTTTTCTGGTGAGTAAACTAAGGAAGATTGTTTTAATAAAGAGACAAGGGAGAAGTTGATATATTACACCTTTGTGGATAATGCAAATTTATGAAATCTAAGAGAACAATTCACCAACTCCTCCTTCCTGAATAGACTGTTTAGCTTGTGAGATTCTGATAATAAAATAAAATTGACACTTCTATGCTCATGCTGTTATAAATTGTGTTCAAAGGTATCTTATATACCTGGCCAACCCAAAACACTTTGAGATCAAGTCTTTGACACTAACATGTAAGTCTGTTAGAGTTCTGGTCCAAAAGCCAGAGAGCACCTTTCTCAGAATTCCTTAATGTGGCCTTCAAACATTACTGGGGTTATACTTGTTTCTGGAAAGATAGTTCCAATGGGCAATGAGTGAGTATGAATAATACAGTTGGTTTGTTGACAATTATTCTTGTTAATTGTGGTTTAAATGTTTTATATGATGGTTGTACTTCCTTGGAATGAGCAAGCTGCCATCTAGCCCCAGAGACAGAAGGTGTAGTGTTATAGGAAGTGCTAGGGCCTCTGAAATTCACATAGAAACGATCGTGCCCTTTGACCCTATGATTGACTTCCCAGTTTTAGGGATTGTGTGTGTGAGAGCTTGGCAGTCATTCATGATGATGCTTCCTTAGGATCTCCGATGACATGATAAAATCCTCGTGGGAGGATCAGACCACTTCTAAGTAAAACAAACAGAATGCAAAGCTGTCTCAACAGTGTCATTCCTATTAAGACAGGAATAATTGGGCAGGAAATATACCTCAGTATTAACAGTCGATACTGTTAATAGTGGACATCTTGCAAGTACACTCAGTATACCCCACAACCAACTCCTGCATTGTCCTGCTGGGCCAGCTCATCCTCCTGCTGCCCTGTTCCTGTCAGTGACACCACTGTCTCTTGGCTAAGAAGAGAAATGGCACTGTTATCTTACTCTCCCTTATCTTTCAGTCGCCGTCGTGCTCTGATGCTGCCTGTGTACTTGTCTTTCCAGCCTCAAGGGCCACATCTTGATCATGCCTCTTTCGGACAGTGGCATCATACTACTGAGCACCTCACGCATATTACCCTTCATCCTCACACCAGCCCTGTGAGGTAAGTACCCTTCTATCCTCCCTGTTCTATAGCTACTTGCCTGAGGTCTTGGAGTTTAGAAGTAGTCTAATGCCAGAGATAGTATGCATAGCTTCCTGCCACACAGCCTCAATAACAAAAATAGCAACAATAATTCTCTTTAATTGTAGGTAATGTCAGCAATAGCTTCTCTTTAATTCTTGCTACGACCCTTTGACAGAAGTAGGATTCTCCCTATTTTACAGATATGGAGACCAAGGCTCAAAGACGTTCATTTAGAACAGAAACGTCTTTTCAACCAGATCAATCTTCTAATTGTACCATTCTGGTTATTCCTTTAAAAAGAATGGAAGGGAAAACATGCTCCTCACCACCCAAGGAACAAAGGCCAGATTTTTCAGATGGGCATTCGTGGGCTCGCTCTCTGATGCCTGCCCTCTTCCCAGCTCCATCTGCCACTCTTCCCTTCAGCCAGCCAGGTCTCCTGGCCATGGCTCAGCTATGCCCACAGGTCCTGCCTCCACCAGTGCAAGATCCAACTTCTCTTTTCACTCCTCACCACCCACCCCAACTTCCATGTACACATTCTCCCTTGCAAAGGTGCATTTGGTATTTTTACCGAAGAGGATTGGATATATTCTAAAGACTTCTCTGCTATCGGACAGAACCTAGAAAAAAGAAAAAAAAAATCGTTTAGTTTTTCCAAAGTGCAAAAAAATAGGCTTGACAGAGCTCTCTGTAGTGAACATTATCAGTTCAACAGTATATATAAAGTAATAAAATAAGAGGACTGTTAGTGAGCAGAGTGGAGACGAGGCAGAGCCGATGTCCTTTAGCTATTAACCCTGAGAATGATGGCTCGTCCACTCCCAGACGAGACCTCCTGGGCCCAGATGACTCTTTATATTGGTTTTCTGCTGTGGGCTAGAGCAATGGCTTTCATCTCCTTTTCCTCTCCCCATCTCCGTTCTACCACTCGTCATCCTCTTCCTCTTTTTTCTCTCCCTGGCTTCCCCTTCATCGTTACTCTCAGAGGTTTTCATCACAGAAAGTCCTATGGTGGGGCTCAGCGAGAACTATATATTAAAAGCAGAGCTACTGTGCTGGGGCGGGAGCCTGAAGCCTCTTGGCTTCCCCGCTCATCACGTTCCTCTCCTACACCTGAGGAATTCTGCACGGGCCAGTTTTCAGGGGCTGTGTGGGTAGTGTATGCGTGTGCGGGCACGCAGGCCTGTTCAGAGGTGGGATGGGAAAAAAGGCATTTGTCTTGCTCTTAAAATGTAATATGGTCCCCCTTTCTTTCTAAACTACTTGCCTTTATATTTCTGGGCTCCTTAAAAATCAGACTCAATTGTAATCCAACAAATACTTATTTAACCCTTACTGAGCTGCTTTTCTGCTGTGTGAATTTACAGAAATAGATGGAAGCCTTTCCTGTCCTTAAATTGCAAATCTTAAGTGTAAGGCCAGGACTGTCATCATCCTGAGAGTGACTCTAGATGTCTAGGTCTTCAGTTCTGATCTCTTGCTTGAACACCACTATAATACTTTTGCCGCCTCTTTGCCTCCTGGATAATCCGCTTGCCTCTCCTACTTACCGCCACTCAACACATCTGAACCTGAAACTAAGCTCTTTCTCAGAAAACCAGAATGTGCCCTGTAATGTCAACATCAGAGTTGTTTGGTAAAAGAGCAAAAGCACCGAGGAAGTAGAGACCATCAAAGTGACAAAAATAATAAAAGTCCTTGGGAGCATCTAAGAGGTACTGTTATTTGAAGCCTGCCACATGTGAGAGGGAGTGGATGTATCCTGCAGCGAACAGATACCTACTATTCCCTCCATGATCTCAGTTCCCTGACGCTTCTCAATTTATGGGCATCTTTCTGTTAATGTCATTGTAGTATTAAAAAAAGAAGCATTTTATGGAAAGTGTCTTTTAGCTGGAAATCAACAGTTACATTTACCACTCTTCCAGATAAATAGAAATCTGTTCCAAAAATGGAGGAAAAAAACTGGTCATGACGGATGTACTAAGAGAAGGTAATAAATACAAAAGCTGTAATTTGGGGGTAATGACTGGGATTTTCAGGAGTGATTTTGAATTCATGTACTTATTTTTAAAACAAATTCCTGCATAAATTATTACTTCATTGCATTTTATTTTTCTGTAGAGGACAAGGTGAGAGGTCACAGGGTAGCAGCCTGTTGCTCAGTGTCAGGGAGAACTCCTGACCAGGGAGCTGCCCTGGTCAGGAAGAGGGTAGTGTGCTTCCCTTCCTAGATCAGCCATGGGTTGGGATGAGTTACTGCATTTGTAGCTGAACTGAAAGTCCTCCAAAGTTCTTTCCAGTTAAACATTTTTTGAGTATATGAATGTAAGTTCATTTGGAGGTCAGGGAGAAACGAAGAAGACAAGGAGTTTTAGCAGAGGATCTTCCTCATGGAGGAGGTTATTAGGGCTGACCTTGAAGGGTTTTTAAGTTTATGTGTCATTATGGGTGGGAGTGGGGATAAGTCAAAGTGTGGGAAAGGTTGAGCATGTTCAGGGCAGTCAATGCTGATGGAGAAAAAAAGGATACAATAGAAAGAACCTCTTGAGAGTAGGAGTTGAACTGTTGGAGGCAGCTATTTATAAATCATCTGATAACCTGGCAGTTGCCTAAGGACATGGGAACTTTGGAGCAGCTCTGAAGTACAAGGAGGTGGAAGAGCCCTGTGCAGAAGAACTGTGGCTCTCCTAAACACAAGCAGGTGGCCGCACATCAGAACTCCCAATAGATCCGAGGCACAGTAACCTTCTTGTTTGAGGTGTCTCTCCTTCATGTTGAGATGAGAGGTCAGAATAGAATATCTGTAAACATCCTACTAAAACCAGTACATGATATTTTAGGAACTTTCATTTAACCACAGAGGTAGAAAAGGATGTTTAAAAATATCAGACCCCTCGTTATGAACAAATAACTATAGATGTAAGATCATTTATAAAGTAACTGAAATACTGAAAACAAGCCAGACATGGAATCATTTCAAAAGGATCTTTGAGTAATCCTCCATTTAGTAACTCTATCATTATAATTATGACATAATATAAATTACTTACACAGCCTATAATACAAACCATCATGGGGTGGTCTGCAGCAAGAGGAAGCTTGGGTTGACGGTGTATCCTTTGGACTGCAAATGACCAGTTTCTGATATTGGGGGCTTCATCTGAGCCCTAGGGACAGAGCTGTGCACATTTGGGCAAGTGGTCAAGGAAGGATCATGGTGTTCCCATCTGTAATCCAAAATCTGTTACCATGCAAGGTAGTTTGTATGTTTTTATGTTTTGGCATTAATTATTCCATAGTGTGAATTTGTATTTTCATTTTATTCCTTAATTGTATATTATAAAAAGGAGGGAGCCAAAAATACATTCAGAATATTAGGAATGGAATAAATTTTGTCTCAATCAACTTTTACTTTTGTAATAAAGAGACCTCAAATCCTGAAATATCATTAACCTAAAACAGGTGAAGTCCCAAAAGTTTTTCTGTTGTCATCAAGGTGTGAGAACAGTGCTTCTTGTGGGCACAGAGGACTAATCATGAATTCATCATCTGGTAGTAAGACTCCCCAGTAGAATGACATCACAGCCAGTTATGCCTGTTCTGAAACAAATACAAAAGGCTTTGGTGGTTGGCGGTATCTGCTAGTGTTTCTATTGTGATTCCTCCCTCTGCAGACTTGCTTCTCCTGGAATCCAACCCACTTACAATTGACCTTGAAGTTATTTTAAATAAAATTTCCAAGACATCATGGTTTTTCCTCTCTCTCTTAAAATGTTTATTCAGATAATCTAAGTGGGAGCAGCCAAACTAGAGTGTATGATTTCTCCCAGGGATGGGCAGGGAAAGGCTAAGGAGGAATCTTTTGGTGAGGCCATCTTCCTACTACACTGAGGTAAAGCATTTTGTTCTTCTATTTTGCCCCCTTTCTTCTCCCTCTTGTTTCTGACCCTTTGTCCTTCCTTTCTCAAAGTAGTTCAAGATGCAAAATCATCTACGCCCAAATACGTCTTCTCAGTCACTGTCAAGTCTGGCTACGGCCACAGTGGAAAGGCTTTAGGAAATGAGAACAAGGTCAGGAGCATATCTGCAGACACAGCTGGATGAACTCTGGAGAGCATCCTGGGAAAGTCTCAGGGTGTTGGGTCCCTGGAGAATGCCATTTCCAAGGATGACTTCCTCCTTGAATTGGAAAAATACAGCAAATACAAGTCACTCAGAAGTCAAAAGGCTAAAAGTCTCTTTTCCATGGCAATGCAGGACCTGCCCCTTTCCTTTAGGGATGGAGTATGTTCAAGACTTATTCTGGGATATATAGTCCCAAATAATAGGTTTCTAAAATATATTAAGTTCTCCTAAAGAAAGTGACCATGTGATCCAGGTAGGGCTGTCTCAAAGCCCTGGATAGTCCCTCTAAAAGCTCTGGCAGGTGCTCCCTGTTTTACTAGAGACTCCCTTCCTTCCTAGCCTGTTTCCTTTTTACCTCTTTTTTGGAACTGGTGGTCGAACCCAGGGCTTTGCAAATGCAAGGCAGACGTTTTGCCACTGAGCTACATCCCAGCCTCCCATCCTGTTTCCTTTTGTGAGTGCTTCAGCAGAGAAGCCTTCGAAAGAACAGGAAGATGTTTATTTCTGGAGGTTTCATTTGGTTCACCTTCATGTCTCCCTAATTAATCATCTTAAGAAATTTCTATAAGGGTTGCTGTCTTAAATCTTGTACAATTCTTTGCTAAAAGCAGATTGGGCCCAGCTTTGGTTTATACCTACATCATAAATGCTAAAGGTCTTTATTTGCAAATAAAATATTTTCCACACATACTTGTCTAACTAAATAATAAGGCAAAAAAATAAAAGGGCTTGAATTCATAAAAACAATCATTATTTTCAAAGGGAAACTGTTTCAAATGTGTTCATACCTAACCTGCTTTTTGATCTCTGGTCTGAAAACCCTCTTGACTTAAGTGTTTTGCTTTTAGTGCACTTATCTCAGAATTGGGAAATGAAATAAACAGAGAAAGTAAACAGTATTATTTTAAAATAATGCAATTTGTATCTAGTGTGGTCATGTGTGGTACTCTTACTTATTATGCAGAACTGTAATTTGAAATACTTCATATCTCATATTTTAAAAACTAACCAAGGGTTTCTTTCTATATGTTCAAAAGTCACTATTTTCATATTGTCGTTAACATTGATTATGCTACCATATTAGTGTTCTGCTTTATATGTTTAATTTATGTTTTATATTTTGCACTTATATCTTGAGGCATTTTTAACATGAAGGGGACAATTTTATAAATGGGGGAAAAAAATCCAACACATAAAATGAATGGTGTGTTCTCTGCTGCATAGACATTTAAAAGCCAGAATTCCTGCCTTTAAATGTTTCCAGGCTAAGGAAAATTAGATGCTTTAAAATGTCAAGAATAGGTTAGGTCTCTTATTTGGTTTGATTTTTGGTTTGCTTGATGTTTCATGAACCTGTTCTTAAAGATGAGTCCATTTTTGCTGAAAATAAAACATGAAGACTTATTATGTAGCTATTTATAATTATTAAAACATTGGAGACCTTGTAAGAGTCCAAAAATAGAGAGCCTCTAAAAGTTTGTGAGATATCACTTAATGACAGAAAAATAGTTACTATAAACTTTTTGAAAAAAATCAGATTTTAGGAGTATACACAGAATACTTAGGTTATGTAGAGAATGAATAAATAATATGTGTAAATGTGCATGGAAAACTGAAAGGCTATTTATACCAAGTTATAGTGGTTCTGTTTACCTTAATTAGACATGGTTTCTAAGATCACAAATCATTAATTATTAGAGTCAAAGAGACTGAGTCATTTAATTCAGTTGCTCATTAATGCTCCAGATCCAACACATTCTATTTCCATATTGATCCAAATATTTATAAGTTCTTTCTTAAATAAAAAAAATGTGTCTGCCTTCCTCTGGTTTCCACTAGCTGGTCCTATCTCTGTCCTGGAGAAAAAGCAGGTAATACAGCCAGTTCTTTATATAATTGGCCCATCGTATCTATGGATTTCAATCCACAGATTCTGATTATCTCATTTCAAAATTTGTCAAAAAATCACATCTGTGCTGAACATGTATGGACTTTTTTCTTGTTACTACTTCTGAAACAATACAGAATAACAACTATTTCATAGAATTCACACTATATTAGGTATGGTAAGTAATCTAGAGATGATTTAAAGTATGCAGGAGAATGTGCATGGGTTATATGGAAATACTAAGCCTTTTTATGTAAGGGTCTTGAGCATCCACAGAGTTTGCTTAAATATAACTTCCAGTTCTTCCTAAATCATCTTTTTCTCAATGTGACATCTTCAGTTTGTTCAGTCTTTCTTCCTGGTTGTCTGATTCCTCCTGTGGCCCTACTGTACTTCCCTGGAGGTCCTCAGTACTAGGAACCCTCATAAATGGAGTCAGTTCAAGGAGACTTTATGCTACCCACGGGCACAACCTCCCAGAACCCCTGGGGACTATTTGTTGCTTTGATCTCTATGCAGCTAAGACTGCACTTCAATGTCAACTTTTAGTCAACTAAATCCCCTCCAGGAAGGTTTTGCATTAGCAATTATTAAAGACCATCTGCCCCAATCTGAATGTTTTGTATTCTTTGAATCCAAAGCATGATCTATACAGCTGTAACAATCTGTGATTCAGCTTCCAGCCTTTATAGTAATTCCTAAGTAAGTCATATCTTGTTTCACCCCATATCCAAGTCTAACGTATTTTGAATCTTGATATACTACTATTTAGGTTTTTTTCTTCCCATAGTGATCAGTAGACCTCTATATTTATCCATCTCAGAAACCCATTTAAAGGGCAAGAAATAGAGTTGACTTGTAGTCTCTAATGTCCTAAATCTGCTTCTTCACAGAGGACTTTAACACATAGCATTTTGCTGGACACCCACCATTTAGTATTTATGAGGCAAGCAGGACAGATATTCCTGAGGGAAGAGAGGAGGTCCCTGCCTAAGAAGGACTCAGACCTAAATTTCCCATACTTCTAGTATTTTGCCCACCACTAGGTGTAGTTAAAAAAAAATATGAAGGCAAAAAGTAGAAGACAAAAAGTAGAGAGAGGAAGTTTTCCCAAAGGAAGAAAGGTGTAGTGAAAGAATGAAGTCCCTGGTATCAAATAATGATCCGGGAGCACGTCCAGAGCAGCAAGTTATCTGTCTAGTGACCACTGTAAATGATGCCTGTGTCTAGCCCACTTCCTTGGAAAGTGGCTTCCAGAAAAATCCTGGATAGAAGAACCCAGTCCCAGGGAGAATTGGTCAGCTGTGAATTTAAGAGACTCTGTTGTCATTATTACATAGTGTCCTTCCTCAGGTTTCACACCTACATGGTGAAGGAGTTGAACTGGACTCAGTGACATTCAAGTCTTCCTCAGTTTGATAATTTTGGTATGAAGATAAATTGATATATTGTCAAGGGGCAGTTTACAATTTTTTCTTATAATATTCTTCAAAAATAACCCATGATGACATATGTATTTGCTATTTCCAGAGCCTCTCTCACTCCACCATTCTTTCATTTATCTCAGGTTCAATTACTACTTTCCCACACTCCTCAGGCACTGCTTGACCCACTCCACGTGTTCTGTGCCTCCGCTTGTCCCCTGCTTCCTGGGAAAATCACTGCAGTCTAACATAATGGCTAAGAGCCAGTCTACTACCCAACTGTGAGTTCTGTTACTGACTGCCAAGGGACCCCACCTCTCAAGTTTGTAAAGCTGGAGTTTACTGCTAGGAAGTGGAGATGATAATTGTCAGACAACCCTTGTGAGGATATGTGAAAGAAAGAGTGCAAAGCTTAAATAGAATTCCTCGCACATAGAAAACACTGGAATAAAAGTTAATATGTAAACGAGCAAACAGATCTTTCCATTTCTCTATTTCCAGTTTTCTGAGCAATCTCCATACAGTTTTCATAAGGTATGTACTAATTTAATTCCCTGCCAACAATGTGTAAAAGTTCCCCTTTCTCTGTAGCCTTGCTAGGTGGTAGGAGGGGGTGTCTTTTTGATGAGGATAAGTGAAATTGAGCATTTTCATGCACTTATTGGCCATTTGTATATCTTTTTTGAGAGTCTAGTTCTTTAACCTATTTTTAAATTGGTTCTTTGTGTGTGTATTCAATTTTTGAGTTCCTTATTTATTCTGGATGTCACCCCTTTTCAGATTAAGTTTGTTTTCTTAATTTGTTTCTTAATTTTTGAATATTTTCTTTGCTGAACAGTAGCTTCTTAGTTGGATAAAATTCTGCTTATCTATTTTCACTCTTGTTGCCTTTGTCTCCAGGGTCCAAGCTAAAAAAAAATCATTGTCAACACCAATGTATTGATGTGTTTCCCCCCATGTTTTCTTATATCATTTCATAATTTCAGGCTTAACATTTAGGTCTTTGATCCATTTCGAGTTCTTTTTTATGTAGGGAGAGAAGAAGGAATCTGATTTCATTCTTTTGCATATGGATGTCCAATTTTCCCAGCACCATTTGTTGAGAAGACTTTTTTATCTGCTGTATGTATTTGGGGGCCCTTGTCAAAAATCAGTTGTCTATATGAATGTGGACTGATTTCCAGTTCTCTATTCTGTTCCATTGGTCTAGGTATTGGTTTTAATGCCAGTACCATGCTGTTTGAGTTACTCTAGCTTTATAGTATGTTTTGAAGTCAGGTAGTGTAATGCCTCCAGCATTTTTCTCCCTCTCAGAATTGCTTCATCTATTCAGGGTCTTTTGTGGTATGAATTTTAGGATTGTTTTTTCTATTTATATGGAGAAAGTCATTGGTATTGTTGGGATTGCATTGAATCTGTAGGTTACTTTGGGTAGTATGGTCATTTCCACAATATTGATTCTTCTGATTCATGAACACAGAATATCCATGTATTTTTTGTGGTCCTCTGTAATCTTTTTCATCAGTGTTTCATAATATCATTGTACAGATCTTCTACTTCCTTGATTAAGTTTATTTCTTCAATATTTTTTAAATTTTTGGTAGTTACTATGAATAGGATTGTGTTATTAACTTCTTTTTCAGCAAATTCATTATTGGTGTATAAGAGTACTACTGTTTTGTATATTAATTTTATATCCTGCAACTTTACTAATTTATTGGTAAGTTCTAACAATTTTTTACATCGCATTTAGGTTTTTCTAGGTATAAAATCATGTTGTCTGCCAATATGTATAATTGAACTTCTTCCTTTCTGATTTGAATGCCCTTTATTTTTTTCTCTTGCCCAATGCTCTTGCTAAGACTTCCAGTACTATATTAAATAAGGGTGGTGAAAGTGGACAATCTCCTCTTGCTCCCTGTCTTAGAGGAAATGCAACATCAACAGAATGAGCAAAACCCATGTGTTCATTTCAATAGATTCAGAAAAAGCATTCAATAGGATTCAACATCCCTTCATAATAAAACTCTCAACAAATCAGGTATAGAAGGAACACATCTCAAAATTCAAAAGACCATATAAGAGAAAACCCACAACCAATATACAGAATGAGAAAAAGCTGAAAGCAAAGGAAATTCCCATCTGGAGACTTTTCAAAAGCAAATAAACCAATTGAAGTTTCCAAATATAGAATTATATGTATTGTGTTGATGACTTGTCATAACAACGAACATTCTGGTTTAGCTTCTGAATTATTTTGTACATGGACAATCTCTTCAAAGCACAGAATTGGTAATGAGTACAGTACAAACTTCCTACTGAGTAGTTTTGAAACCCAGTTAAGATTGCAAAATTGGGCAACTTTACCAAGGAAGCATGAAGAAAGGTTTCCATGGTTTCAGAGAATCAATAGTGCCCTCTAAAGGAAATCCTTGTGAGGTACATTCAATATCCAGGTTTAATTCAGCATTTATTCTGCCAAAATGCTACTTGATTGTAATTCATGATATGGATTCAGAATTACCAAAAGAATCCAGGTTAGCACTATCATAAATATCATAAGGAACTATCTACACCAATTCTGGACCAAAGGGAGAAGCCATGTTAGCCCTAGTTGCTTAAGCTCACTGTAACTGTCATCATCTTTGTGGAAAGAAATTTCCTGGAAAGGGAAAAAGTGATGATTTCTGAGTAAAAGATGAGGCATTCTAGTTTCTGAAAGATGGAAACCCAGAAGTAAATTCAAGTAAGTGTCTTGGGAAAATGTGCTACATTGAAGGAAAAATGTGTAGAATTGAGTGCTGAGAAAGCTTTGAGTGCTGAGAAAGTGTTTGCCCAGGGCAAGTGCTGTATATCGGGAAGTTGGCAAGATCAGCTGATTTAAAAGAGGACAGGTAGTATGTGTGGCTAAGACATGAAAATAAAAAGAAAAAAGTGATAGGAACCATTGGTGGATTTTTATATGTCAATCTAACTTGTGGTTTATTCTTATATTTTCCCCTCTTTTGATTTTGCATAATGTACAGAGAACTATCCACAAATTGCTTGATATTGTTACAAAAAATGTTGGGTAAAATCTTATAATGTTATATTGATTAGGAGCAGGGTAAGTCTTGGAGATTAATATCTGCCTTAGAGACATAAAAAGTCAGTAAATACAGATGATTGTCAATTTTGGATATAAGATGGATGCAGTAGGGTTATTGTCATAATAAGATGGTGGGAAATGAAAAACATTTCATTTCTCCTGTTAGCAAATCTACATATCTGAAGCATTGTATATATTCTTAAGACTTCCTTTAGAGTTCAAGTCCAGTTTTATCAGACAATAAAGATCTCGGTTTAGGTTGGCACTTAGCACATACATCTGTGACATGCTTGGCAACTTATCCTGCACATTCCAACATATTACTACACTTGGGCCTCACAATAGCCATGTGAGGTTGGCAGAGCAAGTTAAAATAGCAGAGCAAGAAAACAATTCTCATGGCACATGAGTAGGAATATGCGGGAGTATTAATTTTTCAATATCCATTTTCTACTGATAGGTTAGAATATTAAAACACTTAAAGATATGTTAGGTTAAATGTTAATGGAAATAAAAATCTGTTCTGCAGCTTTGGGGGCAATCCAGGTGAAAAGGCACATTTCAACAGAAATAGCCATAGTTAGCAGAACAAAGTGATTGCACTGTACCTTCTTAATTAAATGTGACACATTAGTCTGAAGAAATCTGAGAATTGAGGCAAACAGTCGTTCTTATCAGCTTCCTCAAAATAAGACCAATGCTACAAGGTGTGTCAGCAGAGCCGCAGGGGTGTGGGAGCTGCTGGAAGCAGTGGGCTCAGTTGTGTCACTACCTCACTGTCACTCACAGGCCTCCAACGTGTTTTGAACTTCACAGGTTAAAGTTAAAAGGAGTTTTAAAGGTTCATTTAGGTTTTCCTTCCAAATGGTTTCTAGAAAAGACAGATTCCAGACAGTATACATTCCTGTAAATCTCCAGAGCACGAGGTACACAAAATCCCTCCTCTGATGAGTTCTTTCTGGGTAAGGGACTACTTTAAAGTAGGTGCTGAAGATGTACTTCCAAGGGTCTTATTGCTGCCTGGCACAGTGGCTGCTGGACAGGAGCTGTAGAGTTCCTTAGGTCTGAGTTCCTCTGGTGTGTGGTGGGACATGGGTGCCTTCTCTCAGCATTTTCAGAAGACTTTCTGAAACCAAGGTTCTGCTCAGAGTTCTTGTTCTTATTGGAGTTGACTGCTTCTGGGGGCTTCTGGATGAATGAACAAGAAAATCCTAGCCTGGGCAGCAGACACAGCCTCAGTACCACTGAGTGTGAGAGAAGCTGTCTTCAGTGACTTGGTCATTAGCCATCATGTCCTGTGGGTCCTGCTGATGCCCCAAAGGGTTTCTGAGTCTTTCCACTGTTGCCCTGACTCTGCTTGTCCTATTGACTGTTGTTATTTGTTGTACTGTGTGGTCATCAGTACCTGGATACTCAAAAGGGGCATTGTCAGTACATCCACAAGGTATGCAGAGCAGGTGTGATTGTCCCCACTTGTCTGGGAGGGAAACTAAGGGAAAAATTAACTGGCTGGGCTGAGGACACTCTGCCAGCTAACAACTCTGGCTTCCACCCTTAGCCAGCACTTTCTTTCTATCACTTGTCAACTCTCCTTCCGTACTTTGTCACGTCAAGGAGGCAACCTAACAAAAGAGCACACCCCTCAAGGAGAAGCTCAGAAGTACTTCTCCCTTAGATGTTCTTCTTTAGGGTCTTTCTGGAGATCATATCTTAAAATGGTCACTGTCTTGGTAAAACTTTCAGACTGGAAAGGAGAGTTTTTCTATATCTTTTAGGGTTGATGAAAAGCAGTGAGTAAATGTGTATCTTTAAAGAGCCTCCTATACAATATCCAGGGACAGACCCAGAGGATCTTCTGGATGTTTGATAAAACTGGTCAAGATAACAGGATTATGCTACCTGTCAGGATAGGAGTAAAAGGAGACAGATTTTGGGTACTACATCAATCAGTAAAGGAAAGCTGTGTGTGTGTGTGTGTGTGTGTGTGTGTGTGTGTGTGTGTGTTTGAAAACCCTCTGGCAAATCTTGTACTTATTTAGTTATGAGGTCATTCAGGGTATTTCTTGTGAAAAATGGAGTAATTATTCTCACATTTTATTTCTACTGAATTTGAGTGAACAGAACAGTAGGATTCCTGGGGAAGTTTTAAAGTGTATATTAGAGGACGAGGAAAGAAGAATCAATAGGAGTCAATGGAACTGTACCTGAATAAGTAGAATATTCATGGATAAGAAGACTAGCTTACTGGGTCTTCTGATAAAGAGGAAGAAACTAAGTCCTAAGGACTATTTCTGGAGTCTTACCCATTATGTGGTCAATCTCTGACTGGTAGAGTAACTCTACCCAAACACAGTGAGTTCACCCTGTGGTGAGTGCAAAGCCTATCAACACAACCAGGAGATAAGAGTGAAGAGTGGTTTATTACTCAGCAAATAAGGGGTGCATTGGAGATAATTCTCAAAGCAGTGCCTCCCCTAACAAAGAAAACAAGGAACTTTAATTGGAAAAACTTATTCATGTAAGAAAGACTCATCATCACATGTAGAGGTGGACACATTCCTAAACATGCTCAGTTCCAAGTCTTACATTGCAGGTTCAAAAAATTGGCAGGTGTGAATGCCTCTGGGCAGAGAATTTAGCTTATAATGAGCATGGTATACTCTAGGTCATCTAAAGGAATGAGTCAGATGACCTGGTGATTTTAGTTGGTTCTTTCTCAGTTTCTCTGGAGGGCCTTATTTGAAACAAACAAAACAAATTTGAAGGAGTATAATATTCATTTCAGTGGGAAGCAGCTGCTCCCTCCCCAAGCATAGATGACTGTCCCTAAAAGCATCCGCCTGGTGGCTAACAAAACTTCAGCCCTTGTTGCTTCTGCTCACTGTGAACTGTAGCATTCTTGTGGAAGGTTCCTGGAAAAGGAAAAGGTGATGATTGCTGAGTAGAGGATTGGACATCCTGGATTCTGAGAGAAGAGAAACCTCAAAACCTGGAAAGTGACATTTGACTTCCATCAGATGAGTTAATTATAGTAGACTAAGATCCTGCCAGTCAGGATCCCATACTGTTTTTTGAGTATCAAGGATTAGAAAACCTGACATTCCCCAGACTCCTTCAGACTTAGGGTTCTGAAGGGATCTTCCTCCCATTTGGGCCATTTTTCTAAATGATAATCAAGACTATGGAGAACCCCCAGGTACAGTTTCCAGTTGTTGCAGGGGTGGCAGGAATCAGCCTCTGGGATCTAGCGCCCTACACTTGTGGTGACGGCAGTCCTCTGATTGTGGCTTTTTATCCCCTGAACGTAGCTGAGGTGATGCATTCTTCTTGAAGCCAAGTGACCTTGTGGTTGGGGCAGAGGAAGTGGTTCCCTCTGGCTCAGTCAGCCAGTGGCCAGGGAATCACTGTGGGAAGCCCATCTAGTTCTTCTAATTTCATAAACTGCCTCGCTCCCTGTGCTAAATTATTTCTGCTTAAAATATCTAGAGTTGGTTTTGTTCCATGCACAAAACGTGGTCTGATACCCAGAGTACCAAGAAGAATAAGAGACCTACAGTAAACATACCCTGTTGACATTTTCATTTCATTAATAAAGAAATGAAGCCTAGGCACAGAAGGAAAGGAAGTTTGAATTATAATAATAGTCCTTCTCTATAATACTAAATAGCAAGAGAAGTGGAGTGGAATCACTTTGGGAAATGATGCATGTCCCTAAGATTCATAATCTGTATAATTGCATAATACAGACTCTGAGAAGCTTATAGTAAAGAAACATGCTTAATTTTGTTTGTCCTAATGTTTCTAAATTCATTTCAGAATGATAGTCATTATTTGGGAAATTCTAGTTTACTTAATTTCAGGGGGAAAAGTATAGTGTCAATATAATTTACTAAGAAAATACTTGAGACATCAAATACAAAGGAACAGAATTTAAAAAGCAAAGACATATAGAAGAAAAGTCAATGAACAGTAAAACCAACTGACATAGTTGAAGCCTAAAAAATTGGTATGTAGTTATTAAATTTAATATGCCTTTTAAGGAAAAGTCTTAAAAAGGCAGATAAAATAATAACATGAATTTAAAAGTCTATTTTTGGACAAAAACTCAGAAATAGACAAGGGGGAATGAAGAAAACATAGAGGATAATTTTTGTATTTTATACTGAGGAGGTCAAAAGTTTGGGTTCATCCTTAACCCTCCTAGAAAAAATTAGGAAATTAGTAAATATCTAATGCTAAGGTAGTATAAAAGTGTTAGGATCGATAATTTTCAAATCAATAGGAGATAAAAAGGAAACCGAGTAGTAGTAGAAAAAAAAAAATCCTAAGGTTAGATGACCACTGTTAAAAACCCAGTAATGACAACTAAAAACGTAAAATGTAAAAGTACTTATACTGGCTTTTAAAGAAATTCAGATACATGTTCTTTATAAGACTATCAAAAGTAAAAGTATGCAGAAAGCATAAAATAAGTTAAGGAATGAAAAGGATGTGAGAAATACCAACCAAAGAGACATAGGAAATCTTTATCAATGCCAAAGTATAATTGAAGGCAAAAGAAATTCTTTAGATTCAAAGGGAAATTTTTCTGTTGCTACAAATTACATGGGAATGAGAAGGGAGAGGAGACCAAACTCTTCCACCCCTCAGGGTTAAGCCCCAGTCTCCAGAAGTGCTTCCCTTTAGCTCTCATTTGTTCCTTCCGCTGGGATGGCTTGCTTGATCACTGAAATAAGAGAAGCATCCTTGCACAACCAGAGAAATGAAAAGTTGTACCCTATTTGTGTACAATGAATAAAAACAAACAAACAAACAAAAAAGCATCCTTGTGTATTCATGGGCTCCTCTCTGGCACATTCTTAGAACTACATATCTGAAAACAATGAATCCTGTGTAGATACCTCCCTCTGTCACAGAATGGTAGAGTCAATGTCTGACTTTGGAGAGTCAGAGTGGGCCTCTCCCTACTCAAATCCCTTCGAATGAGCAACGATAACAGCACACTTGCTGTCTGGTCATGGTAGCTTCAAGATATGCTCCTTAGCATACTCCACCAAACAAATTGTTGCTCCTACCCCTGCTACTTAGAAATTCTGGGACTACTGCCTTGCCCCATCCTAACTATTCCTGTTATGACTGAATAGTTAAAGTGAATGAATATAGAAAGTAGACTTCAATTAGAAATCCAAACTAAATTTTCCAATTCATGCGGTGAAGCTCATATTTCATCCCAATATGATTTCAAAGTATCTTTCTCAATTAGTTTATAAACAAAAAGGAGAAAGATGTGGGTAATTAAAGCTTTCCAAACTTCCCAAATGGGGACCATTAACTTTAGTGAAAATACATTAAAGCAATATAGAAGTTGGCAAAAATCATTCTAAAAGGAAGACTTAAACACTGTGAATCCTTAACTGAGGAAGAGGACAAAGAGCAGAGCAGGAAATAGAGTATTTGAAAAAAGAAGAATTTGAAGGAAAATAGCATTGAAATTTGTGCTCTACAAACAGTATAGTCTTTCTTTTCACGTATTCATGGGAAAATCTACAAAACTTGATTATATGCTGAGTTTTAAATAGAATTGCAATAAATTCCCCAAAGTGATAATTTTATCTACCATTTTCTCTTACTAAAAATAAAAATGGAAATTAACAACACAAAACAATAGTAAAATAAATTTCAAAATGTGTCAGAAATATCAAATAATCCTAACCTTTTGGTGAAAGTAACAATTAAAATTATAGTTTCAGATAATTAAAGTATATCAGATGCCTCTTGTGTACCATCTCACTTGCTCTTGACCTCACCTCTGATTCCAGCTCTTTCTGTGGCAAATCTTTCCATGTGAATTACAACCTGATTTTTGTAGATAACATCTTACCTAAAGGGAGTCTCTCAGTCCAGAAGTGTGGGGAGATTAATGCATTCAACCAATGGGGATGGAAGTCTATGGAGAAATACTTCCTTTGTCCCCGGGGGAGACACTCTCAGGCATATTAATATGGTCCTTGTGTGGGTCCCTGTGAGATCAAAGACCATCATCTAACAGTCATTATAAACCCACTAGTGCATGCACCTGCTGGAGTTCCTTCCTTTCCCTAGTTCATTCTCTGTGCTCCCTTATTCCCACCTTCCAGAACCACTTTCCAAATCAACTAGCTACTTTTTGTCTCAGACTCACTTTTCCCTTTCCTAGGAATGCAAAGAAAGTCAAATAGAGTCCTGGAAAGCAGCCCCCCTGCATGTTATCCAGAATTAATTCACGAGTCAGAGGGCAACGGGGGTCCACTGCAGTGAGATGAACTTCAGGTGACTGAGAAATGACTGGGGCATTACTACAAAAGGATTGTCCATAAGGACTAAATATATTTAACTACAGAGTTAAGACTAAAGCACATGCAGAATAGAGTGTCAGAACTGAGAGCAAATGCTTTTGTGTCCTGATATTATGGAAATTATAAAACTAATAAAAGTTGTGGAGAGAAGGGAAAAAGAAATTGACTCATCTGTAACAGTTTAGAATCAAAAGATATTTAAAGCTGATGAACTAAGTAGTAGAAATATAGTAATGTTCAATGATATAAAGAATAAGAAAGATAATGTCAACTAAAATCTGTTGGAAAAAAGAGTCAGGGAAAAGAAACATGCTAATTTTCTAACACTGTTGGATAGGGAACTAGTAGATACCATCTAAACTAACAGAGGACAAAATATTAGGCTCTGGGAAAAAATGCAAAGCCCTTTCTGAAAAAGTATACACACACAGGCAAAGAAAATAAACCATAAAATAAAGGACATTTTAAAAACTGCTGAAACAGTACATAAAATAATATGGAACAAAGATCAAACTTATCTGAATATCAATAATGTCATGTTGCTTAATTTATACAATGAAAGAAAGGTTTTCAGGCTGCATCACAAAACAATATCCAATTTATACAACTCTTTATATAAGAGACATTTCGAAAACATAAAGATCAAGAAAGGTTAAAAATAATAGTAGGCAAATAGCCTTAAAAATAGAAAGAAGATCAAGATTGTAATATCAAAAAAACATAGAATTCAACCCCCAGAGCAGTAAATAATCTATAAAAATACTTTCTAAGGGCACAATTCACAATGAGGATATGACTGTAAATCTCTTATGCATCAAATAACACTCAAGTATATAATATAAAGCAAAAATTACAGAACCTACAAGAATAGAAACATTTCATTGACTTAATTCACCACATTATTAGATATAAAGAGACAAGTATATGATTCTATCTATCTGTAGCTACCAAAAAAGCATTTGAAAAACAATTGAGCAATCAAGCAATCATCCTTGATTAAAAATACACAATTAAATTGGAAAAAAGAGGTATACTTCCTTAACAGGATAATATAAACTTATCTCAAAACTTATCAGTCCAAAAGTTAGAATCATGCATAAGGGAAAACAATAGAAACATTCCCATTAAAATTATGTGCAAGATAATTATGACCACAATTCCATTGTAACATTGTGCTGGAGGAAGAAACCAAGGCAATTAACCAAGAGAAAGCAAGAAGAGGTGTTAAATGGAGATGAAGAGTTAAAATTATCATTACCAAAATAATTACATAGTCAGAACACTGAAAAAAACATTTTTTATGTATATAAATAGTAATCAGATAAAAGATATAATGAAAGAAAAGACCACAATTACATTGGCAACCAAAAAAAAAAAAAAAAAAAAGATTAAAAACATAGGAAAGAACTTACCAAGAAATGTGTAAGACAAAAACAATCACCACAACAAAACTTTAAAACATTAACAAAGTATACAGAAGAATTGAACAAATAAAAACATATAACTATATTCTTAGGTGGACTGACATTATAAAAGCATCTATTTAACATGATTTTAATAGAAATACCAAAAAGTTTTTTTAAAAAAAATTAAAATCATTCTAAAGCTTTAATTAAAATCATTTAAAGCATAAAAAAATAAGTGTGTGTATGAAAACACTGAAAATTTGAGATGAGAAATGAGGTGAGAGTCTAGTGTCACTAGATATCAAAATATATTTTAGTGTTTCAAATTAAAATGGTGATAATTGGCACATGGTAGACTGGCAACCATTGGAACAGAATAGAAAATCCAAAAATAGATTCAAATGTGTATGTATAATTTAGTATATGAAAAATGTGAAATTTAAAACCTAATTCCAAAAATGTACTTCTTAACAAACAGCACTTGGACAACTGGAAAACCATTTGGAAAAAAAAATATTTAAAGCCATGTCTCATGGTATGTATAACTTCTATAGAAATGGAACTTTAAAAAGTGTTAAATAAAAGTAAGAGAATTCCTTTATAATCTAAAATGAAAAATAAATGACATAAAATAAATGATAAATGTTACATAAAATTAAAAAGTATGCATGGTAAAAAGAAAAAAATACATAAAGTCAAAAGATAAGAAACAAGTTGGGAGTTTCCAAATCATATCACAGATAAAGGCCAAATATATCCAATATATAAATCTAGCCTAGAAATGAAGATCAATAACCTAATAAAAAAATGGGGAGAGGATACGAACAGGTAGTTCAGAAGTGTATGGCTCTTACCAATCTCACATTTAGTAAGAAGGAGAATGCAAATTTCTTGCCAATATTGAAATGTCTTTAGGAAGGGCAAAATAGGTTGAGGAACATGTAATATAGTTAAAATTATGGAGGATAGTATTGCAGTATCTGTTAAAATAACAAACGATATACCTCTGCCCATATTTCCACTTCTGGGAACTTGTCCTACAGATATGTGAAACTGATAAACAAAATCATGCACTGAAGCATATTCTAAGATGGAAAGTAATCCAAATGTCCATCAATAGGCCTGAAAAATTAACTCTGGTATATTTGCAAAAATGGAATACCATTAAGCTATTTTTTAAAAGTGAAGAATTTTCTATGTAACTTTCTAGGTAGTATGAGGAGATCATTATATTGGTTTTCTAGGGGGCTGGCTTAACAAATTATCATTAACTAAATGGCTTTAAAACAACGAAGATGTATTTGAAGTTTTAAATCAAGGAGCTGGCAGGGCCTCATGTCCTCTAAAGGCCCTGGGAGGGCTTTGTTCTATGCCTCCCTCTCAGCTCCTGATGGTTGCTGGCATTCCTTGGCTTGTAGACATCACTCTAATCTCTTTCTCCATCTTCACATGGTATTCTCCTCTAAAGTAGAGTTTGATTAAGTAACTGGGCAACCAAAGTGAGCCAAGCAGATATACAAAACTAACCACCCCAAAGAGAGTAAGTGAAAAAAAAATCAAACTATATATCAATGTATAAAATTAATTACATTTCATTTACACAAGAGGAAAATTAAGAATTATATTGTTTGCATTTGTGAAAGTTATGAATGGATTCTCAAGAAACCAATGAAAAAAGTTTAGTTGTTTATAATTAGTTAGATTAGGGATGGGGGAGAAACAAGAATTTACTGTAAGACCTTTTTATGTAATTTTGATTTTCAAACCACAGATGTATTACCTAGGCAAAATAGCTGTGGTATTGGCACAGGAAAAGGAGGATCTTTAGAACAAGATACAATGTCCAAAAATAAACATGAGCAGCCATACACACCCCCTGAACTTGCACTTCAAACAGGCTGGTAGAGCTAAAGTTTAATTTTATTTATCTGCACTACCTACTTCCTCAGTGAACTTGTTTCTTTAGCAATAGAAAAACAATGTTTAAAATGCTAAACTTTGGAAAGTTTAGCAGAGGCAAACAATTAAGGACCAAAGCCTTTTGAGAAAAACAGAATTCCTTTCTTCCTAATAATGTTTAAAAACTGATAACTGATAGTTTCTCCTACTAAGAGAGAAAGAGGGAGGAAAGAGAAGGAAAAAGAAAGCAAGAGAAAAAGCAAGAAAGAAGTTAGAAGAGAGATTCAGCAACTTCATTATTTGTACAATGGAGGTATTTATGCAACTCAGAATCAAAAGTGAGAAATTATTTTTAAGGAAACTGGTTCCATAGTGGAAACTCTTTGCCATAATCATTTCTTTTTTATTTCCTTGTTTGTATTCATGCTTTTATACACTAGGAACCTTGTGCAGATCCATGACTATGAATTTCATATCTGTGTGACCAAGTCCCCAGTCAGTACCTCTGGTGGAGATCTTCCTCTTGCCTGCTGGGCATGCCTAAAGGAATGTCCACTGATCCACTCAAAATGTTTAAGGTGGATACTCATTATTTCCTACCACCCGAGTCTGCTTATCCCTCATCCCCATTTCAGTCAGTGTCACTGTCCTTTCCTTAGTTACTGGGGTCTTCTTCTCTCTCCCTCTCTCCCACATCCAATTGATTACCCAGGACTGTCAATTCTGTCTCACAAACTGTTATTATTCATTTATGTAGATATTCCCATAGACACTTTCATTATTTCTTATCTGCAATTCCTGAGTGGTTCAATCCATCTACCACATTAGTATGGAAGTGACTGTTTGCAAATGAAAATCTTATGTCCAATTGCCATTTAAAAATCCTCTTATGACTTCTAGTAATTGCATTATATACAATAGGAGCTGCATAAGCACAAGTTAAGTGAATGAACAAATGGACAACTGCATCATGGGCAATGAGTAGATTCAGACACAGTCATTTTCATACTGATTAGCCATAAAATAGCTGTTAAAGAAATACCTCTCAGGTAAAGCCATTTCAGTCTGTAACCTCTGAAACAATGGTCCATGTGAAATCAAGCTATTATACATAAAGTTCTATTTTTATTTGTAAGCTTCTTGATTCTGTTAAATCAACTGGGGCAATGGTTGCAACTTATATGAAATTATGGAATCAAATACACCAGTAAATAATAATCATAACAACCACAATAGGATTTCTACAGAGCTACAGATACAATGGAGATGCATTTCCCAGTGGTGATTTAAAATTCACAATTCCTTCAGCTTCAAATCCATATATATATCAGGCAACCCAAAGGAATGCTTTTCCTAAAATAAAGATGACTAATTCTCATCCACTAAATTATTATTCAAAACACATTCTTTGTAACCATCCCTAAAAACATTTCTGTAATGCTAAAAGCATTCAGAGATATACAGCTCTTCTCTTGCTATAAATTTAAATGCAATCCTGACCTGTATTTCTACGAATGAATAAAAATGTTACTTGGGCAATCTGGCTTTTGCAGTTAATCAAGAGAATTGTACCTTTAAGAGTATCCTAGCAACCTCTCAGCAGCTAAGGAAAACCCGACTGACAATGGGCACCAATTGAATGATGCTGCTGGACTCCACTACACTTTGTAGTTAATAAAAATTTAAAAACTACTGGAGAAACAGAAATTAAACTACAACTGAAAATGAGAATTACTGGTGAAGAGAAGAGGAAGAATTTCATACCTAAATGAGAATTCTTTAAAGCATGTGTATGAATAAGCAGAGTAGTAAGGAAATTGCTAAAGTTATGATTCCAGTGGAGGTGTCAGAACCCATGCATTAATTACTCTAAGAGATTGCTAGACCCAGGCCAAAATTACACTGGGGTAATCAGTTTCATGGATATATTCAAAACTGGCAACTCTGCTACATTTCTGTTGACCTTCCAAATGCACATTTTCTAGTGGTGCTGTATCTTATGGGACCTAAGTTCAGGAGAAACATACTTCTCTTGAATACACATTTGGAAATATTGCTATTTTCCTAATAACCACGGCTGCCCCATTATCATGTCATGATTTTTCATGGCCTGATGCTGGGTATAAAGATTCCACAGAAACAGGTCTGTTTAAGATGAGGTGTTTTTATTGCCTTTTGTTTGATTGTGCAATAGACACAGAAATCAAGGAAGCTAAAGACATATGGAGACTTGGTATTGCAAACCAAATCTAATCTCAGGAAAACATGATGGATTTTGTAAATGAATATTTCCTCTGGATGTAGAAGAAATTCTTGCTTATATACATCTGTCTTCACAGATGGTAAGGAGTGGACACATGAGAAATTTGAATACTTAGCTTTATTATACTTTAAAATATTCCCTGTATATTGGCTAATTTCTTTCAGGTAATTTTAGTATTTCTTAGACTTCAAGCACAGAAATTTCTTGCTTAGACCATCTATTTTGTTTCTCTCTCTATCTTTCTCTCTCTCTATCTCACATACACACACAGCGCTCTCAAACTTTGGAGAAACTGGAATTTAAGAAATCCGTTGTCAAAAATCATGCTGATGCAGAGTGTTGAATTTAAACTTCTTTGGTTAGCTTCTTGAGCATTTGCTGTAAAGACATTTTTAAAGGGTCTTCTGAAAAATTGGGGACTGTAGGCTACAATGGAGGAATGCCATATGAACAATCCAATCTTTCTGGTGCTGGTTGTTTTTACAGGATTCTTCTTCCCTGACTAGTTCAAATTTTCTAACATGAATCACAAAGAACTGACAGTGACAGACTACAAATTGTTGTAGTCATTGAGAAGAGTAGTTTCTTTCTAGAGACTGCACTGTGAGGGCAGAGATGACTCCAGATGCTACATCTGCACACCATGATCACAGTCCTAAGTGCTAGTTTGAATATGCAAAACCCTACAGGAAGCTCCTTCTGTATATAAAAGAACACCCCTTGCGGCACTTATTATAGAAGGTGATTCTCAAGCTTCAGCTGTATCAGGACTCCGAGGGGCTTGTTCTAATACAGATTGCAGGCCTGTACCTCCAGAGTTTCTGATTAGTAGGTCTGGACTAGAGCTTGAGAACTGGCATTCTTATCATTCCCAGAGGATGCTGCTGCAGCTCTGGAGAAAATGCTTTGAGGACTATTGCCTAAAGCATAAAGAAAATTTATCTATTTCAATGATGTGAATCTGTTCTTTAAGAGGAAAATTATGGTATTACTCTTTACACAGATTCTCCTGGTCAATGTTCTTTGGTTCTACTAATTCTGCTTCTCCATTGAAAGTTATTTTAGATAAAGAACATGCAGGTTTGTATTCAAAATTTGAAGGAGCTCCTCTATAAGTGCTTAGGAGAGTAAATATTACAGATATTAATATCCTCACAGATATTAATATTGAATCTAAATTTGAGAGAATATCTTCTAAAAGGAAAAAACAAAATTCAACAAACGTTTGTTCCCAGGTGTACCCAAAGTTCTAAGTATTCATCATTGCCTATCTGCCGTAACTCTTGTGTTCTTTATGTGGGGTAAAAATTTTGACTTCTATGATGCCTTGTTATAGATTGTTTGAAAAGTATATCTAAGCAGGATCAGTATCAACCAGGAGAGGAAATCTGAAATTTAATATTTAGGTCAGTTGAAGTAAAAAGACAGTTGCCTTTGGCCATGGCATTTGGAGCATCTCTCCAGCTACAGGCAGGAGGCTTCTTCCTGAATTTTAATGTCCTGCCTTCAGACCACAATCTTGGCTGATTTGTATCTACTACTCTCCCATGGAAACAGTGAAACAAAACTATGTATGTAAAGCCCTTTCTCCTACTCAGGATACTTGTTTACAAAAGCAGCAAAGAGCTTTCTATGGAAGACTTCAAAGTCTGAATGCCCATCAAAGATGGCAGATTATGGGGTAAGAAAACACATGTTAAGTGTTTACAAATCCATATCAAAATGCTTTTGTTAAAATGTTTGGTGTGTTGATACAGAATATTTTTTAAAATGCTGGATAAAGCTTTCCCTCTACTGACATGCTTAATTACTTATTTTCTTCCCTTAAAAATATACCATCTGAATACTCACAAATAAAAATTTTTTTCCACATCTGAGGAACCACAAGAAAGGTTAAATTGGCCAAAGTTGTAATTAGTAAGTAGCAAACTTCATCCCATCTCCTGACCCAAAACTTTTTTTTCCCGTCCTACTTTGGCTATCCATTTCTAATCTCTATTTTATTTTAGATCAAGATTGAATATGTTCCCCTATGTAGATAAATATTTCATAAATGTGCCTGGGTCTCTAAGTCCTTTCTCTGAATTCTAAATGTCTTGCAATTCCTGTTACACTGAAAGAGCTTGCCCTTGAATAACCAATGAACTTCACAGTACACCCTAGTGGTTAGAATCCTATTACAGAGGGGGGCAGTCCAAGATGGCGACCTAGAGGGAGACTGCACCCCCAGTCGCTCCAGAACTCAGGAGTTAAGAAGGGGAGGCATTGAGAGACTCGGACTGAAATAGAGCCACGGGTGAGTCTGCCCACTGGGTAAAGCTCGGCCCGGGTGGCAGGCCCAGATAGAGGTGGCTTATCGGAGCAGGGCAGGGCAGCTAGAGTCTTCCACAGGCAGCCCTGCGCACTCCGGAGGTGGGCCCCGCCCACACAGCCAGCTTCTCCAGGCTCTCAGAGCGGGCCCCCTAATGAGAGCCTTTCTGACCAGAACAAGCTCCAAGTCCCGGAGCCGGCGCAGCGCAGCATACTTCAGCACGCAAGCAGCTTCAGGGACCAGGATAGGGCAGCCAGAGACTTCCCCAAGCAGCCTGGACCCCTGCGGTGGGAGGTGCCTTTCAAGGCTAGCTTCTCAGAGCAGACCACCTAGTGAGAGGCTTTCTACATAGAACCAGCCACAAGTCCCCAAACCAAAGGAGAGCTTCGATCCGCAGGCAGCCTCTGGGATTAGGGCAGGGCAGCCAGAGACCTCTTCAGGTGGCTCTGCCCACTCCGGCCGCAGGCTCTTTCCACGGGGCGATTCAAGATGGCGGCCTAGAGGGTGACTGCATCCCCAGTCGCTCCAGAACCCAGGAGTTAAGAAGGGGAGGCATTGAGAGACTCGGACTGAAATAGAGCCACGGGTGAGTCTGCCCACTGGGTAAAGCTCGGCCCGGGTGGCAGGCCCAGATAGAGGTGGCTTATCGGAGCCGGGCAGGGCAGCTAGAGTCTTCCCCAGGTAGCCTTCCACACTCCGGCGGTGGGCTCCTCCCACACGGCCAGCTGCACGGTGCAGGCCCACAGTGAGACCCTTTCCGCACAGAACCAGCTCCAAACCCTGGAACCACTAGGGAACTAGGGGCAGCTTTCTTCGGATGCACTGCATTATCAAACTCCTCCAAGACATCAGGCTACTGAAGGCTGGGAGGTGATACACTGGAAATCTACCGGGACACTATAAGCCAATAGAGGAAATCTGCAATATCTCAGGGTCCCACTGACAGCTGACCAATATGAGAAAACAAGGGAAGAAAATGTCCCAAACAAACCTAGATACTACATCAATAAAACCCAATGACAGCACAGCAGAAGAAATGTCAGAAAGGGAGTTCAGAATGTACATAATTAAAACGATCAGGGAAGCAAATGAGGAGATGAAAGAGCAAATGCAGGCATTGAAGGAGGAGATGAAAGAGCAAATGCAGGCATTAAATGATCGCACCAATCAACAGTTAAAAGACCAAATATGGGAAGCAAGAGATCATTTCAATAAAGAGTTAGAGATACTGAAAAAAAAGCAAACTGAAATACTTGAAATGAAGGAAACAATAAACCAAGTTAAAAACTCCATAGAAAGCATAACCAATAGGATAGAACACCTGGAAGACAGAACCTCAGACATTGAAGACAAATTATTTAATCTTGAAAACAAAGTAGGCCAAACAGAGAAGATGGTAAGAAATCATGAACAGAATCTAGAAGAATTATGGGATATTATGAAAAGGTCAAATTTAAGAATTATTGGGATTGAGGAAGGCTTAGAGAAACAAACCAAAGGAATGAACAATCTATTCAATGAAATAATATCAGAAAATTTCCCAAATCTGAAGAATGAAATGGAAAACCAAGTACAAGAGGCTTATAGAACTCCAAACATACAAAATTACAACAGACCCACACCAAGGTACATTATTATGAAAATACCTAACATACAAAATAAAGACAGAATTTTAAAGGCCGCGAGAGAAAAGAATCAAATTACATTCAGAGGGAAACCAATAAGAATATCAGCAGATTTTTCAATCCAGACCCTAAAAGCTAGAAGGGCCTGGAACAACATATACCAAGCCCTGAAAGAAAATGGATGCCAACCAAGAATCTTATACCCAGCAAAACTTACCTTCAAATTTGACGATGAAATAAGATCCTTCCATGATAAACAAAAGCTAAAGGAATTTACAAAAAGAAAGCCAGCATTACAGAACATTCTCAGCAAAATATTCCATGAGGAAGAGATGAAAAACAAAGATGCAAATCAGCAACAGGAGGCGCTAGCCTAAAGGAATAGCCAAATAAAGGAGAAACCAAATCATGTCAAAAACAAATATGAGTCAATTGACTGGGAATACAAATCATATCACAATAATAACCCTGAATGTTAATGGCCTGAACTCATCAATCAAAAGACATAGACTGGCAGATTGGATTAAAAAGAAAAATCCAACAATATGCTGCCTGCAAGAGACTCATCTCATAGAAAGAGATATCCATAGACTAAAGGTGAAAGGATGGGAAAAAACATACCATGCACACGGACACAGCAAAAAAGCTGGAGTATCCATCCTCATTTCAGATAAAGTGGATTTCAAACCAAAACTAGTCAGAAGGGACAAAGAAGGACATTACATGCTGCTTAAGGGAAGCATAAATCAGCAAGACATAACAATCATAAATATCTATGCCCCGAACATTGGCTCATCCACGTACGTCAAACAAATCCTTCTCAATTCCAGAAATCAAATAGACCACAACACAATAATACTAGGCGATTTTTAACACACCTCTCTCACCACTGGATAGATCATCCAAACAAAAATTGAATAAAGAAACTATAGATCTCAACAACACAATCAACAATTTAGACTTAACAGACATATATAGAATATACCATCCAACAAAGAACGAATACACTTTCTTCTCAGCAGCCCATGGATCCTTCTCTAAAATAGACCATATTTTATGCCACAAAGCTACTGTTAGCAAATACAAGAAGACAGAGATACTACCTTATACTCTATCAGATCATAATGGATTGAAATTATAAATAAATGACAGAATAAAAAACAGAAACTTCTCTAATACCTGGAGAATAAATAATACACTATTATATGATGAATGGATAACAGAAGACATCAGGAGGGAAATAAAAAAATTCTTAGAAGTAAACGAGAACAAAGACACATCAAATCAAAATCTCTGGGACACTATGAAAGCAGTACTTAGAGGAAGATTTATTTCATGGGGCGCATTCAAAAAAAGAAGTAGAAATCAACAAATAAACGACTTAACACTACAGCTCAAAGCACTAGAAAAAGAAAAGCAGACCAATACCAAAAGTAGTAGAAGACAAGAAATAGTTAAAATCAGAGCCGAAATCAACAAAATTGAAACAAAAGAAACAATTGGAAAAATTAACAAAATAAATAGTTGGTTCTTTGAAAAAATAAATAAAATTGATAAACCCTTAGCCACACTAACAAAGAGAAAGAGGGAGAAAACTCAAGTTACTAAAATTCGGAATGAACAAGGAAACATCACAACAGACACGATTGAAATACAAAACATAATTAGAAGCTATTTCGAAAATCTATACTCCAACAAAACAGAAAACCTCGAAGACATCAACAAATTTCTAGAAACATATGAATTACCTAAACTGAACGAGGAGGACATACACAACTTAAATAAACCAATCTCAAACAATGAAATAGAATAGGTCATCAAAAGCCTACCAACAAAGAAAAGTCCGGGACCAGATGGGTTCTCAGCCGAGTTCTACAAAACCTTTAAAGAAGAGCTCATTCCAATACTCCTCAAACTATTCCATGAAATAGAAGAGGAGGGAACCCTACCAAACTCGTTCTATGAAGCCAATATCACCCTGATACCTAAACCAGACAGAGACACATCGAGGAAAGAAAATTTCAGACCAATATCCTTAATGAACATCGACGCAAAAATTCTAAACAAAATTTTAGCAAATCGCATACAAATATATATTAAAAAGATAGTGCACCACGATCAAGTGGGTTTTATCCCAGGGATGCAAGGTTGGTTCAACATTCGGAAATCAATAAATGTCATTCACCATATCAACAGACTTAAAGTTAAGAATCACATGATTATTTCAATAGATGCAGAAAAAGCATTTGATAAAATACAGCATCCCTTCATGCTCAAAACACTAGAAAAAATTGGGGTAGTGGGAACATTCCTTAACATTATAAAGGCCATCTACGCTAAGCCTATGGCCAATATCATTCTAAATGGTGAAAAACTGAAAGCATTCCCCCTAAAAACTGGAACAAGGCAGGGATGCCCGCTTTCACCACTTCTATTCAACATCGTCCTTGAGACTCTAGCCAGAGCAATTAGACAAACCAAAGAAATTAAAGGGATATGAATAGGAAAAGAAGAACTCAAACTATCCCTGTTCGCTGATGACATGATTATATATTTAGAGGAACCTGGAAATTCCACCAGAAAACTTTTAGAACTCATAAGTGAATTCAGTAAAGTAGCAGGTTACAAGATCAATGCTCATAAATCCAATGCATTTTTATACATAAGTGATGAATCTTCAGATAGAGAAATTAGGAAAACGACCCCATTCACAATAGCATCGAAAAAAATAAAATACTTGGGTATCAATCTCACAAAAGAGGTGAAAGACCTCTACAATGAGAACTACAGAACACTAAAGAAAGAAATTCAAGAAAACCTTAGAAGATGGAAAGATCTCCCATGTTCTTGGATAGGCAGAATTAATATTGTCAAAATGGCTATACTACCTAAAGTGCTATACAGATTCAATGCAATTCCAATTAAAATCCCAATGATGTACCTTACAGAAATAAAGCAAGCAATTATGAAATTCATCTGGAAGAATAAAAAACCTAGAATAGCTAAAGCAATCCTCAGTAGCAAGAGTGAAGCAGGGGGTATTGCAATACCAGATCTTCAACTCTACTACAAAGCAATAGTAACAAAAACGGCATGGTATTGGTACCAAAATAGACAGGTAGATCAATGGTACAGAATAGAGGACATGGACACAAACCCAAATAAATACAATTTTCTCATACTAGACAAAGGTTCCAAAAATATGCAATGGAGAAAAGATAGCCTCTTCAACAAATGGTGCTGGGAAAACTGGAAAACCATATGCAATAGAATGAAATTAAACCCCTATCTCTCACCCTACACAAAACTCAACTCAAAATGGATCCAGGACCTCGGAATCAGACCAGAGACCCTGCATCTTATAGAAGAAAAAGTAGGTCCAAATCTTCAACTTGTTGGCTTAGGATCAGATTTCCTTAACAGGACTCCCATAGCAAAAGAAATAAAAGCAAGAATCAACAACTGGGATAGATTCAAACTAAAAAGCTTTCTCTCAGCAAAGGAAACTATCAGCAATGTGAAGAGAGAGCCTACAGAGTGGGAGAATATCTTTGCCAACCATACTTCAGATAGAGCGCTAATTTCCAGAATCTATAAAGAACTCAAAAAACTCTACACGAAGAATACAAATAATCCAATCAACAAATGGGCTAAGGAAATGAACAGACACTTCACAGAAGATGTACAAGTAATCAACAGATATATGAAAAAATGTTCAACATCCCTAGTAATAAGGGAAATGCAAATCAAAACTACCCTAAGATTTCATCTCACCCCAATTAGAATGGCAATTATCAAGAATACACGCAACAATAGGTGTTGGCGAGGATGTGGTGAAAAAGGAACACTCATACATTGCTGGTGGGGTTGCAAATTAGTGCAGCCACTCTGGAAAGCAGTGTGGAGATTCCTCAGAAAGCTTGGAATGGAAACACCATTTGACCCAGCTATCCCACTCCTTGGCCTATACCCAAAGGACTTAAAAGCAGCATACTACAGAGATACAGCCACATCAATGTTCATTGCTGCTCAATTCACCATAGCCAGATTGTGGAACCAACCTAGATGCCCTTCAGTTGATGAATGGATAAAGAAACTGTGGCATATATATACAATGGAATATTACTCCACCATGAAGAATGATAAAATTATGGCATTTGCAGGCAAATGGATGAAATTGGAGAATATCATGCTAAGTGAGATAAGCCAATCTCAAAAAGCTAAAGGACGAATGATCTCGCTGATAAGCGGATGAAGACATATAATGGGGGGTGGGAGGGGTTAGCATTAGGTTTAGGGTTAGGTTTAGGGTTAGGGATAAGGAGTGTGGTAAGAATGAAGGAAAGAAGGACTGTATAGAGGGAAAAGAGGGGTGGGAGGGGTGGGGGGAAGGGAAAAAAAACTAATCAAACATCATTGCCCTATGTAAATGTATGATTACACAAATGGTATGCCTTGACTCTATGTACAAATAGAGAAACAACATGTATTCCATTTGTATACAATAATAAAAAAAAAAGAAGATACAAAAAAAAAAAAAAAGAATCCAATTACAGAAATGTCTTGTTCCTAGGAATAAGGAGTGTTGGATAAGTAATGCTTATTCTGTTAAGAGCCTTTTAAAGCTCTTAAAAGTTCTTTTTTTTCCATAAGAACTTTTCATTTTAAATTTTTAAATTGGAAAATATCATAAATATGATTTTTTGAATGTCCCAAATTCCTTTATCAGTAGAACCATATTTCCCCACTCCACAGAATTCTGTTCATTCCATGAAGAGGGGCAAAACAGGGAGTCCATCCTTCCCTTGCATAAGGCCACCAGCCTTAGAGGAAGCTCTAGTCCCTGGATGCACAGGGAGCAGTGGGAGGGCAGTGTTATTATGTGAGGGCAAGGACCCATCTGGCTGACTCCCCACACTTTCCTGCCACCTAACACACTGTGGAGCACCCAGGAAGCACCCAAATCTTCAATGGAGAAAAAAAAAAAATTCTCTTTAATAAGAAGACACTTTCAGTCAATTCAATGTCTGCAGCCATAGCAAAGACTTTTGGGGAACTACCAGTTGAATGGATAATGTGGATTTGAGGCTGCCAATTGTAACATTATTACCAAATGAAAAATTCCTGAAAATGAGACCCAATCTGGCTAAGAGGTGGATTTAAGAATAAGCACTATTAATTCAATCTCCAGATTCAACCACTTTTCCAAAGTCAAAGTCAAGTCAAAAAGTAATTTCTTTATGCTTTTAAGCTAGTTTGAGTTTCTACAAAGAGTACTAATGTAAACCCTAAAATATATTTTTTGGATTTTTTTTACATTGAGACTGTTGAATGCAATTTACTACTTGTATAATATAATGTATAATCTGCAACTTATACATTATAATCTGTTAGTCCTAACAGTGAAAATGGGAGTAAACTAAAGTAGCAGCTACTTGGAAAAAGCTTTGTGAGGAATAAATGAACTAAAACAGAATATCAACTGCCATTTTTGGCATTCAACAAACATAAATGTCCTCCCCTTTGCTCAGTGTTTTTCCAAAACAACAACAAAATAGCTAGCATTTGAGTGCTTCTGATTTTAAGCTGGTTTTGTGCATAGCTATCTTGAAGTAGGTTCTCTCATTAGTGATGTCTTACAGGAAAGGAAAAGGTGCAGGCCAGCCTGTTGTTTATCCAAGGAAGCTCAGACTACAGCAGAGCTGGGGTATGAATGATTACATTGTACAGAGTCCTGTGTTTTCTGGATTTTGTTTTCTCTTTGCTGTGAGGCTTTCACCTCCCCTTATATCACTAAACCTGCCTTCAGAAAATTCTTCCAAAGTTTAGAATTTCTACTCTTCTGTGGAAGAGCTCAATTTCACTGCACATTTAATATTGAATAAATAATAAATGCAGGTCTGAGAGGCACAATCTTTTCATACCCCTGTTTCATGATACTATGGAGGGTTAGAAGCTGTTTCTGTTTATGTATTGTGCAAAGTATAGTGTCCATGTGTTAAATATACATACCTTTGCTCTACTTTTTCAATTATTCCCTAAAATAAACTCATAATTAGCCATGATAATAACAGCTAATGTTTACTGAGTGCTTATAATATGCCAGGCAACCAGCCAAACATTAACCTAAGTATTTCATTTACTCAAAACCACCATCAGAAATATTTTATGCTGGGTGCTGTGGCACATGCTGTAATTCAAGCAGTTCGGGAGGCTGAGACAGGAGGATCAAGAGTTCAAAGGCAGCCAGTAAAAGTGAGGTGCTAAGCTACTCGGTGAGACCCTATCTCTAAATAAAATACAAAGTAGGGCTGGGGATGTGGCTCAGTGGTCAAGTGCCCCTGAGTTTAATCTTCAGTACCTAAAAATAAATAAATAAATAAATAAACACAAAAAATAAAAAACACCTAAAAGATCAATACAAGCTGAGGAAGCTCTAGTCCTTGGATGCACAGGGAGCAGTGGGAGGGCAGTGTTATTATGTGAGGGCAAGGACCCATCTGGTTGACTCCCCACACTTTCCTGCCACCTAACACACTGTGGAGCACCCAGGAAGCACCCAAATCTTCAATGGAGAAAAAAAAAAAAATCTCTTTAATAAGAAAACACTTTCAAATTATATAAAAGGGGATGGACATGTATTGTGTAGCACAGAAAATACTTTTAAAGGCCTTCTTTGTTGACAATTTGTGGTATCTTCTTTAATCCTAATTCTTATTGTCACTATGATACAAATTTTCCTTTCCCACTTCCTCAAGCAGATTTGTATGCTCTATCCACCTAATAGCCAGCCAGTGATACCAGAAGCTTAGGGCTACATGCCTGAAAATAAGAGGATGGTCAGAAAAACTGAGTCAGCCTGAAACAAGTTTGTGTTTATTTTATGACCAATTTAATTCTCCAAAACCTCACCCTTTTTTTTTTTTTCATTATGAGCACTATGTGCCATTATGATACATTATGATAGCTATTAAAGAGTGAAAGAATTAATTAAAACTATAATTATCTGATAAGACTAGCATACCTTCTAACCTGACTTAGGGCAAATTCATCTATTTCAACTAAAAATACTGGACAGGAAAAAGAAACATGAATAATGAAATAAAAATTAACCCTGCCATTCCTGTTTCTACTACATATTTCTAAGTAACCTAAGATATCATGCAAATAAAGAGTCATAGTAAGTTTTTAATTTTTATTAACAAGAGTTTTAAGTACAAATAAATTTAACTTGACATTTAGAAAAAATGATTCACTCTCTAAAGTTTGTCCATTAAAAAAAAACCCTGTTCTGTACATTTTAATTTCCAATTTTAATATTTAATGCCATAATGTTTTTAAGTCTACACCTCAATTTTAGGTTTAGTTTTAATAATTGTCTTATTACATCTAGTTAAAGATATCATGTAGAAAAAAAGAAGGGCCTAATTAAAATAACCTGAATAAAAAAACTTTCCTAAAAGGCTTTAGGTCTTTAAAATAAAACGATGTAAAAATTAGAATACTTTTGGCAGAAGATTAGCAGTTATGAACAAAATTATTACATAATAATATTTTATAAATACTGTTGTGTTTTTTTACACATATTAGAATGATTTGCAATGTACTAAATGCAGAGTTTCTGTTCCTAATAAACGACAGGAACACAATTCAGAAGATGATAGGTGGTACATCTTTTAATTAGAGGCCTAAACAGATAAGTCTTATTAAATAAGTCATGAAATGATATTCACTAATAAGCATTTGTAAGAGCTCTAGATACACTAATAATTCTTTCCCCTCATCAGTATACATGCTTAGCATCAGAAACCATACTATGAGCAAATTATACAGATAACTCTTGAAAAAACAGCTCACTTTGGAATAACTGTCAAACTGAAGTTTTTATTCTTCTGTATACACTCTTTCCTCCAATCTTCATTTTAACAGTGTTTTGTCCTTGGTTGGGGTTGTACATTATTAAAAACCAATCACACCCAGCATATTCCTTGGCAGCTGAAGTGAACTGCAAATAACCAAAAGAAAACCAATGCATTTCTACAGAAAACTATCCAACCTACTTTGTAGGGCAGAAGCCCTCCAAAAAAGTCTTTATCCAAGGCTGCTTTAAAATTAGTCTTGTAAGTCCAATTAGTATTACACTATTGTTGTCTCCTTGGTTTGAGGGCAAGCTCAAATCTTAAAAGTATTAAACTTTCCAAATGATACTACTCTGGAAACATAATTGAGTTGAAAATCTTTTCTATTTCTTGTATTTGGTATGAAATCTTACCCCCAGTCACTGAGACATAAAGAATGTATGAGAACAAGGAGAATTACACTGTACCCAGACCTCTGGGAGTCATGCCAGAGAAGAACTGTCCATGTACAGAACTGTCTTCTGAATTCCATCTAAGATGCTAGTAGAATTGTAGTTAAGTGATTTCAGGATATTGTAAAAGAGTAGTGTTTAACTGTGAGTACTTTCAGAGGAATGGGGAGTCCTAATGTTGTCACAGCTACCACTCAAGAATAGCTCAGTCTTGCCACTTAAGACAGGGAGGGACCTTTACCCCTAACCCATAAAAAGCAGGCTTCTACATAGCACCAGATCTCTACCACCTGGGACCTTCCTTTCCCACTACAAAGTCATTCACTCTTAATTTTCATTCAGTAATCAGTGGGAAGATTATATTTAGCTCAGTGAGAATTTGATCAAAATAAATAGGGATAAAAAGTAGAAAATAAATGATTTCCAATGAAGTAAAACTTCCCATACAGCTAGTTTAAGAGATAAAACCTATTTGTAAGTAAAAAGTCAACATGAAGTAAGAGAATCTCTATTTTTGGTTTCACTCAAAAAAGCCTTCTTCATTCCTGGCAAACTACCTATGTCGTGTGGATATACTTTTTAAAAAATACTTTTAAAAAACGTATTTAGCTACTAGAAATCATTCCTTAATGAGGAACTTTTAACATCAAAAAGTCTAAATGTTTATCATAAATACTGTATTAAAATATGTTAATATTTACAATTCAAAAAAGTATACTCTAGTCAGTCATCTCAGTGCTACTTCTTCAATTTCATCTTCTACAGAATCAACTGCTTTTACTGCTGGTTTATTGTTTGCATGCTTTAATCGATGTCTATTTGAATTAAAACTTTTTCCTTCACCAAGGAAATAGTCTTCATCTTCATCATGCTCTCTACCCCTGCTGCTTTTATCTCCAGGGAGAAGATTTAGAGAGTCAAAGTCTCCTTTGCTGGCAGCCAGAGAACTTGGGTTACTGCTTTTAGAGGAAATGGGACTGCTGCCACTGGTACCAAATAGCTGTTCCATCAAATTGGCTTTTTTCTCTTTTCTTGCAATGAAATCCGCACTGTCTTTACTAAGGTCTTCCATACTGGTTTTTTTGAAATCCAAAAGGCCACTTTTTTGGCTGAATGGATTTGACTTCCCTGATGTTTTTGCAAATGAAGGCACATAGCTACCAAATGCAAATTCATTTGGAGAGGTTGGACTTCTAATATTTCCTAAATTCCGACCCTCTACTTTTGGAGTTAAAAAACTGATGTCTTGCATATGATGCCCATTAAATAATCTCTCTGTGGATTCAGAGAACACGTATGTTTTGGAGTTTTTCTCTGAGGAATGCAGTTTTGATCCCAAATCAGGTATTAATGGCAAAAGAGGGCATTTTAGATTCTGAGAATCTTGAAGTTCTCTGTTGATTTCATTCAGTTTAGCAAGAAGCATTTCTCTCTTCAGTCTTTCTTCTTCTTCTTCTTCTTCCAATTTATCAATACGTTGAATCTGATACATTTCCACTTGGTATCTTCCAGTCTCCAACTCAGGCTTTTCTTCTCCCTCTTTCTGCTTTTTATTGAGTTCTTCTCTTTCCCATTCTGTATGAAATAAAAAATTATTAATGGCATTTTATAGCAGTCAATATTTTTAAAAAAGAAAAAATAAATACCATATTTTATAACACAACCATTTTTATCTAATTTTGGTATTAAAATAGGGTTTAGATGGACATCGTAATATTTCACTTCTATACTTGATTTTCAGAAATAATATATTTAATGTGTACTTCATTTAAGAATCACACTTATAGAAACTTTTTTGTTCTTCAAGGTAGGGATAAGGAAAGTTCTAGTTTTTTTAAATAACTGATATGATGCTATACATTTCATGGTGGGTGGTAGGATGGATGCAATGAAGCAAAGATTTCTAAAGATAAGTTAAATCCTTGGATGTCAAATCCTGAGGACACAACACCACATAAACACACAACACCACAAAAACATAGTGTTTGACAGGAGATGCATTAAGTTAAATTTAAGAGGAGATTTGAAAATAAAGAACATTCTATTTTTAAAAATGTGTTGTACTCATCAAAAATGGTAATCTCACAAAATAAAAACAAAGAATTTGCTCCAGAGTAAAGAAAGCTGAAGAGATATAAAAATCAGATGCAATTTATGATTGTATTCTGGATGGAAGAAAATGCTATAAAGAACAATATTTTGTCTACTGACAAAATCACAATATGCCAATAGATTAAATAAAAGTTAAGAGTTAATAACTGTATTGGGAAAATGTAAGATAATGTCTTTGGGAAAAATACAAATGGAAGTATTTAAGGAGATAGGCATGAGGTATATACAGTTCACTCTTAAACAGTTTTTTTTTTTTTTTGGCTATTCATGCCACTTCCTATAATTTTGAAGTTATTTTCAAAATTAGACATTAAAAATACTAAAATATGCAAGAATACTACAAATGTGTTAATATCGGTAAATGGCACATATTCTGATTAATGTCAGAGATCAATCCATATAGATTCAAAGAAAAAAGTAGTCAAAAGGACAAAGACAAATGACAGTCTTCTGTTATTTTATTCCTTTTTCCTGTTACCTAGATGGAACTGACCATAATACCTAATTTTCTGTTCTGTAGTTTAACATGTGAAAGCATCTTGCTCTGTCCATTAGCCAACAGTGATGTAAATATAGCTTCTATTTCAACAGTTACACTGTTTTTAAGCAACCATTGGGTCATGATTTTATGTTCCATGAATGTCCATGAAAGAAAAAAGAAAAAATTTCTTTATAAGCAGCTACTATACAACTAATGGAAATAGAATACATTCAAAACATTAGAGTTGAGCTGAGGCTGTAGCTCAGTGATGGAGCACTTGCCTAGCCTGTACAGATAGGCCCTGGGTTCAATCCCCAAAGTGACAAAAAATAAATAAATAAATAAAAGATTAAAGCCTGGGATCCCTCTTGCCCATACCTTTATGACATTTAATATAGATGAAAATGAAAGTATTCCTGAACTGCATTTCAGTGCCTGAGCTTATATGAATTGGTTCATCAAACTTCCACATAATGATTGAACACATTAAAGACTTACTTTACACATTAAAATCAAATAAAGAGGGGCTGGGATTGCAGCTCAGTCTCACCTAGAATGTGTGAGGTTCGGCACCACTTAAAATAAATAAATAAAATAAAGGCATAGTGTCCACCTACAACTAAAAATTTTTTTAAAAATCGAATAAGGATTGCAAGGATACATTCAGGTCCTCATAATTCATTTTACATTTAAATTCCATGGAACAGAGTCCCAAGGCTGAATCAATAAAGAAAGCTACCTTTCAGTTATTTCTTCATCTAGTTTTAGTTCATACACAAAGAATTTTTCCCCTTCATCTGAATTCTGTTTCATCTGAATTTTCTGAAGGTAACTTGTTCTTTCTGTAACCCCAAATAGTGGGTGAAGGTCAATATGTTTATTTCCTTAATAACAGCATTCAAATGGTTGTGACTCCTGATACACCACTGCACCGACCTTTTCTTGTTCTGTGTAACCAATTCATGGTTCAGCTGGACAATATTAAAGGACCCTAACCATTTCTTTCCCTAGGGATGCTGGCTCATTACTTGCTTAACAAAGTCTTTTTCTTACCGTCCTTTAGTTTCTCGATCTCCTGTTTCACAATTTGTAGTCCCTGATCTTTAATGCATTTTTCTTCTTCATTCACAATTGGGTTTAGAATTCCTGCTTCTTCATGTTTATCTTGCTCTTGGAATTCCAGATTCTATTATTCATTTAAAAAATGTAAATTCACAAAATAGAAAAGGGGAAATACTATTTAAATATCATAGATTTATCTTTCATTAAGTTAGAAATTAAAGCAAAATTTCACCTTTAATGAATCAGCAAATCACAAGTTATTGTGCTTTGAAAGATGATTCATAAACACACAGGATCATTTCTTACTTTAAATTTTTAAAGAAGCATTTATGAGACATATCAGAACCAATATAATGGAAGCAAATCCAACATCCTGCATAAAATTCTGAAAAGCTGCAGAAGTATCTTTGTACATTTTCACTGCAAAATTTGATAATTTGGTTAACCAGAAATGGCTAGTAGCCAATTATGATAGCCAACTGAGATGTTACCTATTAATAGTGAAGACTAGTTTAGTAGATAATTATCTCCTGGTACACATTTTGACTAAGAACAGAATTCCCTTGAGTTTCAGCAGGGCACAGGGCTGCTCTGTTGGATACTACATTTGCTAGCCTCCCTTGTACCTAGACAAGACCAATGGGGGTGTGATTAGGAATGTGTGTGCAACTTCTGATCACATTCATAAAACTGCTTGCCCTCTACTTGATTAATCCCTTTTTTTAGGATGGTAAGTCAGTTCCAAAAATATAGAAGATGACTATACTCTAAAATGCAAGACCAGTAAAACAGAGTGACTACCACAAAAAAAGCTGTATACTAATCCTGGACTACCCATTTGACTTCAGTCTATTATAAGAGAAAGGAACTTGTTATCTTATTTTGGCCACCATATTTGTCATAGCAAGTTAACCTGTACTCTAACTAAGCTATCACTTGCTAAGGACTTTTAACAGTGATATGCTCAGTCTTAAGAGCTTTAGAAAATTCCTCATTAGTCTCCACAACCCTGAAAATTAACTCATTCCATTTTATAGATGAGGAAATTGAGACTCTAAGGAGTTAAACAACTAAAATGTTATAAGCCATAATTTTAAAAGCAGAGCAAATTCTAAAGCTATGTTCTTTTCACAATACCAGGTTGCTAATGCTCCTGATGAATCTTTTAATACTTTTAAAGAATTACTCCGTATTCTATACAATTTCAAAGACATAACATGATCTAGTCTCAATTAAGATAGGGTAAATACAGGAAAAAATAGCAAGTACAACTTATGTGTCTGAGTTTTTATAAAACAAAAATGAAATTAAAAACTAGAGTACACTGAGGATCTAAATCAGTCCATCCTTTCTGATTTATATCTTAAGAAGAGATGTCATGCACTGGGAAACTTTATAAGGCACAAAAAATACAACATTATATGAAATGTTCTGAATTCATGAAATACTGTTTTCTTGAATTGTAAACATTAAAGATAAAAGCCTCTTAGAGAAAGGGATCTGCAAGTGATTCAGTATGAAAAGTCCTTTTAAATGAAGGATTCCCTAAGTTCCACTCTTAATTTGAATGGTATAAAGTCAGATTCCATCCTTGTTCAGCATTCAGTTAACCTATAAAATTCTCCTATATGAGGCCCCAAAACATTAAATCTAGTCAAATTCTAAAAAAAAAAAATCACTTGAAAACTGTAGTTTGCTACTAAAAGCACTGAGGGTTTTCTGAGGATATATAAGCAGATAAAAGAATCTTTGAAGGCAAATTTTTCTATATTACCTCCAACCTAGAAGGAACAATCAATCTCCCTGAAGCATCTGAAAAATGCTATGTGATTCAATCCAAAAGAATTTAATAAAACACAAAGATGTTAACTCTTTCCCTTTAAAAGGCTAGTTGAATATTCATATGGATGTAGTACTAGCTCCACTGCTGAAATTTTAAAACATTTGATACTATGATTTTAGGGGCAACTTTAAACCCTGAGTTTGGTACATAATCAGATATTGCTAAACTCACCAAAGTAAGATGTTCTGGTTCTTCCCATTTATTTTCACAACTCATAATTGTTTGTGGTGTTACAGGTAATTCTTCCAGCTCACAGTCTTCAATTGTTTGTACTTCTTTTGTACACAGGTCTGTAAAATCGCTCTGGCATGCAGCTATCATGAAAATAATAAAAGAATTTTTCTAATCCCACTGAACAATGGTAAGATACATAGAATTCAACCTGTATATGTTCATCATCTAAATGAGATACTGCATGTTTTGCTCAGCCCAACAAATACACATTATTACTATTTTTGTTTCTAAGATATACAGGTAATTATGTGATTTGGGGGTAGTTCCGACTAAATGCTATCAAACTTTTGCAGGTTTTTTTTTTTTTTGGTATGGGGGATTGAACATCAGGGGCACGACCCCTGAGCCACATTCCCAGCCATATTAGAGACAAGGTCTCACTGAGTCGCTTAGTGCCTCACTTTTGCTGAGGCTGGTTTTGAACTTGTGATCTACTGTCTCAGTCTCATGAGGCATATACCACTGTGCCTGGCAACTTTTACAAATTTTATGTTTTAAAAAACTCTTGCAATTCATAGAATTACACTTTTGTTAAAAAAAAAAAAAAAAAAACAACTATGCACAATAATGCTAAGTATTTATAAATGAAATGAGATGATATCTGGGATTTGCTTTAATATATTCTAGAAAAAATAGGAAAAAGATTAAATAAAAGGTGGCTCAGTGGTCAAGTACCCCTGAGTTCAATCCCCAGGATCAGAAAAAAAAAAAAAAATTGGTAAAAGGGTAACTGTTAATGGTTCATTATGCCATTCTCTCTATTTTGGGCATGTTTATATATTTTCGTAAATTTTAAAAATTACTATAAGAATTTTTCAAAAACTCAAGAAAGACTTAATTTTAATGACCTCTCTTCAGGGGAAAAAAACTGATGAAAGGATTTCTGAAAACTATAATGAAACAAACTAAAACAATGAATTTAATTTAAATGTATTTCAATAAGGTTGTTTATTGTTCTTTCTTTCTTCAAAATTAATTTATTTTATTAATAAATAATAGCTACAATATCAGTTTTCAATAATAATGTCTACCATACCATTCTTCCTTGGTGTAATTTCTTTTTCTTTCTTTGGAAAAGACTTTGGCAGGCGATTAGAATATATGTTTTTTATGTCCAGTTCTCTCTCCTTTTCCTGAAAACAAAACCAATACAATGAAATGAGGGTGTCACTTTATCAATCAGCATTTTCCTTACCAAACTGAAATAAACCTACAGCTCAGCTTCCCTTTTTAACTAGCAAACATAGAAAAAAATGTCTTTAGTACATTTAGATTAGGGAAGAACAATGATTTTTCCTATGAAGTTCAATGTTCTTGATCATTCTGGGGCTATGATTCTGAAAAATTGATTAACAAAAAGAAAACTATGTAAGATAATGAATGATTTTGCACAATTCTGCACAAAATTTCAATTCATCAATTTCAATTCATTCATTAGATAAAATTAAGAATATTAGCAACATTAAATTTTTGAATGATTCTTCTAAACACTATAAAAATCAAAGGCATTATTTAAAGCAACATGTAAAAATAATCATGTGGTTATCTGAGGAAGAACACTGTATCACGCTCCCTCTGCCCGCAGAGAGAGACACGACAAACGTCTGAAGCTTTGGAAGTTTATTGCGTACAGTCTTCCTTTCTTTCCTTCTTTTCTATCCCTTTCTCTTGCTCTCTTTCCCTCTCCTGCACTTCACTCTTCTCCCGCTCGGCTCTCGCCTGCTCCGGCCGCTTCGTTTCTCCCACTCGGCTCACGCCCGCTTGCACGCCTCTACTCCCAGCTTCTACTCCTACTCTCAGTTTCTTCTCTCTTTTCTTTCTCTTGCTCTCTTTCCCTCCGCTTAACTCTCGCCTGCGCTGGTCGATCCGCTTCTCCGCTTCTACCCCTACTCTCAGCCTCTTCTCTCAGCTTCTGCTCTCAGCTTCTGCTCTCAGCTTCTGCTCTCAGCTTCTTCTCCTACCCCCAGCTTCTTCCCTCAGCTTCTGCTCTCAGCTTCTGCTCCTACTCCCAGCTTCTTCTCCTTACTCCCAGCTTCTTCCTCAGCTTCTTCTGCTACTCCCCCGCCCATCAAGCTTATATACACTTCAACCAATCAGGGGAGAGCACACGAGGTAAACGCGCGGACAGCTGCAGGTATAGAATAGGTAAACGAGGGGGGCATGCTCTAATCACATCGTTAACTAGCCAATCATTGGAATTCGCTGGTTGTTTACTGTATAGCTGGCCGCTTTTGGCTCAGCGTCAGGCGCCATCTTGACCGTGCTCAAGGCTGGGGGTCCTGGAAACCCCGACAACACTGTATTGTTTTTTCCACTTTTTTGTTGATGCATTATAGTTGTACATAATGATGGGATTGTTGTTACACATTTGTACATGCACACAATATAACAACATAATTTGGTCAATATCACTCCTCAACACTTCCCTCCTCCTTCCCAACTCCCACCCCTTGATCCCTTTCCTCTATCGATTGCCCTTTGATTTTTCATGAGATCCCCACTGCTCCCTTTTCTTTTCCTTTTTCCTCTCTAGCTTCCACATATGAGAGAAAACACAGGACCTTGACCACCTGAGTTTGACTTATTTCACTTAATGGAACGGTTTCTAGTTTCAAGCATTTCCTGCAAATGACATAATTTCATTTTTCTTCATGTAAAAAAATGAAATAAAACTCCATTGTGCATATATATACCACATCTTTATCCAATCATTCATTAATAGACACCTAGGCTGGTTCCATAGTTTGGCTATTGTGATTGTGCTACTGTAAACATGGGTATGGATGTATCACTGTAGTGTGATGACTTTAATTCTTTAGAATAAATACTGAGGAATGGTTTATCTGGGTCATGTAGTGGTGGTCCCATGCCTAGTCTTTTGAGGAACCTTCATACTGATTTCCATAGTGGTTGTACTAATTTACAATTCTACCAACAGTGTAAAAGTAGAACACTGGATTATTTAATCAGTTAACACAAATGGTAGTTCCTTAATACAGTTTTCTTCCAGGATTTAACAACTTATTTTACATTGTTCTTAACGAGTTGTAATAATTACATCAAAACCTTTTCCTTCTAAGTGCCAAAGGTAATAATAGAATCTTGTAAATTATATCATACCAACTTAAAAACATGAATAGTAAGGATGTTTTAAAATACTGGGTTTTCATCAAGTTTATATTACAGAGAAAATAATACCATTTAATGTAAAGTGCTTACCTTTAATTTGTGATATAGTCGTTGTAACTCCTTTTGAAGAACTTTATTTTCATCATGAGCCTCATATGCCCTTTTCCTTTCAGCAAGCAACTGTCGTTGAAAACTGTTAGTACTTAGTTCAAGGTTTTTCGATAATTCCTAGGTATACAAATGATATTAATTTCAAAAACAGTATTAATCAAAAGAATCCAATAGTAAAACATAGCACTTAGCAGTGTCAAAATGATGTTTTTAGTGGTTCTGTACAAGACATAAAATTAGGCTGAACTTCATAAACATAAACTGGGAAATAGATTACCAATGATTTAATAAGAACCTAGTTTATTATTTATTTAATCATTTTTCACAGTGATTTGTAAATATATTCCTAAGCATTTGAAGCACACACACACAGAGCAAAAAGATAGCCGAAGAATGTGATAAGCAGCACAGGCTTTCAGAAATTATTGCTTGGGCAAATTGGTTAAATACCAAGATAGCTAAAATTACAGCACGCTCTTCAAGGTGCAGAGTAATCAGAATGCTTCTCTAAATAAAAACAACAGCTATTACCATTGTCTTTAAATATCTCCCATGAATTTTATGGAAGTATTTAAGCTAAAATATTTTCCTTTAAAATAACTTGTCAAGATACCATGCCTAACTTCTGAATGAAAAAAAAATAAACAAACATGCTTTTTATACACAAAAAAAGTATTACAAAAATCACAAAGAACACGCCTGTAATTCCAGTGGCTCAGGAGGCTGAGGCAGGAAGATCAAAAATTCAAAGCCTCAATAATTCAACAATTTAGCAAGGCCCTAGGCAACTCAGCAAGACCCTGTCTCTAAATAAAATATAAAAAAGGGTTAGGGATGTGGCTCAGTGGTCAAGTGCCCCTGAGTTCAATCCCCAATAGCAAAAACAACAACAACGAAGAATTACAGTATTCTTTAAATTATTATAAAATTACAAAGAAAATCAGAAAATAAAACACAGTTGTAAATCCATTATCCTGTGATCACGACAGCCAATATTTTAGTGTATATAATTTATGACTTTTATATATTTTCCTAAGTAATACAAATGCCTAAGCCAACAGACTTTTAATACCACAATTTTTTAAATGGAATACTATTCTATCTCTGGACTATCATAACTTACTTAACTAAATTCTGCTGTTCACCACTAAGGTGTTCCAATTTTTCCTGTAGTGAATATCCTAGCATATATAACTTCAAACATATCTTTTATTATTTCCCCAGGGTAAATATTAAAGAAATTTTCTTAGACTTTATTGAAATTAAGAATCCCTGCTCTTTGAAAGAAACTGTTAAGAGACTGAAAAGATAAAACATAGTTTGAGAAAAATACATACAAATCATATGCTACAGTATGTATCAAGAAAAAATGTGTACGCATATATGTATGTGTTACAAAATTCAGTAGTTAGAAACTAAACAGCTCAGTTAAAAATGGAGGAAATAGTTTGAACAGATAATTCACCACAGGAGATATAGAGACAAGCACAAAGAATGATGCCTTAATATCATCAGCCAAAATGAATATGCAAATTAAAGCCAAAATGAAACATTTCCTATCAAAATGTCTAAAACTAGAAAAACCTTGGCATACAAAATGTTGGTAAGGATGAGCAGCAAGCAGAACTCATATACTTTTGGTTGAAAGGTAAAATGGTACAACCATTTTGAAAAAGTGGGCAGTAAACATATACCTACTATATAATAGTCATTTTACACTTAGGACTTTAACCTAGAGAAATAAATGTCCATAAAAAAGACTTTTGCATGAATGTTCATACTACCTTTATTTATAGTAGTCCCCAAATAGAAACAACACAAATGTATACCAACAGGTTAATGAATACACAAAAATGGTATATTTCTATTACTCAGCAATAAAAAAGAATGAACAATTAATACATGCAACAATATATTTTAATCTCAAAATAATTTTGCTGAACGAAAGAAGCCAGGCATTAAACAATGCATATTGTATGACTTCACTAAATGCAAACTAATTTATAGGAACCTAAGTGAAGGTGGGTAGGGATTGGAAAAAGGAAGAGCAAATAAAGGGGCATTTGGAGAACATTACACATGAGAAAAGGTAGTAAAACTGAAGTTTACAATTAAAAAACAGCTTGTGGGTTGCTAGATACTTGTACAATTTTAAGGCTTTTGAAAAGTATCACCAAAATGCCCTCAGGTTTTAACAATTTATTCTTTTCAAAGCCTGGTAGCTTTTATTTTATTACATTCTTATAATAACTGGACATTGTAATTCTTTATCAGATTGACCAAAAAAATAAATAAATAAATAAAAGGATTCAATTATTTTAATTTGTATTTCTCTGATTACTACTAAAGTTAATTTTCGTGTTTATGGGCCATCCCTATTTTTCTTATTTATTTTAAATTTTGGTACTGGTGATTAAGGTCAGGGGTACCACTAAGCTACAGTCACAGTTCTTTCTATTTTTTATTTTGATAGAGGATCTCTCTAAATTGCGAGAGCTGTTACGGAAAGCTCAGTCCTTGTCCCCTTGTCCCTGATGCTAATTAAATAAGCAGGGCAGGATTTTGAGAAAAAGGCAAAAGAAGGTATATTGTTTTGCTAGCAAAGAGAAGCACAGGAACTTCTATCCCAGAGGCTGTGATTATGCCCATGGGGGAGAACAGAGGGTTTTTAAAGAGGATTCACAGGCTACATTCCAGGTTGCTGGAGTGCCCTGATGATATGCTGAAAGTCACTCATTAATTTGGGAGATAGTGGCTTCCTAAATCTTTCAGGGACATCTTCCTGTTGTTAGTGTGTGCTCAAGGACAGATAACTAGACCCAAAATAGGGAAGAAAAAATAACCCTGTCTCCCTAATCCTGTTAGGGAGGGAGAAGAAAGAGAAAAACAAACAAACAAACCATGTCCCTTTTAAAATAAGCCTCAGTGGCAGAGCCTGAAAGGCTATATTTAAAGCTTGAGGTGGACCACTGTTAAAAGACTGGCCTCAAACTTGAAATCCTACCTCTGCCTGCCAAGTTGCTAAGATTATAGGTGTGTGCTACTGTGCCTGGCTGACCATCAGTATTCTTGATCAACTGCTTTTCATTTTTTTTAAATTTTTACTTTTACAGACTGCATTTTGACTCATTGTACACAAATGGGGTACAACTTTTCATTTCTATGGTTGTACACAATGTTCAACTGCTTTCTTTTATAATATAATAGCAATCTAAGATAATGATAAAAATGTGAAGAAAAATACATTAAAAAACACGAAATATGGGAAAAATAATCAGAAAAACAAAAAGGCTAAGAACTTTCCAAATCTAAAGACAGGAGAAGAAAGATGGAGTTGGAAAAACCATCATGAGAAAAATTGGGAAAGGGAAGAATTTCAGCAGATACGAAATTTTGATATGGACTAACATTTACATATCTTAAAGCAGCTCCCCATAAACTGCTTATTGGTTTGAATGAAAGGGGAAGAACAGTCATTGTCCATCCATGCTGGATAAATGAAGTAACATTTGGCCAGGCGAGCTAAATGAACATTACCAGTGAAGGAGAAAGAGGGTCATCATGTGCCTCTAGATGTGATATCCTAAGGAGGAGATAAGGAAAAAGGTGGGCAAGATGCCTGAAGAGAAGTAACTAGTACTCATCTGTTCCTCCACAAAGAAGAACCAAAGCAACACGTGTACAGCTGCATATGGAAGTGGATAACCACAGGAGAACACTGTAATTCAACAGTTGAAAATGGAAACACTGCAAAATCCAGAGACCCAGTACAGAAGCACAAGAGAAATAAATCGCCCATCACTGCCCCACAACCAGGGGAGGGAAAGTTTCCCCTCTGCACCAGTAAAAGTGAAAGTCCCCGCAAGCCCTGTCAGTTCAGATACTAGCAGACCTACCTTTGGAAAGTTACTCAGCCCTTGCAGGCATAAAGCCCAAATTGAAAAGGCACCTGAAATATGCATAGTAGTCTGGCTTTGGAAAAGAAATTCACTTCATCTAAGAGGGAAACCTCAGGGTGCTGTACCCAGGAGACATCTTGAGAATGGATCTATTATTTGAATTAGACTGTTCTAGGACTCAGAAACCCCTGTTTATTCCTATCCCTGGGACCCACAAACAATTCACTGTACTGGCTCTGCTAGTGGCTGCTTCCTGAGCCAGACTTGGCTCAGTGAAGTGACTGACATAAAACCCAGAATATATATGGTGGGGAATAGCTGTTGTGACATGGAAGTGAGCTGAGTGCCATCTGAAAAATCAGGGAGATGGGGAGCCTGTCCGGAGACCAGAGACATTGCTACTTATATGGCTTCGAATGGGTGGCAGAGCTGAGGGGGTTTGCCTACACAATTCCCATCACCCCTCTCCCAGGGCCATGCACAGGTATCTGTCCCTGAGGAGGTGAAGAAAGAACTTTGAGTTTCCACCAATTCCACTGCAGCTCAGGTATGCACAACTTTGTGTGTGTGTGTGTGTGTGGGGGGGTTGTCTCTGGTCCCATTCCTAGTGAGCATGCCCACAGAGGCAGCCAAGAGGAAAACACCACTATTTCATCCATAGAAAGGATGAACAAAGATGTAAAAATTCTCAACAAAATACTAGTAAATTTAATTTAACAGCATATATCAAAAAGATCATATGCCATTATCAAGGTGTTTTCATTCCAGAGATTTAAGAATGGTTCAAAACATACAAATCAATAAACATAATACACCACATAATAGAAGGATAAAATCATATGATCAGTTCAACAGATGAAGAAGCATTTGATAAAGTTCAACATCCCGTCATGATAAAAGCCCTGAACGAATTAGATATAGAAGGATCACACCTCAACAAAATAAAGGCTAGATGATAAACCTATAGCCAACATCATATCGAATGGTGAAAAACTGAAAGCATTTCCTCTAAGGTCAGGAACAAGACAAAGGTATCCATTCTTGTAGCTCTTATTCAATATAGTACTAGAAGTTTTAGCTAAAGCAATTATTTGAGAAAAATAAATAAAAAGCATACAAAAAGGGGAGCTGAGTGTGGTAGCACATGCCTGTAGTCCCTGCTACCAAGGAAACAGATGGGAAGATCACTTGAGTCCACTAGCTCAAAATCAGCCTGGACAACACAATAAGATCTCACCACAAACAAAACTAGAGCATAGAAAGGAAGTCAATAGAAAAACCTAGAATTCCACCACAAGGCTGTTAGAACTAATAAATTCAGTAGAGCAGCAATATGTAAAAATAATGTACAAAAATCAGTAATTTTTCTATATACTAAAAATTATTTTGCTGAGAAAGAACTCATGAGAACAACCTCATTCACAAATAGCCACAAAAATAAAATACCTAGGAATAAACCTAATTAAGGAGGTGAAAGACTGCTATAAAGAAAATTTAAACCTGAAGAAAGAAACTGAAAATAACACTAAACGGTGGAAGGACATACATGTTCATGGACTAGAAGACTCAATATTGTTAAAATGTCCTTAGTGCCCAAAGCCATCTACAGATTCAATACAATCCCCATGAAAATAAAAATGACATTCTTGGGGCTGGGGTTGTGGCTCAGTGGTAGAGTGCTTGCCTAGCACATGTGAGGCACTGGGTTTGATCTTCAACACCACATAAAAGTAAACAAAATAAAGATATTGTGTCCATCTATAACTAAAAATATTTTTTAAAAATGACATTCTTCACAGAACTAGTAAAAACAATTCTAAAATTCATATGGAAGCACAAAAGACCCCAAATAGTCAAAACAATCTTGAGCAAAAAGAACAAAGCTGGAGGCATCACAATATATGATTTCAAGGCATTCTAGAGTTATAGTAACCAAACATTATGGTATTGGTATAAAAACAGACATATAGACCCATGAAATGGAATAGAGATCCTAAAAGTAAATTCATACAGCTATAGCCAACTGATTCAACAAAGGTCCCAAAATAATACAATTTAGAAAGGATGACCTTTTCAACAAATGGGGCTAGGGAAACTGGTTATCCACATGCAGCAGATTGAAACCTGATCCTCTCATCCTACAGAAGAATCAATTAAAAAACAGATTAAAGACCTTAATATAAGACATGGAATTCTGAAACTAATGGGGGAAAACATTGGGGAAGCACTTCAAAATAATTGGTATAGGCACACTTTCTCTATACAACTCCCAAAGCACAGAAAACAAAAGCACAATTGACAATGGGATTATAGCAATTTTAAAAGTTTCTACACAGCAAAGAAAACAACTAACTGAATGAAAAATAACCTACAGAATGGGAGAAAATATTTGTCAGCTATTCTTCTCAGAGAAGGTTGATACTCAGAATAAATAAAGTACTCAAAAAACTTAAGAAAAGTAATCCAACTAAAAAATGAGCAAATGATCAAAATACACTGTTCAGAAAAATACAGCCAATAAATACATGAAAAAATGCTCAATATCTTTAGCCAAAAGGGAAATGTTAATCAAAACTACAATGAGATACCATCTCACCTAGTTAGAATGGCTATTTTCAAAAAGACAAAAAATAACAAATGTTGGAAAGGATGTAGAGAAGAAAGGAACCCTTATACACCATCAGTAGGAAGGCAAATTAGTAAAGCCATTATGGAAAATGGCATGGAGATTCCTCAAAACTGAAAATACAACTATCATATGATCAAGTTATCATAGCCCTGAGTATATATCCAAAAGAAATAAAATCAGTATACAAACAGATACCACATGTGCATTTTTATTGCAGCAGTGTTCATAATAGCTAAGATAAAGAATCCACCTATGTGCCCATCAACAGATGAATGGGAAAGAAAACATGGGATACATACCAAATGGAGTATTTTTCAGCCACAAAGAATGAAATCCATTTGCAGCAAAATGGATGGAATTCAAGGACATTGTGTTAAATGAAATAAGCCATATATGGAAAGACAAACATAACATGTACTCTTTCATTTATGGAATTTTTTAAAAAGTCAATCTGAAAGTAGAAACTGGGAATGGTTTGTTGGGAGAGGAGTTTTGGGTGGAAGACAGGTAGATGGAAGTGATGAATGTATGGTGTATGTATATAAAGAAATATCACAGTGAATCCTATATGGTAATAAAAATACATACTAAAAAACAATGACAACATTGCTGATAGTTTCCTTTACTAAAGAAAAGCTTTTTGGTTTGAATCTATCCCAATTATTGATTCCTACTTTTATTTCTTGTGCTTTGGAAACTATTAGCAATGTGAAGAGAGAGCCTACAGAGTGGAATAAAATCTTTGCCACACACAATTCAGAAAGAGCACGGATCTCGAGAATCTATAAAGAACTCAAAAAACTTTACACCAAGAATACAACTAACCCAATCAATAAATGGGCTAAGGAAAAGAGCAGACACTTCACAGAAGATCTACAAGCAATCAATAGATACATGAAAAAATGTTCAACATCTCTAGTAATAAGAGAAATGTAAATTAAAACTACCCTAAGATTTCATCCTACCCCAATTAGAATGGCTATTATCAAGAATACAAGTAACAAAAGGTATTGGCGAGATGTGGGGGAAAAGGTGCACTCATACATTGCTAGTGGGACTGAAAATTGGTGCAGTCACTCTGGAAAGCAGTGTGGAGATTCCTTAGAAAACTTGGAATGGAACCACCATTTGACCCAGCTATCCCACTCCTTGGCCTATACCCAAAGGACTTAAAATCATCGTACTACAGTGATGCAGCCACATCAATGTTCACAGTTGCTCAATTCACCATAGCCAGATTGTGGAACCAACCTAGATGTCCTTCAATTGATGAATGGATAAAGAAACTGTGGTATATATACACAATGGAATACTACTCAGCCATAAAGAATAATAAAATCATGGCATTTGCAGGCAAATGGATGAAGTTGGAGAATATCATGCTAAGTGAGATAAGTCAATCCCAGAAAACCAAAGGCCGAATGATCTCTCTGATAAGCAGATGATGATACATAACGGGGTGGGAGGGAGGCAAGAATGGAGGAAGGATGGATTGTATAGAGGAAAAAGAGGGGTGGGAGGGGTGGGGCAACGAAAAATAACAGAATGAGACAAGCGTCATTACCCTATGTACCTGTATGATTACACAAATGGTATGACTCTACTTCATGTACAACCAGAGAAACAAGTTGTACCCCATTTGTTTACAATGAATCAAAATTAATAAATTATTAAAAAATGACAACAAATACAGAATCTGAACTGAAATAAACAAACATAACCAAATAACTAAAAATGAAATATGAGACAAGAATCTATTTATAAACTATTAAATGGATAAGGTGGAAAAAATAAAGACAAAAACAAACTTCTGAATAAGCATTAAATTCACAAGGTTTTAAAAAATTTTAAGAAACAGATATAGCTATCTTTTATCATCTGAAGGAGGACAAGGAAGAGTTCTAAAAAAAAAATCATTATTTTTGGGTACTGGGGATTGAACTCAGGGATACTTGACCACTAAGCCACGCAACCCTAGCCCTATTTTGTATTTTATTTAGCGACAGAGTATCACTGAGTAGCATAGTGTCTTGCTTTTGCTGAGGCTGGTTTTGAACTCACTATCCTCCTGCCTTAGCCTCTCAAGCTGCTGGGCTTACAGCATGCGCCACCGCACACAGCTAAAAAAATCATTCTTGATGAAAATTTTTATAATCTTTTTGGTTTTTTTGGCAGTGCTGGGGCTTGAACTCAGGGTCTCATATATTCTAAGCAAGTAATCGATCACTGAGCCATAACCCCAGACCACAATTTTTATAATCTTGGTGTCAAAAGTGGGTAAGAAATATTACATATGCAATCAAATTAAATGAATGCAAATGCAAAAAGAGGATAAGGACAGCTTAAAAAGTAAAATCATAGGCCATCCTTCTTCATTAATATTGTTGCAAAAAATTCCATATATTAGCAAAAAAAGAATTAAGCAATAGCATCAATCCCAAGAAAGCAAAGAATCAGAGTCGTTCATTATGTGGCTGGAAATGGTAGCACATGCATGTAATTCCAGGTACATAAGGAGCAGAAGCAGGAGGATCACAAGCTTAAAGCCAGTTTCAACTTAGCAAGACCCTGTCTCAAAGTAAAAAATAAAAAAAGTAGGGAATGGAGCTCAGTGGTAAAACACTCCTGGGTTCAATCCCCAGTATCAGGACCACAGGGAGGAAATCTAAATGTAATTTACAATGTTAATAAGAAAAAACATTTAAACATTTTCATAGGGAAAAAAAGCATTTGATGAAATTCAACACAATTTATCATTTAAAATAATTATTCCACATACACACATACAGATGAATACTTACATAATGTGGCACATACTAATGGATGGAAATATCCAGCATACACACTCAGATGCTAAAAGCGGTCAGAATGTTTTTATTTCATTTATTTCTCTCACCCTGCATAAAACTCAACTCAAAATGGATCAAGGACTAGGAATTAGATCAGAGGCCCTGCACCAAATAGAAGAAAAAGTAGGCCTGAATCTTCATCATGTTGGCTTAGGATCCGACTTCCTTAACAAGACTCCCAAAGTGCTAGAAATGAAAGCAACAATCAATAAATGGGATGGATTCAAACTAAAAAGCTTTTTCTCAGCAAAGGATACAAACAATAATGTGAAAAGAGAGCCTACAGAGTGGGAGAAAATCTTTTCCACATGCACTTCAGATAGAGCACTAATCTCCAAAATTTATAAAGAACGTACATAATTTTACATCAAAAATACAAAGAACCCATTCAATAAATGGGCGGAGGAACTGAACAGACACTTTACAGAAGATATACAGGTGATTAATAAATATACAAAAAAGTGTTCAACATCTGTAGTAATTAGAGAAATGCAAATTAAAACCACCCTAAGATTTCATCTTAACTCTAATTAGAATAGCTATTATCAAGAACACAAGCAATAATAGATGTTGGCATGGATGTGGGGAAAAGGCACACTTGTACATTGCTGGTGGAGTTACAAATTGGTGCAGCCATTCTGGAAGGCAGTATGGAGAGTCCTCAGAAAACCTGGAATGGACCCACCTTTTGACTCAGTAAACCCACTCCTCGGTTTATACCCAAAGGACTTAAAATCAGCATACTACAGTAATGCAGCCACATCAATGCTCATAGCAGCTCAATTCACAATAGCTAGACTGTGGAACCAACCTAGATGCCCTTTAACAGATGAATGGATAAAGAAACTGTGGTGTATATGCACAGTGGAATATTATCCAGTCATAAAGAAGAATAAAATATGGCATTTGCAGATAAATGGATGGAACTGGAGAATATCATGCTAAGTGAAATAAGCCAATCCCAAAAAACCAAAGGCCGAATGTTTTCCCTGATAAGTGGATGATAATACATACTGGGGGTGGAGAGTAAGAGAAGAATGGAGGAACTCTGGATTATGTAGAAGGAAATGAGGTGGGGAGAAGGTGGAGGTATGAAAGATGGTGGAATGAGACAGACATCATTACCCTATGTACGATTACACAAATGGTATGTATGAAGTTACATCATGTACAACCATAGAAATGAAAAGTTGTACCCCATTTGTGTACAATGAATCAAAATGGTGTCTGTAAAAATAAAAATTTTTTAATGTTTTTATTTTTTCATTTTTTTAAATGAACTTGTGCTACTTATTAATGCACATGTACTACTTATGGAAAATAAAAATATTTCTGAAAATATGTTAAGAAAATAAAATGGTTAGGAAGGTAACGTCCAACAACTCTTAGGGAAGTAGTTACTTCTGAGGAGAGAAGAGTAGAAGGATGTTTGGAGAAAGTATACAGGGGAACTTCAACATCTTATTTTTAAAAATAAGTTCTAAGGCAAAAGTAGGAAAATATCAAGTAGGATATTTAATCTTTTAAATATCTCTTTTCCATATGTTCAAAATATTCCATATATGGGAAAAAGTTAAAATCATTTTAAGAAATAAAAAATTACTAAATGAAGAAAAGAAGAAAATGCAATAGTAGTTACCTTTGGTTGATAGGACTTGAGGTATTTTCCCTACTACTTTACTATAAATTTCAAAATGTCTACAAACAAAACAAAAATTTTAAGGTACCTCAACTTTTTTTCCAAAAGGAAATATTATAGAATTGTTACTATTTAACAGAGAGAAATAAAGGATTAACATAACAAATTTTTTATAAACTAAAAGGATAACAGATTTTACCTTATTTTTATTAATTAACAAAATAATATACACTTAAATAACAATATTGTATTTGTTAAAACAGAACCAGACTCGGCGCTAGGATTCACTCTCACGGTTTGGAGTACCCAGTTGTTCTGCTGTGCGGTTGCTGAAGATCCCCAAGGAGCAAGCCTGGCTCCTGAGCACCAAGAAATGGAATGGTTGACCTTCAGGGATGTGGCCATTGATTTTACTGAAGAGGAGTGGGAATGCCTGCAGCCTGCTCAGCAAAACTTATATAGAGATGTGACGTTAGAGAACTACAGAAACTTGGTCTTTTTGGATATACATTTACATCATTTACATCAGAGGGCAGAGCTCCACCCTAATCCCAAGCTTAATCTTCAAAATCTGTGTGTCAATTGTTATTTTACAATTCACCTTCACCCCTTGCTTGAACTGAGAGTTTGGCCATGCTGGTCATGGCACTCACAGCCATCTTGTCATCCAGGTGTAAACAAAGAGGCTTGCAGGTCCTTCACAGACTGGGCCAGCCAGTGGGCAGTGCAGTGGAAACTCCAGGGGGTCTGCAGGGCAGAGGCTGCAACCTGTCTCTAGATCCCTTGCTCATTCACTTACCTAGGGCTGGAGGACCCCAGAGACACTTGTGAGAGCAGGCCATGCTCTGTTTCTCCTTACGCTCTCTCCCAAAACTGACTTGATTCCTTCTTTTAGATTTAATTCTGTTAGTCAAGTTTTTGTCTTGATTTGTGTTTCGTAATAATGCATTTATAATCAAATTAATTTTTAAAAGTGAAGAACTCACTATTCCTACCTTGAAAGTTTTTTTTTTATATTTCTTATCATTTTTTTTCTACTTGTTTAACGTGGTTTATTGATTTTCATAGTGGCATGCTTCGATTCCTCTCCCACTACCCTTTATATATTTTTATTATATGTATACTTATATCTATAATTCATATATTATTATATATATTGCACTTCTGTTTATATATTCTATAGTTTTAAATTTTTATAGAATTTCCCTAAGTTGCCTAGACTGTCCTTGAACTTAGGGTCCTCCTTGCTCAACCTCCCACATTGCTAGGATTACAATTTTGCTCACCATGTATGCCTCTCTCAGATACTTTTTTAAGGAATGCTTCACATATACAATTTCTGCTTATTTATAGTAAACATTTTTGTCTTAATTTAGCTCACTAAACTTCCTTCAAGTTGTTAGTGTTCTTTTGATAATTCATAACTCTCACTATCCTAATATTCAATTCCAAATGTTTTGTTTTGTTACTTTGATTAAGCCATGCTTACCTTAATCTTTATTGATCTGTCCATCAAACAAACCAACAGTATATTAAATAGTCATTTTGGAAAATGAACATAATGCCTTTGTTTTATTTGTTTATTTTATGTGGTGCTGAGGATTGAACCCAGTGCCTCATAAATGCTAGGCAAGCCCTCTGTCACTGAGCTATAGCCCCAGCCCTGGAAGTTTTTTAAATAAATAAAAAATAGGAAATTACAGTGTTAAATGCTTGTGATACCAGCTAATTGGGAGGCATGCAAAAGGATTTCAAGTTTGAGGCAAATCACAGACACTTAGAAAAACCATGTCTTGATCAATTTTAAAAGGGCTTGTGTTGTAGTTTAGTTGTATAGCACCCTTGGGCTGAATCCCAAGGACCTCATATAAAAAATTAAATGTAGAATGACCCTGTGATCCAGAAATGTCAGTACTCAATATGTATCCATGAGACTAAATCAGGATATTGAAAAGTTAGCTCCACAGTTGTGTGCAGTGCATTGTTCTCAATAGTCAAGATATGGACTCAATCTATTGTGCCCATCAATGATTTGATGAGTGAAAATGTGGTGTTTATGCACTATTTAGCCATAAGAAAAAAATACCTTGTCATTTAAAGTGACACAGGATGAATATGCAGGTCCTTGCATTAAGTGAAATAAGGCAGACACAAAAGTCAGTTGCAGGAGCATCTGACTCACTTGTGGAAGTTAGAAATTTAAGAATAAAATTGTGGTCACCAGATACTGTGGAGTGGAGTGTTGGCATATTGTTACTGAATGTCTGAAAATTTTTATTTTAATAGGAGTAAGAAGGTCAAGACCTTTGTTGTACCACATAATGAGTGTAGTGTATTACTTTTTTTTTTGCGGTGCTGGAGATTGAACCCAGGGCCTCGTGCTTCAAGGCAAGCACTCTACCAACTGAGCTGTATCCCCAGCCCCTTAGGTTCTTAATAAATACTTATAGAATGAATGCAATACTTTGTAAGCACAAAAGTGTCAATTATATGAAATAATGCATGTGTTAATTCACTAGATTTAGTCATTTACCTTATGTGTATATGTTAAAATACCAAGATATATTTAGTAAATACACAAAGTTGAATCTGTCAATGAAAAAAATCAGAAAATAACACAAATTTAAAAATAAGCAGCAATTCATTAGTCTTGATGGTCATGTGTTTGTTTCAACTAAGTGTTATAGACATATGCTGTGTAAATTTTTATTGCCTCTCAAACATTTTTACATGGAAAATCTTCTCTAGATGTGTGTGTATTTTTCTTCATTAAAAGTTTTGTACATATTTCTTTAAAAAAAAAAAAAAAACAGGACCATCCATCTCAATTGTTTAATGCCTGTTCAGTGTTTTTCTAGCTTAGTTCTGAACACAGACCTTAGTATAAGCAAGGAGACTGGAGCTTATCTCACTGGCCTACCTTCTAGAAATGTTTTTTTATGATAGTCCCACAAGAGGAACCTCCAGCCTCTACAAAAATACCTCTGCAATTTCAATTATTTGAAAGCTCTTCCTTATAAATGAGTGGAAACTAGTAATATTCATTGGATTTGCACTGACTTAAAACAACATCAAAAAGCAGATCTATTTCCCCTCTTCCATGCAACAGGCCTTTAAGTAATAAAGTTATTTTCCCCCAATCTAATCCATGATTCCATATTTATTCCACCGCTTCTCTTATACCATTTTCAACATAATGATTATTCTATTTGCTCTTTACATGTCAGCTTGTTACCTAAAATTTGGTACCTGTTTTTAGATGTAATCTGACCAGTAAAGTTATAGCTACTATTACCTCCCAGGAATAGAGCACCACCACACTTGTTTTTCTCTTCTATTAACTTTTTTTTTTCCCTCTTTTTTTATTGGTGCATTACAGTTGTACATATTGATGGGATTTGTTATTATATATTCATACATACACACAATATAACAATATAATGTGGCCAATGTAACTCCCCAGCATTTCTTCCCTCCCTTCTATTAACTTTTTAAGTAGCAATATGATTTTATGCTCATAAACTGTCATATATTTTTAAAACCTGAATTATTTTCAAGTCAGGAGTTCATATATGATACCCATTAAGACAAATCTTTTAAAAATGAAGCCTTAATAGTTAACCAGTTCAAATTCTATCTTGCTTGTTTGAGGTCAGATTTTGAGCTTAGGGAGACCAACTCAATCTTCATGTTATCATTCATCAAATTAGGGGTTCCTCCTTTTAGTGAACCTGTCGTGAATGCCACTTTATTTCATCCATCCATCCATTCATTCTTTTAAAAAGAACTAATTCTATACCAACTAGTCTATCAGATGTTACGAACACAAAATCAAATGAGACTTGTTCTTGTCCTTTAAGAGCCTGGTGAAATTCACCAATAAACTGAAAGGGATAGGACCTAGGATGGTAGCCCAAAGCACCCCCTAGAAACTTTCTCTCCAGTTGACACTGTATCTGCACCATTTGGGCACAGTTAAAGATCCAACTATGAAGCTTTCTAACATTATTCTCAATCAGTCCATATTACTGCATTAAAAAAAACATGAAAGACAGACAATATTAACTATATACCGTGTATATTGTATTGACTATACAACATATCCACTAGACTATAGTAGATATAATATACATCTGTAAAATATAAATGCATGTTTTATATATATATATATATATAGTGTGTGTGTGTGTGTATAGTACAAGAATATAGGTATAGAGTACATGTGTGTGTGTGTATATATATATATATATATATGTATGTATATATGAGGGAATATAGTAGATATATCTTCATGAACCAATCTAAAGTAGTAAAATAAAGGACGGTTCTTAGCAATAATTTCCAAAACATGTTCCAAAATTTGAGATTGGCATTAAGCTACTAATTCATAATATAATATCAATCTCTGCTACTCTTAAAAACATTGGTACTTGCCTTTTCTCACTCTGTTAACCCTCCTTTAGTCTTTCTAACTCCTGAAAGTACACTGACCAAAGGATCAGAAATCACATTGCAAGGCTCTTCAATCCTCTGGGATATAATTTATCTGAATCTGGAGACGGAGCTCATGTATATGAGCTATCTGTTTCTTATTGTGCTTTTGAGTGGGACAGGTTAGAAGCAAACTTATAATCCAATAGTATGCATCCTCTTTGCACCACAAGCCTACCCTAAACAGTGAGGCTTATCCCTGTATTCATGAAACTGCTTTCCTTAAAATGTTTGTAACTCTTTCCTTACTCTGAACTTTTGTCTTCCAACAGTTAGAATTTATTCCATGGTATTTACTATAGTTAGTAATGAAAATAAAACATTTCAGAGGTGGTTCCTATGCTCAATAAATCATCACAAATGCAGAATAAGCATATGAAAGATTCTGAAAAAATAATTTGTCCCTTTATAGTTTGTAAATCATTTCATCAGAAGATACTGATAAAATAGCCAAAATTTTAATTACTTATTTTAATTTTATTACTTATTAAAAATAATGAAAAAGTACTATCAGAGGAACCTATTACTCAGCTTTTTAATGTGACAAAATTCAAGAATTATATTAAAAAGAAAATAGAATAATAGAGCAACAGAATGGGAGACAGAAGAATACAATTCTAGTCCCAGACACATGGTTCTCATGATCTATACAATCCTCTGTGACCTAGAAAAAGGCAAATAACACCTCTGTCTCAGTTTCTTCAATAGTTAAAATGTTTCTGTTGGATTAGAGAGTTCCCCATGGAAGTGTTTCAGAGGTTGCTTCAAGTTGCTGTGAAAGTGAGTTTCTAAAGCCCTTTCTGCAACCTATCTCACCAGTCACCACCACAAAGCAGGCTGGCATTCATTTGATTGTGAAGAACTGCCAAAATGTGAAAAGCCAATAGACCAACATATCAGTAGTTTCAAAACTTTCAAAACAAAAGAATTCTTAAAGTCAATTTGAAAAACGAAGTTCTATAGTCTTTCAAACTGAGAGTACTACAGTACTCAGATATATATTTACTTTCAATTAATGTACTTTACTTCCAGTGCATTCCTTCTTTTCCCCTCTTTCTTTCTCTCCTTCCCTCCCCTCTTTCCTTCTTTCATATATTACATGTCAGGTAAATACAAAGCACAGAGCTAACCACCTCATTATGAACTTTAACACTGTTACAATCACCATCTGTGGGGTTTTATAGACTAGAAACTGAGGTTCAGATAATATAAGTGTCTTATATCATAAAGCTAGCATGCTATATACGAAGAATTTGAATCTTGTTCATATGTATTGTATGTATGTAATTCCAAATTTCATTAGGAACTTAATAGGTTAAGAGTTAGGTGCTAGTTAACAGCATACTTATGATAAAAACTAAATAATTTTTTATTTAGCCTCAAATTCCAAGTCAGTAATTTCTGAGTCAAATAAATAGGCAAAGCTCATCAGTGTTTCCATATTAAAGATACTTTCACAAAATACAATTGCTGTAAAATCTCTTTGATGAAAATAATAAGAAAGACCAATTTAATACTCCCAAAATAGGAAATTTTAACTTTAATTGCTCTAAGAAAATACCATTAGCCGATAGTACTCTTTACAAACCTTTTTATGAACAAGTAACCAAAGATGATTTTAAAATGCTTTACTGAGACAAGGACTTCCTCTTCTAGGAATTTCCATTGTAACTAATACACATCTCTCTCTCTCTGTCTCTCTCTCTCACACACACACACACACACACACACACAGACACACACACACTATTATGTTTAATGCCATGCATCTTTAATACAACTCCAGAACAAGAAACCAATATATTAAAAATAAAGGTTCATCATATTATGACATATCTACACAGACTAGTATGCACCTTTTAAAACTTTTAAAAAGCATGAAACTTGGGAGAAAAAGGAAAAATAACAGAATGAATCAAACACCATTATCCTATGTAAATGTATGATTACACAAATGGTATGCCTCTACTTCATTTACAAACAGAGAAACAAGTTGTACCCCATTTGTTTACAATAAAATAGAAAAATAAAAAGCATGAAACTGACTTTGTATGTGCAAGTTTGTGTATATGATATATATGTACACCAAGCTATGTAAAAAGTGCCAAAAATACTTTTCCATGAAAAACAACATATTGAGCAATGTATAACCTGCTACTACCTCTAGTAAGAGGATGAAAAACATGACATTAATATACAGATACAAGCTTGCATAGGCAGAGACAATTTCTTCAAAGTATTTTTTGAAAATGGGTCTACAAACAGAATAGAAGTCATCATTGCATACCTTTTTGTATTATTTAAATTTTTAAGCCCATTTTTTAGTGCTTGTATTACTTTCTCAACTAAACCTTCTCTTAAATATTAACATAAAATTGCTTTAGTAACTGTCTAAAAATAAATGGGTAGTTTCTAACGTCCCTGAAAAAAGTCAATTTCTGAAATCATTCTAAATTTTACCGCTTGTGTAACAGATCTCATAATTTCATTAAAAATCTTTTCCCTCCAGAAATGTAAACTGCTTTTATATATTATTTATATGTATGTGTATGTATACATGTATATATAAAATTTAGTAATTCCTTAGATTATTATATTGTAAAACTTAAGATTTCAATGAATGATATTTTATTTTACAAGCAATTTGTTTTCAACATTGGGAAGTTTTCATCTCTCCAACATTCCTTAATTTTGGTGTTGGTAAAGGGGAATAAAAGTGCACCATGCTAAAACACTTTTGGTACATGAAAGTTTTAAAAGCATGACTTCGAACTCCTCAGATTTTAGATTTGAAAGTCACTTCAGAAATCATACCATTTAATTCCTCAGACAAATCAACTGAAACCTGGAGGTTAGAGGAGTTACACAAAGTCAGAGTAGGACAAGAACAGAGCTGACCTGTTGGGTTGACCTCCATTTTCTGTCTTAATTAGCTCCTCTTGTTAAAAATAACTCAGAACAGGTAGGTGAGTCAAAGGCTTCCAGATTTGGGTTTTTGAAGGACAAAAGGGCAGAAAATCTTTTAGAGCAGATCCCCAGGAACTAGAGGTAAGTCATGGCAAAGAAAGAGGAAAGGAAATGGACCTACTTGGTCCAGAGAGCAAAGGGAAGATAATGCTGAATTATCTTTTGAAAATGGTTTACAGTGAGGAACATTATTTTAATAAGAAATACATAAGGGTAGCTTTGGGGCCAAGGAAATTTGAATGCCAGTCTCTCATAGGAAAAATCTATCAAACTTCTTTTCACAGCTCTATGATCCTGAGTTCTAAGATATGCAAACCACTTCCCAAAATCTTTATGAATTTCTAAAAAGAGATAAAATCTTAAGAGTTTCATTATTTTTTCCCAAAATGTAATTCTTTCTATGCCATGATGTTAAAAGTATAGTTGGAATTTTAACATACTAAATGTATATCCTACTGTTTACTGGAGTTCTCTTAATAATTATGTACATGTAATTACATTTTTAAATCTTTTCATAAAGCTTAGAAGATAATTCCCTATTTAATGATTGTGGATTCTTATGATAATTACAATTCATGATATTTCCTTTATGACATGTTGTTGGTTATAGCTATTAATCTGCTACAGCATTCTTTATCAGGAAGACAAGGTGAAAACTTTTTCACAAAAGGATTAAGACAGAATTGGTACCTTTACCTTGAGCCCCTATTTGAGGCCAGTCCCAGGCCCAGAATGAGATGGTAGAGTTGGGTAGTCATGAAAGAAACTGCATATGGGGGAATCACTAATGAAGAAATGCTAACAAAGAACTGCTTATGTTAAATCAGTGATTCTCAGAGAATGGTGTAGTAATGCCCAAAGATCTCTGAGACACTTTTAGGGGTCTTCAAGGTCAAAAGTATTTTAGAATAATAAGATATTATTTGCTAATTTCACTCACATTGTGTCATGAATATAGTGGACTTTTCCAAAGACTACATGACATGATATTATATAATGAAACATGTAAATATTTAAAAATCTACATAACTCAATGAATTACTATTTTCCAAATGACCCTTGTGTAATATTGTGAAATCACATCTAGATAAAACATTCAATCAAATAAGATTAGACACCAATAGGTTTTAAAGTAACTGAATATACTAAGTTCTGATGCAGCTTCCTATCCAACTTTGTAACTATTTAGATGCAATATCACTTATTACATTTTGGTGTAATATCAAAGAAGAATATCCAGTTATATGAAAAGACTACTAAAATACTCCTCCATCTTCTAACTACTACAGACATCTGTGTGAGGCTGAATATTCTTCACATTTATCAACACAACATACTCCAACAGATTGAATGCAGAAGCAAATGTGAGGGGTCAGCTGTCCTCTATTAACCCAGATATTTAAAAAATTTACAAATATATGGAATGAGCCACTCTTGATTTATTTTTGGTTTGGGAAAGATACAAGATTTTATAAAATGTAATGAGTTGTCTTCTATTTTAGTGAATAAAGAAATATTTCTAAATGTTCTCAACTTTAATTTCTAATGTGGTAAGCAGCAATAGATATACCTACAAACAGAAGCTTTACTGGAGAGGTTCCTAGATAATTTTTAAGAATACAACTAGGTGTTTGGAGCAAAAGTTTGAAAAATCACTACATTATATAACTAAAAAATGGCTTTCTGTTCTAAAAGTTAGGTTGTGTATATGTTGCAGTTTTATTTAAGTATTAAATATGTATAAAAATATTAAATAAACATTAATGTGACTGATAATTTAGGACTCTAGTCAATAAATTTCTGGAGGTATGCTTTTGTTTAGTAAGGTAACTATGGAAAACAATAATGTACTGTACATTTCAAAAAGTTAGAAGAAAGGAGTTTAATAGTTTTCACCATAAAGAAATATTTGAGGAGATAAATATGGTTAAACATGATTTAAACATTATGTAATGCATACATGTATCAAAACACAACACCTCATTAATATGCACAATTTTTATATTTTATGTATCAGTTAATGTTTTTTAACTTTTAAAAAATAAAAACACTATTTTGAGAAAAAATAAATATATTTGTCAAAACAAAGCCAAAATAAAGGTATGAAGTCAATTCTAAATAAAAAAATATATAGCTGCTTATCCTTTGTACAGAACTCAAAAAAGTTAACCCCATCAAGTAGTTCTTTATTCCTGGTATTGTCCTGGGATTGAAACAAACCCTATCACACAGGTGGGCTGATTCCTATAGGAGGAAACACAATTGTCATGAGGTTGTCTCCACTTACACCTTTGGCTGTTTCTAACCATGTATCCATTTCTAAACTACTGTACTGCTAAATTAATCAGTATCTACACATTCTGTCACTTCCATCAACTAACAAAATGAGTCCTCACCCAACTTACAAATTGATGTTCAGAGGAAAGGTTTTTTGTAGCTCAGTTAGTTTACACTTGAAGAATGCCAATTTCCCCCTCCCTTTAAGAATAAAATGCAATGAGAGGAACAAGAGTTGTACTGGAAACTTCTAGATATGAGATAAGCTATAAACAAAGCTGCCTGCCATAAGTTTCAGTTTAAGGAAAGACTTTAAAACAGAAAGCTACACCAAAAGAAAAACAAATACAAAACTGAACATCAAACAGACAGTCATCCTTAGGAAAGAACAGCACAGATCTTAGAAAGAACACTATTAGGATGTTACCATAATTTCAAGATGTATCTAGGTCTTCCTACCATTTGAGTTAATTTGCAAAATGAAACAACACAAACAAGCTCTTAGCTTTTTCCCCTAGCCAAACAGTGGTAATGACTATAACCTATTGTTAGAAGAAAAAAGATTAATTTGGACAAAATAAAATTTGGAAAATTGAATAAGGCATAAAACCAAAGTTAGATTTCAAAGCCAAGTAAGAAATTCAATAGAAACTATTTCAAATTCTGGAATGACTACTGGGATTATGAAAGATATAACTATACTTAGTAGGCTAAAAGTCAAAGGTTTTAGGAAGTCTGAAAAGGCAAGCTCGAGTAGAGAATAATGCCCTCAGATGGGTTGCAAAGGTTATACCACTCAGAAGGGAGCTACTATGGTGTGACAGTGGAAGTGAGATTGCTGATTTCAGAAAAATAACTTCATAATTGCCTATTAAATGTTGATTCCAATGTAATTTCAATTACTGCAGAAAGAAAGCAGTTGAGATCTATTAATTCAAATTGGAGGCTCAGAACTTACAAACCCAATAATCTTAAAACTTGGGAGTAAACTAAAATCAAGTCATTTCTCTGTGTGCACAAAGCATTCACAGCCCTTTGTACAAATATTTTTTATAACAGAAGCTTTGAAATTTGAAAATAAAATTTCAAAAGTAACTTTTTAACCCAGAAAGATTTGAGATCATCTAGATATTGAAGATAACCTAAAAAAAGACATATTGTGTTTAAGAATTGGAAGATTTAATATAGTAAAGATGTCAATTCTTCACAGATCTGTTTAATGCAATTTGTGTCAACATCCCAGGAAGGTGTCTGTACACATAAACAAGCTTATTCTAAAATTTATATGGAAAGGCAAAGGACCTAGAGTAGCTAAAAATTTTAAAACAAAGTGTAACATGAGAGGAATCACTGTATCTGGTATTAAGGCATACTATGAAACCTAAATTAAGAGAGTATGGTAATAACAGGGGGATGAACACATAGGTTAATAGAACAGAATAGAAACCCACAAAAATGTGTCCAACTAATTTTTGATAAAGGTGTCAGAGCAATTCAATGGAGGGAGAATAGCTTCTTTAACAAATGGTGCTAGAGCAAACTGGGCATCCACAGAACCCCCCAAAAAGAACCGACTACCTCTACCTAAATCTCAACACTCTGCACAAAAATTAAGCTCAAAATATAAATCATGGACTTAAATGAAAAACATAAAACCTTTATAAAACACCATATTGTATACCTTAAATATGTGTGTGTGTAAAATTTTTGTCAATTGTACTTCAGTAAAGCTGGAAGAAAATCCTTTTGGGAAAAGCACAGGAGAAAATCTTTGAGGCAACAGGGATAGGAACTAACATCAAAGCACAGTTGATAAGAGAAAAATATGATATATTTGAACACATCAAAATGTAAAACTTTCCCTCAAAAGACTGTGAAGAGGATGAGAAGACAAGCTACAGACTGGGAGAAAATATTTATAAACCACACACCTGAAAAAGAACTTGTATCAACAATATACAAAAAACTAACACATGCTTATAATCCTAGAGGTTTGAGAAGCTGAGGCAGGAGGATCATGAGCTCAAAGCCAGTTTCAGCAAAAGGAAAGCACTAAGCAACTCAGTGAGACCCTGTCTCTTTATAAAATGCAAAATAGGAATGGGGATGTGGCTCAATGGTCAAGTGTCCCCGAGTTCAACCCCTGGTACCGATCCCCCCTCCAAAAAAAAAAAAAAATGTATATATATATATAAAAAGAACTCTAAAAAATCCACAGAAAAAGCATAATAATCCAATTAGAAAAATGGCAAAACAAAGAAAATAAATAGATCTACAGAGATTGAATAAGCAATAAGCACATAAAAAGACGATCCATCATCAGCCATTAGGAAAATGCAAATTAAAATCACAATGAGATGGTACCATACATCTCTTAGAATGGCTAAGATAAAAACTAGCATGCACTCCAAACACTGACAAGAATGTGGAGAAATGGACACTCAGATATTGCTAGTATGTAAAACAGTATCACTAACTCTAGAAGAGAATGGTGTTTCATACAAAACCAAACATATACTTATCTTACAACCCAGCAGGTATACTTTTAGGCATATGTCTCAGAGAGATAAAAACTTTTGTTCAAACAAAAATCTGCACATGAATTGTCATAGCAGTTTTATTAGTTAATAGTCAAAAACTGGAAATAAATCAAATGCCTTTCGACAGGATACATCCTAACATTTGCAGTACATCTATCCCATGAATTAATACTTGGGAATACAAAGAAACTACTGACACATTTAACTTGGATAAGTGTATATGTGAAATCCTCCAACATCAAAAGGTTACATGCTGTATAATTCCATTTGTACAATATTCTTGAAATGACAAAACTAAAGAGATGGCAAATGGATTAGTGGATGTCACAAAAGTTAGGGCAGGAGGTAGCTATGGTTGTAGCAGGGTAACACAAAGGATCCCTGTGATGAAACTATTCTGTATCTTGAATGTGATCATGGTCACACAAATCTGTACATGTGATAAAATTTCATATAACTACACACACACACACACACACACACACACACACACAATAAAACTAGCAAAAGCTAAATAAGTTTGATGGATTATATTAATGAATCACAACCAATTTCTTGACCAGAATATTACAACATGCTACCAATGGGGAAAACTAAGTAAAAAGTATATGGGGGCTGGGAATGTAGCTCTGTTGGTAGAGTGTTTGCCTTGCATGTACAAGGACCTGGGTTCAATTACCAGCACCACCCCAAAAACAGAAAAGAAGTATACGGAATCTTTCTATATAATTTTCTTACATATGCATGCCCATCTACAGTGAACTTAAAATGTTAAGCGTTTAAAAATCCAATATGAAAACAAGACTCAGGACACTATATGGTTAACTATTTCAGACTAATCATTATAGAGATTTTCATGCTAACAAGTGAACAGCCCTATGATATCCTTCATCTATAACTGAATCCACAAACTTAACCCCATTTTTCCTCCTCCTTGCTTCTTCTCTCTCCTCCACCACTTGTCAACCCCCTTCATAACTGACTATAAGAGAGAACTGCAGTTTACAGGTGTGTGTATGTATGCATGCACTGCAATTTCTTTATCTATATATGTAGTTTTATTCTCTCTCTCTCACTCTGTTATTTACCATGTATATTAATTAGCATTCTGGGTTCTTTATTCCTAATTTAAAAATCCATTATGTAGCACACGTTCTACTTCCCTTTAAAAAGTGATTCAAGTGCCAGTTATTTATAGTATGGTGATAACTGCTTTCAGTCCCCATCACACCTCATGGTAAGTAACCCTAAGGAAAAAAAAGTTTTCTTATATTTGCTTTGTACTTCCAATTGATCACTGGTGGAACCTATATAGCAGGATTATCTTCTATGCACTGAAATAGAAAATAATGGTTGCAAAATTTAGAGAATAAACTAGGAACCTTTTCTGGCCACTGATTCACACTGTATTTAATAAGCCACTGTCCCTGAGCATGGCATTGGTATATGGCCATGAATATTGTACACACCAAGTACTATAACACTCCATGTATTAAAATATGACTCTTTTTCTTCCTTTCTCCATAGAAAGAAACAAACATTTTTTAAAGATTTTTATTCTCAGGCTAATTATTCAATATTCTCCCATCTACTCTTCTGTGAGGATTTTATTTTGGGGAAGAGGAACCTTGCCCCAAAACATGTATTATGTACATTAGTCACAAATGCACGAAAAAGGAAATCATCAATCAGAGGATTTCCTATGTGATAGCCCTAAAAGGTCAGTTTTATGTAGCCTTACTATGATAGCATCATTTTCAATTTTAAAGAAACGATCAAATAACCAAATAAGAATTTTTCCCTCAAATGACTAAGATCCATGGAATTAAACATTCATCAATCCATACGCGACTTTTTAACATATATAATCTTTGGCGTCTTGATCCTAATTATACAATCTTAAATTTTCACTTACGATCGTACCCAAGTAAGATTCTTACTTGGATAGTAGTAAAAACTGTTTTCATTTATAAACAAATGTGAAACTGTAAAAAGCTGTTTAATCAGGGCATATGAAATGGCCAAGGAGAAACAACCTAAGACAGCACCAATTAAAAGCCATGAAAATTTTACCTTAATTCTTCTCTCGGTGTCATCTAACTTTAACTCTGCTGAAACTAGTTTCTTTGCTAAATCATCTCGTTCAGGTAGGTGTCTAGCTTCGGAGATCTTTTGCAGTTTCTGTAAGGAAAATTTTGTCCTAAATAGTTCACCTTCTGTATCTTTCACCTTTTTCTCAGTTGCTCGTTCTTTCTCTTGAGATTTTCTTAAGCGTTCTTTGAGTGCTGTAATCTCATTGTTATGGCGAATTACAAGTTGTGAGATTTCATGTTCTGCATCTTCAAACTTATTCAGGGCTTTCTCCTGTCTGTACTGAAGCCTTTTCAAAGCCTTATTTTCTTTTAGCAGCTCAGCTAACTTGACCTGGAGTTCAGATACTTCATTCTGCAACTCATTGATTTTTAGCAGTCTTGCAGAAAGAACCCGTTTTGTGACAATATCAGGATTTTTCCGAAGTGGCTCTCTATTGAGGCTTTGGGAACGAAATCCCACTTGGACTCCTCTTTTGTTTGATAGCCCCTTAGGGCTCGGTTTCCTGGGGGCTAAAAAAGAGTAATAATGTAAAGTGAAAGCTATACCAAATATAGTATCATTTCTTCATCCAAACACATGGGTCCATAACATTATTTTGGTTTTCAAAAAGGATTTTTCCAATATTTAGTTAAATATCAGGTTTTATTTTGAGCTCCAACAATTGCTTCAGGCACCTACTTCCTTAATACAGCTCTTAATATATTTCTATTAAGAAAGTTTGGGATCTTCTAAGAAAGATAAAGAATTTTCTATCCATAAAATGACATACCACTTGCCTAGCATGTGCAAGGCCCTGGGGGTCAATCCCCAGCACTGGGGGGAAAAAAAGGAAAATGATATACCAATGGCTTATAAAGGTTATTCTATACTGCTTAAAAAGATGGTAGTATCAGGCTTCAGCCACCTTTAACTTGATGAGATGGAAGGAAAAATTCAAACATGGGCATTATTAGCATGAGCATGCTATAAAATAAACATTGAACAAAACATTGTGATATTTAAGTCATTTATCCCAAGGGAATTAGAATCCTTATTTTTATTTATTTATTTATTTATTTTGGTGCTGGGGATTGAACTCAAGGGGGCTTAACCACTTATCCATATCCCCAATCTTTTATTTTTTGAGACAAGGTCTCAGTAAATTGCTTAGGGCCTTGCTAAACTGCTGAGGCTGGCTCTGAACTCACAGTCTTCCTGCCTCAGTTTCCCGAGGTTCTGTATTACAAGTGTGCAGTACGATGCTCAGCTGGAATCCTTATTTACATGAAACTATGTTTTCTCTATATTTATTACAACTCCTTTTCTTCATTTGGGAAACAGAATGACAGTTTATTGTATAGTGAGAAAATCTGAGACTCAAGATTTACCACCTAATAACCCCCTTGGGCACTTCAATTAAACTTTTTCAATTCTATTTTCCCAACACATAGGATGAAGATAACACCATATACATAAATTGGTTGTTGTTAAGTAAGCATGTAAAATAAGAATTTCCTCCAGAATATTCTGTTAGCAATAAGAACTTACATCCCATTTATCAGTGAATAAAAATGAAAAACAGTAGTACAGGTGTGTTTCTAAACACTTTCTTAGGAAATTTATTTTGTGTGATGTTCAAATCAAAGACATCAACATAATTTGAAGACAGGAAAAAAAAACACATCCTAAAAAAAGCATATGAAATCTTTAAAAAACTATATATGAAATCATAACATTCTCAAAAATTTAGAATGCTTTATTTTTACTAAGAGCTAATTAAACTTAAGCCTCAATATACAGAGTACCTGCACTTTAAAAGAGTCATCTGAAAATTTGCTGGAGTTAAGATAATGAACTTTAACTGAGGTGACTGCATTTTTTTTTTTCCTCAAGGAGTAAAAGGGGAAAAAAAAAAAAAAGGAAAGAAAAGAAAAGAAAAACTGGAAGATTCAACCCTTCCCTTCCCTGTCTCACCATGGATACCTGATTCGGTAAGAAAACAAGAAAAAAATAACAACTAATTTTTAAAATTAAACATTATAAAGTTTCATCATACATATGAAAATTTCACAGAAACTGTTTTGAATATACACTGATTTAGAATTCTAGCTATATTAATGTTTGGATTCAGAAAAGAAAGTGGTAATAAAAAGAAATGGGGGATGGGGGAATGCCTAATTGAAACTATATCTATCCAATATGGCAGACACTAGCCACATATGGCTTTGGAGAAACTTGAAATGTGGGTAGTCAAATTGAGATAGTCTATAACTGTGAAATATGCACTGGATTTTGAACAGTTTTAAAATGTAAAAGATTCCACTGTTTTATACTACTGTATATAAAATAATATTTTAAATATGTTGGGTTAAATAAAATTAATTTCACCCATTTTTCTATTTTTAATGTGGTTACAGGTAAATATAAAATGGCACCTGTTGCTTGCATTTGTGACTTGAAATACATTTCAACATTGCTTCAGAATGTAATTTTGAATTTGGAGCATCCAATTTTTAAATTTTCTTTTTTTCTCAACAACTGAGCTAGCAGAATTTTGAGTTGCACTGTATGTACTCCACTTTTGGATTGACACATCTTGATAGTTTTCAAATCAAGATGAAATATAATATTAATAGAAGTAAGAAGAAAGATAATTGGCTGTCATGTTTGTCATTCTTCTCTCCCTTCTTATGTCACTATCAAAAAGTGGGCAGAAAAATAGTGGGTTTTTTCCTTCTTACTTCAGTTATTAAAAATGAAATGACTCATTTTAAAAATGTAGTAAAAATAAACTGTGCATTTAACAAGAAAATCAAGACATATTTATATTACTGATAAATAAGGAATAAATATAATACATATAATAAATATGTAACATACAAACATGGATAACTAAAGCTATTATTAAATGTTACAATACAAAGAAATTCTAATAGTATCATTTTTATTTAAAAAAAAAGAAAATTTCCTGAAAATTTAAAAGAAGAAAGACTATCAAACACATAAACCTGCAAATTCAAGTGTTTAAGATGCTGCTTTCATTACAGTTGTTTTTTTCCTTAGTTTAATCTACATTGGTGGCGATTTAAACTGAGAGAAATTTAACTTGGAGTTCAAAGAAAAATATCAGTTCGGTCCTATTGCTTGGTCTAAGGTAGACAGATTTTAATTCAAAAAGACAGTGGAAAGCAGAAAACAATACAAGTCAGAAGAAAAATGATAATTGAAAATTTCTGGTTACTAAAAGTTCATTAAACTTAAGCCTCAGTATACAGAAACATTTTTCACAGCTTTTTCTCCATTACCTTCTCAAATAAGATAAGGCTTACAAAGTTCTGACTCTAATTGGGTGACCTACTAAGTGGCTTTTGGGGAAGGAAGAAAAAATTAAAGTATTTCTTACCAATAATACCCTAGGCGTGTAAATTATTTCTAAGGAATAACAGACATTTTCTAAGATTCTATCCTACAATATATTTGCTCTTAATTATAAAACAGAAGCTTAAGATCATGTTCTCAACTATGACACTAACAAGATCCCCTCAAATGAAACAGATTTGGAGAGAGGGACCCCCCTACTTACCACCCAAAAAAAGCATTGTGTTCGAAGGGGAAAAAAGAAGAAAAGGCACTCAACAGTTAGAAGTAAGGACATCCCTGAAGAGCTAGACAGGAGCTGAATTAGGGATCCATGAAAAGATTGCTTTCAAAAAGGATTCGTATTCTTTGCAGTTTTTAATGTATCATTACTTTTCAAAGTAAAAATTTATAAAAGCAAATTAAAGTATACCCATGCATATATCTTTTCAATAGCTATTCCCCACAGAAAGACATTCATTATACTGTATTATCATAGGATGCAAGATATTTCATGATATGGCCCGTTATTCTTTCAATCTCTAGTTGTGTCCTGCCTTGCAATAGATAGTCTTACCAGTATAAGCTACTGCTATTATAACTGCTACTTTTTAAATGCATACTATAATTACCTCACATACCTTACCATATTTTTCTATGCTGTTCTTCTCAACCTTACATATCGTTACTCAGTACAATGAGATTTCTTGAGACTTATTAAAATGAAGAGATTATATAACACGATGTAACAAATTTGTTTCAGTCATAAATTTTAATAATAAAAATATTTTTAATGATAATAATGGAGATTATAACACAATTTAATGAAAAAAATTAGACTGCTAGTCCCAAATTCCAATCATATTCCTGGTTTTAATTCAAACTTGTGAAGTGAGCAATAGATTACCTAGGGTAAATAATTTTACTCAAACTATAAAAATGTCCCTTACTAATATATCAGTGCCTTTCACTACTTTATGAAAGAGAAGATACAGAAAAGTACAACTGTTTTGTAGGTTTTGTCTTGGTTTTGCCTTTACAGGAAGTACCTTAGAGATCCAAAAATAAGCATTTACTCAGGAGGAAGAGGAAATAAAGTAAGTAGCCTTTCATTACCCTCTTTTGTATATAATGCATGATTTTGAACAGTAAACAGTGGAAACAGACCGATAAGCAAGGCTTATATCAATTTATTAAAATACAGCCTATTAAAAATTTAAATCAGCTTATATCCATGTATATAGCAATATACATACTAATAGAAGACTTTCATTCACACAAGTTTTCCTTAAGTATTGTACATAATTGTCTAGGTCCACAGAATTCTTTTAAAGAAAACTTACATTGACAATATACTTGGTTATCTGATACTTGTTTTTTAGTATTTTTTCCCTTAATAATTGTAGGTGGAGAAGGACTGACTGGCGATGACTGACCAGAAGACGGGGATGTAGTTCCAAAATCAGAGGAATAATTAGAGCAATGGTGTTTGTCTGCTTTTCTTTCTTGATCAGCATCTGGACTTTTCGCTCTTTCCCCCATTGTTTTGAAAAATCGTCTCTAGTCACATAAATTCACAGATTGATGACAACACTGAAGATCATTTTCATCGTCTTCATAGTATTATTTCTGTTCAATTTATTTTCTCCACAGTATATACTTAGTCCACAATTCGCATTAGCAACCAGGAGACACACTTTATTCCCTACAATTAAAGAAGAGAAAGGAAGACTCATCACACGGTCATGGAATACATTTCTACAGTTAATTATAATGGAAAATACTAAAAGCAAAATAATATACTACTTATAATTTTTACAAGATGCTATAATTTTTCTCTATTTTCACACATAAGTTTTTGACAGCATTTGGAGAAAAGACAGTTTCTGTCATGACCCAGAAAGAAGATAACATATAAAGTACCTGAATAAGTGTCAATTAATTTGATTCCCTTGAATCTTAAGTTATAATAAACACAAAGCCTGAATCTTTTTTTAAAATAATTTTTAATTGTCCATGACTTTATTTATGTATTTATTTATGTGCAGTGCTGAGGATCAAACCCAGGGCCTCATGCATGCCAGGCAAGCACTCTACCACTGAGCCACAGCTAGCCCCACAGCCCCAAAACCTGAATCTTAACAGGGCAATAACCACCAGTTCTTTTTTTTTTTTTTGTGGAAGGGACAACAAACCTGCTAATAAATGCAAAGAAAAGTACTTATACTGACTACAAAAAAATGTAAAATTTAAGTATATTTTTAAAAATTTACTTAAAAGAAAAGGCATTTGATGAAAAGCATTTCCAAACATGACAGGAAAATGGTTACCATTTGTAATATACAAATACCTTATATCAACTAAGAAAAATATGAGGTCAAAAGGTAAATAGGCAAAATACATAAGACCCAAAAAAGCAATACAAATGATATACAAAAATGTTCATCCTGATAACATTTTTAAAGCTCTCTTGTCATTAAAATATTTTTCAAAATAATCACACTGCTGCCAGAGCTGCCATCAGGAAAAATCCATGGAGTTTTTGGAAAAAAGGTTGGAAAAAAATGTATTAAGACTTTAACTGTTGTCCCATCCCCTCCTCCCACTCTCCTCTTCCTCCTTCTCCTGCTCCTCCTTTTTTTGGTACCAAAGATTGAACCCAGGGGTTGCTGAAGCTGACTTTGAACTCTGATCCTCCTGCCTCAGCCTCCCAAGTCACTAAGATTACAGGTGTGCACCACCATGCCTGGCTAATTGTGCTTTTAATCTTTGATTCAATAATACCATTCCTGAATTCCAATAAAATAACTCTAAAAATTGGGGGAAAGTTATATACAAATGTCTAATGCAGTATATTGCAATTTTTAAAAAATGGAAGGAACCTAAATATATAACCACCACAGATTAATTAAGAAAAATACTATAAAGTTCATACAGCATAATATCTGTTGGAAATATTTACAAAAAGTTGTGTTCAAAAAAAATGCTTATGTTATTGTAAAGAAAAATTCAAACCAGTGTATAGTTTGATCTCAAATACACATATTTATTGAACAGAAGATTAAATTACTAAGTATTCTTTCTATTTAAACTCAAGAACTGAAAACAATTTACAAAGCAACTTACAAAGGGATATATGAACATTAAAATAGTGTCTGCCTAAGCAACTTGGTTTTATTTTATTGTATCTCTCCTTTTAAATATTGTTTTCTAATACATTCAAATTAGACTACTTTTAAAATGAGAATGGTTACTTTTAATATTTGGAAAAAACCATCTTATTGATGAAATTAGTATTAATAGTATAGTGGTCCTAGGAATATATGAACAGACATATGTACAATACTAAAATAATCAAAATAACTATCAATAAGAAGCTGGTCTTATAAACTGTAAACATCTACACAATGCAGTACTATGGAGTTAGAAAAATAATGAGGACTCTCTTTGTATATTTGCTAGCAAACAGAGTAATTCTCCAGAATATGTTAAGAAAAGGAAGTTAGATAAGAGCACATATGGGTGTATAGTAGGGTTTGGATATGGTTTGTTCCACAAAGGTTCCTGCACTGGAGGCTTGGTCTTCATCGGAGCAGTGTTGGGATTGGTAGAACATTTAAAAGCTGGTGCCTAACAAAAGGTAATTAGGTCACAGGAGAATCACCCTTGGAAAGGATGAATGTTAATCTCCCAGAATCATTAAATTCTCAAGAGAATGAGTTATTGTAAAACGACCAACTCAGGCACCCTGATTCCCTCCGACTTCCTGTCTTACCATGCAAACTCTTCCTTCATCCTTTCATACTTTTTCATCCAATGTATGACATCCACCATGAGATGAGGCCTTCACCAGAGGCTGATGAACCAGGGCTGCCCATTTATGGAACACCTGGTAAAACTGTGAGCTAAATAAAGTTCTTTCAAATAAATTTCTTTATAAATACCCAGTCTTAGGTATTTTGTCACAGCAAACAGACTAACATAGTATGCTACTATTTATCAAAGGAACATAATATATAAGGTTTATATTTTTTAAAAAGTGGTACAATAAATCAAATATTTAATTTTTAAAAAAGAGTTTTCTAGGTTAGACTGTCCAAATAGAACTTTCATCAGGGATGTAAAGGTTCTATAATTTGTTATGTCCTATGTAGTAGCTGGTCACATGTGGTACTGAGCTCTTAAAATGTTGCTACTGTGGCTGAGGAATAAATTTTTAAATTTAAAATGTAAAGGCCATATGTATGGTGGTTTGCTTCTTGAAAAAAACAACTATGGCAGAATAGAGAAAGAAGAGCTTAGGAGAGGGATGGAAATAAATAAACTCTCTATAAAACTATGTGTAGATTTAACTTTGAAAATTAATTTTTAGAAATAAAATGTTTTAAAAAGCAATTCCTATAAATCAAAAGAAAATAAAACAAATCAGTCTAAACTACATATATAATTGATGGCAAATATACACAAAGTAACCAGTTCAAATAACTAAAAATAAACTACTTTATATCCCTAGAGAGATATATCCTAATGAATTATGGGTTACTTTCAGTAATTGTAGCATTGGTATTGTTATTCTCAGACCAGTACATGTGTTCAGATACAGCAAATGAGTAATTATTGTTCAGCATGGGCACTAGAATTTTCAACAGGAGGAAACAAAATTAATCTAATGTTAGCTCTAAAATTCTGAAGTCCAGAATTCAAGTAACAAATATCAGTACAAACTGATGATGGCTTTTTTTTTTTAAATACTTCTTAAGTGTCCACTCAAAAATTCTAGAAACAAACAACAAATGAACCAGATGGAGTGGTGCATGCCTGTAATCTCAGTGGCTTAAGAGGCTAAGGCAAGAGGATTCTAAGTTCAAAGCCAACCTCACAGCTGAATGAGGCCCTGTTTAAAAAAATAATGTGGCTCAGGGTTAGCACTTGTGGGTTTAATCCCTGGCACCAAAAAACAACAACAAAAAATGAGGTGCAATAAACTAGCACCCAAATGTAGTTTCTAAATGCTACTTCCCAATAAAAGAAACTAAAGCTCCTTATAAATGTCTGATTTTATATCTGAGGGAGAAAACAAAAGATGAATCAGAGAATCTGGAGGTTTGGTCATTTCAAAAAGCAAGGAAGCTATCAGACTGATGGAGTGTCAAAAGGGCTGAAGAGCCAATTGAAGAAGCTCCTACTAGCCAAAGATGGGAAATGTTCATCATCAGTAGAATTATATCAGTAAGTGATTAAAACAGATCAAATATATTTAAATTCATATCATATGTTTTTAAAAAATCAGTCACCTTTTGAAGATGCTAGAGAACGGACTCAATAATTTAAAAATTGATACATAAAGGGGAAAAAAATAAAACAAGTATATTGCGTATAATGCCAAAAGAACAAAGTAGCACATGAGGGAAACTATTTCTTTATAGAATTACTTTAGAAAATAAATGGAAAAGAAAATTTTAAAATGAAGGAATTAGAATATTGACATTTTGCAACCACTGATGAAATAATAAAGCTAGATAATGATCACTAGTGGCTGTAACACCAAGTGTCCCCAAAAAGCTGCTGTGTTAATGAAAGAATATTCAAAGGTAAAATGATTAGCTTATGAGAGCTACACTGTAATCAGTCAATTTTAGTTTAGATGAACTGAGTGCTAACTGTAGGCAGTTGGAACATGGTTGGAGGAGGCAGATCACAGGTGGCATGCACTGAAAGAGTTCATCTTCCCCAAAGCCCCTTCCCCTTTTTGTTCTGCTTCCAAACTGCCACGAGGTAAGCAGCACTCCTCTGCCACAATCTTCTGCCATGGTGTTCTGCCTTACCTTGGGCCCAGAGCAATGGAGTTAGCCCACTGCGGACTAAACCTCTAAAATCATGAGCCAAAATGAATTTTTCTTCCCCTAAGTTGTTCTAATCAGCTATTTTGGTCACAGCAATGCAAAGTTAACATGAAAAGAAACAACCAGGTATTTTGTGTCTCCTAACAGTACACAATACCTCTGAAGTAATTTGCCCATCTCTGCAAAAGAGTTAAATCTGAATCTGATCAATCCTCTAAATGTAAATGACAATTTACAGACAGTACAAGGGACAAAAGGAAGTACATGGAAACTAACAGCAAAATACAAACTGAGGCAAACTACAAGAAAAATGTTTCTTCAACAAATAAACTGCAAACATAACAGGAAGAGGGTATTTTTATATTAAGAAAGGCATAGGAAACAATAAAAATTGTAACCCTTGGACCTTATTTCAATCCTGATTCAAAAAAGTTGTGCAAAAAAAAAAAGATAATTGAGAAAGTTTAAGCACTAACTGGCTATTTAATATTAAGGAATAATTAACACTTTAGGTAAAATAGTGATATTGTGGTTTGTTTTTTGTTAAGAATTTTTATCTCTTAGAGATCTTTATTCAAACACTTACATGTAAAATTAAATGTCTGAAGTTAGTTTCAAAATACTCTAGGGAGAATGAAATAAGATTTACAATGAGTTGATAGTTTTGTAAACTGGTGGTAAAGACTTAACAGCTTCATTATTTTGATACTTTATTTCTGTATTTGTTTGAAATTTTCCTTAGTTTAAAAAAAGATTAAAAAAAATGAAATACAAACTTAGGTTTTTTGTTTTTGTTTTTGTTTTTTTTTGGTGCTGGGACTCAACACAGGGCCATGTTGCATACTAACCATACTCTACCACAGAACTACATTCCAAACCCAAACCTAGAACTTTGATCTTACTTCTGATATATTACTATCTAGCAATCTCGATCTCTGTTAAAATTCATTACTGGATCTGAAATCAGCAAATACTAATATTTAAAAAATAAATTTAATCCCTAGCACCTCAGAAGAAAGCAAAAAGTGAAAAAATAAATTTAATCAGTCTGAATCTTTCACTTTGCAATCCTGAAAGAAAACACTTCCACATGAAAAAGTATAAATAAAAAAGATAATGGGTAAGAGTAAGGAAGTGTCTTCACCTCATTGGCTATGCAAATTTGGATTTTAACTATCAATCTAAATCTAAAATCTTAAAATTTTTACCTTTAAAATAAGACTATTAATAGTAACAAACTATAGTACTGTGAGGATTAAAGGGGATAATTCAATAACTATGACACAATTAAGTACCTGGTAAACATCAGCAATTTTATTTATAACTCAAACAAGATTTATTTATAAATCTCATTTATATTTATTTATTTGTAATCCAAAGTCCTTGTCAAAGACTTTCGCTTTGCTAACATTATAAGAAAAAGATGATTTCAAGATGGCAGATTAGAAGCACCCAACACTCACCTGTTTCTCCACAAGGTAGAAACAAAATAATGAGTGTAGTTGCCTACTGAGGTGAGCAGCTATGACAGAGTGCTGAAATTCAAGAGTAGAGAGAAAGAGATCTTGAGAAAAACAAGGATTTTGGATTTTGGAATAGAGGGAGAAACAGTATCCCAGCACTGATCTCAGAGCAGCATGGTAAGGAGAGAAGAAATATTTCACCAGCAGGGTATAGGTGAAAGGGGAAGTTCCAGAGAGCTGTACTAGTACAGACTTTGGAACCTTGCAGCCATAAACTCTAAACAGAAAAAGGACCAGGGAACTGCATAGTGAGCTGACTCTAGAAAAGCCCTCCCCACTTCCCAGTGTATTCTCACAGAGCTTTAACTGGGAGCCAAACTGAGAAGGGTCTGTTGTTTGAGCTTACTGCTCTAGAGATCAAAGGACTTCGCACTTTCCTATCTCGGGGACCCTATAGCCCGTAGCAATTTCACAACACTGATTAAGTGGGTGTCTGCCTCAGGAATTGGTTTGGCCCAGGTAAGAGACCTGACACAAACCTGATGAGAATTCTGAGATGGGAAACCAGATTGTGAGGTGGAGAGAAATGGAACGTACTTCCCTTTAAAATCTGCAGTTTGGGAAACCTGACAAGTCTGTGAGAGTCAACAGTCATGTGTGATGCGGTATGCAAGCCATGTGTGGGAGCACTGGGATTATGGGTGATGAACTGTGCAGAATCCACTGCCACCCTCCCAGTACAGTTCTTAGGTAGCACATAGCTCTCTCTACCCACTGAGGCATCTGGGGACAAACTGGATGTTCCCTGCCCATGGAATGAAAGTTCAAACAATTCCAGAATCTTTGCTTAGTGAAATCTGAACTCTGCACTACTTTGCTAACACACTTGAGCTCCAGTCTTTGTCCTACTCTCAGAGTGCACAGCACAAAAAGCTATGCAGGGATTCTTTGCCTGGATAGCTCTGCATTCTGTGCTAGCCCATTGCAGCATGAAAAACAGCTGAAAGGAATTCCAATTAGCTTCAGCCACAAACCACTCCTGCTAGCCACCTGGCAAGCAAAACAACAAAAAATAAGGAATGGAGAATGGGGGACTGTGAATAGTCTAGTTTTCTCTCTGCACACAGGGTGTCCAGCCTAAGAAGACCCAGAGAGAAGGCTTGATCAGCATAAGCTGCAAGCATCCACTCTACCTCACAAATAAATTTTTATTTAGACCTTTTTTTCTTTTCTACTCAAATTTTAATTTTTCTCTTTTTTCAACTTTTTAAAATTTTAACTTTAAATTTTTGAAATCTTTTATGCTAAATGTTTTCCCCTTATCTTGTTTTGCTCCCCTACCCCTATTTGGTGCTAGGCATCAAGCCCAGTATTTTTTACGTTTGGTAGGTGCTCTGCCACTAAACTATGCTCCAAGTCTCATAAGAGGAGCTGCACTCAGCACTAGCCATGATTTGGTCCTGCTCAAATCTTGGCAGATACTTCAACTTAAAGAATATAGGGAACAGAAGCCCCTACTTAATGGCCCATCCTCAAGTGGGCACAAATGGGGGCGAGCTCTGACACTTCCCTCCTGGGTAGTCACCCCCTCAGTAACAGCAGAGAGAAATAACAAAATCATTTTGGACACTGCACCTATGAGGGTCTTCAGCGTTGGTTTTTTCCACATCCTGTCAGATGGCACATCACTGACAAGTCTGGATCTGAGCACCACAGAGTAGGAGCTGTGACCTGAGTCCCTGCATCTCCACATGAAACACCAGGAACTGCACCAATGTCTTAACAGAAGATAAAAGCTGCAAGTCCTTCACCATGGTAGAAGAGTCAATATAAGAACCACTTTGAAGTAACAGTGCCATTATCAACAGTGTCTAAGGAAACCGCCACCATCTGGTAAGGGATATATCCCCATTGTAGGAGTAACCACAGAGAGTGCCACTCCACCCTTCTGTCTATACAACACTTAATTAAATTACCAAAGGGATTCCACTCTTGCAATGCATTTCTGAGAAAGTGGGCCTCTCAGGCTCCTGTACACTACACACTGTGTCAAAACTCACTAATCACAGCTGAAGACACCTCAGGGAGATTATATTATGAAGTTCAGTTGGAATTCAACCCAGCACTACACAATAAACTGATATCCAAGATATAACACCAAAAGAAGGTCAGATAAGAAGTCCCCCACATAAAAGTAGAAGAGATATCCATCCCAAGATATGTGCAAATCTCAACATATGAACACAAAAAAATATGATAAAACAAGGCAATATGAAACCTTATAAAGTTCAGAGTTCTATAGTAACAGATTCCAAAGATATCAAAGTCGATAAAATACTGGATAAAAAAATTCAAAGGAATGATTTTTTAAAGTTCAGTGGATTCCAAGAGAATACAAATAAAGAACTGAATGAATTAAGAAAGACAATGCAGGATATGAATGAGAATTTCAGTAATGAGAGTTTTTGAAAATGAACCAAAGAGAAATACTGGAAATGCAAATTCATATAAATTAGATAAAAATTCAGTTGAGAGCCTCACCAACAGACTAGATCAAGCAGAAGACAGACTATCAGAGAGCTAAGACAAGCCTGATGAAATATTACATTAAGATAGAAATAAGGGAAAAAAAGAACAAAACACACAAAATCTCTGGGACATCATTAAAAGACCGAGCAAGGCTGCAGCAGCTACTTCATCTCTTAATGATGCCGCCTCCAGCGGCTGCTACAGTATCCGCCAATGCTGCCCCATCTCCAAAAGTATCTGCCTCCATTTTAGACACCACTGCCACCACATCACCATCTTGAGATGCAGCAGCCTCCATCTTGGGACACCACCAGGGGCCTGGAGACCCAGTGTTGGGGGTACCTGAAGGTTTTTGGCACCTCAATCTCAGGATGCAGTCACCTCCATCTAGGGACACTGACCCAGGGCCTTGAGGTTCATTACTGAGGTGCCTGCAGGTTTGGTTACACCTGAGGTCTTCCTGCTGGGTGTGCTAGTAGCCACCATCTTGCTGCAGAGGTGGGAGCCAGGCTCTACCCAGTCCCATGAGTCCTGAAGTGCACAGGGGTGGACAGGACTAGCAACAGCAGGTGAAAAGGTAGGATGAGGGTATGAGGGCATCTTGTTCTTGGATCGCCCAGTCAGTGGGTATGGCACCCACCAGGTTCCCAGGGCCCACTCAGTCCAGGACTCACTGGGCCGCAGCACCAGCCCAGTCCCAAACTCCCTTCGCAATCCAGCATCCACTGATCCCCTGGTCCCGCCAGGTCCAGCATCAGTCCAGCACACAACAGAGCACTCTGGCTCCCCAATCCCCAGTCTCCCAACCCCTCCCTTGCCACCAACCTGGCACAGTACTCTCAGTTTTGTAGCTGACCCACAGCTCTCAGCACCTGGTCCTGATCTGCCTAATACAGAATAGCTCTCCATGACAGGGACACAAGTACGGGTGCTCAGCACCCAGGACCACATGGGAGAAAAGTGCCTGTTGTCTTAATAGGAGCTATTTGGCTGAAGGTTGTATATTGCTTGCATTGGGTGCTGTTAATATTGATCTCCCCCTTAAATGCGAGGTACTGAAGATCTCCACGGATGCTATAAGTCTACAGGGTAGAAACTGTACTATGGCAGACCCACACTGCTAGATGTGAAGACACACAAACGACATGAAAAAACAAGGGAACAAAGGGCCCCAAACCAACCAAGAAGCTCCAATAATAGAATCCACTGACAACACAGTAAAAGAAATGTCAGAGAAGGAGTTCAGAATGTACATAGTAAAACTGATGGGTGACACAGGGATGCTGTAAGACGTGAAACCAGAGATTAATTTCAGGAGGTAAAAGAACCCTTCAATAAAGAGAGATTTTGAAAAGAAACCAAGCAGAAATCCTCAAAATGAAGGAATCGATAAACCAAATTAAAAATTCAATGGAAAGTATCACCAACAGACTAGACAACTTGGAAGACAGAACCTCAAGCAACGAAGACAAAATATATAATCTTGAAAGTAGGCCGGACACAGTGACACACACCTGTAATCCCAGTGGCTTGGGAGGCTGAGGCAGGGAATCACAAGTTCAAAGCCAGCCTCAGCAAAAGCAAGGCAATAAGCAGCTCAGTGAGACCTTGTCTCTAAATAAAATACAGAAGAGAGCTGGGGATGTGGCTCAGTGGTTGAGTACCCTTTAGTTCAATCCCTGGCAACCCCATCCAGAAAAAAAAAGGAAATAAAGTTGATCACATAGACAAGATGGTAAGAAACCATGAATAGAACTTCCAAGAATTATGCGATAACATGAAAAAACCAAATTTAAGATTTATTGAGATAGAGGAAAGCACAGAGAAATAAAGGAATGAACAATCATTTCAATGAAATATCAGAAAATTTCCCAAATCTAAAGAATGAAATGGAAAATCAACTACAAGAGGTTTAAGGAACCCCAAATGCACAAAATTACAACAGACCCACACCAAGGCATATTATAATGAAAATGCCTACCATATAAAATAAGGATAGAATTTTAAAAGCTACATCAGAAAAGTATCAGATTATAAAATGGGGGAAAATGATATTTTTATCTCAACTGATTTCTCAACCCAGACCCTCAAATCTAGGAGATCCTAGAGCAACACATACCAAACTGAAAGAAAATGGATGTCAACCAAGAATTGTATATCCACCAAAATTAAGCTTCAGATATGAAGATGAAATAAAACATTCCATGATAAACAAAAGTTAAAAGAATTCACAACTAGAATATTCTCAGCAAAATATTTCACAAAGAGAAAATGAATAAAAAAAAGTGAAAACCAGAAAAGGCAGGAAATACACTAAAGGAAATTTCTGGTTCTAAAATCAGAAATAAACTAAAATGAATGGGAATATAAATCATAGCTCAAAAACAACCCTGAATGTTAATGACCTAAACTCATCAATCAAAAGACACAGACTGGCAGATCGGATTAAAAAAACAAGACCCAACAATACGTGGTCTCCAAGAGACTCACCTCATAGGCAAAGAGATCCATAGACGGAAGGTGAAAGGATGGGAAAAAAAACATCACTCACATGGACCATGTGAACAAGCAGAGGTTTCCATCCTCATATCAGATAAAGTGGACTTCAAGCCAAAGCTAGTCAGAAGGGACAAAGAAGGACGTTTCATACTGCTTAAGGGAATTATGTAACAACAAGACATAACAGTCACAAATATTTATGTCCGAAACAATGGAGCATCTATGTACATCAAACAAATTCTTATCAATTTCAAGAATCGAAGAGATCACAACACAATAATACTGGGTGACTTTTAACACACCTCTCTCACTAATGGATAGATCTTCCAAACAAAAACTAAACAAAGAAACTATAGAACTAAATAATATAATCAATAATTTGGACTTAACAGACATATAGAATTTTTCATCCATCAACAAGCAAATATACTTTCTTTAGCAGCACACGGATCCCTCTCTAATACAGATCATATCTTATGCCACAAAGCAACACTTATCAAATACAAAAAAAAAAAGATACTATCCTGCATTCTATCAGATAATAATGGAAAGAAATTAGAAATCAACAATAAAGTTAAAAATACAAGCTACTCCAACACCTGGAGACTAAATAATATGCTACTGAATGACAAATGAATAGCAGAAGAAATCGGGGATGAAACAAAAAAATACTTAGAGGTAAATGAGAACACCAATACAACATATCAAAATATCTGGGACACTATGAATGCAGTGCTAGGAGGAAAGTTCACTGCATTGAGCTCATTCATTAAAAGAACAGAAAGTCAACAAATAAATGACCTAACAATACATCTAAAAGCCCTAGGAAAAGAAGAACAAATCAACACCAACAGCAGAAGACAGGAAATAATTAAAATCAGAGGTGAAATCAATGAAATTAAAACAAAAGAAACAATTCAAAAAATTGATCAAAAAAAGTTGGTTCTTTGAAAAAATAAATAAAACTGATAAATTCTTAGCTACAGTAACGAAGAGAGAGAAAACTCAAAATACTATAAAAATTTGTGATGAAAAAGGAAATATCACAATGGATACTACTGAAATGCAGAAAATAATTAGAAATTTATACTCCAATACAACAGAAAATCTCAAAGACATCAACAAATTTCTAGAGATATATGACCTACTCTTAAGGTTTGGATGTGAGGTGTCCCCCCAAAGCTCATGTGTGAGACAATGCAAGAAGGTTCAGAGGGAAAATGATTGGGTTATAAGCATCTTAACCCAATCTCTGAATTAATCCTGATAGGATTAACTAAGTGGTAACACTGAAGTGTTAGGGTGTGGCTAGAGGAGGTAGGAATTGGGACATGGCTTATGGGGTATATATTTTGTATCCGGCAAGCCAAGACCTTTCTCTCTGCTGCTTGTCCACCATTTGAGCCACTTCTCCCTGCCACGCTCTTCCGCCATGATGTTCAGCCTTACCTTCAGCCCCAAGGAATGGAGCCTGCTATGGATTGCCACCTCTAAAACCATGAGCTCCCAAATAAACTTTTCCTCATCTATGTTGTGCTGGTCGGGTCCTTTAGTCACAGCATCAAAAAAGCTGACTAAAACACCTACCCAAACTGAATCAGGAGGACACAACTCAAATTTAAACAGATTGATTTCAAGCAATGAAATAGAAGATGCCAACAAAAGCCTACCAACAAAGAAAAGCCCACGACCAGACAAATTCTTAGGCAAATTCTAGAAGACAGAAAGAATTAACACCAATACTTCTCAAGTTATTTCATGAAATAGAAAACGAGGGAGCCCTTCTGAACTCATTCTATGAGGCAAGTGTCACCCTGATACCTAAACCAAAGACAAATCAAGGAAAGAAAACTTCAGACCAATATCCCTGATGAACATAAATGTAAAACTCCTCAATAAAATTCTGGTAAATCACATAAAAAATATATTAAAAGATAGTGCACCACAATCAAGTGGGGTTCATCCCAAGGATGCAAGGTTGGTTTAACATACAGAAATTAATGAACATAATTCATCACACCAATAGACTTAAAGAAAAGAATCATATGACCATCTTAATAGATGCAGAAAAAGCATTTGACAAAATACAGTTCCCCTTCATGTTCAAAACACTACAAAAACTAGGGATAGTAGGAACATACCTCAACAATGTGAAAGCAATCTATGCTAAATCCAATGCCAACATCATTCTAAATGGAAAAACACTGAAAGCATTCCCTCTAAAAAAGTGGAACAAGACAAGGAAGCCCTCTATCACCACTTCTATTCAACATCATCCTAGAAACTCTAGCCAGAGCAATTAGACAAAAGAAATTAAAGGGATATGAATAGGAAAAGAAGAAATCAAACTATCACTACTTGCTGATGACATGATTCTATATTTAGAAGATCCAAAAAAATTCTACCAGATACCTTCTAGAACTAATAAATGAATTCAGCAATACTTTGGATATAAAATCAACACCCATAAATCAAACTCATTCCTATATGCCAGTGATGAATCCACTGAAAGAGAAATTAGGAAAACTAACCCATTCACGATAGTCTGAAAAAAAATAAAATGAGAATCAATCTAACAAAAAAGGTGAAAGACCTCTACAATGAAAATTACAGAACACTAAAGAAACAAATTGAAGACAACCTTAGAAGATGGAAAGATCTCCCATGCTCTTGAATAGGTGTGGGAAGTCATCGATGTTTAGTAGAATCAGGCTTGACTGAGCCATGGGATACAGACTTCTGACTCCCAGGAACTGGCAGTTATAAGAGACTGTTTCAGATAGCCCGGGGTATGTGACACTGTACAGAGTTGGCTCACAGTCTGAGGAAATACTAATTCTCTAAGCAAATGGTTTCCCTAACTCCACCCCATCCTATTCCTCACGGAAGAAGTCCCTCCCAGTCTGGGCTCATTTACCTATAGGACTATAAATAAAGGTACAAGTGGGCTCCTCTATCTTGTTGGAGGCCAGATCTTGGCATGGTCCAATTCATCACACCTCCTTCCATTTGAAAAGATTATTGGCTCTTATGTTTATTTGATTACATAAGTTTCTTGGTAATTAATCGAAAACTGGCACTACCCTCTGACAAAAATTCTTTCTTTCATCCATGCTGGACGTGGAGAACTCCCCACAGATAGGCAGAATTAATAGTGTCAAAATGACCATAGTACCAAAAGCACTATACAAATTTAGTGCAATGCCTATTAAAATCATGATGACATTCTTCATACAAATAGAAAAAGGAATCATGAAATTCATTTGGAACAATAAGAGACCCAGAATAGCCAAAGCAATCCTTAGTTGGAAGAGTGAAGCAGGAGGTATCACAATACCAGACCTTAAACTATACTACAGAGCAATAATAACAAAAACAGCACGGCATTGACACAAAAATAGACAGGTAGACCAATGGTACGGAATAGAAGACACAGAGACAAACCTAAATAAATACAATTTTCTCATACTAGACAAAGGTGCCAAAAATACACGATGGAGAAAAGATAGCCTCTTTAACAGATGGTGCCGGAAAAACTGGAAATCCATATACACTGAACTAAATTAAACCCCTATCTCTCATTGTGCACAAAACTCAAATCAAAGGGATCAAGGACTTAGAAATTAGACCAGAGACCCTCCACCAAACAGAAGAAAAAGTAGGCCCAAATCTTCATAAGATCAGCTTAGGACCAGACTTCCTTAACAAGACCCCCACACCATAAGAAATAAAATCAAGAATCAACAAATAGGATGGATTCAAAATAAAAAGCTTTCTCTCAGCAAAGGAAACAAACAACATGAAGAGAGAGCCTGGAGAATGGGAGAAAATCTTTACCACTCACACCTTAGATATAGCCATTAATCTCCAGGATATATAAAGAATTCAAAAAACTCAACACCAAAAAAATAAAAAACCCGATCAATAAAAGGGCTAAGGGACTGAACAGACACTTCACAAAAGAAACAACTGATCAACAAATATAAGAAATAGTGCTGGGGAGATAGCTCAGTCAGTAGAGTGCTTGCCTTGTAAAGCATAAGGCCCTGGGTTTGATCTCCAGCACCAAAAAAAAAAAAAAAAAAAAAAGAAATAATGTTCATCATCTCTTGCAATTAGAGAAATGCAAATCAAAACTAAGATTTCAGCTCACTCCAGTCAGAATGGCAATTATCAAGAATATAAGCAACCATAAGGGTTGGCAAGAATGTGGAGAAGAACGCTCATACATTGCTAGTGAGACTGCAAATTGGTGCAACCATAACGGAAAGCAGGGTGGAGAGTCCTCAGAAAACTTGAGAATGGAACCACCATTTGACCCTGTTATCCCACTCCTTGGTTTATACCCGAAGGACTTAAAATCAACATACTATAGTGACGTTGTGACATCAATGTTTACAGTAGCTCTACTCATAATAGCCAAACTATTGAACCAACCTAGATGCTTTTCAACAGATGAATGGATAAAGAAATGTGGTATATATGCACAATGGAATATTACTTGACCTTAAAGAAGAATGAAATTATAGCATTAGCCAATAAATGATGGAACTGGAGAATAACATGCTAAGCAAAATAAGCCAATCACACAAATCCAAAGGCAGAATGTTTTCCCTGATATAGGGGTGCTAATTCACAATAAAGTGTGGGGGCTAGGGAAAAATTGAGGTACTTTGCATTAGATAGAGGGGAGTAAGGGAGAGGAGGGGTATGTGGGTAGGAAAGATAGTAGAATGAATTACACATAACTACCCTATGTATGTATATGATTACACAACTGGTGTGATTCTACATCATATACAACCAGAAGAATGAGAAGTTATAATTCCATTTATGTATGATATGTCAAAATGCATTCTACTGTCATGTATAACTAATTAGAACAAAGTTTAATAATGTAAAAAAAAAGAAGACCAAGCATCCACAAAACCTGTATACCTATGGGAGAAGAGCTACAGGCTGAAGGCATAGAAAAACCTATTCAATGAAATAAAAGCAGAAAAATTACCAACTCTTGGGAAACACGTGGACATCCAGGTACAGGAGCCACTTAGAACTGCAAATAGATATGACCAGAAAGAATCTCTCACAATATATTATAGTTACTATGACAAAAAGTACAGATGAAGAAATAAAATTAAAATCTGCAAGACAAATGTACCAAGGCACATTTAAAGGCAAACCCATTAGACAAACACACATTTCTAAGCAGAAACTCTGTAGGCCAGGAGAGCATGGGATAAGGTATTATGAATTCTGAAAGAAAACAAGTGCTAACCAAGAGTGTTATAGTCAGCAAGATTATCTATCCTTCAGAATCAAAGGATTAATAAGGACCTCCCAAGATAAGCCTACACTAAGGGAATTTATGACAAGACCAGCATTAGACAGCAGCAACTGCTACACTCAGAAAAGCAAGAAAGATAAAGACAGTCACAGAGCATAGTAAAGGATATATATAGTCAGAATAGCCATGCAAATGAAAAATAGGAAAGATTCAAAACATTATCAACATAGTAAACTGTCAAACTTCTAAAGAGAAAAACAAGAACATACAATATTTAAAACAACCAGAAGAAAAACAATAAAATGACAACAAGTACATATCTTTCAATAATAACCCTGAATATAAGTGGTTTTAATTCTCCAATTAAAAGATGCAGACTGGGGCTGAGATATAGCTCAATTGGTAGAGTGCTTGCCTAGCATGCACAAGACCCTGGGTTCAATTCCCAGCACCATGAAACAACAACAAAAAAGATGCAGACTTGCTGAATAGATTAAAAAACATGAACAAACAACAAACTCATCTCACCTGCAAATATATATATACACACACTGAAAGTGAAAGGCTAGAAAATAGAATCCCAAGCAAATGGAGTCCAAAAGCAAGCAGGAGTAGTTTTCTTATATCCAACAAAATACACTTTAAGATGAAATCAAGAGACAAAGAAGGTCTTTACATATTAATCAAGGGAACAATTCATCAAGAAGGTATAACGATTATAAATATACATGCACCAAACACTGAAGCACTTAATTTTATAAAATAAACACTACATAAAGGAACAGATTGTTCCCAATACAATAGCGGGTGACTTCTATATGCTAGTCTCACTAATAGATCATCCAGAACAACAACAACAAAAATAACAAAGAAACATCAGAGATAATTATGCTATAAGTCAAATGAACTTAACAGATATCTAAAGAATAGTGCAATCAACAGCTGCAAAATATATTCTTTTCATTAATACATGGAACATTCCCCCAAACAGACCATATATATTAGCTCACAAAGCAAGTCTTAACAAACTCAAAAACTAGAAATAATTTCTGCATCTTATTTGACTACAATGAAATGAATCTAGAAATCAACAAAAGAAATTGCAGAAATGATAGAAATACACAGAGACTCAACACACTACTGAATGAACATTGAGTCATTCAAGAAATCAGAGGGGAGTCAAACCAAAATCAACCCTTGAATCAAACAAAAATAGAAACTCCACATATCAAAACATGTGGGACACAGAAAAAGAAGTATCAAGAAGAAGGTTAAAGTGATGAGTGCTTTGGTGAAAAAACAAGAGATCTCAAATAAGTAACCTAGTCGTGAATGTCAAGATCTTAGGAATACACCAAATCTGAAATCAGTAGAAGGGAATAAATTATAAATGTCAGAGAAATAATAAATAAAAAGAGACCAAAAGAGCAATACAAAGGATCAATTAAACAGAGTTGGTTCTTTCAAAAGATAAACAAAATTGATCAACCTTTGGCAAAACTAATCAAAAGAAAAAGAGACCCAAATAAATAAAGTCAGAGATTAAAAAAAGAGAAAATATTACTTCAGATGCCAATGAAACTCAAAGGATCATTAGGGAATATTGTAAAAATCTCTAGGCTGACAAACTGGAAAATCCAGAGGAAGCCAACAAATTTCTGGACACATGTGACCTACCAAAACTGAACCAAGAGTATATCAACAAAACAACAACAACAAAAACTAAGTATATCAATAACAAGTAATGAGATTGAATTATTAAAAAAAAAAAAAAAAAAAAAAAAACACTCCCAAAGAAGAAAAGTCCAGGACCTTATGAATTCACTGCTAAATCTCATCAGATTTTTTAAAGAACAGCAATGTTCCTCAAACTATTCATAAAATTTTAAAAAAGGAATCCTTTTAAACTCATTCTCTGAAGCCAGTATTACCCTGCTACCAAAAATCGTAAGTACAAAAATAAATAAATAAATAAAAGTACAGACAAGCATCCCTGATGAACAGAGATGTAAAAATGCTCAATAAAATACAAACAGAATTCAATAGCACATATCAAAAACAGCATATGCCATGATCAACTTGGTTTCATTCCAGAGATGTAATGATGATTCAACGTATAATTCAATAAACATAATATAGCACATGAAGAAAATCTAGGAAAAATATCACTTGATGATATCACTTGATGAAAATTATCATCTCAATCAGCATCATCTCAGGGCTAGAAATCGTCTTTAATGAAACTCAACATCCCTCCATGGTAAAACAACTGAATAAATTAGCTATAGAAGGATCCTACCTCAATATAATGAAAGCTATGTATGACTAAATCATAGCCAAAATCATACTGAATGGGGAAAAACAAAGCATTTCCTCTAAGATCAGGAACAAGACAAGGGTGCCCATTCTTACCACTCTTCTTCAATATAGTACTAGAAATTTAGCCAGAGCAATAAAAAAATAAAATGCATAAAAATAGGAAAGAAGGAAGTCAAATAATCCCTGTTTACTGATAAGATTCTATATGTAGAAAATCCTAAACACTTTACCAAAAGACTTTTAGAACTAATAAATTCAGTAAAAGAACAAGATATAAAATCAACATAAAAAAATCAATAGCTTTTCTATACATCAATAATGAACTCACTGAGAAAGAAATCAGGCAAGTAATTCATTCGTAAGTCACAAAACAATAATAATACGTTAATAATATTATATTATTATATAGTGTGTGTATAATAAATAAAAGATAACTTGAAAGTGGGGACTATATAGTGACTAGGAAGGTTACTCGTGGGAGGCGAGTGAGAAGAAAGTATGAGAGAAGGTAGAAGGGAGGGTGGACATGATCAATGTACTGTTATATATATGTATGGAAATATCACAGAGAAATTCATTAATTTGTAAAATTAATGTTAATAAAATATAACTGTATATCATAATTCATACATTTTATATGAAATATAATATAAAAATAAAATTTAGCATCCTATAGGAAAAAAAAGTAAATTATATGGAAAAATAAGTCAGTCTGTTCACATTTGCATAACAGAAACATGATTTATTCTACCTAAATCAGAGTAACTTTTAATACCAAAGGGAAAGAATCCACAATACACTCTTCTTTCCCCTCCTCCCAAATATACCTATGGTTATACAACAACAAAAAAAGGACATGTACATTGCCCCATTATCCAAGTCCCATTCCCTATGACAGGAATTTTAATGGTTTATACTTTTATGCTTACCATAGTCCCCAGTCATCAATGGTTTTGTTTTCCACAGTTTCAGTCACCCATGGTCAACTGAGTCTAAAAATATTAAGCAGCAGATTCCATAAAGAAGTAATTCATCTGTTCTAATTTGCACACCATTGGATTATTCAAGATGGTGGATTAGAGGAAGGCTGCATTTCCATTTGCTCTTTGGCTTGAGATTCAAGCAGCAGGAGTACTGCTTCTCAGCAAGCAGGGAGAAAGAAGGAATTCATTAAAATTCAATGCTGGAAAGAGTCTGAGACTCAGAAATTTGTGGGCATTGAACAAAGTACAATAAAGAGTACATTAGAGCCAAGCTGGTTGCAGTGGTGATAGCAGCACTATTCCCCACAGAGAGGAGGGATAACACAAATACAACAAACCTGGCATAGGAAAACCTGCAGAAAAGAAAAGTAGCCTGCATATAGCAGATTCAGAGGATGTGAAGTAAACTGGTATTTGAAAAGTGCTCTGTTTCTCAACTGGCAAGCAAAGAACTAAAGCTGGGAGCCACCTCGAGGAGGCCATACTGCAGCCTGCTCCTGCAGGAACCTGAGAGCTCATAGCAAATAATGCCATACTTTCCCAGCAAGTGCCTACTGTGTACCTTTCAGAGTACCTAGCAGAACATGATTGAAATAGGTACAGAGAAGATCGTACCTAGAGGGATTCAAATCAGAGGTACAGAAGGGAGTGCAGGGCTGGGGAGATAGCTCAGCTGGTAGAGAGAGTGCTTGCCTCCCAAGCACAAGGCCCTGAGTTCGATCCCCAGTACCGCAAAAAAAAAAAAAAAAAAAAAAAAAGAAGGGAGTGCAATTTACTTTCCCTTTGAGTCTGGCAGTTCATGTGACCAGTTTAAGAGGGTCAAGAAACTGAACAGGTGGGCATGAATTTGGGAGTATGCCTGGAAAGCTGTATTCATGGACACAGAGAAACCCTGACCTGTGAGTAGAATTCTCCAGAGGTTTCTTAGATTCAGACTCCCAGAAGAGATCAGCATCTGCCTAGCCCTAGGGGTGTGTTGATCTAATCTCTCCAGAACAAACACCACCCAATGAAAGCCCAAAGGCCTGATTACTGCTAAACTGCCAGCATTGAAGTTTCCTACTTAAAAACTCACCAGCAGCCCCACCCTGAGAATACACTGATCTGGTCTAACCATACAAACTCCAATCAACAGTTACTTCCCAATCCATCCTACCTTCCTTAGTGAGATGGAAAGCTAAGAGCCATTTCAACCAGCCTTGGTGGTTCAGTGAGCACCACAAAAAGAGGAAGGGTTTAATGACCCTAGATCTTGCTTTAAGGGGAACACAGCCCAAGATGGAAATGGAAATAAAGGTAGTTACGCATAGGTAGTGATAATTCATCCTTGCTGACACTTTCAACCCCTCAGTGGATACAATTCTTTCATTTCTCAGTAAAAATCTTGTGTGTGCGTGTGTGTGTGTGTGTGTGTGTGTGTGTGTGTATTCTTACTGTACAGATTGGTTCATGGATATATATACACATATACATATTTTCTTTCTCATTTTAGCAGTTTCTTTTCTCATTTTTAACACTTTTTATTTAAAATTGTTATTTTTCTTTGCATTGTCTTTTGAACATTAGAATGTTTGTTTTGTTTCTGTTTCTTTCTTTTCTTCTCCCTCTAATAGACAAATTCTTCTGTTCTCTCTCTCTTTTACTTTGTTTCTTTCATTTTTTTCTCCTCCTTATAGTAATCACTTGCTACATCACTTTGCCTTCTCTCTGTTCACAGTTTGAACATTCTAAAATTTCTTTGACCTTCCTGTCACATTTTCTTTTCTCTTAATGAACATGTCTTTAAATCTTTTAGAACTATTTGGTTTATTTAACTCCTTCCCTCACCATTCGTGTAGAACTTATTAGAACTATGGATGGCATAGTTGACACCTTTTACTTTAATACCAGATTTAGTTCACAGTTATCTACTGTGTTTGCTGTCAGTAACTGCTGACCCCCACCAGTCCTGTTTTGGTGGTAATTAATGTTAGGCACCGGGTGTTTATTTTAATGCTGAATATTGTTTACTTTGGTTGTTGCTATTATTTCTCCCTTTTATGTGAGAATGATGGTAACCTATTGGGACACAAGTTCATAGGGTAGAGACCCTGCCTCTGACCTAAACCCAACCAAGAGACAGTGAAACCTTGCTCTACACACAAATTAACCACACTCCAACAATATTTTAATACAAAGAATAAAAGACAAAACCCACAAATTAATGACCAGGTCCAAAGTAAAAGGTTTGGGGCTTCCTAAGGTCTCACTCATGGACATCCACTCGTACAGCAAAAACAAAATTAACACAAAGGTTGTGGATACCACACCTATGAGGGTTCTCAATCTAGATCCCTTTTAGAAGATAGAGTTGTCAGGTAAAGAAAAGCAATTACAGAGGATATAATCCATGTACCCTGCTATATACAACACAAGTGCCAGATCTACAAGAAGGACTGCATTCTTTTGAGACCTACATAAAAAGTGGGAATCCTCAAGCTCTAACAAAATATATACTGTATAAAAATACAGCAAAGAACTAGCAGGGAAACTCCACTATAGAACTCATGTGGAAATATAGCGAAACTTTCACAACAACTTAATACCACTGAACACTTTAGTAAGAGAAGGCTGTGAGTGGAAGAGGAATAAAACCCAACATAGGAATACAATATGAAAAACCAAGGTAACATGATACCTCCTGAAGTTCATAGCTCACCAGTTACTGGCTCCAAAGATACTGAAGAAGAGGAAATATCAGATAAAGAATTTCAAAGAACAATTATAAAAATGATCAATGAATTCCAAGAAAACAGAAAAACTGAATGAATTAAGTCAGTCAGTAAAGGATATGAATGAGAAATTCAATAAGGAGATATGAGATATACAATATATCAAATAAAATGTTCAGTTGAAAGTCTCTCTAATAATAGAGCAGACAATGCTGAAGACAGAATCTCAAAGCTGGAAGAAAACGTAACCACCTTGAACATTCAGTCAGTATCAAAGAAAAGAAAAAAGGAACAAAGACCAAAATATCAAACAACTAGGACAATATTAAGAGGAACAAATTAAAGAATCACTGGAATCAAAGAGGGTTGTGAGATGCAGACTAATGAAATGGATAACCTCTTCAGGATTTCCAAACCTTATGAATGACATGAATATCCAAATACAGAATGCATTAACAACCCTAAATAAATAGACAAGATCAAAAAAGAACTGATTCACAACACATTATAATTAAAAAGCCCAACATAGAGAACAAGGATAGAATTTTAAATGCCTCAGGAGAAAAACATCAAGCAACATTTAGAAGCAAGCCAATCAGAACTACTTCTGCTTTCTTAGCACAAACTCTAAAATCCACAAAGGTTTGGAATGATGTGTTCCAAGTCCTGAAAGAAAATAATTATCAACCAAAATTGCTATATCCAGCAAAGATATCCCCTGAAATCAAAAAGGAAATAAAAACCTTCCAAGATAAGCATAAACGTTTCCTTTTCCATTTAATTTGGAAACTTATATCTCTTCTGATAACTGATCTCTATTTCCCGTTTTGAAACTTCTACTAGTTAAATAATAGACCTCCTCTCTTCATCTTTCTGTTCTATTTTCAAAGAATTTTAACTTGGTTTATCCTCTTAACCATCAGTTTTTAAAAACTGTGCCACTACGCATAGTGGCACATGCCTACAACTCCAGCAACTTGGGAGGCTAAGCCAGAAGGATCACAAGTTCTAGTACAACCTCAGCAACTCAACAAGACCTTGTTCTCAAAATTAAAACTACTAAGGTCTAGAGATACAGTTCAGTGGTAAAGCACCCAAGTCCGATCCCCAGTACCAAAATAAATGAATGAATAAGTAAAACTAAAAATTGTGCTAACACTGTCACTTCAAAGAACTCTCTTGGGCTCAGAGAGTTCATAGAGTGCAAGGACCTGGGTTCAATCCCCAGCATCACAAAAAAACAACAACAACAACAAAAAAAAAAACCAAAAAACTTTCTTTTCTGATTTTAAAATAATTATTTTGTTCTTGGGAAAGGAGGCACAAGTGTTCTTTACAAAGTTTTTCAATTATTCTTCCCTTCCAATTTTCAATCATCCTTTCTCTTTGACCTTTTAAATCCCAAGATTTTGAGATTCTGTTAGATACATCAGACTTTTCCTTTGTTGCAGCTCTCTGATTATTTTTGGACATAGTTTTCTGTTTTAATCTGTTTCTTCCATTATTACTCTCTGCCTCTTTCAGAAACATGTTATTATCCCTTGTCTACTGAAAGTACTGCACTATCCCATAAATGTTTATAGGCTTGTTCTTTTTCTTTTTTATTCTTTTTTTTGCGGTGCTGGGGATTTGAACCCAGGGCCTTGTGCTTGCAAGGCAAGCACTCTACCAACTGAGCTATATCCCCAGCCCTCTTACCCTTTACAATAACCCAATATAAAACATCAATTTTCCAAAGATCACAAAGCTTCTAGTCAATTCATGCACCTATTGGGTCAAGAAAGAAATTAATGAAGATACAGATGACATTTTAGACAACAGGGAAACCAAGAAGAGCAACATACTATAGATTCTTATAAGGCCCAGGTCTGGCTCTTCCATGGAAAAAACAACATTAAAAAATGGTCACAGTAAATTATGCATGTACCTTTATATGGTCCCTAAAAAGAGTACATACTAATTACATGAAAATAGTTCCTTGGACTGCTGTTGTAGCCCAATCAGTGGTACAGCACTTGCCTAGCACATGAGAGGCACTGCATTCCAACCTTAGCACCACATAAAAAAATAAATAAATAAAAGTACTGTGTCCATCTACAACCAAAAATACTTAAAAAAAAAAAAAAGAAAAAGAAAATACTTCCTTAAAGAATAGCCCCAGGAACACTATAGCATATAATCTTATTTTTGCCAAGCTTCTAATTAAGTTCTGTTTTGAAATAAAGTAGGCATTTCTATTCTACATATACTTGTATCATCTCATACTACATTAAAATTATTCATGACATTTAATTAAAAAAGTATTCCTCAGGAAATATGGCAACTCAAATAACTAAGATTTCCTTGAGAATGAAAACTTAGATAAAAATTCACTGTTAAGAAATCAGTTCGTGAAGAAACATTGTTGCCTGGCTGGCAGTGTTCTCAGAAAAACAAACAAGACAAATGAACTAGGTAAATGAAAGACAAGTTAAAGAAAAAAAGACATGGAAGTTTAACCCAAAAGAGGAGAGGAAGAAACAGATAATGACTAGATAAAGCCACTATTAGAACTATAATTACTAATTTTTCTTATACAATATAAAGAAATAAAAACAGTACTATAGCTTAATAAGATTACATAACAATTGAGCACTGGAAAGGACCCTAGGAAATCACTTCTTTCTTTGCAAAAATTAAGGAAACTGAGGCCCAGAAAAACAAAATGACTTATTCAAGGTTACAAGTATATTATCTGAGATCACAGTGCTCACTTAGAAAAACCTGAAATAGACTAAGTTTTCCAACTCTTAGATGAGTCACCCAATCCATATTTCAAAAACAACAATCAGAAGAGTACTACCTCATCATTGAAGCTGCCTCCATCTGTATCTATCCCGTACTCCTTGACCTCTCAACTTAGTAAAATTAAAGAAGTATTTGTTCCTTTTGAAAGTCTTCTCCAATCAAAGACTGTGCTTTCTACAATTGTGCCCTCTCTATGTGATTACTCATATCAACAAAGAATCACTAATGAAGTGGATGTCTGACTGTCCTATAATATTTACAACCCAATTTCTCTATTTTAATTTTCCAATTATTTTTTAAGAGAGTAATCTGTAATCTAACAAGTAATCTCCATCTGGCATTCAACAATTCATTTTTATTTATTTATTTATTTGGGGGGGGTACTGGGGATTGAACTCAAGGGCACTCAACCACTGAGCCACATCCCCTGTCTATTTTGTATTTTATTTAAAGACAGGGTCTCACTGAGTTGCTTAGTACCTTGCTTTTGCTAAGGCTGGCTTTATACTCGTGATCCTCCTGCCTCAGCCTCCTGTGCCACTGGGATTACAGGTGTGGGCCACCATGCCCAGCCTTAACAATTTATTTATTTATTTATTTTGGAACACACTCTTGTCAAGTTTTTATGCCCACCACTCCAATGAAAGTTTTGTCAAGATCATGAATAAGATTCATCTTCCTAAATGCAACAGTCAATTTTCTATGGTATTCCTACTTGATCTCGCAGCAGTGTTTGACCCAACCTACCAATCCCTCTATTAGCTTTTTGTTACTATGACAAAAGACCTAAGAAAATCAACATAGAGAAGGAAGGAAAGGTTTATTTTGGCTCAGTTTCAGAGGTTCCAGTCCACAGTCTGGCTCCATGGTTTGTGGGCTTGTGATGAAGCAGAACATTAAGGCAGGGAATATGTGATGGGGCAAAACTGCTCAACTCATGGTGGCCAGAAAGCAGAGAGAGAGAGAGAGAGAGAGAGAGAGAGCGCCAGAGTCAAGATATACCCTTCAAGGACATGCCCCCCACCCAGTGATCCACCTCTCCCAACTAGTCCCCACTTCCTTAAGTTTCCACCACTTCTCAAGAGTACCAGCAGCTAGGGACCAAGTCAACACATCAGTCTGTGGAAGCCATTGCAGATTCAACCTATAACACCCTCCTTCTTAAAACATTCTCTCTTCTTAGTTTTCATAGCCATCTGCTTTCCCAGTTTTCTTACTGCCCCACTGTTCCTGTTCTCTAAATGCTAGAACACCCAAGGCACCACACACTAGCCCACTTTTCTTTATCTACACACTTAGATCATATCTAAGTCTGACTTTAAGACTGATGTATCCACCATCCTAGTTGACAAATTATTTAACCATCTGTCCCCTTTCCACCCCTACTCTTCCCCATCTCATTAAGTAGCATCTCCATCTACTAAAGTACTCGCGTCACAAACTTAGGATCATGTGGATTTCTTCTTCCCTTGCCTTATACATCCACATCATCCACAAAATCTGATGGTTTAATCTCCAAAATATATTCCATATCTGACTATTTCTTACCATTATTACTGCTAGTGCCCAAGTCTGAGTCACCATCTTTTCTCACTTGCAATTCTGCTATAGCCCCCTGATACTATGCTTTCATGCTTGAATTCCCACAGTCAGTTCTTTGCACAGTAGTCAGAAAAAGCAACTTGAAACAGATATCAGATAGCACTGTTCTCCTGCTTAATACATTTCAATGGGCTCCTAAGGCCCCCAGATTTCTTAAGGTCTACAAATTTGTACAAGATTTAGCACTTGTGCCTCCTCCTCCACTCTTATCTCCTGCCAGTTCTCATATCTGCCTTTTCAGGCAAGCTGGTCTTCTTTTCTGCTTCCAACATGCCAAACCTCTGTACATGCTGCACCCTCTGCCTAGAATTTCAAAGGCAGCTCCTTCCCTTATTCCTTTTGTCAGCCCAAATACTATCTTCTCAAAAACAGCTCCCCTTGCATGTCTATTAAACTGAGTTCATTAACTCTATCCTGCTACTCAATTTTGTTTTCTTCATAGACCTGTAACCACTACGAATCATGTTACATTTATGGTCTTACCCCTCCTACTAAATGTGAGACCCATGCAAACAAAAATCATGTCTATCTAGTTTACCACGATAATGACACCACTACTCATTATTTGTGAAAAGAATAATTATTCTGTAATGCTTTCCCAAACTGAATATCAAGTTCAATTTAATAAAATTTTTTTTTTGTTTTAAAGGAAAATGTTAAATCTTTCCTCTTTCAAAATAACTGCCTAAGACTTACAAAAATCTCTAAAGCTCTTAAAAAGAGAAAAAAGATAGCAAATCAAAGTTTTGCTCAGAACCTCTGCCATCATTAATTTGGAATATTTTTTCTGGACTTTACTTGAGACTTAAGAGGGCTGCAGAAGAATAAATTTTTCCTTCCTTTTACATTAATAATTTCTACTCAACTAATGTAGTTATATTATTAAATGAATGAATTTTTTCTCTGAAAAGAAAAAATTATCTAGCTTAACAGAACACTGAAGATTTATACTGTGTGTGTAGTTCTCCAACTAATTAAACCTAATCCATTGTGACCAAGATTCAATCAGTTACTAATTATTTGTCTGTTTCCCCTATCGATGTGTGGCTGAGTAGTAGTGGGGTAATATAGCTTCTTTACTAAAACTAGGCCAAGAATGTTTCTACAGTAATGCTATAAAACTATTTAATCTAATACTTGTCATTTTTTATCCCAAATAAATTCCTTTAAAAAAAAAAATCCCAAGCAACATCCATTACACCTAACAAGTCAGAAAAAAAAATTACCAAAAATTCCTTCAGTGCTAGAATGTTTCCTTTATATTCAGTCTCAAATAAATCATAAAGTAAATCTGGTTCACATGATTCAAAGAAAGGCTTTTAACTTTTTAGTTTTAAGGGGGAAAACTGCATAAAACAAAGAACTGTTCATTTCTTGACATCCCTGTGCTCAGTTTCTTTTTATGAAACTGTTGCCCGCTACCTTTGCTGTTGACAAAAGAGCTCACCCAAAAGGCAACTCAGTGAGTAAAATGAAAATAAACTAAAAGAAAGATACAAACAAGGAGTTCTCTTTCCCAAAAATCAAAAGGAAGTTTCTACATATGAGATAAAGGCAAAAGCTATATTACTACATTAAAACTATAACTGCTTATTCCACAAAGCAGAGAAGTTCAAGAAACAAATATATATTCCATTTATATATGATTTATCAAAATGCATAAATGCATTCTACTGTCATGTATAATTAGAATAAAAAATTTTAAAAAGCAAAATAAACCAAGTGAAGTTTTCTCATTTCTTTATTTACATGTTCCTTCATATTTATAAACAATTTTTTATCCTACTACATTTACTTGCACAATACCTACTCTTGCTTAAAAATCTAACTAAGTTAAAATAAAACTTTGCAAAACATCTAAAAAATTCTTAAAACTGTGTGTGGATTTTAAGTACAACTTTAAATAGACTCAGTCAGAACATGGTAAATGCTGGATTTAAAATTTAAGGTATTATCAGTTTCTTTAATGGGTCAAATGAAGTAAATGTTCTTACAATCAAATGAAGAAATCACAAAACCTCCCTTCAATCATATCTAAAAGATTTGCTCACAACCTATAAGTGCCAATCACTGAACCACATGTGGAGTGGAAATACCAAAATGAGTAAGATACTTGGCTGCCAAGAGGAGAAAGATGAGGCAACAGTATAAGAACTTATGATGTAAAAGGAAGTATAAGCCATTAAGCAAATACAGAACTAAGATTAGAGGACAGAAAAGATTTTGGGAAGGTTTCCACAGGAAATAATATCTAAATTGAGCCTCAAGGTATTAGTAGAGGTTAAGCATAAGTGTAACTTTAGGGGACGGGTTATAAATTTTAGGGAAATGGGTGTTAAATGGGTGTTTAATGAGGTTAGTAAAAGTAGGAGGTAGGTAAGGGAAGACCTTGTTTCTGTAAGAGGAAGCAGCATATGCAAAAGTTAAAGGCATAAGAAAATAATGGTGTATTACCAAGCTGCAAATAGTTTACAATTTTGTTGTCTAACACTGTAGCTACTAAGTACTTGAAATGTAGTCCATCAATCTTGAGATATGCTATAAATGTAAAATATATGTGGAGTTTTGAAATGCTAGAACATAATAAAGAACTAAAATACCTCCTTAATAATCTTTTCTACATTGATTATAAATTGAAATAATATTTTGGAAATATTGGGTTACATAAAATATATTACTAAAATTAATTTAATCTGTATTTCTCTTTTGGTTACTAAAAATGTGTATATATGGTTCACAATATGTTTTTATTTGGACAATGCTGATTTAAAATAAGCACACTGGCTGGGGGGTGTGGTAAAGTAACAATAAGTGAGACTGTGTCAGGTGGAAGAACTGTATGAAAAACCTCTATGTCATACTAAGGTGTTTGGAAACAAAATTCCTTTAGTAGGATAAAAATGATCAGATCTGGCATTTACGATGATTCATTTCCAAACCAAGAATTAGAGAACAATAAGGATGTTAGATGATGTTTGATGTTTACAGATGTTTGAATTATGGTAGTATAACTATAGTTATAGAGTACAGAATTAATTACAGAAAGGTTTATCAAGTAAAATAAACTAGACTTGGTGATGGGTTAAATATGAAAAATGAAGAGAAGAACTCAAAGGAATTTTAAAGTTTTGATCTTGATAAATTAAGTAAATATAGTACCATTCAACAGATTTGACAGGGAAAGGTGATGAGTTCAACATCAGACATACAGAGTTTGGAATGTCTGTGGAACACATCTATGTGGAAATACCAATAATTACCTATATAAGCTGGATGCTCAAGAGTTTGAGGACAGACACACAAAACTGAGATTGTGTTAATAAAATATACATGATGGAAACTAACTGAGAGGATGAATTCAGTTACGAAAAGTACATGGAGTGAAAAAACAAAAGTCTGAATTATGAGGAAAAACAATAATTAAAAGGTGGGCAAAGAAGACAATCCTACAAAGAAGCTGACGAGAGGAAAACTAGGAGAGAGTGTAGCATCTTTATTACAATGGGCTTCTACTGTATCTTAACAGAACGTTTCTGTATGTTTAACAGATGTGAATTTGACAAAAGAAGAAAAATCTCTTTTCCAAAGGCATCAACTGCATTCTGATTTTTGAAATGACACTTTATCAACTTACAGAATCAAAACAAACTACTACTTCCTATTAGGTTTGGCTAAACTTATACAGTCAGCATGCAACGAACTTCAGTGATACATTTAAAATACTATTATAAAATGCAAATGTGGAACTACGACTGGAAAAATATATAAATTAATCATTCAAAAGAAAGAATGAGAAAGAACTGAAACTTTATGCATGTGTTTACCTTTTTCTATTATGCATATAGTCCCTACCCCCCAAAAATCATTTAAATGAATTTTGATCCCAGAGAAATTTAATCCTAAAGACAAAGGTCACACATAAACTTGTATGTATCCAAGTGTCTTTCCTAAGGAGCGGAGCCCAAATCTTTTATGGACTTTTGGGGGTAGGAAGCATCCCATGACAAAAACAATCAAAACACACTGAGTCAATGCAACCCGATGAATAGCTCACACAAACCAAATCCTTAAAAAAAAAAAAAAAAAAAAAAAAAACACTTTAACAAAACCATTATTTTTCTTCATTTACCTAAGATAAGTACAAAAAACTTGATAAAATTAACCCTCACAACAAATCTATACCTATTTCCAAAAGGAAAAAAAAAATGACGTTAGTACCTTATTACCAATCAATGTCAGTACTTTGTTCCAGGCCACAGTGAAACAAAAGAGGGATTTAAATCCAGGTGAACTGAACCAGTGCTCTTCACCAGTTAAAACAATGTACCCAGGTTCATTCAACACACATAACACAAGGCTGAGTATCCACTCCAACTCACTTACGCCAAAAGGCATAAGTTTTGCTATCTTTATTCCTTTTATACTGTCCCTGAATGATGTTTTAAAAATTCACAACCTAGACAACAGCGCCTTTCCAATCCAATCATGGTTTAATAATAATAAACCTATTATCCCTGAAGTACCAAAAGTCTCCCCCTTCTTGGCACTGTTCCTTCTTTCCCATCTTGAGTCTCTACAGACTCCTGGGTTTTGTTTATTGTTAATAACTTTAGCCACTTCTCTAGATCCGCCAGAACTGTGCTTGCTTTCTTCTCTTCCCGATCCCAACAAATTAACCACTCTTTTCCAACTTTCTCCTAATTTGCCAATTCCCCGTCTGCCAGTCGGCCTCCTCTCAACTCCCTCAGCTGCGGAGTTTATTCCCTGAGGACTTTCTTCTCCCTCAGGTCCCCAAATCCTCCCTCATTCCTAATCCTTTCAACGCCCTTGCTTTAATAATTCCGCTTGCACTCCCATCCACACACGTCGGGTGGCCAGTTTCCCTGCCGCCCAACCCTTCTCTCCTCGCACCCCGTCCTCCCCACTGTCTCCACGCCCACCCCAAAACCCACCCCCAAGCCTCCTCGGTTTTTCGGGAGACCGACGCGGCGTCCCGCCTCCTTGCCTTCCTTTCCTGGACCGAATTCCTAGCCGGGGCCCGGCGTCTGGTCGCCAAAGTGCTGGTGCCAGGGTCCTGTGGAAGCTGCGGGCGGGTGCCGAGGCTGCCGGGGTACGGGAAGTTTGAGCACTGGGAAGGGGCAGGGGCGGGGACCGCGGCTCCGGGGTGGCAGCGGCACGGCGACTTCGGCTCCAGGGTAACGGAGGCGGAGGCCCAGACTGCACCGCGGGATTCCCGCACCCAATGCTGCTTCTCGCCGAGTTCCCATTGGCCTGTCTCTCCAGATGGCCTTTTCTATTGGTTTCAGTGAAACTGGAAGGCGGGGCGACGAATGCGAGAGAACGCGGCTATTGGTCGACCGCTCTAGCAGTGGCAGCCGTGGCGAAGGAGGGTGTACACCCCGAGCTCTTCCAAGCTTGCTGGGCAAGTTGGTCTGTACCCGGCGAAGCGCGACTGCGAAGCTTTTCCCGGCCCTTTGTGATGGGAAAAGGACGCCGGCGGAGGGGAAGATGATTCGTGAAATGAATTGTAAAATTGGCAACTATGTAATTAAAAAGCATTGGAAATCGCTTGGTTTTAAATTATATCAAAAACTTATAAATGGCTCGTACTTCTCGGTCTCTGCTGAAATTCCTGATTTTCAGGAGCATTTGGGTTTGGTATATTAATGTTTCTGTATCAAGGTTTGGGCCTTCGTCAATGATGAACGTGCCTTGAATTTGGCTTGAAAGGGATTTTTAGGTTGTGGAACAGGTTTGCAGAGGAAAGATTTTTGAAATACATTTGCACACACAGCTTTTTAATGGAAATGTACTGAAGTGCGTGTTAGAAGCCTAAGAGCTATATGCTATATTGTCCCCTTTAAACGTCGGCGGTGCATTAAAGAGCATTAGTACAGGAAATAGGGAACGTAAAAAGAAAATCCTCTTTTCTTTAGGGTTTTAAACCTCTCTAAGCCTTCTCTTCAAGAAGATTTAACCCCATATTCTACTTCTTTCGCAGTTCATTTCTCACTGGATTTTTACCTCTATCTGCATAAAATCTAAAAAGAGAGAAAGAAAATCTAATTCTGAAGTGCAAATGAGTTCTAATCAGTCTTCTATTAAATATGGTAATTTCTGTTTCCTGCGTCCCTTCGTTTTTTTCCACCTGTGCACTATTTCAGAGTTTTCATTTTATCCTGTCAATATATTTTGTTTCAAGCTACAGACTAACCCATCTAAACAACACTGTAATTAAATCTAATTTTCTGTATGCACTATGTATCTGTAGAAGATGACCATCAACTGTTAGTGAAAACAAAATGAGCAATCCCTGAAATTGAACTCAAATACTTTTTATCAATTAGTTAATCTATCTGTTAATAGTCTTTGTTAAAATAGCTCGCTGGTTATTATTGACTCTGGTAGTACTATGTAGTTGAATAAATGTCTCAGTGTATTACTTTTAAAGGAAGTTGCTGGGGGAAATCAAGAAACATACTGTATTTATATGGACAAATGAACGACTGTCACAGAATCATATAAGGATTGCTGGCACTCAAGGACAGCTAAGACTGAAACTAACCACCTATTCAGCACTTAGAATATTGCAGGCAGTGCAATCTCATTCCATCTTCATCCGTGATTCTAGACAGGTATTGCTAGTCTTTGTTTACACTTGAGAAAACAGATTCAGAGAAATTAGAATATGTACCAGCACATACTGATATAAGTGGTAACACCAGGATACAAACCCAATTAAATTCCAAATCATTCAGTTTCAAATTTAGTACCTTAAGTATCTTTTACCTATAGGGTCAATGGAATTACTGGTAAGCAAGAAAATATCTAAAAGGCCAACCTATCTCCACAAAATCATCTAATTGTAATATATTTTAGACATCCTTACAATGTGCAATTTATTCACCTTATCATATTAAAAAATAATGGTGACTTTGACCTTGAAAAAAAATAATTTATAAACCTTCAGAAATAAAAACTAGTTTATTGAATTAACTTTTAAAAAGATAAACCCAAAGTATGTGATACCAACTTAAAAAGGTTTTACATGATGTTATATGGTTTTGATGTAAATCGTTTTTTATGGGACTAGAATTTTCTCAGTTTTATGATTTGCCATTTCATTTCACTACATACTACATAAGATTCTTCTTTTCATAAAAGAAAAAACTAACAAAACCATATTTTTATGTTTCTGTCACTTGAAATTATCTTTAACAGGAATCAGTCTTACTGGTTTTTTGTAGTCTTATTGTTAATAGGCAGAGTAATAAGTTGTTTTTCCACCTATAGACAATCCAGAACTACAAGGGCTATAATTTTTAAAGGCAAGATATACTATATATAATATGTTGAAAAAGCACACAAATCTAATTATTAAGTTGTTCATTTAATACCATTTTTTTAAAAAAATCAGTATCATGATTTTCTATATTTTGCCTAAATGTGATGAATAAAAAACAATTTAAAATCTCACTTTTTGGTGTCCATATGTCTTTAAATTTATTAATAGATCATAGGTAAATAATAGGTTGTTAGCATATAATATTAAGTTTTAAGCAGTATCTAACATTCTAGGTGTGTAAAAGAAATTGAATGGATTAGGAAAAATTGAGTTGGGTATACATTGCAGTATAACTGGAGACCTAGAAAGTGAACTGCTTTTATAAAAACAAACTTAGTCTAATCTGATTGTTATTTGCCTTTGCAGTATAGAACAATAATACCATTTGATTATTGCTGTTTAAAAGATAAAATTTTTAAATGCTTGATGAAATTTATGGGTTCTTTTGTACAGAAAGTTAAACCATTTAGATTGTTTACTAGTAGTTTTCATATAACTGGAGGATGAATGAATACTATCTGAATTTCATGAAGTTTGTTTTAATTTGGTATACTTCTGCTTTTATCTTACATAAAAAGAACTAAACCACAAATTGATTTAAACTGTTTTTAAACATGTTTTCAGATTTTGTTTCTCCACAATTACATCTTTAAGTAGATCAAATCCTATCTCCAAAGCAATAGGAATAGCACTAAGGGAAACCACGGTAGTTCTATTTGTAGTCACATCATTAGCTTTGAAAGGGAGACTATCAGTATTATTTTTTTAATGAACAATTGCCTATTCTCACCTGAAAATATTCCACAGGAAATCACCGTATTTTTAGGTGACAATAAATATGCTAGATTTTAAAAAAGCATTTTTACTACTTTGGTGTTATTGCATACTAAAATAGCCAGATATTTCTCTGGTGTAAACAGGAAAATGGCACACCATATTTGCAATGGAAAATTTTAAGTTAGAAGGAAACCTTGGCTCATTCATTAAACACATACTGAAGCACTTATTAGGCACCTTGGGGAATATAAAGAGTGGAGACTTATCTTCAAGCTGTTCACTGTCTAATGAGCAAGGAAGAGAAGTCAAACTCTGATTACAAGTACTGTATAATGAGGGCGATTATAAAAGGTATACATAAGATACTAAAGGGACATAGAAGAGAGCCTCAGTTCAGCCTGGTGGCCTGGTAAGCTTCCCCAAAATAACTCTTGAAATGGAGTTTATGCCACATAAGAGTACATCGGAAGTGAAGTGGGAAGATACATCAGGTAGAAACAAATAGTATATTCCCAGGCACTTCAGAGTCAGGGAAAGTCATTGAATAAGATTATAATGGGGAAGAAATAGTGGGGGAAGATGGGAGAGGTGGATACCCTGAAGAAGAAGTGGTCATTGCTGGAGGAGATCAAAAGGGTAGATGTTTAAATGCCTTTTTATGAAGCTTGTATTTAATCCCAAAAGTCAAGATAGCAACTAATGAATTTTTTTTTGGAGGGGGTTACTGGGGTTCATCTCAAAGGCACGGGACCACTGAGCCACATCCCCAACTGTATTTTGTATTTTATTTAGAGTCAGGGTCTCACTGAGTTACTTAGCACCTTGCTTTTGCTGAGGCTGGCTTCGCACTCATGATCCTACTATCTCAACCTGCTGAGCTGCTGGGATTACAGGCGTGCACCACTGCACCTAACTCACCTAATGAATTTTTGAACAGAAGACTCACATGATTGGGGCTGCACTTCAGGTTATCTCAGTGGCATCATGAAGAATGAGAAGCAAGAAGATCAGCTAAAACCTTAAGAACTTCAAAAAGGGACAGGTAACAGGCAAGAAATGAGGAAGGTCTGGATCAAATAATATCAACCAAGCAAGTTCTGTTCCTGGTCCTAAGCTTATGGTCCTACATACTCATTTTAATCCTTACTACAACTCTATGATATATCATTATTATTATTGTTATTACTATTATTATTCTTATTATTCTTATTATTTCTTTGTTACAAGTGGAACTTGGAACTGAAAGAGGGCAAGTGTCTTGCTCAAAGTAAGGTTAGGAAAGTGAGGAGTAAGTTTTTAAATCCTTGTCTGATTACAAGACCTGACCTTTCAACCACCTACTTTTCAAATTGAGGTTGTAAATCATCAATGAATCATCAAATCAATTAATGGTTTGTAAACACAATTTTTAAATGGATGTAGAATATAACAGAAAATAGATTATACTGTATATAGTAAGGGTAAATATTTTTGAAACTTTTTTTTCCATAAGTACGTCTGATACGTAATTTTTTCTTTTTTTTTTTTTTTTTTTTTTTTTTTTTCGCCGTGCTGGGGATTGAACCCAGGGCCTTTAGAGTGCTTGTGCAAGCACTCTACCAACTGAGCTATATCCCCAGCCCCTGATATGAATTTTTAACATTATGGGTCAAAGTAAAAAACATTTGGAAATAACTTCACTGTGTCATGCTGCTGTCATAGTATGGGGAGGAAAAAAATGAGTAAGAACTGCCTGTGCTACAAGACTGGGTGACTGGTTTATATGTGTGAGGGTGACAGAAGAAAGAGAAAACTAGATTGACTCTAAATTTCTAAGAAACCTGGCACTCTTCACCAAGGCATTGCAAACACAAGTTCGATAGATAAAGGATAGTAATAAGCAATTAGGGGACCATGTTTGAGATATCTATAGGATATGCAGGTGAAAAATGCGGATGGCAGTTTCTTATGAAGTAAAACACACAGTTCTAACATGACTGATTTTACTCCAAGTATTTATAGAGAATAAAAATATACCAAAAAAACACTTAATCAACAGTGTTTGCAGTAGCTTTATTCATAATAGTCAAAACAAATAACCTAAATATCTATTAAAATGAAAATACATTTTAAAAATACAGTATATCCTTACAACATAATGCTGGTCATCAACAGAATGAAATACTGATCAATATGGATGTATTTCAAGGACATGATGTCACACACAAAAGACTTCATTCTACATAAAATGTCACATTATGACCCAAGTATATGCACAATTATTACACTTCAATTTAAAAGGAATATATCTAGGTTCATTAATAAGTAGTCCAAAAATGACAAAATTCATCTATGCTAGTAACAGTCAGAACTCCCACTGACTGATTGGAAGGGAGTGAAAAAGATTTTTGGAGTGATAAACCTACCATATCCTAATTGAGATGGTGGTTAAAAGAAGGTTTTCTTTATCCAGACTCATCAAAATATACACTTAATGTATGTATTTTTTGCTACATGTAAACTTTAGTGCAATTTCTAATGGTTTTAAAAAGAGAAAGAATATATTGACTTATATAATCAAAAAATCTAGAAGTAGACCTAACTCCAAGTAGTTGGCTCCAAATGCTTGATGTCACTAAAATTTTATTCTTCCCTTTATCTCTTGGATATACCTTTCTATGTGATGGTGTGATTTCAGGCAGACTTTTCCTTTCAGATAGGGCCACCATAGTTCCAAACTTACCTTCTTTTCACTTACCAACCCCAATGGAGAAAGAACATGTTCTTTCTAATTGACCCAGTAGGAATCTTGGTGTCAACTCTGACCATCCACATCCAAACATGAACTAATTATTAAGGTCAAGTTGTTGCAGGGGAAGGTGACAGGGCATGAATAAGTAACCAAAATGTTCATGTTCTCCCAGAATAGAGCAGTGGTTCTCCAAAGAAGAACTGGAATATTGTTATAAAAAATACAGGACCTAACCAATATGTTTCCAAAAGTAATGATGATAATTTTAATCAATTATGTTCATAGACCAGTCTGGTGGGTTTGTTTTTTAAATTTAAGAAAAACATTGGTAATTCTAAATTCCCAGTCTACAAATACAGACAAGTTCAACCAAATTTTATCATCTTTTGACTCCCTGTGCTTTAAGTATTCCATCCCTAAAAGACTTCCCCACCAATAATTTCTGAGGCCTCACAGAAAGTGTCTCCTACTGAAGGACATATGTGTCTTCACTGTTAATTCCTGCTAGGCAAGAGAGCAGGACCACTGCTCTATTAGACAACAGTCTATTCCTCTTCTCTCTAGAACCAAGCAGCTTCCATTGAGTCACTGAGTACTATCACTTATATCAGTGCCAAAGATGAATTGGGATTGTGCCAGTTATATGCCTACTGTTTCTCAGACCCTAGCCTACCTTTCTGTGTTCTGTTTTATGATGCTGGAGCTAGGACTCAGCAAACTACACTTCCCAGACTCCCTTGCTACTTAGCTTATTGTTGAGTGCTGCCAAAAGGAAATTCTAAGGAAAAAGTTGGAAGGTGATAGCTGAGTAGAAAGAATGACCTTGTTGCTATTCAGCAGCAGTTGGCTCTACTCTAACAGTCTTGTGTTCACAGTATGTAAATGAGGAGATTTAATGAATGTGTTTGCTGTTATGTTTGTAGCCTATACAATTATTCCTCCCTTATGGTTCTTACACACACACACACACACACACACACACACACACAAAGAAAAAAGACTACAAAATATTTTTTTTACCTTATAGGGAAGAACTACCATAGTTAGTGACCAAATGAGCAGTAAAATATCTTGAAGTATGACCTTATATTGGTGTAGCACTCTGAAGAGTACTTTCAAAATGATTACCTCATATGATTTTAAACAACCCTGAGAAATGGGAAGGTCAGATGGACATTTTCCATTTTTAATCAATAAGGAAATCAGCCCTACAGTTAAGTCAGATTTGTCTAGTAGAAATACAATAGGAACCACATATTTAATTAAAAACTTTCTAGTGGTCAACTTAAAATAAAGTTTTTAAAAAGTGAAATTTGTTCTTAAAGTATATTTTATTTAACATAACATATCCAAAGTATTACCATTCCAACCTGTAATCAGTAGTTTAAATCATCAATGAGATTTTTTTTGTACTAAGACTTTGACACCTGCTATATATTTCACAGTTACAACACATCTTAATTCAGACTAGCCACATTCCAGGTATTCACTAGTAATATGTGGGTCGTGTCTACCTTATGAGAAAGCACAAGTTCAGATTATTTACACAGAGGCATACAGTAGGAAATAGTGGTCCTAGTTGGCCAGCTTCTGGAAAGGAAAACAATGCTGGTCTGGAAACCTAGAGACTTTAATTCCACTCATGACTTTACCTTTTACTGGCTGTGAGACAGTAGACAAGGAGCTCCTTAAAGCTTGGTTTCTGGGTATGTTAAGGAAAAAAAAAAAAAAAAAGCAAATGTCATCTTTACTACCCCACCACATAACCCTTTTATCAAATGAAATCTTATATGGAAGCCCATATTTAAAACATAGGAACTGAACTGCTCTATGTTGAAGGCATGGGAGATGGTTGGGTATGAATGTTTAGCCTATACCTAAGTACACACACACACACACACACAACTTCTGAGAGGGTTCTCATGAAAACTTTGGGCATATTTGAAAATTCTTAGAGGAAATTATCTCTAAGATCTTTTTCATTTTAAACAGGTCTATGAATCCATGGGTAAAATTTCACTCAGACATAGTTGTCTCTTTCAGCCAGTTTTGAAGATTTAATAATGAAAGACAGTACTATTGTGAGTCTGGTACTGTCTACTGACATCAGTACTTTGGTGTCTGATTCACATTTTTAGTTTTATAGCATCATTAATTTTTATAAATGTAAGTTTTTTTAATGTTATTTTTTCTCTCAGTAATGGGCCTTTCTTTTCAAATGATATAAATAAATCAAAAGTACTCTAGGATAGCTAAAATCAGGACCATTGTGCAAAATCCAAGGGGTTGTAAAGAAGCAACAACCCCTTGAACCTCAACAATTCAGCATCTCAGAAATGCCTTTTTCCACAAGTGTCCCCAAGAATTCACTGAGAGTAGACCCATGTACAATTCTGTAACCAAAGATTAAGCTCAGCTCCAACTCCTTCATCAGATAAGGGAACTGAAACTCTGTGAAATACTCAAAATTCTGCCCCAGCTGGGGTCAGAACTAGGGTAGAACCCCATCACTCAGGAGCTGGAGCTCGCAGGAACGACCCTGCAAATGCTGATTATTACATTTTCAGAAATTTTGCAAGACAAACGACATCACGCTGGTTGAAATCAGCCATGGTGAAATATTTTCACCACAAAAATCAACAAATGCCACAAATCCCAGTTTCCCCTGGGAGCCCTTGTTACACCTTTATCAGCACACCTCTGAATCCGGGTTCCTGAGTCCAGGTCTTTACATTCCACACAGCATCCTGAGAAGGAATGCACTGCATTTTAATAGGAAACAAAAATATAAGTTAATAAAACATATTTTTTTAAAAAAACACCTAAATAGAAGTCGTGTCTGTTCATGAATTAGACCCAAAACTTAAAATAGCAATTTTTCTCAATACGTATTTACATTTCCTATTGCCCACTGGATACTGATTCCTGTGATTGTCTCAAGCTGTTATTTGGAGAATTCAGCTTCTTTGGCGATTGATTGATTTTTTTTTCTTTTAATATTAGGTAAGCCAGGCAAGTAAAAGTTCTAGAACATTATTTTTAAATGTTTCACATTACAAACGTTTCAAATTATTTAAAATTAAAGCCTGAGCAGAAAGTGAGGAGAAACTATCGAAACTGCCGCCCGAGGAGCGAGCGGCCTGATATACCTTCTCTCAGCCTTCTGGCTCTGTTCCTGGCTGAGAAGGTTACTGAGAGGTCGGTGTAAACAACTGCGGCAGTCTTCAGGCCTCCGGGTTGGCCGGCTGTCTCTTCGGTTTTAATCCTTCCATCTGAACTCCTGACTGATCTTAACAACGACCTGATTCCGTTTGCCCCTTCCTCCCCGTCCTCGCTGCTTTTCTTCGGGTCCTTTGTGGCGTTGCTGCGCTCTCCTGCGGCTCTGCTCGGGCCTGTTGGGGCATGCTTGTGATGTCAGACGCCTGCACTTCAGCTGTCCTTTTGTATCCATGGTGATGGATGAAAAAAATAAGCTGCTTTGCAGTAATTTGAGCTTTCATCCATCCTAATGATGCTGGTTGATTATTCAGGTGATTTTCCCCAAAACTTTCAAATCACTAAATCTTGAATTGTTAAAGAGGAATTAATATGTTCGCTTTATTTTTTTTTCTTTCTTTCCTTCTTCTTTTTTTTTTTTAATCATTCTTATGCCTTTGTGATTTCCATTAATCTTTGATCTCAGCATCTGAAAATATAATCTTTATAATTAAATCAGTAAGAAAGTAATTTCAGAAATGTGATTCTAAAGGAAAAGAAAGTATAAAGGGTAGTATTTAACGTTCTCTCTCACTGCATGTACGTAACTGTTTAGGCTAAGTAAAACTCAGAACCTACATAATGTGAAGTAACCTACATAATGAGAAGTATAATATGACAATAAAATAGCATTGCCCAAAATGTTGGCCCCTTAGCAAGAGAGGTACTTGAAGTTTTTTTGTGGTCTCTAGATAGACTAATAAATGCTGGCTTCAGTTTTTTTTTTGCATTCAGAAAAGAGTAAACAGTCTGACTGTAGTCTTTGGCACCTTGCTAACAATGCTAATTATTTTTTTTTAAATGAGGAAAGGCAGGCTTTTTGCACATAACCTTTGCAAGCAGTAGTTTCTAGCGAAAATGTCTGTATCCTGTCAGTATTCATGTATGAATAACTGAGTTTCCAGTGATGTAAAATTTTCTTACATTAAAAAATATAAGAAACAGTACAGAGGAAACAAGTGGAATTAAGTCATGGCATACTGATGAGGTAGCAGGGTAGAAAGAGCAGAGCAGCAATTTCATGTGTCTTGGTCCTACCATATTACCAAAATTAATAATTGGAAATAAAAGCAAGGTTGACCCTAATACTATGACACAGGGAAATTATGGTAGTTGGATGAATTAAGAACTCTTTTCCCTAGACCAATTAAATAATAAGAATAGTGTAGTAAAAATTAGAAAGCTTGAAAGTGTCTCCAGTCTTCCTCTTACTACTTTGTGCTAAGTGGAATGTTTGGTGGATTTTTTCTGCCACCTTGGAATTGTAGTTACTGCCCAAGCTGAGCCATAAATAATTAAGATTCAGAACTTTTCATCATGACTAGTTAAAAAGTGTACACCTAACCTTATTACCATCAACCTTCAACCTGGGAAACTCTTTTCTGGGTCTCTACCTCACAGAGAGATAACTCTATGTACAGGAAATGAGGGAAGAAGCCAATTTGCTTTCTGGAGAGGGTTCTAACACTTCCAAAGCCTAGTGGGTGGATTGAGTGGAGGAAATCCAGGGTGATTTGAAGAAGGAAGGATTGTGATCTCACTCCATAACTGATGCCTGCTAAATTGCAGCCTCTTTGTCACTGCGTTGCCATTGGAATAAAGCATTTGACACAGTTCTTGGGAGTTTCCCATAGTTATGGCACATCTATAAAGACTAATATCCATTTCTCATATAAAATTTTTTGAAGGTGGAAGTAGAGGATCACTGCTAAAGAGATAATATGTCTGAGAAGATGAGGATTCGCCCCCATTTTGGTTCCCCATGACATTAAATGACAGGGCAATGAACTGTGAGTAGTTCCATGTGAAAGAGGAAGATGTCAAGGAAAAGCATAGGAGCCCTTCAGGCTGCTGGTGGGATAGATGCACAGCCCAGAGAATCTGGGAGGGTAAACAGCTGGTAAACCTGAGGGAAGTCCTTCTCTTCCTCAGTGACATATTGGACTTCTGTAAAGCTGATTATTGTCCAAGGGAACACTTGGCTGCTTGGAGACCATCTCGGCCTCTGGGACGCTGGTATCAGACCTGCACATGGTAAACTGGAGTGAGGCCAGTCCCCTCCAGCAGGCACTCATGTAAGAATTGATGCCCTCCCTCACCCTCTTTCAGATCCAGGGTTCTGCCTCCCTAGTGCTCCCCAACTCCATTCATCTTCAAGGTTCTAGCTTCTGCTGTGGGGAAGGAAAAGAAATAGACTAGGAAATGAAACTGAAATTTTAATATTATGCTTCAGAAACACAAAGTAAATATGAAATTTGTCCAAAATGTTATAATGATAGGAATCTGAAATTCAACAAAGCATAGTTGAGAGCAGTGAAGGGAGGGAAATTGATATAATTTTAATTAATACCCGCTGAGCCCAGGCTACTCAATTAATATGTAGAGTCCAACTATATACATACTTTGGAATCATGATTTTTCACTTAATAATCATATAATTTTATCATCTTAAAAAAATCTCTATAAATGTCATCTATAATATTTTCAAATTTCCATTTTATAGGTTGCCAATTTTTAAACCATTTCTACATTGTAAAACATTGGTGGTATTTTTAAATTTTAATGTTTGAATTATAATATCTGTCCCTGTAAATTTGATTGTTATTATCACTATTAAATATCTACTGATCTTTGGACAAAGATTCTTATTTATTTTTCATTAGAAGACAGTTTGGGGTATTGATAAACCAGCTAGGAATTTTGATAATGTGCTTACTAATCTGGCAGCATTACAAAACAGGGTTAGACTAAGGGAACGAAAGAATGAAAAATTACAACCCCAAACTTCAGAGGTAAGAGGGATCCTTTCCAAAGAATCCCCAGAGAAGTTTCCAACTTCAAAGGCAGCATTTGCAAAATTTGGTTCAAGTTGGGGCTACCACCACTGAAAAGTTTTTAAAAAGTGCTGAAAAACAATTAGATCCTCCCACTCCCCTTTTCCTGTAATTCCCCTGGGTATGACAATTACTTATAACCATGAAACAAGATCAACGTTACAAATTTCAACAACAAAAATATCTAAAAAACAGTAAGGGGAAAGATAGGGTGTCTCTGTTTAAGTATCCTAATTTCCTCATCTTTCTTACCAAAAAGTGGATAAATGCTGTCTAAAATTAGCCAGTCAAAAATTAGAAGTGATATGTATTATTGTAGGTTAAGAATAACTACCACAAACAAACAAGAATGTTTTTAAAAACGTTTAGTGGTTACTGCTGAAAGTTTATCCCTGGGAAGTAAGACTTTGGGATAGGAAATACAGGCAGGGAGAGTTTCACACAGACACATTCGTATAATTTAAATTTATTTTATGTTTTAATAGTTCTTCAACAAAACAAACTATTTTTTAAATGCATAGTAGGAGAAAAATGTAAGAAAATGTACCAAAATGCTACTAGTGGTTTACTGTTGTTGTTGTGTTTTTTGTTATTGTTGTTTGTTTTTGGCAGTGCTAGGTATTGAACCCAGGCCCTCAGCTATGCTAGGCAAGTGTTCTGCTATTGAGCCACATCCCCCAGCTCAATAGTGGTTATTTTTGATCAGAAAGAATTAAGAACAAAAAGAAAAAAAATTTGTTTTCTATAATTCCACATTTTCCAAGGTACCTATCTCTTGTATAAATAGAAAAAAATCATTATTAAGAAAATGTCACGACCATGGATTTGCTGTAAAGTATTATACACACAAGTAAATAATTAAAAACAATACTTAATTGAAGGGAAGAAAATTTAAAAGGTCTAAAGGAGAGGCTGAGCATTGTTGCTGCTGATTCCAGGAAGAGGAATTTGGCATCTAAGGGAGGAAGTTTGAACTGGGAAAATTTAAAAGGTCTAAAGGAGAGGCTGAGCATTGTTGCTGCTGATTCCAGGAAGAGGAATTTGGCATCTAAGGGAGGAAGTTTGAACTGGGACAAGAAAGTAGCATATTCTGATTATGCACTGGAAAAGAAGGTTTGACCAGCCATGGAGCTTACTGAGCTGCTCGTGGATTTCCCACCATTATCCTCTGCCCATCTAGATTTATATGTATGATGAGACTATCAAATCCATTTCCCCTGTCTCTTATTTATTATAACCAGATAAAAATCTACCACCAAATAGATTATTTTTTTAAAAAATTACTCTTTCCTGGTTTGGGCCTGCCAATCAGACATGATTTTACAGAGTTAGCTTCATAATCACCCGCAGCTGTTCTTACTAGGTCAAGGAGTCAGAGCGTTTCGTACTTCTATGGGATGGTTGCTGCACATGGTGTAGTTTGGGCAGAATATTATCAGAAGGGACCTGGTTACTGCAGGAGATGCCTATTCATAGCAGCTGTGATACTGGAGCAATTATTTGAGTGGCCAGCAAAACTGTCCTACATGTACCTTAATGTCATCCCCATGGTATCTGTCTCTGTGCCTTTCTTTTCATTTTCCACCAGTGAATGCCCTAGAAGAACATATTACTTCATGCAAAATCCAATAAAGAGTTTCTATAGAAGTGGGATGCACTGTTAGTTGAACATGAAAAGGGTACTATGCCCATCTACTAACAGAAGAGCCTCTTCAAAAGTATACACCATTTCAGAAAGCCAGATGAAGGCCATTCAGGAATTTTCATGCAATGTTTCCAAGATTTGAAGGACTTTTACTTTTTGAAGGACATTTTTTATTCTTACATTTTGGAAGTCTATTTCTGATCCCTTTGGTGTACTTTTTTCCATTGCAGGCTATAAAAGCATTTTATGACATATTCAGGGAGCAGTGGCTTCTTGTGCATTGGGTTGTCTAAAAGTCAGCTGCATCTTCTTGGTCAAGGTCTTAGTTTTCGAAGTATTATCCACAAACAAGCAGTATTTACATCACTGTGAATAACTCAATTTCAGGCCCAGTCCAGACCTATAAAATAAGGATCTTCAATTCAGGTAATTTGTATGCACAGTAAAGTTTAAAAAGCATTGGTTTCAGAGAATCCAAGGTTTCTTTGGGAAAGTTCTCATCTGTCAAAACAGTGACTCTACATCTTATGAATTTCACAACTAGCTTTCTTTCTTTCTTTTTTTCTTCAGTGTTGGAAATTGTACCCAAGGCCTCCATGTACGAGGCAAGTGCTCTACCACTGAGATATATCCCCAACTCTGTTTGAAATTTTATTTTGAGAGAGAGTCTTGCTAAATGGACCAGGCTGGACTTGAACTTGAGATCTTCCACCTTAGACTCTTGAGAAGCTGGAATTACCACTGTGGCCAACCACAACCAGCTCTGAGCATGCTATATCACTCATTTGATATTCAAGTTAGGGTAGATGCTACTCACGAACATGGCAGAATTTCAAATTGAAAAGCTATTCTAAAGCATGAGACCCAATGCCCTAGGGTTTGGAATCAGCCCCTTCATTGCTTTGATGATTCAGATCATCAATTTTAATCATAATTACAGTTTATCAGAGAGGATTCTATCTCCTGAAGAGTATTTGGGTTTTAGTCTGGAAGCTGCTTTTCACTCATTATTGCAATATTCCTTTGAAAAGCACTTACATTATCAACATAGCCAGATGTAGGAATAAGACTTAATAGTTGAGATCAGTCAAAGAACAAAGTTCTAGTTTTAGAATTCATCTCCTTCGTTATGGCCTCTGAGTTTGCACCTGCCAGTTCCAGAGTTTCTTTGATAAAATGTGAAGAGTGCTAAGAAAGATGGTACTTGTATGTTTTGTCCCTCATAGAAATACTCTGCAAAACTGGATTCCTATGAACCTCTTCAAAATCATGAAAAAAAACTAACTTTAGATTAGATAGACACATGTCCAGATGAACTGAGTACAGAAGAGTTCATCATCTCAGGGAAACTAATCCTTGCTTGTGGTCCCAGTAAAAAGAGATCCAAAACTTCAGTGAGTGTTTTGATTGGGGCTTATTTTGTTTGTTTGCTTTTCACCACTTGCATGAATGTGCAAACATGATGGAGCAAAGCAAAGATGATTCTTGCAGTTATAATGAACAGAAACCATCAGAACACCAAGATCCTGGTGTAATTAAATCTTGTAAGACAGAGAGACTATGTTTTTTTCTATGAAATATTTCTGTTAAGGCACATTTTTCTGGGAAAATTATATGATCTAATCCTGTGTTCTAAGCCCCTTTAGCTTAAGGAAATATTACAGTTGTTGTTCATAAACTACAATATGATATGTCACCATCTGTTTCTTGATAACATTTAAAAAATTATGTAGTTGAGTAACAATGTTGAGAAACTCCAGCTCACAAGTTCAAATCTCAATGACCTTCAAAGATGCAAATGGCCCATCTTTCTCTCTTATTTTTCCTGTTGTGACCACAGTAGGTTTATTAATACTGTATCATTATAATGGTTGTCCAATGTGTAAAAAATTAAATAGGAATTTCTAGAAGCTTTTTATTAAAGAAATTCCAGGGGTTGGGGGGAAGAAACATAACTTCTAAATCACAAAGTTTATGCTAAAGGACATAATGTATGCAAAAATATTAATAGAGCCTTTCTAATCTTCTCTTAACAAACACTACTGACAGTCATTTGAGAGTTCTTGTTTCTGGAGTATTCTTTGAAATTCAATAGGAGATTTATTGAGGAGTCTGCAAGAGGGAATAAAGAATGCTGATTTGAAATTTGTAATTCAAATGTACTTTTCTCTAAATCTTAAAGTTCAATCATTTGAAATATAAGTTAAAAATAAAAAATTCAATAGCTTTCATATTTCAGATTGGCATGGTTAAGAGCACAGGAGTTGAAGTCAGAAGTCAGAGAGACCTGACTCAGGAGTTGCAAATTGGCACAAGTTACTCACAGTCCCTAAGTTTTAGTTTCCCTATTTGTAAAATGAAAAGCATAGTATTCATTTCCTCAAGTTATTTTAGAAATTAAATTAGATAATTGTTTAGTGAATTACAGAAAGAAAATTAAGTATTATATTATTACTATATTCCTGCAAATATATACTTAGAGAATATGACAGATATTATTATGTAGATAAATATTGTTAGTAGTTATTGATATTTATATTTAGCAATATGTATCTAAATAATGTAAAAGAAAAATACTTCTTTAACAACAGTCACATTCTGTGGCCTACATACAGAAAAACTAAAAATATATCATGTCCCTAGAAAGGAAAACTGAATAAAGAGGTCAAATGTTCTCAAATTGATTTATAGGCTAATTATAATTCCAAAGAAAATTTCTTTAAACATTTCAAAATGATCTTAAAATGTATTTAATTTAATTTAAACATATACCATGATATATTTAACTACAGTACTACTCATGATATCTTTTTTCTTTTATAATTTCATAAGAATTTTGTGTTTGTATTTTACAACTTTTTAAAAAATAATTTCTTCAAGAATAAAAGTTCTAAAAAATGGAATTACTGGATAAAGGGATGCAATGATTTTAGGATTTTTTGATATCTTAGTAACAAAAAAGTTTAAACAAATTTCTACTCCCAACAAGTATGAGAATGTCTGTTCTTTATATCCTTAGTGAAAGCAAATGAAAGAAAATACAAAAAGAAAAAGAAACAGAAACAGACCTCAATGGATCAGAATGCTTTAGTAAGCAGCAGAGGGGAATATTTTCAAGAGGAAAATGGTGACTGGCTACTTCACTTACCATCATTTAGTATTTTTATGTTTGAAATATGAAATGGAGAGGAATCTACTTGTATCTAGTACTTTAATTTTGATATTTCTTTTAGACATTAGACTTTTCTGCTTTTGCTAGCATGTTTAGTTTTTACCTAAGCAATTGTCTTTTCATAACTTTTTAAACTGTGTTTAGTGGAGACTTTGTATTTTTAAAAATAAATTTATGCTTTTAGACTGATATTTTTTAATATTTAGTGTCTTTTTTCCTTAGCTTATTGTTTGTATTTTAAATGTCATTATATTTTTTGCCATAGCAAAAATTGTAATTTTTAAGATCAAATTTGTCATTTTTGTATGTGTACCTTCTTTCTCTACTTTAAATTTGGAATTTTCTACTTGATGAAATTGAATACTTGCTTTTTTTAATGTTTCTCCTTTATATTCTGAATTTTGTACTTAATTTTTAAATACATTTGATATGTGTTTGATGAAATTATATGAGGTATAGGTTATAAATAAAGACTCCTACTACCCTGACTCAGGCCAGAATGATTTGATAAATAATCTGAATAATTCTTTCTGCTTTATTTGATTTGGGAAGTTTTCTTTATCATATTTTTTATTTTTGTTTAAGTACTGTTCAAAAAATTCATAGGACTAATATTTGGACATGATATATTTTTCCTTATTGTTGTTATTTTTGTTGTTGTGACAAGGTCTCACTAAGTTGCTTATGGCCTTACAAAGTTGCGGAGGCTGGTTTTGAACTTGCAGTCCTCCTGCCTCAGCCTTCTGAGTCGCTGGCATTACAGACATGCACAACCATGCCCAGCGCTATTTTTCATCTTTAAAACACTGTCAGATCATCTAAACTTGAGAAAACATTAAGAATGTTTGTAAAACTTATAATGATGAGGCTACATAAGTGTAGCAACTTTTTAAAAAAGAAATAAACTTGACTATAAAAGTATATTAAATATGTGCACAAAATGTTAATTGCCTTCAGATGATAGAATCACAAGAATTTTGTTATGACTTTTTAAAATAAATGTTCTGATTTGTCTGTCATGCACATACTTGACTTTTATGGATTAGAAAAAGATAAAGTACCTCTGAAAACTCAAAAAATATGAATTTACTTTTACAACAATTCATGCTTTTCTGCCTGTGAGAAACATACAAAATAACAATTGTCGGTTTAGATTCCTTCTCTAATGCACAAAAGCACAATTATAGACTCCTAGATATCCAAGTTGAATTATGTTATATACATTTCAACCATCTCTGATGAAAATACATAAAACTCTTTGAGTTTTAATGAACAGATTTAAAAAGTATCTGCAGCTTGTGTTTCTATTGCAAAGCTGTGATATTAAGAAAAGAAAAACAGAATTATCATTGTGGGTAACGTTTTAATTTTTATTAAAATTAATACCTATCTTGGTTTTTTTTTTCTTTTTTAATGCATAATAATTTGGGTGGTTGATAAACAGAAAAATTAATTCATACCTATAAAGATATTGAATTTTATAAATTATTAAAATATAAAAAATGTAAATTCATACAATAGCAAAAAAGCATCCAGCACAAATATTCAAAGAACATCTGTAACATGAAAAAAAATGTGGGGAACTATTAATAGGGAAATGAGAAAATTGGAGCGATTCCACTGGGAATGCTCCCAGATTGTAGCACCATTACTGTACAATAGTGTTCCGAAGGTAATTATGTTTGGAATATTTACATTTGGACTAAATGAGCACTAAAAGAAAGTGCATTGTAATTAGTAGTGGATAAACTTGCTAGGACACAACCTTTCTTCAGCCAACAAACATTGGATGCCCAAAGAATATCTTTTTCCTAAGTAAATTTTAATATCTTTTGAGATAATTGCTCATTTACATGTCTCATTTGGCATGCAAAACTTTCCCCAGTGCGATTCCAGGAGGAAAGTTACCCTAATTGCAGGAAGTTTGGAATTAATCAGGCTGGAATGGACAAGCTATTATAAATATTATAGTTTATTATTTTGAATCTCATGAATTTAAGAACTTATGATCATCCAGAAGAGACCAGGCTATTGTTTTCCTTGGAGTCATCAAGGAAGAAAATGTTGACTATGCACATTAATATCATAAATGAGAATCTCCTAAGAGAGAAAACTGATTTGAACACTTCAGCACATTGTTTTCCTATGAGAATCAAATGAGTTTCAGTTAAATGAGTGGTACATGCAAGAAAGAAGGGGACCTAACTGTGGAGAATGAATAACAGGAAAGAGGATATGTGCAGAATCCATGCCTGGCACTATTGTGTAAAGCTCAGCTTCAGAGATGGAGAGACTGTGGATAGCATAGTTAGGGCAGAGTACAGAAAGGCCAACTCTGTAAACCAAGTAGGCAATTGCTTAGGGTGTACCATGTATAAGGATAATGCTAGATGCAGGTGTCAAACCCAGCCCTCCATGGTTGCATAAATACATCATGTATATGTAAATTTAAAAATCCTTTTTCAAAGGAGAAAGTTATATATTTGAGGTTATTTAAACTGTAGAGTCTATTAATTACACAGTTAAATATTTATTAAAACAAGTAGAAAAAAACTTCTACTTAAGTTTTCCGCTAAACAAGAATGATCTACAACAAGAGCATTCTTAATTGTTCACCAGACCAGTTGTGAGACAGCTGTTGCTTTGCAACAAATTCTGACAATGAGCAAATGTAAACCTAGAGGATATAACCTTGGCACTTTGGATATTTTCAAATTTAGCTTTTTATTATGAAAATGTTCAAGCATATGCAATATTAGATTAGTATAATAAATATCTATGTATCTATCACTGAGTGAAAATAATTATCAATATTTTGGTGGCATGCATTGTAATTAGAAGTACTGCCACATGGTGTGCCTTTCTTTCACATGTTATCTGGAATACCAAACACAAGCCTGATACATTGAATGGATGACTTAATGAAAAAATTTCAAGTCAAGAGAAAAGGATTTAGTCCACACAGTTTTTAACAGGAAAAAAAGAACTAAAGCTGGTGGAAGAATAATACTCTCTAAATAGTAGACCAATTTGATGTATGAAATGACAAAATGAGAATATAAACTAGAGCAAATCACAGCCTAATCTCACTGTCTCTCTCTCTCTCACATACAAAAGTAGACAGATGTACCTCCCAAGGCTCAAAATGAGAGAAAAAAAGAATCAAGCATGTACCGACTTTCCAAAGAATAACAGAGAAGTTATTTTGGATTTGTAAATGAGTAAAATCAGGAATTAGCCTTGATTGGTAGAATAAGAGTATATTGCAAAGGCAAAAAGGATGCATGCAGGATGAAAGAGTCACATGTAGCTAGGATGGCTGACATAAATGGTAGAAGACAACTGCTGCTGAGGAAAAGAAACAGAAAGACTTCTGTCCAGTGAAAAGACCTGGGAGCAGACATTGCATAACATCAAGCATACCCCGTGCTCAGGTACTAGTCTCTAATAGAGAGAAATCAGGAATTTCGAGGAGGAAAGACTGGTTTCAGAGCTGGGGCAAAGTAGGCACAAGATGAAACTGAAACTTTTGGATATGCCAGAAAGTAAGCAGCACTAGAAAGAAGGAGGAGGAAGGAGGGTGGAAGAGAAGGAAGAAGAGGTTGTCAACTTGTCACAAGGACACAGAAGCCAGATGAGGGGAGCTCCCACCGGTCAAATCTGGAATAATTTGAGCACCAAAACACTTCAGTGCAGGAATGAATAAAAGCTGTTGAAAAAATAGGAACCTGTGAGTTTGTACTAATAATAATGCATACGTATGTACCAGGAGAAAACAAAGATGCTTTCTTCCAGTAAAATGTGGAGTGTTGACTGAAATGTAGAGAGAGTACTGAAAAGAAAAAATCCTAATTTTTTGAAACCATCATAGTAAAGACTAGAACATGCAAAATTACCAATGCATTCTAAATCTTTGAGGAACAGGATATTTCCCCTTGTGCAGATTATTTCATAGTTACCAAAGGAAAAAATTGATAATTATCAAGGTGTTGATGGATAATCAAAATTAACACCATCAATGAGGAACAGACAGACATTGTGTGTTCTCATGTGATGTGAGACCTGAAAAAATGTACAAAATCACTCAAGCAACACTCTGGCTGAGAGTGCATACCACAAATCTAATCATGAAGAAACAAAAAATTAGAAATTTTCTATTAGAAAGCGGGGTATGTATGTGTGTGTACTTTTCAAAGTTGTCAGTGTCACGAAGGACAAAGACTATGGCAATGTTCTTTCCAGGTCAGAGAATAAAGGGACATGAAAACAAAATGTAATATCTGAGATTAGACTGAATTCTTACTAGAAGAAACAAAGATGCCATAAAGGACATTGCTGGTCAACTGACAAAATTAGAATCCAAAGATAAAAGTATTAGATCAGTAAAGCTGGGGATGATGCTGTGCATCTGTACTACTAGTTACTTGGGAGGCAGGAGGATCACTTGAACCCAGAATTTCAAGACCAGCCTGGGTAGCATAGTGAGATGGCATCCCAAAACAAACAACAAGCAAACAAAAAAATAACATCCATGATAAATGTACTGAAGTTGATAATCATACTATGGATATGTAAAAGAATACCCCTGTCTTAGTATGTTTTCTGTTGCTCTAAACAAAACACCTGAGAGGGCCATTTATAAGAGGTTTGGGGCTGGGGATATAGCTCAGTTGGTAGAGTTCTTGACTTGCAAGCACAAGGCCCTGGGTTCCAATCCCCAGCACCGCAAAAATAAATAAATAAATAAATAAAGATAAGAGGTTTGTTTGGGTTCATGGTTCTGGAGGCTGAGATGTTCAGATGCCAGTATCTGCTCAGCTTCTGGTGAGGGCCTCATGCTGCATCTTAACATGGTGGGAAAAGTTTTTTCTAAAAAAGGGCAAGCAGATGCACACAGAGGAGACAAAACACAAGAGGCAGCATCACTTTCCAGCAACCAGCTCTAACTCAGTTCCCAGAAAGTGGGAACTCACTCATTCCAATGAGAATTAACCCCATTTCATGTACTAATCTCTCTTAACAAATTAATCATCTTTAAAGACCCTACCTCTTAACACTGTAATGGCAATCAAATTAATTTAATTTTTGGCAGGAATGTACCACATTCAAACCTTAGTAACCCTTTTTCTTAGGAAATACACTTGGAAGTATTTAGAGCTAAAAAACATGATGCATGCAACTTTCAGATGGTTCTGAAAAAAAATTATGTAGAGATGCATTGGACACAGAAGAGGAAGCAAATGGGGTAAAATGTAAACGGCAGGCAAAAACTGAGAAATGAGTGTATGGTGCTATAATTTTCCAATTTTTCTGGACTTGAAATTATTTCCAAATAAAAGGTGTGTGAGTGGGGGTAAGCAGGAGGAAAGAAAGAGAGAGAGAGAGAGAGAGAGAGAGAGAGAGAGAGAGAGAGAGAGAGAGAGATGTGCTTTAAAGGAGACAGCTTTGCCAGTGGTTCAGGAAGACATTCAATGTGGGAAAAGCAGTCCTCCATCTTGGGAAACTGAAGGAACAGAAAAAAGAGGATGAGAAGCAATCTCCTTGTGCGCCCTAAACAAGACAAAAATTGGGAAGAGAGGCAGCTTAGACATAGAGATTAGTGAAAGGGACACATATAAATGAGAAGGAAAAAGAGGGGTTTGAATGACTAGAATGAGGCTGAGAAGGGCTCAGAAATGTGCTGATAGTAAAGTTCCACTGAACCTGTAACAGTCGCAGACTGGATAACGATGACTAGAAGTGCCTGTAGTACTGAGGTATTTGTAAAATGGGAAAAGAAAGAGGCATAAAAATTCTAATTTAGGGAGTGTGTGAAGATTTAAGATGTAATATTTGAAACATTTGAGTTCAGATCCTATAATTACTAGTATTTTCTTAATTGCAAGGAGCAGAAAAACAATTCATAATACTTAAAATAGCACAGTCCAATAAAAATTGAACGCAAGCCACATGTGTGCTTAAATTTTTCTACTAGCCGTGTTTTCGTTTGTTAGTCCTGGAGACAGAACCCAAGGGTGCTTAACCATAGAGTCATATTCCCAGCCCTTTTTAAATTTTTTTTACTCTGAGACAGGATCTCGCTGAGTTGCTTAGGACTTTCCTAAGTTGTTGAACTTGCGATCCTCCTCCTCAGCCTCCCAAGCTGATGGGATTATAGGCGTGCACCACTACCCCTGGCACTAGCGATGTTTTTAAAAGAGGAGTGATGAAAATAATTTTAGTGATAAATTTTATTTAATCCTCTATATCCATATGCATCATCAATGTATGGATAGAGTGGCATTGGTGGAAGAAGACATGCATCTTTTTGGTATATCTGATAGAGTTGGGAAAACAGAGAACAAATGTAATCTTCTACTATATTCTCAATTGACTATCTGCAATGACTTGAATGTGATTTGTCCTCCATGGAGTCATATGTGTTGGAAGCTTGGTCCTCAGAGTTGCATTGAGAGAGGTGGTGGAGCTTTAAGATGTGGAACTATTGTGAGCTTCTCAGGTCACCAGGGATTCAGCCCTCAAAAGGGATACAGGTAACTCTTGTTCTTACAAGTTTAGGTAACTCCTGAGTTCTTACAAGAGTAAACTGTTACAAGAGCAAGCCCAACCTTTGAATCATTTCTTTAACTTCCTGTTTCAAGATGCAATCTCTTCTTTCCACACATACTCTGGCCATTGTGATGCCAACCACCATGAGTTCCTCACTAAATCTAAGCTAATGCTAGCACCATCCTCTTGAGCTTTCAGAACTATGAGCTAAATGAACTTCTTTACTTTATAAGATTTGCCTGCCTTGAGTACTTTGTTTCAGTAACACAAAATGGGCTAATACAGTATTATAAATTTTTAAATTACAAAACAGCATACTAAGGTACTATACAATTAAATATTACTCATTATAAAATTCCAAACATCTTGGAAATATTTTAAACTACTATTATAATCTACTCTATATTCTTGAAAGCACACATACATCTAAACAAACTACAATAAAGATTTTACTGCATTGCACTTGGATTGAGGAAAATTTATTTTCAGATCTGTTTCACTGTTATACTAAATATGACTACCATGGTTTTCCCTCCCTCACATTCTGTCCTTCACACACAATGTCTGCTGAAGGCATGGACATAGACAATCATGCTTGTTTTTTGGTGACCCTGATCCTCCTTCCATTTGCTCAGACCACCTGTGGGCACTTGACACAAGCTAAACCAACCCAATATGATTCTGTCTAGAGAATTCAAAATAAACTTAAAATGGAAGGTTTAATATAGGGTATTGCAGCTTTGAGTAACTCAGGTACCAGTCTGTCCCACGACAGGTCATAGATACAGGTAGGTAGAAGGTTTGGGGAAGGAGAAACTAAGGGTATTGCAGAAAAGGATCAGAGATTAAAGAGGAGCTTTAACTCTCTTATTTCTGTGAGGTCTGTTTACTTCTTTGGTTATCTTCTGAAGTGTTATTCCTGTTTGTACAACAAGACTTCTTTTTATTAGAGCTAGTAAAATTGGTATATTAGAGCAAGTTTCTTTCCCTTGTTACAAACTCAGAGTAAGACAGGTGTGTGGTTTTTTAGAAACACTCTCAAAAATAGGGTAAAACCATTTTATTCATACACACACACACACACACATAAAAACAGGTATTATATATTATATATGTAATATATATACTATTACCAATTATAATTAGTAAGCAAGTTTTGTATACATAGTATATAATGCATATAATGAACATGTGCAGAAATATACACATTTTTACCAGAATGTGTGTGTATATATGTGTGTATGTGTATGTATGTGTATGTGTGTATATATATATATATATATATATGCATATATCACTAAGATCATAGTCTCTGGTGTCACATTGCCTGGTTTCAGACCCCACATCTGTCATTTACTAAATTTGTGATCTTAGGAAAATTATTAAGTTCTCTAAATTTTAGTTTCTTTATTTGTGAAATGGAGATAATGATAAATTCCTACCTTGTAAGGTTGTTATGAGGATAATAAAATTTTTAAAATTCTAAATACAATCACAAAAATATTAGTATCTAGAAGTGCTTTCTTTAGATCCATTTAAATTACTTTCCAACTATTAAACAAAAAGCCCCTATCTGACTCTGCCCCCACCCTTCCCCAACCAGGTCAAGCATCTGGAATATTTTAGGTAGAGATGTACTACTTTAGCTTCTTGGACTTAAAAGGTTTATATTGAAGTGGTCACAGGCATGAGGATGAGGGATTTCCAGCACCATTTTGACTTCCTATTCTTCTCTAGAGATAATCTTTATTGTACCTTATTCTCCTTTCTCAGGACGAGCATACACACTGAGACTCACACACCTCCTTATTTACTCACACTTTCAAGCTGAGAAATTCAGGAAGAAAGAGCAGTAGGAGCCCTTTTCATTCTATCTATACTTAGACCCCAGCATAATGAGAAAGGACAGTTTTGTGTAGAAATTGTTTCAAATCTGCATCAAGAGGAAAATAAATAATGTGAGTTTTTTAACTGAAATCATTACATCATAAGAAAATCAGCCCTGCAAGACAGCTTTGAGCTTAATGGGACAACCAGACCCTTTCTCACCAGGAGTAGGATTTCTGCTTTCCTCTGAAGAGCTTCCTTTGAAAAGCATCATTAGTCAAACTCACAGGATCATAGCCACAAAATGTTCATTGGATGAGGATGACCTGGCTCTCCCCGTATTCTAACACATTCTACTTAACATGTCTGCAATAGAAAGTTCAATTTTCACTTTCATTAACAAATGTGTGATTTAATTAGATGATTGTCAAACAATGGCTTTATGGTGCTCCACAAAGAAAATTCAGCCTCTTTTGGGCATTTCAAGAGGTTGAGTGTGACTGGTTCATGCTCACATAATTTAATCTTTAATTTGGGAGTTAAAATGGTCTTCAGAAATTGTTTAGTCCATGCCATCCAACAGACCTTTTGAGGACGATGGGAATGCCACAGCTGCAAAACTGTAATCACAAGATACACGAGTCATTTTTGTTTTTGTTGTTGTTTTTTGTTTTGGTACTGGGGATTGAACTCAGGTGCGCTCAACATCCCCACATCCCCAGCCCTATTTTGTACTTTATTTTGAGACAGGATCTCACTGAGTTGCTTAGCACCTTACTTTTGCTGAGGTTGCCTTTGAACTTGAGATTCCCCTGCCTCAGCCTCTGGATCCACTGGGATTACAGGCCACCGCATCCCACACATGAGCCTTTTGAGCACTTGAAATATGGCTAGTCAATAAATAGAATTTTTTAATTTTGACAGAAAATACATTTAAATTTTCATTTAAATAGCCGTATGTGACTGGTAGATGCAACATTGAATAAGGTAGATTTAATCTGTTCTTCTTGTTTTATGTATCAGTGAATTGGAACCCCAGGGAGACACATCAATTTACTTAAGTCATACAGTTTGTGAGAGGCAAAATCAAGGTTAAAATTCCTATATCCTAATTGCTAAACAAACAAACAAACAAACAAACAAAATACTGTGGCACCATTCCATATTGTTCTTATGTGTGAATATGTATATATTCATAGGGAAAAGAAACCATATTTTAAAAGAATACTCCATAAGAGCAGGAATTGTTTTCGGATTCACAGACATTTTTCTAGTACCCAGAACAAAGATGGCACATATTAGGCACTTATGAAATATTTGTTGAATAATGAATGCCTGAGCAAACAGTTACTAGATGTCAAAATGATCAGTTATGTGATTAAACTGGCCCTGATGAAGACAGGGACTAGATCTTGTTCACTGTCCTATCCTAAGCACCTGGAACTTAAATCCACATCAATATTTAAGTAATTTCTTGAAATTATTACAAAATGGTGATGAATACATACTTCAAAACATTTTTTTAAAGTCTTATCTTAGTTGTAGGTGGACATGATACCTTTATTTTATTTTATGTGGTGCTGAGGATGGAACCCAGGGCCTCAGGCATAAGAGGTGAGCACTCTACCACTGAGTCAGAGGCATGACCTGGTTCTCCCTGTAACCACATGTAAGGTATAGAAGCATAGGACTATCGTGGATGAGCTAGGTTAGCATGTCAGTCCTGCAATCACATGATTTTGTAGTTTTAGAAATGCTCCTTTAGCTGGTTGGGCAGTGCTAAAATGAAAGGCTGACTAGTATTCCCAATCTCCAGTTTAATATTCTAAGATTAATTTCCCCCACATCTCTGCCAAAAAATGATATTAAGAATAAGTTTATAAAACTCCAGATTAGCTCACCAATTTTTAAGTGTATGACATTCTCCTAAAAACTCTCATTTTATCAAATAGGTCATGAGGGAACCCAGACACAAGGTTGAGTTACAACTGCTCAGAGCAAACGTTTTCATCATCTAGACAACAGAGTTTTAAAATGTAAATAACAGAGAACTTAGCAGGGCATAAAATGAAGTGGTAGCAAAATGTTCTGCGCCCCCCCCACCCCCATTCCCAGCTAAATGCAAAAATATATCTGAATGCAGATGCTTCTTTCAATTTCAGAATATTAGAACATGGAGGGTTATGTGATATCACCTTAGCACAAGGCAGATCAACTACCACCATTGTTAAAACATTGTCTGCATATAGCTGACCATCACCAATAAGTTTTGCTGACTCATTGGTTCTCCTTCTATCCTGACATAGCTGTAAAATCCAGCATAGCCAGCGGAGTCTGTTTCTTCGACTTCTGCCATTTGCTTATTGTGTTCACACACTGCCTACCCGACCACCACCACACCCAATCTGAGTTGTCTTTGAGCTGGAAATAATATTGATGATTCATTTTATTCTTTGTTAATTGGGAGTTAAGTCTTAAAATGTTTTCACAATTAGGAAATACTGACAATCTGATGCCTTGAAAGGCAAGTTGGATCAGCTACATCCCTGGAGCTTTGTACTATTGTCTTTGTGGTTCCTAAGATTGCTTCTACTGAGGTGGGCAAATTGGTTGAGATTCAAATGGGAGATTAAAAAATAATTAAAGGGCTTTCAAGACACCACTGTCGCCTGTGGTCGTTCTCTGTCAGCCACGGTCAACCCCACTGTGTTCTTCGACATCGCCTTCAATGGCGAGCCCTTGGGCCGCGGCTCTTTCCAGCTGTTTGCAGACAAAGTTCCAAAGACAGCAGAAAATTTTCATGCTCTGAGTACTGGAGAGAAAGGATTTGGTTATAAGGGTTCCTGCTTTCACAGAATTATTCCAGGATTTATGTGCCAGGTGGTGACTTCATACACCATAATGGCACTGGTGGCAAGTCCATCTATGGGGAGAAGTTTGATGATGAGAACTTCATCCTAAAGTATACAGGCCCTGGCATCTTATCTATGGCAAATGCTGGGCCGAACACCAATGGTTCCCAGTTTTTAATCTGCACTGCCAAGACTGAGTGGTTGGATGGCAAGCAAGTGGTCTTTGGGAAGATGAAAGAGGGCATGAACATCGTGGAAGCCAGACACGCTTTGGGTCCAGGAATGGCAAGACCAGCAAGAAGATCACCATTACCGACTGTGGACGACTCTAATACTTTTGACTTGTGTTTATCTTAACCACCAAACCATTCCTCTGTAGCTCAGGAGAGCATCCCTCCACCCCATCTGCTCACAATATTCCATAATCTTTGTGCTTTCGCTGCAGTTCTTTGGGTTCCATATTTTCCTTATTTCCCTCCAAAGTCTAGCTGTATTGCAGAGTTAAGTTTATGGATTATGAATAAAAACTAAATGACAAAAAAAATTAAAGTTCTTTTTTTCTTTTAAGCTTAAAATTTTCATTAATGAAAAATGGCAATGGGAAGAAGGGGCAAACGCGTGTTTCAGAATAGGTAATAATGTTTATTCCTCCATGGCCTTGAGTACAATGTTCCCTCTTCTTGCAAGTGAGGCCCTTCCCTTCTCTACCTATAAAGTCCTATGTATCCTTTAAAACCAAGCTGAGGCAACATCACCTGTGATGAACTGTTTACAAAATTTTCTTCCCTCATCCACCCTTTGGACAGTCACCTCCCACACTGACTCGGCTTGGCCAAGTGACACTTGGTCTAATGTGAAAATAGAAAATGTAACTTAAGCAGAGAATTCAAAAGTTATCACATGTTGAAACCTTCCCTTTCTGCTTTTGAAATTCTGCAACCATGTAAAAAAGGCCATCCTGCAATAGGTTGGTGAGTGGCTCAATTGTTCTTGTCTCTTCAGCAACTGACAAGAGTGAGGCCCTTCATAAACAGCCAGGTTCCAGGTGACATGCCAGCTGAATGCAACCACATAACTGAGTCTACAAGAAACCAAGAGAAGAGTTCTGTGTGTTCTGCCAAAGTTACCAATGTATATAATTATGAGCTAATTAATAATTACAGTTTTAAGAGACTATGCTTTGGAGTAGCTTGTTATAAACAAAACATTAACTGACGTAAAAACGTGTTGTCTATATAAAGTATTGTTACAACAAATATCTAAGATATGTGACACTGGTTTTAGGACTAGTGTTAGAGATGGAATCACAGCAGATCAGGGCTGCTAACAAAGATGAGAACAATAGCTGGAGAACTGTTAGCCAAGGCTGGGAAAATGTTGAGCAAACTATTAGTGGAGAATGGAACAGCCGCCAGTAAAGTGCTAAAGCAGGCTAGGAAAATGGTGACTCATGCTATACAGTAGTGAAGCAATTGGTAAAACTGTCACCTGGGGTGCCTTGGAAAATAGAAAATACACCTAATAAATTTGTGGAGCTGACTAAGGAGATTTTCAAGCAATGCCAACTGTTTTCTGCTAGTGGTATACGAGTAAGTACTGTATGAAAGAGATGAGTTAAAAGGGAACTATTCTGTTTGTAAATAAAATTTAAAAGATAATGACCTTTATGCAGGGCAGAACTCTAAGAATACCAAACTACACTGCATTTCATTCAATTTCTATGTGTTTTAAATTCAGTGTTAGTATATACTATCCTTGGGCTTTTGAATCTGTGTCTTTTGCTCCTTCGAACATGATATTTTATTGGAAAATTAATGCTAATCTCTGAGGCTACAGATGAGGCACCTACAGCTAAGAAATGTGCCCAATCACATAAGAAGGAGAAAAGTCAATATTCAGCCCTGAACTATCTGGCTTCAAAGTTAACATTCTTTGCTTCTTTCTTGTTTTCCAAATTCTTCCAACAAGGAAAGCATTCCAATTTGCAGTGAGTTTTTTAAAAAAAATTTTAACCTGAAATAGAATGTATCCTATAGTTTCATTTATAAGGATACTCAAAAACTACACAAAAGTTTCACAGGACTGAATCGTTTTAACATTCAAGATGGGTAATAGGATGATGTATTATGTATGAGGGGCTAGAATCTGCCTTCCACTTTTGTCATTGTAATAGAGTGGAAATGATGGTGACCCAGCAGCTTGTGCTCTTAAAGGTGGACTTGGTCTTTGATATCTGACCCGGAATGATCTCCTGGCACATCTCCTGCTGCTTCTGGCTTAGCATCTTCCTCTTTTTTTGGATAAGCTTTTCTTCCTCTCTTTTAATTCTGAAAATTCCCATTTAGATTAATGAAATGAAAATTTCCCTGGCAGGAGAACAAGGAAGAAATGGATTTTTTACAACAGGAGAAAATAATATTAAACCTACTTAGGAAGGGAGGATTCAGTTAAGATAATTGTTCTTTTTTTACCCCCGCCAAAAAAGAAAGAGATCTCTATTCTTGGAATGATTTATATGTTATTTTCCCTGAAATTAGAGAACATAGATGATAAATTTCGTTAAGTGCTTTATTCTCTGAATTTCTACACTAATCTCCATTCTTGTGGGATTTGGAAGAGAAAATTCTCCATCTCTTTAAAAACAAATGAGTCCAATAACAATTAGGCCTCCCTCAATGACCTTCATGCCTGGCAGAAGAAACATTAAAAATATAAAACCATGCTGTATTTTATTCAATTTTTAGATTTTTAAAATTCAATATTTGATTTTACAGATTCTGTGTCTTTTTCTACTTCTGCCATAATCCTTTACTAAAAAATTAAGGCTTAATAAATACATTTGATGTTTTGTGACTTATCAGACATCTTAAATATTTTGGAAGAAAGAAAAAGAGCACAACCTCATAGCTTATAATAGTATTTATTATCATTATAGTATAGAGTTTCTCAATAGAAACACTATTTATTATCATTCTGGGTAAAAAGATAATTCTATGTGTGGGAATTCTCTGAGCATTGCATTAGTTTATCACCATGGTCACAACACACTAAATGCTTATAGGGTCCCACAGTCCTTAAGAATAAACAAAAATGCTTGTAAACATTTACAAATACCTTTTGTGCATGAGTGGTCTTGTCCCTGGTTGAGTGAAATTCACTGGTATAGTATAAATTTGAGAAATCCAAACCTCTCTTCTCCTCCCCTCTAGCTTTTTCCCAAGTAATTATGGGAGTTTCTAGGGGCCATCTCACTGGTGCTCATCAAACAGTCCTCTCAACTCTCACAGGTTGCAGCAAATTCCCTTTGGTCCAGTTTATCTTTACTGGTGCTTTTCCTGCTGCAGGTCTTTCTGGATGCAGACTAGTACAACTTGTTTCTCAGAATTTGCATGTTCCTTCGTATTCCTGTACTTGGCCTTAAGTGAGGAAAGTAGCATGCCAAGGTTAGTTCTGGGCTGAAAAATATGCAAGGTAGAGGAGGAATGGAATCAGAGCCTCTTCTTTCATTCTAGAACTTGTGGTCAACTCTCCCCTCTCAAAATATATTACTTCCCAAATGCATCTCAGTGCCTACCAAACTCCATTTGTATTCTATTTGAGTGGGGAATTATGAGGAACAAAATCTGGTTTATTTTTGGTGCTAAAATATTTAAGGCTTGGGATTAAACTGAATTCGTGTATTAAATCTCCCAAATTGAGCAGCAGCCTCTATAGGATCTCAAGTTACATTTGTATCCAATTCAAACATAGCCTTAATTCTCAGATTTACCTCTGTAATTTTGGCTTTAAACACTTAACTGACATCTAATCCTTGTTCTCATCCTCATTCTTACAGTTGCTTATATTATTCTCTTGTCCCAAACTCAATATATCCAAATCTAAAGTAACATCCTTTCTCTTGTCTTGGTTTGTTCTGTGCTGCTATAACAAAATGCTGGAGATTGGGTAATTCATAAAGAACAAAAATTTATTTCTCACTATTCTGGAGGCTGGGAAATGCAAGATCAAGGTGCCAGCCGGATCAGTCATCTAGTGAAGGTTGGGTACTCCAAAGGAAGAATCTTTGTGTCCTTACATGGTAGAAAGTGGAAGGGCTAGTGACCTGCATGAGGCCTCTTTTATAACTAATTCCACTCACAAGGGAGGAGCCCTCATGGCTTAATCACTTCTTAAAAGTTCCAAAGCTTAAAGCTCTCACAGTGGTCATTAAATTTTAACACCCAGATTTTCAAGGCACAAATCAAGCCATAGCACTCCTCATACCACTAAAAGTCTTTCCAACTTCTTAATTTGTGTGTGTGTGTGTGTGTGTGTGTGTGTGTGTGTGTTTGTGTGTGTGTAGTGGGAGAGGAATCAGTAGTATAATATATATTACAGGTTTGACTTGTTCCTATTTCTTATTTTTTTAAAGATTCTTTTTTAGATGTTGAGAGACCCTTATTTTATTCATTTTATTTATATGTGGTGCTGAGAATCGAACCCAGTGCCTCACACATGCTAGGTAAGCACTCTACCACTGAGCCACAACCCCAGCCCTCCTGTTTCTTATTAGATACTAATATGGTAATAATCATTTTTAATGACCTAATGTGTTTTAATTTCATTTGTTTCCTTATAATTTTTTTTTAACTTTGCTAAATTATGTTCTCTTCACATCACCATGACACCTTCATGGTCTTAAAACTAGATTAATCAACTACCTGTTGGTTCTGTTTCTTCTTGATTTATTCATTCATTCTACTAAACTAGCAATTAATTTACCATTGAAGTATGAGCTATACCTTCTGTACCTATGTGGCTAAGATCATTCAACTCACCAATATTTATTGAATATCTGTTATGTACCAGATTTTGCTCTTCCTTTCTTTCTTACTTTTTAAAAAAATCCTTTTTTATTTAATATGAAGTCTTCTGACCTCTTCAATTCATACCGTCTTTTCCTTTCTCAGAACATTCATCCCACAATAAACATTCCAACTTAGTCAAAACTACAAATTTGTAGTTATAGTATACATTATTTCCACAACATATTATAAATCCTTAGAAAACCAAAATCATATTTTGCTTAATTTATATATTTTTTTATGATATTTAGAACAAGACTGACTACATAATAATCCTTTAGTCATTGATTTTACTAAAATCTCAGTTTCTCCCAAAATAGACCTCATTTTAGCGCCACGTGGGATGGAATATGTAAGATCCATACCCACTGAAATTAGCTGGTTTCTTATTGGCTGTGATGTCTCACTTTTTTTTTTATTTTTTAAAGAAAATGAGATCTTGCTAATTAAATTTTTTAGGATTGATGTTACTAGAGTTAAACTTCTTCTTTGATCTCTCAGTACTCCTTTAAAATGAGTCTATGCTATAGAAAAAATAGAATGCAAAAAAAGTTAGTCTTCAGAAAAAGATGATAGATCTGGATATGACTGAAGACACTGGAATGCCAGAAGCATGGCTCCATCTAAGTCTGCAGGCCTCAGAGCCTCAGAGGCTGATGGTGTTATTCTCAGTCTGGGGACAAAAGCCTGAGAACCCAAGGAGGGGCTGCTGGTATAAGACTTGATATCTAAACTCCAAAGATTCTGGAGTTCTATTGTCCAACAACAGGAGAGGAGGAATGCAGTCCAGCTTCGAGACAGACAAATTCATCTTTTCTCTGTTTTTGTTTCCCCCAGATTCCTGGCCGATTGGTTGAGTCACACCCACACTGAGGTGGATCCAAGTCCACCCACACTCACACATTGATCTCTGCAAACATCCTCAGAAACGCACCCCAAAATAATGCCATGCTTGGTTTCTAGGTATTCCTTAACACAGCCTAATTTATATGTAAAATTAACGTCACAGTGTGGAAGCAATGGGAAATTTAACAAATAATGCCTCCCAAATTAATTTTCTATGTGGATCAACATCGTAACCAAAAATAAATTCCTAATGGATTAAATACATACAACTTAAAAAAAAAATTTAAGATAGACACAATACCTTTACTTTATTTACTGATTATGTGGTGCTGAGGATCAAACCCAGTGCCTCACACTTGCTAGGCAAGTAAACTACCACTGTCCTCAAACTCCATTTTTTGAACATTTGTGTATAAAACAACATAGCATCAACATTTTTTTTAATCCAGAAATCTTATTTATATATTTTTAACATTTTTTTCATGCATGTATATAGGGTAATAAAGTCTGTCTCATTTTACTGTTCTTCCTATCCCCACCTCCTTACCCCTCCCCTTACTCCCTTCTGCATAATCCAAATAACTTTTTTAAATTCTTAAGGAAAATATAGATTACCTTTGTAATCATGTATTACTAAAGGATTTCTTAAAGGGAGAGAGAGAGAGAAATACATGAACTAAAAAATAGATAATTATGACTGTGTTAAAATGAACAACTTGTTTATTGACAATGTGTAAAAAGGCAAGTCACAAAGCAGGAGAATATATTTTCAACACATATTAGTTAAAACAAAAAAAAATAGCATTCTGTATTATTTTAAAACTACAGTTAAAAGACACAAACCAATAGAAAAATGAGCATACATTTCGTAGAAGAGGAAAAACTAATGGCTAGTAATATATAAAAAGATGTTCAATTTCATTCATAATCAGAAAAAGGCAAAAATTCCATTTTATATCCAAACTATTGTCCAAAAAATTAAAAACTGACATCAATGTGCTTTTGAGGATTATGATAGCAGGGACTCTCATGTGAGTACAAGAGAGGGTAAATTTGTCCAACTTGCTTTGAGAATAATTTGGAAGATGTACCCACCTAATACCCAGCAATTTCACTCCTAGATAAAGATCCTAGATTGGAGAAACCCTCACATATAGGCATTCAAGACTAAGGAACTAAAATATTCATTGCAGTACTGTTTTTAACAGTAAAATCTAGAACCAGCACAAAGGACAGTTGTGGTATATTCATACAATAGAATACTTAATATACCACAGTGAAAACAAATGAATTATAACTTCATGTGTCCACATGAATGAGCCTCTCAAACATAATGCAGGTGAAAAAGAAAGTGACAGACGAACACCAAGGTTGCAGTTCTGTTTATAGAAATTTTAAAAAATGCAAAACCCAACAATTATATTTATGGATGCATACATCAAAAAACTACATTGAAAGATAAAGGAATGATAACTCATAATTCAAGATAATGGCAACCTAGGAAGTGGGGAGTAATGTATATTGGAAGGGACACAGAAGAAGACTTCAAACATATAATAGAGTTTTCATCTTCTCTTATTTTTCACCTTTTTAAATTTTATTTTTTAACTTTAATTTAATTTTACTTTGTTATGGTAAGAATTTTATTGTAGTATGTTTTATAGTAAGAGCTTTCATTTTTCCACTGAGTGGTAGATATAAGCAGGTTTAGTTTATTTTTTATTATCTGTTCTGTACATAGGTAGTTTTATACTCAGTGTATATGAAATAATTCAAAAAGAATTTTTGTTAACATACTTAATAGGTATTAAGCTAAATAACTATGCCTCTGATTTGTGTCCCCATTCTTAAGTGGATTTGTTTGCCTAAATGTTCTGGATGTATACCTACCTACAATAGTCACTTTAAGCACAATACCTTCATGGTTCCAAATTGCTTGCAGAGAATTTGCTCTTTACACTTCTATCTTTCTTTATAGAGAAATAATACCCAAATTTTACAGAATAAGACTATCATGCAGAAAGTCAGAATAGTTTTGCTGAAATTGGGGGCTGAGATCATGTATAAATTGGGAGATTTCCACTTTGCTTTGTGTTGAGTAGTGATGGTCTATGTGGCTACAACTTTAGAATAACATTTTTTTTAAAATCCTTTTCCCTCTCCTTTTTTTTTAACAACTCCCCACACACTAAATATCTTTAGGAACATATGGTAGTTCCAAGAAAAAGCCAAGTGAATATCTGAAACATTAATGCGCCATGCTGCTATCATCACAAGAATAAAGAAAACTGGGAATCCAGCAATCTCCTAACACAACAACTGTTGCCTGCCAATTCCTATATCAAATAAAAATCATCACTTAGGGGAAGGAGGGTTGCACGGTGACTAAGCAGACAGATGGCAGGTGTGAGTCAAAACACTCTGGGGTGCTAGCTCAAATCATTCGGCATTACTCACTGCTGCGTTGCCCACTCGACTAGGAGGAAAAGGTTGGAAATCTAATGGACAGAGATTTAAAAGACAATCGAGGTCTTAAATGAAGTGCTGCAACTTCTATACCGAATTCTTTGGGGCTGCCCGCTCATCTGTCTCTGCACTCAGCTGATTTAAACCTCTCCTGCTTTTTCTTGCTGGCAGGTCCCTGTGATGCACAAGGAGGCCATTGTTTCTCCACGGTACTATTCCTACCGGAGATGGGACCACCTGTTTCAAAGGTTACCTGGCTGCATTCCTACAGGGCAGTGTTCCAAGACCAGAGATAGGAAGTTAACCACATCCTTGCCTGGCAAGCAACCTATCATGGCTCACAGTCTTAGCATTTAGTTCCTGGGAGTGACCGAATTTAATTTGTATGTGTTAGACACATGCCCATGGGGGTGGGAGGGGGGGAAGAACCTCAACCACTCTCTCTTATTTGCATAACTGCTTTACATATTGCTATCATACTGGAGGCTATTAGCTGTAATGAATATGCATGTAATTATAGAAAAGGGCCCTAGGTGGAGCCTCAGTACTGGTGCCGACAATTGGAAGAACGAATTGAAAATAAATCAGTCTTCCGAAATTTCCATAAGGAATCATAGTATTTTACAGAATAATCTGTTTGTTGTTGCTGTTATTCCAGCATGAGGAATATTTAAATGTAGAAATAGATGCTTTGTTTGTTAAGGATAACTCTCAAAAGAGCGTGTTCAGTCATAAGGAATGAAAGCACGTCAATGCCAGTGTTCTGTCTGACATGGCAGTGTGTGTGTGTGAGAAGAGTGTCCCTAGCCCACCCACTCACTCTTCTGAGTGCTTCTCCTCCCTGTAGGGACATTACCACTAATTTCTTTATTTATATATAGTAAAAACATCTCACATCATAAAGAGAAATAATCAGAATTATTTTTAAGACATTTTGTCTTTATTAGATTATTTACACAGAAACCATAAGAAGTCAATATTACTCTTTTCTATTTGTGCTTCCTTTTGTTTTCTTTGTCACTGCTGCCAAAACTTAGGTTAATTAAATTTTTTATTAAATTTTCCCCAGCTTTATTGAGGTATAATTGACAGATAAAAATTGTGTATACTCGAGGTGAACAAGATGATGATTTTACATTTTAGTACTGCTTTCCTTTTTCTCTTTTCCTTCTCTTTCCTTACTTTCTTTTAGATACACTGATTTTTTTTAAAGTAATATTTCAGGTAATTCAAAAGAAGACTATTATAACCACATCTATATTTATTTGTGTGCATCACCCAACTCAAGAAATTAACCATTGCAAATAAAATTTAAGTTCTGTTGGTAACACATCCTTTCATATGAAACTCCCCTCACCTTCAAGACATCATTAATATTCAGAATTTTGTGTTCATCGTTCACATGTATATATTCAAAATCATCCTATATATGTATCATTGATTAAGACGTACTATATTAAATGCGTCCAAATTTATTTTGTTGGTTACCTACTGCTATCATTTAGATATTGAGAGTTCTCCAAGGGTCCATGTGTTATAAAGGCTTGGTCCCGGGGTTACTTTTGGGATATGCTGTGGATACTTAGGAGGTGGGCTAAGTGGGAGGTCCTTATGTCTTTGTGTGTGTGCCCTTGAAGGGGATTGGGAAATCCTGATTTCTTCCTCTGCCTTTTATAGTTCCTGGTCATAGGGTGAGCAGTTTGCTCTTCCACTGGCTCCCCTCCATTACCATCTGGCACCCACACCAGAGATCTAAAAGCAATGGGTCCAGGTGACCATGGATTGGAAGTTCAATGATCATGAGCCCAAAGAAACATTTTCTCTTTACAAGTTATTTTCTCAACTATTTTGTTACAGTGAAAGAAAACTGAATAATACACATGCTTTATGTGTCTTCTGCAATTTGCTCTTTTCTCAGGTTTTGTTTGTAAGATTTATCCATTATGATTCAAATAGCTCTATTCATTCTTTTTAAAAATAAAATCAACTTTTTATTTTGGAATGATTTTCATTTACCAAAAAGTTGCAAAATGCAGAGAGAGTAGACCATTCTCCCAACTTTTCCCTGTTCCAGAATCCAGTGCAGGATATCACATTACATTTAGGATTCATCTATTTTTTTTTCTTTTGTATAAATATACTAAAATTTACTTTTCCATTGTTATGGTGATGGATATTTAGATTGTTTCCATTTTTCTATTAATATAATTGGTGATATCTTTGTGTATGTGTGATGTCTTTGTATACACATGAACTCTTTAGTTATACCCATGTACACTATCACAAATATATCAAAGCTCCCACTGCTATTTTTTCTAAATATTGGTATCATCAAACCACATTTTTACAAATTTTATGGGTAGTATACATTAATGTACTTTTTTTACTATTGATGAGATTGAACATTTTTCATGTTTCCTGTTGTGTAAAGTACCCATTCATATCTTTTGTTATTTGATTTTTGTATTGATTTGTAAAAGTTTAATATATATGTATATTTACTCTACACTAAATTTTTATTGGCGCTATGCATTGCAAATATCTTCTTTATTAGTGACTTCTCTCACTTTTAAAAATGATCTTTAGATGCACAGATGTTTTAAATGTTAATGTGGTCTAATTGATTCATAGATTTTTCCTTAAAGGTTTCAATTTCTATTTCTCAATAAGATCTTTCCTAACTCTGAAAGCACAAAATATTCAGATATATATTTTTCTAAAAACTTTTAAGTTTGATTTTGTGCATTCTGGTCCTTATCCACATGTAAATTTTTGTGTATAGTGTGAGGTAGGAATCCAGTCTTAGTTTTCCCCTGTATGGAGGCTCACCACCCTAGCATTATTTATTGAATGATATATTTTTGCCTTCTGATCTACAATGCCACTGACATTAAATTAAGCTTCCATATGTACTTGGATCTATTTCTAGACTTTTTGTTCTTTCCATTATTCTCTTTTTATCCTATTCTTTTGCTAACATCATACTCTCCTAATTATCATATTTTTATAAGTCATAATGTCTGGAGGTGGCCCCATTTTATAGTTTTTCTTTAAGTGTTGCTTGGTTATTCTTTGCCCTTTTCTCTTTCATTTCATTGGAAGAATTTTGATTTTTTTCATTTTAGGATCAACTTGTTGAGGTTCACAAAAAAATAAAAATTGGTGGAATTTGGAATTGTGTGGACAGAATATTGCTCTCTTTGTGTTCTGTTTTTATAATCACACACATGGTATACTAGCAGGTCTTTTTAAAGTATATCAATATATATGTGTAATTTTCCCCCAAAGGTCTGTACAACTATTAATAAATTAATTTTTGATGCCTTATATATTTTACTTTTATTTTTAAATATTACATTTAAAGAAATTTTATTGCAAAACTGCTTGTTGATATCTAGGAGTGTAATTGATTTTTGCACATGAAAACTTGTTAAAACTACTATTTCTAACAATTTGTCATTAGTTTCTCAAAGATTTTTCTCTATAAGAAATCATATTTGGAAATAACAGTATTAGATCTTCTTTTGCAAAACTTGTGTGTTTTATTCATGCATTACCTCTTGGCTTCACTAATTATTATATATAAGATTCTATACATATCCATCTAGGTTATTTGTTGGTGGGTAGCAAACTTCCCTAAAACTTAGTGGTCCTTTCTGGGAAGATGAAAAAGTTCCAGAACTAGATTGTCACAACAGTTTCACAAAAACGTGAATGCACTTAAAGTCACTGAACTCTATGCTTACAAATGGCTAAAATATTAAATGCTCTGTTATGTATATTTTACTATGGCAAGAAAAAACTTGGTGACCTAACACAACAATTCATTTGTAGTATATCTTATGACTTTGTGGGTCAGAAATTTATTCAAGGAACGTCAGTGATTTTTGGCATCTGGGGGCCTCAGTGAGGATGACTCAAATGGCTGGGAGCTTGAAAATCTAAGGGCTGGATGGACATCTCTATTTTTTCTTTGCACAGCCTCTCTATGTGACTAACTTGGGTTCTTTCAAAGCATAGTGGTTTTAGGGTAGTTGGACTTCTTATATGTCATGTAAGGTCATCAAGAAATCAAAATGAGGGGCTGGGGTATAGTTCAGTGGTAACTTGCCTAGCATGTGCCCTGGATCCTGGATTCAATCCCCAGCACTAGAAAAAAAAAAAAAAAAGAAAAAGAAAAAGAAAAGAAAAGAAGGAAATCAAAATGAAAGTTATCAGTCCTTGTAGACTGGTCTCCGAAGGAGTATATTGTCAATTCTACCATACTTGGTTGATCCAAGCAACCAGGGAAAGGAAAAAAGATCCCCTCTTAATGTGGAGAATGTCAAAGAACTGCAGCCATCCTTAATCAACCACAATACCCACTTAGATAATACATTTTCGTTCTCTTGTTAGTTAAAATCTTTGACAGTCTTACTAATTTTTGTCTGAGTGACCTATCAGTTTCTAACTTGTGTTAAAATTTCTCATACTATCTTGGTAGATTCGTTAATATCCTGTGATATATTCTTATAGTTTTGTCAATTTTTAAAATGTATTTTTAAGCTAAGAAAATGAGTTCATATTCATCTAGAATGTTTTGAGATTTTCCATGAATTGTACTTTCTCATGTCATTTTAGTGATGCTACTTACTCCCAATACTTAATATTTTCCAAGGACAGTCCTGCTTTATGCTTACTATTCGGAAAAATTGTTAACAGTGACCTCTCTCACTTTCAGACAAATCCCTTAGATAACAAATCATCAGTAAATTATGTTTTTTACTTATTTTGTTTTATAGTTGTTCACTTTTAATGTTTAATGTAACACTGTTTGTTCCTATATTGTTGAATTTTTGTTAAATATTTTCTTTAATCTATTCTCAAAATACCTTTAACCTGTGTGTTCAGTTAATTTTCATTCATTTTGCTTACTGGGATTTGGACTTGTTTTGAGCATCTTCCCATCCTACATTTGCTCAGTTTTTTTTTTAGTTTTCTTTCTGATATATCATGTTTGTAAGCTTCTTTTTTCCAAAAGGAAATTACAAATTCTGTTTCTGCCCTCTTTGTAGTGACCCTTAATTGTTTTAAACATAGCTATGTTACTAACAAAGCCAAAGTTGATCACCATGAAAGTCTATCGTCTCCTAAACAATACAAGGATCTGAGGATATCACTTCAAACCCCTCTTATCAGACAAGTTATTTTTGTCTGGCATTATGGCTACATATTTTTAAATTTCCCAAATTCATCATTATAAATAGTATTGTTTTATGCAGTCATTTTATTGAGGTTTGAAAATATTTTAAATACTTTCTTTGAACACAAATCCTCTGGAACTTCATTTTTTCCTCTGAATTTGATTTCTTTCTTTCTGCTATTTATCTTTTAGATGTGCTTCAGTGAGAACTTGTAGGCTTAAAGGCTCTTAGATTTGTCATTTGAATGTCCACATTTCAACATCATTCTTGTTCAGCAATCAAGGCAAAGTATACAGCAACCGCGAGCAGTCATTTCCTCTTAGCACTCTGAAGATAGTTTATTGTCTTCTGTCTTCTTTTGTTGCTGTTGAAAAGTCAGCTCTAGGTCTAATCAATAGTCTATCTCCCCTGTCTGTTTTTAAGATCTTTTATTTATCTGTGTTCTGTAGTTATACTAACATGAGTCTTAGTCAGGTCATTTATTTTTTGTTGTTGCTGTTGTTGCTTTGTTAAATCAATTTTATTGTGGTACAATTTACATATAGTAAAACGCTCATGTAAAGTACACATGTTGATAAGCTTTGCAAAATTTAGAAACCAGAACAATTAAAATATATAACATGTTCATAACTCAAGTGCTTTTTTGGTGTTCTTTCTAGTCATCCCTCCAAAACTTAGTTTTTCCTTTCTATAACTTAGGCTATTCTTTCCTAGAATTTCCTATAAATGAATTAATATATTACATATTCTCTTGTGTTTTCATAATTTTTCTCAGCATAATATATTTGAGAATCATTCATGTTATTGTATGTACTAAAATATATTTTCTTATAAGGTTTATAGTTTAGTTTTTTATTTATTAATTTCATATACATCTTTTTTATTTTTACTTATTCTTTTTAGATATACTTGACAGTAGAGTGTTTTGACATATTATACATATATAAAAGTCAACTTATTCTAATTAAGATTGTACCTATTGTGGAGTTTCAGTGGTTATGTATTTACATATGAACATAGGAAAATTAGGTCCAATTCATTTTACCTCATATACATCTTAGACTTAATTTTTGTGTTTAGTACAGGGAAGAAGTAAAGTTTATCTCTGTTTTAAAAATACTTTTTCAATTTACTGCTTGTCGTATACCATCATTTGCTGAAAAAAAAAACAGTTGCACTGTCCCATTGAACTGCCTTGGGATTAATTTACCATATATGTGCATATTTCTGCACTTTCTGTGTTGTTCCATTGATCTATATATTTAGCCCTAAGTCAATATCACACTGTCTTGTTCAAGGCAGCTTTACAGTAAGTATTGAGGTCAGGTTGTATAATTTCTCTTCCTTCCCTCCCCTTCCTTCTCCTTCTGGGTAAGGGGCACTGGACATTATTACAGAAAAACCTCATTCACTTCAGCCTTCTACATCTTGTAAGACTACATCTAATTTGATAAACCTAATTTGCATACAGAACTTTGCATAAAAGTGAGTCATGGAAAGGTAGTTTCTAGTTTTCCAGCCTTTCCAAGATGAAGGACTGTAGAAAGGAGGTCATGTGGGCATGCATGCCTTGGGGTGTGGGGACTTGTTTGGTAAAACTAGTGTAGATCAGAAGGTTGTCTAGGTGGCACATTCAGAAAAAAGTATTGACTATCCTTAAGGGAATGCTAACCAACTCTTCTCCAATACAGAAAAGATTTACCTGGTGAACAGAAATAAATATGCTGCTAAGTTGGGGTGCGCTCTCCTTACAAAGGGCTGGAGGCTCAATAAGACACGTTTCTTCTCTGGCTTCCATGATTTCGCTCTTTCTATGCTTTTTCCATCATGAGAGCTCTCTGACAACCAAAAAAGCAACTTGTCCGTGAACATGGCCTTCCTGAGTCAACTGCATCTGAGTCAATGTCTCTATTTTCTAAGTGCTAAACTTTACATTTAAACATACCTCTCAGGTGACAGAAAATTACCTTGAAAGAGTTAGCAACATGCCATCTCGAGATACACTGCTTTGATGTATTATTTCAAGCTCTAATCACTTGAGGGGCTGTAACTTCAGAAATTGTCACTTGACCTGAATTTCCCTCCATGCAGAAAGTCACAGAGATTCTCTTGGGAGGGATGTCCTTCACCTACCAAGGATAGAAAATAGCTCCAATCATCAGAGACTGGTAATTAGGGCTGCAATGAACCTGAACAAACTGAGAAGTAATTCTTACCCCCCAGTAGCTTCTGTATCCCTTCTTACATAGCTCTTGTATAATATCCCTAGAATTTACTATCCTGGTCCAAATATCCATTTGTCCTGTCATTCCCTTACAAATATATTATTCTCTGCCTAGAAAGTACAAAGGCATTATGTTTTGGTCATTTCTCAGGCTTCAATTTCTTGTGAAGATCACTATGAACATGTAAAACTAATAAAGTATGCTTTTCTCTTGGTTTTGTTTTTTGGTTTTGTTTTGTACCAGAGATTGAATCCAGGGATACTTAAGCACTGAGTCACATCTCCAGTCCTTTTTAATATTTTACTTAGAGACGGGCTCTCGGTGAGTTGCTTAGGGTCTCTCCAAGTTGCTGAGCTGGCTTTGAACTCAAAATCCTCCTGCCTCAGTCCTCTGAGCCACTGGAATCACAGGCATGGGCCACCAAGCTGGCCTTTTCTCTGTGTACTAACTGGGTTCCTAGATTCAGCCAATGAGCCCACATAAGAACTGAGCAGAAGGAGAGAATCTCTCTCCCCTATGATTCATAACTGGATTAGATGTGATACAAGATTAGATATGATGGCATTTGCCCACTTGTAATGGACTTTTGCTAACACCATTTAGAAAGGATCTTCTACTGTGGGTAAATCCTTGTCACTTCCAGTCAAAGAAACGATATTTCTTCAAATTTAGATAATAACCATTTTTCAATTAAGTCTGAAAATTTGAGGATCATCTGATTTTTCAAGAATATTGCCTACTACTTACTCCTTACATCATTTCGCATACTATCGAATATGATGGTGAACCACTTTTTCATTTTCAGTTTTGGGGTTTGAACCCATGACTTTATACATGATACATAAGCACTAGATTAAGCTACACCTCCAGCCCACTGATTTGTTTGTTTGTTTTTCATAGCAGGGATTGAACCAGGGACACTTAACAACTGAACTGCATCCCAGCCCTTTTTATTTATTTCTTTTTTATTTTGAGACAGGTCTCACTAAAGTGCTTAAGAGCCTCGTTAATTTGCTGAGGCTGGCTTTGATCTTTGGATCCTCCTGCATCAGTCTCCAAGTCACTGGGATTACAGGTGTGCACCACCATGCCTGGCTGATTTTTAAACTTAAAAGTACATATCATAACTGGACACAGTGGCACATGCCTGTAATCTCAGTAGCCTGGGAGGCTGAGACAGTGGGATCATGAGTTCAAAGCCAGACTCAGTAAAAATCAAGGCACTAAGCGACTCAATGAGACCCTGTCTCTAAATAAAATACAATAGGACTGGGGATGTGGCTCAGTGATCAAATTTCCCTGAGTTCAATCCCTGGTACCCTCCACCCAGAAAAACAAATACATATTACATCTTTCAAGATAAATAATTACTAAAACATGCTTATGTGTTGTAACCCATGTTCATTCCTTCCTGCCTTGACCATTGGTAAAGATAAAATTTGATTTCCTGTTTCTTTTCCTTTTAATTAAGATGTAGCTCTAAAGTCATTAGAATTAAAATTGCTATTTATTGGGCTGGGGCTGTAGCTCAGTGGCAGAGCACTTGCCTGGCAAGCGTGAGACCCTGGGTTCGATCTCCAGCACCACATTAAAAAAAGTAAACAAATAAAGGTATGCTGTCCATCTACAACTACAAAAATTTTTTTTAAAAAAAGAACTGTTATTTATTCTTAAAAATTATTACCTTGGGCTGGGGATATAGTTCAGGTGGTAGAGTGCTTGCCTTGCAAGCACAAGGCCCTGGGTTCAATCCTCAGCACCACAAAAAAAAAAAAAAAAAAAAAAAAAAAAATTATCTTTATCATTTCCTCACAAATGGGTTTACCAAAGAAGAGGTAGAATAAATTGTTTATATGTTTAATGAGTTTTAGCATGTGTTTATGTCTCTTTACATTAAAATTAATAAAATAAGGGCTGGGGTTGTGGCTAAGTGGTAGAATGCTTGCCTGGGATATGTGAGGCACTAGGTTCAATTCTCAGCACCACATATAAAATAAAGGTCCATTGACTACTTAAAAATATTTTTTTTAAAAAATTAATAAAATAAAACATGACTTTTTGAGGTTGTAAAACAGACAAGCTAATATTGAAAGAAACATAAAATTGTGTTTCTAAGTCTATAGTGAGTCAGAAAATGAAGTAAAGTCACAAGGAGAAGAGGAGTATGGAATAACCTTAACTCTTCTCTTTTCCAAGACAGGAGCCTGGTTGTTGTTTGCCCTGCTTCTCTAACACCCACTCTCTGGAAATAGGGCAGCCTAGAAGCCAGGAAAGAAAATTCTTCTTTGTGATTAGAGGGGGAAATGACGTACACCCCTTCTGTGACTAAATTCTACCAGTACTTCTTGAATTTTAGCATAAAAACATCAGTGAGCAGATTAAAACTCTGCCCTTAATCTGATGCAGTTCTGGGTGGGTATCCAAGAAAATGCATTTTATCTAGACCTCCAGGTAGTCCTGACACAAATAGTTGAATAACTAAACTGAAAATTATTGTTAAGGAATTCACTGGATGGTACTTTTAATCTAATACATTAAAATGAGAATCTTATGTATTTGCTCATGAGCTTTCATGTACATTCTTTATCACAACCCATGAGATAGGAGATACTATTCCCATTTTATAGATAATAAACCTTAGAGATCAAGGTCCCTCTGTCAATGTCAGAGCTAGAACAATAAAGTAAGCCTTCTTCCGTGAGTCCAATACTCTCCTCACTCGGCTGTGTTTCCTTATTTATTTATATGTCTATTTATTTATTTTTTGAAGTGCTAGGGACTGAACCCAGGGCTTGTGCATTCTAGGTTAGCACTCTACCACTGAGCTACATTCCCAGTCCTTGCCATGTGACTCCTTATGCCCACAGGAGGGCTCTGTGTCAACGAGTCATTAAGCCACAGTAGTAAGAGGGTGTGCATTCAAAAAGTGAGTGGGTGCCTGCCAGTGGATGGGTGATTAGCCCTCTGTCATTCTAAGTGTGTCTGGTTTTTTTTCTCTCCCTTTTTTCCTTCTGAAGAACAGTCGTATACTTAAGTCCATTGCTTACCTGAGATCCACAATAGTTTACTGTATGTTTTTTAAAAATAAAGAATGCACTTTTCAAAGTTTCCCTCCTCTGTAAATACACCCCTTGACAGAACTCTTCCCTCTTCCCATGTGCAGTCACTGTGCTTTTTGTCTTCAGCATTTTCCTACATATTCAATTGTATTATGATTGTAGTCATCCCTTCCCAAGAGAGCTTATCTGACAGAAAATTATAAGGTATGGAAATTGCTATGCATCTTTTCTGAAACCTAGAGAATTTTCAGGATAAAAGGAGTTATTTATTTGAAAATATTTAGGAAAAAAAAAAAAAGAATGCAGAAATAGGAGGTAGAGGATGCCTGACTGGCCAGAGTAACCATAACCATTAGAATTATACATCTGAAGCTATTTACACCAGAGGGAGCTGAGTCAGGGCTGGTGACTGCCAGGAACTCACCTCTAGTCCAGGAAGACATCTCATGGGACTTCCAGAGACAGTCAAGACGCTGAGAGTGCACAAGGGGCATGGGATCTGGGAAAATGACACATTTTTCCCCACAGTTATGTTAACTTCAACCAGTAAAACAACTTTATCCTGCTAAAATTTGGGAGGAAAAAGATTGTGGAATTTGACCATAAATAAGAGTGAGTAGCTAGTTATTAGTTGTCTACTACATGTAGGGAAAGAAAGACTTTTGCCCTACCCTCTTAGGTTCTGTGGCCAGGCCTGAGCATTAATCTGACAAAATATAAAATATCAGGAGAAAAACATATATGTTTTATTTGATATTAGTATTTTTACATGTATATATGAAGAGATCTTCATATATAAGAAATGAAAACCTAAAGAAGCAGATAGTCCTAAGAGTTTCTATGCTTTTTTAGCACAGAACAGTAAATTTTAGAGATGGGACAAGACAAAGGAGTATGGACTAGGGACAGTAAATTGTGGGAAACTAATTAGGAAATATATGGGGAAAACTAATGGAAGATAAGGGTTATTAGTAAGTTTGTATAGATTCATCTCCAAGCCCACCTTCGTGTTTATGATAATAATATTCTCCTCTTCCTGGTATAAAGAGGGTGCTCTTCTTGTGGGAAATTTATGTTCTGCTTTTGGTTAAAAGGAGATGGCAGAGTTCCTTTCCTGCATTTGCAATTTCTCAATTACCTTCAGTTTCCAAATAATGAATGCACCAAAGTGGCATATTTCGAGGTGACATATACTGATCCCCTTCACCATTAATCATTTAAAATGTATAAGATTACTAGTGATAAATCCTACTTTGCAAGGAGGAAAATAAATGCTTTGCTTTTGCACAAATATTACAAACAATAATTCATAAAGTGTATGTATTCATCCATTCTGTCATCCATAGATTAAAAAAAAAAAAGATTGTTATTGGACTTGGGCACATCACAGGATTGTGTTTGGGATGAACCAGGGTCAGGATTTCTAGGCAGCTAAAGTAATTGGCTGCTAATGGTTGGTCCCTGGGTCATAGAGACATTGTGTGCAGGCCCAATGAACTGCTCATGGTATTCAGAAATGTTTGAGGATTTTAAAAGAATTAATTGGTCTCAAAATAGAAAAATAAACTACAAAAGCAAACTAATTAATGGTTTGGTAAATGCTTATGAAATATAAGATTATATTAATTTTATTAATGCACTATTCATAAAATTTTCATCCCATCCATTTGATTTTATCACTTGGCAGGAATTCCCAAGTACACTTGATAATGTGTGATAAATCAGAGTGGATCACTTTACAGTACTCAGTGTAGTCAAATCATTTAAAAGGAAAAATTATTAATGTTTCTAAAATTTCAAAAATGTATATTTATTATGATTGACAAGTACAGTGGGTTTGTTTGTTTTCTTTTGTGTGTGTGTGTGTGTGTGTGTATGATACTAGGGATTGAACTCAGGGTTGCTTTACAACTGAGCCACATTCCCCAGTTTTTATTTTGAGACAGGATGGGTTTGTTTTAATATGTTTGCTAAATTAAGGGCATTGGGTCTTCAGAGAAAGTTAGCCTAGGGTCACAGAAACCCCAAAATGACCATGCTAGGTTCAATACTGTTCAGTGCCTTTACTATGAAAAATATAATTACATGTATTAAAGAGTAAAAAAAGGAAACCAAGACCATAGAGTACTTTAATTTGTACTTATTTATATTTTTTGACAGTGCTAGGGATTAAAGCCAGGACTTCACACATGCGAGGCAAGTTTTCTACCATTGCCCTTTTTATTTTATTTTGAGACAGGGTCCCATCAAGTTGTCCAGACTAGCATTGAACTTGCGATCCCCCTGTCACAACTTCCCAAGTAGCTGGGATTGCAGGTGTGCACCACTGTACCTGGCTAGAGTAACATTTGTTCATAATATGAAAGTAACAGTTGTTCACTGTAGGCTGTTTTTATACAAACATTTATAACCCTTTGCAGAGATTTCTACTGCAGACATTAAGTGTATCTTTTTTTTTAAAATTGTTTCCACAATCCTAAAGCATTTCAAAGTTTTAGCTATTTTTTAAAAATTTGTTGGCAATGGAGATTGAACCCAGAAGTGCTTTTACCATTGAACTACATCCTTGGCCCTTTTTAAAATTTTTATTTTTATTTTGAGACGGTCTCACTAAGTTGCCCAAGCTGGCCTTCAACTTGTGATCCTCCTGCCTCAGCCTCTTGAGGAGCTGGGTTTACAGGTATATACCACTGTGCCCAGCTCTACTTCTTATTAATAACATTTGGATGCCAGTTTTTGCTTTGTGTTATCCTTATGACCTAATTTTAATAAATCGTAAATGAGTCAATATTAAAGTTAGAATTGTGTTTAGTATTTTGTACATCAAATTGTAAAGATGGTTTTAGATATTTAGTCTCATATGTGTTGCTGATTCCAACATCTTGGATTTCTTATTTGTAATCTAAAAAACTGAACTACACTGTAAGATAAGTACATTCAGGAGATTTTATAAGAGTCAAAATATCTTTTCACTTTTCAGTGTATTGGTAGTTATCAGTAATTTTTTGGTTTACATAATGTGAGGCTATTGCTGAATCTTTTTAAACAGCAAAACATCCTTTCCACATTTTCCTGTTCTCCTACTTTCTTTTCCTATTATTCAAATTGTATTCTGAATGAGATGGTTAAAGTTGGAAAATTTATTTATTTAATGTATGGTTCATTTTAGTAAAGAGCTACTGCTCAGAATGCCAGCTCAAAATCACCAGCAACCATAATAACAATACAACTAAACATCCTGCTTGAAAAAATACTGTTCTTAGAATGGAGAAAATCTTTGCTAGCTCCTCTCCTACACAGGATTAATACCTATAATACATAAAGAACTCAAAAAACTTTACACCAAAAAATCAAATAACCCAATTAATAAATGGGAATAAATTAAACATATACTTCTTAAAAGAAGAAATACAAATGGCCAACAAATATATGAAAAAATGCTCAACATCATTGGCATTTAGGCAAATGCAAATCAAAACTACACTGAGATTTCATCTCATACCAGTCAGAATGGCGGTCATCAAGAATACAAATAACAATAAATGCTAGAGAGGATGTGGAGGAAAAGGAACACTTTTAAACTGTTGATGTAGGGAAGTACAACCACTATGGAAATCAATATGGAGGTTCCTCAAAAGACTAGGCATGAAGCCAGCATATGACCTAGCTATAGTATTCCTTGGTATTTATCCGAAAGAATTAAAGTCATCATACTACAGTGATACTTGCATACTTATGTTTATAGCAGCACAATTCACAATAGCCAAACTATGGAACCAAGCCTAGGTGTCCATTAGTAAATAAATGGATAAAGAAAATGTGACATATATATATATACACACACACAATGGACTTTTATTCAGCCATAAAGAAAGATGAAATTTTGTCATTATCAGGAAAACGAATAGATCTAGAGACCATTATGGTAAGTGAAATGTCAAACTCAGGTTTGTATGTTTTCTCTCATATGTGGAGGTTAGAGAGGAAAAAAGAAAAGAGAGGGGTGTGTTGGTGGGGGGAGATCTCATGAAATCAAAAGACAATAAGAAGAGGAAACTGACTAGAGGGAGGGAGGTGGGGAGGGAGGGGGAAGTGCTGAATTAATTGTTATATTATGTGCATGCATGAATGTGTAATAACAAATCTATCATGTAAAACTATAATGCACCAATAAAAATATGTGGAAAAAATACTGTTCTTAAACTGGTATTATTACATAATGATGATGTTGGCAGGATTTTAAAAATGGACTTTTAAGAAGAGTCAATCTCCTCACCTCATAGATCTTTCACATCCTTGTTTCCAGCACAGCCTGAGAAAGTGCTGTCTCTCAGAGGTGAAGATGACATCATTGACTCAACTTTCTTACTTTGGTTATTTCCTAGATGAATTATGAAAATATGAATGTTAAAAGTTAACACAACTCTGTATGTATGTATAAGTACATGAAGGGTGTGAATCTACAGCAAGTACAACCATAGAAATGAAAAGTTGTCCCCCTTTTGTGTAATGAATCAAAATGCATTCTGTAAAAACAAAAATAAAGAAAAAAATAGTTAACACAATCTTGGCATACATACAGTCATAAATATGATCACCTCAAGAGGCCCTTTATGCCAAAAGGTCATATCTGATTATTGTGTTTTATTCTGATATTACACTCCAAAAGAAGTGTTAAAATGTAGCAAGATATCATAAGAGTTCCATTTATGTGAATTGATTTCCCAAATATTTATTGAGGCCTCCTTTGTGTTAGTAACATAAGGATGAACAAGACAGAGAGAACTTCTGGTCTCAGAGTGTGGTCAGCATCATGAAGTTAGCACAGGAGCTCACAGGAAGGGGATTTATCCTAGGAGGTACCTGTAAGGAATTAAAGTTAAATTGAGGTTTGAAGTATGAATAGATAATATCAAGGGTGGGAGGCAGTATTCTAAGTGTGTATACATACAGAAGTCAATGTAAAAATGGGAATATGTCTCATCTGCTGGAGCACTGACTAAAAGGAAGAGGATGGAAATGGGCCTGGAGAATTGACAGGATTGTGGGAACTGGAATCTGAGGAAACTCAGGACAGCTGGCAGCACTGGTAGATGAACAGCAGCTGCAGTAGCCATGGGGTCATTAGGAGGTCCCCCAGAGCCACTGGCCAAGGACCCTGAGGAAGGTGAGTCTGAGTGAATCGGAGGAGCTGCATTAACTCTGTCCAAAAGAATTGGATAGTCATATGGAATAACATGACATAACTGAATGGCAAAACTTTCTAGGATAGGATAATAAACTTACCTCTAGAAGACAAGGATTTCTTCCACAGGTACAAACCACAAGTAAAGATTTTTAAATTGTAAAAATTTTCAAATTTAAATTGTAAAGCATTGAAGAACCTACTGTTCATCAGAAGACCTTGTAGAGAAAGTAAAAAGACAAACTTCAAATTTGGAGAAAATATTTGCTACACATATAACTGATAAATATAGTTATGTAAGAAATTATTACAAATCAGTAAGAAAAGGACAATGAATCCATCCAATATAAAAATGGGCAAATGATATAAACAATACTTTACAGAAGACAAAAGACCTGTGAATGTATTTTCAAATGCTCAAACTTAACATCTGAAAATGATTAGGTATAATACACAATGTAATATTATAAAAAAGACAAAGACCATATGATCATCTCAATAGACACAGCAAAATCATTAGACAAAAATGATGAAAAAATTTTAATAAATTAGAAATAGAAGGGAAATTACACAATCTGATTAGGGACATCTATGAAAAACCCATTGTCATTATATTTAATAGTGATACACACTGGATGCTTTCTTCTTACCAGGAATAAGAAAAAGATTTCTACTTTTGTCATTCTCTTCAACATTATACTGAATCATTTCACCAGGGCAACTAGGCAAGAAAAAAACAAGACACCCAGATTCTAAAGAAGGAAGTAAAATGATCCCTATTTGTAGATTACACAATCTTGTATTTAGAAAACCCCAAGAATTCCCCTAAAAACAAAACAAAACCCCTATTAGGACTAATAAGTGAGTTCAACTGGGTTGTAGGACACTGGATCAATATACAAAAATCAGTTGTATTTTTGCACAGTAACAATCAACAAGCAAAATACAATTAAGAAAACAATGTCATTTATAATAGCATCTTAAAAGAAGAAAATATTTATGAATAAATTTATAGAAGCCTGAAATTTATGCTCTGAAAATTACAAAACCTTTCTACAGGAAATTAAAGGAAATCCAAATAAATGGAAAGATATTCTGTGTTCACAGGTTGGAAGACAGCATTGTAAGATGGCAGGTAGTACTCCACAAATTGATCTACAAATTTAATGCAATTCCTATCAAAATCCCAGCTGCCTTTAGAGAAATTGACAAACGAAACCTAAATTTACATGGAAATCCAAGGGACCCTGGATAGCCAAAACAATCTGAAAAAAAAAAAAAAAAAAAGAATTGGAGAACTCCCACTTTCCAATCACAACATACTACAATACTACAGTAATCATGAAACTGTGGTAGTGGCATAGTGAAACACATGTGCAGATCATTGGAACAGAACTGAGTCCAGTCCTTCAATTTAGGGTCAATTGACTTTTTTTTTTTAATATATATGTTTTTATTTGTTGATAGACCTTCATTTTATTTATTTATATGTGGTGCTGAAAATTGAACCCAGTGCCTCATACATGCTAGGCAAGCGCTCTACCACTGAACCACAAACCCAGCCCCTTAACTGATTTTTGATAAGGCTGCCAAGACAATTTAATGAGGAAAAAGTCTTTTCAAGAAAATGCTGCAACTGGGCATGGTGGTGCATACCTGTAAACCCAGCAGTTTGGGAGGCTGAGACACAGGATTGCAAGTTCAGAGCCAGCTTCAGAAACTTAGTGAGACCCTAAGCAACTCAGCAAGACAGCCTACCTCTAAATTAAATATAAAAACAGGCAAGGTTAGCACCCCTGGGTTCAGTACACAGTACCAAAAAAGAAAAAAAAAAAAAAAAAAAAAAGTGCCAGGACAACCATATATCCACATGTAAAAACAGTGAAATCAGACCCTTGCCTTACACCACCATACAATTGTTAACTCATATGAATCAATCTAATGTGAAAGCTGAAACTGTGGAGCCCTTAGAAGAAAACCGGCATGTCTTCACTTCCTTGAACTAGGCAATGACTTCTTTGATGTGATACAAAAGTATATGCCACAGAATAAAAAACATTGACTTGATATCATCAAAATTTAGAACTTTTGTGTTTCAAAAGGGGTCATTTAAAAGGAAAAGACGGGTGGGAGGGGTTAACATTAGGTTTAGGGTTAGGTTTAGTGTTAGGGATAAGGAGAGTGGTAAGAATGAAGGAAAGAAGGACTGTATAGAGGGGAAAGAGGGGTGGGAGGGGTGGGGGGGAAGGAAAAAAAATAATCAAACATCATTGCCCTATGTAAACGTATGATTACACAAATGGTATGCTTTGACTCTATGTACAAATAGAGAAACAACATGTATCCCATTTGTATACAATAATAAAAAAAAAAAGGAAAAGACAACCAAATGGTAGAAAATTTTTACAAATTCTATATCTGATAAAAGACTTGGATGCAGAATATATAACAAACTCTTACAATTGAATAATAAAAAGACAAATAACCCAATTTAAAAATAGGCAAAATATCAGAAAGACAAGAGGATTTGTGTATGTCTCCAAAGACACATGAATGACCCATACACACATGAAAAGATGCCCAATATCACCAGTCACCAGGGAAATGCAAATAAAGACCACAGAAATACTATTTCACATCTACGAGGATGACTATCATCAAAAGACAGACAGTAAGTCAGTGAAAAGGTGGTGAAATGGAAGCCTTCGAACATTATGGAAACTTTGGAAAACAATGTAGCAGTTTCTTTAAAATGTTAAATATAGAGTTACCACAAGACTTAGCAATTCCACTCCTAGAGATGCCCAAGAAGTAAAATATGTGTCCACAGAAAAAATGTGTACATGAATGTTTATAGCAGCATTATGCATAAATCCAAGGATGGAAACAACCCAGATGACCATCAGCAGATGAATGAACAAATAAAATGTGGCATATCCATAAAATGAAAGATTGCATATTCAGCAATAAAAGGAATAAAGTATTTATACAAGCTACAAAGATGAGTAAACCTTAAAAGCATTATGCTAAATGGTAGAAGCCAGTCACATGGGACTACATATTATATGATTCCATTTATACAAAATGTCCAGAGTACATAATCTATTGAGACATAAAGTCATCAGGGCTGAGGGGTGGGGGAAGCTGATTAAGAACTGATGCTAAGGGGTGTAAGGTTTCTTTGTGGAGGTGAAGAAAATATTTAAAAATTGATTATGGTGATGGTTGCACAACTGTGCATAAACTAAAAATGAATTGTACATTTTAAATGAGTGAAATGTAAGGTATGTGAATTAAATATGAAAGTTGTTATAAAAATTTAAAAGCATTCAACCTCATTCAACATCAGATGGATCACAAATTAAGTCACAAATGATATATTATTTTACTATAGACAGTTGGGAAAAATTTAAATTTTGGAAAATGCCAAGTATTAGTGTGACCACAGAACAATAAGAACTCTCATCCACTGCTCAGGGAAGTGCAAATCGGAAGTGCTCCTTTGGAAAGCACTTCAGCAATAACTCATACATACTCACCCACAAACCCTCTCTCCTGCATTAAACAGCAGACACATGTAATAATGTTTATGACAGCTCTTTTCACAACAGCAAAAGACCTGGTGCAACCCAAATGTTCATCAACTGTGGAATGGATTTGGTTGACAGAGCAGACACCTAATTGTTCCATTGAAATTGCCCCTGGGCTGGGGAGATAGCTCAGTTGGTAGAGTGCTTGCCTTGTAAGCATAAGACCCTGGGTTTGATCCCCAGTACTGCAAAAAAAGCTGCCCCTCGTGGAGAGGAGGATTTCTATGAATGGGAATGAGGTATTATTAGGAAAGGAGAAGGGCCAAAAACCACCACCATTACTACAAAGCAAATACCCTCTATACACAGTTTTTGTTTGTTTTTACTCACTTGGTTTAGAACTCACAGGCAATATAATATGGGTGGGATTACCTAAGTCTCTTAAACTCCTAAAAAGCAATGCATCCTCTTATTAGCCTATCAAAAAAGTCCAGATTCATAGAAAGGATGTGACAATACAGAAATGAGGGATTAGTGAATGGACGTTTTCCAGGGTAGAGGATGGGACTTCGTGGGATGAAGGATTCTGCCCTTTGCTATACACAGAGGAAAATTAACAGTAGGCAGCTCATTCTCCATTTGTCCCCTGGTCACAATCTCTTGTCCTAGAGACTCAAGAAAAGGACCAGAGGAAGTCGCTGGAGTCTCCATTCCCAAGTTGTTTCAGAATCTGTTAATGTGGATTAACCACTCCTCCATTCTCCATTCCCTCACTGAGAGACTGGGTTGAAAATCAAACTCTTCCTCCTTCCTCTCATTTTCTCTGTCCTTAGGCATAGAAAGTAGAACTTGTCTATCTTCCTTTCTGCAGGAAAAAGTACTTTCTTTCATCTGAACTGGGTTTCCAGCTTGTCTTGCCACTAAATTATTCATTTTCTAAGTGTGACATTTTTCCAGTTATCCTTTCCTTTAATAAATCCTCACGTGCCTCAGCCTCTTCCTAGGTGACACTGATGTCATCGATTTGCTCCCTCACTATAACTTCCTCTTCTGGCCTTGATACTTTAAGTCATCTCCGGAGTCCCTTCTAAAGTTCTCCCTCCTCCCCACAATCAACTGTAAACAAATCTCAGTGTCAGTTGAAGGATTTCAAGTCCTGCAAACGTGGCTCATCCAGCAACAGCATTTACTTAAAGGGGTAAAACCCAGGATCATGATTTTTATACAATGTTTTCCTTATAAAAAGGCAACAGGGAATTCTGTAGGCCACAGAGAGAAGGGGTTTTAAGTGAGCCTGCAAAAATATTAGGAAAAAAAACGTGGTAAAGAAATACTTAAGCAATTCAAGTGGATTTTACCTTTAAAATAAAGTTCAACCATTTTGCTGATAAATGTGACCAGTTTTATACATAAAGCTTACTTATTCTCACTCAATACCTTATAACATAGCTGAAGAGTAAAAATTGCCCTTTAAACTTTCGACTATCAATTTTTAACAGAGTTAACCTTTTACAGTACACAACATCTCTCTGAGGAATTTCTGAAATTTTATTTCACTGTGGAGGATCTTATATTTATTTTATTTATTATATTGTGTTGCTTGTTTATGTTACTGAAAGCTTGGTCCTTGTCCCTGTTGCTAATTTAATAAGGAGGACACAGTTTTGAGAGAAAGGAAAAAGGTTCATTGCTTTGCTAGCAAAGGAGAAACACAGGAGACTCCTGTCCTAGAGGCTGCGATTCTATTAGGGAGAACAGAGGGCTTTTAAAAAAGTTCTTCAAAGGCAACATTCTAGGTGCGCCCTGATGGTGTGTTGAAATTCACTTGTTAATTTGGAAGATAGTCACTTCCTAGATCTTCCAGTGACATCTCCTTCCTGTGGCAGGTGTGTGCTCAAGGACAGATAACTCAACCTAGCATGGAAAAGGATAACCTTGTTCCCAATCCCAGGTTAGGGAGGGGAAAAGGGGGAAGGGGGGGGAAGTGCCTTTAAAACAGGCCTCAGAGCAGCAAGGGCTGTATTCAAAAAGTTTAGTGGACCACAGTCTTTGAGGTGGCTTAAAATAAAACGAATACAAGCTGGATGTGGTGGTGCACGCTTGTAAACCCAGAGGCTTGGGAGGCTGAGGTAGGAGGAGGATGAGTTCAAAGCCAGCCTAGCAACTCAGTAAGACCCTGTCTCTAAATAAAATACAAATAGGGCTGGGGATGTGGCTCAGTGGTCGAGTGTCCCTGAGTTCAATTCCTGGTACCAAAAAAAAAAAAATGAAAATGAAAAAAATTAATAAAAAGAATACAGAAATAATGCAACTGTAACAGTGGTCTACTTTCTGCTTTGAATATAGGTAGCTCTTGTTTCTTTCTCTTCCTGTCTCCCTGCTCCTCCCTAATCTCAGGGAAACAGTGTAATATAATATAAAGCTGCTCCCCCGCCCTTTACGCTACAGTCATTTCCCCATCTCCCAACTTCTTGTCAGTCTGTGAACATCCTAGCTAGATATTGGTTCATCAGTCAGCTTGCAAGTATCCTTCTCCATTATCGGTCCCATTAACCGCGGAATCTGACTGCTTAAGGATAGCTCCCCGCCATTTTCTCTCTCTCTTCTTACATTCATGCCTTCTCTCTCCTACTCACTTTCTTTCTCTCTCCTCCTTGCTTTTCACACTCTCTCTTGCACGTGCTCTCTCTCTTTTCCTCTCATTTTCTCTCTTACCCTGCAGGGAGACACTCTGTTTGCTTAATAAACCCTCTTATGTGAGTTCCCGTGTCCGGAGTGGTTTCTGGGTTCTTACAAACAGGATTACCTTTCTACCCCATTTTAGGCAGATTTATTCATCCATGAGTGCATACCCACCATAGAAAAGAAACAATTTAGACTTTGGGATGGTACCAGAAGATCTCAGAAATGACCCTCTCCCAAATTAACAAGTGAATTACAACTACAGACATGTGGAATGTAGCCTTTGAGTCACCTCTTTAAAAGTTCCCTATTCCTGCTGATGGGCAGAATCACAACCCTTGAGACAGGAGTCCCCTGTGTTTCTTCTTTGCTAGCAAAGCAATAACCCTTTTTTTTTTTTCCTTTTGCTCAAAACTGTGACCTTGTTATTGGATTGGCATTGGGGACAAGAACTGAGCTTTCACCAATACAACTATAATAATAAAAAGAAAAACACAAAACAAAACAAAAAAAATGCTAGTTTAGTAGGAACAACACTGACCACTAACTTGAGCTCTGAGCTTCATAACAGCCAAAGTGAAAGGGAAACAAAACATACCAATAATTCTAATTAGAAAACCAAGTTTTGTCTGTTTTCTTTTGAAACCAAATTCTAAAAGTTTATCAAAAAGAAAATTTTCATTTTGTTTTATTGAATAAAAAGCATTTATTCAATACTTACAGTGAGCCAAATCATGCATAAGATACGAGGTTTACAATGTTAAACATTTGAAAATGGTCTTTGCCCTCATAGAGACTGGAGTCTGTTAGGATGGACAAGAATGAATGAATGGGGGCTGGGGTTGTGACTGGAATGGTAGAGCACTCTCCTGGAACACGTGAGGTATTGGGTTCAATCCTCAGCACCACATAAAAAATAAAATATAATAAAGGAATAAAGGTATTGTGTTCACCTACAACTAATATATATATATATATATATATATATATATTTAAAGAAAGAATGAATGAATACATAAATAAACAAATAAATACAAATTACAATTGAAGAAGTACACAACAAACTAGGAGACTAACCAAGACACAGGAAGGCCTCCCTATAGAGATTACATTTAGAAAACAGGCATGAGATAAACTGTAGTTTCTGTACATATGATTCAGGGGATATTAGGGCCTGGAAATGCTTCTACAGATTAGATTTTGAAGAGCCGAGATCAGAAATGCATCTTTCAGATATCTTTCTCAATTATGTAACAAACGGGCAAATTGGAACATGGCCTTCAAATTTGAAATGAATATGCCTAAGTATGAGTCCTGCCGACAGAGCTGAGGAAGGACTTTAATGTGAGGGTGACTGGAAGTTAGATTCTCTTGAAGCAGCAGAATCTGCTCTAAGAGTCCTTAAAGGTGTGTGTCGTCTACTTGAGCCCATTCCAAGGTCTCGCTTGAGTGAAACTTTGGTGTTATAATTGCCTCCACACCTCCTATTTGAGTGAAAGAGAGACAAGTTTTGTGATAGAAACTGTTCAAAAATCATATTTAAGGTTTGCATAATTTAGAGATTGAAACCCCAGAAAAAAAAAGTTATTGGAAATCTTTGTTTCTTTGTTCTTTAGTGTGCTGGGAGAGAGCGATCAGAAGGGAAGATCACAAAGGGAGAGATGGAAAAGGTTGAGGATGGGGGTGGGGGTGGGCAGTGTGAGCCTGCTTCTGCATTAAAAGGAATATGATGTTGAAAAAAATTGACAAGCAGAAACAAGCCTAAATGCTGTTGCTATGGAAACACTGTACCATCTGTGTTCTTACCTAACCTACATTAAAGGGTTATATAACCCAGTAACCAGCTAAATATTAAAGTGGACCTAACAGTGAAACCAGTTATTGTTATTACTTTTAAAAATGGTGACTCTAAGTAAAATTAAACACTGCACAACCACTCTTCATAACTACCTCCAAGACAGCACTCTGGGGAAGCAATGACATTTTCCCTTAAGGCATCAAGACATGCCCCCAAGTTCTGCAATGGCCCTGATTTTCTATCCTTGAGAGTTTATTACTTTTATTTAATTTATAGCTAGGCAGTGTCATAATACTTGAAATTTGTACATTGCTTCAATTGCAATTGATTTACAATTAAACCAAAGGTAGTCTAAAACACAAAAACTGTCCTATACAAGAAAAAGTCACTCTCTATTGATCAAAGGTAAATCCAATTTTCCTCATATTTATGAATGTGCAAAGAATACACTGTTTCTAGCACAGAGTATATTCTAAATCCACATCCCTCACTAGAGATGGAGCTTCCTTGGGCAAGGAATTAGGCAAGAATTACGGCATCACACCTGGCATAAAAATCAGCCCTGAACCATCCCACCTACCCATGGCTTACAACAGGATGTATTAGAAATGCCAGGACACAGATAAGCAGCTTCCAACTATGATGAGCCACAATGGAGCAGGCTTTGGTTTTGCCAGTTTCATCCCCAGACCACTTCTCAACCTCTCTAGAAGAACTATTTTTACGGTCCCCTGAGTGCCAATCTTTGCTAAGTCTGTATTTCCAGTCCTCAGTTCTTTCCCATAGATATAGCCTTCAGTCACCTCCAAGTTCACCAAGTTTAAAGATGAATTCAACTTTTTCACAACTTATTACATGGTCTTGCTTTCTCTATACCAGTTGCTATTCAAGTTCAGAAGTTCAAAGCTACCCTCACTCTGCCCATGGAGCCTAGGTGGGTTATCTCAACTAGAATGTCTTAGCCTAGGTTTTCCTCAGTGGCCAAACAGACACCTTTCTAAAGTTTGTGAAGGTTAAGTGAGAAAGTGCACGAAGCATGCTCAGAATAGTACTGGGCACTAGAAAATGCTCAGGAAATGGTGGCAGTTTCATGAGCATCCCTTCGCTAGAAGACTTTGTGTTTTAGTCAACTTTTTCACTGCTGTGATTAAAGGATCTAACCAGCACTATTGTAGAGGAGGAAAAGTTTATTTAAGGGTTCATGGTTTCAAAGGTCTCCATCTATAGACAGGCGGTTCCATTCCTTGGGACCCGAGGTGAGGCAGAACATCATGGCAGAAGAGTATGGCAGAGTGCAGCTCACATCTCATGTGTTGATCAGAAAGGAGGGGGAGGGGGAAGGAGAGGGGGAGGGGGAGGGGAGAGGGAGGGGGAGGGGGAGGGGGAGGGAGGGGGAGGGAGGGGGAGAGGGAGATATAAAATATATACCCCACAGTCATGACCCAATGAGTCGCTTCCTCCAGCCACACCTCACCTGTCTCCAGTTACCACCCAGTTAATTCCATCAGGGATTAATTCACTGATTAGGTTAAGGCTATGACCCAATCACTTCTCCTCTAAACCTTCTTGCATTGTCTCACACGTGAGCTTTTGGGGACACCTCACATCCAAACCATAACACTTTCCAAGTTCCTAACCCATATTCCTGAGAACAGTACTCTCCATCTTTCCCATGATTGTTCTCTGCTCCCTTCATGGCCCTGATTTTACAAAGTATATAATCATTTGTCCATAGAAGTTTTCCTGTCCTTGCCTTACCATTGTGTGCTATGTGGGGGAAGCAAATAACTTGCCTTTTGAGGTCACAGGCTTCCACATAGAGAGAAGGCACACTCAATTAGTATACACAAGCAACACAGGGAACCCTTCTTTTGCACCTGATTGAGATGGCTAGACCCCAGACTTGCACCAGATGCCCTAACAGGATGAGCCATAAAGGGAGGTGGTGATTAGTGTAGTTTCATGTGGGAGGAATGGGAATTATTTTAGCTAGGAGGCGGAGTGCAGTTGATGGTTTCCAAAAATGGCTGCATTGTTATTTCACATTCCATAAGCATTTACAATGTGACTCTGACACTTTTCTCCTTAAGAAATGGAGTCTATTTTCTGTCTCCTTGAATCTGGGCTGACTTTGTGAGCTGCTCAGATGAATAAAATGTGGCATAAGAAATGTATGTATTACAGCCTCTATATAAAATATTTTTAAGTTCCAATTTTACACTCTGGGAATGCTTTTCCTAAGAACTCTGCCTTGAGATCACCAAACTAAGAAAGCCCAGGCTGGCTATTTGGGGTAGGCTAGCCACATGCTGTAAGATCAATGTGCCATGGCTGACAACCCTAGCCAATCTGCTACATGGGTGCGACCACATGAGTGATACGGAGAAAGATCAGGAATTGCCAGGCAACACATGCAATCGTTAGCAAAAAATAAACAGCAGAACTATTAATCATATCAATGAATACCTTCATAATCACTTTCCAATCTTTCATTGCAGCTCAACTTCCCACGCTCTGTCCTTGAAGTTACATCAGGAAATATTGAGACAAATGTTAAAAAGATCATAATTTTGTTCATAGAGAATTATCCAAGTCATCTTGAATTTATAAAGTTGAGATAAATCTGTAATATTTATAATAAATTTTAAAATGGGAGTAATTGATTTAATAAAACTAGATCCAAACCTAGATTCAAATTTTAAGTGTCAACAGGAAATTTGTGGCTTGGAAATTCAAGTAGCTGAATGAGCATGTTTATGAGCCAGCAACTGTTGTGCAGTGTTCAGCACATGAGAGTCAAAGTGTGAGTTTTGTAAAGAAGACTTTGAACGCATATCTTTACTCTAGTCAGTTTGATTAAACAAATTCACAAGATAAATTATTCCCACTGAGTGAATCAGGACACAGAAACAAAAGACTGAATGCTTTATGGCCACATTAGTCACCAAGAAGCATTTGGAAATGGAATCTTGGTGAAATTTTTAAATTTGGTTATTTCTTTCTGGACATTTACTTATAAACTTAATATTTTAAACCCCCAGTAGAAAGAATCTAGAGTTTTCTAATTTAGAATAAACAACAACATAATGAAAGTTTGCAGACTTTTAAAGATCAATGAAAGATTGGCAGACTTTGCAAGTTGGGAAACATGCTAAAGTGTAGAAGGGGGCTTTCCAGAATTGGAAGACAGTAGGATGGAACAGCTGGCTAAGGATGCACTAAAAAACAACCTGTCCTATGTCCTCCTGATTTGGGGAATGGATGGAGGATTACAAAGCTAATTTTTGTTTTTGAAGGAAAGGAAAAGTTGTCCCTGCTTACAATTCTGGTGATGCCTAAAGTCTCAGGAAAATCCTTACACAAGATCTTAATGTTTTGGGTGGTAAAAAATGTTTTTGAACTTCCTTATTCTTTTTAGTACTACATATACCTATAGCTATCTTCTTTTGTATTATCATGCCTCTGAAAATTTTATTTTCTTTGTACTGCAAATTTGGATTTTTCCGTTGTCACAATTATGCTTTGACTACATTTCTTCTATTATGATAAACACTGCTAAGTAATGATACAGGGCCTGACACTGGTTCCTCACAGGAAAGTAGTCTGGCCCTTGGTGTCTGCCTGACTGGCTGGCAGACCCTTTAGAAACCATTCGCTCTTTGGTTAAAATGTTATGGGTTACTGTGTCAAGGAAATTTGATCTTTAGCTTTTTAGAAACAGAAACCCACATTCTTCTTTTATTTTTAACTCCACAACTTTTTTTTTTTTTTTTGTCATTTAAGCTCAGAACAATCTCCTTTTCCAGATGAGTTTGTATAAGTTGATAACTTTTGTCATTTATTTACATGCTAAAATCTGGGTGAAAAGTTCTTCTAATATATACATTGCATGAGTAACATTGTTACTTACAAAGGTATACTTTTTGTTTTCTTTTAAACAAAACTATTAAAATTTTGGATGTGCCTTATTTTTTTTTCTTATTTTCATAATTAAACATATTCCAGTTTTGAGATAGACGTAAACATTTATTCCTGGTTGTTTAAAATGAAAACACATTTTGCTACTATATTAGAATAGAAACAAATACCCCTCCCAGCATATTGAGAAATTCTTCATACTTTTACAAGGGACACACAGCTGACTTAGCTACCAGAACCCTATCCATCTCTTACCCCATCCCCCACCCCCACCTATGCTGGTTTTGTAAGAATGTAAACAATCTGTTTCACACCATAGCCTTTTGTACATAGACCTGGTTGCTCCCGGATGGTTGTGATCTCAGGGTGATGCAGTTTGGTTCAGCTGGTCTTAAAATTTTCTGCAGTTTGGATTTTCCTATCCTTAGCTAATGCCTGTGACTTCCAAGTCACAGGAGTGGAAGTCTAGCCTTGCTGTGAAACATGGATGCATAAGAAAATCAGCAGTCTGATGAACAGATCCAAGGATGGAAGCAGAGTACTGGAATATTAGGCTCAAAATACATAGGTGGGCAAACCACATGTGCTGAGCTTCCAGCTTACCAGGCAGAATGCTCTTTTTACTTGAAATAAGAGTGGTTCCTTTCATTTCTTCCTTCCATCTCCATTATCACTACCGTCCTCTTTCTTAAAACTCACAGTTCTATTGAGTATTTACCCCTCGGCTCTATGGCCTCCTTGGATGCTCCAAGTTTTCTTCAGTTCTCCTCCCCACTGCATCAGCCTAACTCCACGGAGACAGCTGTACCCTGTACAGATTCACTGCACCTTTGCGTGTTTCTTTAGTCACTGGGAAGAGTGGTAGCAAGAGAGGCCTCCATGGTCTTCTAGGAGGACAGTTACCAACAGCACCTGGACCAAAATGTACCAGGATCATTGCTTCAGTACCTGAAGCTCTTTTCCTTTCTAGATTATTAGCTGATCATTCATGTCTGAGAGTCTTATATTTCATAGTTTGAATTTACTGTTAGTTTCCTGTGGACAGAAAACATGTTTAATGCAATGTATTGCCCAGAGGGCTTGGCACATAGGACTTAATTCTTAGAGGTTCTGATTTAATAGGATCCAGAACTTCCTCCAAAAAAGGTTACAATGCAAAGTGAAGGCATTGACATGGAGCATTATAGCAACAGTCTTATAAAGATTCCTAGAATGCCTCAGTAATTATTATGCAGGGGGGAGTTTCTGACATACAAAATTTGTGTGTGTGTGTGTGTGTGTGTGTGTGTGTGTGTGCGAGTGAGAGAGAGAGAGAGAGAGAGAGAGAGAGAGAGAGAGAGAGAGAGAGAGAGAAGAAATCCAACCACCCAGGAAGCTGGGAGTGCTCACTGACACTGCAAATGTTTTACCTTGCCCATTCCCCTCGTCACCAGTTTTGGCTCCTGAGATGTAGGATACAGGTGGAAACTGCTTAAGTCGCCCGGTGATTGTCTCATGTCTGGTAAGGTCTAGTTAAACACACTGCCTCCAGAGAAAACTGAAACACAGAGCCTGTGTTAAGAAAGTGACAAGACTAATTCTACCCTGAAAAATTGCTGGGGAGGCGGAAGGTGTAGAACTTCAAGCTTAACACTTTGCTTCCTATCAGGGTTTGAAACAGGAGCGGGGGAGATTCAAGTTGATCATTTACACTAAATATACATCAACTCTTGTTGCTAGAGGTGTCTCCTTGTTGGCAAGCAACAGAATTTCCACTTGTGAGATAAGCTCCTTTTCTATTCAGGACATTGGAATATGAATTTGAGGCTGGAATGTGGATAGTGAAAGTAATTAGGTAGCATTGACTGCACGTTGGAAGTTGTATGAGAGGAAAATAAAAAGATATGTAAAGGGAAGGAAGTCTATAATATTTGGAAAGTTTCTGTCTGCCTACTAATACTGTGTTTGCTTCAAGAATGTGCCCTGCCTTTCCATACTTGGGGTCCAGCCCTGCCCTCTCCCCCACTGGGAGGGCCTCTCCCAAGCAGCAGAGGGTTTTCTATTATTCCTCGGTTCCTCATATGTATGTCCAGCCTCATTGACTCCCAGTCCTACAGCATGGTTAAGTCAACAAAACTGAGTTGGCACAATCTTTTTTCTATGGCATTTATTAATGGTTCATTCATCACAGTGAATCTAATAGTCATATTGATCCAAGCAGTCACACAGCTATATTCCCATTAACTGTCAGAATTCTAAACACTAAATCAGTGGAATCTCATCCTGGCTGCCTTTATTACAAAGACAATCTTACTTTCTACTAATGCAGCAAATAAGTTTGTGGACACAGTTACATGGGGCTGGCTAAAGCTTATCCATTTATTTGACTAAAGAAGGCAGGTTGCTCAGGTATCATTTCTCATATCCCAGCAAATAGAAATATTATTGTATTTCTGCAAATGGAAAAGCACATGTCTAATGTCAGATTAGTGAATTTTAGAAATACAATCATTGTTCAATCTATTCTAGAGATATGCTGCTGGAGATAATGCCTGCTTTTCCACACACTGATTTTACATTGGCTTCTTCAAAGATTGCAAGACATTTTGCTGATATTCATATTCTAGAGTGAAGGAAGGCACAATATTACTAATCTTTTTGATGGTGGTGAAAGATTCCAAGGAGGCACGCTGTGACAATGAAATTGAAATTGGATGAAAGCTTCAAGTCCAAGATTGCTGGTAGTTAAATAACTTAGGATACTCACTTAACCCATTGAGCTCACTTTTCTCAGCCATGCATTTTTTCATTCAACATACATTTCTTGAAATATGTGCAAATGTTTAGAGCCAGAAAAGTCTCAAAAATAAAGCACTAACCTTAACTGTGTTAAAATAAATCATTCTAGGGTTCAGGGAGGAACAAATCAAAAGACTTGACCTTCATTTCATTCAAGACAAGTCAATTCCAAAGTAATTCAGAATATTTTTGACTTTCCAGATTTGGATCAAATTATACTTGCTGCTCCAGTTCTGGCCCCTCCCCTCTGGCTTCAGGACAGACTGAACATTTTCCTTATAACCGCAGTCAGTCCCATGACTTAGGTCTTGTGTCCTGATTGCATGCTCCCTGCCCATTTCCTTTTGTCTGCACAAGGTCAAAGAAAAAAATTGGGGATCTGGGAAAGACGATACCTGGCCATGTATGGTACATATTAGGTACCCAAGTCAAATTGATTAGTTGAACTGAGTCTGTACTCTAGTTTGGATTTACAACCAACTGGATAATGTATGATTTTAGAGAGCAAGGTCCTAAACCAAAATTTCCCCACATTTCAAAGTGGGAGATTTAGATGAGGTCATCTTGACTGCCCTTTCTACTCTGAAATTCTATGATTTTATTATTTTATATCATAGCTTTACTCTTGACGTGGACCTTCCAGTGTAGGGCCCAATACCCACTGAACTGCTCTGTAAAAGAATGGTAGATAAACTCTGAGTCTGTTGTTCTTACCTAAGAAGGTGAAAACAGCTGTCTTGTATATTATGTAAAATAAGCACATGAGTTGCCTAGAAACATTCCTGACAAACAGAAGGCAACCAAAAAAATGATAGTTGTTGTTATTTTTATATTAAATTATAGTTTTCACTCTATTCTTTAAGCTAATTGATTGGGCTTGTAGTAACTATAACATATAAATTCTCTAGTTTGAAAATCTTCAATCATGGTAGTCAACATTGAGCAAATTCAGAGTCCAATAATGCTGTCACTTACTGGTTGTATAAACTTGGATGGCTCACTCAGAACTTCAGCATCCTCATCTGTAAAATATGGATAATTATGCCTCTCTTACTGGTTTTCTGTGAAGATTAATTATACGTGAATAATCTGACATAGAAATCTTATTAAATATTGATATAATCATAAATTTGTGGTGTTAGGCAAGGATGAACCAACCCTGGGTTTTATAACTTCATCCATGGAGGAGACCAGGTACTCATAGTCTATTCAATTCTATTTTCCCAGCTGAAGTCTATAAGGATTACTGACAACTTTCACCAAAGGGTTTTTATTTCCCCACCTCATCTTTATCTGGAAACTCCCAGATTATTAGAGATTTGTTAACAAATGGATGGGAAACAGGTTCTAAGAATAAGAATCATTAACTGCAACCCACTCCCAGTTCCAGTGCTGCCAAATGCAGGTGTGGAACACCCATGCAAAGCAAGCCAGTGGTTATTCAAAAGTCATTTGGATTTGACTTTGAAATGAAGCTTGAGCTGTTTTGGCAACAAACTTCCTCTCTAATTAAGTTCTGTCTGGGATAAAAATCAATTCCTGTTTCCTGAGCTCACATCAACTGAGAGCAGAAAGAGGCAGCTCTAAAACCTACCTGGTTTCAAAGAAACCCACTTTGCTACAGAAAACCCTTAGTGATCCCCCAATTGCACAGGACAAGAATTCATCTATTCATTAAATGGGAAATGTTGAGAGAATATTGATTCTATGAATTTGGCAGGCATTAGCCAGTTCCACTCACATGCATCTGTGTCCTTCCTGGCCACCTATGAGTCTGGTAGCAGCTGTTGGGGACATTCGATGGCTGACCTTGTTGTCACTGTTTCTTGTGCTAGTCAGCTTTCTATTACTATAACAAATACTTGAGATAATTAATGTATAAAGAGAAAAAGGTTGCCTGGGGATATAGCTCAGTGGTAGAGCATGCATAAAGGTCCTGGGCTCAAACTCCAGTACTGCAAAAAAATAAACATAAGATGAGAGGGAGGGAGTGGGGGGAGAGAGAGAAAGAGACAGGCAGACACACGCAAACACACACACACACACACACCGGCCGGGTATGGGGAGAGAAAGAGGGAGAGAGTTTTAGATGTTTCAGTTGATGATAGCTGTTGACCTTATTGCTTTTGGTGAGGCAGCTCATCCAGGCAGAGCTGAACTGCTTACATCATTATGGCCAGGAAATGAAAACAAGAAAGACAAGAAGCCAGGGACCCAATATATCCCTCAAGGATATATCCTCAATGAATTAAGATCTCCCACTGGGCCTCCCTCTTTAAGTTTCCACCACCTCCCAAAAGTGCCAAGCTGGGGACCAAGCCTTTCATACTTGGCCTTTGTGGGGATATTTAAGATATAAACTGTACAGTTATTGAAGGAAGTCTGTCCAGGGGGCCCAGACCCCTTCCTGAAGAAGGCCAGTCTTGCTGGGACTTTTGTTACCTGAGAGTTGGGGATACCTTAGCCCCAGTGGAAAGTAGAACTCTGTTTAGATCATAGCTTAAAAAATGACCCAACTTTTAGAGGCTGTCTCTTTTAGAACCAGAAAAGGGAAAAAAAAAAAAAAAAAGAAAGAAAGAAATCTGCAGCACAAAAGGAAGAATGTTTTGAAGGGCATCTCCCTTCATTCTTATTCCAACTTCAAAACCAACATCAAAAACCATCAGTTCAAATGCCTGAAGCAGGTGTTTATGCCTGAGATGTCTGAAATAGGTCAGTACTGACCCAGTGAAGGAAAGAACTGTCTTTACTTTTAGGTGGGTGAGATAGACTCATTTTTAAAAATATTTCATTATAGTTTATAATACACACACACACACACACACACACACACACACACACACACGATAGTCCTTAGTCCTGGGAACATTTCAGGGAAGTTATGTAAAAAATGAGTCAAACTACTCTTTCTCTACATCTGCCAGTACTTGTACTCCAGTGATAAGACTTTTAGGAACAATATTTGGTGACCTTTGGAACCACCACCTGCAGTTTTACCACTGAAAAGCAAAAGTTTTTTGATTTGACTTTCTTTGAAGGAAGGTAAGTTTGGGGCATTAAGTGATGTGAAGCCTTTGTTCCAGAGTGGGCTGGGAAGAGGAACAGGGACACAACAGTGAGAGGGGAGAAACCATGCCTACCCCAAGTGTTGAAAAGATACTGTGTGCATGTACGTTGTGGCCAGACGACAATGGAACCATTCACTTGTTCTTTCTCCCTGAACAATCTCTGTTCCCCACCCACTCACTTCTCACCATTCTTGTTTCATTACCTCAGGGAGGTATAAGGGGAGATGGGAAGCAAATGAGCTGTAGGTCATTCTGCATTTGTTTTCCAGAATCCTAACCTGCTAGAAGAAGACCAGGCAGAGCCCTGGGGGCTGTGGGAGGGAGAGAAGTTCTCCCTCTGGATTAGAAAAAAAAAAAAAAAAAAAAATTCCCCAGGTGTCTACTAAGTGGGGGAAAGTGCACTGTAGATTTCTACTGACTTCTGTACAGGACTAGAGGGCCCTGCTCTAAGGAGGGCATCAAGCCTCAGGGACATGACTTCAGAGGACTCCTGATGAGGACACACCTAGGCCCAGAGTGCACAGCTTGGGTGATAGATGGCAGATTCAGGACCACCAACTCTCCTATTGAGGGGTTCCCGCAGTATTAGGAACTGATTATTTATGTTCTCTCAAAATTCATGTATTGAAGCCCTAATCCCAATGGATGGTCTTAGGAAGTGAGATCTTTGGGAAATAATTATACTTAAAATAGATATGAGGGTTGAGATCCTCATGATGGGATTAGCACCCTTATAAGAGAGTAAGACGTGAGAGCTGTCTGCACATACACACGCACTGAGAGAAGATCATCTGTGTTAGTCAGTTTTTCATTGTTGTGACCAAAAGACCTGACAAGAACAACTTAGAGGAGAAAAGTTTATTTTGGACTCACAATTTCAGAAGTTCAGGCAATGGTGGCTGACTCCATTGCTCTGGGTCCAAGGCAAGGTAGAGCATCATGCCTAAAGGACAGGGCAGAAGAAGGTTACTCATCTAATGGTGGCTGGTAAACAGAGAGAGAGAGAGAGAGAGAGAGAGAGAGAGAGAGAGAGAGAGAGAGAGAGAGAAGGGAAAGGGGTCACAGGGAAAATGAACACTTTCAGGGAATGCCCCCAAATCCCCTTCCTTTCAGTCTTGCCCCCACCTGTCTACATTTACCACCCAGTTAGTCCATTCACACTAGAACGGACTAGTTAGATTATTGCTCTCATATCCTAATAATTTCACCTCTGAGTATTCCTGCATTAACACAGTAGATTTGGGAGAATACCTCATATACAAACCATAACATTCTGATCCAGCACCCCCAAAATTCATGTCTATCTAACAAGGCAAAATACATTTAGACCATCTGCAAGGTCCCATAGATTTAACTTTTCAGCATTGCCCAAAAGTCTAAGTCCAAAGTCTCTTTGAAACTCAAGACAAACTCTTGGCTATAAGCCCCTGTAAAAATCAAAAGCAAGTTACATATATCCAATATACAATGGCACAGAGTAAACATTTCCATTCCCAAAAGATCCAAAGTGCAAGTTTTTAGAATCTTTGGACTCTATTATCAGTTCTCATTTCTCACAGTACTGGCTAAAAAGTGCTGGCAAAATCCATGCCACTGTTTGAATGCTATGTTGCCTGGAAATTTTCTCAGATGGATTAATTAGTCCATGTCCTTTAAATTTGTCTTCAAACAAAGTCTCAGGACATGGACAAAATGTAGACAAGTTCTTTGCCAAAATATGACATAAATGGTCTCTAGTTCAATCTCGAAAAGAATTTTCATTCCCCTCTGAAACCTCATGAGCACAGTCTTTACTTGACTGCATTCCAATCAACATTCTGATCTTTTGAGCTCCCACCAGAATTGCCCATTGAGCTCTGTTTACAGCATTCTAAAGCTTCTCCAGCCTGAATCTCCAAACTTTTCAAAGCACCTCCATGAACCAGTTCCAAAGACTTATGAACCACATGGTCTAGTCATAGCAACAACCCCACTTATTGGTACCAATTTCTGTGTTAGTCAGCTTTTTGTTGCTACGACCAAAATACTCGAAGAGAACAACACAGTAAAGTTAGAGCTCATGGTTTCAGAGGTTCAGTCCATAGGCATCCCACTCCATTGCTCTAGGCCCAAGATGGGGCAGAACATCATGGCAACAGTAGAGTAAAGCTGCTTATCTCATGGTGACTGAGAGGGAGAGAAAGAAAGAGAAGAAGAAGGAGGAGGAGGAGGAGGGGGAGGAGACAGGAGGGGTGTTCATCGAAGATGAACCATTTTAGGGCACATTCCCCCTGATACATCTCCCCTAGCCACACCCCACCTCCCTATGATTATTATCCAGTTAGTCCATTTAAATTAGGATATACTGATTAGGTTACGGCTCTTATCTACTACTCATTAACCTCTGAATAATCCTGAATCAACAAAGGAGCTTTTAGGGGACACCTCATATCCAAACCATGACACCATGGGAAAACATAGCAGAAGGCAAGGTTGGAAGGCTGCAATCCAGGAAGTGGGCTCACATCTGAACCAAATCTACTTGCACCTTGATCTTTGTATCAGAGAAGGAAAAGCAGACTTACGAGTGGCATTCAAAAACACGCTGAAGGATGGCCAGGCTGTGACCACCAGAACTGGAACTGATTTTGTGATTTCCATGAGTACCAAATCAGGACCTTAACAAAATCCCAGGCTCTGACACCTCATTTTAGGGCACTGTTGTATGTTGCATTATTATTTTATAATTATCAAGATAGGTTAATGATTCACACACATCACTAGGTTGGTAATAGTGGAATTTTGTATATCAAGGAGGGAAAAATTTCATGTCGTAGTATGATTGGGAGAAGGAAATACTAATTTCTCTTCCTCATTCTCCTCATCCCTTTTTGCCTCCCCCTTCCTCCTTCTCTTCCTTTCTCTCTTTCTCTTCCTTTGGTAGATGTGCTATGTTCAATATGCAGCCAAACAGAAAAGTTGACACTGAAGGGCCTAAAGGGATTTTTCCTATACCTCCAAGCATGAAATATTGAGCTAGATACTGTGTCATCCTGGAAGTATGGCACCTGTCATTGCACTGTCATGAACAATTATTGAATTGAAGCAGCATAGGATAACTGCTTTATCAGCAGAATCTGAAGTTGCTGGTTGTTGGTACAAGTAGTTCTTCCTTAAAAATGAGTTTTTCTATTCATTTCCATCCTGAAAGCTGCAAGGAAAAGTTGGAAATATGCCATATATCTTGAATTTTAGAGCTGGAAGGAATCTAAAGAGAAGTGCTTTTTCATCTTTTTTGATGATAATTCACAGTAAGAAATAGATTTACATAGGAACCCCCATATACACATGTTCCAATATCTAATATCTGTCATATTATCACTTATTGTTTATTGTACTTCATATTTTCATGTTTGTTTTGACCCAATAAATTGTTTTGATCTACTAATGAGTTATGACTTAAAGTTTAAAAAATACTGTTTGAATTACAGATCAAGATGAAATGACTTACTGAGGGTCATATAAAAAATAGTTATGGAGAAGTTAGTGACAGGGAACAAGGATGGAACTCAGGTTTTCATTTCATTGGCTCTTATGCTCTATTTGACTACTGAATTCATAGATAAACCATTAGATGTTTCATTATGCAATAAATAATTTTTGATGAAGCCAAACCAGCTACTCAGTAGGATTGTGACCATTGTTCTTAGTTAACCAAAGCATTACCAGTAGTGATTGTTCATTCTCCAGCTCATGCCATCAGAAGGTAGAAGAACCCATGTGGCCTTCATCCTCCTTATCTATTCATTCATCCACTTGACAAAACTAATGTTTCGGAGGAATGATGTTGGAGATACAAACATGATGGGTTCCAACTTCTGCCCTCAAGGAGGTCACAGTCCAATAATTTATAATGTAAGACACACTGCCACATAGTCAGCATTGGCTCTTGGGGCAGCATGAATCAAATTGCATGATCCCTGGGTGGGGTTCGTGGCTCAGTGGTAGCGCACTCACTTAGAACACGTGAGGCCCTGGATTGGATCCTCAGCACCACATAAAAATAAAATAAAGGTATCTGTGCCCACCTACAACTAAAAATTATATATAAATAAAAAAGTTTTTTAAAAATTGCATGATCCAGGAAGACTTCCTAGAGTGACAGTTCAGTGAAGTATTGAAGAGAGACTTAACTGGCTAGATGAAGTTTGAATAAAGCCATAAAAATAGAGCAAACAGGAAATTTGAAGGCAAGGAGGAAACAGGATGCAGTGGAGAGAGGCGGAGACAGGGGAATGGAGGGTAGTGAGGTCAGTAGAGCCCAAACACAAACTTCTATGTGCCAACACACACATTTACACACACAAACACTATGCAATCTTTGGGAGCCAAGGAAGAAGCTAACTGTCCAAGTGTATGTTCTTAACTCTCTGCTGGCCAGAGCAGTGAGGCTGTAATAGAGGTGGAGATCAGGGGGAGGCCATCTCTCCTTTTCTCAATGTCACACATTCCTCCTTGGTAATAACATCTTCCAGCCCTTGCATATAAACCCCCATTAATGGAAGATCTCATTCCTGGGACTTTCTATTTTCCTAAGACATCCCTGCATTTCCTGGTACAATCTTGTGGATTTAAACCCACTTGGATGATCCCACTAATATCAGGTTTTATACGTCTATGACTTCCTAGATTCTGGTGACCTCCGTTCTACCTTCATCACTAGAAATAAGATCATATCTTAGGTCACACCAGCCCTGAAACTGTTCTCAGGTCTTATCCTGTGAAACGGCTCATATTCATTTTACTTTACCCCACTTCCCACCTCTGGTATTATTGATTGCTACCATGTGCTAGAAAATGCATTTGGAGAGGAGGATACCAAGTTTAAAATGCACAATTCTTGTGCTTAGGAAGATCCTAGTCATGGATTAGACACGTAAAGAATTACAATCCACAGTGACATATGCTATGCTGCCACCGGAGGCACTAATGGTAGCAGTAAAAATTAGTATCTGATGCTTTCTATGACTAGGCACTCTTCCATATGTTTTATGCATATGAACTCAGTCCTCTTAGTAGGTAAATTTTATTTATCTGGAAGGTGGTGGGGCCAGAATTCACAGCCAGACAATCTGGCTCCAGAAGTCATGCCTGTAATGACCACCCCATACCATCAATTATAAGGGGAGACACATTTTGCTGTGGAAGTCCATTAGAGGACATCTCCTGGAGGAGACGACCCTTGCCATGAGTCTTGAAAGGTAATGTAGGTTTAATCAGCTGGACCTAGTAGGTTGAAGGTGGTCCATGTTGAAAGAATATAAAGTTGGAGGTAGAGAACATTATGGGTAAAGCAAATGATTTGCCCTGGCTGGAAGATAGAATGTATACATAGGAATAGCAAGAGAGCTGGGCACCAGAGAGGGCATTTGTTTGGTATTATTCTTACAGCATTTGCATTGAGCTTCACACTGGAACATCTGTTAGTTTTATCCATTGACAGATTTTAAGCATTTCTTCCAGAACCTATAGTAGAGGTTTTCACATAGTAACCACTCATTGATTTAATTACCCAACTAGTTCTGTGAAGGTATTAGGGCAGATTACAAGTGTATACTTGGAAAATTATGCAGAAAAGTCTCATATTCAATCTCAAATAAATGTTGAGTCAAGTCTATGGACGGGAACAATGTATACATTTGTGAGTCATGGAGGCCACAGAGAGGAAGAGGGTAGTTATAGGCAGGACTGGAATTGCATCCCAGGACAGACAGCAAGAAACCAGGTACATGGTGAAGAGGAGATCTGAAAGTCACTTTCTGATTAGGGAGCAGAAATAGAAAGAACTGCAGAAGTGACCCCAAGTGACCTGAGAATTTATTCCCAGGTAAGGCATTCTGCTCCAGGTAAGCATTTCTGGGTCTTCCGAGATTGCTTGCACAGGGGACTGACCCAGACAACAGGCAGAAGCAGCCAGAAAACTCATTGCAAACATTTGCAGTGAGCAATGCCCTGGACACCAGCACTCAAGCACTCTTGGATTGGACCACCCTCTGGCTCACAAGCCTCATGGTTGCTTTAGTTTTGTGAGATGACAGCAGGGATCACATCTTCTTAGAGTGACAGCAAGGAGTTCAAATGGAGCTTGGTTTCAGCCAAGCAACAAGTGGGGTTGGGTTATGCCATGAAATTACCTGGACTGTACTTCCAGGATGACATTCTGAAAAAAAAAATCAGCATCCAGCTGGACCCTTTGCACAGCTGGCCCCTGTGAAGCTTCTTCTGGGCAGGATATCTCTACAGCCTGTGACTGTTACCAGCGGGATCCAGATGCAATGTGGTTCTGCACTTTATTAGATCAATCACTTTCTAGACAAATCTCTCTGAACCTCAGTGTTCTCATCTGTAAAAGGGGAATATCTCCTCTAAAGAGCTGCTATCAGAATTAAATGTGATCATACTTATAAAATGTCTATAGTGGTACATGATACATACTAAACATTCCACAAATTATTATTATTTTTTACTTTAAAAGCCTTTGACTTTTCCTGTGTATGAGTTGTAACACACGACAAACTAAATGTCAAGTAATTTCTGGATTTATGTTTTCCTAATATTTTGTATTTGTTTAAAATAATTTGTTTTTAAATCTTCACTGATTTCTTCTTTGTTTTTATTTTGTAACTATGTGGGTGAAACCACCTTCTTCTGTCGTGTTTGGGAGGCAGCAAGGCCCAGAGCAGCTGTTGATGACGCTGTCTCAGCAGAACGGCACAGCATGGCTCACATCAGATGGCAGGGCAAGAACACCCACAAGGAGACACAGGAGCCTATTTGCATTATAATTCTGCACATGGCATTTCTCATGATACCCAAGTGAGATAAATGCAGAAAGGGTGACTGCAAGAAAAGCAGAAGGAGAAAAATAACAGGAGGGTGGTAAGGACCTGGAGGCTGGGAATAGAAGCCGGCATTGACTTGGATTCTTGGCTATGTGGAATTTCTGTTCTAAGCACTTCTTTCACTTTTTTCTCACTTTACCCTTAGAATAACCATGTGAGACATGGCTTATTATTTTTGTTTACTGATGAGGAACGTGCATCTCAGTGACTTTAAGTGTCTGGCCCAAGACCACATAGGCAGATTTTGCATTCATATCTTTCTGATTCCAGAGCTTATTCTCTTACTGGGAAGAATGACAAAGCTTCAAGGAGACTGGGCCTGAATCTGCACCAGACAGTGTTCAGGAACCAAACCTCATCCTCCTAAGGCGACATTCAGAGGTTAGACACGATGACCCTGTGGTTCTTCCACCCCCATACGATGCTGCTCTTATCACTTTGGGAACCTCTACTCAGTGATTCAGGGTTGTTAGCTACTTACTAAACACCAGATATTATCTCTTACTATATATATGTAATTCACATATGAATTTCCACCAAATTTTCAATTATGAAAAATATCACTTTGATTCAATAATTATTAACAGTTAGTTAGATTTGATTCTTCTGTATCTATGTGTCTATCCATCTAACTGCATTTTTTTAAGTTAAGGAGAGAAGACATCTTGAAACTTCACCCCTAAATATTTTACCCTGAATCTCCTAAAAGTACCATTTTCTTATATAATCCTTATACTATTATTATACGCAAGAAAATTAACATAACTCCCTATTGATAACCAACTTTAAAATCCCGTTTAGATTAAAATTTCCTTGTCTCCAAAAGGTCTTTCATAGCTTTTGTTTTTTGAGTAAAGACTCAAACAAGTTTCACGCATTGTATTTGGTTAAGCAAGTTAAACAAGAACAGTCCCTCAATCAAGTTAAACAAGAACAGTCTTTCAATCTTTGGCTTGTTTGTTTTGTTTCAACATTGACCTTTAGAAGAGTCCAGGCCATAGTTTGTGAATTAACCTACCTTCTGGATTTGTCTGATTGTTTCCTCAGGGTGTTAGTTCACTCTCCCCACCTTCCTGTGAATGGGAAATTGAATCCAAAAGCTGGATTGAAGTTATATTAAACATTGTGGCAGAGATATTTCGAAAAAGGTAGGGGAAATAATTTTCTTTCTCTTTGTTAATTTGCAGAATTAGCAATTTCAAGGGTAAAACAGTTTTCTGTCTTTCTTTGAATGATCTTATGGACTATCAAATTTTACTTAATTTTTATAATCACTTGCAGTCATTTCTTTTGGTTTTCAGGTTACTCCAAAATTGGCTAAATGGAGCTCCTTTTCAAAAACTGACTAGTTCCTGTGTCCTTTTGGGATGTTCCTATCATTCTGTTGGGTACTTCTTAGTTTGGGGTAGAAGAAAACACCTGGGTTCACTTTGGGCTTTTCCTGTACCAAACTCAGAACCAGATGTTTCTCCAAGGAACCCCAGGACCTTGTATTGGAGATTAGTATTTTAAAACTGAGATCAATGTACTCAGTGAGTTCTTTGCCACTAGCATGTCATTGCCTCTAAGCTCCTTCGGTGCCAATGTTAGCCAATATAGTTATTTAAATCCTGAGCTCAGGGACTGAGGAGTAGCTCTGTGGTAGAGTACTTGTCTAGCACACATGAGGCCTTGAGGTCAATCCCCAGCACTGCAAAAACAAACAAACAAACAAACAAAAAGATAACAAACCACAAAAACATGAATTTGTACTGAAATTTCTAAATAAAATTTTTCTTTTTCTCCTTCAGATGGAAAACAGGGCAGGAAGGCAGGAGGAAAGAGATATGGTTTCAGTGCAGCCTGGTCTTAACTTCTGTATCTATTTCCTTTCCCTCTCTAGTAGGCACAAGTGGGAAACATTTCCCTCTGGGGATAATTTAAGAAAAAGTAAAAGGACTAAAGGACTTACTAAATTTCAGAAGCCACACCATTTGGTTTTAATGGAAAGCAAAGAAAGATTTTATTGCACAAGGAAGCTGAAACTTCCATTTTCAAAAAGAAATGTTTCAGTTTACTCAAAATAACTTAAATATATATAAATGAATTCTCCGTGCTTTTCCCCTGCTCATCTCCAAAGCTTGTAGCATACACACGCCCTAGTTTTCTTTTCTCCTTTCATTACTCATAGGAGTTTGGTGCTGCCTCCTTCTTTAGTGAGTAAATACAGCTTTTTCGTTTTATTACAGGTAAAGAGATTAATGTTTGATGAGAATTTTCTAAGGTTATGCTGCTTGTAACCAGAGTATTTGCAAATGATAACAAGCAAGGTAATGAAGACAGTCAAATTCCAGAGTCCATGCTGTTAAACACTATATACTATAGTAACCACAGTACCTGTCTATGCTATAGTTTGGGCGTATTTGACTCTCAAGGACACAGGTTTCGGAGGCTTGATTTTCAGTGTGGTGGTGTTGAGTTGGTGGACTTCTAGGAGCTGGAGACTGGGCTGGTCGTTTAGTTCAGTGGTTGAGTATTGAGGCCATGGATTCGATCCCTAGCACCACCACGACCACACACACACACACAAACACACACATACACACACACACACGCACAAAGTGTTGGAGACTACTGGGAGGCCCTCAGGTTATTAAGGGAGTGTCCTTAGAAAGGACTCTTGCTCCTGCCACGGCAGTGCCATCTCTCCTCACTAAGTTCTTCTACTGGTGCCATGTCCTGAAATCTCCAAATCTGTGAGTTAAATACACTTCTTTTCTTTATAAAGTTACACAGTCTTGGGTATTTCATTATAGTAACAGAATATGGACTAATACAATCTCAGTCCATAGAACTATTTATCTTAAACACTCACTATTATGGGTGGTTATGATTTGGATCTAGAATGTTCCATGCAAAACACATGTTTTGAAAGCATTGTGCCCAATACAGCAAGATTAAAAAGGTGGGGTTTTAGGCAATGATTAGATCTCTGACCCATTTGCTGGATTAATCCACTCATATTGAATGGTCTACTGGGTGGTAATGTAGGTAACTTTGCATGACTAGAGGAGAAACATCCTTGGAGACATGCCTTGGGCTATATCTTTCCCTGACCCTTTAGGTGCTCTCTGTGCTTTCCCACCTGCCATGTGCTGAGATTTTCTCTGCATGCCTTTCTACCATGATGTTTCTATTTGGAGCTGACTGACCATGGACTGACTCCTCGGAAACTGTGAGCCAAAAAAAAAAAATATTTTCTCCTGAGTTGTTCTTGTCAGATATTGTTATCATAGCAACATAAAGCTAACTACTGCAAGGGTTGAATTGTGTCCTTCCAAAATTTATATGTTGAAGCTCCCAGTATCTCAGAATGGGGAACCAACTGATATCCCTAGAAGATGAAGAAGTTTGAACACACAGAAGAGACAGCAGTGAAGCATGACAGTGAAAAGACTAAGTGAGAACACAACAAGAACACTTCAATTGCAAACTAAGGAGAGAGGTGTCAGAAGAAATAAAATCCTCTAACACCTAGACCATGGAATTTTAACCTCCAAAACTATGAGAATATAAATTTCTGCTATGTAAGTCAGTCTATGACTTTTTATTATTGCAGCTGTGGCAAATAATTCACTCACCATATGTATTGACACAGCAAAATGCACACTGCACAGAGGATGGACACAGGTAGTTGAGAACTTAGTCTTACACAGGTTGCTTTCCCTTTAAGTAAGCATTTTATCAAACTTATGAACCTGTTGTAGAGTAGCGTCAAGGAGAAACAGAACCAGATATTTGCCAAAAGTAGCAAGACAGATTTTATCTTGGCTTCTGCAGTAAGGGAGAGACTCCAATATAAAAGAAAAAAGTGCTAAAAGAAAAGTGGTTCTTCCTTTTTTGAAATGATAAATAAATGTTCTTTCTTTTGCAAACCTATCTTTGAAGCTCATTTTGTAGGTTGTGTCTCCTATTTCTACCCCAATCTTTAAAAAATGATGAATAAACATTGGTTAAATGTAAAGCTATTTTTGTTTGTTGTTTGTTTGCCTTTCTCTAAGTTGATCTCCTTCTTTCTTCTTAGAAGGGTGTGCCAAAAAGAAAGCATTCATGAGTGTGTACATCAGACAACCAATGAACACTGACTATTACCTGGATTATAAATTCCTTATGTTCTAATGCATGCAGAATAAATTAACCAAGCTGTCAATATGCCACCTATTAGTCCTTGGAGGATAACATTTCATAGAAATCAGAAGAGTCCTGTATGAGGGTCAGAATCTTTTTTTTTAATTAAAATCTTTTTTATTTTTATAGACTGCATTTTGATTCATTGTACACAAATGGGGTACAACTTTTCATTTCTATGGTTGTACACAATGTAGATTCACACCATTCATGTAATCATACATATACATAGGGTAATACTGTCTGTTTCATTCTACTATCTTCCTGTCCCCCACCCACTCCCACCCCATTTTCCTCTACACCATCCAAAGTTCCTTCATTCTTCTCTTCTCCCCACCACTCCTCCTCATTATATATTGTCATGCACTTATCATGAGAAAAAATTCAACCTTTGGTTTTTTGGACTTGACCTATTTCACTTAGCATGATATTTTCCAACTTCATCCATTTACCAGCAAATGCCATCATTTTATTCTTCTTTATGGCTGAGTAATATACTCCATTGTGTATATATACCGCAATTTCTTTATCCATTTGTCAGTTGAAGGGTATCTAGATTGGTTCCACAATCTGGTTGTTGTGAATTGAGCTGCTATGAACATTGATGTGGCTGTATCTCTGTAGTATGCTGATTTTAAGTCCTTTGGGTATAGGTCAAGGAGGGGGATAGCTGGGTCAAATGGTGGGTCCATTCCAAGTTTTCTGAGGCATCTCCATACTGCTTTCCAGAGTGGTTGCACCAATTTGCAACTCCACCAGCAATGTATGAATGTTCCTTTTTCCCTACATCCACACCAACACTTACTAGTGTTTGTGTTCTTGATAATCGCCATTCTAATTGGATTAGATAAAATCTTAGGGTGGTTTGATTTGCATTTCTCTAATTACTAGGGATGATGAGCACTTTTTCATATATTGGGTCAAAATCTTTTTAAACCTTAAAGTCAGGAACAAGGTGTAGTCATGATAATTTCCTGGCCTGAAAGAAAGGGGAAGGTGTCTTGAAAGAGAATGGTAAAAGAAAATGCAGAGGCAAATGAAAGGAAGCCAGAGGAGGGAGGTGAGGGACAGTGCAGGGAAGAGTAGAGAGGGTCTGATCTAGATCACAGACATAGGACTGGTAGGAAGAACTCACTGCTGAGAGTTGGAAGGCATGCTTTCCAGTTCTGCCTTTTGCACAGGTGCTATCCAGAGAATCTGGGGAATCTGGTTGTTAAGTCAAGCACTTTGGAAAATACAGTGCCTCTTTTTAATAGTAGGTATAGAGTAGTGCATACCATGTGTCAGGCACTTATTCAAGCACTTGCATTAGTTATGTCATTTCATTCTCACACGAAGTCTAGAAATTAATTTTTATCATTATGTCCATCTTACTGATGTGGAAATGGAGGCACAGATGGGCTGATGTCTGAGTGTCTCCCCCAAATGTATTTTGAAGTCCAGTGTGATGGCAATGAGTCTGGGCTTTTTAAGAGATAGACTACATCATGAGGGAATGACCCTCATTGTTTTAGTCAGCTATTATTCCTTCTGTGACTAAAAGAACTGATAAAAACAATTTTAGAGAGGAAAAGTTTATTTGATGCTCACGGTTTCAGAGGTCTCAGTCCATAGATGTGTCAGGTTTGGTGCAAGTTGCAGCTGCATATTTATCAACTGACATGGAGCAGATGTGGATTTTGGAAATAGGAAGTCTTTTTTTTAGATTGATAGGTTGTTATTAGGTACTATAGAATTCCACTCAGCACTCCCCACCTTCCAGCCTTGACTCCACATATATACTTGTTATTCTTAACAAAGAAACAGGCAAAATGTAGCAAATAGTAGGAAAATAGACAATGATGACTTTTTAATTATCTAAATTATTACTTTTCTGTTTTACTAAGAACAGAACAATAATGATGCATATTACAAATAAACTTTTGAGCATACTACAAAGAATTCTTTGGAAATATCCCTATTCCATGTCATTCTGCATGGTTTTTACACAATCACTCCCTCACCGATCTTTGTGCTTCTACCCAGGTCTTCAGTTTGTGATAAAACCTTTTCACTTCATCTATAACATGCACCCTCCATTTTATTAATCTTTGTATTTCCCACATCTTGGTACAGGGTCTAGTGCATAGTAGGATCTTGATAAATGCTTCTGGTGTGGAATTAAAATTGCATAATATCCTCCCTATTGAAGTTACCAAAATTATAGTCTTCTTAGAAATTATAAGGACATATTAACACTTTTGCTCTTGAAAGATGACTTCTTGGGGCTGGGGTTGTAGCTCAGTGGTAGAGGGCTCATCAAGCATGTGTGAGGCACTGGATTCAATCCTCAGCACTACATAATAATAAATAAATAACAAGGTACTGTGTCCATCTACAACTAAAAATATATTTTAAAAAAGAAAGATGACTTCTTAAGAGTTATTAAAATTTTAAAGAAATGCAAATTGATGAAGAGAGGTTGACTATGTTATTGATAGGGTGCAGGTACTCAACAAATGAGTTGAACTTTTAAAATGTTATATGTTCCAGGCAAATGTTAACTATGATTAAAGTGATAAGGCATTTTACTAAATTGTTCTTGGGGCAAAAAGAATTTAATGAACTTTTAAAATATGATTTACAACCAGGGCGCAATTAACACAGGAAGGATTAAATTCCATTACCGAATGCTTTATTTTGTCATAAACTCAGAGATATCCGGGTCAGATCAGGGATCCTGAGCATAGCTAAGTTGCATTCACAGGAAAGTCTTGCTCTCTGACATCACTGTTAAATGGAATTCCACTTAATTCAGAAATGCTTCCCCCATGAAAGATGTTCCTGTGTGGTGTAGACAGTGCTGTGCAGTGTGGTGTGATATCTGCAATTTAAGTTGACTCTGCATGTAGCAGGGAGAAGTGGATGCAAAGGATAGAGGGAAAAAAGTGATAACCTAATGTTAAGGTGCTCTATTTTTTTTTTTTTTCATCCTTTTGATTTTACTTTTAGGAAAGAGTTGAGGAATTTAAAGGTAAAGACCTCCTTGTTCTTTTAAAAAAATCTTATAACTCACCATACTAAAAAGCATTAAAAACATCATTTCCATTCAGTAGGCCTTTGAAAGTCAGAGAAAACAATGATAAATATATTGCTTCAACAATAGTAACACTATTTTTTTAACCCGACTTTTCCATTTTCTCTAATTGTGTCTGTCTATAAACATTTTCTTATACTTCTTATACTTTAGTGCAATTATTCTAAATGGCCTTTATGTCTAGCATAATGAGAAATTATAATGAATTCTAAAAACTCATTAGCATTGTATTTATGAGGAATCAAAAGAGTTTCTGAATTCAACACTAACCTAAATGCAAATTTTATGTCTACCATAACATGGGAGTTGTTTACAAAGCAGTCAACTAGTACACAAAATGTAGAGTATTAGAAATTCCTAAAACCTATGTTGCCTAGATCTAGTCAAGCAAAAATCAATTTTGAATCTTAATTTTGTTGTAATGATTAAAGAATATGTCCTAAAATGTTATGTATGTATATTGACTAGGAGAGTCCTACATAATTAAAAAACAAAAGTAAAGCCCAGAAAAAATTATTTATTTTTTTTCCTTTAAGCACTGTAAACATTTATAATAATATGTTCAATTTCCATCTTCCCCAAATAGGCCATAATCTCCATGAAGCTAGAGACAGTGTTTGATAGACTGTTGAATCCCCAGCAACTGGTATAGCATCTGATGCCAAATGAATGAATATAGCTACAAGAAATGAACTACACACAGGCGGTTGGTTCTTCCCATGGTCACCCAGCCAGCAGATCTAGGTCCTCCTGTTACAGTTCCAAGATGGTGCCTACCATTCTCATCCTGTCTCATGCCTTTTTCACTTTTTCACAGTTGCTGGGTTTTCCAGTGGGAATAAGTCATCAGGGAAATGAAAGATTTTTTTTTTTTTTTCCCTTTCGGAGAGGAAAGAGAACTCTATTGGTTGGGAAGAATGTTAACTATTTCAAGACCATGCCCTGAAATGTTGGTTTCACACCTAATTTCTTACTTTATGATTTGCCTCCATTTTAATAGATTAAGAATAGACAGAATCTGCCTGACAAAGCAACATAAAGCAGTGAATGAATTCTCTTACGAAATTCAAGCTGCATTATTTAACTTTATTGCTGTTCCATTTGGCTAATATCCCTTTTATCTTAAGCATGGCCTCTAAACTTCATTAACATCAAAAAGATTTTGTTAAGTACTTTAAGGGAACATGGCACTGTACAAAGAGGTTTATACAAACCAAATCCCTGTAACTTTGAAAGCTAAAATTACAGACATGATACAAATATTTTTAGGATTTGTATGCTTTATGCCGATGCACGCTTTTTCCTGTTTTTTTTTTTTCATATGATCAGTAACAGCCTTTGAGCTGGATGTTGTGGTACATACCTGTAGTCGCAGCTACCTGGGAAGCTGAGTCATTGAGTCCATGAGTTCAAGGTCAACCTTGGCAACATAAAGAGACTTATTGAGTCCTAACTATGTGCCAAAAACCGAGTTAAAAAAAAACAAAACAACAACAACAAAAAAAACTACATACATCATCTTTGTTGAGCCCCTTAATAATGAGGAAAGTGTGGGCGGGGGAGGCGGAGTTACGCCGGGTGATTGACGCTGAGGCCCAACCAGGGAGAGGCGGGGCCAAGGCCTGTCTAAACAGGGAGACTTGGTGGCTGAGGGGCTCCGTCCCAAATGAATAGCGAAGAGTCGCTGGCAGCGCGGATCTCACCGCCGCTCGGGGTTTTTTAGAACTTCAGCTATCAAAAATGGGCAGAATTTTCCTTGATCATATTGGTCGTTTAAGTCAGTTTTCTTGTGCAAACTGTGACACATCCTGACTAACCACTCACAACTCATCTTCGCTGGGTTCACAGATCCTTTCATTTTAACAAGGTGGTTAACCTGCAGTACAGTGAAGTTCATACTCACTGGCTGCCACATGGTTCTGGATGTGAGCTTGCAAAAACTGCAATAGTAAATTGGATCTATGAGTTTGCTACTGACGACAGACAGCATTCTAAGGCCATGTGATCCTGGAACATGCTCTAGTTGGAGAGAGTGAGGGCTCTGAGGAGCAGGTACTATCTGATAACTCTTGAATTAAAAAGAGAGAAATCAACATTTTCCCAGGTCTCCTTCACTGAAAACAAAAATCTACTTACATGCACTGTTATCTTAGTATCAGAATCGGATTCATGAACTGTGGAACAAGAGATTGTGAGAATCTAAGATGGAACTACCTTCTTTCCTTCCTTTCTTTTTCTTTTCTTTTCTTTCTTTCTTTCTTTCTTTTTTTTTTTTTTTTGTGTGTGTGTAGAAAGAATATTATGTAGTTGCTGTTATTCCGCCCCCCCCCCCCCCCATATTTACATCTTGAGGCAGAAGTGTCTACAGCTACATGATGGGCTATGTGAGGAAAAAAAATCTGGGCTATTAGAGTAAAACGAAGTGTGTTTTATGTAAATTTTGAATGGAGAATATGTCAAGAGAATGGTTTTAAAATTTATTTGGGCTTCATTTTGGAACTTTTTTTTTTAAAAAACCCAGTTATTTCACTTGATTTGCTAGCTTCAGAGAAGAGATCCAAATCTATGCCCAGCACTAAAGGCTCAGTGATAGCATGACTTGTACTGGCCTATATGCCATATTCTCCTTGGAGATGAACCGTAGGGCCAGAGCCCAAAGATGTCACCATTCCTAGTTACTTGTCACCACATAAATGGTGTTGATTGGAAACTTTTTCTGAAATGGGACAAAACTGCTTGGTTGTCTTTTCCCACATAACTTAAGCATAGTAATATAAAGTAGTTAGAAAAAAAAAAACGAGAAAGGTGAGATATTGGCAAGTTGAGTAAATTGCCTGAGGTCATACAGCTCTGACATTTCTCCAGGTTTGTCTCTGGACTATTCCTTAACCTTTCTGACCTACCCTTTCTCACCCACAAATCTATCAAAGCCACTAACTCTACTCTCAGAGGAGCAATCACTTGGAGAAAGGAGATTGTGACAGGCATGATGTGCCTGTGAGGTTCCTTAAAGAGTCAAATCCTTCAGAATCTAGACAGTATTGTTTTAAGTGCTGTTAAGAATAGGGCTTCCCTGATGAAACAGAATATCAATCAGATTCAATTCCATTCTAAAAATAAAATCGGGACAGTCGAGACTCCAGACTGTTTATAGAATTTTATTTCATCAGCAGATAGACCTAAATGAAGGACATTTAGCTTCCTAGCTTCTGCCCTTGTTTTCATCTCGTCTCATCATTGCTCAATTTCCAAATGAGAGACAAAGTCTGTCATTGCCTCTGCTCCCTCACTGGTTCTTGGTCCTCAAGCCGCTGCCATTTGGCTTCTGCCTCCTCCCCTCTGCTGGAAGTGTTCTCATAAAGGTCAATGATGATAAGAAACCATCACCGTATCACTAGTGCTTCTTAATGGGTGACAAACCCTGGGCTCAGTACTTGACATTGGAGGGAGAAACCTGGAGAAACCATAGGGCCACACAGGACCTGCAGTTGGTTTTGGCTTAGTGGATTCAGTATTTGAAAATTGAGACTGAAAAGTCAAATATTTCAGACAAAAATGTGAATGAGATGCACCATTCTGTTTGGTACAGTCCTCAGAGTGCCCCCACACTTCATATGATGTGGCCCTTCCTCATCTCCTTTGTTTATGTCACCTGCCTAACCCCTAAGGGAGCATAACTTACTATTTGTGCTTTCCGTGGGTATTCTTTCAGGATTTTATAGCTTCTAGGAAAAGAGACCCACTTAAACTAGATTAAGATTAAAGGAGGAGAGGGGCTCTTAGGGACAGCAACTCAAAGACAGAACTATGGCAAATTTGGATCCATGGAAGCTGAGCCTAGAAGACAGCACTGGCCTGCAGGCTCTGCTTCTTCCTGCACAGTGACTCCATTCTCCTTTTGTCACAGACCAGTTTCCTTTCACTTAGTCCCTGCTTGCCCCAATTTGTTCAAAGCTCCTTATCCCCTCCTCACGCAGCCTCAGCATCTCCCTTTTTATTCCTACTACCAACTACCTTAGTCATCAATTTGCCAACTGTAAGCTCTTGAAAGAGGAACTCGATGGGCTAGCATGTATTTTCAAGCCTGGTCATATATTTCATACATTACTTTCAAGCTGCACTAGGTCAGGCAGGGGCAAGAACACAGATGTCCAAACATCTGTGACCAGATGGACTGGGAATTTCCTTTAGCTATTAGCTATTCTCTACTTTGTTTCCTTTAGCTGTTAAGCTATTCCTTAGCTGTTGTCTACTTTCTAAAACTTGACACTCTTGGGTTCTGTGCTACTGAATACTTTCGCATTTTGTACCATTCTGGTTACTCCTCCAACCTTTTTAATTTCTGGTATTCCTTTCAATTCTTTTTTTTTTTTTTTTTTTTTTCTATACATTCCTCTTATACAAAATCAGAGTTCTACAAATTTGGATACAGACTCCATGATTTCTTAACCTGGGCTTCTTGGACCTCTTCCCAGCCAAGCCTAGAGACTTCTGGAAGGAATTAAAAGGGCTCATGAACTTGAAGGAGAAAAAAAAAATCACATCTTTATATTTTCACTAAATGCTAACCAAAATTTACCAATTCCTTCAATTATGATTGTAGGCAATAAACCACAACAAGAGCAACACTTCTGATTTTATTACCAATAGAAATGATAGGTAGTTTTGTTTTCTAATTGTTGTAAATATCAAAAAATTTTGTTTTTCCATTGCTACTTCAGAATCAGGGTAGCTAGTTCATCTACTACTAGACCTTTATGCATTAATATTCATATAATATAAAAAATCTGTTTAATATTTTGATAACTCTTTTGCAATGTAATTAGTTTCCTTGGCAATCCTTTTATTTTCTATGCAGTATTGGAAACAAAAATACTTTTGAGAAAGGGTCCATGGACTTCATTAGACTGCTAAAGGTCCCTAGTGTTCTCCCCTCCCCTCTACACACAAAAGGTTAAGGACGCCTATTTTAAAGCAGTCTTGCCAGATAGTCTATCGTGATTTGTACGTGGGACAAGTCCCAGCAACTTTTCCAAAGCCTAATGATCTAATCAGTTTTCTGAGCCCTGACTTCAAGTTTTAGCTGCCTATTCTATCTGAAGACTTTACTCATCTGATTGGTATCTAATCTGCTCCATGATATGATACCTTGGTTTTGGAATTGAACCTGTAGCTTATATCCCTGGTTACTTTCAATCCTCAATCACTCTTCACCTTTGTTTACTAACTCCAGGTCCCAACTCTATACTTACCTGGTTCCCGCACTTCATTGTGCATGTAAACTGTAGAGATTAACTGCTTCAATCAGAGTGGGAAAAAATAGTTATTACCAGAGTAATCTTCAAGTACAGATCACTGGAATGCTTATAAATTAAATGCAAAATTCTCAGGGCACTTTGGTTTGTACTTTTGTTCGTGGTGGCTTTAACAAAACTAGGAACACAGGATATGGATACTGCCCTCAACGAAGGGTTATAAGAACAGGTTAAACCAGAAACTGGGATTGGTAAACTTTTTCTGTAAGGGGTCAGACAGTAAAGGCATTAGGTTTTGTGGATTATATGGTCTCTATTGCTCTGCTATAGATAATATGAAAAGGAATGTGTTCCAACAGAACTTTATTTACAAAACAGTGCTGTCCAAATTCAACACACAGGTTGTAGTTTGAGGATGCTGTAGATTAAATCACTGTCAGGACTCTGAAGTTTTTGTCACCCTTCACATGGCTGTTTTGTCCTCTTCTACTGACTAGCTTCTTTGGTTCTCATGTTGGAACATGGTTTCTATTAATGGTTTGAATATTAAATGTCCCCCAAAAACTCATGTTTTAAAGGCTTGGTCACTGGTCTGTGGCACTACGGGGACATGGTGAAACTTTTAGGAGGTGGGGTCTAAGGGAAAGAAGTTACAACCCTAAGGATGTGCCTTTGAAGGGGATATTGGACCTGGTCACCTCCTCTTTCTCTCTTTGCTTTCTGAATGTCATTTGGTGAATAGTCTCTTCAACTACATACTCCTATCATGATGATCTACCTCTCCACAGGTCCAAAAACAATGGAGCCAACTAACTACGGTCTGAAATCTCTGAAACCATGAGCCAGAATAAATATTTCTTCCTTTAAGTTGTTTATACCGGATATTTGTTTCAACAATGGAAAACTGAGTAACACAGCTCCTAAAAACTTTGAGCTTCTAGGTCATAAATTCAAGCTTTCATAGTTTCACAGTCCCAGTTCCAAAACCTTAGGACAGGGATGTGGTCTGGCCTTGCTTGATTCAGGCGCTAACCCTTGGATCAATCAGCTATGGCCACAGGACTGGTGCTTGTTGTATGAACAGGGCTTTGGTGGTGGTGGTAGTGGGGGGGTTTCTACCTCTATCACTCTAGATCAGAACTGAGAAATGGATCCCAGAAAAGTGAAATGAGATGGGCTGATAAGTCAGTTAAGAATCCTTTGTTGTATCCATTCAAATCCTCTGTATGTTTTCACCTGCTAGCCTTCTCCTGACCCTTCTGAAGGTATACCAGCTCTTTGCTGTTTTCCTCATACACTGAATACTACCCTGCATCTTTCCTATCTGCAAGCTGACATTGTATTCATCTTTAAAGTCCCGTCTACAAAAGGTCAGTGGCACAACATTCTATTAGTACAGTGTGCCTCTTCTGTTGCTATTTTTGTACCCATCTTTTTGTTTCACAGAAAATAGGTGCTCTGCTGAAGAAATGACTTGCTTAACTTTTTATACACTCTGGTACCTTTCACAGAGTAGGCTGAGTTAAAATTTGTTGAGTTTATATCTTCACAGCTAAACAATTTCAAAATGAAGAAAAAGTTGACTTTTGTAAAGGCTTGCATTTACACAGGAAATATGGTATCTATTTTATGAGAATTATATTTTACAAACATTTATGTCCACATTTAAAGTAGCAAATTAAAGTATACTTGCAGATTCATATTAGCTACAGCAAAACTTAAATTTTTCAACACTAAGAAGAAATAAATTCCCATCAGGATTGTATATTCTTTTACTATACTAATAAAAAAGGAATACTACAGGAATGGCTTGCTTAAGATAAGCAATGGGAAAGGTTAGGAATTGAAAGGTTCAAATTGCTCTAAAATATACACCTGAATGATTTAAGCAAGAAATTTACCAAAGTCAGAGATCTCATCATCTAATTTCTTTTTTCTAGACCTATTAATTAACTTTGTTCCCAGAACTCTGCTAAACTCCCCTGCTGAAACAAAGAAAGTAAATACAGTATTGCGGGAAAACAGATTGATTTCCACCAAACTGTGAGAGGCTTGAGCTTTTGTCAAACAGAAAACACTTGCTAAAGAACTATTCCTAAACTACTAGCAACTACATAAAAGCTTTCTATTTAACGGCATCCTCCAGGGAGACTGCGCAGGAATGTGCAGCAGTTTTGAAAAAGGCACAGATTTGGCTCAACTCTAAATATTAGGTGCACAGAAGCAGAGCCATTGTGTAGGGTAGGGGGTGGGGCGGGTGGGGTCCTGATTCCCAATGTTGATAGAAGGATTCTAATTTCGCTTGGTATTTACTTTTTTCTACTACAATTACAGTTTTGTTAAGAAAAATAAAATATCGGTTTTACCCTCATCTAGGTTTTTAATTTTCAGCGTCTACAGGAAAAAAAAAAAAAAAAAAAAAAAAAAAAAAAAAAAAAAAAAAAAAAGAAAACCTCTCATTTACCTAAAAGAATTGCCTTTCTACAATCTCCAGAGATGCTGGAAAAACAGGCGAGCCCAGCCCCACAGACACTACGTCTTGAGAACCTGACCCGCCCCATCCTGTCAGCCTCAGGTCGCTGGGGTCAGTCTTGTGGGTCTCCGTGGCACGATCACGTTCACAGGCGTTTATGGATGGGGATGCTCCAGAATCAGTAAACCACAATGCAGAACCTAAGCTCGGACTTTGAACCAAGCTCTTTTGCCTAGTTTGCTTTTTCTTTGTATCACTGGGTTCCTTGCCACCACAACTCACTGTTTCTCCAGGGCCGCTGTGTCCCCTCCAGCCACCTGCGCGCCTAGGGGATCCGAGCGCAGGAGGAGAGGGCTGGAAACAGCGGTCCACCGGGCACACTGGGGAGAGACGGAAACTACAACTCCCATCACGCCCCGCAGCCGCTCCCGCCTCCCCTCCACCCCTCAGCCTGCGGCCGGGCGGCGTTGGGCTTTCATCTGCGGACCAGCGGGAGGGAGCCAGATCTCGGCGATCTTCCCCGACGGCAGAGACTTGGTCGACGGCGGCGGCAGCTTAAGCCGGCTTTAGCCTCCGCATCTGTCCAGCCCCGAGCCCGCGGCGCACAGGGTCCGTCCCGCGCGCGGCTAGAGGATGGTCATCCGCGTGTTCATCGCCTCTTCCTCGGGCTTCGTGGCGGTGAGTGCGGTGGGGACGGCGGCGGGCTGGGGTCGTGGGGCGCTGGGCGGGGATCCTGCGGTCGGCGTGCTGCGCTCGCCCCTGCGCGTCCCGGTGCGTCCTCCTGCAGAGCCGGCACCGGGCAGGTGATCCATCACACTTGGACAACAATGAAAAGGGCGGGGAAGAAAGGTGGGTGGGGGACCCCGGGCTCACCTACTTGCCCACCCTGCGCTGCCTGCTAGAGAGGCGGCGCGGCCGGAAAATGGAGTCCGAGGGGAGCCCCCTGCTCCTCTAGTGCGACTCGGGAATTTGGGGAAGTCGTGGTTCGAGAGGTTCGTGGGTCCCCCTTCCCTTAGTTTAGTTCTTCCGGATTTGGGACGTTCAGTCTGCTTTTATTTTATACTGAGGCTTTTTTGGGCTACTTTGGTTTGCTAACCTGGCTCCTAAGTGAGGCAAGTTTAGATGGGAATTGCTCTCCACCCTTCTACCTGCGACCATGTACCTTTCTTTACTTTTATACCTGAGCAAAGAGAACAGTAAACCAGGTTTGTCCTGTTGTGCTAGTGTTGTTTGATCACTTTTTTGCCCAGGGTGCTATAAATATTTTTACATTTTTATGTAAACGTGTGTGTTCTTTCTCCTCATAATGCTGTGGTTTCATCTTGGGGATCTCTAAGTTGTGGTCTGTAATTACTTTTAGATGTTGTTTGGTGGATGATGAATTTCTTTAAGAAGATTGTTTATTTTTAATTTTAAGAAAAAGTTAAATAACCAAAGATGACAGACTTTAAGGAAAAAATCAGTAGTATAGTTGACAGCCCTCTAAGACATATGGCAGGTGTGTTTTACATGTTTATTGAAACTTGGTTTCCCTAGCTAAGAATTAAGCTATAGATTCAAAAGACTCCCGAAATACATAATCAGATACATCTAAAAGTGCAATGTTGATTGTTTAAAGTTTGCCTGCCCAGTAGCTTAACCAGATTGTCCCAAAATTTGTTTAAGTGGGTGGGAACAGAAGATGGAATAAGATATCATTTGAATAGCCTTATAAATTACTGAAGCTTTTTAATTTAAAAATAAATCTACATAGTACAAAGCTCTCCATTTGCACTAGAAACAATATATGGGAAACTCCATCTTATCTTTATGTGCAGGCATGTTCTGGTTCTCAAACTCCTGACAGTTTCTGGTGTTTCTAATTATTTGTGGTTGCTTAGTCATACCTGCCTTTTATAGATTTTCCTCATTGAAACTGCACTTCATGTGTTTGGAAACCTGTACTTCTTGCTAAAGATGCTATAAAGCTTTTAGTTTCACCACAAAATTGCCCACTTTGATAATTGTTCCAGTGGCATTTTATTGCTTGTGGATAGAATGCCTTATAGTATTGAGCCTAGGCTACATCAGGCAAGCCCAGGTCAAATTCCAAGTACTTAATTGGCTTATTCTGTCAATAGTTCTAGAACCCTGCTTCCCTGTTTCATCAATCCCATGAACAAATGCTAATCCCTGCTTGCTGTATACCTTTTAATTTTTAAATTTAATCATATGTGTTTGCATATGGAAACAAGATTAAGAAACTTAAGTTTTAGTGTGTATATTGGCTAATAGTGTAAGTTTGAATTAGGTACTCTTTCTCAGCCTGAGTTTTTCTTCTATAAAATGAAGGATTTTGATGAATAACTCAGAATTGCATTCTAACTTTCAAATGCTTTGACTTCATCAGTTGAGTAAATGTGACAGATGATTTATAAAAGCTTTTTTTACTTAGACAATATACCTATTAGCTTCACAGTGAGTTTATTCTTTTCCTTGGGTGTTTCACTGTGTTGTCTCAGGTCTCATCATTGTACTGTCTGGTAGCATGTGTTCTGGAATGGTTTCATTTGATCTGAAGGTTACCACATAATCCATAAACACTAATTATCCATTTTAATGATCTGGTGTGTGAAGATCCAAGTTTTTCAGGTCTCAGACCCCATTCATTGAGTGTTCCCAATTATAATACTGTCTTCGATATCAGTATATAATTTTTCTGTAATACTGATACTTTTGGTACTATAAAGTTTATGCTCATTTGCAAGAATAATGATTTCTTGGAAATAATGAAGTTGTTGAGGTCAACTCCTGGGTTGGAGAGGCTAATGTTACTTACAGTATTAAACTCTGCTAAGCTTTCCTGGGAAAGCTGTTTTCATCCCAGCAGTGTTGGGCTTGCTGTTGATGGGGTTTTATTCAATACTCCAGTATGACCAGCAAGTGCATGGGAGAACAAATAATTTGATTCCCAAGTCAGTTTGGTTTTAGTTGAAGTTTATTAAACTACAAGGAAGGAATGTGACTAGAATTAGACTTAGCTAAGTCCCAGGGATTTGCAAAAAGATAATTTGCTGCAGTTAGCATTATGCTTAAATCAACTATTTAGAGAAAATCTTATTCTGATTCCTCTGAGTTCAGAAGCTTCAACTGTTGGAATAACTAACATAGTAGGGGGATTGCCCTGTCATCTTCCCCAGCTCAAGGTCAAGTCTGCTTCTACTAGGAAATGAAAGTGATGCCACATTATTATGTCGTGGATACCCCCAAATCAGATCTCTTATACAACTGATAATGTTGATGTCATTCATGTTATAGTGAAGGGATGTTTTATTTCCATTCTAAGAAAAGGCATAATCATAGAAATTTCATTTTAAAATTTAATTTATTCTAAATATATACTCAAAAGGGGAGGACTTGGTAACCTTGTCCAGGAAATAAGTTAATATGGCCTTTTAACTTAAAACCATTAAAATCAGTCAATTATTTCATGCATGTATTCATTCACTGTATTTTCTAAGCATTTGCAGCCTGCCTAGCTCTGTCCTTGGTCTTGTGGGGAACCAGAGAATAGAGGGTGTGGTCTCTGTTCTGAAGGAATTAACAGACCAGGTGAGGAGATTAGATAGGGAAGGTGAAACCAACATAATAAAGTACAGCCCCCCAAACAGGTTCCTCATTCAGGAACATTCTTATCAGAGATAGAAATCATATAGGATGCAGAGTGCTGCATTGCTGGCTGTCAGATAAGGAGGAAATATGCCCAAAATTGCAAAATACGCATGTGGGAGCCTTATGCAGATGGCAGGAAGGAGAACTGAGTTAGATTTGGAGCCTGGGAGACAGTTCATTTGTCCATCTTCCTCAGGCTGGAAAGGGAGGAGCTTAAGGGGGTGGGGTAGATGGGCAGGAGAGGTCCCTATAGTCCTCTTTTCAGGACAAGATGAACTCAACTTCCTGAGAGAAACCCATGATAACAAAATCCACAGTGCTCAGCATCTCAGAGATGTCTAAAGTATCTGTTCTTATCTGTTTCCTGGAGCCTTTTGTCCCTTATAGAATAAGGTGCTGTATGGCAGGGAGGAAACCGCCTCCCCTCATGTGATTTCAGAAGATTCTACCTTCCCACTGCCTTGACTAAAATTTCTCAAAAAGCAAATAAAGAATTTTACACTTGATTAAAGTCTCTTGGCTGAGTTAGAATTAGGGGGAAACCTAAAGAGATTTTCTAGTGAAGTCCACCTACCTAATTTTATAGAAAAGGAAATTTGGGCATAGAGCTTAAGTGGCTTGTCCTAAGATAATTTTTACTGGTCATTATAGAGCTGGGATATAATTGGAGCCAGATTTCTGATTCTTGAATGCATTCATTTATGAGTTCAATCATCCATGCTTTGGTTCACATGTTAAACTTCACCTTGCTCCACCCCCACGCTGGAGGTTGAAACCAGGCCTTGTACATGCTAAGTAAGTCCACTACCACTGAGCTACATCCCCAGGCCTGTATTGATTAAATCGTATGTTTGTCAAGCAAACATTGAAAACTGAGTAGCAGGCTCTGTGCTAGGGAAACAAACATGGCACAAATCAGTGCCTGTCTCCCTGAGGCTCGGAGATTTAGCATGCAAACTACTTAATCAAGAGGGATGAAGGAGATTCTGGCTTGAGAGATGTTTTGATGGGGGAGGGTGAAATGAGCTAGACAGCAGTATATCCCTGGGTGTTGTAGAGCCACTATCACTGAGAGCCAAAGAGACAAAGAAATTCGAAGCAAAGTTGGAAAATATGGAGCTTTGTCCAGGGCTAGGACACTAATTTCAAGTGAGGGCGGGTCCGAAGGGAGAAGACACAGAAACTGCTCAGAGTTGCCTTGTTCTTTGCAACTGTAAAATGTATACCTACTATTTTGCATGGTTGCTTATTATTTTAAACATATAATTATCATGTACCAGTCAAGCTTTTGCATCCCTTTAGAGAGTATTCAATGAAGCTGCATTGTGTAAGAATTTCTAAGCTGCCTTAGAAAAGAGTTCTGAAGCAGTTAAAGTTAGAATGTGATTATGTAGAATAGACAGTGTTATTTTAAGTTATTCTAATGCTCCAGTGAACCAGTGAAAGTCTGGGTTTTTTAGATCTTTTAGCTCGTTGGATTGTCACTGTCACATGACAAGGTAGTTATTTATTACACTTTTACAGATGAAGAAGGTAGGGCCCCTGAGTCAAATCCTGGCAGGCAACTGACTCCAAAGCTTCCGGAGTAGTAGTGGTCTCCTGGTCTTTGTCCCACCCTGGGGGAATGAGAGTATCAGGAATGCATGACAGCCTGCATTGTGCAGGACAGTCCCACACAGAGAATTGCCCCACCCAAAGTGCCAGTGGTACCTCCTGATCAGAAACAGCGCTGAAGGTCATGGCAGGGGGAAAGAGTGGAGCAAGATTAAAAATGAAATTATTCAAGAAGTGATCAGGAGAGGCAGAGACAAGTTAGGGGTCCAAAGACAAGGATGTAGTTATAATGGAAGGTCAGGCTGAGAAGGTTTTTATTGGTTTCCTAGGGCCACCATCAACAAAGCATCTAAAGCTGTGGTGCTTAAATAACAGAAATATGTCTCAACCATTTTCAAAGATAGAAGTTCAAGATCAAGGTGTTGGCAAAGTTGCTATCCTTCTGGGTACTAGGAGGGAGAATCTGTTCCATATTTGTTTCCTAGTTTCTGGTGATTGGCTGGCAACCTTTAGCATCCTTGACTTGTAGATGTATCACCCTGATATCGCTTTTATTTTATTTTATTTTTTTGTGCTGGGGATTGAACCCAGGGCCTTGTGCTTACAAATCAAGCACTCTACCAACTGAGCTATATACCCAGCCCAATATTTGCCTTTATGTTTGTGGCCTTCTCCCTGTGTGCATGTCTGTCTATTCCTCCTGTATCCAGGTTAACCTTTTATGAGGATGTAGTCATTGAAGTGGAGCCTACCCTAATGATCTCATCTTAATCTGCAACATTACAGATTCACAGGCCACATTCACAGGTTTTGGGAGTTAGTACTTGAACATCTTTTGAGGGAACTTATTAAACCTGTTAATAGGATGTAATATGAAGGTCGAAGTAAAAAAACTGATGGAATTTCCACCTGGAAAAACTATAGGCAAATTTCTTTAATTTTTTTGGGGGGGGGGGGTGGGGGAGCAGGGATTTAACCCAGGGCCTCACACATTCTAGACAAGTGTTCTACCACTGAGCTACATCCCTAGCCGAAGTTCCTTAATCTTAAAGTCAGCAGCTGCATATCAAATTATGGAATTATAGTCTGTATATAAGGTCTATTTATAGTAAGGGAGATTTAGAAAGGGAAGACCTGACCTCAGTTTTTCTAGTACATTTTAATATTTCCCAATTTGAATATTTTTTCCATTTTACAATAATGAAAATTCTGTAATACTGATAAATATAATTTATAAGTTATTAAATTCTATAATAACAAATATAAGGGCATAGATTACTTTATGAAATTTGGGTCTTTTTATCCAATTGCATTTGGACATGTTAAATAAGCATTTCAGTCCATTTGGGGGAACTAAATTTTGACAGGTATTTATAATGTGAAGTACAAGGTGGTTTTCACATTGCAGGCAGGAATGTAATATGTGTTCTTTTCTGTTTTTCAATTTATTATTATTTTTTAATGAAATAGAAAAGGAGAACAACTATTATAAAAGACTCAAGAGTTCAGCAGGAAGCACTGTGGGCTACTTACTAAAGAATATTTTTCTTTAGGTTTTCTCTGTGTATAATTTATTTAAAAATTCTGAAATGAATTGTGTTTTTCTTAGTCAAGTTAGAAATGAGTGACAAAGTCTAGATTTATAGTGAATGCTTCACTCTTTAAAATAAAAATTGGCATGATTTTCTGATCATTACATCTGTTAAAAATTAAAGTACTTGTTTTATTCAGCTTTTCTTTGCTGTTACCAAAATACCTGACAAGAACAACTTGAAGGAGGGAAAGTTTATTTTGACTCACAGTTTCAGAGATTTAGTTCATAGTTGGTGGAGTCCATTGCTCTAGGCCCAAGGTGAGGCAGAACATCATGGCAGAACATGAAGGTGTGGTGGAGGAGTGCTACATCATTCATGGTGGCTTGGAAGTAGAGAGATGCAAAAGGACTGCAGGGAAGATGAATGTTTCCAGGGCATGGCCCCAGGTACCCACCTCCTCCATTCATGCCCCACCTGCCTACAGAAACCACCCATTCAAACTGGGATGGACTGATCATGTTATAGCTCTGATAATCTTAATCATCTCACCTCTGAATATTCCTGTATTAACACAGAAGCTTTTGGGAGACACCTCATAACCAAATCATAATAATCTGCCCCTGCCCCCTCAAAGCTCAAGTTCTTCTTGTACAAAATGCATGAAATCCATATCCAAGATTCCATAGTGTTAACAATTCCACCATTGTCCAAAGTCCAAGTTCAAAGTTTTCTCTGAGACTCAGGGCAAACTCATGATTATGAGCCCCTGTGAAAATCAAAAGCAAGTTGCAGATGCACAATATGTAGTCTCATAGAGTAAACATTTCCATTCCAAAAGGGAAGAACAGGGACATAAAAAGAAGGGATGGGACCAAAGCAAGACTGAAACTCAGCTGGACAAACAGTTTTTGTAGATCCATCTCTGGCATCTGGGGCACATGGTAGTAAGATGTGACTTCCAAAGGACTTGGGCAGTCCTGCCCCATTTGTCTCACTCTTAGCCTGACTGTCTCTGTAGCCAGTAGCTTTTCTTGGTATAATCCATGTTACTGGCATCTCTTAATTTTTTCATTCAAGCTTTGGCTTCACCTACACAGCTTCATGCATTACCCTCCCAAGGGCTGCCCACCCTCTCGTGGGCTGCCTATAGGGATTTTCACCTTGCTACATTTTGCCTGGCCTCCTAGGCTTTCCTTTGAAATCTCAATGGAAACCTCCATGACCTCTTAACTCCAGCATCCTGCATTCCTGCAGAACCAGCACCCTTTGGATGATTCAAGGTTCATCACCAGATTACTGAAAAACTAGGCCCCCTGAAACCATGGCTGCTGTGGTTTCTGAATGTCTAGGTGGCTGAGCACTGTGAAAAAAAACTTCCTAAGCCTCCCTGTTTGGGCAGGATGACCCCATAATCTCTTCTGAAAGGAATTTTCCTTGCAATGAATATGGTCTTGCAAGTTCCTGAGATGTCCTTAGCCATCTTTCCTTTAGTCTCTGCAAAGTACTTAGAATATATTTAGTGACTATAATCTCCTCAACAATCATACTTTCCTTGACCCCAGTTTTATATGCACTTTTCTGGCCAAACAGCAAAATTTGAAAATTATTCAACTTTTCTATTGGTTCCCATTTCTCACAGTACACCTGGCTAAAACCAATAGCATTATTCATATCACTGACTGCTCTGCTGCCTTGAAATTTCCTCCACCAGATTAATTAATCCATCACCTTTAAATTCTGCCTCACTGAAAGCTTTAGGACATGGGAAAAATGTAGGCAAATTCTTTGCCAGAATATAACATGATTGGCCTCTCAATCCAATTACCAATAGAATCATTTTTCTCCTCTGAAATCTCATGAGCACAGTCTTTACTGTTTGCATTCTGGTCTGCTTACAGCCTTTTAAGGCTTCTCTACTGCATCTCCAGACTTTTCTGAACTCTTGCTGCAAACCATTTTTCAAGGCTTCTGAGCATGGTTAGGTTAGTAACAGCAATGACCCCTCTTCTTGGTATCAGTCTCTGTTAGTCAATTTTTCTTTGCTGAGACTGAAATACCTGACAAGAACAACTTAGAGGAGGGAATGTTTATTTCGGTGCATATTTCAGAGATTTAGTCCATGGTCTGCTGAGTTCATTGCTCTAGTCCCAAGGTTAGGCAGGAAATCAATGGCAGAAGGGCATGGAGGAGGAAAGCTTCTCCATTTATGTTGGCCAGGGCACAGAGAGAAGGGAAAAGGGGCTTCAGGAAAGATAAACCTTTTCAGGGCATACCTCCAGTGCCACACCTCCTTCACTCAGGCCCCACCTGCCTACACTTACCACTATCAGCCAATTCAAATTAGGATGGACTGATTATCTTATAGCTCTTTTAATTGAATCATTTCACCTCTGACTATTCCTGCATGATCACAGGAGCTTTTGGGGGACACCTCATATCCGAAACTTAACAGTACTTTATTTTGAAATGTAGATTTTTAAAAAATGAGATCAAGAAATTATTCACCTGTTAAATATCAATTATTTAAAAAGTCAGCCTGCAAGCTCTAAACTCAGGAGACCCTTTCAGATTTCAGCAGCCCTTCAGCAAGAAGTGCTTTATTGGGTGTTACTGTAGCTGCAGGGTTAGAAACTTAAAAGTATTCTGATTTCAATCACATTCCATATTCATTATTTTCTGTGATTAATTTTAAGTTATGCTATTTGTCCAGAGTGTAAAACAGCTTTCCAAATTAGAAATTTAGTGAAGAATTTCTTTTTTCTGTTGTTGTGGTTTGGCTGTGGTTTGTTTCCCAAAGGTCATGTGTTGCCATTAGAAAGTTAGTTCCCAGTATGGTGATGCTAAGAGGTGGTGGAAACTTTATGAGGTGGGGCTGTGGGAGGGGTTAACTCACTGGGAATGCTGCCCTCAGAAGGAATTAAGGTAGTCCTCTGACCCATTAGCTCCTGAGAGAGGGGTCATTATAAAAGACCCAACTAGGCTTGGTGGCATGTCCCTGTAATCCCAGTCACTCTGGAGGCTAAGGCAGGAGCTGACAAGTTTAAGGCCAGCGTCAGTAACTTAAGCCATAAGCAACCTTGTCTCAAAATAAAAAAATAAAGAAGGCTACAGATATAGATCAGTGGTAAAGCACCCCTAGATTCAATCCTTAGCACCAAAATAAATGAACAAATAAATAAATAAAATCCCAAGCTTGACTCCTCCCTGCGGTCTGGCTTCCTGTCTTACCATGTGTTATCTCTCTCTCATGTGTGTTTCTGCCATGAAACTATCAGTTATGATGTGACACAACTGATGGAGCCACACTGGAGGCTGAACTCAGGGGGCTGCCTGGTTTGGGCTTTCAATCTCCAAACCTATGTGCTAAATAAATCGTTTTCCTTACTTATTACCCAGCCTTAGATATTTTTTTGTAGCATGGAAAATGGACTAATAGATCTGTGAAATGGCAAATTAACATGTGAGGGAAATTTTCTACTTCAGATTGTGTACAACCTTCACTTTTGGGTCCCTGAGCTTTTCTGTTTAGGGTTGTTTTAGAGAGTGACTAACATGTACCATTGCCTGTTTTTTTTGGGGAGGCGGTTGGGGTGGTGGCTGGAAGGGGTTGGGGAGGAAGGAAGGAGTTGGAAGATGAAATTCCGAATCATCTAGAAGCTGGGCAAGGCAATCTAGTTTAAGGCAGTGCAACCTCCCTTCTGTCTCCCTCTTTTAATAGCCTTATCTGGTTTTATCTGCCGGCACTGGCTAGTTACTCAGGAACTGGACTGTGATAATTTGCAGGATTAGTTTTGTTATCTCTTATATATTTGGTTGGGTTTCCCCCCAAAATCTAAAAAAGAAATCAACCTAGGAAAAGCATTTAATTGAGTATTTCCTTTCTGGATGTGTGACAGAAAACTGTTCCTATGTGCCAGTGTATAGGCCAATGGAGGCCCACCTACCTACAAACCTAGGTACTTTGAGGCTTGTGCAGCTTGTGGGAGACTCTGTTACAATTTAGTTGGTTCCTCTATTTCTCTTCATCACCATTGAGAGCTTATTTCTGAGGGGATCTGATTGGAGCTGGCTCAGTATGTGGCAGAACCGAATGGGGGTGCGTTTCCTGGAAGAGGATGAGGTGTACATCAGGGTGTGTCTGCTTTGTTGTGGACCTTTGAGAATCTTCTTCCAGCAGAGCTTCAGAGCTTCTGAAGCAGAAGTGGAATGTTGGCTGTGACTGAAGGCAGAGGGTTCTAATTACTTCAGGATGTGTTTTCCATTTCTCTGGGTAATAGCCCAAATCTGGATCTAGTGGCTTCGGAAGTGTAGGGCTGAGAGTAAGAGACCAATTAGGTAACTTGCTTGACAGGTCAGTTCAGTGGTATTTGGTAAATGCAGTAATATAAGTCAGCAGCTATTGCTACATACCAATCTGATATTGAAAACAAAACAAAGCAAAACAAAAAGCCCAAAGCAACAGTAACCAGCATAGCTTTTGACTTAGTTTGTTTTCCTTCTGTGGGTTGCACAAGGAGTGGGAGTGTGGTCTTCCTCATTCATGACATTCCCACGTGGATTGGAGCTCATTGGTTTTCTGCTTTATTATGTTCCCTTGTATAGCTTCTTCAAGTGGAAATTGGCCACCTCCAGTTGACCCAGACCCCCAGTGGACAGGAACTTTGAGTTACACTTCCCTTCTGTGATAAATAAACTACTTACTAGCCAGAACAGGTGTTTGGGTTGAGTATTTGCTGATTTATTTGATTCTGGAGTTTTCTATTCAACCCAAGCCCCTACTTATGTCCCATCTATGAGATGGCTGTTATTGGAGGGCAGTGCACATCATGATTAAGGCAGGAGCTCAGTTGAAATCCTAACTCTGCTGCTGATGAAGGGCACGACCTTAGGCAAGTAACCAGCCACTTCATTTGTGAAAGTGGGATAGGAATGTACCTTAAGCATAGGGTCGCTGTGAGACTGGAGTGAATGAATGGTGCCATGTAGGCATTTAGAGTGCCAGGTGCACAGTGAGTGCTCAGTGCAAGTCACCTGTTATTCCTGTTACGTCATCATTGTCCTCAGCAGTGGTAGTAATAGCAGTAAATTGAAATCAAGACCTTGAACTGTGTAAGAGCTTTAAACATCTGAAACATTATGTATAGTACATAGTACTTGTTAAACTGCGGATGCATTCTGGTCTAATTTTAGGAGAGTTTTTAGTAAATTTTAAATGTAAAGGGTTTTCTACTTAAACTTGAATTAATAAAAAATTACAACTTGAGCGTGTCATTCCCCAGACATACCACTTATAGATACCTGTCATTTTCGAACATTCTGTGTGTACACAGTCTGCTGTGCATGAGTCCTCAAGATTTACTGCCTGCAGTGTGCTTACTGCTATGCTCATGGTCACTATCTTGCTGTATGTTGTACCTGGTTTTAGAGTTTTGGCTTGATTTAAGGTTTTCCAAACGTGGCAAATAGATTTCATCCCAAACGATAGCTTTGACTGATGGGCCATAGCTGCCTGCAGAGCTGGGAGGGTGTGTTAGAACTTTGTCTGAGATCAGAAGGGAAATGCTGTGATTGATGGTTGGTGCCTGCTCTGGCACCTGAGGAAGCAGGTTCAGGGCTATACCACATACATGCCATCCCTGTCGTAGACTGTGCATTTGGACTCTCTTTTAAATTTATGTAATGAATGTAGAATATTTTGAGTCCCTGAACAACAGGGAAGAGGAATATGAGATACTAAGTTGAATTAATGGATAATGTCCTTTGCAAATATTCTTTCTTGTCTCACACTTCAAATTGGAGATGTGGGATAGCATAAAAGGACCAGGTTTTCTGTATTTAATGAAGATGAGTGGTACTTACCAGAATCCTCATGGTGAAGTTAAACACTGAGTTTTGAATGCTGTGGAATGAAAGGTAGGCATGTTCACATCTGGCTATGAGCAGGTAGTCGATGGTAAAAAAGGTAAGGGGCCTTGTGAGAAAATGTGGTGGAGATAGGAGAGGGAGAAAACACCTGGAGTCTGCCTGGAGTAGACTCACTGTGTTGAGCCTTGGAACATTGAAAGGGCAGGTAAATAATTATTCTTATATTGAGCAGTGTGGTTAGATTTTTGCTGATGGTTATTTAACCCTTAAATTGCCCTGTAGTTATACCCATTTTATAGATGAGAATATTAAGGCACACGGTGCTTACATATAATGCCAGATTCATTCTGCTCTGTGGTCCTAGCTTTAACACTTGCCTTCTAATTTTGTGTCCTGTACTTTTCCCGTTACCCCACCTTGTTTAGCACAAGAGCTCCTGACCAGAGACCTGTGAGAACTTGGGTTGTGCTGATCTTAAGGCTGGAATGACAGTGTATGAGCTCATGCTAAAACATGGGGATGGGGCAGGATTTCCGAAGGAGCAGTTCCAGGAGTCCCCTTGGGCTATTGAGCTGTAGGTAATGTCCTTCAGGCAGGTGAAAGCAATGGCTTTGCTCCTGTAGAAACTGAGAAAAGCCAAAAGGAATATGATTTGAAATGAAAAGCTAGTATTTCACAATATAGGAAGTGCTAGGGGACTTTGTTATTTATATTCCTTAAAGTAACTAAATATAGTAGTCATTCATATTTCTTCTTTGTCACAGAGTAGGAAACCAAACCTTCAGATAACTTGCCTTGTCACAGATCCCAGAAGGTCCAATGCCACCCTCTTCCTATCAGCCCTGTCTCAGAGAAAGAATTCAGAGATTAGAAGGAAATGAGATTGGGCAGTGCTCTCAAGGGACTATTTAATATTTTGTTGGGTGACCTAAAACTAAATGTATGATGTGCTAAAATGTAATTCTCCTTTTATTTTTGATAAATTTGCATAGAACTGACTCGATGTGTTAAATTGGAATGAATGGAATGGATGAGGGGGAGTAGGGTAATTTGGGAGAGGAAAGGTTGGCCAGGTGGCTGAAACTCAGAGATGAGGTTGAGGCAGAAGAATGTAGTACATTGGGACTTTTGGAATAACGTGAGATCTGCTGGGACAATTGGAGACTTGTGTCATCATCCTTCCCATGTTAGACTCGGGGTCCCTGAGACAAAGAGCTGATCTTCACAGGCTGATCATTCCTTATTTTCTACTCTGTGTAACAAGTATTTTTGTGGGTGAACAGAGTTTATCAGTATGTTCCAGCCTACAGTGGAAGTTCAGTGTGAGAGAGAGAGAGTAGAAAGTGGAAGGCCAGAGTTCAGACCATTGGTAACTGCAGGGCCTAGCAGAGTGCAGACGGCCTCCAAGGGGAAAGAGAGAGACGCAGTGTTCTTTCTCTCTCTCTCTCTCTCTCTCTCTCTCTCACACACACACACACACACACACACACACACACACTTGGGAAGGCAGGAACTCTGCAGGAGTGGTGGTGAAGCTGCTGTCACAGACTTCATCTGTCTAGTTTAATTGTTCCAAGATTCTTGTGCTTTGTTTTTTGTCAGCCATTTCTCTAAGATCAGATTCTTTATGTGTAATTTACTCTCAGAGCCTCATAAATGTGGGAGACAAGAAATTTGTGTTACAAGTACATGGAAAGAATGTGAACTTCAGTAGCAGAGAGACCTGGGTTTGAATTATGGCTCTGCTCCCCTAATGAGCAAGGAGGCTGAGCAAGTTCTTTCACTTCTCTGGATCTCATAATTACTATTTGTAGCATTGTTAAAGCTTGATGAAATGACAACCATTATTATTATGAGTGTTGTTTAAATTTAATATACCAGTCATTCTCTATTTTTTGTGAATTTTCAATTTTAAATGAGTTTTTAAGATTGAATTAAGGAGAAAATTGTTCTTGTAATCAAATAATAGTTCCTGAGTTAGACAGAATATAGGCTTAGGAAGACCCTAAACTGACATTGTTTATTAAGGTGAGTGTAGAATTGAAGTTACAATCTGATTGTAGAGTCTAAAAACCTCTCGTGTGAATTAATACAGGATTTTGAAATTTTCGAGCAAATGTATTTTAAATGCTGGAGGATATCTGTGTCTCACACAAACATGACCTGGATGTTCCACTGAGATTGTCTGGAGATCTCGTGATTTGACTACAATGAATTTGCCTATTCTGGATATTTCATATAAATGAAATCAGACAACTGAGATCCTTTATGTTTGGTTTTCTTTCACTTAGTATGTTTTTAAGATTCATTCATGTTGTGGAATGTATCAACATTTCATTCTTGTTATGACTGATATTCTGTTGTATGAATATACCACATTTTATTTATCCATTCATTAGTTGATGAATAATTTGGGTTGTTTCCACTTTTTGACTATTGTGAACAATGCTGCTATGAACATTTGTACATAGTTTCTGTGTGAACGTGTTTCTACTTTTCTTATTTAGGAATAAAATTGATAGGTCATATTTAAATCTATGTTTTATGGCTTTGAGGAACTGCCAAATGGTCTTCCAAAGTGGCTGTTCCATTTTTCACTTGCATAGCAATGTACAAGTGTTCCAATTTCTCAACAGCACTTGTTCTTGTCTGTCTTTTTGTTAATGGACAAGTATTGGGATTTCAGTGTGATTCTGATTTGTATCTCTGTAATGACCAATAATATTGACATTGTTTTTTAAGACTGGTTATGATTATTATTGCTTTTTAAACACATATCATGTAGCTCTGAATTTTAAGTTTTTCCTTCCATTCCACACACAAATACTAATAACACATAATTAAGCCTTTAGGGATATATATTTTGAAAATTAATTGAGTTAATCAGTTGCTGTGTATTTATGAGTACCTTCTAATTCCCAGTGTTCAGCCATGTTCAGTATGCAGAACAAGTATTCAATATGATCTTTTCCCTACCATATAATTCATAATCTGATGAGGAGAAAAGATAAACAGAAAATGGACAATGACTTAGGGCCATAGGGAATGTACTCCTGAAATTACCTATTCTATAGTTTGTCACAAGGGCAGATTAATTTGTTTGAATGAGAGCAGAGAAAGTCATATACATAGCTTAGACAGAAAAATAGCATTTGCTGAGCTGGGAAAGTGGCCATTTTTAAGATTCTAGAAAATTTTACTTCAATATTTCCAGTGGGAAACAAAAAGACTTTCAAAATATTTAGTATGAGATTGTGAACTGGAACAGGTATTTTCCATGACTTTTCGTTTTTGTTTTTTTTTTTGGTCAGTGGAATGAATTTGGTTTGTTTATTCATGCTGCCCTTTGTTTTAAACTTGAGACTCCTTTTTTCATTTGTGTATTTTTTAGTAGTTTGAGAGCAAGACAAATGGGTACTCCATGGTTAGTTTCACATTGATGTTTTAATAGTGAGCTTGGTTCTAAGAGATAATTAACAAGGATGAGATGATTAATAATTTATATTTTGGATTCCTTTTCCATAAAAATAAAATTTAAAAAAGACATCATCCTGTTAACAAGATTAAGTCTCTGTGTTAGGTTCAAATAAAGTTGGAAAAACCTCATTGAACCTCCAGAGCTTATGGCTTCCAGGCCTCACTGTTTGACCTGGCACTGTGGACCCAGATCTGCTTCTGACCTACCTTTGCAACATTTTCAGTCTCTTCCTTAGGCTGCTCTGTAACTGCACCTGTTTCCCCCACTCTTCTATGTCTTTTCTCATGCCCATTTCTTTGCCTTGTCTGTGTCTGCATCACAATAGTCACAGTCCCTCCTGTCTTCACAGCCCAGTCTAGGGCCATTTCCCCAGGAAGTGTTCCCCTCTCTCTTCCCTTCTTTTTCACTCTCTAGAGTACTCTTCCTCCACTCACTCCAGGACAGCCTGTGGGACTGCTTCCTGGTGGCCTGGATACCTTCCACCCTTAGTTGTGGGAGTTCTGAGTTCTTTGAGGTTAGGAGCTGTTCCATTTACCTTGATATTCCCCCAAGTTTCCTATAAGAAAACTTGGCATGTAATGTTTTATTGAATAATTGCAAGAGAAATATTGTTTCTGTAGTTCCCATATCACAGGAGTGAGGGAGGGAGGTGAGAGTAGAATGGAGGAACTTTAGATTACGTAGAGGGAAATAAGAGGGAGGGGAGTACAAAAAATGGTGAACTGAGACAGACATCGTTACCCTGTGTTCATGTATGATTACATGAATGGTATGAATCTACATTGTGCACAACCATAGAAACGAAATGATGTACCCCATTTGTGTACAATGAATCAAAATGCAATCTGTAAAAAATAAAAAATAAATTAAAAGAAAAATTTATGATCACACCACAAAGGAACAGGAATGGAGTTTATTGATAGAAGTCTGCTTTGAAAAACATCAAGACTGTGAGGGACATGATTTGTTTTACAGATTCTTAAAATAAGTGGCATGAAGTTATGAGCATAATTTTATTGTATTATTGCTTCTGTTTAGATATCAGACTTCTAGAACCCCCATGTGGAATGAAGCAGGAAGAGGCAATTGTATATTCAGAGGACATCCTGCAGGGCAGGGGCTCCCTTGAGGGGAGCCTTCACCAAGACTTTCCAGGAAGCAGGTGAAGTTGGCAGAGCCCCAGGGATGGAGTCAGGGGGGAAGAGCACAGAAGTGACAGCTGCCTTGTGATGGCAGACCTGAAGAACTCTAGGTTTGGGCTCTGTTTGGATAGATGTTTACACTTAAATGAACTCTGAGAATGTCAGTGCACCACATCAGAGTGCAAACACGGAATGTCATGATGATTCTTGGTCCAGAAAAGATTAAATCAGGTTTGGCTTAAGTGGGTTTGATGTACTCTGCTTAACAATGCAGAACAAATGGGGTACATTTTAGAAAGATTTCTCAACTAAAAATGGTTTAAAATAAAATGTAGCAATAAATTTGTGTCTTAAGGGGTGAGCTTCCACTGTACAGAAAGCCATCAGCTCTGGTTCCAGGAGAAGGTAGTTCATTTGCTCTAACTTTGCCCCTGATGTTGTGACTTCTTTTCTGCCTTCCATTATCGCTCTTTCCACCTTCTGAATACCTTCCACGTTCTTCCTGTCCTTGGAGCCGTTCACTCTGTGCTCCTCCTCTTGACATTTCTGGTGCTGTGCTTTTGTTCTTTGCTCACACATCACTGCAGCTTTGCTGTCTCCCACGTGCCTTCCCTGCAGGGTACCTACCTCTGACTGACCTGGTCCTACAGGCTGTCCTCTGTTAGAGCCAGTTTCATATTGAAGTCACTTATTGGCAAGCAATGCATCAAATTAGAGGCCTTATTTGTCACCTGTGTTCCTTTATTTCCTGGGCAGCATTTAGCATGTCACAGGTCTTATAAACAGCTGTTGAGAGAATGGTCTCTGTCTTTTGAAGAGATTTTATTTTTTCTTTCTGCTGGCTCTTATTCATTCTTTCTCTTTGTTGGTTTTAATTTCTCCACTTTTTGTTTTGGGTCAAGGTGAAGTGGAGAACTATATGGCTGATGATACAGAGAAATTTGAGGTAGAGACCAGAGTTTGGAAGCACTCTTCAAGTTATAGGTTATCTTATCTGGAATGCAGGAGTTAGGGTCATCTGCAAGAAGGGCAAGTGTCCACAGAGATCTGAGAAGGACATGAAGGCTCCCAGCTGCATTTTATAAAGTTGGAAACAACACTGAGTATCCAACTGAAGTTAGCTAGTTGTAATTTTTGTGGACAGGACACACTAGCATTGCAGAGTAGCTCAAGGAGGAAGAAAGAACTGGTGATATGACCAACCCAAGACAGGAGGCAGGGCCGCAGAATGCATGTAAGAGCCTTCAGACTTTGTCTAAAGTTTGTTGTCTTATGCCTACTTTGGAAATGTGAACCAGTTATATAATTACACATTATATAAAATGTAATTAAAAATGATCTGCTGTTCCACAAATTGTTTTTCAGATGTAAGTAAAAGTAGTTGTTAAATCATCTCTGGAGTCACTTTTTGTACAGTTGAGGTCTGACTGATACAGAAAGGGGAACGACGTATTCCCAAACACAGTGTTGCAGAGCACCGCCTCTGGACATTGATAAAGGCACCGCCTTTGGCTGAAGTCCTGTAATTCGTGCCCATGGAAAATACTGTGCTCAGCAGGATTTCCTCCTTACTGCAGGGATTTTGACTATTATAGCAAATTTTGCTGGAACAGCTCTTCTACAAAGTATCCTCTAATTAACAGGAAGCACATGTATGAGGAGTTGTATATAATTTTGAGAGAGAATCTTGCCAAATAGTGGCATCGTAAATTCATATTTTATGCTTGACTGACTTTTTTTCTTTAGGAAATAAATGTGTAATCTTCACAGAAAATGTAAAAACAATAAAAATCCAGCACCCATTATCTTTCATTTCATGTTTCTGCTAATGTTTTGCTATGGTTTCACATCACCAAGTAATGCAAGTTTTTAAAAAAGAGTAGACTAAAAGTAGATTGTTAATATATCTGTTGATAGAGAAACTTGTTAGAGCCATTATATTACATCAGACAGGTGGGAAAGGAGATAATCATCTGCTGGTGTGTGATGAGAAGCTCCTCCAAAGCCACACTACTATGGAGACCCATAGGGGTCCCCATGGGATGCTCATGTTATTTTATCCTCCAGAGGAATTTATGGCTAAGTTGGGGGATGAAGCACAGACCTATGTGACTATTATTTTGTTTTCTAAACTTTTTGATACTAGGGATGAAATGCAGGGGGACTCTACCACTGAGCTACATCCCTAGCTCTATTTATTTATTTATTTTTATTTTGAGATGGTTTTGCTAAGTTACCCAGGCTGGTCTTGAATTTGTGAGCCTCCCGCCTCAGCCTCCCGAGTAACTGGGATTACAGGTGTGGGCCGCTGTGCCTAGCCACAGTTGTTATTAAACAGTGTGAGATTGTCTATCATTAAATCCTAGGTTCCTGGTGACCATGGAGATTGATCTATTTATCTATCTATCTATCTATGTATCTATCTATGTATCTATCTATCTATACATACACACACACACACACACACACACACACACACACACACAAAATAGGAGTTGGTGAAGGATATGATCCTTGAGGGCAGTGGGTAGTAGTGTTGTGTGTGTGTGTCAGAGTGGGGATACTGAACCTTGAACTCAGGGTATTCTACCACTTTTTTAAAAAAATATTTTTATTAGTTATAGATGGACACAATACCTTTATTTATTTTTTTATGTGGTGCTGAGAATCGAACCCAGTGCCTCACATGTGCTAGGCAAACACTCTACCACTGAGCCACAGTCGCAGCCCCCACTTTTATTATTATTATTTTTTTTCATATTGAGACAGGATCTTGCTAAGTTGCCCAGGCTGGCCTTGAACTTGTGATCCTCATGCCTCAGCTTCCCAAGTTGCTTGACAAGTGTGTATGACTCTGCCAGGCTAGCCTTGTCATTATTGACATTTTGAGCTAGGTAACTCCTGTGAAGGGTTACCTTGTATATCATATGATGTTTAGCAGCGTTGCTTCTGTCTACCAGGTGCCTGTAGCAGTGTGGTAATAGTCAAAAATGTCTGTAGACATTGCCAAGTATCTCCTGGGAGAGCAGAATCACCCCCGGTTGAGAACCATTGGGATTGCTTCCTGGAGCACAGTTGAGTGCAGTCAACTGCCTTGAGAATAAATAGAACTTGGATAGGAAGGTGAGCAATATGGAGGTTACATTAGTTGAGAAGAACCATTCAAGTGAAGACCCAGAAGAATATCTAGAGGAGTGCCACTCAAAATGTGGTCTGTGGATGAAACTGTAAGTATGTCAATTGCGGATAATCACTTGGAAACTCTTATAGCATCTTTACAGAGTAATTTTATGTCTATCAATTGCAAAAGACTTATATTTTGTATATCTGTATTATTTGTATTTCTAGAGATTCTTTTTCTTGTTTTATAAAACTATCTTTGGAATATTTAAACAAGAACACCACCAAACTAGTCCTTTATCACTGAGACCAGGTTGAATATCAGGTGCACACTAGGGAAATCAGATATGCTAGTTATTGTCCAGATGGAGCATGAAGTCAGAGTGGTTTCTAAGATCTTCCAAGTGCCTGACACATCTTGGGCCTGGTATTCAATAAATATTTTTAGGATGAATAAATGTCTAGAAAACCTCCAAGTAGAGGAGAAAGGACCTAGGAGTAAGGAAGTAGCAGGCAGTAGCTGTTGTGGAGATGGAAGTGACTTTTAGGAGTATGTTAATTACTGTCTCTGTGGTTTTAGTCTGCCAGTCGCCTGATTATTTCTATTTAGAAGCATTTTCTAGTTGCTTGCCCTTGGGCTATAATCCTGAATTGATAATGGCCCATTTGATGCTATAATTTATGCATTTAGGACCTCATGTGTCAAATTATGTATGTCCTTGACTCTTGAGATTGTAAATACTTTTTAATGTCTTTGGCACAAAGCATTTCTTGTGATTATTTGATGTTGCTTATAGCTGTCCCTTAAATAAATAAAGGAAAATGCATTTTGGTTCATTTGCCTTCTCTTGAGTAGGAAAGGGTCTGTGCCCTTGGCATTGTTTCTGTAGTGGTGTGGGTGGATCTATGCATCTCTACCTAGTTGACCAGTGGATTAGCAGTGGTGCGAGATTGGGAGGACTGACTGCTTAGCCTGTAGCCATGGCCCTGTGCCCACATCTGCTTTAGAATCTTTAGAGAGTTTGAGTTTGCTGAGACTCCATCTATTACCTACACACCTACCTCCTTTCCTTTTCCCCTTTCTTTTTCTTTCTCTCTCCTCCCTCCACCCTGACTCCTCTTGCCTTACCCCACACACTAATTTAATTGTCTGATGGAACAGAATCCAATTCTCTGCAGAGAAAGATAGTCAAGTTTTGTACTGGAAGCCAATGGACAAATACCTCAATATATAGGATGAATACTTCAGAAACAAACTCAGATATACATATTACATTAAGTAATACCTAGATTCAGTGGCATTTAAAAGGGAAACATAAAACACCTTAAGATAATAGACTTAAAAGACCCTAAATAGACTTTAAATATACTTAAAGCTTTATGTATCATCTTCAGTGTTTAGTATACAATAAAACCTTTCTAGACATAAGAAGCAAGAACATGTGACTCATAATCAAGAGAAAAATATTAATAGAAACAGCAACAGATCACCCAGATGATAAAGTTGACAGGGACTTTATTTATTATTGTTATTTTAAACTGTATTCATTTATTGACCCATAAAAATTATGCATATTTATGGAGTATTGTGATGTTTCAGTACATGTATACACTGTGAAATGTTCAGGGTAAATCTCTCTCCTTAAATGTTTATCCATTTTTATAAAATAATTTTTGCATCGTATGTGAACACAATACTTTTATTTTATTTATTTATTTTTATGTGGTGCTAAGGATTAAACCTAGTGCCTCACGTGTGCTAGGCAAGTGCTCTAACACTGAGCTACAACCCAAGCCCTTAAGTGTTTATCCTTTATGTGTGGTGAAAAAATTCTGAATTGTTTAGCTTTTTTGAACACATAGTACATTATCATTGTCTATAATCACCACTGTGTAATATAACACCAGAACTTGTTCCTCCCAACCAACTATAAACCCATTGATCAATCTTTCTCCATGCTTCCTTTCTCACTGATCTCCCTAGCCTCTGGTAACTACCTTCTACTCTCAACATCTGTGTGACCAACTCTTTTAGATTGCACATACAAGGGAGATTGTGTGGTATTTATCTTTCTGTGCTTAGATTATGACTTAACATAATGAGCTCTAGTTCCATCCATGTTGTAGTAAAAAACAGGATTTCATTCTTTTTTATGGCTGAATAGTGTTTCATTGTATATATGTACATTTTCTTCATTCATTTATCAGTTGATGAACATTTCTTACTATTGTGAATAGTGCTGCAGTAAACATGGGCGTGCAGATGTCTCTCTGACATACTGATTTAATTTCCTTTGGATATGTACGCGGCAGTGGCACTGTTGGATCATATGGTCATTCCATTGTAATTTGGGGGGGAACCTCCATTTTGTTTTCCACAATGACTGTACTAATTTACATTCCCACCTCATTGTTTAAGAGTTATCGATTTTCCACATCTTTATCAGCACTTGTTATCTTTCATTTTGAAAATAACTATTCTAACTGGAGTGAGTGATATCTGTCTCATTGTGGTTTTGAGCTGGGTTTTTCCAATGAGTGTTGAGCATTTTTTCATTTACCTGGTGGCCATTCGTATATTTTTTTTTTTGAGAAATAATCTTTTAAGGTTTATTGCCTGTTTTAAATCAGATTATTTGTAGGTTTTTTTTGCTTTAGAATTGTTTGAGTTCCTCATATTCTCTAGATATTAACCCCCTGTCAGATGTATAGTTTGAATATGTTTTCTCCCATTCTGTGGGTTGTCTCTTCACTCTGTTGATTATTTCCTTTGCTGTGCACAAGTTTCTTAGTTTGATTTTTAGCAACTTTTTTTTTTTTTTTTTGCGTGGGCAGTACTGGGAATTGAACTCAGGGGCACTTGAGCACTGAGCCACATCCCCAACCCTATTTTATATTTTATTTAGAGACAGGGTCTCACTGAGTTGCTTAGCCCCTCACTTTGGCTGAGGCTGGCTTTGAACTTACGACCCTCCTGCCTCAGCCTCCCAAGCTGCTGGAATTACTGGTGTGCACCACTGTACCGGCTTGATTTGTAGAAACTTTTTAGTTTATAATCCCATTTGTCTATTTTTATTTTTGTTTTCTATGCTTTGGGGGACTTTCCTAAAATATCCTTTCCATTCCAATATCCTGAGGCATTTCCCCTACATTTTCCTCTAGTGATTGTATAGTTTCAGTACTTCAGGTCTTTAATCCATATGGAATTGATTTTTGTATACAGTGAGCCATATAGTTTAGTTTCATTCTTATGTGGGTGTTCAGTTTCCCCAGCACCATTTATTGAAGAGACTGACCTTTCTCCAGTGCATGTTCTTAGCACCTGTTTTGACGATCAGTTGACTGTAGATAAAACAGACTTTATTCTGTTCCATTGGTCTGTATCTGTTTCTTTGCCCAAACCATGCTGTTTTGATGACTACGTCTTTGTAGCATATTTTGAAGACAGATAGTATGACGCTTCCTGCTTTATTCTTTTTACCCAAGATGGCTTTGGCTATTGTTTTGTTTTTGTTTTTTTGGTTCCATATAAATTTTAGGATTGTTTTTTTCTAGTTTCATGAAGAATGTCTTTGGTATTTTGATAAGGATTGCATGGAAGCCTTAAATCTGTTGGTTTCTTTGGGTAGTTTGGAAATTTAACAATGTTGATACTACAAGTCCATGAGTATGGGATGGATTTCATTGACCAAATCAAACATACATGTTTTATATCCTATGTCTGATCATTTCAATCTGAAGTGCTTGTGAGATTTTTTTTGTCCCCTTCCTCCTGTTTTTTTTTTTTGCAACTCTAGCTCATGATGCAATGTGTTATTTCTTGGAGTGATTAATTTTTGAATATTCTTCCTACTTTCCCAAAATTAATTGCTTGAAATAATATGTGAAGCTTTAGGCCTTGTATTTTCATTTGTCATGAAATGTATGAAATTCAAACCATTCATCAGAATGGGGAAGTAGATATTGGATTGCTTCTTAGAAGATCTGGGTTCCAGTTTTGACAGCTACCACTTACATACTGAATTGTTTGTGGTACATTACTAACCTCTCTGCATCTGTTGTATTATCTTGTCACATAATAGGTTGTTAGGTCATTAAATAGCTGTGGGATGAATGAATGATTTCAGAAGCATGGTCTAGGCATTGGCAACTTCATATCCACTGTTTTTGCAACTTCATCATCTATAGAGGTACTGTGCAAATTACCTTAAAATTAAAGAGACATAGCACATATTACCTCCTGTCCAGAATTTAAAATTACTCATCTAGATAAGACCCAGTAACTCTTAGACAGTAATAGAATGAATATAGGTAGCATGTTCTTTGGTAGTTGAGAGGAAGTAAGTGAATATTTTGGACTGGGGTGGTATTATGTGAGAGGTAGGCTCTAAGTTGGGTCTTGTAGGGTGAGCAGGACTTAAGAAGGCAAGAGGGCATTTGAGGCAAGGTGAATGGAGAAAACCAATGAAGATTTCCAGGGCACAGTCACTGTAGTGAGGAAGTAGGTATAGGGAAGGAAGAGGTGGGAGGAGATTAGATGAATAAATCGGTTGGAACTGTGCTGTGATAAGCCTCAAGTGCCAGGCTCAGAGTGCGAACTTTATTCTATAGTCAGAATAAGGTTTTTAGGAAGGTTTTTAGGCCAATCAAATGATATGTAAATGAATTTTCAAGATATTCACCAATATAGAATAAACAGGAATGGTATATTATTTGGGTCCTATTAAGAAAGTGGTGTCATAGAGATGGCATATGCAAAAGAGCAAATGAGTAGAACTTAAGAAAGAATAGACATGGAATCAACAAAGATTTGGAAAGCATGCCAGGGGTAGCAGCTGCAAGTTGAGGAGGGGGTCTGACTGTTGGCCAGGATGACGGGGGTGACTGAGCCATGTATGCTTTATTGTCCAGTGGGCTAGTTCAGGCTTCTTCACTTGGTGGTAGTGTCACAGTCCTTATTGCAGCAGTAGTGCAAGCCCTAAGTGGTTTACAGTACACTGCTTACATCAGACTTGTGAATACCCCTTTGAGGAAAGAAAGTCACATGACATTTCAGACTCTAGGGGTGGAGAAATAGACTCTCTTAGTGGGAGGAGTGGCAGGATCTCGTTAGGATGTAGGTGAACAGAGAGGGAGAACTTTAAACTTAAACACAGTGTATGAAAGAAGAAATAATGTTTTCAATGATCTTCAAAATTAAAAAAAAATTTCAACTGCTACTTATTTTTAACATGGTTGATATGAAGTTCTGTGGGTCAAAATTTGTGTTTTATTCACTTTGTGAAAAGTGAGTATACTCAGTGGAAAAAAATTTACCTTTTGAAAAGGAAAAGTAAGAATACTTGGTGTGGTATGAGCACACAGTGATATATTTTTATTAAAAATCAAGTGAATTCCTCAGTTCTTTACAGTGAATAAGTGGATGGAATTTGTGTGGGGTTTTGTTTAACAGTATGTCTATTGTGGCACAGGGTTGAGAATCTTTGCTGTTAGCCTGCTTAAGGGTCATGGTGTTAAAGTTCACCTTTACTTCCATTCATTTTTGGTGCTGGGATCTACTGAGATTCTGTCATGGCTTGCCCTTGTGATTCATCTGAAAAGAGGGCCGACATTCCTTCTATCTAACCTACTTCACATTGTAGTAGAAGAGATAAAATTTAATGAACCTATTACTTAATTCATTAAAAGTGTAATTGGTGGTACAAGAAAGAATTAAGAGCACAGTGAAAATGTGTACAAAGGAAGACCTTACCTAACCTGGGTGCTTTTGTCAGGAAAGATTTACTTGAGAAGGGCTGGTAAGACTGAGGCCATACGAAAGCAGATTGAGTTAGCTAGGTGAGGGCGAATGGAGGGGGAAGAGATTTCATAGATTGTTGATCATTCTATGTTTGATGCAGAAAGATTGGAATAATTGAGGGGAGACCTGGGTAGTGTTTTAGGGCAGTAGCCCTTTAATCTATGAATTACCTAGGAACTTATAAGAAATGCAAATTATGGACTTTAAAAAACAGCTGTATTGAGATACAATGAACATACCATACACTTCACCCTTTTAAAGTATACAATTCATTGACTTTCAGGACATTTAGAGTTTAGAATGTTACTCTGTAATGTTCAACTATTTTTTTAGAACTTTTTTGTTACCCTACAAAGAAATCTCAAAACCACCTTTAGCCATCATACCCGAGTCTTCCACACTCCTCTCTCTAACCCTAATCGGGTACTAGTCTGCTCTAGATTCACTTGGTCTGGACATATTGTCTCGATGGAATCATACACTATGTGGTCCATTGGGGCTGGCTTCTTTCACTTAGCATCATGTTTTCAGTTTATCCATGTTGCGGCATGTCTCGGTACTTCATTTATTTTCATGGCCAAATAATGTTCCATTATTTAAAAATGTAAAATGCAACTTCTTGAGTCCCACCTTAATCTTACTGAGTCAGAAATTCTAGGGGATACTGTCCTGTAATCTGTGTTCGAATAAGTCCTTCAGATGAACCCAGATTTACTTATTGGTCAAGAGATACTGTTTCCAGGTGGCTGGGAGAAGGGTGATGTGAAGCTGGAGAGCTGAGTGGTTTTATTACTGCTGGTCCTTGGTGTTTACCCTCATCTTAAGGATGCTGGGAAGTTATTGAAAGGTTTTAAAGCAGGGCTGTGAAATCATCTGGTTGATGTTTTTAAAACAATTCATTTTAGCTTTTTTAGTAAAGATGGAGAAATATGAATGGGAAAGTTTTAAGTGCAGAAAAGCCATGACTTATTGGTTTTTTTTGTGTCATCAGGGAGAACCAAGGTGAAATCCAGGTTTCTAGGTTGGGCCGATCAGTGGGTGGTGGCATCATCACTAAGGTCTTCTGAATTTTCTGTTATGTACTTAAATCTTGGTCACTCATTCCTCCCTCTAGAATCTGTTCTTTTAGACAGCCCCAGAGAAAATACATCAGATGGCATTGCAACATGGACCATGTGGAAAATACTCTTGAGAGGACACACTACAGCACCTCTGGATCCATGTAATCAGTACACACACTCAGCCTGCAGTAACTGTACAAAATGAAGAATATAAATGTCTGAGAAGGTGGAAAATAAAGATGTCATCAAAGTGTTTAGATCTAGGTTTGTGTGTAGAAGTCTTTCCAAGCAAAGTGCATTTGCATGATTCAGAGGGAAAAGATGGGAGTGTTTTGATGAGAAAGAAGAAGAGATTTGCGTTTTCAGCCACTTTGAAAAGCAGCACCTGTTAAGATTTCAGGATTCTGAAGGTGAGATAGAGTCCAGGGTGGCTGGTGAGAGACATGGTAATGTAGGACCAGAAGGCTGTGGAACTTTTTTTTTTTTTCTTAAAGCAAGAACCAGTAAGAAATTATAGAACTCTGAAAGGCAGCGACATGTGCTCAAGAAGAGCACTCTTGTGTACTTTTTGATGAAAGTGGGTAGGACCGTAGATTTTTGGAGGTGTAGATAGCAGCCAGATAGGGACTGTAAACTCAGGAGTAGTGGAATTTCCAGGATTTGCCAGCTAAAGGAAAGAGCAAAGAAGGAAGGGAAGGAGATGATGAGAGGTCACTAGGAAACTGGAAGAGGATGTGACTGTTGTAGCTAGTGGTGGAGGAATTGTGGAGGAGAGAGCTGTGGAAGACGCTGGTTTTAGTCTTCATGATTAAGTACATGGAATTAAACATTTTAGTATAATTTCAAAAAAATTTCAAAAAAATATTAATTTGAGGTAATAGGTTTTATAGATCTGTTGATCTTTTAAAATTTTAACTTAGTTTACTATTGTCCTACTTAAATATTTTTAAATTACACAAAGATTAGGAGAAATTATTGCTTTAGTAATGTATAATCTGGAATGTGAAAGGAACTGACTGAGGTATTTTGATAATACTATTTCCAATCAGAAAATACAGGTGATATTTTCATCGTTGATAAATGTGATGGTCAGTTTTTTGTTGCTGTGACACAATACCTGAGGAAATCATCTTAAAGGAGAAAAGATTTATTTGGGCTCATGGTCTCAGAAATTTCAGTTCCTGGTCTCCTACCCCATTGCTCTGGGCCTGTGGTGCGGCAAAAAATGATAGCCGGGAACGTGTAGCAGAACAGAGCTGCTCCACATTGTGTCAGTTCAAAAGCAGAGAGGGGTTAGAGAGGCCAGGGACAAGATTTACCCTTTAAGGCACGCTCCCAGTGACCTACTTTCTCCAACTAGGCCCCATCTCTTGAAGTTTTCACTACCTCCCAATAGTGCTACCAGCTGGGAACCACACCTTCAACACATGAGTCTTTGGGGAACATTCCAAATTCAAATCATGAGTGGATTAGGGTCACAGGAGGAAGCATTCAGCCACTAACAGGGCAATGTTAACTCCTTGATCTATTCAAATATATTCCTTTCAACTCAAAATAGCAGACCATATGCAAGTTTCAGTTAGGAAACTAATGAAGTGATTGGATTTAATTACATATTAACTTCTTTTTTGTTTCTTTTTAATTTTAGATTGTTTTAGATGTTGATAGACCTTTATTTTATTCATTTATTTATATGTGGTTCTGAGAATCGAACCCAGTGCCTCACACATGCTAGGCAAGCACTCTACCACTGAGCCCCAGCCCCAGCCCCTAATTACATATTAACTTCTTGAGTTTAATATGTAATTCTGAAAGAAAAACAAAATGGGGTATTGATTAAAAATAAAAGGTGTTTAAATTCATGCAAAGTGTCAGTTTTAAAACAGATCAGGAAAGATGTTTCAAGTCCCCCAGGGGACCATAGTGGGAACATTTGTTAATTCCTCTTTACCTGGCCAAAGTCTCTTGTTCTCCCTATTCTACTCTCATTTTAACTTGAATTTCCTTTTCTGAGTTGCTGTGTGCATCAAAGATGAGAGAATTAAAAAGTTTAGTCTCTTGAACACACATGAATAAGTAGTGCCTTTTCGTTCCTAAGTTTGACTAATGCGAACAGACTAGTTGAATCCTATTCTGCTAATGACGAGTCTTCCACAAGGTGGTTAGAGCTACACATGAGGAACCCCTTTTTTCTGTTCTGATCACTTCCATTCTGCCTTAACCTGCTGCTGGGGTTGGATGAGTGTTTGACTGGTTAGCATAAGCCTGGGTGGAAGATATAAATCTCAGAGAACATGTTCTGCTAGATAGCACTGTGCTCATATTTAAAAAGGAAACTGATTCTTACCAGAGCATATGCTCCCAGAGGGTGGATCCTCTGTTTAAATATGGTTTTATAGTTTTGGTACTATCAGTGTTTGAAAACTGATTCCCAGTTGTAACTCATAGCTCTCTGGGGGTGCACTGGGACAAAGCAGAGGCAGTTGTATGCCCACCCATGCCTTGACCAGTGCCAGGCGCTTGCTAGAATATACTTGTAGAGTGAACAAATGAGTCAATCAATAGATGAATGGAGGAGAAGCCAACTGGCCATGGAGTTGTACTGATGTCACCAGTGAGTAGCATGGATTCCACTTGCTGAAGAACAGAATTGTTCATGAGGTTTATGACCTTAGAATAAAAACTATAAAAATAATAAGTAATGTCTGGTGAACTCTTGTTTGACATGCTGGCACTCCTCTGAGAACTCTACGAGCCTATTGCGACTTAGTTGTCATTGCCACTCTCTGAGCTGAGTTGCTACCTATGTTTTACAGATGAGGAGACCAAGGCTTTGGTAGAATTAGTAACTTGCCCAAGGGGACAAAGGTGCATCCTTTCTGACTGTTTTGGACTAGCAAGGTTCATGACTAGAATGTAACTGCAAGCTAAAAGATGAGGATCGGGCCACACCATTTTCAGACCACAGGGCCACCTGTTCATAGATCGACCAGGTCTCTCACAGACCTAGCATCTTGCCCGTCCCATTCACACTAACCTCCCTACCTTCTCTAGACCATTCCTGTGTTACTGCTGCCAAATCGACATGGTGTGTGTGTGTGTGTGTGTGTGTGTGTGTGTGTGTGAGAGAGAATTTTCATCTTGTGAGGGTTATTTTTGTAGCAGTGTTAAGTTTTGCACTTGTAGGCAGTTCTGTTGTCATGCTGAGTGGCCAACAAAGTGGTGGTGTTATTGATAATAGAAACAGAAGGGTGAGGAGGAAGAGGCAGATGGATGGGTTGATGTGTGACAACAAGGGTTTTTGGTGTTCTCTTTTACCAATGAAATTGAGGTAGTGATGGGACTTTTAAACATAAATTTTCAGAAAGGCATTGGAGCTGTGGTGTTGGCCTTTGTGAAAGAGGCCAGTTTCAAGATGCAAATTTTAGATATATCTTCATAGAGGTGACAGCTGAAGTTGTGGGAGTATGTGATATCACGAAGGGTAAAAGTACCAGTGTGAAGGGAAAACAGATCCTGAAGGATTTTTTGAGGGTTTATGTCTTCATTTTGCCCGATTCAATTGTGTCAGTACGCGTTACATTCCTGTCCTTTATGCTTTTAGGTTATTACCATGTCTCATATCTATCTGTCTGTCTATAATGGTACTGGGGATTTAAAGTATACTTCTGTACATAGTATACTTAGTATATTTCTACATAGTATTCTTCTGTATTTACACTGTAATTCTAGTTAATTTTCTAGTACTTTTAGTTTGATATTTTTTTCTCATCATAGATGTGCTAGAATGTTTATAAGCAAAGCATATGGGGACACAAGCCATGCTTGTAGAAAATATAATGTGAGGTTTTTTCTTCTGTTTTTAAAGTTTTATATAATAGTAATTTATAAACTGTACTTTTAAATAAATTCAGCGCATATATTACTATTCTAATGAACTGTGTACATTATAAAATGTTCACAAAATAATAATTAAAATGATGAGATACAGTTAACATTATTTTTAATTTTTTTTAATGATTAAGTATATTCCTTTTTTCCCTCACCAGTTTTTACTCGTGAGAACAATGTGAGCTAATGATAAATATTATAATTTGAAGATTTGCTTTTAACAGTTGTCATTGCTCAAAAAGAAAATCCACAAAACATGTATATGTGAAGGAAGGATGAATGTCATTAGAATTGAAGAACAATGGTGATCATTTTCTGATTCCATTCTAGTCATGCAAAGGTTGTTAAAATTTTGATACTTAAAATCATACTGTATTCTCAAATATCCATCTGTTATTCCAGAAAATCAACTTGAAAGATGGTACATTTTTACATTTAAAAAACTCATTAAAGCTTTCATTTGAAAGACTTTTAGGAAAGTAGAAAAATCTGTCTAGGTATTCTTAGTGACAGTTTTTATAGTTGATGGTGTTGTTTTCAGTAACAAAATAGCAGTGTCAGACATTTCTTAAAGGGGCTGGAGATTGAACACAGGGGTGCTCTGCCACTGAACTACATCCCCAGCCCTTTTCACTTTTTGAGACAAGAGTCTTGCTGAGTTGCCTATGCTATCCTTGAACTTGTTACCCTCCTCCCTTACCCTCCTGAGTCGCTGGGGTTATAGGTGTGTGCCACCACACCTGGCATCTGTGTGTGTTTTAATAACTGCTAGGTAGCCTACTCTGACAACCATTTGTTATCATGAAAAGAACCAGCAAATTTGAAAAACTTGTTTTTTATATGAAAGAAAAAATCTTTAAAACAATGAATTTCCAATGTTAGCATAATGTTTTAATATAGTAGTATTAAGTACTGAATAGAATTTTTTTGCATAGATTATGATAACTATGAAGATTATAGAAACAGAAAATTTTGTAATGCAACCGAAACATCTTTACCTCAAACACATGTATTATTACGGAAGCTCTGTAAGGTAAATGCTGAGTACCTGGAAGGGAGTATGGAAAATAAATACTTTAGGATGATGAGATTTTTTTTAACGTTAAAACTTCTCAAATGAAAACGATGATTTAGCATTATAAACACGGAGAAAAGAAATCAGTGCAAGTTGTTCAAGAAAATAGGACCAAAAATGTTGACTGGTTAAAAAGAAAAACACGATAAGATTATTTACTCAATCAAGCTCATTAATATTTATTTGTTGACTAGAAATATGAGTGTCTACTAAATATTAAGAACTGTTCTAATGACACATAGATGGAAAAAACATAGCCTTTGCATTATTAAAATTGTATTGTTTTAATTTACAGCATACAATAATGGTTCTTTCAAAAATTGCCCTGTGTTTTACAACCCATCTTTCTGAGATTCTGATTCTCTGAAATCCAAGCTTCAATTTCTTGCAAGACAGCCTCTTTGTCACCTTTGACTTAATAACTTGGTATTTTCTTTCTAGTAAGATAAACTGAAATAGAAACTAGAGGCACGTGTAATCTCATTTTTAAGTATTGTTGGGATGTTGACAGCCGATGGCTTGTTAGGGCTTATTCTACGCTTATTCTGCCATCCTCCCCAACAGTGAAACATCGGTGAGTGGCTCAATTAGAATGTGTTTACCTGCAGGTAATATAGAACCCAACCAACTTGAGCTTAAACAGAGGTATTACGGTGTCTCCTGGGAAGTCTGGAGGCTAAACTTTGTTCAGGGCCTGTATTACTGGGATTCTCTTGTCCTTTACCTGTTGCTTGTTCCCTCAAGGGGGAAAGGCTGACCCCCGCCATCTCTAGGCTCACACCTGGGTTCCAAGGAAGAAGAACAGGAGGGACAGGGAAAGATCTGGGCATCTTAATCTATCTGCTGCACCAGGAGGGCTCACACCTCACTGGCCTGATCTGTGTCATGTGGTGGTGTCAAACAGAAGAACGGCGGGGAAACTAGAACTTTTGTTTTTTTAGCTTTCACAGGAGAGGTATGGAATGGCTTTGGGGTAACATGTGCAGTGTCTACCATGGTACTTCCTGCCATTTGTATCCGCTTCATTTTTTTCCCCACATTTTTTTTTAATTGGTGCATTATAATTGTACATGTTGGTGGGATTTGTTGTTACATATTTGTACATGCACACAATTTAACAATATAATTTGGCCAATATCACTCCCCAGTACTCCCCATCCTCCCACCCCTTGATCCCTTTCCTCTACTGACCTCCCTTTGTTTTTCATGAGATTACCCTTACCTGTTTTCCTTTTTTCTCTGTAGCTTCCACATATGAGAGAAAATACACCACCTTTAACCTGCATTTGAATTATTTTGCTTAACATGATGGTCTCTAGTTCCATCCATTTTCCTGCAAATGCCATAATTTCATTTTTATTTATGGTTGAATAAACAGCCATTGTATATTTATACCACATTTTCTTTATCCATTCATTCGTTGTTGGACACTTAGGCTGGTTCCATAGTTTGGCTATGCTCTTGTGAATTGTGCTACGGGTAAACATTGGTATGCTTGTATCACTGTAATAAGATGACTAATTCTTCAGTGTAGATACCAAGGAGTGTTGTAGCTAGGTCATACTGCATCCCTTTATGACAAGGTAATGCCCAGTGAGTCTAAGAGTCAAATGTTATTTAAAGAATTTTCCATGAAATCACATATATCTGAGTTATCTGCCCAATTGCTGAAAAGTTCCTGGGGTCTTTAACAGGGAAAAGAACTATCCCATCCTCCCTTTTTAGTTGAAAGGAGGAGTTGTCTTGGGCCTTCTCCCTCCCCTAGTCCAGTCCAGCCTCTCCTTTGCTAATTTTGTCAAGTTTTAAGAACATCCCTCTTTCTCATCTCTTTCCTCTTTCTGCCTTTTGACTTTTTTCCGTTTGAAATACATAAAAAGCCCTAATCATGAGATACATAAAAAGCCTTATATCTATCTCGTATCATAAAAAAGGAAGCTGTGTATTTGAAGTATGAAAGTAGGTGAAATAAAAACCTGTTGCCTTTGAAAGCACTTAGACATCGTTTTATACTTTTTACAGAAGGTCACATCGAGGGCAAAGAGAAAAAGACTAATATGTTTAAATGAACAGTTGAGCAAGTGTCTGTTACTGCTTAGCTCTTATTTAATTCTCCACTAGACATATTGAAAAAAGAAAGCTACTGGTTTCATTTCATGGATTTAGAAACTGAGGCTGGGAGAGAAGCTAAGTAATTTCTCTATTAGGACTACCCAAATGACAGAACCCTGATTATAACCAAAATAGTCTTATCTCTGAAGTACATGGGTTCTCTCTCTTTCTTTTCTTTTCTTTTCCTTCCTTCCTTCCTTATCCTCTTTGTCCTCTATCTGTGTCTCATTTGTCTATAATTAAACTTGTTTTCCCACAGTTGTTCATATTCAATCTGAATTAAAAAAATAAACCCATCTTATCAAATTGATTTTGCCTCCTTATTTACTAGTGTATACAAAGGTCCTCAACTGTGCACACTCGGAATTTAAACATGATGAGACATGTCTGGAAGTCTCTGGAAGGAATTTGCAAGGGCTGCCTAATTATATAAGTTAACTGGCAGCCTCCTGGGAAAGTACTAATCCTACAAAAGGGAGTAAAAGCATGCAAGTTTACTTAGAGGTCATTGCTGCAGAGTAGGGGGTAAGTCTGAGACAATTGCAATGTAATTTATTTAGCCTGTCTTCTGATCTACTCCCTGGGGACTCTTGGGGCCAGGAGGTTGTCAGTGAAAGCTACATCGGTCTTCACAAAGATTTATTTCCACGGGTCGTTGAGTGTCCATGCCATGTCAGCAAAATCTGCAGCACAGCCTGGACAGCTTCCCAAGGCCTATGGCGGTGATTCACGAGGGCTTGGATGAGGCCTTAGGGCCCTCAGTGGATCCTAGAGTTGAAAGGGTAAAGGTTTATCTGTGACATGGCCAAGAAGACTGCTTGAAGCACATCTGAGGATCTTCTTCCAGAGCTCCTGGAAATACTTGGGGGAAATGGTTCAGGATGTTAAGAGTCTTATGATAGCAATTAGAGGCAGAATGAGGGAAATACCCAACATTTTTGCTTAATTCTCAATTACCATCAATTTGCAAATGTAATAACAATTTAAAATCATTTAAGTGAAGCACTATGTTATGTTCTTGCAATTTTAAAAATTAACTAATAGAATTTAAACTTAGTCTTACAACTTCAAACCTCGTCAAAGTTAGAAGTAAACAAACATTCAGGATCTAGAGACTCTTCTGAATTATTTTGGTTATTTACAGTTAGATATAGAATCCTAGACACTCACTTTTTAAATTCATGCAGCTTGAGAACTGAGAAATACTGATGTTTGATCCATGTTTCTGTTAGGCTAAACCTCAGTTACATTTGTTCCTGAGTTAAATTACCAAGTCAGTTTGAAAAGCTTTTCTTTAATTTCACCTAGAAATCTCTGATGTTCCTTGCTGAAGTGATAATCATCTATTCAGTTAGTATTTATTGAAGACCACCTGAGTGTGCCGGTCCCTGTTCTTACAGAAGTGGCATTAAGGAGGAAGATGTGAGGGAAAGAAAAAAAGGGAGATGGATAAGTAAATAAAATATCAATAAATACAGGTAATAAAATATTTGCAGAGTGGTTAGAGAGAGGACTGTCTAAGATCCAAGGAAAAGAGCACTGACAGAGTGTATTACTGCCCTTCAAGTGCTGTGAACATTTTTTGTACTCATTAACAAGTGTGTATTGTCATGTGCCAGTCGCCATTGGTGATACAGCAGTAGACAAAACAGACAAAACCCTTGCCCTCAGGGAGTTTATATTCTAGTAGGGGGAGATGGTCAGACAAATGAGTATGTTCATGCTAAATGCTATGGTGAAAAAGCATTGGCAGGATGGAGAGGGTTCTGCCATGGCTGGTTAAAATGTAAAATCTGGTGGGTAGTGGAAGGCTCACTGAGAAAGTGAACTTTGAACCATAAATTAAGAGTGAAGATCTAAAATCCAACCCAACAGGTAGATGAGCTTTTCCTGCACAGGGTATTTAGTAATTAGTTTAGACTTTGGGGACCACAATTTCTCTGTTGAAACTCCTCAGCTCTGCCATTGTAGAGCAAATGCAACCGTAGGCAACATGTAAATGAATGAGTGTTGCTTTATTTATGGCACTAATAAACACTTTATTTTTGGCACGAAAATTTGCATTTCATATAACTTTTATATGTCATGAAATATTATTTTGATTTTCTCCCAACCATCTAAACATATAAAGGTCATTTTTAGCCTCAGGCCATACAAAAATAGTCGGTGATATTTTGCCTACTTCCAGTCTAACCTGAGAGATTGGGTAGTATCTCTTCCCCGTAATTGCTCTGTATGGTATGTTATGGCATATGTTTAAATAGTAAAGTGAATGCAGTTTTCATCCTTTTGTAAATGTCTTCCTGTTTTAGGTCCAACACCCTGGTGGTTGTTTTACGAAGAGAGTAGTAAAAATTCATCAGTTTGTCCAAATATTCACTCACTTATATTTGATTTATGTCTTGCGGCTTTTGTTCCTAGGTTCTACTGTTTGGTAATAGCTTTTATTGAGAAACCTTCCTGATAATACATTATTTCTAAAGACATTTGAAGCAACAGTTAAGAATTTTATCAGGTGGTATTGCACTTGGGTGCAAACTGTAAGAAATTGGATAAAGAGTGGCTTACCTGGTTAGGGTTTTGTTTGATACAGAAATGTTTAGAGTAGACGGTGCAAGAAGAGACTGGGCTGGCAACTGTAAAATGCCATCACAGACACAGGCTTTTGCTTTCTGCTTAACCTTGGTGTTCGTTTTCACCTTGTGAAATGATTTCTGTACCTCCAGGTACCATGTCTTCCCTTCCTATTTCCCTGACCCTTTTTGTGAATTTCTTTCATGACCTTCAAGAATTTTAAAAAATATAAACATAAACAGTTGTAAATGTACTCCAGATTTTCTCCATTTATTTGAAAGAGAAAGGTGAGGGCAAAAGGGGACTTTGTCTTTTATTTATTTATATATATTTTAATGAACACAATATCTTTTTTTTTAATGGTTTGGTTTTTTTTAGTTGTAATTGGACACAATACCTTTATTTTATTTATTTATGTGGTGCTGAGGATCGAATCCAGTGCCTCACATGCACTCTACTACTGAGCTACAGTCCTAGCCCAGGACTTTGTCTTTTCATTCATGAAGTGGAGCCTTCCTAAGGACCATCTACCTCACATCTCTTTGGCCAGAACTATCATGTGATCACCTTGAGCTACGAAAGCATTCCGGTAAACAAGTTTTTGTAGCTGAGCTCATTGCTCTCCTAAACAAAAGAGACTTCTTTTATTAAGAAAAGGAAATTGGTTTCTGGGTAAATAGCAATTGTCTGCTTTGGCTAATAAGTGTATTTAAATAAAAACAAACATGGGAGTTGCAGGTACCTTCCACCCATGGATAAGTTGACACAGATGAATCAGAGACTGTTGTCCCACAATTTACTCCTCCTTCATTTGCTCAACAGATTTTTAAAATATTGATTGTAAGATGCATTACATTTCAAGAAAAGCTGAAATGTGGAGAGAATAGAACTCACTGTGTGAAGGAAGTGATTGTGCATGGTATTGTTGTTTGGACTCTGGGATCATGCCCAGCACATGAGGTGCCCCTGGTGGCTTCCTGTTGCTATGTGGGAAACCTTTCTGTTACCTGGGGCCCACCCTGCAGGCCATGAGCTCTAAACCGTCTCTGCCTGGAAAGCCTGGGCCCCAATGTTCTACTCCACAGTCACCTCCGCAGATCTTAAAAACAACTCGTGATGGTGTGACTCATATCTTCCTGATGCTAAGGTCACAAACATCCACTGGGAAACTTCCTTCTCTAGGTTAAATTTCTTCCAATTTGTGTAGTGGGTGATTTGCTATATAGTATTAGCTACCTTCTATGGTCCTAGTTTTTTTCTTTTTTCTTCCATTTATTTGTTTTACTCAATTAGGTTTTTCATATAAGTATAAGGAATCATGGAGACCAATGGCTAACAAAAGGCTTCAGGTTGTGCCTCATGTTACAACATGAGCACTTGGTTTATAGGAAACACAGCATCTCTGTGCCATGGACCACTCCCCTCCTGGCTGTTCTTCACATGGAGCTAGGATACTGGCGGCCCATATGTCTGTCTCTGTCTTTCAGGATACATTACTTCTATTAAATCTTTTGAATATTAGTACATTTTTTAATGTCAAAAAATTTTAAATAAAACTATTGCTCCCATTTTGTCTCCTCCTCTTGCCAGTTCCTATTTCTCTGTCCCTGTTCGTTAACAAGACTTTTTAAAAATGTAAATATAAGCAATTATAAATGTATTCCAGTTTTTTCCAGTTTTTTCTATTCAGTGAGTCTAATCTATGGACAGTTCTCCCCATTTTCTTTTTTTACCTACTGATATATCTTGCAGATCTTTTCCTAACAGTGTTAACAAATACATACAGAGCTTCTCCCTTTTTCTTTTTAAGCAGCATTGTATTAAAATAATGTCTTTGAAATAAAAACCCAGCCATGTCTCTCTTGCTTCCCCCTTTTAAAATAGAGACATTATTACATACATTTTACTCTTTGTAGCACTCTTGTCCGTTATCACTATTGTTAGTAGGGAAGTGTGCTTCTTTCTGAACATGTTAGTGTTAAGGGTGTATTTTAATTTTAATATTCTAGGATTAATGTTCACAAACAATTTTAAGATACCACAAGAAGGGAGAGGTGTTGAGACATGGACACTTTCAGACATCACTAATGGAGGTATAAATTGATGTGGCCTTGTTCAGAGACCTGCATGGGGTTGTAAGGAACCTGAAAAATGTCTCTGTTCTTGGACACCTGGGTTTCTTGCATAGGCTTTGACCTTAAGTAGTGTTGAGAGAGTGAAATTTATAAAGATGTTGCTATGGTCTGTTTGTGTCCCCCCAGAATTCATATGTTGAAACCTAAGCTCCAATGTGATTACGTTAGGAGGTGCACTGCTGGAAGGGGATTAGACTTCAGAAAACCAACTTGTCCTTTTCACCATGTGAGGACATGGCAGGAAGGTTCCATCTGAGAATCAGGAAATGGGCCCTCACCAGACTCCAATTCTGGAGCACCTGGATCTTGGACCTCTAGGCCTTCAGAACTGTGAAGAATAAATTTGTTTACCATACAGTCTGGTATTTCCTTAAAACAACTCAAATAGACTAAGACGTCCACTATATAAGTTACAGCTATACTAACTATCCAGTAACAGAGTAGTAGTTAGCTGTATATGTACATAGTGGAATTTTCAGGCAGATATTAAAATTCATGCTTTTGAAAAATGTCAGAAGTCTGGAGACAGTATTTATGATGTATTGTTAAATGAAAGGGGCAAGACGCAGTCCATTCTATCAAGTGTGATCCTATGAAAGGAAAGACCATTTGTCATAGGGATTGCAGCAATCAATGTGTGTGGTGTGTGCCAAATGTGTATCAGCGTGTGTAGGATAGGGGTGGAAAGCAAAGAAGCTATGTTGTCTTTGCCATGTTTCCTCGTAATGAGCAATATGAGTTTTAAAGTAGCCACAGTTTGGGATAAAGGCAATGAGATAAATATGTGTGTGTGTGTGTGTGTGTGTGTGTACGTGTGTGTGTATATTTGTATATATATACACATACATACATACATTCATACATATAAATACATTATTTGGAAAACCAAGGTTTTATTATGTATCTTGGAGTTCTCAGGGGCAGAAAGTTTAAGTTCATTCCTCTGAATTTTGACAATGGTTGCCTAGTAGTAGCATTATAGGTCACTGTTGTATGTTTTCCTGACTTTTACAAATGCAAATAAGTTGCTTTTATAATCAAACTATATCATGAAGTTTATCAGATATCATAATATGCTAAGGAGGGATTGTTATGGTTTGGATCTGGAATATGTCCTGAAAGCTGTGTGTTGAAGTCCTGGTCCCCAATGCAACTGCATTCGGGGGTGGGCTTTGGGGAAGTGATTGGATCATTAGGGCTCTGACCTCATCAGTGGATTAATCCCTTGATAACCGAATGGACTGTGATGAAACCTACAGGCAGGGGGGACATGGTTGGAAGAAGTAGGTCATGGTGGGGATGCACTTGGAACTGTATCTTGTCTCTGGTTCCTCCCATCTTTCTGTCTGCTTCCTGGCTCCATGATCTGAGTAGCTTTCCTTTGCCATGCCCTTCTGCCATAATATTCTGCCTCACCTCAGGCCCAAAGAAATGAAGCCAGTCAACTATGGAGTGAAATATCTGAAATCGTGAGCCAAAATAAGTCTTTTCTCTTCCAGGTTGTTTTTGTTGGGTGTTTTAGTCCCAGTGATGAAACACTGATGGGTTAACACAGAATTTATGTACCCAAGGATATTGGAGAGCCTTTGGAAGTATTTTAAGCAGGAAAATGACATGATTGTTTTCACAAGAACATATTCTACTGTTGATTAAAATAAGTAACCACTTTCAACTTCAGTTTCCTCATCTATATAACAGGAACAATAAAATCTACCTACTAGGTTTTTAAGGGGAAATTAAGTAGGAGTGAATGATGCTTTTAGGTGTTGAAGTTTCAAAATAATATAACCACATTTCCAAAACTGTATCAGTAAGGGGGAAAGTTAGCTTTTTCAGAAAGGAGAAAAGTCTGTATTCAAGAAATTCAGATAATGCTTTTATCAATTTGTATTATAAACATGATGTTATTCTCTCATCTTACAATATCACTGAACTTGAAGTTGATCTATTTTTCCAACATTTTATTTGTGTCCATACTAACCACACCATCATGTTAGTCATTCATGAACTTCAACCCAGTGAACAAATGCTCCTTGCTCATAGCATATAACATTTTCACTCTCAATCCATTGAGGCTTTTTGTAGGGGCATTTGGGTGGGATGGAGATAATTGTGGGTAAGAGTTTATTTTCTAAGCTTTTTATTTCCTTGGATGAGAGGTCTTTCTGACTGCTTGACCTCTCAAAATGATTCTTTGCCTGGGTCATTGTAAAATTTCCTTCACCCTTAAGTTTGTTCTTTATGCAGATTCCCCATAATCACTTAGAAAAGGCAAGCTTGTCTTACATTTTACATGCTGGTTTAAGACATTGAATATTGTCATCCCGTCTATATTAGTTAATATAGACCCTTAGATTTAGAAGGTGGATTAACATTTGGCATGCCTGCAGATGTGTCCACAGCTCCTTAGGAGTGCACCTGACCCCTAGTGACTGAAGAAGGAAAGGAGAAGGATCAGAGGAATGAGAGGGTTAAGAACTGTTCACAGGAAGATGGTTCTCATGTTTACTCTCACCTTAGGAGTGGAGAACATTTTTCTCTCGTGAATTGATGAAAGGATTCTTTCATGTCAGTGGTTATAGCTGTGGAATATCTGAAAGAAGCTGCTGAGGGGAATAAAATGCTGCTGCTCTCATGAATTAATGAAACGTCAGCTTCTCAGGCACAATGCCCATGGTTTTCAAATGGTTTTGGGCAAAGGGAGCTTTTGTGACTATAAATGTCAACTTCTTGTGGGTTGGGGGTGGGATGGGGATGGTTGTGGCCCATGGAGAACTGTGGCTCTCGCCCCTCGAGTCTGTTCCTTCCAGGCAATCTGAGTGGAGCCTTAGTGTTCTGGGAAACCCAGGTGGAGGAGTCTCTGTGTTAGGACTTACTTAGTCCAGCACTGGATGTCCAAAGTGCCAACAGTGCAGGACACTTTTGTCAACTACTTCTCTTTTGCATCAGTTACCTCTGACAATGAGAAATTGAATCTAGTTCAATTTGGAAACTTATTTATTGTTTCAGATGAGCATTTCTCCTTTTTTGTTTGTCTTCTCTCTAGATAAAGAAGAAGCAGCAGGATGTGGTCAGATTTCTGGAAGCCAACAAGATAGAGTTTGAGGAGGTGGATATCACAATGTCAGAAGAACAGAGGCAATGGATGTACAAAAACATCCCCCCAGAGAAGAAGCCCGCTCAGGGCAACCCACTGCCACCTCAAATATTTAATGGTGACCGATACTGTGGAGTAAGTGGCTGGATTGTTACTACACTATTTTCTTTTCTTACTCATAGCATGTCAGCTAGAGTGCAGTTGGGTTTTTTTACAGTGAAGACTGTGACCCCTTCACTCAGGGCCTGTCTCAAGGTCACAAGTCCAACAGAGGCGAAGTTGGAGGGCATATGAATCCAGCGTTACAGTTAGCGTGTGTATGTGACTGGTTGTGTGGTGTGTGAGTGTGAATCCATGTATGTTTATTGGTTTTCCTGTTCCTCTCTGCTTTGAAAGAGGGGATAGGAGGGAAACTATGTATTCGTTATTTTCTAAATGAAACTTATCTTTCAATTAATACAGTTGGTGGGGCAGAGTAGAAGAGGGAATTATTCTTGAATCTTTATCCCTGTATGGCTTAAATAACTACTAAAAACTGATTATAAACCGGAGTTCCATATTTTATGATTATGAACCAAGAAGGATCACTATGAACATCTAAAATCTATTAGGTGTCTTTCTGCTTTATGTACTATTTAAGAAGGTGAAGATAATTTTTTTCTAATTATCTACCTACCTTCTTATTCCTTCAGTTAAGAAAAAAAAATGACATTTTTCTTTCTAATGAGTAGGTTAAGATTTGCCATTTGCTGCAACTCTAAGTACAGAGTCAGTGTTTATTTTGGGACCACAGTTCTTTCAACAATGGCCTGGAGAAGGAGCTACAGTGCTCTCTAATGCTTTTCTCAGTCTCGTGGTTTGGGAATAACATCCTGGCTATTGGAGTGGTGGACCTGTCAGGTGAGGGAACTGGAGGGTGGCCCTCTGTCATACCTCTTCATATCCCTGTTTTCACCCACTCTCTTCAATACCTGTGTTTTTAAGTGTTTGACTTCCCTGAAGGCATATCTGTTATTCTAATGTCCCTCCTTGCTTCTTCTAAGAAATTAAGGAGTCCTTGGAGTCCAACTGCTGCCCATATAGACTTTCAAATAGTCATTCTATTTTCTGCCTTTGCCCCTTTACTTTACCCTCCCAGTAGCTGGTGCCTCCAGTTCCCAAGCTTGACTGGGACCCTGCAGCTCGCTTCTTGTTTGTGTTGCCTCTGCAGACTCTGAGGTTTCACCATCTTCTGTTCTCTAACATCCCCTCACCCTTTGTCCACCCACTACCCACGTATGTCATGGATCAGGGCAGTAGATGTCTCCAGCTTTATCCAAAAAATGAAGTTTCTATTTTTAAAATCCCTTGTTATGTTGATTGTTTGAAAGAAAGGCAGTGGAGACGTCCTTGCTGTATCATTAAAAGCGTAAAAGCCTTTAAAGCCCCTTGAACAGGGGAATGTATAGAATGAATGAAAGGGTGTAATGTTGTGAAGTAGTTAACTTCATTCCCCCTATTTTTACTTGTTTATGACTTCTGAATCTCTGTATCTTGCCCTGTGAAGTCGGTGGAGGTCGTTTTAGGTAGACCGTCTGGGAGCAGGCTAAAGGCTATCTATTGATTAAACTGCCGGATAAATGGCATCTTCTCTGCTCCAGCGGTTTTGCTCCCAGGTAGTGAAGACAGAGCTGCTGGTATGTGTCCTGTCATTATCGTCTGTTCTGGCAGGTGTGTTGAAGACAATGTCTGCTTTTATCCGCATCAAGTAAATATGACCCTGACAAAAGCATTAGAGGGCAACCAACTCTAGACCTCATTCATCCACCTGCTCCTGGGTACCTTGCTTTACCCAAGGATGGTTTTATGAGTGGTCTCATCTGGTTGGTTAACCTGTAGAAACCTATCACATTCCAAGTGACAGAGAGCCTGCCCATTCTTCTAAACCCTGAATTGGCTACAGATTTATTACTTTATTTCCAACTGAATGAACTAAGCATGTGGGACATGGAGTAAGTGTAACCAGTGGACTTCTCTATCAAATTTAGCATTAGAATATCCCACCTGTTGGGAGGAATTTGAGCTGTTTGGAAGTTCCCTGGCTTGACTATCAGTTCCTCTCACCCAGATTTTGAACAATCAGAGGATGATGAAGAAACAAGTTCAGTTGGAGTCTGTGGCAGTGAGTGTCTGGGGTGGATGGGCCAGACTATAGCTGTGTCAGGTGTCTTTACACAGCAGAAACTGGGTGTGTTCTTGACTGCTCAGACAACGAAATTCTTCCTGTTTTCTAAACTGGTTCCCCAGCTTTAAGTGGATTCTGTCAGTTCCCCACTATACCTCCATAAATTCCTTTCCCCTAAAGTTGCCAGTGACCTTTCTAGTTTGCATTCAAGAACCAGAACTGGGGACTGGGGTGTGGCTCAGTGGCGGAGCGCTTGTCTAGCACGCGTGAGGCCCTGGATTGGATCCTCAGCACCACATATAAATAAACAGATAAAATAAAGGTATTGTGTGTGGCACAGCCATGTTATTCTAGCTGATTCCCTGGAGTGTTCTGCTGTGAGCAGGATTCTTCTCTGCAAATCTGGCTGATGGGTTCTAAAAGTAAACATCCCAACAGCTAGACTTTTCTGATGAGTTTTAATGTCTGATTTGGATTTTAGAAAGCTGGGATCCTCATGTTCAAGGTTTAATTCTTTGTTCTTTCTGTAGAACTGGCATGTGTGGAATGTACTAGAAATGAAATCCATATATCCAAAGGGAAAATATTTACTCTCCTTTTATTCCTTTTCTTTCTGTTTAGCAAGTAGATGATTTGGATTTTTTTAAATTAATATTTATTTTATTTTTTGGATTTTTAAATATGTTTTTATTTTATTATTAGAAATCTTTATTGTGGTAAAAAAATGTATCATAAAATTTACCATCTTAGCCATTTTAAGTGTATAGTTCAGTAGTATTAAATTGATTTACACTGGTATAAAACAAACCCCTAGAACTTTTTATCTTGCATAATTGAAACTGTATGACCATTAAGTAACTCCCTTCTGTTTCCTTCCCAGCCGCTGACCATCATCATTCTTCCTATTTCTAAGAATTTGACTACTCTAGATACCTCATATAAGTGAAATTGCACACAGTGTTTATCCCTTCCTGACTGGCTTCTTTTACTTAGCATAATATTCTTAAGGTTCATCCATGTCATAACTTGTGACAAGACTTACTTCCTTTTAAGGCTGCATACTGTTTCATTTTGGGTATACACCATATTTTGTTTATCCATTTATCCATCAGCAGACATTTGGGTTGCTTCCATCTCCTGGCAGTTATGAATAGTGCTGCTATGAACATGGGTTTACAAATTTTAAATTCCTTTTGATCTATACCTAGGAGCAGGGTTGCTAGATCATATGGTAAGTTCTACTTTTAATTTCATTAGAAGCAGCCAAACCATTTTCCATAGCTCTTGGATCATTTTATAGTCCTACCAGCAGTGCACTGAAGTTCCAGCTTCTCCATCCTCACTCACACCTATTATTTTCTGCTTTGTTTTGTTTAGTTCTTATGGTAGTCATTCTTGTGGGAGTAAAGTCTCATTGTGGTTTTGATTTGCATATCTCTGATGATTAGTGATATTGAATATCTTTTTAATATGTTTGTTAGTCATTTGTATTTTATCTGTGGGAAAATGGTCACCTCCTGTTTCCTTATTTTAGTCAAGTTATTTGACTTTTTTGTTGCTGAGTTATAGAAATTCTTTTATATTCTCGTCAGATAGTTATCCTTTTTTAGTTATCTGACTTGCAAATACTTTCTCTTATTCCAGAACTTGTGTTTTTACTTTGTGGACTGTGTCCTTTGATGAACAAAAGTGTTTTCAAGTCTTATGTTTTTCCATTTATCTATTTGAAACCATTTATCTATTGAAACCATTACATACACAGTTGTAAAAAATACACACACACATCCCTTGGCATCTGTGGCACCTTCAGCTTTCTGTGCCTGGCCAGTTTGGCATCTCCATTTTCTCAGGGTTCTTCACATCCCTGTCAGGGGCATATTTCTCCTTCTTCCCCTTAGATACTGTCTCTTCCTTCTTTGGTGGCAATGATGGCAATGGTGGCAGGACACAGGCACTGGACATGGGGGTGCAGTGGTGTGCAGGTTTGGTCGATTCAGGGGTTGTTTTTACCTCTCCTTCTTTCTGTCCTCCAGCTTTGCTGAATTCAGTTTTTAGGTTTTTTTTTTTTTTTTTAACAAGTTACTTAGAAATGGAAACTCAGTGAAGTTCCATGGATTCACTGATTCATGGATTACCTATCAAGGGGGGAAAAGCAGTGACTGTTCAGATAGTCAAGTCGGTGTAGGTTTGACTGAGGATGCCAGTGCTCAGTCAGGCTTAGGGCAACAGGGAGGAGACATGGAGCCGGATTAGATGTAGTTAGAGTTTGTTGTGAAAATACTGTCTTAAAATGAGAAAGGACAGTTTATCTGAAAGACAAATGGACAATTTTATGTAATGATAACCTTTTGACCATTTCCATTAGGCAACTTATAAGAATGTTTTAAAATTATTGCTTTTTTTACACTTTCAAATGGTATTTAAATGAATTAGAATGTTAAATTTGTGTTTAATCATTGGATGTATTGCTAAAGCAAATCAGAGGACATTATTGGCTGGTTGTTTTTATATGGTGATTTTGGGCTAACTATGCCTGCCTTACCACATGCTAGCTGAATTGAGACCTGAAAGTAGACTAGAGATGGGTTAAACTAATTTTCAGCAGGAGCAGAAAGGGCGAATGACCAGCAGTAGGTTTTTATGTCACTCCTTCACCTCTCCCATGTAAGAAGACAAGGAGAAGTGCCTTGGCAGAGGCTTAGGACCTCGCCCCAAGCACACCTAAGTATATGCAGCCACAGTTATCCCAGGTACAGTGCTTATGTGAGATTTTTGAGAAGATTGTCTTGGGATCATGTATTTTAAGTGTATTTGGGAACTTATTTTTGAATCCTGAACAACCTGCTCCTATAATTATGTTTTACAAATCTGTGATTTGGATGTAAGATTTCATTTTGAAAAGGCTTACTACTATTCTGTGTGTGTGTGTGTGTGTGTGTGTGTGTGTGTGTGTGTGTTTAAATGCCCACATATGAACATAAGAAATGATCTTCAACCATGGTCTCACCAAGAAGGTGTTGGGAAGAGATACTTAAAATGTTTACACATTGAAGTAATTGGTTTTCTAGCATTATTGTTATTAATGTTTCTGATTTTTCAACACTAAAATGAATATGCAAGTAGAGATAATTTGAAAAATGAGAATGGTAAAGTAGGGGCAGCAGTCAGTTTTACCTTTCTAATAATACTGCAAACCTCTGTTCTCTATACTTTCTCTTTTCTTAAAATAGTTTTAAACTTTTAAAATCACACTGTTGAACATACTGTATGTCTTCATTTTGTGCCCTGCTTTATTCTCTAACAAAAATAGTTCCTATGCCCTTTGTAAACTTATTTTTTTTTAATTCATTTTTATTGTAAACAAATGGGATACATCTTGTTTCTCTGTTTGTACATGAAGTAGAGGCATACCGTTTTTGTAATCATACATTTACCTAGGGTAATAGTTTTTGATTCATTCTGTTATTTCCCCCCACCACCCCTCTTATTCTTCTATACAGTCCCTCCTTCCTCCATTCTTGCCCCCCTCCTACACCCCAAATTTATTTTTTAGAAGTTGCATACTATTCCTGTGGGTGGATTATTATAATTAACTTAATCATTCCCCTACTGGGCTATTTAGTTTGTTTTCAGTCACTTGAAATGACAGTTAATTACTGACAAGCTGTCCTGAAGGGCAGTAAATTGAAAGCTATTTTAGAAAATACATTCTCATTTTAGGCTCTTCCATTCTCAGTCCTTTTTCTTTTGAGATAGGGCCTTGCTCAGTTGCTGAAGCTGGCCTTCTACTTGGATCCTCCTGTCTCAGTCTTCTGAGTCACTGGGAATACAGGCATGCACCAACATGCCCAACTAGGCTATTCCATTCTTTCTGTCCTCAAAGTCTCTGTCAAGCAACAGCAATGTTTGTGATATATGGTTATCAATATGAGCCAAGTTATTATTAGTTCTAGAATCTGGTTTCAAGGTCAAGAAAAAGTCATTTGATGAAATAAAAGTAAGAAAATTTAAAACTCGATGATTATTGTATACATTGCGGACATAATCAGAGGAGTTTCTTGTTGCCCACAGATGCCCAATATCATAGAATAAAGTCTGTCTACTCAAAACATCCATTCGACTTGGCGATTGGGCACATTGCAAAACATATATTTTAAACAGCAAAATAAACACTGACAATTTATAGGGCAGGATGTTCCAATTTCATGAATTTTTAGGATTAAGCTAAGCTTCTCAGGAATTTCACATTGGCAGGGACTGTTTCAAAATTATCTTCCAGTGCTCTAGATCAGGGATCAGGTGATCAATAAATATTTTAGGTTTCGAGAGCCACATAGTTTTCTGCTGCATATATTGTTTTCTTTTGATTTTTGTCTGGTTTTATTTTGTTTCCCAACTGTTTACAAAATGTTAACACTGTTCAGTGCTCATGGCACCTGCTGTAGTTTACCCTTCTCAGGATGGGTCACTCACCCTTCCCTCAGGTTCCCAGAGTTCTTCCATGGTCACATTTGAGAAGCCCTTAATTGGCTGTTTCCCCAGTCCCTTCATGGCATTTAAGTCTATCCTCTGACAGTGGAGCAGACTAGAACATAATGAGAGGAAGAAATTTGCACCTGTTTCATAGCCTGTCTCTAGTAACTGTGTGCCAACAGAACTCTATTTTAAGAGTTAATAGGGGGAAAAATAAGGGAAACTAAAGTCCCAGATTTTCCTCCTCATCCCCAGGAGGCTGTGCTCTAAGGTGTAGATATTATTGAAGAGTTAATGGTGCATCATCTATATGATACTTGGAGTAGAGCCCTGAAAATCCTCACACCCTTTTCTTCACTTCATACATCCAGAGTACCAAATCCCAATTATTCTGTCTTGTTTCACTTTCAAAACTCAATTCAGATGTGCCTGTTATTATACTTCTAATTAACTAGGACTTTGGTTATTACTTCCCCTTCCCATTCCCAGCAACTCTGGACTTTTTACTGCTATTGACTTTTTACTGCTATTGACCTTTATCTCAAAAATTTTCTTGATGTCTTTGCCTTCAGTTGGTCCCTAAGTTCCTTGTGCCCATTCACCCTCATCATGTTATGTGGCCTGCTTATCTTATAATCTGTTACTCGTTAAAATGCTAGGAACGTGGGACATACTTTATAAACATCAGTCCTTCTGTTGGGTCTCCTCATCAAGGACTGAGCCTTTGGGGTGTATGATTTGAAGTCTGTTAGGCCAGACTGTAGCATTCCCATTTTATTAATAAAGGTCAAAGCCAAATTTGTCAAAAACAAATCCAGTGAACCTTCTTGTAGACTTTTACAATGAAAATTGTTTGGGAAAGTACCTCTATTAGAACCTCATCTATTTCACGCGTAGAATTTTCTTAGGAATCTTTTTTTCTGAAATTGAAAATCTGTATTCCAAGCCCTTCTGTCTAAAACATCAGTTATCTAATCAAGGAGAATCTTCTCCATCATGTGTTTTACTGTAAATATTCTTATGTGGCGTAATCTCAGATACTAGGAAGGGGAAACTCAAGTGGTGGGGAGCAGGTGATAGAAATTCCTCTTTGTCGCTAATTAGTGATCAGCCGTATGCCCAGAAGCAAAACAGTTGAGTTAGATAATCTTTGCAGTTCTCTTTCCTATAACTGTAATTTTTATTCTTCTGTCTATAAATGTTTAATCTTCCATTTTCACCTTACCAAGATGTTTGCCTCGGATATTCTACAGTGACGAATCCCTGGGATGTGACTTTCATAAAAATGATGACTTGTGCTGTGAATATTGAAAGCTTTCATCCAGACAGTCTGAGGCCACCCCAGGTGCATGTTTAGAAGTATATGTGAACTAACATCCAAACTGTTAGATTTTTTTTCTGTTTAACATTTTTCTTCCTTCCTTAGCTATATACAATTAAATTAAAGATAATGAAGAAAGGGCAAAATGGTTAAGACAGTAAGGGCATGTTGATATCAATGTCAGTTCAGCAAAGCTTGTTTTCCAAAAGGCAGGAATGAAAACGAAATGATGTGCCCCATTTGGGTACAAAAGAATCAAAATGCAGTCAGTAAAAAATTAAAAAGTAATTTTTTAAAAAGTCAGGAATGGAAAGCAGACTTCCTTTGCTTTCTTTGTAGGTGACCCCCTCCATTTTCCCAAAATGGAGCCTCTTCATGTAAGTCCTGCCTTGTTTGCTAAATTCTTTCTCCTCTCTGATTAATTTATTAATATCTCTATTCCTTGATTTAAAATTTGAAGTGTTTACTTTGTTCTTTGATAGATGAAGGGAGGTAACTTCTGTCAGGTCTCCCCCATTTTGATCAAATACCCATATGTACATAATATTGACTGTGATAATCGTTTATATAAATATATTGGTGTGATTCTGTAAATACTGCTCCCTACAAAACTGTTCAGTAGAGTGAGCAGCCACAGAGGGTATATAACCTTTTCAGTCCCTGGCTTAGAGGAGAATGACACAAACATCAGTATCCAAGGGATTCTCCTCACAAAGTTCAGCAATTTCACTCACTCCAGCACATACTTGTCTGGAAACACGAGAAGAAACATACCTTTTCTCTTACATTGCTTTTTTGTTTGCTTAGACTAACTTCTGAAAAAATACTTGGTATCTCTACCTGGTAAACTTTCTAATTTTTTTTTTAAAGTCTTCATTTGATTTTCATTTTTAGTAGATAATATTGTTGGGTCTAAAGTTCTAGAATTAAAATCATGTTCCCTTAGGAAGTATTACTTCATTTTCTGTATTTATGGTATTTTCTGGAAGACTTCACATCTGCTAGATTAGATTCTTAGAGGTAGATTTTTTTTTTTACTTTTCTTTCTGGAAGGTTTTAAGCTTGTGTGTGTGTGTGTGTTTCAGTTCTGGAGTGTGTGTGTGTGTGTGTGTGTTTTAAATTTACTATGCACAGCAATTGTTGGAAGTTTCAATCTGAAAACTTCTCTTTCACTTTGGAAAAGTCCTGTGATTTGACTTTTTCCTCCCCTCCATTGTCTTTCTTCTTCCCCTGCAGGATTTGTTGTTTTGGGGACTTTTTACCCTTCATACCATCAATAATTAACCTGATTAATAATTTCCATCTCTTAGTCTTAATGCTGTACACTTTGAGAGACACTCTTACATTTTATTTTCTAGATCACTAGCTTGGTTTTTAGTCCTGTATCATTCTGTTATTTAATGCATTTATCAATTTTTTAATTTAGCATTCAAATTTAATTACCAGGAGCCCTTTTGTTGCTGTTTTCTTATTATTCCTTTAAAAATATTGGCTTGTTCTGGTTTGTTGATGTGGTATTTTCTTTAATTGCTCCAAAAACATTAGTTAGAAGCATTTTTTTTTTTTCTTGTGTTCTCTAAGCTATCTCCATGTTCTCCAGCATTACTTCTGGTTTCTGACTTCTGTCTTTCTCCCTTAAGAGCTGGTATGACTTCTCCCCAGACTTGCACAGGCCTTTTCCCTTTGGTAGGAGGACTAAGACTGTACAAGGCTGGGTGGCACAGAGAAGCAGCCTGGATCCCTCACATGCTAAAGAAAGAGCAAGAGCGTTACGAAGGCAGTGGAGGACAGTGTCCTTCTAGGACACATCTCCTTTCCATTGCTTTCTGTCTGATTTGGAGCCCAGATTGACCACAGACTCAGGAGTTTGCATCAGGTCGCAATCAGTGTTGTCCTGAGAGCACTTCTTGAGAGCTCTGGCTACACTGTGCCAAGGATTGCCTCTGCGATGTATCACACACACACACACACACCTTTGTGATACACTGTGCCAAGGATTGCCTCTGCGATGTATCACACACACACACACACACACACACACACACACACACCTTTGTGCTTTGGTGTTGGCCCAACACAGACTTCTCCAGATCATTGTAGTCATTGTCTCAGGCTTTTAGTTTCTGTGGGAGTTCCTTTGGGAAGGATTGCTCTTCTGTTGTTTTGGGCCATGGTTTCCTCTGCTGTTTTTTCTACCAGTCCAGTTGTATTTGTTTTATATATTCTAGGCATTTCTTTTTCTTTCTTTTTTTTTTTTTTTTGTTGGGGGAGGGTACCAAGGATTGAACTCAGGGCACTCGGCCACTGAGCCACATTCCCAGCCCTATTTTGTATTTTATTTAGAAACAGGGTATCACTGAGTTGCTGAGGCTGGCTTTGAACTCAAGATCCTCCTGCTTCAGCCTCCCAAGCTGCTGGGATTACCAGTGTGCCACCGCACCCAGCTATTCCAGGCATTTCTTAAAATTTTATCGCTGGATCCCTTTCCTAGGTTTAGCACGAAGATTTTTTCCCCTCCCACTTCAGTGGCACTTGGATAAGAGAAGAGATGGATGCATGTGCTTACACTGCCATCTTGAACCAGTATGGTCACAAATATTAAACATGAATTAAGAATTTGAAAGCCTCAGCTTTGGGCTTGTGCTTATTTCGGTGTTTGGCATAGAAATCGCTGAGTGAAGCCATGTTAGATAACTACATCTCACCTATCCTACCTGAACTGGAACTGCCAACTGCTTTTTTCTTTCTGCATCAAGATTTCATAACACAGAGTGTATCATCAAAGATCATTATCCACTAAATCAAGAAATTTGCTCAGAGGCTACCTTTTAGACCTGAAAGAACTTAAGCAGAAGGAATCTCTCCCCATATTAAACAGCAGCAGTAACAGCAGCAGCAGTTGTGGTAGCAACTCTGGTAGTCTTAAAAAAAAAGTTCCCTGTAAGTTTTTTTTTTGGGTAGACCAGATTTCCTCTTGAGTCATGTAAACTGATTGCTGCCACCATTTCCTTGTTGGCCGTGTGTTGTTTTTGTTCCCTGCAGCCTCCTATTTGCTTGTGCCCCTGGCATGTAGAAATAATATGGTTCTGTCACTTAATTGTCATTGAGCTGTGGGAAGCAATACAGCTTTTCAGAGCCCGCTGCTGTGGGCTTTCCTAACTGTTCTCTTAGGGAACACTGAAAGGGCAAAGAACTTTAAGATCTTTGTCTCAAATGCTTGCTTAGTCTGTAATGGTCTAATTGGGGTGTACAGATAATGTCCTTATGTGAGCTCCTGGAAGAATGAGACTATTGTTAACTCTACCTGTTGTAGATTTTATCTTGAGCTTTGAAATGTCTCTCACATTGGTTTTCACTTGAACCCCAAACAGAAGTATAGGTGGGGGGAGACTTTTCTTTTCCTTTTCCTTTTTTTAAAACTCTTTAGCTTGCTTTTTTCCTTCTTAAAATTATAGCTTTTAAATAAATATTAACTCTAGTGAATAGGAATGCTGAGTTATGCTATTATCTATACAGTTTAAATTTTTTTCTTTTTCTAAGCAAACAGCATTAGAAATACTTTTTATCCTTTGTCTTCAATGTAATGAAAATGTAGTGGCTTCTGAAACTGGGTGCTCTAATTTTGCATGTGATTTGTGTGTTTGTATCCTCTGCAAAGTCAGTACTAACTGATATTTATATTGCAGAATGCTGATTGTCCTGAAATTTGCAGTCTGCAGACACATATTTACAAACACTTCTGGGAAAGTACCTTTAAAACTCTATGGAATTCAGCGAGTCTGTTTAGAAACCTTATGTGAATTTTAAACTCTATAATGCTTTTAACCTTTGTAGTAGTAACTCTAATATTTAAAAAAAAAAATCATCTTGACAAGTGAAGCAAATTTGGTAACAAAGCAGAATTTTTTGTTTTATTACAGAATATTATGGCTCAAGGCCATAATATAAAAAGTTATAATGTAATAGGAAGTGATATTTAAATTCCTAAAGCTATGTTCCTCCTAAAGGGTTTCACATCATAAAATTTAACTCTGAAAGGAGGCATTAACTATTAAGAGATTTTAGAAGTTAAATTATCATTCATCTACTCTTTGTCCAAACATGACAAAGAAAATAGTTTAACTTGTACACTTTAGGATTTATCAAAACACGAAAAAGTTTTTGAATGTCGGAAAGTAAAATTTTTATGCTGTTTTTAAAACTGGTAAATAATAGAGTAGGAATAGGATTTACTCAAACCATATTACTAGCAGGATATTACCTAAGGCGTGACACATTGGTCATTTATTTACAAACACAACTCATCTGTCCTTATGACACAGATTGTGTTAGTAACCTGATATATGTCACGTACTAGTCTGTTTGATTTTTAAAAATAATTTTCTATGAATTATTTTGCTTTTAAAGTTAATTAGCAGACTTTGTACTTGTTATTTTCATACCGTAAATGAAATTTCCTAAACTCTTCAGTGAATCTAATTCAGTGTTTGGGCAAGAAGCCACCGAGCCTTAGTGATATGGTATTGAGTTAAAAGTTCATAAAATAAAAATAATATTTATGATTTTTATGACACAAATACTGTTTAAGAGAAAATTTTCTTTTAATAAATTAGAAATGTCATTTTGAGATTTTTAAATATCTGACTTTTGCTAGTGATGAAAACTTATAAGAGCAATTTAATGTGGAGAAGTGATTTGTTGATCATGTTACATGTTTTCTCTACTTGCATTTATATGTATGTTTTTAGATGTTGTTTTTATGTATATGAAACTTAGATGCAAGCTTACCTGATTTCCAGTTTGTGATTTGAGGAATTGTGATGATTTTGGTATTTTAAATATAAACACTGAAACCTGAAGTATAATTATTATTTCATTGCAACTTGCTTTTTATTCATCTATATGCAGATATTTTAATGTTACTATTATAATCATTTGAAAGTAAAATTCACACTATATTTATAGAAATTGAGTCATCATTTCTCATTTTCAAATTTCTTACATTGTTAATTTCACACTACTGAATTTCACAATGACATCAGAGCTTTTTAGTCAAATAGAAGCCTTTTAAACTCAAGAGCAGGAACAGCATTTTAATGACTAAGTTACTGGTCCTCGGTCTTTTCTATTCAGTTAAATACAAGAGGAACAAGTTTTTAATTTGCTCTCTCCAGTAATAGGAATATCTAGCTTGGATTTTGTGCTTGGATATAACTTATGGTCCACTGAAGAGCAGCTCTACTGGATGCTACATTATTTCTGAGAAGTCTGGAATTATCTATCAGGTTATCAATAAAATCTGGAGTCGGTGGGACTCATAGTATCTGACATACCTGGGCAGAAAGTTTGAGGAGGTGAAATGATCAGGTCCTATAACTCACATGGTACACTGGTGGGTGTTAAAACCACAGATCCACAGATGCTGATGCTTGAGCATATACCCCACTCAGTGTCCCAGAAATGTAATTTGTGAAGCAGACAGTGGTTAGTGCATTGGTCTTCTCAAAACTGAGGAGTTAGGCAGAACCAGATTACATAGGGCTTTTTGTTGTTGTTGTTCTCTTTTACCATATCAAAGATTTTAGTCCATATCACATGAGCAGGGAGACCTCTTGAAGCAAAGGGATTAAGTGCAGGGTAATAGGGTGCCAGTTTCTCAGAGGTCCTTATTGTGGAGTGGAAGATCATGCATTGTGGTTTAGACCTATTTTGTTTAAGAGTCTATGAACAGTTTTTTGCTTATGTGGAACCTGAGCTCAAAGGAGAGTTCAGATCTAGGACATATGAACTTAATTAGAATGGATTTCCTAGGAAAAGAATTTAGATCCAAGAGAAGTAGAATATACTATAAAGAGGAACAAGTAACTGAATTTATATAGTGCATATCTAAAAGGATGGAATAAATCTAGCCCATAATTTAACTCTCTTCCTTCTCTTACCATATTTTACTCTAAGCAAAAAAAATTGTTAAAGAAATATCCATGGAACAGGATTATTTCTTGAATCTACATCAGTGAAATGTCACTGGACTTTTTGAAAATTACTTTGTGACAAAGAATGTAATATTTTTAGTTCATGGAATGTTGCCTACATTATATATTGAACTTAGACAATTTGTGTTATCATTAGAATCATATTTTGTCCTATAAAGTTACAAATTTTCTTATAAATTCCATGAAATATTTTGTATGCAAAGCAACCTTCTACTGCCTCAATATCTTCTTTGCTTGAGTGTCTTATATAATTTCTGAAATTTAACATGTTCAACTCCAGTTTTGGCTTAAACCTTTTCTCAAATCTTTTTCCATCAAGTCAGAAAGCTCAGAGCCCCTTTATTCTCACTTTTTCCTAATCTCCACATCTGATCCACAGCCAAGTATCAATTCTTCTAAAAGTTTCTCTGTTCTGTCTAGGTCACTATCTACACTGCCATCATTCTGCTGCAAGCTGTCCCTGACATCTCTTACCTGAATTACCATGGTGTTCTCCTCACTTTTCTCTCTGGTTTCCTTCTTGCTGTCCCCTCTCTGAGCCATTCTTCATATGACTATTTAGGTATTTCCTGAAAGGAAAGTGAATCAGTTTGTTCCTTTGCTCAAAACCTTTACATGATTTCCTTTGGTATTTAAATTAAATTCAGACTCTTTCCTGGTTTACAAAGTCAGCACATGCAGATCTCAGTCAACCCTGCCCTTTACTGTGCTTTTCCCTGCTCTGGATGACCCTGTCCCAACACTTCCTGTGCTAATTCTGCTTCTTCATATTTCAACTTAAATGCAAAGCCTGAGGCAAAATGACCATGAATTAAAATTACTTAACTTCAAAATCATGAGACTCGGCTTGATGAAGATTTTGGACAAGAGGATCTGTCCACAGAACCAAACAATTCAAAGATTTTTCATCAAATGAGGCATGCTTTGCAAAAAGCAAACCTCTATACTACAGGTTGCCAACTCATTTAGATTTCTAGACCAATTTCAAAAGTACTTGTAATGCCATTGACTCTGCTCGGCAAGAGATTCCTTAGGGCTCAGTGTCTGCAGCATACAGGGTACCCTGTGCCTGGTTCCTCTTGGGCAGAATGCATCATAGAATAACTGTTTCAACACCAGTTAAAGATGGCCCCATATCTCAGCTTTCCCACTTGGTGGTCAAACTTGGACACCATATTGCTTCTCTTGGAGCCAGTCTCCAATCTGGTGAACTGTGGTGAAGATTAAATGATGTATGATTTTAAGGCACCTAGCACAAAACGAAGGCCTGCAAATGACTCTAATTATTGTCTACTTACAGTATTTATCCTTAGGATAAAGTTATTAAAGTAGTCAATTTTAAAACTGATTTACATCAATTTGGAAACTTGGCAGTGTGATACATGCGAACTTTGGCAAGGAAAGAATTAATACACTGACTAGAATTTCTCCATAGCCTCTCTTGTGAAAGTAGCAAGAGAAAAATGGTTCTGTGTCTAAAGCAAAGATAAATGTTATAGAGAATATAGTTTCTTTTGGTCTTTATTTGATCTTTTTATTCTCTCTGAAGACATAGTCTGAAAGAATGTGGAAAACTTCAAAAGCAGAATAGAAGCACTATCATTGACACATGGAGACTTTGTGGCTTTATATTTACCCACTGATTTTTTTTTTTTAAGCCACAGATAGCAAAATATCAAGAGTGTAATTGGGAGGCATCCTTCCATGTTGAAGCCTCAAGTAAAACCTTAGGTCAATGTGACTCACACAGACAGGTGTTAGTTTGGCACATGAGGAAAAAGGCATGTATCCCTATTTCATTTCTGTTGTCAAACGTTGTACATTTTAATCCTGTCACAGATTTTGAATTAAAAACTTGTTACATTCATCATCATACTCAAGGAAAATTTTAGACCCTAATAGATTAAATCTAGTAGGTATGTGTCATTCCTCTCTGGCCTGGACAGAGCAATGATACACTTTCTACTTCCATAAAGAAATAAAATGTTAAAAAGGGTTGGGGATGTGGCCTAGTTGTTAAATGCCCCTGGGTTCAAGCCCAATACCAGAAAAAAAAAAAGAAAGAAAGAAAAAGAATTTGTCAAAAGCACCAACCAAATTGTTTGCTTTTGTTTATTAGTTTTACTTTCCTCTCCTTTTTTCCTAGGATTATGACAGTTTTTTTGAATCAAAGGAAAGCAACACTGTCTTTTCATTCTTAGGCCTGAAACCACGATTGGCATCAAAGGTAGGTTAATTTTTTCTTCTTTTTGCTTTAAAATTATCTTTCTTGTTCTCAGGGATAGAGGTTGAAAGTGCTAAAGAGATGCACAGATAGTCCCTATGCATAATTCTAGATTATCCAGTTCTAAGACACACAAGCCTAGTTTTTTTCTTTCCAATTTTCAGTCATTGCCATAAATTGGAATGTTGATTTATTTATAATTTAGACTCCTTTCTTCCAAGAAGAATTTAAGGTAGCACAAGGTAGTAGCTGCTTTCTATTTTAAATTGCAAATTTATATCATAGTTCACCCTCTGCATTGGTGGGTTGAAATGTGGATCAAGAATATTTGAAAAGAAAATTGCCTTTGCATTGAACACACACAGCTATTTCTTCTTGTCATTATTTCTTAAATAACATAGTATAATACCTGTTTACCTCATGTTGGATATTATAAGTGATCTAGAGCTGATCTGAAGTATATAGGTAGATTGGCCTACATTGTGTGCAAATATTTTCTCTAAGGAACTTTAGCATCTGCAGATCCAAAGGGGGTCCCAAAACCAAACACCCACAGATATTGAGGGACAACTCTACTTTAAATTTTTTGAGAGAGCAAAATTAAAGCCATATTTGAAAAGTCTTTTGCACATTTAACTTATTTACAGTGAAGAAAGGGTGTTATATAATAAGTGGTCAACCTTGGGAAATATATTCTTAACCCAATCAAAATATTTTTAAAGACCCTTTATTAAGTCATATGTCTTTTGGAAAACATACAGGACCCTGATTGTCTCATGTTTAGACCTAAAAATGATACATGTTTTCACGTTGGATTTGATAAATTACTTTCAAAATTAAAAAGGTATTTATTAAGTCAGATAATATTTTGATTGATTTTTATAAAAAATAATTTTTGCTGATTATAAAAATAGCCTAGACTCATTTAGAAATTTTGGAAACATGAAGAAAGTGTAAAGTAAAACAAAAATCACTACCCCAAGCCATCCACATTGATATTTTTGTGTGTTTCCTTGTAATCTTTATATATGGAAGTTGAGGTTTTGACTGTATTTACAAATAAAATTTGAAAATGTGTGTGTGTGTTTTAAAAAAAAATAATTGAAATGGAAGTACATTACTGGGAATTTTATTGTCTATAAGTAATAGGTCTTTTGAGACTACCCAGGATCTGTACCATCTCTGAAACACCTGTGGGAGGAAGACAGCAGCCATCAGTGATGTAAATTATACACTAGCACCTGCAGTGCATAGCCAGTGTGAAATCTTGCTTTGTTTTTACATCAGCAAGTCAACAGATGGTTGTGGGTGGTTTCCATGCACATGTTTTAAGCAGAGGCAAAACCCACACATAAAGTATTTACAGGTTCTTAAAAAGTATTTTTATGAAGATATAACATTTGAATACTTGTTAGGAAAATTAGAGTATTTTTATAACATGTTTCATCCCAACATATTAAACAATATAGATTTATCTTCAAAAAACTAGAAAAACCAGAGTAGGGATAATCTAATGAATGTATAAACCCAGTGGACACCATTGTCTATGTAAAAGCCTTTTAAAAAATTCTGTGTGCTTGCCATCTTTGTTATCATTTTCCCCAAAGATGTAGATTCCTTAGGCACTGTGCAGACTGACTTTTTTACTCTTTAAGCCATTTGGGCCTGGGGGTATACAGTTCAGTGGTAGAGTACTTGCGTAGCCTGCATGAAGCCTTGGGTTCCATGCCCATCCCCCTTACCCCCCAAAAAAGTAGCAAAACAAAATTTATTCTCTCTGAAATGTCTCAAAAAATCTATTATCTGTAAAATACACATTCTAACATGGCTTTTGGCCATGATGTTAAAGTTGGTCTTCATGCCATTGCAATTGACTTGATTTCAATACACCAGTCCAAAAACAGTAAGTGCCTTGGGCAACCCCACCCATTCAGCCAACCATTTGGAGCACTTGGGATCAGAGCAGATGTCCATAGTGCAGTGTCTGTGTTGCTTGCTGTCACAAACATTCCGGGGCTTAGTGTTAGTAGCAGCTCAGACTTCATCTTTATATGGCAGGAGTGAAATGATAGGAACAAAATGTAGATTTTCCCCCCATTTTAGTCACTTGCTCTCCACTTTGGTAATAATTGATTATATGGTCTTCAGATTAAGACTCTGACAGTGTGTTACAGAGTTGATATACTAAAGGATGAAGCCCCCTTTTTCGTCTCCTTTCTTACTTCTACTGCAGTACACACACGTGGAAAGACAGGAAAGCCAACCAGGAAACATAAGGAGGCTGTTAGCATCTGTAATTGCTCCACAAGTGGGAAAAGAGTGTTTGTGGGCCCCACAGGCACAAGTGCAGTGTAGATTCCGAGTGAGCCGCTCCCAAAAGCAAGCAGAGCAGAGGAAAGTTGGAAATCACCAAATGGTGGCCCACAGGCCACGTGAGCTCTGGATATGTTATTTGTCCAGTGCAGAATTTTTGAAAGTAAAAAGTAAATGGGTTAATATTTATTTAATTTTTAATTTTTTTAAATTTGTTCTTATTAGTCATACATGATAGTAGAATGTATGTTGACACATTATACACATATGGAGTGCGACTTCTCATTCTTCTGGTTGTACATGATGTAGAATTCATTGGTCATGTAATTGTGTAAGCTGCTAATATTTAAAATACGGATTTTTATCTTTTCTTGAAGTTGGAAGATGTCGAAATCAGGGTGAGGGAGCACTCCCCCCTGTGAATGGCTGGAGCCAGCAGTGGTCGGCCCACCATGGTACCTGTGTGACCTCAGGAAAAGGAGGCCTTCTGACTAATACCTTTTAGTTATTAGTCAGTTTGTTATTTTAATAGACCCTAAGCAGAGCCTGTTATGGAAGTTTCTGCTTCCTGATCTCTGCCATTCAGGGGTGATATTTAGAATATGTAACAGCAGGGAAAAACTGCCAGAGCTGGAGGCCATGGAGGTCTCCTGTGCCAGGCGACAGCTGTTTAGCAGTTGGATCATGGGAAAGCCGTGGAGTGGCACTTGGGTGATTGGAGCAGCAACTATTTACCAGCAGTTACAGCCATACTAGTGCTGTTCTTCACATAGGGTCATCATAAACCAGGGCCTCTGCATGCCCCCTGGGTGAGATAATGCCCACCTACCCATGAACTAGAAGAAAGGTACCTTTAAGAGGAGACTTAGTGGGATGTTGCTTTCTATTTTTGGTATTTGGCAGGTTGACTGGGTGTGATTTAAATCTGGGCTCTGATTCCAAAACCCAGGATTTGCTCTTATCAATCACTTGGGGGTAATGTATTGTGACTTCCAACATCTCTGTTCCTCACATTTAAAAAAAAAAAAAAAACCAACCAAAAGCAGATTTTCTTCTCAATATAATGCAGTACCATAACTGGGTTTTTTTTTTTTTTTTTTTTTTTTTTTTGGTTTGTTTTTTAACAGGCAGAACCTTAGAGAGGCAGAGTGGAAGATGACGGAGATGCATTTTGGAGCACCCCTTGGTACTCAGCGCACACCTGCTTACCTAATGCATCACTGTGACAAAAGCCACATGCATCAGTAACTTTGCTTGCCATGGAAAAGGTGTTTTTGGAAGATGTGGGTATAATGGGGATTGCATGATTGCTTTAAACCAAATCAGGACTGTGGTGGATTTTTTTCTTCCCAATTTGCCTGCAGTTGCCTCACTCACCTGAAAGTACTGTCTCCTGTTACGGGTGTGCTTCCTTAATAAACAATTGACAAGTGGGTGGCACCATTAGGGAGAAAATGTTGAGTCTGCCCTAGGATATAATAGATGCCAGTATTGCATAAACCTGCTTCTCTTTAAGCTGCCTGGATTGCATCCTTGAAATTAGTCTGCCAGGCTGTTAGAATCTTTGAATCGGAAAGGCAAAAGCAATGCTGATTGACAAAAGGCATTGAAGGTTTTTGCTACAGAATCATAAACATCACTATTCCAGTTCTTTGTAATAACACCTGTTGAAAATGTTAGATGTTCTAGACTCCTTTTTATAATGGAAACTCTTAACCCTCACAAATCCTCTAAGCTCCTGCAGATATTTCCAGAAATTACTGGTGCAATGTTGCATGATCACAACCAAGTTACAGGGATGAAGATAATTACTATTTTGGAAAATATATGCTTCTTTATCTCTTGAAAGGGGAAAGTTTCACCTAAATGCACAAGACTGCTTGAAAGATATATTTTAAGAAGTGCACTAATTAGATAGTCAATTTATAGGAAAATTGTCTGATTAGTATCTGAAGGCATTTTCAGCTCTAGCAATTTATATATACATAAGTGCACATATATTTTTAAATTCAGCTCCCCAACAGCTGCTTATTCTATTTTGTGAAAGGATTATATTTTTTTGAGAAGGAAGATCTCAGTTAGATATATTTTGTGGACCCTTGATGAGGCATATTAAAAGATACCAATATTGCTGTAGAATTAATTTTTTCCCATATTACTTTTGATCATTCTTCTAGTTTTTTCATGTTTCTAGCCACTGCACAGACTCAGACTTTTCAGAGTAAAACTAATACACATTCTTATTCCGTATATGAGCACAAGTGAGTTTCAGAGCAACATATATGAGAAAGGGGCTGTCTAAAGAGAAATTCCAAGTTGTACTTGGCAAACAGATCTCCTACTGGAGTGCATGCTGATAAACACTGAACATGTTACTTCATTAAAACAGAGGTGACTTTTCTGTATCCTTATATATCTTAAGCGTTTTGAATTGCCAAACATGGGAACAGCCTTGAATATGATAAACTCGGAGAGGACTGACTAAAATACTCATCCTGAAGCTGGTCCTTTCATTATGATTCTGAGAAGGAAATTTATAAGAAATTGAAAGAACAAATGAGTTTGAAGCTCCACGCACCCTGTCCCCATATCTTGCTAAATGTGGACTATTCTAAAGCACTTTTTGAATGCTGAAGCTGAAATTGCAGCCTGAGATTTGCAGTCCAGGACTACAGTCAGAGGAAAGCATGACAGAGTTCTTGACTGGAAGATATATGATCTGCAATTTTCTCTCCAAGGAAAACTGTTGTCAAATCATGGGAATTACTGGTTAGTTGATATTAAACAAGATCCAGGTCATTTTCCACTTGATATATCCCAGGGACTATCTAGGAATGTTTATTCCTAAGCGGATATTGTGTTTAAGTTTGTTAGTATGTGAGTCTTCTGCTAAGACTTAGTATTTTATGTTGTTGTTTTGTTTTGTATGAACCCAGGGGCGCTTTACCACTCAACTGCTTATCTCCCCATCCCCTCTGTCTTATATTATTTTGAGAAAAGGTCTCGCTAAATTGCTCAGGCTGGCTTTGAACTTTCCATCCTCATGCCTCAGCCTCCTGAGACACTGGGATTACAGGCATGCACCACCATGCCCAGGTAGAATTTCTTTTTTAAGATAACAGCAAATTTTTAAGTTGTTATGTTGTGATTATCCAGCTTATATTTAGTCTGTTCTTTCAAGTGAGTGCTGAGAACCAACTTAGTAAGGTTGAGGCTTTGCAAATTCTAGGGTTGTAGTATTAATACCATGCTTGCTAACCAGAGAAAGCCACCCAAATTTTTCTGATAACTTTCAAATTAACTCTGATATGCTTAGTGTGATTATATTAAACATAGTGTTAAATTACTAACAGGTACAAATCATCTTTTTATGATGATTTGGGGCAGGGGTGTCAATATAGAAGCACAATGTATGGCATCTACCATAGTATCCAGGCTCCACAGAGTACTGAAATATTGCCCTCCAGCACCACTGTTTACAGAGAATATAGTGTCCTTAATTGTACTCTTACCAGCTGAATTCCAAGCATAAAGAAATGATGTTCTTATTTCCTTTAATTAGCTGCCTTTAGATTTTGATAATCCTAGTCTTTAAAACCTAGGAAAGAAGTGGATTTGCAGGCATAGATTTAATATCAAGAAGGATGTTTCAAGGCAGAAATTTTGTTACCTGTAATAAGCTTCTTGTACTGCTAAAATCAGTATGCCATTTTAAAATTACATAAACTATAGCGTGCCATCTTGCAAGGTGTATGCAGACCAGAAGAAAATTTAATTGGGGAAATACTTGTTTTTCCAAATTTTGGTGTTTTATTAAAATCAAAGAAAAGAAAAGGAAGGTATTTTGCCCTCAGACTAATATATTTGAAAATTTTTTCTGTTTTATAGATTAATTTGACACACATAGATGTTTTTGTAGTACATGAATTTAATAATGAACTGAACTTATTTTTATCTTTTATTATTGAAAAGTACCAAAGGTTCTTTCTGTTTTGTTTTATTATCTGATTTTATTGTGGGACTTTGCTTTTTCTAGACATACTTTTCATTTAACAGCTTTTCTTAAGTGTCAGGATCCACTTCAGTGTACTTAATTATTGTGTTTAGATTTCTGTTTGTATGTGTTTGTCTCTCAAGGCATTGATATTTATATTCAGCATTAAAGAAAAATAAATTCCAGAAAACAAGTATTTTGAAGATGAAGTCTTGTTTCTTCCCATTTCTTACACTTTCTAATTTTAGTTCTGGGTTTGACTGAATCCTTTCTGTTTAGTTGGGAAGATTTGTTTCAACTCCCCTCCAAGAACCTGTGCATGAAAACTGCAGATTTGGTTGTAAAAAAAGAAACAATGCAGATAGGTCATGTGATCATTTGAGGAGTCATGCAGATTGCCCTGCCTGAGTATGTTGGGAGGGGAACACAGGGTCATCTCAGACAGTAATCAGGGCCAAGGACAGAGTTAATCACTTGGCCATGGCCTTGGTTAGTTCCATATGTGGTCTCAAATGAAGCCACAGCTAATGGACATGGCCCCCTATTGGTTGCAGAATACAAGGACAGGGTAGCCAGTACTTCTGCCAGGGTCCCTTTGAGGCAGCCACCAGAAAAAAGAAGAAGAAAAGCAGAAGAAAACATCGCCGAAGGCAGTAGCTGAGGTTGCTCTCATCACTAAACTATGTCAAACCTTAAACACCAGGATAGAGGGAGGGAGGAGGGAGGGACCAAAGGGAACAAGCTGTAAGTTTGCAGAAATGTGCTAAATCATGAAACTAAATAAGCAGAGTGACCACTACCTGCTTGTGGTCCAGATCTGCAAAGTTTTCCTACTTCTAGAAGTGCAATTGGCTATCTTTTCTGTCAGCATATATTGAGCCCTTAAAATGTGATGGGTTCTGTCTAAGCAGGACAGTAGTCTCCACCCTCAAAGATGAAGCAGAAATAAAAACAGCAGTTACATCTGGTGGTAAATGATAGAGTTGAGTAAGTTCTTAGCACTCCAGGCCATCTGTGGTTCATCTAAAAAATTACATGTAATCCTTTCCTTTGTTAAAACCATCCCAACTTTTAAAATTTCATACTTGCAGTGGAATGCACACAGACACCTACATACACGTATATTAAAGATGAAGCATAATAATAATAATAATAAATCCCTGTGCGCCTGCCACCTACCTTACTGTCTTCCTTTGAAGCACTGTGTGTTCTTCCCTCAACTTGTCCTCCTCCCTGTCTGATAAAAGGAGCCCTATTCTGCATTCATGCTGATTATAACCTTCCTATTCTTTATCATTTTGCTTTCATGTGTGTATCCATAAAGGATAATAAATGGAATTAAGCTGGATATATTCTTCTGTCATTTCCTTATTACATTTATTGCAATGGGAGTTTTTACTGCTAAATATTGCACTGAATGAAAATATCCCAATTTTTCCCTTCTCTAGCTGCTGCTTAGTGAACTGCATCTTTGAAATAGAAAAGGAAATGTTGCTATGAACATTCTTTTATGTGTCTTGTGGTGCACATTCATGAGAGTGGACATATACCTTGAATAGAATTGCTGGATTGAACAATAAAAACACATCATCAACTTTAATTGATAAGGTCAAATTGCTTTTTAAAGTAATGGTACCAACTTAATGCTCCCAGCAGAATATTAAATTTTCAGGACTGCAGATCCTGGCCTACCTTTGGAAGAATCAAATTTTTGCCAAGTTGGATATCTCATAAAGTGGTATCTATTGTGGTCTCACTTGGCATATTTTCTCTTATTACTTATTTGAATGTGTTTATTATAGAAATTTCTGTTTCTTCTTCTAGAAAATACCTCTTAATGTCTTTTGCCTTTTTTCCTATTCAGTTGTTCATTTACTATTAATTTTAAAATGTTCTTTATACTTTCCTTTTATTAGTCAATACTGATTTAGCTTTTTGTTGTTTGTGATGCCAGGTCCTTGCACGTTCTAGGCAAATGCTCTACCATGATTTAACTATTAAAGGGAAGACAAACCAGATAAAGAGTAGAAAAATCTTCTAAAGCAATTTCCAGGAATATGAAACGCATGTGAATCTTTATTTGGAGAAAATAAAGTTGAGTGAATATATTACGTGCTTCTGCATGTTGATTTTCAGCCTGTCAGCATATCAGCCAAGAGATACTTTGGGCACCTTTCTTTGCTGTAGGATGGTTCCTTCTGTGAAGCTATTTTAAGGCTTATCAGTTCCAGTTATTTGACAGGAAATTAACATCATTAGTGTTATGGTTTAGTTTTCTGCTACAGGATTTCACCAAAAGGAAATCTTTATATAGACTTGATGTTTGTATATACTTGTTTCTTCAGTATGTCAAAATGCAATGGGCCTGTAGCAATAAGTCACAATGATATTATACTTAAAAAATTAAAATTATTTCTCTAAGTCATAGGAGATTGTATTGAACCTCTGCTTATCATTACTGAACCTTTCAGCTGAATGAGATAGATCAGTGTCACACTGAATATAACCCCAAGTACTGTGCTGGCAGCATGTTTACATGTGCAGGGACTGATTGGCACACAGAGGAACAAAAGACTGGAGTGCAGTCTCACCTTCTGAGACTCCTGCTAACTTGAGGCATTTTTAATAGACTGAGGACACTGGAATTTGAAAATGTATTAACTGAAAACTTAGTATTTTTGTAATGAACAGAACAACGATTTAGGCCTTTTTATGTAACAGGACTACCCTGTTGTAAGATATATCATTTTTGGCCCTGTAATAATAAAATGCACTATAACCAAAGCTTTCACTAAAAAGCTCTATGAAAAGTCTCTGTCTGCACCAATGTTGCAGAAACAAAGTTCCAGGGTACAGAACAGTGCTGTCCAATATGGTACCAATAAACCACATAAGCTGTTGAGCTCTTAAAATGTGCCTAGTTGTACTTCACAGAAGAAGAAATACAATAGGTCAACAAATATATGAAAAAATATTCAACATCTCTAGCAATTAGAGAAATGCAAATTAAAACCACACTGAGATTTCATCTCATTCCAGTCAGAATGACAATTATCAAAAATACAATAAATGTTGGCAAGAATGTGGGGGAAAAGGAAAACTGATATATTTCTGGTGGGACTCCACATAGATTCATCAGAAAATTTGGAATGGAACCACTATTTGACCCAGTTATCCCGCTCGCATATACCCAAAGGACTTAAAATCAGCATACTAAAGTGATATGGCCACATCAATGATTATAGCAGCTCAGTTCACAGTAGCTAAGCTATGGGACCAACCTAGGTGTCCTTCAACAGATTAATGAATTAAGAAAATGTATATATACACCATAAAGAATGAAAAATGGCAATTGCCAGTAAATGGATGGAACTGGAGAATGTCATGCTAAGTGAAATAAGCTGATCCCTCCAAACCAAATGCTGAATGTTGTCTCTGATATGTGGATGCTAACACATAATAAGGGGAAGGGGAAAGAAAAATAGAAGTTCAGTGGATTAGATGAAGGAGAATGAAGGGAAGGGAGGGAGGATGAGAGGAAAGACAGTAGAATGAATTAGACATTTTCTAGGTTCATAAATGAATACACAACCAGTGTAACTCCACATCATGTACAACCACAAGAATGGGAAGTTATACTCCATGTATGTATGATACATCAAAATACGTTCTACTGTCATGTATATCAAAAAAGAACAAATTTTTTAAAATGTGCCTAAGTTGAATTTGTGACACGTTGAGTATAAATATATTTCAGATTTTGCAGACTTTGTTGTAAAGAGTAAAATATCACATTAATTTTACATTGATTATATATTCAAATGATAATTTTTGGATATATTGAGTTTTGAATATTAAAATTACTTTTACCTTTTTACTTTTTAAAAAGGTAGCCACTAGAAAATTTTAAATTACATATATGACTTTTATTGTATTTCTCCAGGACTGCACTGTTCTATACCAACATTTTTACCCCAAATTACAATAGAGAAACAAATACCTCTAAAAATGTTTGGCAAAATATCTCCTTCATTTGTAATAATGAAAGATGTGTGAATGTCTTTGGGGACATAATTTTCTAATAATGCTGTCAAATAAAGACTTTTCTCATTTTGCTTTTTGTCCCTCTAACTTGAAGCATTTCCTGGTAAAAGAAAAGGTGATTTTTTATTTGTATTGTGTTTTGTAAGGTTTTTTGTTTATTTTTTGCCTGGAATAACAGTTAAAAGTAATGTTATGGGTTATCATAACATGTGACATCTCTCTCTGTCCAGTCTCTTGTTATTCTGCCATCTTATAAAGTCTATGCTTCCTGTTGAATTGGATTATGTTTGAACTAAGTCACAGTGTTATTTTTTGTATTTTTTTCTTTTTTTGAAAAGGGGATTTAATGAACCACACAGATAACCATCTTTAATCTTCAGAACACTGATGAATATTAATAGGATTTAGTCCCAGATTTCTCTGTATCTATAAAACTTACTTGAGCTCATAAGAATATTTGGATAATCTTCCTCGATCTCATTGCCAAAGATTAAAACAGAATGTTGTATTACAGGAAAATTATTTCTTTCTCTTTCCAAATATTTTTGTTTTTGATTTTGTTTTTTGGTACCGGGGATTGAACCCAGGGTGCTTAACCACTTAGCCACATCCCCATCCCTATTTTGTATTTTATTTAGAGACAGGGTCTCACTGAGTTGCTTAGCGCATCACCTTTGCTGAGGCTGGCTTTGAACTCACAATCCTCCTACCTCAGCCTTCCGAGCCCCTGGGATTATAGGTGTGCACCATTGTGCTTGGCTCTGTTCAGATTTTTAACATTTTCTTTGTGCTATTCTATTAGAAAAAAATATTTTTCAGGGAGGGGACCTGTATTTTTATTATTAAAATAACTGACAGTTTTCATTAAGGGGAGTAATTTCCCTTTTTCCTTTTTTTTTTTTTTTTTTGGTATGATTTTGTTTGGAATTCTTCCCTGAAATAAGAGAGCTATTGAATTATAGCCCTTGCAAATTTAAGAGATGCCAAGTACTGTATTTCATGTAGCTAGTAATGCTGTTGCTTTAGGCTTCCTTATTGGTCATTCTAATGAACTGCCACACCTATGAAGGATTAAGCTTTTGGAGATGGTATTGAACAACTTGTCCAAGGTAAATATAGACAAATATTCTTCGTGCTAATTTGATTTAGTTTTTTTGGTATTATCCCATTTAAGTTCTCTCATTTTTATCCCAACCAATCTAGTTCATATCACAAACTAATACATTACTAGGTATGAATACAGATTTAGGGTCTGGGAGGGCCCACAGTTTGACTCAAAGACTGAGACCAATAACCAGCAATTCAGGACTGACTGACCCTAGCCCAGTCCTAACTTTTCCTCCCTCTCTTGCTGTCTTTGTGGTAAACCACTTAAACAATATGCTCCAAGCCATGTCCCAACTAAATAGTAAGTGTAACAGAAATGATGACAATAGTATTTTTACATATCCCCCCACACAAGACTGGGAATCAGAAGGATGACTGCTGCAGCTTCCCTTACTGCATGTCCCATTTCACATGCCTGATAAATGCTTATTATTATACAGTATTGCAATAAAAATAAACTGAATGCTGACAAATTTTTTAGCCATCATAAGGTGGCCCTGCAAACAGAATTTTAGCAGTTGGTATTTTACAGCTACAGTGACTACAGCATTCAGACTGGGGGACAGCTTCATACAACACAAGAGACCCCTTCCCTGTCATGACTCGTTGAGGGTGCCTGACTGCCTCTCAGGAAGCTGCTCCAGAGTGAGCCAGTTCTCTGGGGGCAGCTTTACCAGAACCCTGAACACGTAAACACGGATTCCTTCATTGAGGATAGACAGATCCGCTCGAATCGAATGCAAGCAAAATGATCCACTGGTGGGAGAGGAACTGTCTCTTAGTGCAGCATTTTAGCCAAACATGGATTTTAGGTGTTGATGGAGATCTGTTTTCTCCATTGTTCTCCCTTTAACTGAAAACTGTTTATTAGTCATGCTTATGCAAATGGCCCTTTATTGGGTAGAATTTTCAATGTATTATAATTTATATTCTACTTTTTTGCTGATTGAATTTGCATCATGTGGTGATTTGTGCCTTGTCTTGTGTCTTTTACTTGGTGAATATCTGAGGGAGAGGAAAATAAATCCTTTGCTATTTCATTAAGGGCATAATCACCAGTCAGTTTAAACCCAAATGTATTGTTATAAAAAACTGATTTGTCCTTTCTTGTCTCATAGTAAGATCATTTTACGGAGTTTTTTGATACCAAGTATTGTAGTTACGTTGCCTGATATTGCTGAAGTATGGTATTTGTAATTTAACAGTGTGAATATTTACTATTTATTATTTCAGAAGCTGCTTTTTTTTTTTAGGTGTATTTAATTTTATTTGGTTTGGACCAGCTTTGTCCTAAGAGAGCAATTACTTGTACTCTTTTTACTGTTATACAATAAATTTGTCATAAAAGCTGATTCTACAGTCAAATGAAATACATGGTTTATTAGAATGTGTTCAACAGTCTATTTGATATTTAAACATGTGACCACGTACTGAAAAGTTTAGTTTTTTTCTTATTGTATCACTAGAACTTTGATTCCTTTTACCTTCTTTCCTGCTAACAATTACCAGTTAATAAGTTCGAAATATGTTGTGTCATTCTAAGACCAGTCAGGAAATAAACACAGGGAGATTTAAACAGGGAAGTCAAACATAAGAACCGATAAACTCTGATTAAAGAGTAGCTATCAGATATAAGGAAACTCTGCATTTTACCCTAGAGATTCTACCCTAGAGGTAAGGAAGGATGTCCAAGGAAGGACAAACTTGAAGGGAGACTGGCCCCCAGACCTTGAAGTCATAATTGTAGCTCCTGGATGGCAGGGAAGTTCTCTGAGGAAGCAGGAAGCAGTCCTCTGAGCACAGGCAGGGCCAAGTGAGCCACAGCAAGTGACTGAGCACGTGAACTCAGGGAGGAGTGGCAGTGCAGACTGGTCTAGAGCACACGTGTCCATGTTGCAAGGACCTCGGGAAATTATTGTCAAGGCCAGGCCAAGGTGGCAAGGTCCTCAGGGACCACATTATCTGGGACCTTGAGTTGAGCTAATCACACCACTGTCCCACTGTGCAGCAGCTGGACTCTACAGAAGAACCCCTTCCTCCTCTGGTATCCCTCCAACACACTACTCAGAAAGTAAATGTCATGCTCACTGTGGAAGAGCACTCTGCCCACTACCACAGAGCCTCGCTTAAAGAGTGGATTTGGAAAGGAGATGCCATAAATGGATGACAAGCACATTTCATAAAAGGATTCTGTGAAAGGATTGTCTTAGGGGCCTCTCATCTGGAATTAGTCCTGTTCATCAAGAGCAAAAGGATTGTCAGCAATTTGTAAAGTGTAGGTAATTGAAGTGAAAATCTCTATTACCAGCAATATTGATGCCTTGCTACCAAGTATCTGGAGGTTTACTATGGGAAGCAAGTGACTCAGTGACAAAGCTGATGAGTGTCTTGTCACAAATACAGATGTTATAGAAAGACACAAAATCAGATTACAAATCTTCTAGTCTTCCTTACTTTGTGATTCTAAACCCAATTTCATAAACACATTGAAATTTTAATTTCAAGGAAAAAGCATGGTGCTGAAGTCTGTTTTACAACTTATAAACATGACTCCTCATGTGATCAGTTATTCAGTGAAATGCACTAACTACTTTTAGAACATTGTTCTACAGCCCTGTAATCCCTCTGTAATTCCAAAACAATAAATATGAAGAACCCAATAGTTCTATAAAGGACATAGCTATTGGCTCTCTTTTTGTTTTTAATTTTATCCTGTGGCAAATGGGGACTGAAAAAAGTTTCTATGATATATGACCCATTCATTCACCCTGAAAGATTTTACCTGGTATAGAAAACAAAGCAGAGGACTATTTGGAAATGGTAGGCACCAGATCCAACTAAATCCAACAATAGTGTGCATGCCTTGACTCTTAGTCCAGGGATACTAGCACTTAAGTGGCTGGGTAGACAGGGGATCCTGCTATATGCCTTTTATTAACTCTGTGCAAAACTGAAGTCAAGGAAAAATTCATTTCACTGAGAAAATAACTGACTTTGAAAGATGGCTGGCTCAGGAAGGACATGCCCTTCCTTATCAGTGCAGCTCTCACCTTGGTGCTTGAACCCTGAAGTACCTGTTTTCTATTTTGATTTTTCTCATCAGTACCGTGGAGGCTTGTGTGCCATCCAGACATGCTGATAAAGTACCAGTACCATTCTGGACCTTTTTGGGAATATGAGATTAACTTCTAGTGTGGCTTTATTATCTTAGGAGCTTGTTGTGCAGTAGTGACACCAGTATGGTGTGGTCAAGCCCACCAGTAGAAAGGATGCTGTGTTTGTAGGGAGGCAGCCTTGGACACCTCTGGAGCCTTTTAATTCTGTGGAAAGGATTTTTACAGATATCTCCAAGTCAGTGCCTAACATTGGTGTTAGTTCCAGATGTTAATTCGCTCACCCCATAAACCTAGAATTTGCCAGGCATTTATATGCATACTAGGGACAAATAGGGAGATTTGGGACTATTTATAATTTTGGCAAAATATTAGTTAACTAATTTCTCCAAATGGAAGGATTACTACTGGCTTACAATGAAAACAGACCAAAACCTGACCTTTTCACTTAGATTGATATTGTTTTATTTGCATGCACATTTTTTTAAAACCCCGAACTAGCACAATTTACTCACTAACAACCTTTGGATTATTTCACTGATTGAGAAGAAATCCTGACCTTCTTGGGCTTCTTATTAATTTTAGCTGTAATGTCAAAAATCAATACAAACTGCTTATAGAAGCCTGACAGAAGTCTGACAGTTTAGCAGTTACTAGATATAGTCCTTAATATGAGCTAACTGCTGTTCAGTGTTTTTCTTGAGTAGAGCAAGTGGGTGGATGATAAAAACAGCCATGTTCTCTTGTCTTACAATAACCTTGATTTTAGGCGAAGTTCTTTGCCTAACAAAAACTGTGGTTATATTTAAAGCCGTTGGAGAATGACTGCATAAATATTAAAAGTAAGATTGAGAAATCTCTCATTTTTGATGTGTGTGCACATGTTGTATATACGCATACTTACATATATATCTTAGTGGACATTTGTCTCAATATTTATTTCTACTAAATCTGAGAGAGAGAGAGAGAGAGAGAGAGAATTTTAAAACAGAATATTCTTTCCAGGTATTTTGACTTTAAGTCTTAGCCTTAGCTATGAAATGTGACCTACAGCAACCATCAGGTGTAAAATGCAGCAATTACAAAATCAGTAACAGGAACAATCATTGGGAGAGAATCGCAGGCAGAATTGCAGAAGTGGTTAGCAATACCTTGGAAATAAGGACACAAGAACAAAAGAGGCAATTCTAGCATAAAAAGGAAAAGTGAACTGACAACTTTTGCAAAACAAAAACGAACACAAAAAAACAATCGTCACGTTTTAAAATCAAGAGAGGCAAGTCTTCTGAATTTGCAACGTGGAGAAATACTATTCATAAAATCAGAAAGGGTGGGATTGGGAAGTAGGGTTTTCACCTTTTCTATAAATCCTAAATTCTCCCACCTAGTATACTTAGTTTGAGCATGGGAAAGGAGCAAGTGTTAGTGACTGACGAGTGAGCTTTCAGAGTTTACTTCCAGCACTTTAATTCATCTGTCCTTCACTGCTTGCTGCCTTCCATCTGTCTTGAAGACCAAATGACTTAGAATTACTTCCAAAAATGCAAACAAATCTAATGGAAGGAAAAGTACAAAAACAGTGTTGTATAAGGAAAACAACTTTTGTGCGTCCACAGAACTGGATTCACTTTTAATCAATACTCAGATTAAAAAAAAAAAAATCTGGATGTTCTGGTGCTAAAATAGACAAAACAGAACAAAAAAATAAAACATAAGTAACCAGGCACATCATATTCTCTTAGTTTGAATTTTACACAAAAAACTAGAGCTAGGATGGGACAGAAGAAAATGTCAATGTTCTATGATGAATATATATAGATATATTTGCTGGATAATACCATTTTGAAAAAAAAACATTGAATATGTGGCGTATGTACAGAGCCAGGTGCCCTTTCATGTCAGAACTTGGGTCATGGCGACACCTAGAGGCCTGATAGCTGAGTACAAGTTACAGGCTGAGCTTTGTGTTAAATTTTCACTGTTAACCAAGGCAAAAAAAAGAAAGTGCAAACATAGCTGGGAAAATGAAACCTACCTTTCAAAAAGTCTTTAGTATATAATGTTTACTTAAGTTGAAAATGAAGGGTTAGGGAAGGGGAAGTTTTGCAGAGTTTCAGAAAGTTACCTGTTTCTGAAGGGAGGTGGGTGTGCCTATTCTCTTGCAGGGGCCCCAGGGGTAGAGAGACCAGAGACCTGGGAGAGGGCAAGAGCCCAGGACCAGAAGCATTATGCTTTACTGCAGTGCTTATTCTTAAGGAATTCTAGAGACTTTAAATCACATCATCACTCTATGTACATGTATGATTACATGAATGATATGAATCTACATGGTGCACAACCATAGAAACGAAACGATGTACCCCATCTGTGTAAAATGAATCAAAATGCAGTCTGTAAAAAATTAAAAAAATTTAAAAATAATTTAAAAAAAAAACTAAATCATAGACCAACTAAGATTTCCCACAGCACCAGTCATAGGATCTTGCATCAGTGGGCAATAGAAAATATTTCAATAAGCTTGACTTTGTGTTTGGTGAAGTGATACGGTGAGGCACTCTACAGAATGCTGGGGCAGAATACCCATGGGTGCAAAAGATACCTTGGTCAGGCCCCAGAGTTCTCACCTACAGCTTCCCTTGCTGCTCAGGGAGAGAGGAGATAGAATGAATAAAGGACGTAGCAGACGAGACTGGGGTAGCTTTCTATTCATACATTCTGTACAAGAACATTAATTCAGCAGCATATTGGGTTCCTGTTGCTGCTGCAAGAAACTAGCCAAACTTAATGGCTTAAAACAACACAGAGACATCGTAGAATTTGGAAGATCAGAAGTCCAAGGTGGATCTCACAGGATACAATCAAGATGCTGGTAGGATGCTCTCCTTTCCACTGGCTGCAGAAGAGAATCCACTTCCTTGCCTTTTCAAGCTTCTGGAGGCTGCCTGCATTCTGTGGCTCAAGGCCACATCACTTGCCCTGCTGCTTACATCTCACCTCCCCTCTCTCTGACTGAGGCACTCCTACCTCCCTCTTGAAAAGACTCTTGTGACTATTACATTGGACCCACCGATGTAATAATCTGGCATAAACACATCTTTAGAATCCGCCTGCAAAGTCACCTCTGTCATGGAGAGGCAAACGCACTTGCAGGTGCCAAGGATTAGGACATGGACATCTTTGGTAGGGGAGGACATAATTTTTCCTACCAATGCAATATATCAGCCAAGCCTGTGAACCAGGCACTAGGATATATAAAGTCCCTACCTCTAATGGAGCGAGGTTAGGATCACTTAGGTAAATCAGATTCTCCAACAGGGCCAGGTTGTAATTATAGGTAACTTAGTAACAGACTAGCTCAGATGAGGTAATCAGTTCAGATGTCTGGGCAGGTGACATTTGACTTAGCTCTGACCAATCAGGAAGAGTTAGCCAGATGGGTAATATAGGTAATTTTAAGCAGAGTAAATAGTGTATGTAAAGACCCAGAAATGTAGAAAATAGTTCATAGTTTCCATGATTAATAAGATGTTAGGTTGTGTTGCTGAAAGTGGTAGGAAATCAGGCTATCTCTAATGACTTAGCTATGTTAAGAGGGACTGGCCTTTTTACAGTACTAGCTGTTCTGGGTTTAAAAAAAAAGAAAAAGAAAAGAAAAGAGGTGGATCTGTTATATAAACACTGCTTCCCAGTTGTTCATGGTATAGGAAATTGTGTCCAACTCCTGTCAAACAGTCAAATGCATTTTAATCTACCTTTTTATTAGCCACTTCTACTGATAAAAAAAACAAAAAACTATAATGCTGGAATGGAGATATGCATTTGATGATCCAATGAAATTATTAAAAGACAATTCTAGAGAAGGATGTATAATATATTTTTCATAAGACTCTTAATATAGTTTTGTTCTCTCACCACTAGCCTCATGAAAATTTTAGTGAGATTTTCATTAAGAAGAAAAAGATCTCCGTGGTAAAGACCCAAAGGTGAATTGTTAAGAAATGTGAAACAAATGTGATATTATTGAACCATTTTACACTAAAGAACTTGTAAAACATCTATTTCCCTGCTATTATGGAAATTGTATTTGATTTTTTATCTTTTGAATATGAACTAATCCAATAGCTGGTGCCTATTTCACTGACTGACAACAGATAGGAGAAGTGTAGCTAAAGACCCTGAGGGCCACTGAATTGAGTCTCCAAACCTATGCAGATCCTTTGCCTGAAAAGCTTGTGGACTGGAAGGTTTTGATAAGAAGAGCATGAAGATTAACAAGAAGCTGCAAACACACTTTGTGCTAGATCTGCAAGACAAAAAAGTTCCCTTCAGGGAAAAACAGCCCAGCTGCATAACAAAGGTGGACAGACAAGGGTAAACAGATCAGTCATTTTATGCGTTAGATGATTTATTTGTAAGATAACCACAATGAAAGTGCTACCAACACATGGTGGAAAGTCATGTAACTTAATTTGGTCTTGAAGAGTCTGCCAGAAAGGTCTTGTTAGGTCTGGTTTAAGCTGAAATCATAGATAAGTGAATAAATGAATGATCAATCAATAGAAAGGGATTTCCTGGGGAGGGAACCTGAAAGGAGAGAGCCTCAGTCAGAGATAATGGCATGTCTGAGGGTACTGAGATAGAATAAAGGTTTGGAATGATGGAGGTATATGGACTAGATTGTTAAGAGGCCTGGTGTTCCATGCTATGAGATTCAAACATTATAAACTTTTACTACTCAAAGTGTGGTCCACGGACCAGCAGCATCATGTGGAGCTTATTAGATGCCACTCCAGTTAGAAATTCCATTTTAACAAGATCCTCGGGTGATTCAGTCACAACTGTATTTGTGAAACAGTGCTATAGAGGTAAAAAAAAAAAAAAACTTTGAAGGATTTAAAGTAAGTATATCTGTCTTAGTCAGCTTTGTGTCACTGTGATCAAAAGAGCTGATTGAGAACAATGCAAGAGGAAATGTTTAAATGTTTATTTTGGCTCACAGTTTCAGAAGTTCAGTCCATGGTCCACTGACTCCATACCAATGGGCTGGAGATGAGGCAGAACTTCATGGCAGAAGAGGAAAGCAGCTGAGAACATGGAAACAAGGAAGCAGAGAGCATTGCTCATCAGGGACAATACATAAACCCTAAAATCATGCACCTAGTGATCTACTTCCTCCAGCCACACTCCTACCTGCCTACAGTTTCCACCCAGTTAATCTGTATCAGTGGATTGGTTACAACTCTCACATCTAATCATTTTACCTTGGAAACATCTTGCATTGTCTCATACATGAACTTTTAGAGGACACTTCATAGCTAAACCTGAAGAACAGAAAACAAGGGTTGCTTCCAAAATTGAGAAAAACAATAGAAAGTATTTTATGAAAAGTCAAGGGACAGAAGGATCTCAGAAAAGTCAGGTCAAACAAACACTAGGGCACATCCTTTGGATTTGGTTTTGGATCTGAGTTTTGGATAAAATCCTTAATTATTTATATGACAAAAAATATAGAAACAGTTGCTGAAATGGAACAATAGTGAAAAGAAATGGAATAGAGCCAGTGATGCCTACAGAAAATTACTAAAGAAAAAACTTAAGTTGGGGCAAGAAAATTCTAGTAGCAGGTGTGCTGTTAAGGACTCTCCTGGAAGCAGGCAAGCATTAAAAAAGGAGGACACTGCAGCAAAAGCTTAGGAGAACCAACAAAACATTGGGAGCCCAGAAATGAGAAGGTGAAGACTGAGGAAAATGGAGGTCAGAAATGCTAACGACTCTATGAGGATTTTTACGAAATAAATCAGAGAAGGAAGTTAAAAATATGTAATGTGAGGGCGGGGCAACTCACTATTTTAAAATGTGGTCATTAAGAGTGTTTTAAGTTTTGCACTGTCTCATTAATAGCAGGAAGGGTAAACCTTCCTATTGTCTAACCTAAATAATAGCTTCTCGGTTGGTTGGTCACGCTACATAATATGTTGGAGACTTTCTGTAATAGGGCTATTCCTCTTGGCATGTCACTCCTTTGTGTAATTCTTAGTGCATTAGAAACTGGGTGGGCTTCATCATGTTCTTAATTTAAGAACTGTCTTAATTCAACTTATTCTCTGGAATACAACAAGCTTTTTGTCATTTATTTTTAATATTTATCTTACTTATGGTTTTTTATTTATCTACTTATTATTTATCATTTACTTTTGTAATTTATCTAGCATTTATAACTAATTTTTATTTATTTAGTTTTTTTTAGTGTCTTGAAAAAAGTGTGTGCTTCCAGGCATCAGTTCTACTCAGGAAGCAAAGCCTAGAAAGTCTACTATGTGGAAGAATAGCAATACCCACACAGATACTTCAGTACCTAGTTGTGTCTTATCTCTACCTTTGGCCATTCTAGAATAATGTACCAAACTTTGATATGAAGATGTCCTTTTTGTTCCCATTATTTTTGTCCCCTTTTTAAAAAAAGTAATCACAACTAAAAATGAGAGACTAATTGCTATACTTGTTGGAATATTTATTTTTACTCAGTCAATATATATAATAATTTTCTCCTCTAAATAAATCATAATGAATCTGAAAGATTTTTAAATTGCCTATTAATTAGTTTAGTTCAGTCACCGGCCCTGCAGGGAGGCCTCCTGCAGATGATCTTCATTCCTTTAACACTAAGTGCTTACTGTCATCATTCCCAGTCACACACGTCCTTTCCTGCTGCATAGTGTGCATAATAGAATTCACCTGGTATTGAATCCCACTTCCAGCCTCTCTCCTAAGCCTCCCCTACCTTCCATGCCAGGGCTTTTCTCTGGGCAGTCTGTAAAACACTGTTTTAGTTAGTCAACACTGTTCTAGTCAAAACAGTATGTCCCTTCAAATCATTTACTTTTCAGCTTAGGGATCGGTATGCTTTTTCTATAAGGGACCAGTTAGTAAATATTTTAAATTTTGTGGGCCACATATGATCTCTATCATATGCTCCTCTTTGTTTTTTAAAATAATCCTTTAAAAATATATAATCACTCTTAGCTTGCACATAAACAGACTTGATTTAGTGTGTGGGCTGGTAGCCTAGCTGATTGTCCACTTGGCAAGCACTTCCCTCAAGCCTTATAGAAGAACACACCTCATTAAGATAATCTAATTCCTCTGTTCTGATTCTAGTTCTTTTTTTTTTTTTTTTGGAACTTAAAAAGAATGTGCTGACCAGAAAACATAGGTTTTCTGGAGTACTTACTAGTAGTTTCTAATTTCAAACTTAATAAATCAGCAAACCATCACAACCCTTGTAAGTGTGTGTGCATGCATATGTTGTTTATTTCTAAATGAATCAATTCGGCTTGTACTAAAAAAATTCTTTTGGAGGCCTGTACCACTGAAGGCTGGACTGTGGAACCTGGCTACCCCAATTTGTTCCCACTAGACTAGGCGGCCCAGTCTAGGCAAGCAGGCAGCCTCTTTTTGAAGCCAGCCTTCTCAGTTTTCTATAGGGGCAAGAACTGAATAGAGAGGGAGAGGGGCTGGAGTCTGACAGGTGGAGACGGTGGGATTCTTGTGCCAAAAGAGTGAAAACCTGAGTTCCACTCCACCACTACCTTATTGTCCTTTCAGGAGTCCTTTTACTTCTCTACCCACCTCTTTGCACGTAGACTGTCTGAAGATGATTGCCATCACACTTCCCCATTCCTGAACTCACAGACCACATCACCGTCAAGAGGGTGTCCATCTCCCATCCTTGTGAATCTTGCCTGGCCTAGTGACTTACATTGACCAGTACAATGTGGTGAAAATGACACTACTAATTTTAAACCTCTGTTCTGTGAGCTTTTGCTTTTACTCTCTTGATCTCTTGTTACCATGTAAGGAAGCTCAACTACCCAATAATGACAGACCATGTGGTAAGAGATGGTCAGTGCACACTGAGCCAGACTGAACACAACCACACGTGAAATCCCAACCAGCATCCTGTGGAGTAGAACTGCCCAGCCAGGCCCATCCATTCGACAGAATCACAAGAAATAATAAGGTGTTGTAAGTCAAGTTTCAGGTCCTTTGTTTCACTACAACAGATAACTGAACCCACAATCAGCCAGGTGTTCTCTCTGCTTAGGCCTCCTCCCAGCAGGAGGCACAGAGCTCTGGGCCTCCTTGTGCTGGAGCACAGTGGGTGGAGGAGGAGATAACTCAGCAGAGCTCCACATGGAGTCCTGATACCACCCTCTCTCAGTTAAGGTCAGTGAGTTGCAACCAGTGGTTGAAACCCAGTTACGATGGATTAAGCTCCATGGAAGTTTATTTATCTATCATAAAAAATTAAATGTATGGTGGGAAGTAACTGGTCAGAAACAGCATAGAGTGCTAGGATTTTCCACTTTAAATAAGAATATGCTTTTTCCAACATAGTAATTATATAGCTTTTTATGCCCTCAAATTGGAACACTATTTCAAATGACTAAAATGCTGCTTAACTGTTTCAGAGTTGCCCACACTGATTCTTAATATAAGTGATTGATTTTAGCTCAGAATGCCTTGGGAGAAGCTCTTCACATTTAGTTATAACATCTAGTCTCAATTTCACTATCTCCAGCTTAAAGAAAGACCAAATAGTAAGTGTCTTTTTGGAAAAACCAAGAAGTCTATGGTTGAATTAATAACTGAAAGAGGTGAATTTAGTTATAATCGTTAAGCTTCAGGACCCCTGATTTGCAGTTGCCTTTCAAGGCTATGGAAGGAGCCCTAGCAATGTGCTCATATGATCATATATTTGTGCAAAATCATCCATAAAACCAACTAAGACTGTCTCTTTGCACACACTTATCACCACTTCTCTTGAGTCAGAGTATTGGATTGACAGTCAAAGGGGAGTCGAATTGGGGATACATTAGGTTTGAGAAATATTTGTATGTTCTGTGGTCACTTTTTCTATGGGGAAGTTATTACCAGGTGTGGCATGAGCTCCAGGAATCTTCCCCTTGCCCACCATGCTGACTCATGGTACCATGGCACAATGACAAAGGGCCAAGAATAGAAACGTACCATAATCATGTCCAACAGCAACTTCCATTGAAGAAAACAGGCATTGAAAAAAAATAAGGTTTATAATGTACAGAGCCATAAGCTAGTCTGTGAAATGTCCTTCCATTAATCAGTGTGTACAGTTATTCTTCCTGTTTCCTTGTCAAAAACAAAGTTCTCCCTGGTCAGGAGTATAGGATGTAAGTGGCATACGTAATTATAAAAGCAATATGGAATTTTGTTTTGTTTTATGGGAATTGTTCAGAATTCCAATAAAATTTATTGGAATTTCTGTTTGGAATCACAAACCTATAGCATATCAGTGAGTGTGTATGTGATGTCACTTATTTTATGCTTCACAACGCATTGCATTGATCTTAGCAATCCTGACACATGCTGCCCTGACACAGTCTGGTGGTTCCAGACAGAATGACCCACAAAACTGAATTCATAGAATACTTAAGATTAGTCACTGCATAAAAAACTTGAAATGCCCTGAAATCTTATAACACCTATGTAACATAAACTTTATAGATGCATCCTAAAAACATACATATCATTCCCAATGATGAATTGGGGCAATTTTTCTATACTACCAATATTTTTTGAAAGTTCAATCAAATATGCTAGAAGAGAAAATGAATTCAACTTTTTCTACAATTTGGATTACTAAATAATTTTCCTATGGAGAGATGATCAAAGAACATATAATAAAAATGTAGGAAATGGTATTACAGAGATGTGCTAGATATTTAATGATAAAAACGTAATCTTTCTGAATTTGGTAATGTTATCAGTTTTTAAATGTATAATTGATGTAATATCTTTTCTTATTTTATAAGCATTTTAAGTGTGATTTTGAGTATAAATACTTATAAGTATGATTTTGTATTCTAATTTTGGATAATCTCAAGTTTCATAAAATTTGAATCCACCCTGAACACTGGAAGATCTTGATCAGTTCAGTCAAATAAGAATAGTCTGTTTTCTCAAAAGAGCAAGACGTTTTATTATGGTGTCTAACTGTGATGCTGGCATTCAAAGATGGCACTTAATGAACCTGCAGATACTTCTCTCAGAGCCATAGGACATGGGCTCCTAGGCTGCAGGGCAAGTGTGTCTTAGGATGCTCTGATAGTAGAAGGCACCATTTTGTTAATATTCTAGGGATTTTTTTAGTCTCTAATCGGGACAGTTCTGATCCCTGTTGAATTCCGTATTCTGTCAGAGTGAACAGAGCCTCCCTAACACAAGAGCACTGTAAACCATCTCAGTGGCCTGCACTTGCTGGCCAGAGAGCCGTATTCCCCACCCTGAAGTAAGTTAGGTTGGGCACTTGTGGCGTGTGCCCTGACTTCTTCTACCTCTGAACTTCTAGTTTGTGTTCAATACAATTGTTAATTGAAAAGGGATGATTCTTCCCCTGCCCCCCTCCCTGTTTTTGTTGAGGTAAAAGTGAGTCGTAAATACATTTAAGTTTAAATTTCACCTACGAGCATATCTTTATCTCATAACTGTGAGTTTTGCTATACCTACTTCATTTCCCTAACTTACTGTTTTAAAAATAAACATTTCCCTCGGAGCAATTCAATTTTCAGAAGAGAGAGATGTTTAATAATCAAGAATAACGATTACCCAAAATATATTCTCCTCTTCGTTTGAGGACATATTCCCTGGACCATATCCCAACTCCAAATAGGTTGGTTAGCAAGAAAATGTTTTATGCATTGCTCTCTAATTAGGATTCAGGAAATGGAGTTCCCAAAAGATGAGTAAATATATTCCTTTATTTTCACATTGTACCATTGTTGAATTTATGGTGTTGGAGATAGTACCAGAATAGCTATTCACAATTTATTAGGATGCACTGCAAGAACTGACCTGAACTTCATGATAAAATAGACTTCTTAAATACCTAAGCATTTAAATGTGCTTTACTTTCAGTGAAACATGCACATATAATTTTTCCAAGATAACATTTGTCTTTTAAAGTTCATCTTTACTTTTGGAAGCATTTTCTAGAATTCTTATAATCTAATTCTAATTATAATCATTCCAGTGCAATAGGAAGTATTTAACCTAAAAGGTCTAGTTTTAAATGGAAAAGCTTTTAGATATAGTTTCTCTAACAACCCGGTATATTTTATTATTATGTTTAAACATTCCCCTTCTCTGTTGGCAAAATAAGTCATTGATATTATATTATAGCACACTTTCTTTCACCATAGAATTTAATTTATCCCTATTCTATAAAAATTAGTCTAGAACCATGTTTCAATTTTAGTGCCGTCAATATCTGTTTATTCAAGTTACTCATGTGATTGTGGATTGATGAATAAGATTAAGCGTTTTGACCATCTTAAACATAAAACAGTGAAGTTCATGTCTTCTCACCATTCACACTAAATCTTATACATGGATATAATGAAAATGAGTTCCGTTTACCAAGTGTGTTAGTCATCTTTCCATCACTGGACCAATACTTGAAATAAACAACTTCAAAGGAGGGAAGATTTATTTTTTACAGTTTCAGATGTTTCAGTCCATGTTCTGTTGACTCCATTGCTTTTAGGCCTGTGGCAAGGCAGAACATCACAGCAGGGAGCATATGGTGTAGCAAAACTCTCAACTCATGGCTTCCGAAGAGCAAAAAAATAAGCTTACTTTCACACAAAAGAAAATGCCCCTCTCCCCAAACCCATTAAGCTATGAATCCATAAGTGGATTAATCCCCTCATGAGGTCAGTGCCCTCATGATCCAATCACCTTACAAAGACCCCCATCTCTTAACATTGCTGCACTGGCAATCAAATGGAAATTCTCTAAGACCCCACATCTCTCAAATTCTTTGTGCCTACAAAACCAGCATCATGTGAACGGTGCCAAGGTCTCCCACCAGCAATAGCCAGGTCTGCTTGAACCATGGCTGCAGTGGCCTCTAATTGCCTGTAAGACTAACCTGCCACATCAGTGACCCCTGATTTGAGTAAGTCATACTTGTTTGGAATGAATGTTCCAAAAGTTATCTTTATCTTACGTGAAAGATCCTGTCAATACTAATCATAAATATACTTATTGTTCCTATGAGAACAAAGTAACTGCTGAAAAAATAAAAACTATTCCTTGATTAAGAAGGCTCCTGTAGGTATGAAATAGAAGATAATCAATTGACAGATAGATCTTGTGTGATTAGGGAAACAGCTTTATTATGAAACAAAAAAAGTTGATAAACATTTTACACCAGGGCTGGGGATGTAACTCAGTGAAACAGTACTTGCTTAGCATGCAAAAGGCCCTGGGTTCGATCCTCAAGACCATACACAAGAAAACTTCCAAGTAGGCTGATGTGCTTGGTATGTATGAGGCCCTATGTTCAATCCCCAGCACCACACACATACACACATGCACACATGTGTACACACATATACACAAAACAAACAAAACAACTTTATGCCACTATTTCTTGGTGTAATACTTTGGATCCAGAGTGTTCTTCAAAGTCTTATGTGTTGAAGGTTTGGTCATCAGTGCAGCAATGTTTAGAGGTGGGGCCTTTGGAAGGTGATTCAACCATAAGGGCACTGACCTCATGAGTACATTAACCCATTTATGGATTCATGGCTTAATGGGTTTGGGGGAAGGGACTTCATTATAAAAGTAAGCTATTCTTGCTTCCCAGCCACCATGGAGTGAGCAGCTTTGTCCATCACATGCTCCAATGTCACCATGTTTACTTGATACAGGCCCAAAATGATGGTGCCAGATGATGATGGACTGAAACCATGGACAAAAATATTTTTTCCTCCTTTTATGTTGATTTTCTCAGGTATTTTGTTCACAGTGATGAAAAGCTGACTAATATGGAAAATTAGGTCCGAGAAGTGGGGTCCTTCCTGTGACTATACCTGACAATGTGGTTCAGAAGTCTTTGGAATTGGTTTGCAGGAGGAATTTGGAAAAGTTTGGAGAAGCAGACTAGAATATTCTTAGAATGCTGTGAGTGGAGCTTAATGAATGATTTTGGTGGGAGCTCAGAAGACCAGAATCCTAACAGGAATGCTGATAATTAAGGCTGTGCTCATGAGATTTCAGATAGAAATAAAGAGTGTGTTGGGAATTGGACTATAGGCCCTTGTGTTACATTCGGGCAGAGAACTAGTCTACATTCTGTGCATGCCCTCAGACCTTGTGCAAGACTGAGGTTAAAGGTAATTAGTTCAGTGGAAGACATTTCAAGGCAATACAGCATTTACGTAGTCTAGGTATTTCTGGCCACTTTTAGCCAGACTTATAGTGAGAATCAATAATAAAAAATGGAGCAGAAAGTTTTGAAAAACCTGCAGTTTTCCGAGCAAAGAATTGTGTTCAAAGTCACAACCAAGGAGGGTATGCTTGTTAAAGAGATCAGTGTCTTTAAAAAGCCAAGTACTTTGCACTGGGACATTAGGAAAGATGTCTTGGGGTAGCTTAGGAATCAGCAAGATCCTCCCACTTTAGGCTCAAAGACCTTAGATTGAGAAGAGAGCCCCAAGGCAACTGTTGCACAGGGTTGCCTGAGGAGCTATTTCCCCATGATTCATTTCCCCATATTCAGTCACCCATGCAATCACAGGCCATTAATACTCAAGCTGGTGGGAGACTTTGGTATTATCCACAAGATGCTGATTTTGTAGGCATGCAGAATACAAGAGTTGTGGGGTCTTAAAGAGTTCCACTAACATCTCAAAGAATGAGGCAGGATCGGAGTCCCTGAAGCATTCCCTGAGAGGATTACCATAACCGCATTACCACTGGGACTCAGAGACTCCTAATGAAAACCATATCCAATGCTAAACCTACTGGCAAACTAACAACATTTTTCTTCTTTGATTTATTTAAAAGATAATTTTGTTTTAATGTATGAACCAAATTTTTAGGGTTGGCCACTAACTTGAGTGGAAAAAAGTCTTGGATCTCAAGGACAGCATAAAAATATTATCATCTACTATTAACCATTTTAGTGAACTTTCTTCAGTGGCAGTTCCTAGACTCCTATCATCTTGGATAGGTAGTCATGGACTTTCATATACCTTTGTGCTTCAAGCTTCTCTTATAATGGTCTTCTCCAAGCTTAATGGCTCTGAGTACTGTTTTTCAGTATTACCAGTGGGGACGTGGTCACCTATCAGTCTCTGGGGTCAGTATTTTTGCCATTACTTCATTCTGATTGTTACCACACTGAGAAGAGAAACACCTCCTTATGTCAGCAAAGAAGGTGGAAAAAAAAAAGTTTTCATCAGCTTCTGTCATAGTAAACTACTGTGTCTGGTTCACTCTCAAACATTACACTTCCTTCACCCTCCTCTCCAAGAATTTGGAGGGAAGCTCTGTAAATACTATGTCAAGGAATAATAAGAAAGTCGCCCAGGGATCCACTCAGAATGACTCCTCCTCCCTCACTGAGGTCGATGGCTTAGTCTATGCACATCTCTAAAACATAACTCAGACTGGTAGCTTATAAAGAGCAGAAAATTATTTCTCACAGTTCTGGAGGCTGGGAAGTCAAGATCACAAGGCACTGGCAGATTTGGTTTCTGACAAGGGCCCATTTCCCCACATGGTAGAATAGGCAAAGCTGCTCCAAGGGGTGTGTTTCTAAAGGCACCAATCCCCTCCCCAAAGGTTCACCCTCATGATCTAGTATGCCCCCAAAGTCTCCATTCCTATACTATCATCGTGTTGTTAAAATTTTAAAATGTGCACTTTGAGGGTCACAAGAATTCAGATCACATCAATAGCCTCGGCAAGTGTCCTCTGAATCTCACTCCTTGAATTCTAATCCTTTGTTTGGTAGGGTAAGCGATATCTGTGGTCCTCCAGTTCTTTAGGATGCTTTTCTTGGAAGTGAGTCTATTCCAATGCTTCCACTCATGTTTTCAAAGAGGTTCATCAGTTTTGGTGTGTAAATGAAGCCACTGGCCATGTGGCCTGCAGTTGGTCATCCCCATGATATACCCGATTTCACAGTACAGCAATTTCTACCTTTGCTCTTAGACCCTTGTTATATTTTATCCTCAGGAATTCTATATGATGTGTCTATTAGAACTGTATCCTTTCTGTGTCTTGTAAGGACTAAGGTGTATACTCTATTTAAAGCTTCTCATCTCTCTCTGACTAAATATCATAATTTTCTGTTTCCTTTCTGTTTATATAGCTCTTCTCTGTGTTATTGCTTTGATGGCTATCAAGTTCTTATCTCTCTGCATAAACATTCAGTTTCTCCATTGTCAAATGAAAAAATCTTTCATCCTGCCTTGCAAAAACCTTCCAAAACCCTCATTCCTGTCCTACCTGACTCCATCTCCAGCTTCCCATCATACCCACCTTCAGCCTGGTTGGGCTCTTCTTTTTTGGATTGTGCCTTTTTCTCACCCTGTGCCAAACCACCATCAGGAATGGCTTTTCCGTTCCCCTTGCTCCCATCAGTCCAGGGTGTCAGTCCAAGGCTGTCCTTCCTTCTCTATACTTCCTTCTCTGACTACTTTTTCTGAGTTTAAGCTCATTCTTTTCTGAAAGGTATTGCAACTTGTTTCCAAAATTTCTCTTTTGCCTCATAATTGTCAACCTAATCTGATTTTCTTATCTATCCAAGATGATTACAGCTGTTGAAGAATAGGTACTATAATTTTGGCTTTCCAACCTTCCCTCCATTGCTTTTAGCACAGTTTGCCCATGGAAGGTGCTGAGTGAGCATCTGTTGAGCAAATGACCTGTAGCCTCCAGTGGTGAGCTATCTTACATCAAATATGGACTTTTGCCTGCTGTCTGACAGACAGCTTGTCCTTTTCCCCAGTCCAGAGAGGGTGAGACAACATGTGAGCACCCGTTGCCCATTTAGTTGAATGTTTGGCATACTTGGAATTTACCTGGTCACCTGGCCCTGGCTGCAGCTCAGCGATACTCTCATTAGGTATTTTAGAACACTTTGTCTACTAATTCCCCTGTGAGATATTGTTCATAATTTTATCTGTTTCTATTATGTGTTTAATTTTTTAACCATACTTATTATCAGTAGGAATTGTACCTCATACTTACGTGACAAAGTGCTTATATATGTCTGAGTGCATATACACTACACACATATATATATGTATGCATGTATATATATATATATATATATACACATATATATATGTATGTTCACATTTGAACTTCAAAATAATCTCATGAAATGTGAGGAGTATATTAAACTGATCCTCAGAAAGGGTAGATTACTATTTTAGTGCATACCATTTTCTGGTGTTTTTGTCCAATTCCATGCTATTATCAATAGAAACCTTAACAGTTTATGCTTGATAGAGAGGTTTTATTCCTGTTAAGTAATTCTTTCATTCTCCCATTGTTTTTCTATTAAAACTTTCATTTTGTCCTGGCCTCCTATGAAGCAGCGGTAGCTTAGTGTAACCCATTCCTAGCCTTGATGTTTCGTGATGTGAATCCCTTCTCTCACTGCTGATGATGTAGTATAGAATTTGACAAAATTTTTACATGAAGGACCAGAGTGTATATATTTCAAGCTTTTAAGACCCTGTGGTCCCTGTCATAACCACTCAGCTCTGGAATTGTAATGTCAAGTCAGCAAAATATAATACATAAATAAGTGGTGAGGTTGTATTCCAACAAAACTTTTATGAACATTGAAATTTGAATTATATATGTTTCATGTGTGATTAAACATTCCCTTTGGCTTCTTTTACAGTCATTTAAAGATGTAAAAAGCATTCTTAGCTTATAGGCTTTACAAAAGCAGGTGATCAGCCAGATTTGGTCTGCAGACTATAGTTTGCCAACACTTTATATAGTATATTAAAGAAGGGCCTAGATATAAACCAGGGTACTTTAATTAGAAGCAAAACTGGGTTGAACACAGTTCCACCTGTGGAATTTCAAAGCCATTCCTAAGTTTCCTGTTTAGGGTACACACAGGATCTTATGACCTCACCTTCTTCCTTATGTCAGACATTTTCCTATACCTTATGAACCCCGCTATGAAATACATCCCCTTAACTAAGCCCCTCAAAGATGCTCCTAACCACTTGTCTGCTTAAACAAAACTGAACTTACTTAGGAATTGAGTGGAGGATTTGTCACAGAAATCGAAGCAATGTCTAGCATAATTGTGACATTATGTACTTCTTAAAATGTCATTCTATCGTTTCATTGCTGGTTTTTTTTTTTTTTTTGCCTTTTTTCACAAATAAAGAATATACCTCCTTTAAGAGAATATATATCTTCTTTAAGAGAACAGACCTAACTTTTTACAAAAGTGATAACTTTTCTGCCCTTTTGAATGTTGGGTATTGTTTTGGTCTGATTTTTGCCACTGTGAACAAAAGTTCCGACAAGACTAATTAGAGGAGGAAAAAACTTTTTCAGTGCTTACAGTTTCAAAGGTCTCAATCCATAGATAGCTAACTCCAGTGCTTAGGGCCTGAGGTGAGGCAGAACATCATTGTGGAGAAGTGTGGTGGAGGAAAGCAGCTCAGGACATGGCACCAGGTACCAGAGAGAGACCCCACTCACCAGGGACAAAATATAAACCCTAAGGGCACAGCCCCACTGACCCACCTCTTCCAGTCACACACTGCCTGCCTTCAGTTACCACACCATTAATCCCTATCAGTGAATTAATGCACTTATGTGATTAAGGCTCTCATAACCCAATAATTTCACCTCTAAACTTTCTTGTGTTATCTCACACATGAGTTTTTGGGGGATAACCCATTTCTGAACCATAAAAGGTATTCATTTGTTCATCCATTTGACATGTACTTTTTTTTTTTTTTTTTTTTTTTGATGCTGGAGATTGAACCCACAGCCTTGTGCTTACAAGGCAAGCACTCTACCGACTGAGCTATCTCCCCAGCCCTCGACATGTACTTTTTGAACATCTAGTAGAGTGCTGTCCAAAATGACTTTCTGTAGAGACAGAAACGTTCTATATCTGTGCTATCCAATACAGTATGCTCTAGCCACATGTAACCCTTGAACATTAAAAATGTGGATTGCAAAACTGAGGAACTGAATTTATACTACGTTTAACTTCAGTTAACTTACATTTAGATAGCCACATTTGGCTAGTACTGCCACACTGGGCAGCACAGATCTAAAGTGCAGGCCACTAAGACGCTATAAGAGGCTCAACTAATTCTTGATTCCTAAGACTTAGGACAAGGTTGGGACTGGCCCTCACTGCCACTGTGCTGGACTTAATTAAAACTCTGCAGTTTATCATGGCTTTCTTATAATCAATAACTCTCACAGCTTTCACTCTCCATGTCTGTCACGTAGCTTAGGTTAATCCCTGGCTTTTAAGATTTTTTTCTTTTCTGCTTCAGTTGTACATGAATGCAAGGTTCTTTCCCCCCAAGAGCACATTCCTTACTCCAAGCACATCTTTAGCCATGGGTTTAAAAGTTCTATCAATTCCAGCTGTTTCTTCACTAAGTACAGACACAACAGCTGGCCCTTGTTTTAAATGCCTCTCCATTTGGGCTAAATATTTCATCTTATATACTGTTTTGATATGTTGACGTGGGGATGATCCGTATGGAAACTATCCTATGGAAGTATTGATGCTTTGTAACAAAGAGGATTGACCTAGCTACATTAGGAGGGCTGTGAAATACCAGGAGGGCCATTCTGAGAAATGTGGATGGCCATTTAATCACTGCAGGAAAATAGTCTCTAAGGCTGTTCAGGCTACTTTTGGAATTGTCACAAGAATATAATTAGCCCATTTTATAGCAAAGTTGGAACCATCGTTGCTAGTCCACTTGGTACATCTTGCAGAGGATGTGATATTCAAATATGTATGGGTCTTGGGAAAGCCTAGATTTATGACCCCAGAGGCTAAATTAGTGTTAGGATTCACTATAAAATTGCGAGTCAATGACAAGATGGTTGTCTAAGAGGTCCAGTATATTGAGAAGACTAACTAGCACCAGGCTTCACTAGATACTTGATTCACTTAGCAAGTGGTTCTAGAAGTCTTTAAGATAAGAGATAACAACAAGTACTTTCCAGATTAGAAGAAAGATTAGTCATAAAACATCCAGTTTGGGGTTGGGGGTATTGTTCAGTGGTAGAGCATTTGCCAAACATGTGCAAGGCCCCAGATCTGATCCTCAGCACTGAAAAAATAATCTAGTTAGGACCCTGTTATAAATATATATGTCGCTTAACAGTTATTAATTCCCTTTCCCCTCCTTTGCTGCCTGGATTTTGAGGTTTCCATCCCTAAGGAGGAGTCATGTCCAAAGGAGTCCTCTTCCAGACCCTTTGACCAGCCCACACACTTCCACGGAATAGAGGTGCACTGAAGGAATTGAGGGGCAGGACAGAGGGGAGAACTAACTGTACAAGATGCTCCAGTGTCACAAACACTGGAAAATGGGGTCTTCCACTGTAAGCAGGGTACACCCAGAAACAAGAACGTCTTACAGAGAATGATCAGGAAAGATGAGCTCAAATAAAAAACCACTAAAGAAAAGAAGAAATAAATCACCGAACCAGGAGTTTTCAGACTCAACAAAATGAAGAATTTGAGGCTAGGTAGAAAAGAATAAGTATGTTTAATGGACATAAAGAACTTATTTAGAAGTATTAAAAACATGAAGAGCACCAAGAGATGTACAAAATGACCAGGAAAGTTAAAATAAAAACTTTTCAAATAGAGAACTATATAATAATTGCAATAGGAAACTTCATGGGTAACTTTATAGCATTTAGACCTAGCTAAAAGGAGATTTGTGAATAGTAAGTTAGGATCTAAAAAAACAAAAAATTACACAGGGATTGGGGCTGTAGCTCAGTGGTGGAGTACTTGTCTTGCATGTGTGAGGCACTGGGTTCAATGTTCAGCATCACATACAAATAAATAAATTAAATAAAGGTGTTGTATCCATATACAACTAAAAATATTACACAGAATAAATGATAGAGATAAACAAGATAAAATATTTTTAAAAAGATCTAGTGTAAGGAGGTTTAACAATATTTGAGTCATAGTTTAAAAAGGCAACAGAATGGAGAAAAGGTGATATGCAAGAAGATACTGAATTTTTTTCCCCCCCAAATTGTAGGAAGACTCAATTCTAAGGTCCAGGAAACACAAACAAATCTAAAATTAAAAAAAATGATTTTTACTTATATCCATTGCTATGAAAGGACATAGAGAAGTTTATAAAATGATCTAGGGGGATCAAGAGACAAATTATACTAAAACTAGACTAATGGGCAACTTCTCAACAGAATCAATGAATGCTAGCTAACAGTAGAAAATAGTGAAATAATATCTTCAAAGTGCTGAAAGAAAATAACATCAACTTAGATTAGTGTGTTCACAGAAACCCTTTTTAGAGTGAGCAAAATAAATAAATTTTCAGACAAAGCCAAGAATGTTCATTTTAAGTTCTCTATATGCTCTAAAAATAACATGTAATGTCTAACTTAAAGAGTTACACGTCATCCTCAATGAACATATTATTTCCATAATCAGAAACCAAAACTACTACTCACGTGTAACACTGTGAGTAAAGGATGCTTTAGAGAAGCAAGACAAAAGGTGCTCTCCATTTTAGAGGACTAAGATCAGTGATTAGTATAGGACCTGGCAGAGGACAGGTGGTTGCTTATCCGTGGACTGAATATTTGACAGGTGGTTGCTTATCCGTGGGCTGAATATTTAACATCATTTACTTTTTTCTATTTGATACTTACCATTTTAGCACCATGTTAGCACATCATTTTCGAGAGTCACCAAATATATCAACGTTGTGTTGTTTATCTATTAATGGTTAAATTGGCTTATCTCAGGTTGAGAAGTAATAAGTGGTATTTTAAATAAACCTAGTGTCAGTTTGCCCTGAAAGATAGTTGCTAATAGTGCAGTGGGCAAGAGAAATTTCAAATGCCATCCCATAGGTAACAACTTATGTGTAATTTTATGAGAGTCAATAAATATCCAAGACATTATAGTTTTGAGGGCACTGCTTTTCTGTGGGAACAGATTAAACTACATTTTGGCTTAAGCTCAAATAAAACTTAGAAGAACAATAGGTAGTGCGGTAAAAAATCATTGCCTGGTATCAGAAGAACAGGGTCCAGCCCAACCATCACTTCGACACTGTGTGTTGGTCCACTTCCCTCACTAGAACAAAATAGCTGAGATAATTAACTTATAAAAAGAAAAGTTTTATTTTGACTTACAGTTTGGGATATTACAATTAATGATTGGGCAGCACATTATGGCAAAAGCTGTGGCAAGAGCAAAACCACTCATAAAGAGCCAGGGAGCAAAAGAGAGGAAGAAGAAGGGGCCAGGGTCCCACAATCCCCTTTAAGGATATACCTCCAATAACCTAAAGACCTCTCACTAGGCCCCACCTCTTAAAGCTTCCATCACCTCCCAATAGCATCACCCTGGGGACCAAGCCTCTCACACACTGAGTCTTGATTTCCATCTGTGAATTATGGGTCTTGAACTAGGTCATCTTCAAGGGATATAGAACTATTACCATTCTGGATTTTACTACAAGAATGATTTTAGTAATGGACCTATTGTTCACATCAACAAAAGAGCTATAGTAATATCTTAAATTGTGTCTTCAGAAATATTATGGAGTGGGTCCTTGAAGCTCACTATGATCTGAGTACACTGTCAGGGTTGATTTAAGGTTTAAAAACAGTAGGCACTATGGTCCATGATACTTTTAGGGGTCCATGGAAATTGTTTTAATTGTAATCAATTTTAATCAGAATAAAAATATGATCATAATAGTTAATACAGTGATAAATGCAGTCTGGATTATATTTTATACCAACTTAGTCATAAAATTTAATTTTTATGACTTTTTAATGGAGAAAAGGGCCTGTGAGTTATAGTGAAGCCCTATCTACTATAGGTCTTGATGTAGAGGAATTTATAAAATTTCAGATTTGATGAAAACTAGCAGAGACTGTAAGGGTCTCTGCATTCTAGGACTAGTAGTTGGTATTTCATGGCTATATTTAGACATAAAGTGACAGTTTGAGAGTAAAACTAGTAAAATGAACATAATGAATGAGACCAATAATTTATAAAAATAACTTTAAAATATATGAAGCTTCCTGGGAAGAGCAAAGTTGGGAGATCCATGATATAGTTCTAACCATTCTGAGCGTTTACGACGTGCCAGGGGCTGCACTAAGTGTGATATGGGCACTCTCTCGCTTAGTCTTCAACAGAGTCTTGTGAGTTAGCATTATCATGGGCCCATATATAGAAGAAGAATTTGAGGCTGTAAACATTAGGTTAACTGACTGAATGTCACCTGCTTGGTAAGTAGCAGAGGATTTGAACATAAGTTTGATTTGAAGAATGCAAATATGCCCCCACCTCTGTGGAAGGACACTGAAGACTCTGTGGGGTTAGCAGAGCTCAGGGAGGCCGAGGGTGGGGGTTGGGGGGTTTGTCAGCGTGGCCCTGAGGGAAGAAGAGCAGAGATAAGGAGGCTCAGATGGGTTAGATCTAACCATGAACACCAAAAGTCAAGGCGAAGAGAAGAAAATGTAACCTTTTTCATAATCATATTAGATACAAACCTCTTAAAACACCAACCAGTCAAATTTCCTAACTGGGCAAATCAGCATGATTCCCAGGTACATCACTGTCAAAGGACCTTTCATGAAGATCATCTGAAAAAAAGTTTAAGTTAAGTTAATAGACTGACAGTTGTAGAAATAAAATTGGGGAAGATTTCACATTCCTAAAATCCAAATTTTCAATGGTTGCCATGCAAGAGATTGAAAAATGTCGAAATTAGTGATAAAGAATATAAACAAGTGACCATTCCAACATTCTGACGAGAGTCACAAAAGAGGATCAGCTGGGGATGCAATATCAGGACTGAAGCAGAAAAGAAAGAAACAAACAAGAAAACTTCCTTAAGAATACAAATAACCCAATCAATAAATTGGCTAAGGATATGGACAGACACTTCACAGAAGAAGATCTACAAGCAATCAACAAACATATGAAAAAATGTTCAACATCTTTAGTAATAAGAGAAATGCAAATCAAAACTACCCTAAGATTCCATCTCACCCCAATTAGAATGGCGATTATCAAGAATATAAGCAACAATAGGTGTTGGAGAGGATGTGGGGGAAAAGGTACACTCATACATTGCCGGTAGGGCTGCAAATTAGTGCAGCCACTCTGGAAAGCAGTGTGGAGATTCCTTAGAAAACTTGGAATGGACCCACCATTTGACCCAGCTATCCCACTCCTTGACCTATACCCAAAGGACTTAAAATCAGCATACTACAGAGATATAGCCACATCAATGTTCATAGCTGCTCAATTCACAGTAGCCAGATTGTGGAACCAACCTAGATGTCCTTCAATTGATGAATGGATAAAGAAACTGTGGTATATATATACAATGGAATATTATTTGGCCATAAAGAATAATAAAATTATGGCGTTTGTAGGCAAATGGATGAAATTGGAGAATATCATGCTAAGTGAGATAAGGCAATCTCAAAAAACCAAAGGATCAATGATCTCGCTGATAAGCGGATGATGACACATAATGGGGGGTGGGAGGGAGGCAAGAATGGAGGAAGGAGGGACTGTATAGAGGGAAAAGCGGGGGGGGAGGGGTGGGGGGGAAGGAAAAAATAACAGAATGAATCAAACACCATTACCCTATGTAAATGTATGACTACGCAGATGGTATGCTGTCACTCCATGTACAAACAGAAACAACATGTATCCCATTTGTTTACAATAAAAATAAATAAAAAAAAAAAAAAAAGAAAACTTCCTTTAGCCATGCTGCTAAGGGTTCTAAGAGTCCCAGTAAGATCACATTGATAGTTATAAACACTGTGCATAGTGTTTATAGTTTTTAGTAAATACTATGCACAAATTAATTCAGAGTAATTTGTTTATAACTCTTAATTCACATGGTCTTCATTAATTATTCTGTTCATTAAGTTATTATTCCTTTTGTGATCTTTATTAAGGACTGAATTAATGAGATTCTCTAGAATTAATGTCTATATCAAATTGACCTTGATTGGTGTATTTACCATGCTTTTCATTTTCTGATGCTTTGACATCTTGAGGCTTTGCTGACCTTGGAGGATTGCCCCTCCCAGGATTAGCGAATTTCTAGAGATAACAAACTACTCAGCCATTAAGTGCATCAACCAACTCAAAGTGTGTACCCCTCTCACCAACAACCTCTTTCATTTGCTGTCTCACTCTTAGCCACTATGCACTTGTCCAAATCACCTCAGGGTTAAGGATCAGACAGCAGGAACGGTTTCTATACCCCAGACCTCTGGGAAATTCTGCCTCACCAGTTCCTCCCCACAATAAAGGCTCATGTTCACATTTCCCCCCAGCTCCCTCTGCCTCCTGAGCAACTCAGGTACCTCCCCGACCTAACTCCCTAAATAGCATGGTGTCCCACCTTTTCATTGGATCTCTGAATAAAGCAATCTACCTTTTCTCTTCTCTTCTTTTTGGTGGTGCTGGGGAGGCAACGCAGGGCTTCCCCCGTGCTAGGCAATTGTGCTAACACTACCCCAAGCCCCCATCTATCTTTTCAATCACAGTTGTCTCTGATTTGCGAGCCTTGATATACCCAGATAATAACCTATATTTCAAAGTAATTAGTAATTATCTCTAAGATCCTGGCAGGAAGACCAGGTTAGATACAAACTCTCTTCTTGGTTTGGTTTGCAATTTTTGACTTTCAATGGTGTGAAAGTGATACTCTCAGTAGAAACTGTTCTTGGAATTTCGAATCTGATCTTTCCCCAGGCTAGTGTTTGGTAGATTAGGTGAATTCAGAGCATCTTTAATTTGGGATTTTTTTCCCAATGAGTTCACAGGGATGTAACTCCATTGTAAGTTGAAAAGCATCTGTACCATGGATGGGGTGAATTAAATAGCAGAAATTTACTTTCACTTAGTTCTGGGGGCTTGAAGTCTGAGATCAGGGTGCTGGGATGGTCAAGTTGGGATAAGATGGTGTTTTTTGTTTGTTTGTTTGTTTTTTCCTGGCTTATATATGGTCACATTCTTACTGTAAGTGAGTGAGTGTGTGTGTGTATGTGAGTGTGTGTGTGTGTGTGTGTGTGTGAGAGAGAGAGAAAGAGAGAGAGAGAGAAGGGGGGTGAAGGAGTAGAAGCAGGGGTGAGATGGGAGGAAGGAGAAAAGGAGTGGAGAGAGAAAACTCTGGTATCTTTTTATAGGAATACAAATCCTGTCATGGACTCCCCACCCTCATGACCTCATCTACATTACCTCCCAAAGGTCTCATCTCCAAATACCATCCAATTAGGAGTTTGGGCTTCAACTTATGGATTGAGGGGCCAAAACATTTAGTCCATAGCATTCTTAGCTGGATTTATTCTTATCTGGGGTGTGATGCATGAAACCAAACAATGTGCCAGTGTTTTTTCCATAAAAGCAAAAACGCATGTTCTGGCACGTTGATATTTTGGTCACTAGATGAAGAATTCTTGTGGCTGGGTGATATGGTTGAATGTAATTGTATCCAGTCCATGAGAAGAAGCAAGGGAGAAGGGAACCATATTTGGGGACTGGCCCCGTCACTGCTGGTCAGTGGGGGAAAGTTTAAGAATATACCATGGAGAAGTGAGGGTGTTTCATATGCACTCAATGGACTAATATCAGGATTATTAGTTAACAAAAAATAAGGTAAAATATTTAAATAAGGATATGAATCCCTTTCATGGGCCAGATTAAGATTTAGAGAGAAGAGGAAATAAAATGACATCTTATGGTGTGATGTACATTTGATCTTAGATAATTCAGCAGATGAGAAGGTCCAATTCACCACTGGTTTCCCCTTCTGAATCACAAGCCCAGAGTTCATGATATTTTCTTCCACCTGCCCTCAGAAAGAGTCTGTGGATCCAGAGAGCACTTTTCTGTGAGCCAGGAGAAACCTGGAGAAGGAAAACAGCCTTCCAGGAAAGGATCACAGGGCATTGTAGTGGAATGTACCTTCATCATCTCTATAGGAAGAAGTGCCTCAATTTCCTCATCTGCAGAATTTGAGTCATGATAGCACCTACCTCTGAAAGTTGTAGTATGTTGAAATATGTATATAAAGCACCAATCACATAGCCTGGTTCACCGTGGCTGCTCACTGAGGGTTAGCTATCACTGCCATCCACACAGCACTTTGTAGATGAGGAATGTGAGGCAGTAAAAGAGACTGCATAACTAGCCAGGGTTCCAGAGTTGATACATGATTGGGCTGGGCTGAAACCCAGATCTGACCCCAAACATGTCCCCAGTACCTTGTAGTCTCTGGTATGATAGAGGGGATTCCCCTTTTATTACTACACAGAGACCTGTGTGACTTAGACTTCCAGCTCCACCCTCCTTCGTTCCAATTCACCTTTGTCTAGAAGCTTCTGAGGCCTTCCCAAGATACTGATAGATAGGTTCTCTGTGTGGCAGTGTATGACCATCCACCAGAAAAGAATATTTCTAACCACTAATCCCAGGATTAGTAAATTGGTATTGTGCCTAGTACCTTAGGAATTTCTTTTAAAAATTATTTATTATTTAGTTTTTATTTTTTACAGGCTGCATTTTGAGTCATTGTTCACACATGGGGTACATCATTTTGTTTCTATGGTTGTACATGACGTAGATTCATACCATTCATGTAATCATACATGTACATAGGGTAATGATGTCTGTCTCATTCCACAATTTTTCATACACCCCCTCCCTCTCATTTCCTTTGACATAATCCAAAGTTCCTCCATTCTTCTCTTACTCCTCACCCCCCCCAACTGCCATTATATATCATCATCCACGTATCAGGGAAAGGAATTTTTGCTTTGCTTTTTTTTTTTTTTTTTTTTTAAATCACTCAAGACTGATAATTAGGGGAATACAGAAAAATTCAGTTCCTGACCCTGGAAAGCTGGTGTGCAGGCCCTGGCTATAGTGACCACAAGGAGGAATCACCTCATCATGCATTGCCCTCTGTCCTCGTCAGTCTTCCTCACCCCTCTTGGCCTGTCTCAGGCACCATGGAATTCTTCTGACAAGGTCCCAATTGATTTTGCCATCTATGTCATTCTATGGACTTAATGTGGATCTGTGTTAATATTCTTTCTGACACTGACATAAATTATCTGAACAGCTGTGCCTTTCATCCCAATAAAAAGTCTTAAATGTGGGCATTATTCTTGATTTTTCATAATTTTAAATTTCTCAATATCATTCATAGGAAACCAGGGATTCATTTCTGAGTAAAGGCAAGTGGGATTAAGGGAAATTTCTATAGAAATCCTGCAACTCTTTGGGAAGAAATATTGGTACAGGTAGAGGTATCCCTCATCTAACATGCTTTGGACTAGAAGTGTTTCTGATTTCTGTTTTTTTTTTAAATTTTGGAATATTTACATATACATAATGATATGTCTTGTGTATGCACTCAAGTCTAAATTCATTTATGTTTCATTATTTATACTGTCTACAGTATAAATACAGTGGTATCTCAGAGAATGACCTTTTTGTGCACTTAAGGTCAGGCCTTAGCTGGGAAGTGTTAGTAAAAGGAATACAGCAGGTAGCCACTCTCCTGGATTAACCCAACACTGGAATAAGCCCGGGTATTCTTCTGGGGCTCAGAGGAGCATTAGTGTTTAAATAAAGATAGGCTTAGTGCCTTCTTTCAGAGAAGGTTGTCTGTCTTCTTTGAGGGGGAATTGGGAAGAATTCTTAGCCAGTTGGTTCCAACACCGTGCCTGGCAATGTCATTTGTGGAATAAATAAATAATACCCCACTGTGGACAAATGAAGGGAAAAATCCTCATCCAATGTATTGTAGAAGCTAACATGCATTTTGCCCCAATCTATTATTAGTAGTATTTGCAGACATGGGGATGGAATTCAGGGCCTTGCTCATGCTAGCATGGTAAGTACTCCACCACCAAGCCACACCCCCAGTCCTAAATGAATTTTAAAATCCAATCCTTTTGCAGATAAATACAGAAATTATTTCACCTTTATAAAGTTAACATGTTACTAGAAGTTTCTTAAGGACCAGACGTTGGTTTATTTGGAATAATAGAAAAAATATACATGAGCACAACTTTTGATTTCTTTTTCCCACTGTCCCACCTCAAATTCTAGTCACTTGCCTCGGCTTTTTGTTCCTAAATTATCATCCTGGTTGTGCCTTTGCACAAGCTGGTCGCTCTGCTTGGAAAGCTCTCGCCCACACTCCACCTGCTCCAATTCTACCCAGATTTCCATGCTCTTTCCAAGAACCAACACTCACATGGCATTTCCATTCATCAAAATTGATTTTTCCATGGTGTCTTCCCACAGATTCTCTTTGTTTCTGTGGTGAGCACATTTTCTACTTTCTAATTTTAAGCTCCATGAGTAAAAGGACCATGGCTAGACTCTCTGTACTTCCCAGTGTTCTCTGCCTAATAACCTGCCTTACAGAGAATGTTCTCACCTTTTCTCCCTGAGTACTACTTATAGCAGAGGAACACAGGCCTAAGGATTGCTAAGAGACGGAATTTCTTTGAAAATGTGCTTTAGCTTAGAAATTCATGTGAATTTTGCAGTGAACTGTTTCCTTTGGTATTAGTAATTTTAATATAAAAATGCTTAAATGTAAGGCCATTCATGGTGGTGTATGCCTGTAATCCTATGTACTTGAGAGGCTGAGACAGGAGAGTCATGAGAGCAAGGCCAGCCTGGGAAACAGGGTGAGATAAAAATAAATAAATAAATAAAGTTGACTCCTATGTAAAGCTTATACTCCAGAAACTGTCACTGTTTATGCTTTAGTTAGTCAGAACTTCTAGCTATGACACTGGGGATACACAGTCTTAGTAGAAGCTTTAAAATGTTTATTAAACAGAATTAAACAAGCATAACATAATATAAAGTGAAGCGTTTGTTCCAAATGCCAAATAATTGAGAAAACAGTCAAGATATATAGAGGCAGCTTATCTCTAAGAAGCCTAGATAACATTTCAGAGAATTATTTAAAATAGCACAAGGCCCCTGACAAGCATTGTACTCAGCGGTTGCTGATGTTTCCCCCTTCCTCCTCCAGTTTTCATGTTCAACTTGTGAAGTGCAGAGAAGTCAGTTGCTCTAAAACACTGCCTCACAAAAGGAGAAGTGCCCCCTGGTTCCTACTTGTGCAGATATTTTAACCTATGAGCTTTTGGATTCATGTTTATTTTCACGATTGTATTGGGTATAAAAAAAAAGGTTTATAAGCTTTTAGCTGTCACCTAGTATTAATATCTTGCTGTGGAAGAAATATAATTCAGTTTTAATGGATGTGCCTAATAGAGATTTCTAAAATGGGCTGGAAAAATACCAGATTAATAAAAAGCCTTAGGAAATAGGCAAATTGCTGAATTTGAATGTAAATAAATAAAAGACTCCTGAATGTTACCTCTGCTAAAATAGATACTAATGTTAAGGGACTTGAAGAAATCATTTCTTTAGCTACATTCCTACAGCCCACAAGATGCTAAATTCTTCCCAAAATAAATGTCTCTATGATAACATAATAGTCATGGAATCCAGCGTAACAAAGAACTCTGTGAACTCTATGTGGGCCAATGTATTCAAGCAAAACAAACAAACATAAAAACAAGTGCTCTTCTTTATAACTTCTAACTACAGTCCAATTGATAATAGCAAGTGCATTTTAGCCATCTACCTGAGCACAGATGTCTTTGCATCCTTTCTGTATCCTGGCAAAAGCCATATTAATATGTGGTGAATGAAGAAGAGAGGTTGACCATATGATAGAATTTTCTCTCTGTAGGAGTGGCTCTCCCATGCCTCTTAAATTCCTTGTATAATACAGCATGATGTACTGGGACCAGGTGTGAAAACAATACTTTTATATTTTTCTCTCCTTGAATATTTGTTTATATTCCTCCTTTCTTAGCTGCTGAGAAAGTCAACAAAGAGACAGGATTTTCTCAAGTCTGGCTTTGACATTGCGTCTGTTGCCCCTTTCTTAATGCTTATTAAACTGCACTGTTTCTTGCATGGGGGTTCTCTGGAACAGCCATTCTGTCATTCAGGGCTTGGCTGTATTTCTGGGGCTGCCCTGATTCTGAGTATTTTCTGTTGCACTTGGCTGAAATTGTGTATATGCAGTAAAATCACTGAACTGAGGAAGAGCTGCCCGCCTGCTGCTCCCACAAGGCAAACAGTATCCGGAAGGGCAACTCATCATGGATGCGATGATATTTCAGTCACGCTGTGACAGTGGCACACAGGTTTAATCAACTTCACCACAGATGTAATTCACGGTGGATTCCTTTTGTTTCACTTATTATCAGAATGAATACACACAGGAAGCTCATTTAGCTCCCGCCATTCCTCATTTACCCCCGTGATAAACATTGATTTTATTTTCCTGGGTGAGAAATGATGAAATCAATATCTAACATGGCAAGTTATATTTGCTCACACTTTTTTATTCTGATTCTTTGACAAATTTTAAACATTTTACATTGCATTTATTTTAAGGATTACGTTTTTGAGCTTATAGATTTAAATGTCAATAAGAGTGGGAGGAATTACACATGAAACCAACTGCATTAAATATTAAAGTGAGAGCAGTTATTATTAGACCCCACAAATGGAGGTATTACCTTACGTTATTGTTATGATCCACTAACTCATTCATATGATAATTTGCTCACTATTCATTTGACATATAATAATGTAACATTTAATATTTTTCAGAGAGCTTAAAAGGTTAGGTATTGACATATAAAAGTGTTTTCAAATTGTCAAACTTCATAAAAATATTTTATCTAAAAGTGCTTTTTTGTTTTAATTAATTTGTTCCTTCTCAAAATGTTAGACACACTGTGGGGGGGGGCCGAACCCTGTGCTAAGAATTGTGGATTCGCAGACAAAAAAGAACTGGCCCCTCTCTCTAGGAGCCAGAGAAAGGGGGAAAGAAGCAGGCAGAGCTAAGAAGAGAATTGGGAAGGAAGTAAAAAATGAGGTTAACTCATCCGTGGCAACCTCATGGGGGTCTCCTGTGCCCTGAGAGCAGAGGAGGCAGAAACCAGAGAGAAGAGAAATGTCAATTCTGAAACGACTCAAGGTACTTAGGAACATTGAAAAATTATGGTTCCTGGGACAGGGATAATAAGTGACCAGAAAAACCTTGCGGAGGAGGCAAGACACAAAAGGCTATCTGGGCCATGCTCTGGTGCCTGGACTTCATTCTTGTATCATGGGTAACCCCTGGCAATATTTATGTTGAACAACTGTGTGTCACACCAGAACATGTTACCCTGTACCATAGTCTATTGTGTTCCTGAATGAAGTTCATTTCATGTTTACTCATAGTAATGACAAGTCATGGGTGGTACAGAAGACCCTACTAATCTCAAAGGACCTCCTTAACATGCCCATCACTAGCTCTGAGCATGAAGAGTGCTGTTTTAGACTCAGAAGACATGCGTGTATTTGCCATCCAGGAGCTTTGTAGCCTTGGGTAGGTTGGTTGATTTCTCTGGGATACCATTTCCTTATCTATCAAATGGGCATGATGGTACCATACTCTGAAACTTTCTCACGGGCTTATGGTGAGAATCAGGTTAAGTAATGTACATGAATCATCAGTTTTAAGACAGTGGAACATGACACATGAGGAAGGTGTTATTATCACTGCCATTAGTAGTAGTATATTTAGGAGATAGGTCAACCTGAATTATTTGGCAATTAATAATCAGAAACAGTCTTCTCTGAGCACCAAATATATAATAACTACTTGACAAATAGTGGAAATTTATTTAAACATCAATTCTTTGATAATTGATGAAAATATTTCCAGGTGAATTGACTGAAAATAAGTTGAAAACAGTTCACAGACTCTGGTTTGAACAGTCCCTCCAGAATTGTGCAATGTGTTACCTGTACAAATATACAGAGTGTCTTTGCCAAGAAAAAGAGTTTGATGAAAATAAGCAGGGAATTGTGGAAAAGCAGAGATTTTGAAAAGAGTTAAGTTCAAAATTTTGCAGAGTAGAAGGACATGGCCCAAAAGCACACTCAAAGTACTGAGCATGATAAAGGTAAATACACAATCCCAGCTGTCACGACTTGGCTGTGGACATTGATCAAGATACTGAAAGTGCAAGTGCTCTGGTTTCCTCATCCATCACAAGGAAACATTAACAGCATTTACCTCAAGGGCTGTTGTGAAATATGAGTCACATTTGTGCTCAGCACACTGATACAGAGTAGGCATTCCAAAATTGTTAGCTATTGCTACAGAGGAATGATGATTAGATTGAACAGACAAACTCATAGTTGTCACCAGCAACAATGAAAAGTAAAAAGTAAAGCACTACTATCCTCAAAGTGCTAAAGGAACAATAATAACTAGCAACCTGAAATTTTATTGTCTAGATAAATTATTAATCAAAGTTGAGGTAAAAAGACATTTTCAGACCAAATTGAAGTGTTTACACTTTACAAGTTCCCAAAAGAAGTGAATTCATAAGACTGAGTTATAAGAAATAAAATTTATCATAAAGAGATAAAAATAAGCACTAATTATCTTTGGACTGTACCACTTCAACTATTTTTTTGTGTTGAAAAAAATTTTAATTTAAATTTGTAAAAATAACAGAAGGGAAGGGATTGATTAATAAGCTGAAGTATGGTCTATGTCCTATCGAGGAATACTGAAGCACTGAAAAACTTTTCAATATTGTTAGAAAAAAATAAACTTAAAATATTTCTATTTTTAAATTAAGAATAATTTTAATTGCCTAAAATATATAGCTTCAAAATTGTCAGGGGGAAAATTGGGAGGAAAAAATAAAGGTAAACAGAAAATACAATAGAATGATAGAAACAAGATACCATTGTTTGCAATAGCATAAGACAATAAACAATATAGCAATCACCAAAAGGAGAATAGACCAATGTTTGCACAATTGTTCAATGGTAAGTAACAGATTATGTCATGTGGATGAGTTGTAATGTAATATCTATTAATGGTCTGCAGTTGGAAGAAAAATCAAGTTGAAAGATATATATCTAGTATGATAATATTTATCTAAATGTTTTAAAATCTGAAAAAATGGGAGGGGAAGGGGAAGTGAAAAGTGAATTTGACCAAAACTCAGCAAACTTGTATAAAATTAATATTTTCATCAAAAAATTGGTGATTTTTATTTATTGCAATTGCTCAGACTTTCCTATCTCTTTTTATGAAAGTTTAAGTGGTTTTGTAATTCTCCATCTGTTTATTTCACATTCTTGGGGTTTTTGTTTTTCATTTTTTTTTCTTATTATTTCAAATTCTTTTTAACCAAATAGGTCAGCTCTGCTTGGAACGTGGGCACATTTCATTCTCTCTTCTCTCAGAGCTCTTCAGCAAGAGGGGAAGTGACTGAATTTAACTTATAATAATTACCTCTACATCCCAGGGAATGCTATTTCCTTTCATCTTAAATCTGCCAACTCCTCAGCCTCACTATCAATGCAGAACTGAGATGCCAACTCAATCATAAACTCAGAATTATTCAGGCATGACTTTAGCTTAATTGCAAATCATACATTTTCAAATTGTAATCTAATTGGACAGCCACTAACTGTCCAAAAATATTAGATTAATTACTCGGTGATTGTTGCTTTTCTTAAAAACAGGGATCATACTGATTACCTACTTGTTTAGTGGGCTCAGTGGTATAATTGATTAGTGATTCCCTAATTCCCCATTCAGGTTCACATTTGGAACAGTCTATTTTCAAATAATTCATAGAATGTCCTAACTGGAAAAAGAAGGGTTTTAGAGACCTGTTGTCCAATAAGTCCATTTAACAAATGAGGAAATTAAGTTTGAGAAACAAAATAATCAAAGTTCACAAGTCAGTAAAGGGTAGCGTCAGGATTAAAGTTCATCTCTCTTGATCTACACTTTTAATAATCAGGACTTTGGAGTGTAATCTTCTGTGTTTTGTTAGTTTGTTTGTTTGTTTGTTTTGCAGTACTAGGGACTGAACCCAGGGCCTGCCTCATGCATGCTAGGCAAGATCTCCACCTCTGAGTCAGTCTATTGTACACTTTTAAAGCACTTCAGAAACATGGATATGGGGGAAGCAGGGTATACTAACACAGTTTGGTTCTTCTGTCTTCTCTGACGTGTTCTTCCATATTGCTCATGTCAGAAGAACTGAGACAGTTAGAAAATAGGGACTATTGAATGTTAGGTAGGTTATTTTTTAAAGTGCAATATACATTTATTAAGCATTCAGGAAATGTTACACAAATAACTTCTTTTATTCTTAGATGCCAAGTATCCCTTCAATCACTGCAGCAATATTATTTTTAAAAACTGAATGTTTGGTAGTTTTAAGTGATCAGATTTCCTGAAAGAATCCAATATTCATACAATATAAGACCTTTATTTTTAATAATCTAGCACTTTCTCATTGAAACTTCTCATGATTTTCTGCTATCCAAATCAAACACAAAAAGAACATAAAGATTTCTCAGGTTAGGTACAAAGATTAAGTGCAGGTCTGGAGCCTGATCAAAATAGGGCCTAGGAACTGACTTTAATGAAACATCAGAGGCAGGGAAAGAGGTTGTAAAATTGAAAGTTTCCAAATGAGGACAGAGAAAAATATTATTTATAATTTCTAACTTAAGAAGTTTAAAGGTTAGTATTAAAAACAAGCAATATAAGTGGTAGAATACCTGCCTAGATGGGCAAGATCATTGGTTCAACCCCTAGTACCCTTCACACCCCCCAAAAAGGCAATGTGAAATTCCAGTGCTGGCCTAGATAGAGTAAACCCACTACAATTTTTCTTTTAGTATTATAACTAAAATTTGGACAGACTATAAAATGTGACCACCTGAGGACTCTGAAAAGTAAGCAATAAAAGGCAATTAAACAGGGAAGTCAAAACCTGAAACTAAGGCCTTCAGCACAATCATGATTTTCCAATATATGTTCCCCTTTTACGGCAGCTTTCACCTGCGGATGAGCCAAGTCTGGGAACAGTATGGTGGGCATAGTCAAGGAACTCAATTGCTCTTTCTAGCCAAAGGAATGACTGGGGAAAGGATCTAGCTCGAGAGTATAGAGGATTCCCCTCTGCAACGAACTGAATATCTGGGTTCTCCCAAATTCATATACAGAAAATCTAACCCCTGCATTAGGAGGCAGGGCCTTTTGAGGGGTATTAGATCATGAGGGTGAAGCCCTCATGGTTGGGATTAGTGTCCTTGCAAAAGAGGCCCCAGAGAGTTGACCTTCTACTATGGGAGGATGCAGTGAGAAATCTATATTCCGCAACTCCAAAGAGGGCCCTCACCAGAAACCAATGATGTTGACACCTTGATCTCAGAATTCTAGTTTCCAGAATTGTGAGAAATAAAGTTCTATTGCTTTAAAGCCATTTAATCTTTGCTAATTTGTTATAGGAAGTTGTTATTCCTTATAACAGGGTAAGGCATTCTTTCTTCCCCTCTCTTTCTCACTGTCTTAAGGCCAACCCAAATAGTGCATTTCAAAATGCACAATGAAGCTAAGCAAAAAATTTGAGGACTCAACTATGATCTACCCTTACTGCCCAGGTCCCAGGCTGAACCCTCAGTGGTTCATGAACATAGGTTTTGAATGTGGGAATCACTACCTGCAAATAATAAAACAGATTTGCTAAATGATTCTATATATATCACCTGATTTCAAGATTTACTATAAAGTTACAGAAGTCAAGATAGTGTGATATTGGCAAAATGTAGACTCATGGAACAGAATAGAGAGCCCATAAATAGATCCACTGAAATATGTTGGTTGATTTTTGGTAATGATAAAAAGACAGTTCAATGGAGAAAGAATAGTCCTTTCACCTGGAACAACTGGACAGTCATATGCAAAAATATGGACCTTGAAATTATAGATCTTATGCAGAAATTAATTCCAAATGAATTATAAACCTAAACATAAAATATGACACTATAAAACTTCCAGAAGAAAACATAGGAGAAAATCTTTATGACCTTGAGCTGGGGAGAGAGATCTTAGATATGACTCTAAAAGCATGACTATAAAAGAAAACATTGATCAATGGAGCTTCATCAGAATTTAAAAACATTTGCTCCATAAAAGAATTAAGCTCGTGCCTGCATCCTTTAGAGGGGGTGAATGTTGTGCCTTCATGTAGTAGAACTGCAGAAAGACCAAGTCCCAGAGAAGCCTCTTTTGTAACAGCCTTAATCCCATTCATGAGGGAGGGGTCTCCTAAAAGCCCCACCTCTTAATACTATTACATTGTTGATTAAGCTTCAACATATGAATTTGGGAGGACACATTCGATCATAGCACAATTTAATTCATATTCACCCCAAACTGGAAACGACACAAGTGCTTTCACCTGCCGAATGGATAAATACACTGTAATTCATTCATATTATAAAATATTACTCAGCAATTAAAAAGAACAAATTGTTGCCAGGATTGATGGTCATCCTTCTATTTCCAGTGATTCCAGAGGCTGAAACAGGAGGATGATCAAGTTTGAGACCTGCCTCAGCAGCTTAGTGAGACCCTATCTCAAAATTAAAAACAAAACAAAACAAAAAGAACCCACTGAGGGTACAGTTTGGTGGTAAAGTGCCCATGGTTCAATCTCCAGCATCAAGACAAACAAACAAACTGAAACAAAAAAACAAAGAAAGAAAAGGGGGGAAAAAAGAACAAACTATTAATACAGGCAATAAGATGGATGAACCTCAACTACATTATATTAAGGCAGGGGTCAGCAAACTTTGGTGTGCAGGCCAAATCCTACCACATCTATTGGTTTATGTATTGTCTGTGGGTGCTTTCATGCTACAACAGCAAAGTTGGGTAGCTGTAATGGGGAGGATATGATTTGCAAAGTTGAAAATATTTATTAGTTGGTCTTTTACAGAAAAAGTTTGCCAATCCCCGTGATAAGTGAAGGGAGTCAGATACAGAAGCCTTCGTACTCTGTAGTTTCACTTATATGACATTCTGGAGAAGATAAAACCACCGAGATGGAGATCACTGATTCCCAGGGATCATTTCAGGTATAGGAACTGACTATAGACAAGAGCATTTTTGGGTGTGAAGCAACTGTTCTGCATCTTAATTATGATGGTTCTTATACATCTCTACGCACTTTCCAAAGCTAACAGAAAATCATACAACTCAATATACAAAGTATTCCTGTATATAAACAAAAAACTAAATAAAAAAATAAGTGCTATAAAAATAGTATATGTATTAGTCGGGACATACTGGTTGCAAATTGTACAAACTGAAATGATTTTTTTTAATAGGGAAAAGGGAGATAATTCATTACTCAAATAACTGGAAATAATACTGCCATAAATGACAAATCTAAAAGAAGGGCTTCAGGAACTGGGTCTGAGAGAAGAGATCTGGAGATCACAGACCTGGATTCTTTCTCTCTGCTTGCCCTCAAGTTCTCTGTGTGAAGTCACTCTCTCTTACTGATGATCTCTTTGTAGCAGGGATCCTGTCCTCTGGTAGTCCCAATTTAGTAGCCCAGCTGGAATCAAGAGAACTTCTCTTCCTCTGAACATTCATTTCATGACTCCAAGTGAGGGCTATGATTGGCTCTGCTTTGGCCACAGGCTCATGCCTTGATCCATGGATCAGGGTCTGTTTTGAGAAGACAATTGGAAAGTCGTTTAGGTGGACAAAATCCATAGCAGTCTCAGTTAACTTGCTATAAATGAATACAATTAACAGTCAATATTTTATTTCTAGTTCATGTCTATTTATAGTTTCACAATTGTTACCTTACCCTGTGCAAACATGGATTTGAAAGGCAAGTTTGAGGTGTTCAAAAAAAAGGTTTTGAAGCATTAGTCAAGTGGTGTCTGACTTATAGAGCAGGGAGCCATTCTTAATTAACCATGAAAATATTTATTCCAGCTTCCAGTGGATGTCATTGCAGTATTGGTATTTCAAGAAAAAAATGTGGTAAAAGAAATGACCTAATGCTATGGGTATAGCCCAAATAAAAGACATTATATGGATTAAGACTGTACTGTAGCAACCTTTAGGATTAAGCTTTTTTCCTTTGAAGTATGAGCCTTTAAACATGTAGAGAGATTCTTTTTCAAAATTCAAATCTAGATAGCCTCTTGTTAAAAAAGAAAAGATGCATAATTTTAAAGATTTTCTGAGGATGGCATCAATCATGATGATTGAATTTGGCTTACTAATTTTCCTGCCTCTGTGAACGAACTAGAACTAACATTCTCTTTAAATGGAAAGCAGACGTACAAAGACCTTAATTTTCTCTTTTCATGCAGTGTATGCTATAAAGAAATCATTAAGCAAAGTATAAAACTCCTTCCAAATCAAAAGACACAGAAATTTCATTATCTTGTTTTTCTCTTTCCCTTTCTGCAGTGTTATTACAAGGGCTCCACCTGATGGGTTAGCTTAGCCAGAGAAAATCAACTACACACTGATCTCATGTCCCTAAATTACCACCCAATAACAGGAGGAAAAGAGAAAAATAAAACTGGCTTCCATTTGCCCACCATTCTGGTTCACTGACCTGGGAACACAGAGAGCATTGGCTGCTCATTTGCAGGTCTGTATGATGGCTTCTCCCCAGGAGGGAACCATGGAGAGAATCATTCACCCTCAAACTCTCATACTTCTGGCCTGAGGAAGCAAAAGCAGATGAAGAAACTGGAATAAGGCTTGTCTGAGAGCAACTTTGAATAATTTCAGAGAGGATTTATGTCTTGAAATCTCAAGTTTTAAAACCTAATTTAATAAACATACATCTTTGCAAAATATCATTGTGTGTATCAATTGGAAAAGGAAGCAAAGTTTTCCATGACTGCCGAATCCTCTTGGTATTGAGAACTGGAAAGAAGAGTTAATTCACCTTTTATTTTTTTCTTCTATTCATTAAAGTTATCTCATTCCCTATTTTAAAATTCTCTCCCCACTCTACTGTAAAACTTTAGGTTGAAGTGATGTAAATAATAACTAAAGCTGGAATTTTAAAAAATGTTACTAGGGAAAGTCTCGAAATTATCCATTAAATAAAAAAATCACTGCATCATCTTAAGCAATGCTGGTCTGGTACAGTCAGGTTCAAAAGAAGAAGACATCTAAGAACAGATCTCCCGGTTGTTTTAAACTGTGCGGTGGTGTGTGGGGCTGAGCAAAATCTTCCCTATGTTCTAGAATTGGAGATCAAGAGCAAACTGTACTGAGTGCCCACATTCCAGGACAAAGGATGATGAGAAGTGGGTCCAGGAGTTTGTGGCTTTACCCCACTGGCACGAAACCTCCACCTGAACACCACCACCCTGGCTAAAATAATAGCCCAGAGGGAGAGGGGGACACCAGGAGGAAGGCCAGGAAGGGTGGGAAGGCAGAGAAGGGGGTCATGGGGGCACACACTGGTGCAGCTGGAGGCAGACCTAGAAGATCTGATAGCCAAATCGATTGTTTTTTCATATCCTGCTTCACCTCATGACACAGTAAATAAGGAAATTAATACATTTTAAACCTTAGTTAAATCTGCTTATGTCTCTTCCAAATAGAATTTTTCTATGTATTATATAGATTTTTAATTTGCTTAAGTTTCTTAAGAACTAGATATTCTATCTTTTGGATTTTACCAACAAAGAACATTTATAAATCACTATCATATAATTTCTAGTATACAGCATTGTGTGGCTTTATTTCCAGTAGAAAAAGCCAACGAAGCATTGATTCAACCCGGTCATTCTTTGGTACCAGTTCTAGAATATAAGCAGATAGCATGTCTACATAAACGAATTCTTATGAAACATAGTCAAAAGATTTTGTGTTTAGGAAATCACCATTGATATTACAAGCTGAAAGAAATAATATGGGCAGAAAAGAAATGCAAATAGTTAGAAATGTTGCATTGATTTATATATATATATAATCATGTCAGTAAAAAATAAAAGATTACCAAAATATTCAGAAGAAAGAAAAAATAATGAATTAATATATTTCAATGGTTGCAATGAGATTTTTGGAAAAAATGGGGAAAAGTTTATGCCTTCAGATTGTTCTGTTATATTAATGAATAATATTATAATAATGATAGAATTATGTATTTTTGTTTTCAAACCTTAATGTCATCCCGAAGGATCTTTACAGTTTCATGTTCAATGATTTCCAAGCTCAATTTTTCAATCTATTGTCCCTCATGGTTGATTCAAAAACACTTTTTATTAATTTTAATTTCAAAAGCTACTTTTTCTTGAAGCAGCACATATACAAATAGTAGGGAGAAGTCTTAAGTGTCAGGATAAGCTTATCAGAGACTCAAATAAATCCAATTTCACAATAAATTCTAGAAATTGTAATACTGAACATGTCATTTTGTCTTTGGGATTCATTCTAGTTGCTTTCAAATGTCTCCAGCAAAAGAAAAAAAAAATTCTTATTAGTAAATTTGTATAGGTCATATTTTGTAAAAACAACTTTCAAAATTTTTCTTTAGCTACAAGAATCAGAAATATTATTTGATCCTTTGCCTTAGAACATCTGGTAAGAACAATAAAATGAACCAATCCCAGTCATTTCAAGATCTCCTAGCAATCTATGACCGGCATCTCTTGTTATTTCTCTTGGGATTTTTCTCCAGAATCTGATAAATTTTTCTTTCATTTTTATATGTTTTTGGGAGGAAAATTTCTCTTCTACCAACTTAAGTCTGAATGGTTAGGACCCTGAGAATTATTTGACAGTAGATTAAAAGGAGAAGAATTTATTGTACATGCAGGAATACTCTGTAGAGAGAGCTGCTCCCTGAGCATCTGTGGATAAAAGTTTATATAACAGTCTAGTAGGTAGAGGTACTGGGTATGGGGGTGTTAGGACTTCGAAGTCTGGAATTGTGGGTGTGTGGTGCTGGGGTTGCAACCCAGGGCCTCGTGCATGCAAGGCAAGCACTCTACCTACTGAGCTATATCCCCAGTCCTGAAAATTTTTGATGAGGTTTGTCTGTACAATATTTTTGGAATAGCCCAGTTTCCAAGGTCAGCTACCTCCCTAACTGAAGACCACCCCTGGGAGTTTGGAGGGCCTCTGCAGCAGCAACCTCTCCTAAATCTGTATATGATCCAATAAGGGAAATTCAGATAAGACTTCTTTCTCCTTCCTCCATAGCTCAGGCATTTTCACTTGATGCCATTTTGGTAGGCTTTTGGTCTCTTTGGTGTTTTGTGGCATAATTACAGTATTCAGAATTTCTGTGTCTTAATCTTAAAGCAGCAGTATTAAAGTTTGTTGTCTAATTATACATTGCCCACAGCTGATTTTGACTGTCTACAGACATTTTTGGATTTTAGTAATCTCATCTAAAACTTCACATCAGAAAAACAAAACAAAAAAACCCCACAAAAGAAAAAAGTCATGCAACAAAGAGAAATTTTAAACAAATTCTCTTGGGTCCACATTTTATTTTAGATTGCATGGTACTTTAAAGATCGAAACTAACTTTTCAAACTAGTTTGGACTGTGCAATTCATAACAAGTATCCCATCTAGTCTGGGACAATCTTTTCACTGTTAGACACACATGCTGCAGTTTTTCCTACTACTGCAGCAAGAATGAAATGAATGAATATTTTTTTTCTCCAAATTTTCAAAGGAACTATGTATAAGGCAACACTTTCAAAAGAATGAACTCTGCAAAGAAAAAAAAAAAATAATGGTTTTTGTAACATATACTCAAGGATTGGGACATTCCTGATTTGTGCCTGACACCACTGTGAGCACCTGTCATAGTTTCAGCTTTGTCATATCCTTGACCACGACAGACGATTATGTCTGTCCATGATCATTCAGTTGTTTCAGCTTCTCTTCTGTGGGTTCAAGAACATTCTTCCAGGAATAACAAAGAAGCTCAAGAATGATTCCATTATTTAAACTTTACCACCTTTGTCTGTACGTATCTGATTATTTTGCACATTTGATCAGTGTATGAAGCATGGAGAATGCTAGCAAAAATAATTCCTAGGCCAGGTGAGATGGCTCACACCTGTCATCCCAGCTTCTTGGGAGACTGAGGCAGAAAAATCTCAAGTTTAAGACTGGCCTCAACAACTCAGCCAGGCCTTCAGCAACTTAGCAAGACCCTGTCTCAAAATAAAAAAATAAAAAGGTTTGGAGATATGGCTCAGTGATTAAACACCACTGGTTCAATCCCTGGTACCCAAAACAAGCAAGCAAAAAAGAATTCTTAGTATTGTGCTTTTAAAAATATCTACCATTACTAGACGGTTTCACTGATTTAGTGTTTCATTTTTCTTGATTCATGTTTTAGTTTGCCCTTTAAAGGGGAGAGAACACATTTCATCTCTTTAAACATAATATTCAAATTCAGTAAAATACTGCATGTACAACCTGAAATTTACTTGTTCCAACCAGCTATGTCACAACTGATATTTTGTATTGTTTCACTCGTTTTTGTTAAAAACAAAAAAGAAACTAACTTTTCAAACTAGTTTGGACTAGGCAATCCTTAACAATGCAAGGGGCCATATAGAAAAATAGAATCCAAGTTCTCTGATTCTATTTCTTTTGCTTTATAATCTGTGTGATGTCATTATTTAATTTTGAATCACTGTTTTAAAGGAAGAATGTGGAATAGAACAATGGTTGCATCCAAATCAACTCTTACTCTTTTTGAACTTACTCTTCCCAAAGCTTGCAAGTTACTAACTAACTCCCTGTGTCTTGGGAGTCAACTAAGAAATGGGAATTTCTCCATGTTAACTTCCACATTGAATATATATTTATGAAAGGATAAGCAATAAAAATATATGAATTCAAAACACATATATATACACACAAAACTCAGTAATTATTAGATCTTAGGCCAACAAAGTATAGTTATAGGAAGAAATATTTTACCATTAACGTTGTTTATAATTGCGGTGATGATATAAAAGAAGACTCATTCATAGCTGGTTTTAATATTGCTTTTAAATTCACTACAGACCATATATTGCTTTTCTGCCCATAGCTGGTAGAACCTCCCACCATCCTGCACCTGGTGCAAAATTGGTCTTGAATGAGGCTCCGGCCAAGAGAATCACTTTTAAAGGTCTGTGGGTTCATGTAAAGGGGAGAAATTGCTTTCTCGTTTCTTGATTGTTTGCTTAGCCATCAAGTTCAATGACATGCTTAGATGTTTCCAAGTGAGAGAGAGAAAGTTGAAATGGCAGTATATCCTGGTAGGGAGCAATGACAAGACTATTCCTCAAAAGTTCCAAGTGTGTGCCTGTGACTGAGGCCCTGGAGTTGACCTGTGGTGCCTAGGGAAGCTGTGTGGGACCAGTCTAGATAAGGAAATTGCATCAGCAAAAGAATAAGAACAAGCACCTCATTACCATGGATGAAGGGCAGCTCTACTGACCCCACATGGGAAATCATTGTGCTCTGAGTGACTTCATAAAGACAAAACTTTTTCCTCCATTTTCAGCTACCCTGTGACCCAATACTCCACCACCTTTTCCCATTCAAGTACCTGGAACCTCAAGCTAACCTGCACCAGGCAAGGAGAATAGGGGCAGCAGAGTGGGATGAGACCTTTAAAATTGAAAGTGAGATAGGAATTTAAATGAGGAGGATTAACTCTTAACAAAGAAAAATTTGCCTGGCTTAGTAACCAAGCATGTTGTTAAGCCATGGAATCAGTCTGATATGTCTTTGACAGAGTCTATTACCTATTGTGTTTTACCTATTGGGAAAATTGGTATATCAATAGACTAACAGCTTTTGGAAAATAAAACAAAAAGTTTTATTCTGTAGTTGAATAGTGCAGGTGTGCAGATTCCTTCTTGGCCATTGAATAAAGCTAGATTCCCTTTGTTACTAAATGAGTGAATGCACTTCCACCCCCTCCCTGCTGCCTGACAGGAACCCAGGGAGGGTTTTCCTAATTAGGTCCTCTCCTGGTTTTCCTTCGTTTCTAGGAATTTTGCTGCTCTGACCCAGGACTTTTAGAAATTTGCTCCCTTTGACTTTAAAATTTGGAGTTTTAGTTTATTCTCACATCACCTAAAATATCAAGAGTCTCAAAAAACAAAACAAAACAAAACAAAACATTCAGTTTTGTTCTAAATAAAGTTTTTTCTAAATAAATGTGTTCCTCCAACAAGTGCAAAATTCTGTCTCAAAAATCAGCCAGAAACCATGGCATTAGTTACAGCAACTTGTCCTTCAAATGATGCAATTTCCCCTTTCTGTTTTCCAAATTTTTTTCTCATTCTAACTCTTTTTCTTTCCATTTTTTTTTTTCTATTTAATTTCCTCAGGAAAACACAGAAAAGTGCCCCATCATCTTCTTTTGGACTAGGTAAGTATAAAGTTCAAATTATTTTATTTTATGTAAATGTCTCCTATATTGTTAATATACTCAAATCTCTCATTTAAATAATGACTAGAAATTGTTAAATTTGAGTTATGCATGCATAAAGCATTTTATCATTAAAATACTGGAAAATCTTTTGAGGCTATTGATTATATTGGGCTATGAAATTACTTCTCTTGACTGTGTTGACAGAAAATAAAAAGTCCATGCTATTTCAAAAGTGCTTTTTTTTTTTTTTTTTTTTTGGTACTGGGGATTGGACCTAGGGGTGCTCAACCTCTGAGCCACACTGAGAACTGACTTTGATTCTCTTGCCTCAGCCTCCCAAGCCACTGGGATTATAGGTATTCACTGCCGCCTGGCTCAAAATTGCTTTGTTTTTGAGCCACATTTTCTCTAAATATGTAACTATAGAGTATCGTATCTTCTGTTACAAAATCTATATGGATATTTTTTTCAAGTGCTAGTCAAATTTACTATTGCCATTATTAGTTTGGAAGATTTTGAATACAGTTTTTCACTTTTCATATGCTCATGACAATATATTTGCTATAATTAGGAAGAATAGAAAAAGGTACAAGGAAAATACACATTATAATTCCTCATTTGCCATCGTAAGCCAAACTCCATAAGGGTTTTAAAGGCTCTAGGATGTGTGTGTGTGTGTATGTGTGTGTGTGTGTTTCCTGATTTAAGTGCCCATCTAAATTCACCTCCTAGATTTTGTCAAATTCATATTTTCCCAACCATTCCCAGACGTCTGCTGAAGGTCACATAATGGATCTTGTAGAAATGGGAGTCCTCTTCATAAATAAGTAAGGTGAATATTCATAGGGTGAAGCTTGAGATAGATGATAGATAGATGACAGATGATAGAAAGGTAGATAGATAGATAGATAGATAGATAGATAGATAGAGTGAGTGAGCCAATTAGGATTGTAGTGCCTTTATGTGAATCTCCCAAATACAACAATTTCCAGGGAGCATACTATCTGTACCTTCCAGAACCCCAAATAGAATAACAACAGTAATTTCATATTTGTAAAGTCCTTTCCAATTTATGCTACATTTTCACCTACTTTTAAATTTATTATTCCTCATGGAAAGCCTGTGAAATACTTATTATTATTCTCATTTTACAAGTTGTTAATTTACTTTCATAAATCATGAGCCTCAAAACCTAATCTCAGGTCAATCAGATCAATATTTTTTCCTGCACATCCTCAACTTCGCCTAAGGATATTTCCTTTTCTGGTGTCTAAATCCTTAATCAAAGAGCTGGAGACAAACTTCCAGAACAGCCACCTGCCCCAGCACACAGGAGCCTTTTGCATCACTCGTGGTAGTGTTACTATGAATGAACACATTGGCAATTCCAATAGGAAAGGGGAGATTTCTCTCTCTAAAGTAATTCCATCTCCCATGTGTCCCATCGTTCTGTGGTCTATGTGGTCAACCATTTTACACACTTAAAAAACTTAAAAGGGAATCATCTCAAGATATAAACAATTAAGATGCAGAATAAAGTTCATACCCTCGCTTAATCTGATTCAAGTTAAAAGAATCAAAGACTATCTTTTTGTCACTCATATCCCTCTTCCCACTATAATTCTTCTATTTTATCTGTCACTCTTCAGTTGAAGTCAAGTTCCACAGTTACAAGAAAAATTCTTTCTTTTCTGTTTCAGTTCTTGGACTCCTGTTAAGGCTCTTGAGGTGACTGTTTTCTTTGTCATCTGGCCTCTGACAAACCCCAAACTCAGGGCCTTCGTTGATTGTCACTCTGCCTATTTCTAGGTTTTGGTGGTTTGAGTCAGATTGTCTGCCAGCCCCTAGCCAGAGGCTAGGAGCCCTGGGAGGAAGGGGACTGTCTTGCTCACTTTGTACTGCCAGGACCTAATGCAGCGCAGGGCGCACCTGCACCTACTAGAGGCTCAGAAAACATTTTCCAAATGAATGGATGAAAGGGAACTCAGTGTGCTCTCATGTAACGAAGGGGAAAACCCAATTTAATAAGAGTTAAATGAATTGGTAAAAAATGCAAACTACAGGAACACAGCCACATCAATGTTTATAGCAGCCCAGTTCACAATAGCTAGATTGTGAAACCAATCTAGATGCCCTTCAACAGATGAATGGATAAAGAAACTCTGGTGTATATATACACAATGGAATACTACTCAGCCATAAAGAAGAATAATATTATGGCATTTGCAAATAAATGGATGGAATTGGAGAATATCATGCTAAGTGAAATAGGCCAAGCCCCAAAAAACCAAAGGCCGAATGTTTTCCCTGATAAGTGGAGAATGATATATAATGGGGGTGGGGGGTGGGGAATGAGAAAATAATGGAGGAACTGTAGAATATGTAGAAGGAAATGAGAGGGAAGGGGGTATGAAAAATGGTGGAATGAGACAGACATCATTACCCTATGTACATGTATGATTACATGAATGGTATGAATCTACATTGTGTACAACCATAGAAACGAAATTAGTACCCCATTTGTGTACAATGAATCAAAATGCAGTCTGTAAAAAATTAAAAGCTAAATAAAAATAATAATAATTTTTAAAAAAAGAAAAAAAATGCAGTTGTTAGTGTCAAAACCAGGACTTGAGGTCAGCTCTATTCACTCCCATCAATGTGTTTCCTCTGCACATGTAAGGTATGGCTCTGTCAGTGAGCTTCTCTCTCCCTATTAATTGCATTCCTAACAGGAAGATTTCGTAAACTCAATTAGCTGGCCTCCTCTGTGTAATCTTTGGCCTACCCCAGACCCCAATCCTATAACTGCTCTTTAAATTCTGTTGCTTTTGTCACAGTGCACAATGTCTTCACAGTCCCATTTCACCTGATGGCATGGTGTATTGCCAGGGGAAAAATATCCAACCCATAGAACCTGCCATAATATGTTATTAATTATCATATTATTGTACTTTATTATTCATTCCTTCCTAAATGAATAAGATCAACATTTTATATGTTTAAGTAATGAATTAATTAGTTTATTTATTTTGGTACTGGGGATTGAACTCAGGGGTACTCAGCCACTGAGCCAACTCCCCAGCCCTATTTGCATTTTATTTGGAGATAGGGTCTCACTGAGTTGCTTAGCACCTCGATCTTGCTGAGGCTGGCTTTGGACTTGCGTTCTTCCTGTCTCAGCCTCCCGAGCTGCTGGGGTTACAGGCTTGTGCCACCTCGCTGGGTCAATGTTTACTTATTTTATTAAAAAAATGACAACGATAGTAAAATTTCAACTCTTCAGAAGGTGGAATAGCAAAAGTGCCACTTGCCCACTGATTGCAGAGCTGCTTTCCAGCTGTGAGCATTGTTACCAGTGTTTTCTGTCTGCCTCGAGGAAGCTGTCATGCAGAAGCAAGTGCATCCATGTACCCTTTAAGCAAAAAATGCAACTGGCATTCACATTCAAAAACAACGTGGAGGGAAGAAAAAAGCTTCCAGTGACAGAGGAATAAAAAAGCAGGTTGAACAGGTCATAGCATTTATGCAAATTTAAAAAGGCACAAAAACAATAATACTGCATCCATGTTATTTATAAATGTTTTGGAAAGTATAAAAAGATATATACTAAACTCATGTGATTCTCAAGAGGCAATTAAGGTGCACAAGACAGGAGATGAAGGGCAGAGACTTCAAATTTACCTGTAATTTTCTTACATATAAATTTATCACCTCTAACCCCTGCCTACCTCCCACAGAAGAAAAGGTGACTAGCTTTAACAATTGCAAGTTTCAGGAGAAGGTTCATGGTTTGATACATTATTGTCTGTACATTCCTTATTTTGAGATATATTTCTTTTTTATAGTTTAATGTATTTTAATAGCTTCAAATAAAAAATTTATAAGCAAATGAGAAATGGTAGATTTATTCAAGACATACTGTTCTGCACTGTACTTTTTCCATTTAACAATGTATCTTGGAGAGTTTTATCATTTTAGCGTACATAGATCAACTCATTTTGAAATGGCTACATATCACTTAACTGTACACTTAAAAACAGTTAAAATGGTAAATTTTATGCTATGTGTATTTTATCACAATTTTTTAAAAATCAGCAAAAATTGCATGGTATTTCAATTATAATTTTATAGTTCCCCTATGGATGAACATTTATGGTGTTTCTGGTTTTTTGCTATCACAAATACTGCTGTAATGAATCTAAATACACATTTATACATATTTTATCACTTACATCTCTCTGTAAAGAGATTTTTCTAAAATTGGTTTGGCTTACCACAAAATTTTGAATGAATTAAAAAATAACTAGACATGCAAAAATTTTGGTATATTCATTTGTAAATGCAGAATTTGGACAAGGTGTTTCATTCATGGACATCAGTTATGCTTTGGAGCAAAATTGCCAGTTTAATAATCTTAAGCTTAAATTTTGATTTTGGTTAAAATTTCAGTATCAGAAGTTTTTTAGTGTTGGCTTAAGGTTTAGCTCCTGAGAATTAATATCTGATCATCTTTATCTTAGCAAGACTGAATTTATCAGTTCATTTTCTAAGATTAGGTTTTCATAATTAAATAGATTTGAAGACAGAAGACATTGTGGGGGGGGGTACAGAGAAAAATCCACCAAAATCAGAGACTGTAGCCCCACAAGGCAAAATTATCTCTTTCAAAATTTTTGTGTAGAACAGATCCACCTATTGCATAAAAGTTTCTTAATATATATTGACACCAACCCGTCACTTTCAACTCTCAAAGAAAATTTAAAAATTAGGGCAGTGACAACCTTAAATTCTGCATCAGTGCAATGTGAAACTTTGAGACATTTTTGGTTTTGCTAAAACTGCGCTGTGCCTTTTTATTCTGAAAAATTTTTGGACTGTGTCATTAGAGGGTTAGGGTTAAATATTTCTAATGATCCTTATTTTTAGGCCTTCACATTTCATGGAAATTCTAAACTGTAAGAATCAATATGGGTCTGGAAATTTGGGAGGACACACTGTATTTAGGACATAGGGTATGAAGTCCGTCATGGGCCGCGCCCAGAAATGGAAGGGTGTGATTGACATTGCCAGGGTGCACTTGTTGGCACGCTCTCGGGCTTTCTCTCTCTCCATCGCTGGAGGAAATGCTGGCTGGCATTTCCTCTGTATTTGTAGGTATTCTTATACTGTTAAAAAATGCAGTGAGGAGAGGGAATTGTATGCTTTTTTAGAAACAGAGTGGAATGGAAAACAAAAGCAACCATTTTTGAGACACGTAAATCCCTGAGTTCGGAGAGCACTGTTTAATACCGATGTGCTCACTGGTCCAAGTTTTCCCGAGCTTGCCTTCTCTTGCGGACTTCACCTTCCTCGCTCACAGAGACTGCAGTCTGTGTCTTTTATTTTCGCTTTTGTTTCCATCTGAGCCACTGGGAGTCTACATCTCCTGTCATGTGGTTTTACTCACTGGCCCTAATAGCCATGATAGAGGCTGCACATCCGCACTGAAGAGGGAAAATGGAAGGAACCAAACGTGTTAATAGCCTTTATGGGGGGCGGGGGGGGGGGGAGTGGCAATGTTGGCGTTCTCTTGCTATTTGAGAACAGATAAAAGCTTGATTTCAGAAAGGCAGACATGGCTTAATTAACAGTCGTGTTTCTTTTGCATCTCACATCACTTCAAGGATTCGCATGCTATTGTCACTGGATGATGGAAGAAACAGCATTAAATTTGGGTTCTGATAAAATACCTAAAAGGACAAGTAAAGAAGACACATTTTGAACTCTGTAGCAAATGAACTGCTTTTTAAAAAGACCTGGGTATATGTACTATTTACATGTAAATAACTCACCCTGTGTGTAGATATGTATACATCCATGTATAATTTTAAATGACAGGCACCAATTTAATGGAGAAGCTAGGGCTCATTAGCTCCCTGAGCAGGATTGATTCTCCATAGCTGGAATGGTGTGTACAGCTCCCAGATAATTTGTAATGAATTGAATTTTCCTTCAGCATAACTAATTAGTGACTCTTTTCTTTTGCTATTTAAAAGGATATAGACATTTAAAAAATAAATGTTTGCAATTCTGTAAAAATGCTTGGAAAGGCACTAAGCCTTCATTGCATCATACAACCTAAGCAATTCTACTCCTAACTATATATTCAAAAGAATGGAAGACAGGTATTTAAACAAATCCTTGTACATAAGTGTTCATGGCAGCAACACTATTCACAATAGCCAGATGGTGGAAACAACCAAATGTCTTTCAACTGACAAAAGGATAAATAAAATAGAGCATACACTTACAATGAAATTCAGTCATAAAAAAAGAATGAAATACTAATGCTTATTACAATGTGGATGAATCTACAAAACATTTTGCTAAGTGAAAGAAGCCAGTCACAAAAGGTCACATATTGTATAGTTCTATTTACATGAAATATCCAGAAAAAGTAAATCCATATGGACAAAGCAGATTAAGGGTTGCCAGGGGCTGCAGTGGCAGGGGGTGAGGAGTGGCAGGGGGTGAGGAGTGCTTAAAGGTATGTAGTTTCCTTTTGGAGTTACAAGAATGTTTTAGAACTTGATGGGGTGATATTTGCAGAGTATGTTTGATGTACGAAATGCCACTTGATTATTAATTTTATATCATGTGAATTAAACAGAAACTAAATCTACAAAAGTCTATTCACTGAGAAAGGTAGTAGGGAGTCAAGGCTCAGACACTGAGAATCCAGGGTAAAAACGCAGGTACAGCAAACCGTGGGATGGGTAAAGGAAAACTGTCGTTGGACAGATTATGTGCATGGAGTCAGAGGAGAGGGAGGACTGGCTGAGGGCTGAGCTCTGGGACTGACACAGACTTCCAAGTCAGCTCTGGAGTTTTGAAGAACTGTTACTTATGGACAAGAATCAAATACAAACTATACAGTGATTCTTAGTGTTTTGGGGTATCATCAAAACATTTAGAGATCTGATAAGAGCTATGGATATATAACAGCTTCTGAGAAAAATGACAATTGTATACATATACATACATATATATATGCATACTTATACATATATTTTGCATATATTTTCTGGGAGGTGGTGGTGTCGTATCTGTGACATGAATAAGCCTTGACCTGCCAGGCTAAAAATTGGTGTGGTAGAGTGGAAAACATGTGGGCTTTGAAACTCAGTAAAGCTGTGACTTTTATTATGATTTGACCCAAAGAAGATATATTGAACACCTAATAAATGCCAAGCACTCATGTAGGAACTAGGTAGACAGAGACAAGAAACCTCTGCACTCAGAAAGGGAGAAGAACCTAAAAGCAAATACATTGTACAACAGTTACCAGACCCAAAGGTAGCAGAGGAATTGACCAAGCCCATAATCCTAACATAACTGGTAGTTTTGTTGAGTCTTCCTTAGTGCTTTTCCATAAGGTTGATTCTCAAATTGTAACTATAACTAGCATGTGGCTAGTTAATTTATCCATTTTGTTGCCGGTCCAGCAGAATTGGGTTCTCTCTTCCAATCTACGTATAATATTGATGAAGTTTAATTGAGAAGGCAAAACGGAGTCTATTCCCTGAATGGCCTAATATTTAAAAATATTTGAGAGCATGTTCATACATTATGTCCACCAGCCAAGAGTGGATGATGCCACAGGCAGTGTTTGCTATTCAATCTTTTACATCCTCGGACTTTTCTCCTGGTGGGAATGATGCTCATATTCTAATTTTCTATGCGACTCCCCCTGATTTGTACACTGAACAGCCATGCAGCTGAATGGAGTGTCCACAGACAGGATTGTCTTGAGGACTAAATAAGTTGGTTTAGGCAAAGTCCCTATTGCAGACCCTGAAGTAGCCAAGAAAGTCAAGAGGAATGGGAGAGGGGCACAGGTGACAAAGAGGCCAGTTTAGTTCCCCAAAACTAGTGATGATTTGGAACCCTTGGCACTAGCTTGCTTTTAAATCCTTTAGACTACTTAGGGAACCTGGGGAGAGTTGGGAGGCAGGCCTTGGAATCCTTGGAGAGGCAGCTAGAGTAGAGGGGAGCTGTCCCTACATACAGACCATCATAAAACCTTTAAGACCAAGCCCTTTCACCTAGAAGTAACGATGGCAGAGAAGGCTATACAGTGAGTGGGAACAATGACTTGGCACAGCCTTTACCAAATACATATTCTGTGCCAGATTGTGTGTGGTCATCTCACTGAACCTGGGACTCAGTGATTAGGAATCAAGATTTGAACCTGCTTCTTGCCTCTTTACGTCCCTCTCCAAATCTTGTTAATTTGTTTATTTTGGTTGATACTCTGATCCATTTTGTTGATTGTGATGATCACCTGGGTCTTCAGAGAGTTTGTGTGTGTTTATATTTAAATGCAGATATAGATCTATGTCTATATCTCTCTATATGCATAATTAAATGTCAGCATATAGAAATATATATCTTATATATCCCAGTGCCTAACGCAGCATTTATCATATAACGGAAGTTTAACTGATTAACAGACTAATATTTCAGTCCAGGGTAATGAGAAGTAATCAAAGTATCTGAAGCTGAAACATGATAAACATACATAAATTTTATTTATGTAGATGTTTAAGAAAAAAGCAAGTACTGCATCAAGACTGGAACAAAATTTGGTACAACAGCTAGGGGACTACTGTAATGGTCAAGCAGAGGATGGTTATTAAAACTAGCTGGTGTCAGCAGAGAGGAGAGTGGGGATTCTGCTCTTTCCTAGATCACAGGCTTAAAGAACTGGATGGGTTTTGTTCCATTTCCTGAGATGTAGACTTGTGAAGAGTTTGGCCTTCTAGTAGGCATCTAAGTGGATACACCCATTTGACAGACAACTGAATAGAATTTAAGGTACAAATAAAGGCTGAAGATGGAAACTCAGAGAATGATCTAAAAGTCTACACTAATGACTATGAAGCTGAAATTCCCTAGGGTGAAAGGGAAGATGAAGATCAGGAGAGATCTGAGAATGTGCAGCCAAGGGAGAGAATGTTATAGACAATTGATTTTAGAACAAGTTTGTAGCTCCAAAAGAGAAACGCATGAGATGAAAGAGAAAACTGCAGGAGCAGAGGAGAAGGGAGGGAAGATGATCTGTGGCACTCAGTAGAAGCAGTCACTGAACTGTGACTGCAGTGAGGATACGACATGTTAGTGCCATTACTAGTTTTATGCAGGGAGGGAGATTAACAGTTGCAGATGGTGTGGAGATGCAAAAGGATATTGGGATATTTGGAGAAAGAGGTACCAGGTCAACAATTAAATGGAGAACACAAAGCAGTTTCAATACCTGTACATTTCTAGACATGAATTTGAAAGCTAATGAGCTGCTGGGTTGTGTGATCTTTTTCCAGCCGTCTGTAGTCAGGATGCTTGGGTGCAGGTGCAGTCAGCCAGCTGCATTTAAACCAAGATTAGTGGTTGCATAGTGAATAAGACAAAGGTGATTGCAAGGGTGTGATACTAATATTGAACTATGGAATTCAAGCTGTTTATGGCTAGAGGTGAAGATCAAATGGATCAGTGGACTGGAGGTCTGGGGATAACTGGAGACTTGCTGCACCAGGCACACACCCAAGCCAGCAGAACTGGAGGCTTGTGGGCAAGAAGGAGCACATGATTTCAGAAATGGTGATAACAGAATCTGTAGTGAGATACTGATGCATCAAGGAGTGGGTGGGAAGGTTGGCTAAGACAGGACACAGGACAAGAGCGGAGGGTGTTAGAAAATCAAGGAGTTGAAAGGCAGAGGGAGTGAGTCAGCCCCAGCAATGATGGCAAGAACAAGGGGAAGAAAGGCGTGCTGATAGTGGTCACATCTCTGGCCAACAAGGGCACAACATCATTGGCATTTCCAGAGCAAGGGATTTTGAAGGTAAAATACGAGAACTTGGAAAGAGAGATGAAGATTAAGGAAATGAGCTTCCTCATTCTCAGGAGTGCGACTCCTCCACAACCTGAATTGAGAAGCTGTAGTAATGACATCCTTGTAGGGCAGCTGGAAGTAAAGGAAGGAAAGGAATTTATGTTGGTCAACTTTTCTGTTGCTGAAATTTATAGGAGAAAAAATTTATTTGGGCTCATGGTTTCAGAGGTTCAGTCCCTGGTTGACCAACTCCATTGCTCTGGGCCTGAGATGAGGTGGGGCATCAAAGGCTAAAAGTTGTCAATGAAGAAGAGCTGCTCACCTCATAGCAGCCAGGATTCAGAAAGAGAAAAGGAGGATCTGGGGGGACAAGATATAATATCCAAAGACACAGCCCTAGAGACCTACTTCCTCCATCATGTTCCACCTGCCTATAGTTACCTCTGGGTTAATCCATTCAAATCAGGAAGAGCTGATTAGGTTACAGCTCTCATGATCTGATTTCACCTTCGGCAGTAACACAGGCACTTTTAGAGTGTACCTCCTATCCACACTATAACAGAGGTAAATTTTAGTTTTCAAACAGTTGGAGTTAGATAAGTTTTCTAATCCCATTTTAGTTCCAAAGAGCACAGGATTTGGAAAGGAAGGAAGAAGTCAGAAATTGGATCAGATTAAAAATATTCAGAGCAATATGGGAATGTGAGTTGTGGCCATGGTGACCTGGTAGTTGTGCTGACAGGGTTTTAGGGGAAAATGGACAACCAGTGTAAGCTCAAGCTATGAGGACTCTAGCCCGCTGGTGTGGGAGCACCAGAATTTCTCTCTCCCTGTGACTCCTGCTGTGTGAAACTCCAGGGGTGGCACCAGATGGGGGTCTTTCCTGTTTACCCAGAGGGAATCTAAGACCTCTGCTCAAGACTGTTGCCTGCTCATAGCTCAGATGGGAGTGGCCCCTCGGCAGGGAACTGTGAACTTCTGCTGAGTAGAGGAAATGAGTGGCTTAGGGGTAACTGCTCTCTTAATGTCTCTACCTGTTTCCAGAATGTGATGATTCCCTTCTATGTTGCACTAGCTCAATCATCCATGAGCTTTGGCTTCAGGGTCTCAAACTTTATGAACCTCATGCTTCAGATTCATATAGACAAAATTTCGAAAGGAGTGACTAAGATTGGAAGATGCCCGAAAACTGAGTCATACAAAGAACTGATTGAAGTAGCTGGAGACACGTAGTTGGCAAATGAAGGGGCATAGGACAACTGCCGAAAAGCATCTGAAGAGTTCTCATGTGGAAGAGCTAGCACAGGCTGGTTTTTTTCAACCCTTTTTTCTTGATCCTCTCCCTAAGGGCCTTCTTTAGATATTTTTATCCCACTGCTCCATCTTCACCATGAAATTTTAGTATCACATTTATGCTATATATATCTCTGTGCTGATACATAAAAAGAGTAAGATTTTGTTCCCTCCTAAGAACTTTTTTTTTCCCTCTTGGGGGTGATATTGTCCATATTGAAAGAATGCAAGAAGTGGAGGAGACTAAAGTAGATCTGCCAAACAAAAGTGAGTCCAGACTTAGGAGAGGCTGTTCAAAAGGGTCATGGCCAGAGGTGAGGTGGCCATTGTCAGGTACAAAAGGTTCAAGTCAAATTTGACATTGCCAGCAGCCTGTGAGGGATGGAATTTGAGCTCAAGGTAAAGAAGTTCTAGGAACGAGAATTTTCTGAAGGTAAATAGGTTGGCACTCCTGCGTACTGGGTTTATTCAAACAGCTTCTGACTGGTCACTCGACAGGGCCTGTAGAAGTAGATCAGGTGTCACAAGTTTGGGTCACGACCTGGACTGAAAAGCTGGTCTGAACTTGGGACTCTGACTTCAAGCACAGGACACTGAGATCATAGCATCCACAGTGGACAATTCCTTAAGCATCGCCTTACAAGTAGACTTCCTCCTAAGTATAACCTCAAATATAAGACACAGCATGTTTGAACTTTTCATCTCCCTGCCCTGTGAGGACTGGCCCTGTCCACAGGTTCATGAGAAAAGCAGAGAATTCTCACCCAAAACAGCCAAAACCCTGTGGGAAAGGAAAAAAAGTCATTTCCTCACCCATTGCTAGGTTCACAACTGAGGCATCTGCAACAGTAGACAAAAGCAAAGCAAATGCATGTCTTTAATATGTTTTATATGACATGGAGCCTCATAAGAAAGTGAAAGCCCAAAGAAAGTTTCAAACTTGACTATTTTTATTCTTAGGTTTGATGAAGAGTGTTGGGTCATGGGGAAGCATGACTGAGAACAAAGGTTATGAACAATGGTAATAATCAGGGGGACTTAGCAAGTCCTGTTGGTTCACTCTCCTTGGCATTTGTGCCGCTGATGATAAGGCTGTCCCTTTCCTCTGGGTGTAGGGAAGGCAACCTCTCTGATAAGGGGTCTTAACGACTTGCTTCAGGGGAAGAGCAGGAGGGCAGAGTGAAAGGGACCTCCCTGCTTCTGCTACTTTCTCAAATTCCCAGGTGCTATATTATGAAGTAGCAAGCCCTGAAGCCCACCAAACCCTGAAAACCAGAGGACCACCAAGCTGAAATGTAAGCAGGTAAACTGAGTCCTAAATGGAGGGGTCTCTGGAGGACTGGGGTAGACTGGGAGTATGGGGGGTGGGGCTGGGAATTTCACCCGAGGGCCAAATTCCAATAAAGCTTGCTTCAGCAGCTTTCTTTGCTTTGGCCGCTTCTGTCCTATTTTATTTGGCCACTAGCTGTGCCCCCAAGCTTACACTAATTTCTTTCAAACTCTCTCGTTCTTATAGAATAGACTATCATTACATTTGAAAAGAATCTTTATAAATACACCATTTCTCACTTCTTTTATTGGTTCTTTTTCCACCAGGATTATCTGGAATCTTGAATAATTATACTTTTATTTTTCTTAATTAAAAGAAGTTTCATGAGCAACATGAAATTTAATTTAATTCAATTTACTTCAATTTAATTATGTTTATAGTTAATTTCAGTGAGCTGCTTTTACTCACCATACTGCTGACACTTACTGGGTGTTCAATAATCCTTTTCACTTCAGTTCTGACATTACCTACAGTTAAGGTCAGATCCTGCAACTTAAAATGCTCAGTTTCATGAGACTGTTCTCCACCCAGTAGTCAATTACAAGTTTCCAGCCACCCCTCTGACAGACCAGTTATAAATTGGGGGTTCCCACAATACCCCCTCAAATTTGATAATTCAGAAAGAGGCACACATAACTCAGGAAGGTGCTTTACTTACTATTACTGGTTTGTTATAAAGAATATAGCCAAGTCAGGCGCCATGGTGCACACCTGTAATCCCAGTGGCTCAGGAGGCTAAGGCAGTTGGATTGTAAGTTCAAAGCCAACCTCAGCAAAAGTGAGGCACTAAGCAACTCAGTGAGACCCTGTCTCTAAATAAAAATACAAAATAGGGCTAGGGATGTGGCTCAGTGGTCAAGTGCCCCTGAGTTCAATTCTCGGTACAAAAAAAAAAAAATATATATATATATATATATATATAATGTATGTATACACATGCACACACACACGCACGCGCACACACACACACACACACACACACACACACAGAGTCAAATAGAAGAGATGCAGAGGGGAAAGTATGAAAGCTAGGAGAGTAAAACAGCACACTTCCAGCTCCTCAATGTGTTCACCAACGGGAAGCCTTCTAAACCCAGTTGTTTAAGGGTTTTTATGGAGACTTCATTACATAAGCACTATTGATTGTATTTTTGGTCTCTAGTGATTAACTCTCTAGCCTCTCCCCTTTCCCCAGAGGTTGGAGTTGTGGGTCTAAGGCTCCAAGCTTCTAATCAAAACTTGGTCTTTCTGGCAACCAGTCTCTGTCCTGAAGCTCTCTAGGAGCCTCCAGACACAAATGACCTGAAAAATCCCCAATTCCACCTTCATCACTTAACATATTTAAGCATGTTTTATGTGGTTTGCAAAGAAAGAGCTCATTCTTTCTGTATTCTCATAAATTCTGTATTCTCATAAAGATACAGAATTTTAACTAAGTATGGAATTTGGCTTCATGTTATATATAAAAGGATAAAGCCACATTGTGGAAAATTAAAGGAGCAATTTAGGAAAAAAAATCTAGCTTGAGTATTTTACTTAAAATCTTCAGATCCAAACTAAATAACTACTTAATTCCTTTAGATAACCAAAGAACACTTAACTAGAAATTAAGAAAATGGTTTTTAGGAGTTTTCAGTTTGTGGAGCCCACTTAAATGGATTTCATTGATCTTCCCTTGAGGAAAGACAGGATACTTTAAATCTTATACATTAACCAGCTAATTCAATAATTGGGTCCCTATTATGCCAGGCGAGGTGCTAAGAATACAAACGGGAGCACAGCTGGTCTCTGCTTCCAAGGCTCTTAACCCTGTTCTACTCCACCCAGGCAGCTGGGCAAATGGCCCAGCTGGTTCGTTCTCCAGTCTGGCACCATCTGGGGCACACCCACCTTCACCATACACCAGCTGCAAAACGTCAGAGAAGACATTTACCCACTCCGAATTCTAATTTCTTTATCTATAAAATAGGCACAACCACGGAGCCTCAAGTGTCCTGGATAAAATATTTAGGATGTTGTTTAGAGTTGTTAATAATTTAGAATATGTTTGCAATGGTTTTTTGTTTGTTTGTTATTTGTTGTTTGATATGTTAACCTGGTTAGATTATAGTCCCAGTTATTCAACCAAACAATAATCTAGGGGTTATGGAGGTAGCGTTTTGTAAATGTGAGATGAAAACCTGCCTATGCAGGAGGGTCCTATCCTGCTCCTCCTGACAGCCTGCCCTGCAGATTTTGGACTTGCTTCAAGCCCCACAATTGCATAAGCCAATTCCTGCACTAAATATCTTAATGTTTTGATTATCTCCTATTGGTTCTGCTTCCTTCTTTGAACCCTGATCCTGAAATTAAATGTGTAGAATAATGAATATAAAGTGCTTGGCTGTAAAAGTAGCCATAAGTATACGTTATTTAAAAATAGGCAAAATAAAAATAATATATGTGTTGGCATATGTACTGGATTTGGGAACACTCAAGAAGGGAATTGAATATAAAGGTGCCACTTGAACCAAGGCCTAAAATAAGAGGAAAATGAATCAGGTAGAGGGAAATGCAAGAGCAAGCCGTGGATTTCTCTCAAAGACAGGAGATAAGAAAAAAGAAAACTCTTCTGTCTTGTTTCAAATATGACAGATTTTTGAAGTATCTTTCATCTCTATGTCTTCATCTGTTTGGGCTGCCATCACAAAATACCACAGACCGTTTATAACCAACGGAAACCCACTCCTCACCCTTCTGGATACTGGGAAGTCTAAGACCAAGGTGCTGGCCAATCTGGGGTCTGATTCAGAGATGGTTCCTTCTTGTATGTCCTCACATGGCAGAAGGGGCAAAGCAGCTCTCTGGCACTTTTTTGACAAGGACAATAATCCCATTTATAAGGGTAGAGATCTTATGAGCTAATAACCTTCTGAAGACCTCACCTCCTAACACCATTGACTTGGGAGTTGGGATTTCAACACAAACATTCAGGACATAGCACCCTATTTACAGGGAATATCTAAATAGAACCATGTGATCCAAGAACTAAATTCTGTGCACTAGGTGTTACTTTGTTTGTACTATGCTCTTTAGAAAGCATTTTTAAAATGTTTTTTAAGTGAACCTATAATTGTTAAAAGAAAAAAAAGTGAAAGATTTCACACAAAATATAGGTATCTGATTTCTTTCAAAAATCTGGAAGCACTGACCACACTGAGCCCATCCTCTCTAAGGGTAGTAAATAACTGGTCCTAGTCCTTTCTGTGTGGTCCCCACCACTTGCCCTGTGAAGGTGGCTGTATCAGGCACACAGATCAGTTACATGACCTGCCTTGTCCCTGTAGCATCTATTATACCCTGTCCTGGACAGTCCCCTAAAACCTGGCCTCTAGCTGTCCTTAAACTCTTTTGACTCAACAATTTCCATTACTCATGAAGGCAAACTGTTCTCATGATCACTCCCTGGACCCCACACCCTGGAAAATTTTATTTGTTTTTCCATTTATTCTTTTTTTTTAATTTTTAAAAAGGATCAAAATAAATCTATATTTCATCTGTTTTCTACAGATAAGCAGTACTTGGTCCAAGATCTGAAGAGAGCTTGTTTGTCAGACAGAAATGTCCACTTCCTGCCCATCCCAAATGATATTGACTCCAAAACCCTGATCAAATCAGGAGATGATCCACCTCACCTTCAAAAGCAAGCTGAGGGGTGATCAGAGCGGAAGAGGGAGGAAGGGCAGAGGGAGTACCGTACCTGAGTAGGCATTGACTCAGCCATCTGGATCTGAAATTTCTGGGAGGGCTTCTGGGGGATGGAGGGGAGGGTGGCAAATGCAGCCTGCACTACCCGCAGTCTGCTGGGGGGTCTGCACCACCTGCTGTTGTTCGGCCTTGCGGGACTCCACCTGGACTTGCTGGGCCACAGCTGGCTGGCCGCCCCCAGGGCTCTGAACAATCATCAGGTTGTTTCCTGCCTGGATGATGTTGTCTGCCATGGTCTCAGTGAGCACCGTCTCCACGAGTTTAGCCACAGCCATGGATGGCTGGGAGGCAGGAAGGCTCTGCTTCCTGGCTTTCTTGTTAGTCTTAGAGGAGTGGGAGGGCTTTCGGTGAGGAGCTGTAACTGGCGTTCACAAGGTTGTTGACGGGCAGGGTGAGTGTGACTGTGCCGACTCCACCTGTCTATCAACTTTACCACATTGGCCCCGCTCTGCACGGGGGTAGTAGTTGTACTCAACTTCTGGACAGGGGCTGGAATGATGGGGGCAGGCTTGTGACTGGACGGTGAGGGGGTGATGATGGCCTGCTTAATACCTGGGATTATCTGCATCTGGTTGGTGAGATTGGGCTGCACCTGGATGGTTGGGGACTGCTTGCCTAAATCTGAGGGACCGCCTGGTATTGGATATTGGCGACTGACAGGTTCCCTGTGCTGATCATGGTGGAGTTCTGGATAGTGAACACCCTCCAGGATAGGAGGTGCTCAGGTGTGACCCCTGGATCTGAGATGTATTTTCTTTGAAGGACAAGATGCCAAAGCTATTCTTGCCAGGACTGAGAGCAAGAGGGGCAGTTTGATAGGACCAGTTTCCATGGTGTGGGCTGGCGGGGTGCAGGAGGTGTCACAGCAAGCTTCAACAGCTGGAGGACCAATTTTGCTACATGTTACAGCAAACAGAGCCAGGGGAGATGGCTGGGAGTCCTGGGTGGTGGCAGCAGCAGGCTGCGGGTAGTCACTGGGACTGACAGCAGCAGCGGCAGCCATGCTCTTCTGTAGAACGCTCATTACGCCATCTTTCTCCCTGGCCTCCACAGCCTCCACCACCACGGAGCCTCTCCATTTACTCTTAATAACAGCTGAATTCCTAAATGATTACTCTTCCCTGAGCCTTTTTTTGTTAATCTTACTGGCAAGTCACATAATGCTTAGTGCATTTCTCTGAAATGTAGTCACAATGAAAGCTTAATGCTATATAACTTCTAAACAAATTTTAGAAGTTATTTTCCCAAGCCAGCTGGCCACAACGCACCACCCCACTTCAGCAGATGAATGTGGGTCCTACAGGAGAAAAAAAAAAAAACGAGGAAGGTGGTCAGGCTCAGCTCTCTCAAAACATCCTGCATGGTGTCTAGTCACACGGCAATAGAAGTAAAGTATTTTGGATAGAACTGTTAATATGCACATGGATACATTTTTTAAAAACAAAAATGGGATTATATCACACTTATTTACAACACAGCCACCCTCACCTCCCTCTCTCCAGTCATAGAGAATCGTGTGTCTCTTCTTTGCTTTAGAGTAATCTGTGATCCCTCTCTCCCTGGAACTTCCCTGTAGCCATGATTTCTCTTTTGAGTATTTTTCTCTATTTTCCAACTATACCTCCAATTGATCCTTTCTCTACAGGCTATAAATGTCCTCACATCTCTGTCATTCATACCCCAAATTCTCCTCCTCCCCCACACACTAGTGAACGCTCAATTCATTTTTTTCTTTCCATTCACTCTTCAACCCACTGCGATTAGCCATCCCTTCTACTTTCCAATTACACGAGGGCAAAATTTATCACTGATGTTCTAGTTGCCAAAATAAGTTATGATTCTTGCTCTTCGTCTTACTGGATCTGTCCCTGTGTGTGGCATTCTACACAATACACCCTCCCTGCTTAACACTCCCCTTCCTGGGCTTCTCTCTGTCCCTGGGTATCATGTCTCAGTTGCCCTCACTGGTTCCTTACATAGTTCCTGGGGTTTTGGTGGGTGTGCTAAGATAGGATATTGACCCTCTCACCTCAGGATGGGGAATATAACACAGGATGGAATAAGCAATGATGCCTCCCAGGAATTTAAGTCTTGAGTGGGGACACATGGCATGGCAGGCAGTTGAAAGTGGGTGAACTGAGGGCAGCAGCCTACATGGCAAGGCACAGATCTCCCCAAGACCCTGGAGCTCTCTTCCTTCCTTCTGCTCTGAGACCTGGTTATTTTGCTCTTTATTCTGTGACTTACTCATCAGGTTTCCAATAAGTCCTTTTTAATCCAGTGTTTATATCTATTAGATTGGCTTCTGTTATTGGGTCTCTCTTCTCCTTATGTGTCTTCAGGTGGTCCCATCCACTACTATGGCTTTAGCCACTACCCATGTGTTCTCCACTCCTCATTTATACCTGTAGCCCTGCGGTCCTTCATTAGCTCTCTACTTGCACCATAGAATTACCTAACTGCTCTTCTCTTGAAAGACTCCCAGAATCCAGAACTAAGCATGTTCCAAAGTGAATCATGGACTTTCTCCCCAAATCTACTCCCCTTCATCCATTTCTAGATCAGTGATCAAACCACTATTCACTTAACCACTCTACCCAAGAGCTCTCTTCCCCTCCCTCTTCAATAGACTAGCGACTGCTTGGTCCTGTCAGTTCCTATTCTTGATACCTGTCTTATCCATTCACTTCTTCCTACCCCTCCTCTCATCTCAGGTCCTCAGCATCCCTCACCTGGGCTATTGTGGTATCTCCTCACTTGCATCCTCTCTCCTCTCCCTCTTCTACTCCCTTCTCATCCTTTCACCACAATTCATATATCGGGATTTTCTTTCTAAAGCAATTTCTGATTATTTACCTCTGTTTAAAACCTTTGTCTCCTACTATCTAAAAAGGCAGACCACTTGCGTGGTAGAGCTTCTCAGACCTTACCTCTACCCACCTTGCAGGCAGCCTAAATGCTGCACCCTCTCCTCACTGTCCCCTGAGCTCTGGTCAATTTGACCAAATTGCACTGCGCCTGGGATGCTGCCCTGTTCACCCAGATGCCTCTGCTGCTTTCTTTGCCAGGAATACCTTCCCTGCCTATCCCAGCCATCTGCTTCATAAACACCCATCCATCTCTTTTTTTCCAAAGACTATCAATGTTTATTCTTTTTTCATGTTTTTATATTGCAAAAAGGCAAGTCAGAAAACACAGAGTGTGATAAAAAAATAAATATTACCTATAAAGCATCATCTAGAAATAAGCCCAGAATTGGGGCAGTCCATATTTTCTCCCTTCCTAGGTCCTCAGTAAAGCCATGGTAAGTGGTGGAGAATAGACAAAAGAGAGAGAAAGCAGAATGTGGTTGTCAGGGGCTAAGAGAGGAGGGAAGTGGGAATTGTTGAATGGTGGTTTAAATTTGGGAAGATGAAAATTTCTAGAACTGGATGGTGGTAATGACTGCACAAAATCAATGTGCTTAATGCTGCTGAGCTTGAACTTAAAAATGTTAAAATGGAGAATTTTTATGTTATTGTTTGCTTTACCCCAAATTTTAAAAAGGAGACAAGACAGTTATTTCAAGGGGTGGCAGTCTAAGTATTTTTTTCCTTTTTAATTTGTTAGAATGGGACTTTTTTATGTTCTCGGTGGAAGAGATGGAAGGAACTGATAGTAAAGAGAAACTGAAGAGGAGGAACTCTTTTTTCACCAGGATGACAGGTATAAAATGTCACCATATTTAAATTCAGAATAGATGGTCTCCATTTTGTCATTGCACTAATGTCTTTCTTCCCCAACGTTCCTGTGATTAAAAAGGGCACCCCAGGAGTTACTCAAGCTCAGCGTTACCCAGTCTTGAGTCAGCAGAGGAAGGAAAGAAGGGCACAGCCCAGGGTCTGCCCCTGTAGTTGCTGTTGTGGCCACAAGGTGGCACTGACTCTTTGGTGGTCACTGTTGCTCCCAATGTTGGAAAGTTGGGAGGAGATGGGGCTGGATAGGACCCCCTTATTGTGAGGTTGCTGGTGGGGGTCTCCTCTGTACTCCAGCTCTGGTGCTGTTTCCTCCGTGAGAGGGATATGTTTAGATTCTGCCTCTCCCTGGATCCTCACCTTGGTGTCCTCCTCTCAGAGGTCTCTCTCTTCCTGTCCCATGGTGGCAGGTCCATTTCCTTTCAGGTCTGAACTTCCTGCTCTCAGCAATTCAGCTACCTAAACCTCCAGTCTTTGCCCCCTCTCCACCTCTTTCCCCAATTCCAACATTTTCAGAATCTCTGAGGCCGGACATTAAGGACCCTGGCTCATCTGCAAACACTGGAGCCACCTTCCTCTGCCACCTTCTCTCTAACCCTGGAGTATAAGAAATCCTCTTTTTTATTTCTTCTCACAGAAGGAATAGTGCTTTCTTCCAGGTGCAGACCCCACTGGAAAATTGACTAAGACCTTCCCTCATGAAAACCTGGGGGGACAGATCATCAGAAGCACAGGTGGATATTTCAGACACTGAAAGAAAGAAAGATGCAGGTCTTTACTAATGAGGTGGAGAAGAAGGAGGGTAGGTGGGTAGAAGTAAAGATGCTTGTTGGAGGAAAGGGAATTTGGCAGGCCCATAGCCAATTTCATTTTCATTATAAAATACATACAGACATCATATCTAAAAGTGAGGAGGAGAATAGTAAAGGGGAGTCACATTTGAAGTGACAAAAAGAACTCCAGAGAAAGAGGCCAGCTGGCTGAGCCTACTATAAGGGAACATACAGTCTTGGAAACCAATGATTCACTCATTTATGTATTTAAAAGGTATTTATTGAGCATCCACTTTTTTAAAAAATATTTTTTGAGTTGTTAATGGGCCTTTATTTTATTTATTTATATGCAGTGCTGAGAATTGAAGCCAGTGCCTCACACATACTAGGCAAGCGCTCTACCACTGAACTACAACTACAGCCCTTGAACATCCACTTTGTGCTGACACTTTTTTTGAGAGTTGGGGATACATCAGGAACAAAACAAAAGACCTGTCTTTGGGAAGTATCCTAGTTGGGAGAGGAACTGAAGATAAAGAAAAATATAACTAGTAAGTGAAATGAAATGCCAGAAGGTGAGATGCTATACGGAAATAACATCAGGATAATAGAAAGCAGATGTCATGTGAAGGAGTTGTGATTTAATATCCAGCGGGACCATGACTTAAATTGAAGGAAGTGATGGAGCTTGCCAAATTACTATGGGGGTGGGGCAGGGAGGACAAGCAGTCCAGTGTGAAGCCTCTGAGGCAGCAGTGTGCCTGGGGATCCCAACAATCTGTGGGATGCTGACACCAGAACAGAGGATAAGATGGGATGGTTTGGGTCAGGCAATAGGAACCCAGCATGGCAGAGGGGTGACTCAGGGAGAAATTGAGGGAAGTGCTGGTGGTGTGGTTCAAGAGAGTGATGTTGTGGTCCAGGTACATCAGGAGGTGGGAGGAATGGGGAGTCCATCAAGGAAGACAAAGTCTAAATAGGAGTGGTCAGAGCGGGAGGATACTGTGGATAAGCACTGGGTATCTTGGTTGGAATTTAAAATCTTCTTGGTAGAATAGTTCAAAGTGATGGAGTTGAAGGTGTGGACTTGGGAGTGAATCGCTGCAAATGACCCCGGTGGGTTGGTACATGGTGTGCACCCAAGTGCACCTCAGCCACAGAGGGACTCCTCTGAAAGAGTTCAGATCATATTGAGTAGTGCAGGAAAGGGCTAAGCTGCACCAAGTTTTCACTCATGCTTGCCAACTAATGCACAAAGGAATTCAACAGTTTCATAAGGCAGTCAGGGATGCAGGAATGCCTGCTAGCGAATATCAGAGGACACACCAAATTGTACCCCAAAGTACAATTCCCCACCAAAAAACCCATTTTTCTGACAACAGGTGGTTTATTTTGTTCACCTCTTTCCCCTGTTGCCTTTCTAAGAGGGTCAGGCCTGTGTGTTTGTGTCAATCTTGTTGGGAGGAGTTCCTTGCTGTTGAAAGAGGTGTAGCAGAAAGAACTAGGGTGACGTGGTTTGGGAGGGAGCAATCTCCTGTCTCTTCTGCTAACTCATGATTTTAAGGAGAGAAGTTCTGGAAGTGGTAAGGTGGAGGATGGAAATCTCAACCAAGAGCTGTGTGTCATAAGACTCCGTCTGGTTTCCTTCTCTGAGAGTGACTTCCCTATTGCAAGATCCCTTATTTTTCCCCACTCTAATGCTGGTTGTACAAAGCTTTGCTCTCTTGTGAAAGAGGATTAATTATTAGAAGGTAATGATGCAGAGCTATAAGAGATAGGGGGGAAGGGATGGACAGTGATGGTTCATTCATTCATTTGCTACTTCAACAAGCACAGATGCTCCTTGAATTACAATAGGGCTATATCCTGATAAATCCATTATAAATTTTAAAAAATTGTTAAGTCAAAAATCCACTTAATAATCTAACCTACTGAACATCATAGCTTGACTTTGCTGACCTTAAACAGGCTGAGAACACTCACATTACCTTACAGTCAAGCACATTATTTAAAACAAACCTATTTTATAGCAAAGCGTTGAATATCTCATGTCATTTATTGAATACAGTACATGGTAGTGGATCTGTTGCCTCCACTCCTGATTGTGATGCGCTGTGGTGCCAAACAAGCATCTCCAGAGACACTGGTATTGGAAAACCATCAGCTACCCAGGAAAAGATCAAAATTTAAAGTATGGTTTCTACTAAATGTATATCACTTTTGCACTATGGTGAAGTCAAAAATCCTAGGTTGAACCATCATAAATTGGGGACTGGAAATTTATTATGTAACAGTAATATGAGGTCATGTTCCAGATGTTGGGGATGCATCAGTGAACAAAACAAAATCCCTGCGAAAGGGAAAGAGAAGATACACAAAGGTGGGATGTTATAGGAGTTGAGTTCAAGAGGGGCTGATCAAGAAAAATGATTGAATCTTTTACAAGAAGTACTAACACACAAGAAACTCCATTGAATGGCACTTGGTTACAGAAGCATGGAAAGAGGAATCCTTCACAGCAAGAAACTGTCCAGAGGTTTATGGTGAGAGGGCCCACTATCCAGAAGGGGAAAAAGGCAAAGGAGAGACAAGGAAAGGGGGGACTGGAGAGGGGCTCACCAGGTCTAAGCCAGGTAGCCCAGCAGCAAAAAGGTGCCTGTGGGTCCGGGAGCTCAGAAAGGTCACAGGGGCCCCATCTTACCAATGGGAAATAGCGGGTGCATGAGATTTCTCAGGGTGTGTAAAGTAGGCAGACTCTAAATTACTAAAGATTTGCTTATCTGGCTATTTTTAAAATAATGTGTGAAAATCTATGTGTGATACAGGACCTTGGAGCTAACAGGTCTTAACCTGCAATGATAGAAGCCAATGCACAGAGGCCATCTTTGGCTCATTTGTATCATACAGGGGCTAAGGAGAAAAATACAGCAGGGTAAAGCAACAAAGCATGACAGGAAGGGATTCTGTTTTAGATAAATTATCCGAAAGGCCTTTGTGGAATAGGGACACCTAAGCATGGAGAAAGAGACTGAGTGCACCATGTGAATACCTGGGACAAGAACGTTTCTGGCAGTTTTGTTTTGTTCTGAGGAATAACCAATGAGGGTAGAGCAGAATGAACAAGAGGGGCAGCAGTGGGGGCTGAGGCCTCGTTATATAGGGCCATGCAGGACACACACAACAAGGACATAATGCTGAGTGAGCTGGGAAGCCATCAGCAAGAGGGGAGACAGGATTACCCTCCTTTTTGAAGATAACTGGTATTCCACACCAGACAGATGTCATTCATGGGAAGAAGGGCAGTGGCTTGGCCCAGAGAGACTGTGATGAAGGGAATGAAAAGTCAAACTCCAAAAGTGTTTCAGAAATAGAGCTCACAGGACATGCTGATGAGCTGAATGTGAGGTGTGAGAGGAGTAAAGGAGTAGTCTAGGGTAACAAGAATTTGGAGCACACAAAGTGCCCTTCTCTACCTACATTTGAACAATTGCATCTGAAGTTTGCATTTGATACAGTTAGGCCTCACAGGAGATCATGGTGGAGGCAGAATAGTGTGGACAAGGAGCAGACTATGGGAGCAGGTGTGGCGGGGGGGGGGGTGATTGGAACCTGGTTCCATCAGTTTACAGCTGAGTGACCTTGGTCCCTTTTTTGAACTATTTCCACATTGTAAAATGCACGTGATAATAGTGCTATTTTGTTAAGATGTTGTGAAGATGAACAGATAAATAATGGATAGAGAGTGTTTACTGCAGTGCCTGCCACCAGCTGTGTGTGCAGTAGATATACTCAGAGTTACTAATACTGATGCTCAAGAATGAACCTCAGGGATGGGGATGCTTATTGTTAGGGGATGGGGAAGGGTAGTTTCCAGTGATGTGAATGGACTATTTTGGTTTGTTAGTATGCCTGAGAAAATATCCTTCATCAACAGGACAAGCTATGTAATTTTCAGGGCCAAGTTCAAAACAAAAGTACACAGCCTTCCATTGGAAAATTGAGTCTTGAGTAGGTGACCACAGAGGGTTAAGCCAAGCACAAGATGGTTCAGAGTCAAGTTTGGTTGCACACCTGTGAAACTGACTCCATTCATTAGTGTCTCAAACACTACATTGTTCTAAGTAGGACCAAAGGCCTCTTGATGCATGTGGTCCACCAACTCTGAGTCCAACCAAATGGAGTCAGCAGCACAATTCAATCATGCACCATCATCACCACCCACTATATCATCATGCTGATTCAGAGGCCATCCTCCCTGACTCCCTGGCTTGTATGCACTCAAGTAAAATTAGAGCCTTCCATATATATTTTCTAAAATGCTAGATTAGCAAATAAGTATCAGAAGAGTCATTCTCTGAAGAAGATAACCCTGGGGTGTGTCCCCAGATGTTCAGTTCACATTCCTCACCATTTAGATAGGGAAATACATTTGAAAGTGTGTCCCTGGAAGGTGAATATTTTAGTGGACACAGAAATTCAAAATGTTTACATGGTTTTCTCAAAGTTGTTGCATTAATGGCATTACCAGATTTGGACACCTAGTCCCTTTAACTTCTGGTCTTACATTTTAAAATCAATTTGCAAGGTAAATAGAATGTGAAAATAATGCCAGTCCCTTAACTAGGATTCATGTGCAAGATATTGATTTTAATGTTATCTTTCTTTTGGATAAAGAAGAGTTGAAAATTGACCTTTGTTTTCTTTTTAATATTTTATTTATTTACTTCATTTTGCTATACTGGGGATTGAAACCAGGCATGTTCTATTACTAAGCCACATCCCTAGATGTTTAAAAAAAACCTTTTTTTGTGTTTTGAGACAGGGTCTTGCTAAGTTGACAAGGTTGGTCACTAACTTGATATCCTCCTACCTCCACCTCCTCAGAAGTTGGAATTGCAAGTGTGTGTCACTAGTGGTGTTGTGTGACTTTTCCTTTGAATGTGAACTATAATTCCATCATATTAAGCATCTGATGTATTTTATGTCCGTATGTATGTATGTCTGTATCTTATGTCTTGTTTAAAATGTGAGTGCTTTGAGATATTGAGCTGGATCTTTCTCCCCCCTTTCTTATCTGTTCCTGTTTCTCTTTCCCTCCCTTTCACCCTCTCAGGTGCTTTGTGCACAAATGTATACAGAAAGTCACTTTCAGCATAAAACCATGGTTCTTAGCTAGGGATGATTTAGCCCTCAGGAGACATTTGGCAATGTCTGAAGATGTTTTTGTTTGTAACAATGGGGGAAGGCTAATAGCATCTAGTAAGTGGAGATCAGGGATGCTTAGCAGCATTCTGTAATGCGTAGGACCCCCCCCCCCACCACCACCACACACAACGAATAATTATCCCGCCTCAAAGATCAATAATGCCGAAGCTGAGAAGTCCCACAGTAGAGGAAGAGGGGGAAAAGAATATGGAAACAACCATCAAGATTCCATATCCCTGATTAAGAATAGAATGGGGGTTGGGAAGATAGCTCAGTCGGTAGAGTGCTTGCCTTGTAAGCACAAGGCCCTGGGTTCGATCCCCAGCACCCCCCCCAAAAAAAAAAAAAAAAAAAAAAAGAAAAAATTACCCACCATCTGTTTAGCATTTTGGGACCTGGTTCAAATTAGAAAGACCATAATGGACCTTCTGCGAGGGGACAACTGTAGATAGCATCAGAGCTGGCAGCAGCGCCACAGCGGACCCGCCAAGGGCGTTGCATGACGTGGGGGAGTGGCTGGGAGGTACTGTGCTTTTTGCCAGTTCTCTGTAGCACTGGTGGTTTATTTACCTTGAAGCAGGGAGTTGAAGTCATTTCAAGTCTCTCCGTGAGTTGGCATCTTTACCAGGCATGGCAAGATAAGGAACATCCCTCCTGGAGTCATTACAGAGACAAGAGGGAAGCTCCTCCCCTGAGGGTCCTATGGTGCCTGGCCCCAGCTGTCGGGAAAGCATATTAGAAAAAGAAAATCAACCGCTGCAATTTCAAAGTCAGGGAAAGGTCATGAAATGCGTATGCTTTCGCATGTGCTGTGGATTTCAGGGCGCTTACTTCTTGCCTGGTGAGAGTACTCCAGCGGAGGCAAATTACAGCGGAGGCAGTCTGCAGCACGGGTTCCACAGAAGTTCTCAATGAGGCCGTCGCGTGTGCATGAATCCCAAGGAGATGAAGCGCTGATAGATTCCACTTTCCTGCAGAATGTGGAAATAGAAACAGGATATAAACATGAATTATTGACAATGTTGTGATTAAAAGAATATGAATTTCTGGGCATACAACTGGTAACTAACCTTTCACTGTTCTCAATCATGATTCATTAGTGTTTTCAATTAGCATTCTTGGTTTTTTGTTTGTTTTGGTGCCCAAAGAAAAAAAGAACAAAAAGTAATAGAAAAGAAGAAAAGTCTCATGACCGATGACAACATGGATTGATGTACAATCAACACAAGATGATTTATCCAAGCAGATTGTTCCCTAAACGTTACTTTTACTAATTTCTCCTAAAGGGTATTTCTATGTAATTATTTTAAGATTAAATTAAGATAAAGATAAAATTATGATTAGATTACTAGAAGCAGAATGGCTGCATTAATTAACCAACTTAGTTTAAATTTTGATAGATATTTCTAGACTGTACTCCAAAGATGATGTGCTGGGTTAAAACTCTATCTGCCAACGATGCCAGAAATTAGTTGTTTCTCTGCCTGTGACAATTCTGGCTTTTATCAGACTTTAAAATGTTTTCTGATCTGATTGGTACAAATAGTAGCTCATGCTATTTTCATTTGTTTGTCTTTATTTTTTCATGACCTAGAAATTAATAATAATTTTCATTTCTTCTTTTATGAATTATCTACTAATGTGCTTTTCACACTTTTTCTGGTATTTTTCTCTGGTTTGAAAGCACTCTTGGTATAATAGAGATTGTGTATATTTATTTTTCCTTTTACGTAAAGTCTAGATAATTTTTTCTCAGGTTGTAGAGGTTTTAATGGTGTTATATCTACATAGAAGTATATTTTTGTTTATGTGATTGTTTCCATTCTTTTTGCTTTCCTGTATGCTATCAATTACCTGTTGGAAAATATGATGAAAAACTATCTGTTTTCTCTGTCATTTTATCATTCATTCATGAACCGGGTATCAAGTACTTTTTGTGAGGACGACTCTAGACGCTAGAAATGTAATAATGAACCAAATCAATTATATCCTCACTCATGGAGCTTGAAATTCATGAACAAAACAACCACTACCACCACATTAATAACTATAAAACAAAACAAAAATCCCATGATAAAGTCTACTTTGTAAAAATTCAACCACAAATAAATAAGAGAAAAATAAAATAAAATGTTCAGTATCTTTATAAAGACAACTAACATTTAGCTATAGTACAGAAAGACTGAATAAATGGAGATAATGCTGTGATCCTCAACAGGAATAGTTATTCTTATAAAGATATTAAATTTAGCTTTAGGGTCATAATAAAATAATTAAAAATTAATATTATAAACATAAATATATGAAAGTTCCTAAGATAGGTTTCACAGAAAAAAAGTAATAGGAGATCCACCCTGTAAATTGCAAAAGCAGATTATAATTTCTCAGTACTTAAAATGATTGATAAGAGAGTAATTAAACCAATGATATTAGTTCAGTATTATTGGGAAAAAATTAAAATACATTACATTTCATACTATCTTAAGCTTTAGAAGGATTCAAGACTTTTTATAGATATTAAAGTTATAAAAGTACTAGAAGAAAATATAAGAGAATATTAATATGTTTTAAGAAACAAGAAAAGTTTAAAAGTACAACATCAAAGACAGAGAAAACAGAATCTACTATGAAAAATTTGACTACAAAAATATGTAAAAGATTTCTGTAACAAATAAAAATAGAAATACAGAAAACTAATGTATGTGAGGAGAGTATGAACTGGGAATTTGCATTATCTCTGACATATAAAGAATTCTTCATATTTGCAAGAAAGAATACAAACCTTTCAAAGGAAAATAGATGACACTAATGGATAATTCAATAAAAAAGAAATACAAACAATACATATATTTAAATATTAAGCTCTGGTAATAAAAGAAATGCAAACAGTCTAGCAAAGATTAAAAAACACAGTATTGATGAGCATGTGGGAAAAGTGCATTGGTGTGCCTACCCACAAGTGAGAATCTAAATGAGGATGGTCACCGAGGGATGTGCTTACTGCAGTTAAAGCAATGACTATTATGCTCTATGGGTCAGGTATCTTGCAGCTTTGTTGGTTTTTTGGGGTCAGTATTTCTCCCAAGGCTGCAACCAAGGGATCAGTTTGGGTCACAGTCATCTCAAAACTCCACTCCGGAGGCGCCTCTTCTCAGTCCTCTAACAGGGAGGGGGCAGGTGTGTAGTCCTTTCTGGCTGCTGGCTGAAGATCTCAGTCTAACCCAACTCAGGGTCACACATTTAAGGGTAGAAATACCAGAAGTGAAGATCATTTGGGTCCATTTTAGAGGTTGTTCCCCCCAAGAGACAATTTGGTGCCATGTATCATAAGCACAAATCTATGTATTTCTGGACTAGGAATGTAGCTCAAAGGTTTAGTGCTTGCCTAGTATGTGCAAGACCCTGGATCCAATTCCCAGTACCACTAAAAATAAAAAAAGAAAAGAAATATTACATATTTTTTGACACATCAGTTCTAATTCTCAGATTTATCCTAAGGAAAGAATTAAATAAGTGCACAAAGATAGGATGTAAAAAAAAATTTTAATGGCATGCCATATAATAGAATAAGATGTAAACAAGCAAATATCAACAATCTCATTCCAATAAATTAGGTCATAGCTACACAACAGAACAGCATGCAGCAACTATAAGTTGTATACATGCATATATAGTAGTATAAAAAGATATTATTTAAATATTACTAAATTTAAAAATGAAACATACATTTTATAAAGTATTAAACATATACATAGAAAAAATCTGGAATGACAGACTCAAAAATATTCACAATGATTGGTTACTTGAAGGGAAGGGAATGTATGACTTTTAAATTTTTCTTTATATGTGCCTAACCTGTATGATCTACATCTTCTGCAGTGCATATATAATATTATATAGCAAAATTGAGCCAATGTTCATCATGAAAAAAAAATCCAACATTGGTTGCTAATCTCTAAGCTGCATACTTGGATTGCTCAAACTTTCAGCAGCACTGAAGACCCCCTCACTGTTAGCCCCCAGTACCTTCCATCTTGCACAATCCTCAAAGAACTGAACCAGACCTCTCCACTTTCTCTGGGGAAGATGAGTCCTGAGCCCCTTCCAGGGCCTCAGTCACTGCAAGGGCTACCCAATCCCTCGTCCTGGGGGAGGGAGGGTGTCATTGTGTTCCAGGTGTAGATCAACAGCACCATTAAGCGTGTGGCTAATAGGCAGGAAAAGCCAAAATCGGGGAGATGCAGCATAGGCTCTCCAGAGCCTTCCTCAGACACAGACTGCATTTTCTCTTCTCTCCAGATGAGTCTGTAAGTGAGAGATAGCACTAATTCTTCATTTTTACCACTCCTTTGAAATTTTAAACACAATATTTTTTGTCTTTAGAATACAAAGCTCTTATTTTCCATTAACAAATGAAAATTAAAATAAATTACATTAAGCTGTGCTGTCAAGGTCTTTTCTGTGAAATTACTTCCACTGAAACATTTAATTGGACATGGTTTATGCATTGATAATAATCAATATATTCATTCCCCGATGAACTGGGAATCAAATCCCTCTGTCTGAAGGAATCATTTATATGTATTTTATAGGTTCATTAAATAAAGCAAGTGAAATCCATTGCTGCACAATATTACCAAAATACTTCCCAGAATGAATTGTGATTTCTTTATTGGCTGATGTAGTAATTAAATCATGTGCTACAAAGTAATACAGAAAATTATTTCGTTCTTTTTAAAATGAAATTCATTATTCTCAGCTTTAGACATTAACACTGAAAATTTTCTATATTTAAGGCAAAGTGCTTTCACAACTAATCCCAGGGAGGAGAAATCTGAATGTGGCAGATTGTTGGAAATGTGCAGTTATTCCCTGCCAACCCTTTCTTAAGCCCCAGCCTCCAGCCCTTTCATCTAATTCCGAAACTGCCTCTGACATAATTGGGTTTCTTAAGACCTGTTCCCTCACTGGACACAATTGTGAACAAAGAGGACCGAACTGGGAAAATAATTAATTTTAATGAGAGAGACACTGGGGAAGTGTGAGTGGCTTCCTCTATTTTCTTTGATCTAAAATAATGAATGTTCATGCAGCAAATAGAGCAGAAAGATTACAGGCATCTAGTCCTAAACAGAGGTGACACTTTTAGGGGAAGAAAACCCAACAATCTAATGAAATCTCCTTCTACAAACCATGTTCACAACAGGATTTGCTCCATCACAACGGAACATCCTAGAGCCTTGTGTTTTTAATCTTTGTTTGTACAAACTAAGTTGTACAAATATGTACTGTCACAGGTACATGAAAGTGTGTGCCCAGTTCTTTTTCTCTTTAGGCCAGAGATATAGAAATTTTTTTCTTGTGGTGTTTAGGACCTCTTTTTTCTTCATCTTCTTCTTTTTCAACTTTTATATTAAGAACATCCTACCTGCATTTTCTTTCAACATATGAAAGGCTTGTGAGCTTCCCCAGATGAAGATAATACTGTTTTCATCACTGGATCCCATTTTCTCTTACAGTGCTGTGCCTATGGGCTCAGTGAATCTCATTGCAATGAATGGAAGAATCAATTGTTGCTAAGCCCCCAGTGAAATGTACCTATTGTTTTTATTTTGCTTTCTATAGTGACAGTCTTTTATTAGCATGAATATTGGTACTAGCTAAGAGAAAACTACTCAGGAATAACAAGCCTGGCCTCTTAGTGGCTCATGAGTTTTTTCTTGTTTGTTTTTGTTTATGTTTTCTCAAGAATGCAGATATCACAGAGGGTCAGCTCTTCTCCAAGTAGAGGGACTCAGGATGCTTCCAACTGAGGAGACCTTAGCACTCCAACACTTGACTTCCGTTATTGCTGCAGGAAGGGAAAGATAGTGCTGGAAGAGAGGGCTTTAACTGTTTTGACCTAGAATAACACACATTATTCCACTTGGTTACCAATAGTCTGACTGGCCACCTGGTCTCCACCTGTCCATGAGGCTAGAAAGTAGGGAGTTGATGGTGAACATTCCAAGCGTGAAGATGCCTGAGATATAATGTCTGCATAACACTCTGCCAAGTGGCTATGCCATAATTGTTTTAACCAACTCTTTATTGCTGGAAATGATGATAATTTTCAGTTTTTACATATTATAAAACCATATGCTGTGGCTTTAAGGGAAAAATATCCCAATAACTTATGAATGTTTCTGGTTATTTCAGTATAACTTGCTAGAAATACATTATCTTTCCAGGGGAGGTTTCCTGACTTTTAGAGCAGTAGATCTCAACCAGGTGCATTTTGTTCCTCCGGGCAATGTATTGAAACATTTTGACTGTCATATCCACAGAGAAGGTGTTACTGGCATCTGGTAGGTAGAAGCCAGAGTTGCTGCTATGTGCCCTACAATGCACAGAACACATCACAAAGAATAATTAACCAGCTCAAAAGTCCATGTGGAAGAGGTTGAGAAACCATAGTAATCCTTAACATTTGCAGGATACTTTACAGGTTACAAAGGACTTTCAGATGCTTTATTTTCTTTTTCTCCTTACCAAAACCTGAAGGTGGACCAAAGAAAATAGTCTTTGGTTACCACACTAAACATCAGAAAAGTTAAGGAATTTCTCTCTGATCCCTTATATGCCAAGTCCCACTTGTTGTAATTCAGCAGTTATTCTACAATGCCCAGTGGCTTCCCTGGCCAGTGGGTTGTTTTAGTGGGGTGAGAGCAGCCTCAGTTGGTGAAAGGGACCCTCAGCCACAAGGTACAGAGGTAGAGTTGGGAAATGAACCAAAGGAAAGAAATAAGATCAATAGACACAGAACAAGAAATCCTACCCTCTTTTAAAATTGGAAAGCTATCCCTTAGAAATTGGGCTCAGTCATTCCTCATAGAAATAGAAAAAGCAATCATGAAATTCATCTGGAAAAATAAGAGATCCAGAATAGCCAAAGCAATATTTAGCAAGATGAGTGGAGCAGGAGGTATCGCAATGCCAGACCTTAAACTATACTATAGAGTCATAGTAACAAAAACAGCATGGTATTTGCCCCAAAATAAACACATAGGCCAATGGTGCGGAATAGAAGACACAGACAAGCCCAAATAAATACAGTCATCTCATACTAGACAAAGGTGCCCAAAACATATATTGGAGAAAAGATAACCTCTTCAACAAATGGTGTTGGGAAAACTGGAAATCCATATGCAGCAAAATGAAATTAAAACCTTAACTTTCACCCTTAACAAAACTCAACTCAAAGTGGATCAAGGACCTAGGAATTAGATCAGAGACTCTGCACCTAATAGAAGAAAAAATAGGCCCAAATCTTCATCATGTCAGCTTAGGACCAGACTTCCTTAGCAAGACTCCTAAAGTGCAAGAAGTAAAATTAAGAATCAAATAGGATGGATTCAAACTAAAAGCCTTCTTCTCAGCAAAGGAAACAATAATGTGAAGAGAGAACCTACAGAGTGGGAGAAAATCTTTGCCACACGCACATCAGATAGAGCATTAATCTCCAGGATGTATAAAGAACTCAAAACACTTAACACCGAAAAAACAAATAACCTAATCAATATAAGGGCTAAGGAACTGAACAAACACTTCACAGAAGAAGAAATGCAATCAATCAACAAATATATGAAAAAATGTTCAACATCTCTAGCAATTAGAGAAATGCAAATTAAAACTACACTGAGATTCCATCTCACTTCAGTCAGAATGGCAATTATTAAGAATACAAGCAACAATAAGTGTTGGCAAGGATGTGGGGGAAAAGGTACACTCATACATTGTTGGTGGGCCTGCTAATTGGTGCAACCACTCTGGAAAGCAGTGTGGAGATTCCTCAGAAAACTTGGAATGGACCCACCTTTTGACCCAGCTATCCCACTCCTCATCTATACCCAAAGGACTTAAAATCAGCATACTACAGTGATGCAACCGTGTCAATGTTTATAGAAGCTCAATTCACAATAGTTAAACTATGGAACTAACCTAAATGCCCTTCAATAGATGAATAGATAAAGAAACTGTGGTATATATATATATGCAATGGAATATTACTCAACCTTAAAGAAGAATGAAATTATGGCATTTGCAGGTAAATGGATGGAGCTGGAGAATATCATGCTAAGTGAAATAAGCCAATCCCAAAAAACTGAAGGCCAAATGTTTTCTCTGATATGTGGATGCTAATCCATAATGAGTGCGGGACAGGCAAGGGAAGAATGGAGGAACTTTGGATTGAGTGGAGGGGAGTGAGAAGAGGGGAGAGGGTGTGGGAGTGGGAAAGATGGTGGCACGAGATGGACATTATTACCCTACATACATTTGTGATTGCATGAATGGTGTGACTGCATCATGTAATAACCAGGGAAATGAAAAGTTGTGCTCCATTTGTGTGCAATGAGTCAAAATGCATTCTGTTGTCATGTATAATGAATTACTATAAATAATTTTTTTAACAAAGTAATTGGGTTCAAAGAGAGTTTTGTAATTCCAGAATAAAGGATATCCTTAAAAGCGAAGAAGAAAGACAAAAGAGACAAAGTTATATTTGAGATGTGCACCATTGTGAAAAAACTGGTTGACAACTCTCTGGTCATGTTGCTGGCTTGCCCTGCTATTTGAAGTGGAGGTATCTGAGACCCAGGTTTGAGGGCTGGGGACATGGTGGAGCAGAAAGAGGTGGGTGGGTGAACCGAGTCAGCAACTGAACCAACAACCACAGCTTGTGTGTCTGGACTCTTAGTCCATTAGTGGCACCTGGAACTCATTTATAGCTATTTCCTGAAACAGCATTTCATTGAGAAAAAAACTCATACCATTTTGATTATAGATTGTCAAATAATCCTCTGTTACTTTTTCTGGTTTGTATAGGTTGGTAGGACTTCTCTGAACTTGCTATCAGAAAAGGTCAAAAATTCAATTATTTTGCTGGCCTAGAATCTTGTTTCCTTCTCTAATTCAGTGAAATCAACCAAACGGTTTCTTTATTAATGACTAATTATAGTTTAAGTTCCTGGGGAATACAGTATTTCAGGTATTTGTTTTTGTGTCAATGGATTAAATTTATTCTTTTTACATTTTTGTTTGTTTCATTCTACTGTTTAATTTTTAAAATATAGTAAAATTTGGGGCAAATTTTAGTGTTTATTTTTACTTTTACCTTCTCTATATAGCAAATGATCTTGATTTAACTACAAGACCCTAATATATACTTTAAAAATTCTTTTCATAATAAATTAAAGCAGAATTCATTAGAAGAAAAATATTCAATAATAGCATTGATGGTATGCAGACATGAAAATTCATGGAATTGGAGTTTGAATGAACAGTGTCTGAGAAGCACTGATTTAGCCACCCTACCCATTGCTAGGGTCCTTGAAGCCAGTTATATACCTTTCTTTGTCAAGGTGGTTCTTAATCTTGGCTACTTGCTAGAACTATATATCTCTTAAGCCTAAGTTATTGATTGTATTATTGAGTTTTGTGGTTCCTTTGTTCAAGTTTTATTTAGAAGATCTATCCAGTGGTGACAGTGGTTTGTTAAAGTAGCCCAGAATTATTGTGTTGTGGTCTACTTTGTTCCTCGAATTGAGAAGGATTCGTTTGACATACACGGATGCACTATTGTTTGGGGCATAAATATTTATGATCATTGTCTTGCTGATTGATGGTTTCCTTAAGCAGTATGAAATGTCCTTCTTTATCCCTTCTGACTAACTTCGACTTCAGACTTCATCTGATATAAGGATGGAAACCCCTGCTTTTTTACTGAGTCCGTGTGCATGGTATGTTTTCTTCCCATCCTTTCACCTTTAGTCTGTGAATGTCTTTTTCTATGAGATGAGTCTCTTGAAGGCAGCATATTGTTGGGTCTTTCTTTTTAATCCAATCTGCCAGTCTATGTCTTTTGATTGATGAGTTTAGGCCATTAACATTCATTAACATTATTGAAATATGTTTGTATTCCCAGTCATTTGGGTTTATTTTTGATTTTTAACTTGACTTGGTTTCTTCTTTGATTGGCTTTTCCTTTACAGTAATTCCTCCCTTTGGTGACTTACATTGTTGTTTTTTGTTTCCTCCTCATGGAATATTTTGCTGAGAATGTTCTGTAGTGCAGGCTTTCTATTTGTAAATTCTTATAACTTTTGTTTATCATGAAAGGATTTTATTTCATCTTCAAATCTGAAGGTTAGTTTTGCTGGGTACAAGATTCTTGGCTGGCAACCACGTTCTTTCAGCGCTTGAAATATATTGGTCTAGGACCTTCTAGCTTTTAGGGTCTGGGCTGAGAAATCTGGTGATATCTGTATTGGTTTTGCCCTATATATACTTTGATGCTTTTCTCTTGCAGTGTTTAAAATTCTATCTTTATTTTGAATGTTAGGCATTTTCATTGTAATGTGCCTCGGTGTGGATCTCTTGTAATTTTGTACATTTGGTGTTCTGTAAGCCTCTTGTATTTGATTTTCCATTTCATTCTTCGGATTTTGGAAATTTTCTGATATTTCATTGAATAGGTTGTTCATTCCTTTGGTTTGTTTTTCTGTGCCTTCCTTAATCCTGATAATTCTTAAATTTGGTCTTTTTATGATATTCCTTAATTCTTGGAGGTTCCATTCATGATTTCTTACCATCTTCTCTGCTTGCTCAACTTTATTTTCAAGATTAAATATTTTGTCTTCACTGTCTGAAGTTCTGTCTTCCATGTGATCTATTCTGTTGTTGATGCTTTCCATTGAGTTTTTTATTTGGTTTATTGTTTCCTTCATTTCAAAGATTTCTTTTTGTTATTTTTTTCAAAATCTGTATCTCTTCATTGAAATGATCTTTTACTTCCTGCAGTTGCTCTTTTAACTGTTTATTGGAGCGATCATTCATTGCCTGTTTGCTCTCTTATCTCATCCTTTGCTTCATGGATCATTTTAATTATGCATAATTCAGAACTCCTTTTCTGACATTTTGTCTACCATGCTGTCATTGGATTCTATTAATATGGAATCTTGGTTTGTTTGGAACACTTTATTCCCTTGTTTTTTCATGTTGTTCATGTATTTTCTCCTCTAGCAGTGCAGATCTGGGGTATTGCAATTTCCCCCCTATAGGTTCATAGTGACCCTGCAGCTTTCCAAAACCTCTTCTTTAAGAGGGAGATCAATATTAGCAGCATCCAGTATAGACAATATACAGCCCTTAACCAAATAGCCTCTATGAGGACATTAACAGTATTGTCATAATAAACAGAGAGGATGAGTTTGATTATTATCTACAGTATAACCAATAGATTTGCAATGAGGTCTAAATCTACAGTTTCTAATGGTGGAAAAAGAAGATGGGGAGGAGTGTAGGATGTAACTGTTAATGGAATAAGAAAAGAGTGTATAGAAGTACTAGATTGTAGGAAGAGTGAAAGTGGAATCAAAAGAAGTTGGTTGTTAGCATGAGAAAATGGAAAAAGAGACCAAGGAAACAGGTAAACAAAAGGAAAATAGAGCAAGAAAATAAAGAAATAAAAACTTAAAATTTTTCAAAAAGGAGAAAAAAAAATCTACATTATAACAGTCAGATACTATTCAAACCTCCCAGTCTTCAGGAGCCTTAGGTATGAGAGGTCCCTGACCAATGAGCTTCCAGTCTCCAGCAAGCATCTCAGGATGGGATTTGCCCCACCTAAAGATGGCAACTTCTGCTTCCAGGATAATCCAAGATGACTGCACTGGCTTCCAAACGTGTTGGCAAGTGGGGAGCTGCAGCACGAGGCATGGGTGGGGCTGGAGGTCCTGGAGGCAGGTTGTGGTTGTTTGGCCAAGGATCCTGTGGGTCCTGGCTATTGTCCCAAAATGGCAGTAGCCACAAGTAACCAAACCTGTGGGTACTCTGACAATGGACTTCCAGGCAACAGTGGGCAGCAGATGATCCTCTGGTGGTCTACAGGCGGTCTGCAGGTTACTGGTGGATAATTGGCAGGTGGACTTTGGGCGATGAGTGATGGGTAGTTGAAAGGTAGGTGATGGGCAGGCAAGAGGCAGGCAAACTGGCAAGTGCCGGATGATAGGCGGCAGTCAGTGAGTGATCTGTACTCAAAAAGTAGGTGATATGCTGGCAGATGTTGGGTGATGGTAGTGGACAAATTGGGTAAACAGCAGGGGATCAATGAACAGCAAAGACTGCCTCACAGAGAAACAGATTTTCCTCTGCTTGAAACCCAAGTTATAGAGCAACAAGGAATGCAGCCTCCCTCTAGTCTGCCATCTTGGATTGGATTCACAAGTTGCATTTAATTTTCGCCTTAGTCTCATTTACTCTGCAAGAGTACCTCAGTCTTTCCTGGACTTTCATGACCCTTTCATGCTTTGGAATATTGCAGGTCAGTTGGGGTTAGTATAAGGTTTCCTCATGATCAGATTCAGGTTTGCAGCTTTACAGACACAAAAAAATTTCACTGAAATGTTCTCTTTTCATCATATCTTAAATGTGCATGAACTTCGATTTGCCCTATCAGTGATAGTGTTAACTTTGTCAGAATAAGGGGATGTCAATTAGGTTTCTAAATGATGAAGTGACTATTTTTCCTATTCCGATGAATAAGAATTTTGTAAGGAGGTATTTTGAAATCATATATTTATGTCATTCTTCTTCAGACCTCTGTTTCTTTCATTTATTTGTATCATTACAAACTCATGAATTCTTAGTTTATTCAATAGCTTATAATCCATTAGTATCATAACTTATTGTGATGACCAGATATCCCAGACTTGCTCATGGGAGCCCATTCAAACTGGCTTTCTATTTTGTATACATTCCCACCATTTTTCAAGCACTTCCTTTTTTCCAGCATAATAAAATGTCAAACTCAGCATTTACTTTTCCTGATCCAGCCTTGGTGTTTGCCATTTATTCAAGGATCTTTGGTTCCTTTTAGCACAGAAAGTTATTTAGAAAGTCACATCTGTGCACTAGGTGTGCTCATTGCTACTGATATGTTATTGCTCCCAGGCCACCATAGTGAACAGAATTAGTAAATGTATGTACACATGCACACACACACACTTACATGTATATATATATATATATTTTTTTTTAACATCTATTTATTTCTAATAACTATGTATGCATACTAAAAAACCCATGAGCTGGGGTTGTGGCTGGATGGTAGAGCACTTGCCTGGCACATGTGAGGCACTGGGTTGGATCCGCAGCACCACATAAAAATAAATAAAATAAAGGTATTGTTTTAAAAAGTCATGAGTTCACACCACAACCCCAATTCCAATCCAACACCATGAGGTTCATCCTAGACTTTTCCAAGTCTGTAACTTGTTCTTGAACATTAAGAATCCTGGCTCACATTATCGTCCATCAAATCTGATCAAACCTTTAGCATGCTATCTTTGTCCAGCCCCTTTATGCTAGCATCTCCCTACTCCCTACGTCTGAACACCACACTTAATGCTCCAAAGCCTTGGACTGAAACTCCACTGAGTTTTTATTGTTGTTGTTGTTTGTTTGTCTGTTTAGTTGGTTCTTTGTTTAAGACAAGGTCTCACTATGTTTCCACAAACTCTAAGGTTCAAGCTATTTACATGCTTTAGTTGCCCCTGTGGCTGGGACAATCTGTACATGCCACCACGACTGGCTTCCATTGGGTTTTGACCTTGTTCTAGGCCCCCCAAGGACAGTCTCCTAGCCCTATTTAGCTCTGACACTCTGTGCCAAGCCACCCTCCTCCTCATCCCACCTGGGTTCTGAGACCCCACGGTAGACTGCTGGTACTGCCACCTGCTCACTTGGACTCCCTTCTCTCCCTGCTTGGGCTCTGTCTCCCATGCCTGCTTCACCCTCTGTACCCTGCTCAGGCTGCCCCAGCTCCCTCATCTCTACTCCAACACCCTGGGGCCCACTTTCCTCAACCCCACATAATGCCTTGTCAATTTTAAGTTTTGAATAGTTTGGTCAAATTGCCATCCAGAGAGATTCTACCAGTTTATATCTTACTAAAAATATAAAAGCACCTGTCTCCCCAAACACCCTCTACAATTAAGTGTATCATCACACTTTTAGATTTTGTTAACTTGAGAAGTGAAAAGTTTATATATCTTATTGTAACTGATATTATAATTTGAAGAAAAATAAAGTACTTCTACAAAAACATTTGAATAGCATCCTCATTAAAGTCCCAAATTATGATTCCATTGGCATTTTTAATCTTTAATAGTAAACCAAACTATAAAACAATGAATTTTCTCAGCTCTCTAATAGCACATTTCCCATTTAATAACTAAGTGGAGTTCCAGAAACATATTGGTGAGCCCAGATTTAACTGAAAGAAATAGGGATTTTAAATTCTAATGGGACCAGGAAAACAACACAGGAACAGTCTGTCTTGACTAGAACAGTTGTCAACAAATAGTTGTTTGTACTTTTGTCACTTTGCTGAAATAAAAGGTTGAATTTAGGAATTAGAAAAGTTCATCACATGATAACAATGGGAGGCCAAGGTCATTTAATCCTGTGTCCTAGGATTTTAGAGAAAGTTCCCGTGCCACAGCCTGCCTGTGATTTTGTGGCAGCCCCCAGCTCACATTTCATGGTACAGCAGCAGTCCTGTGGAGCAGGAACAGCTCCACAGCATCCTTCATGGTGACGTCCTCCATGCACTGGGCACCTAATGGAAGCTGTTTTTTACCCAGTAAGTGGCATTAAAGCATCTATGTAACAAATGCATGTATGCACGCATGCACACATACCTGTAGATGGACCATGGTTGGATCAGAGCAGAGGAATGCAATTAGTAGGCCACTATTTTCCTGTTTCAGAGTGTTGGGCAGTTAAGCATGTTATTTTTAACTATCTCCAGAAATGAAATGTGCTAGTTGTCAAAGAATTATGCTATTTATAATTAGCAGAATCTTAAGGGGAAAAAATGTCTTCTTGATATCTTAGCTTAAGTTTTGCATAATTTCCTAGAATTCACCAAGTAACCAGAGATTGTCCAAGCCTCCCCATTTTGGAAGGCATTCTCCATCCACCATGCTACATCTCAGACACACCGTGGATGCCAGATGATGCTCAAGTGCACCTTCTCAATCACGGGTCAGGGAATTCTAGGGCTAAAAGAGTACATGAATGGTATGAATCTACATCGTGCACAACCATAGAAATGAAATGATGTACCCCACTGTATAGAATGAATCAAAATGCAATCTGTAAAAATTAAAAAAAAATAAATAAAAGATGTAGATGAAAAAAAAGAACTTCTTTCTCCATGCAATCTAACACATTTTCCCACAAAGTTCTTATTTGAAAACAAATGTCATTATTTTCAAAAGATTGATTACAATATTTGTTTAATGTTAAAATAAAACTGAAGTCCACTAATGAGAGTTTTTGGGAAAAAAGGTAGTTTAAAAATTATACAGTTTGCATTTTTCAAATGGGGAATCTAAGGCATTAAGGTTAAAGTAATAAACCCAAGGTCTCATAGTGTCCTGTCTGGAGTAAGTGGAGCAGAAGGACCAACACCATCAGAAGGTTATAGCTTCATCCACTAGAGTACAAGAAATAGGGTTACTGGGGTCATCAATCATAATTACTGGAGGGGTCCACCAGTTGTGCAGTCAAGATTTGAGGGAGAGTGGTGAAGATAGGAGAGAAGATGAGGGAGAAGACAGAGGCATTAATTGGGGAAATTTCTGCTCAACCTTCAAGCCTCTATCTAAATATTGCCTCTCTGAAATTTTTTCTGGAACTGTATTCCTGACTAAGAAGAATGAATTGTCCCATAGCTGTATTCTCTTAGCTCTTTGTCCAAGATCTATTAAAATACCTATCAGCTCATGTTTTGTAGGTATGTGACCTAAAGTAAGCAGTGTTACTGAATTATTTGATCCTCAGCATACCCACTATGCTGTGGTAGGTGCTGGGAACATATTAGTTCAGTAGTTCACTAAATACATGAGCAAATGATAACAGAATGAAAAATGAAGACAAACTGCATCTTGACGTAGTCATCATTACAAACCTCAGCAACGGGCAGAAGGTGACTAGGCTTCCAGAGGTCTCTTCCCTCATGGTCCAGGCTGCAGGGCTTTTCCAGACATTGTCTCTGGTTTCATCTGATTTCTTACTCTTAGCTCAAATTCCCAGAAAACTAAATATGTGTTATGATTTATATATTAGGTGTCTCCCAGAAGCTCATGTGTGAGACGATACAGAAAAGTTTAGAGGTAAAATGATTGGGTTATGAAAGCCTTAACCTAATCAGAGATTGATTGGGTGGTGACTGTAGGCAGGTAAGGTGTGACTGGAGGAGGTGGGTCCTTGGGGCCATGCCTTTGAGCTTAATCTCTCTGTCTCTGTCTCTCTCTCTCTCTCATTCTCCCTCTCTCCTTTCCTTCCTGCCTCCCTCCTTTGGGGTATATATTTTGTGAACTTAGCTTAATATCTTTCTCTCTCTGTTTCCTGTGTCATGTTTTGAGCTGCTTTCACTTACCATGCCCTTCTGCCATGATGCTCTGCCTCATCTTGAGCCCAGAACAATGGAGCTGGCTATCTATGAACTGAGACCTGAGACCTCTGAAACCATGAGCCCAAAATAAACTTGTCCTCCTCTAAAAATTGTTCTTGTCAGGTCTTTCAGTCACTGGAGTAGAAACTGACTAAAACAGTATATTAAATCATTAATACTAGAAACAAACACCAACTAGATTGACTGATTCCTGAAGAAAATAGTTTTCATTTTTTTTTCAACAAATAATTACTGAGGGTATACCATGTGACACGTGGGTGCTTTTATAGATTCTATGGATTCGATCAGGTTTGTTGATCTTTCATTCTAGTGGTGACCAGACAGTAGATAGATGATATATAATAAACCATCAGACTTTGAAGAGAACAAGGAAGACAAATAAAGCAGATGAAGTTCTTGAGAGAGGGAGAGGTCTAAAATTTGAGAAACCAGTTGGGGTACTACTCAACTAATATGTTTTCAGCACCTACCATGCTTCCAGCCACACTGGGTGTACTGAGGAGGTCACTTTTGAGCAGAGACCTATTTTGTCCTCAGACCTGAAGCTCCTAAGACTCCAGGCAAATTTGTTCTAGAAACTGCTTTCTGGAATCCATTGAATCTTCTTTCCCTCAGTCATCCTATTCTACTGTTAAACCCTATTTAACACAGGGCATTGCCTAGGCTGCCACGTTATGAAAGCTCTTTTCCCAAATGTCTGCCACTAGGTATGGCAAGACCCTCCAACCATTTTTAGTTTGTCAGATGTTTATGAGAACCAGCACCTACTAAAAACTGATCAGGCTCTTGAAATGCCAACCAAGAAGAGTCAGACAAGGCTGTGGCCCTTGCTGAACTTGCACATTAGTGGTGACAGCAAACACAGAAGTGAGTAAGTTGCAGAAGAGTATGATAGATGCCTTCAGAGGTGTAGGCCCAAGAGGGCAAAAATCACAGCAGCTCCGGACCGTAGAGACTTGGAAAGACACCGAGAAGAGGTGAGGTCTGATGGGGTTCAGGACACACTACTCTAAAATTTGACTTTTGGGCATACTGAATTATTTAGGCTGAAGGAATCCAGGAAAATAGCAGAAACAGAAAAGTCTCTCTGACCTTCCTCCACCCTGTCACCTGAAGCAGGATGTAACACTGCCATGTGAGAGACGTCCTCCCTAAAGAGGGAGGAGACATCCTTTTCTCTGAAGATGTGAAGGAACACAAGAAGGAATCCAAATAAACAGGCTTGTCAAGCACCCCCCATCCCAGCACACTCACCTCATACTCCGCCCACCCCCATCTCCCCGTTCTTCTCCAGGACTGTCCACTCTTCACCAAACCTACTTACAACATAAAACACTCAAGTCTGACTCTTTTTTAGGTCTTCATTTCCCTTTAAAGTTTCCCAGGCCAGGTAAAATATATTAAATATTTATTTTTTTCTTTTCTCCAGTCTTTTGTTATAGGGGCCTAAAGTCATGAATTTAAGAGGGTAACCAGACAGAAGATTTTTTTTCTCCTGTGTGCCTGAGCTTGTAAAAGAGAATTCATTATTTTCTTGCCTGACATTGGCATAAGCCAAGGGAGGTAACAGCAAGGGCAAAACTTTATACACAGACTTGAAGTTCTCTGTGTACCTCCAGGTTTGTCTACTTCAAAGACTGTGAGGTGGGTATGAGGAAGTACAGTAAGAGACTCTGGCGATAAGCTTGGTTTAATCCTGAGATATGGTGCACAGTCAAGCTGAGGGGTAGCAGTATAGTTGAGGGTTACAAAATAGAGTGAAGTGTTCTCACAGAGGTCTTTAAAGCCATCATGGACAGTTTGCATGTAATGTATGTAAATATTACATACATATTCATGTATATAGCCAGACAGCCTCAAGACTGTAAAAAACCACAGGAATGGTTAGGACAACTGATCGGGTAAGGGTAGGCTTATGAAATAAGGGAAAGTTAAGACTAATGGCTATAACACTGGTTACTTGAGTGTTGCAGTAATCATTGAATAGCTGATGAGGTACTGGGGCAGGATTATGTCAAAAGAATGAAACAAAAAATATCATCATTTTTATATAAGAGCATCAGGGCCAAGGTACCACGATAGGACTGGGCATTTGGTTGGATCTGACAAAAAGTAAGAAAATAGCACTCCATTCAATAGACTGTCTTCCTTTTCTCCTCTTCCTCATCATGTCAGCTCTGAAGAGAAAAACATGTCCTAGTTAATGAGCTTCAGTATTCTTGACATTAATTGGAATGTTTATTAACCAACAAATGACAACTTCCCATTTACCCCATCCGTTAAGCATGCATTCTAAATTAAAAAAAGAAGAGTTTTGGAGACCAATTTCACATCACTGCTTTCATTTTTAATTTGTCAATTTGTATAGATTTCCAATGCTATAGAAACAGATGACTGCTGGGCAAAAAACAGTATGCCTGTGATTCCCTCTAGAATGTTGGATCCATGTTTTAGTTATGCATAATAAACTAATTTTCTTCCCCTACACAACTGATGGAAATGAAAATTTAAGTATTGCTACCCAGTTCTCGGGCTCCCCCACTCCTCCTTTGTCTTTGTACTCCTATGAAAGGCAACTATATCTAAGATGAAACAGTTTATGTGTCTGGATAATAAAAAAGCAGATTCTGGAATTATTTCAGAAGCAGTAGACACTTGAATGCATTTAGACTTGTCTATGAATTTTAAGCACAAATCAAACAAATCAATAAGGGAAATTAAGGAAGCCAGAAAATGTAACTCATCTGCTTCATCACCTACATTTCCAGATTAAGTGAGTAAAAGCACTCAGAGAAGACGTTAGAGCGCCTTCCTGAGAGAAGTCACGTGACCTGCTCTGCCTCTTACAAATGCTCCTTTTCCAGCAAAGGGCCATTTGTTTGCTCTTAACAGCAAATGACACACTCCATCCTCCATGGGCCACCTGCACAAACCCAGCATTTAATAAAGAACAGTGAGTGATAATGCCAGGGTCTTTATGAGGCTAATGGAATTGGATGGGTTCAGAAAGACCATCACTTGAGTGTCAGTTTCTTAAATGGATTAGATTAGGTTTGGGCCTGTATCATAACCCATGTCTATTCTGAAAATACTCTAAATTATTTCCATATTTCCTATGATAAAGTTCCAAAATAGACTCTTAAAAGAAAACGAAGAGCTTATTAAATGCCACATACCAGCTATTAGTCAGAATCCTCCACCCAGCTCTGCACTGCCCAAGACCCACCCTGTGGGATACTAAAGGGCCTAACAAAAATTAAATAACTAACATGGAAGGCCTAATTCCCTCCCAGATGTCAGTGACCGGAGATGTGAGGAGGGATGTGTTCTCCATTTTCACTGCTCACCCTTTGGAATCTTTCTCTCAGACTGAAGGAGACATGTTTGTGGTGGAGACCCTCATGGGCCTGTGCTGAGGCTGCCGGGGAGGGTACTTGTCTAAGCAGAATGGAGAAGACAGGATCAGGGCCTTCTTGTCACTCAGCACCAGTGCCCTCAGATTTTGTTGTGCACCAGAATCACCTGGAGGGCCCCACCCCCAGAGCTGCCGATACAGAGTCCTGGGGTGGAGCCTGAGAATGATCATTTCTAAAAATTTCCAAGTGATGCCAAAGGAACTACACTTTGAGGAGCACAGCCCTATAGCACCCTCAGGAGAAGGCTGGTGGCCAGCCAGGTACAGCACCCTGGTTTCTGCTCCTCCCTCTCCTTGCATATCATTTTCCTTACTTCCTCCCCATGGCTGATTTTCTCTCTATCCCCTTCCCTCTACAGTCATTGCCATTTCTAGGCTTTGGCTTCTTCTGGCCCCTTTTGGAATACCCTTCTTTCTCCTGTCCGTCTCTTTATCTCCTTCCATTCTCCAAAACTTAAACCAAATCCTACTTTCTCTGCTAAAGTCATTCTAACCAACACAAGCCTTATTTTCTCTCTTCCTTTCCTTAATTCTTATTTTTGTGGTCTATAGCAAATCTTGCTTGTCCTCAGAGTGATTCATGGGGTTTCTTCAAGTACATTGGAAGCTCTTGTGGACAGGAACCATCCACACACAGAGTAGTAATGACACTTAACACGTTGAGTGTTTACCAAATGTGAAGCATGTGCTAACCATTTTAGATGTTTTAATCCATGAACTGAAGAGAAGAGAGGGTACCTAAGTCAAGCTTTAAAGTCACACTGGAGCACTTGGTGGGGCCAGGATTTAAGCCCTGGTCACCTGAATTATTTTTAACCACTGCTCAGTCTGTTGTGAGAGTCCCCCTAGGCACCACATGAAAAACTCTCAACATAGCACTGGGCACATGATGCTGCAAACACTCTGTCAGTGGCGGCCATGATTTCCTGGGGTAGTACTCCCAAGTGGTTACTGAAAGGACTGGGCAGACCCTTAGCATAACTTCCCTGGTTATAATCTCCCTTTGATCTACTCCTTTCACATTGCATAAGCATACAGAGATGATGCTCACCTCCAACAGGTGTGCAGAGTTGCTGAACAAATTGCTCAGTTGTCTTCGCAGTGTGGTCTTCACTCTCCATTATTATGTTCATGGACAATGACTCCTCTTTGAATGGATGGATGCATTAGTCATGAACTGAGTTGTAAAGCTATCCCATGTTCACTGAACAATCTTTGTGCTGTAAGATTTGCCACACGTTTGGAGTCTTAATCAATAACCTGGGCTTAATAACACTGTAGGGCACACAGCAAATGCTAATCTACAGATGTGACCATGGAAAATAAAACATATACAAAATATATACAAAAAAATATATAAATATATACAAAATAATACACACTTATGATTATTTTCACAGTTGTATCATTTCTTTTTTGGTACTAGGGACTGAACCCAGGAATGCTTAACCTCCGAGTCACATCTCCAGCCCTTTTTATTTTTTATTTCGAGACAGGGTCTCACTAAGTTGCTGAAGCTGGCTTTGCACTCGTGAACCTCCTGCCTCAGCCTCCCAAGCTGCTGGGATTCCAAGGGTATACCATAGTGCCTGACTATAGCAGTATATTTTAAAGTCAAACCAATAATGGCAATACAGAGAATTGTTAATCATTATAAAAACATTCACTGTGTGAACTTTGTAACAGTTCTTACTGTATTTTTTTATTTGATTGTTTTGGTGGTATTATTTTTGCTTTTTACTTATGTTTTTATGATCCTGGGAACTGAACCTGGGGGTGCCTTACCACTGAGCTGCATCCCTGGTCTTTTTTGTTTTTATTTGGAGACAGGATCTCACTAAGTTGCTGAGGCTGGCCTCAAACTTGCAATCTTCTTGCCTCACTAAGTTGCTAGGATTACAGTCGTGTATCACCATGTCAAGTGGCAGAATATTGTTATGTTTTTGCTCCAAATCTAATGTTTTTCTTTGGAAGACCTCTTAATTTCCCCCCAAATGAACACGTATTATTGGTACACTGCAAGCCTGGAGTAGTGCTTGGATAGAGTGACTTCTTTCATCTTAAGAAAACTAAACTGAAAGAAGCCACAACATTTATAAATCAAAGGATGACACGTGATTTATCACACATCAAAATTCTGAATGTACTGTGCAGTCATGCTTGTCATTGTATTAATTTCTCCTTATAGAGAGTCTACTTATCAAACCTTACAGGACTTTTCAAACCTTTTCAGTGCTTACTGAAATATGCTTCCACATACTGTTTCCTTCAACTCAAAAGAGAGAACATAATCCTACAATCAGAAAGCACTAGAAACTCACTTTGCAGCATGAGCATCAACACACTCAGGTGAACAAATGGACTCTGGACAATGGGGGTAACAGGCTGTGTGGCCTGTGCTCACCTCCACCGGGTCAGTTACCTGCACAGCACGCCTGAGTCATTCTGTGTGAGCTAAATTAGGAGGACAGCGCCTCTCAGAGAACACAGGTGCAAAGGCAGGACTGAGCTCACCAGCAGGTAGCCCACTCCTAAGAGAGGGCTGCGGAGGGAGAAGTCATGCTGATGGCAACAACACAGAACTAGGAGAGAAGGTACTGATTGGTTGAACCAAAGTCCTGCCAAAACATACAGTAGGGCATTGCTGTGAGATGTGATACCCTGGTAGGCAGAATCCCAACTTTGAGGTGATCTGACTGCAGCACATCCAACCCTGTTGGCTTGTTCACCTGGCCCCATTAGGTAGAATGTCAGCAGCAGCCTCTAAGACTATTACCATCCCCAAAAGCACAGGTGGATGGTCATTTTTCAATTATTTATGCTAATTTGTGAGAGGGATAGGGAAAATAAGGAATATTTGGCCCCTAACTTTATATTCCTTTACTTAAATATTTTCTTTTTCTTCTTCACACCCAGTTAACTTCCCAGAACTTCCAGCAAATTTTAACCTTGAGGATGCACCCAAGTGTGCCTTTCTGACTTCTGATGCTTTCTTGCATTGTAGCGTTTGCTGCAGGAATTGCAAGCACCAATGATGTTTTCAGAAATCTGTTACTGAAGGGATTTGAAGACCTTTCTCTGGGGTTCTCCAGAAGGCTGAGTTCATAATGGAACCTCTTTTCTGGCTTCCCCTGGAAATATTATATATATTTACACACACACACACACACACACACACACACACACACATACACACACACACACACAAGCTTTCTCTTGCTGCATTTTGCTTCTGGTCAATTATATTCTTTCTCCCTTCACCCCAGGTCCATCTCAGAAAATTAGGTTAGCTGTTAATGTGATGATCATTAGGAGTGTAGGTATACATGTGTGTGTAATTTTAGAAACATTGCTACTTTCCTCCATAGCTGTTTATTCCATCTTAAATCAGGAGGAGGAAAATTGCTAATTTCTTGGTTGAAATAGTTTATGTCATTTTACTACGTACTTGACCCTACTGCAAGTAAATATGTAGGTTTTTACTCATCTGCATCAATTTTTAGAGCTGAAGATTTTAGAAAGCCACACCAGATCTCAGGCTTCTAAAGAAACTGCCAGTGAGATCAGTGCTGCTATATCTGGCTCCGGCGTCATATCCCAGGCGCCTGAGTTCATTTTGAGAAAGAAATAATTTAATAGAAGAAAAAAAAATCTCCACCCTGCAGAGCAGACACTCCACCAATTAACTGCATATCAAGTGCTTTTTGCCAGAATGATCTTGTCTTTAGTATAATTTAAAGGCAGTTGCTTATCAATTGCTCTTTGCTTATATTTTCTATTCATATATCAGATGGGGGGTATGGTTGTTAGGTGGTCTCTTGGCCACTCAGCCTCATTGCAATACATATCCCCCATTTTTTTCTATATCTCAGAGGAAAAGTAGGAGGCTATTTCCTGGTTCTTTCTCCATATGCCTCCAAGGTAGATTTGGCCAGTGAGAGGCACTTCCATGAACTATACAAGGTGGGAAAGAAGGAAAGGCCATTTTTCTTTGCTGCCAGTTTCAGGCAGTTCCTCAAAGCCTCTTCTTTATGGAGCCCTCTGGGAAATACCTGCTGTGGGCAGTTGATCATATCAACAGCCTCATCTATCCTCGAGACCTTTTAGGACATTTCCCAGATGTCCTAACAGCAACCTTCTGGCCTTTACTTACCTAACCCTTCTAATGGTTGGGTAAACCTCACTTCTTCTATCAACTCTCTATAATGAAAAAAAGAATCTAGAAAGGTTTTTGTTTTCTGATTAAATCCTGAGTGATGGGGTGTAGGCAAGGGAATTATTTTCTAATATCTCTCTTATAATAATAATAAAAAATTAGGGATATTAGCTAATGAGAAGGCACTTATTGAATGCACATAACTTATATTGCAGTGTTATTTATGAGGACACAGATGAAGTCACTGCCTTCAAATAGTTCCAAATACAGTAGAAACTTAATGATCATGCATACATTAAATATATATAAATGCAATAACTAAAAGTGCCAAGGGAAGACGGGATCAGGGAATTTTTGGAGGAAAGAAAATCATACATTTCCTTTATTTTCAAAATCTTCCTCCAGCCAAATAAATGCTCGGTAGGTGGCCTTCCTGGGCATGTACTGTTGTCCATGACTGCATCCTGAACTGTTCTGACATGCTGTCCTGCTAGAGAAGCACCATCATGTATGCCCGGGGCACCAGAGAAGGGAGGTCTGTGAACAAAGAAATGTAGTATTTAGCTTTCTGCTGCTTCCTGCACATTCACAGAGTATATCCAGGAAGAGTTCGAGAGTGAAAATAATGGCCATGAATAGTTGCATTAAAAGGGGCCTCTGTCAGTTGGAAAATATGGGCCTCAAGAGATAAAAATACTGAATCAAACTGGCTTGAACTATGTGAAATGTTTTCACAGTCAGAGGTTCAGTGGTGCCATCCACCCAGGGTCCTCATGTCCTCTACTCTGCTGTCCTCAGCATCAGTTCTATTTTGAAAACATTCTCTTTGTAGAAGTAGGATGGTTGTCCAAGTGAGATACCCAGAGACAAAATTAACATTGAGTGCCCAAAAGGAAGCATGGTTTCTAGGTTTGATGTTTTCAGAAATAAGGAAAAATTTCCCTCCAATCCCTGCAAACGTCTACCCCTCTTGTATGGTCTGTTATCCAGAAGTAGCTCATAAGCCCTTCCCTACATATATCATGGGAAAGATTGGGACTATGCAAACTGGAATATGCAGATCAGCCAGGATTGACATTGAACTTGGGATAGAACTCCTCTTTCATGCTATATTGACATGGGATGGATATCTAATGCTAGGTTTATGGCACTAAGAAATAAGGAGGGTATGCTTGTAGTTTTCTTTTAAACTGATCCAAAAGGGCAGATATTTATTGTAATAAGAAGCTGGAAGGGACTCTGGGACTTGCTGGAATCATGTTGTTCATGAGAATTACATGTTGTTCATGAGAATTTCTGCCCGACTCACACCTTATTTTGCACCACAACGCTCAACTGTGCTTGAATTCAATTGTACTCTACTGCGTCAGTCAGCTTTCTATCACTGTGACAACATACCCCAGATAAACAATGAAGAAAGTGAAAAGGTTTATTTTGGTTCCTGATTTCAGAGATGTCAGTACATACTCTGTAGGCTTTGTTGTTTGCAGGGGCCTGTGGCGAGGCAGATCATCATGGTGAATAGCATGTGGTAGAGCAAAGCTGCTTACCTCGTGGTATCTGGGAAACAATTAGAAAGGGAGTATCTCTTTCAAGTGCATACCCTGACATCTTTCCACAAGCCTCACCTCCTAAAAGTTTCATCACCTTCCAGTGGTGTCATAGGCAGAGCATCTGGGCCTTTGAGAGACATTTAAGATCCAAATCATAACACTCTGTGTAAATTTACATTCAACCATTTCCAGAAATCTACTTTCGATCCTGATTTTTTTTTTTTTATATCAGGGATTGAGCTCAGGGGCTCTCGACCACTCAGCCACATCCCCAGCCCTACTTTTTTGAATTTTATTTAGAGACAGGGTCTCATTGAGTTGCTAAGTGCCTCGCTTTTGCTGAGACTGGCTTTGAACTCACAATCCTCCTACCTCAGCCTCCAGAGTCGCTGGGATTACAGGTGTACACCACCGTGCGCAACCTCAATCCTGATTTTAATGAGAGGAATACTTCCTTACACAACAAAGTCAGGATCAGAAAATTAGCTCAACATTGTACTGAGGGCGCAGAATTAGAATTCCACTGTTGCACTGAGCTCCCTGGGCTTCAATATTGATGGGCAACAAGAAAATATTCTTGCCACCAATGATATGCCTATAAAGACTTTTCTATAGGATGAGACAAAGCCAGACCCGGGACACCTGGAGATGATCTGCCCCATTGTTTTCTAGATGTTATTAGGTTTTCTGCAAAAAATACAGTGGCTCTTCAGTTGACTTTGTTAGAGAAATGCTGGGTTAAACAGGTTTATTTACTTCAGGACCTTGTTGAGCTTTTGATATGGTGCTATAAATTGTATAACAGGGGATATTACATTCACAGCTTCGTGAACATATTTGACTACAAACTACAAAGTAGAATATGGCAAGGCTGATGTGCATGAACCACTTTGGGTAATGCTGCCCAGGTGCTTCATTTTATAGCTACATAAACTCTTCAGTTTACCCCAGGATCCCTTAGGAAACAGATGAAATATTGAAAGAGTTTAAAATAAAAAACATAAAGTGGCTATACGTAGAGGTGCATGACCTATAATCCCAACTGTTTGGGAGGCTACGGCAGGAGGATCATGAGTTCAAAGCCAGCCTCAGCAACTTAGCAAGGCCCTAAGCAACTTAAGCAACGCTGTCTCAAAATAAACAAATTAAAAATGGGGGGGTTAGGGATATGGCTTTGTGGTTAAGTTCCCTGGGTTCAATCCCTGGTACCAAAAAACAAAAAAACAAAAACAAAAAACCATAAATCAATGACTTTAATGAAGGGAGGACTGGAGAAGCCAGCAGGAAAAGGTGAGCCACCCAGGGAGTCACAACAGTAGGAAACCACTTTGCACCCCACCCCTAGAGTACAAAGGGGAGGACATGCTATTGGAGCACAGCTGAGAGTGGGAGCCACAGAAGAGGGCTGCCTGTCAGAGCTATAACAAGATATATAGACAGAGAAAAGACAGAACCTCAGCCTCCCTCTCCTGTCCTCCCATTTCCCACTGATGCTGACCATGGGCCAAACCTGGCTGGCAGCCAACGAGTGGGGAGCCAGGTTATGCCCTCTGTAGAGGTGGGCCTGCTGGGTGCAAAGATGAGCAGAGAAGGTTCATGTTTCTGTGGGGCAAGTGGGGAACAACCAGCACAATCACAGAGCTAGCTTTTTTTTTCATCTTAATAAATGTTTATGTCATGTGTATCGTGATCTTATTTGGGATGGGTTAATAAAATGTAATTCAATGTGAAACCGATAGAAAGGTTAAAAAGTGAAGACACAAAGCAGGGATTTTTAAGGTATGGACTGGGGATGTCTAGAAATCCCCCAAACCCTCTCAGATCTGCAAGGTCAGTTTGTAACAATACTATGAGGTCATTCATTTTTCACTTTTGCTCTCTCACAAACCAACAGTGAGTTTTTCCAGAGTCTTCCTGATAAGTGAGGATGTCATTGTTTTGATGACTAATGAATGTGTACTTGTGTGTTTTCATGTTTAAAAATTGCTCAGTTTTAATTTCTAATACAAAGATGCTATAACTTTATCCACATAAAGCAAATCTCTTTGGAATCCTCAGTAATTTTTGATATGAAGAGATTCTGAGATTTAAGTGTCTGAGAACCACTGATGTAAAAATTACAAGGTGACGGTACATGTCCAGGTATGAGAAAGGACCATTTTTAATTCTGGGCACTAAATCTTCTTCCAGATTATTTGAAAGAAAAAGGCTACAGGAAACATAAGGGTTACATAATAAGTCATCTCTAGGGCCTGGGATATGACCTGGGTTTGTTTTCTAGTAACAAAGTATAAGAAGTCCCTTGCATGTAATTCTTGAACAACGATCTATCCATATAAATAATAACAGGGACACTAAGTAATAAAACAAAATATATTTATTACAAGGCTGGTATAATTAGTTTCCTGTTGCTGAAAAGCAAATGACCTAATCTAACATCTGTATGCTGTCTTCCAGTTTGTGTGGTTTAGGAATCTGGACATGGCATAACTGGGTTCTCTGCTCAGGGTCTCAGGAGATGTTGACTGTGCTGCATTCCCGTCTGGAGGCTCCACTAGGAAGAATCTGCTTTTAAGCTCCTTCAGGTTTTTGGCAGAATTCATTTCCTTGTGACTGCAGAATTCATGGTATAGGTCTTCTTCCAAGCTGGAAACGAAGAGAGATGCTGCTGCTTCAAGTCTCGAACTTCATGGAAGGTCTGGACCCTCTTTTAAAGAGCTTGCCTGATTAGATCGGGCCCACCCAGGATAAATTCTCTTTTGTTTAACTAAAAGCCAGCTGATTAAGGACCTTAATTATACCTGCGAAATCTCTTCACTTTTGCCATAAGGTAGAACAATCACAGGGGTGACAGTCTATCACCTTTGCCATATTCTCTGGATGAGAAGCATTAGTTTCCACCCACATTCATGGTGAACGGATTAAGGATGTGAACTCTTTGAGGTCATCTGATGGTGTGTCTACCACAGATGGGGAACATTGGTGGGTTTTAATTGGAAGGTTTTAATATAAAGACACCTGAGTTAGCACAGGTGCATGACTGAACTCCTAATAAAGATCTCAGAAAGAATATCCTTTTTAGAAAGATCTCACTTGTGTGGGAACAATATTCCCGATTTTCAATCAAAAAGGTATGGTCAAAATCAGAAATGGAAATACAGACCTGGGGGGCAGTGGAACAATGGCCCAAAGACATCTAAGGGATAAGGACTCAGAATCAAAATAGAACTGCACCAGCCTTGCAGTTCTGCCACTAGCTGGCTCCCCGAGTTCGGCACGGATGAGCTGGTTATCAGTGGCAAATACAATCATGCTGTAAACACTAACTAGGATTAAGAAGCATCATGCTGAAGGGAAGGGGTGGGGGCTTAAGGCTTTTTAGGCCCAAATGTCTGTCATTGAATTTTTCAGACTGTGTTTTTATATCTAAGCTCTGAGAACTGTTGAGAAAAAAAACTGGTAGGACTTTCAAGTGTCCTATCAATGGGGAGAAGTAGTGAAGACCTTTTCAAGAAATAAACTAGTCTGTTACTTAAGAGTGACAGAGACTTTCTCTCTGTAAAAATGGATGAGGCCACTCTTTGTGCCCCTGGTTCAGAAGCAATTCCTGTAGAACTGAGCAGGGGAGCTGACCCATCAAAAAGACAACCGTCACCGTCTGGGTGGGGAAGGACCACTCTGAGGTCTGTACAAGACCGAGCTCAGGAATGCTGCCTGAAGATGAGGATGAAGATAAAAAGGGTAAAGAGGATAACCCTCTGAAATGGTCAAACTCCTAATCTCTATTCAAATTTTTTTCTTTTTTTTTTTTCGGTATTGGGGATCAAACTCAGGGCCTTGTGCTTGCAAGGCAAGCACTCTACCAGCTGAGCTATCTCCGCAGCCTCCTAATCTCAATAACAGTTTGCTAAAACCTTGTTACTGACCAGGGCCATTTGTACGATATATAGGATTGGCCCCTAGATGGGTAAGAGGATAGGACAGAGTGCAAGAGCAGTACAGCCAAATTAGGGACCTCTTGCAAGAAAGGCAAAGGGCCTCAGAGATAGACCTCACCTATTTTAAGTGTTTCCCAGTGAGGTTGCTGCTTTTTGTTCTAAATAATTTATGTCAAAAATGGGTATTTTCCCAGCAATCCTCAAGAAATAAGAAAGACAAAATTCTGTCTTCAACTTTTGTTATATCCTGTGATTTAAATCCCTCTGTATACATTGTGTGGTATGTGTGTGTGCGTGTGTGTGTGTGTGTGTGTGTGTGTGTGTGTGTGTGTTTTGCTGGAGTGGTGCATTGCTTAGAGGTAATCAAGCAAATCAACAAGTACTTACCTTATACTAACAGGGCCATTTATTAACAACTCAGTTATAAGATGAAACTAAACTGCAGTAAAAGTTTTAAAATCTGTAATAAATTCAGTTAAGGTCGAGTCATTCAGAACCTAAATTAATTTAGATTACATTAGATATATTAGATTATATTAGATATATTATTGGGATATCTTGAAAAGGATTTATGTTAATGATTGGCTATTTGTAACAGTAAAAACTATATAAAATTCAGTATTATCAGTGAGAATATGGTACAAATTTTAGAAGAAGTAAAAATGGTTGTTTTTCTCGTTCTTTTATAAAGCATTGATGATAATTTGTTAATCTCTTTCTCTGAATCCCACCATTATAGTTTCATTTGCCTCCATGCCTATCAAAAGTTTCTAGAAGCTACTCTAAGATTAGTTACTTTAATGAGTTTTTCTCTTCCTCCATTTATATTTGTTTTTTCAAAACAGCAGTCATGAGGCTAAAGGTAGGTGAGTCAGTTATATTAAGGGAGCTACAGTAATTAAATTATTGTAGTGACACCCCTCAAGCTGTAATTAGAAAGGATGAAAGCTTAATTTTTCTATCAACAAAGTCAATTTCATCCAAGCTGTTGTTCAGATTGCCACATACATTTAAAAAGTACGTGTTTAAACTAATGGAGAGCAAATGAAATTTAAACCCCTCATCACAATAACATGAGTGGATTGTAAATTTATGGATGCATTTTCCCTGTAGAAAACTAAGTCTACTCAAAATATATGTAGAAGTCCTCAGGCAAGCACAGCAGTGTGGATGTAAGGTACCCACTGTGTGAGCTTGTGGCAGAAAGGTCTCTAATAAATTAGAGTAAATAGCAGCTGAACTGTCCTCACCTTGGTTTCTCTGTTCAACCTAGCAAGGAAAGAAAGTTAGCATTAATTGGTACGCTCAAAGGAACAGGCACTTAGAGTAATTAAGTCAGATGCAGAAAAACAGCTCTGCATTGAAAAGCTGACAGCAGGACTCAGGCACAATATTCATAATGAGTGGCTGAGGATTTTAATGGATGGAGGCTTCGAGACTAATGGACAATTAATGTAAAACAGATGACTTCCCTTGGCGATGACAGTCTTTTAAAAGGCGCTTCACCTGCTGCTCAAACAAATGTGGCTGAAGTGAAATGAAAAGAGAAATGAGGTCTTACTGAACGGGGCTACAGCTAGCATTTGTGTCTCTGCTTTTTTCCTCCAGTATTTTCAAAAACTAGGTCAGGAATTTAACAGTTCCCTGCAGTGGGCAGTACCAGCCCCCTCTTTTGGCCTCCTGCCCTCCAGGGTGGCCTGAGATCACTGGCTGTGTCTCTTAAACCTTCCAAGGAGCTACCCTGAGGGCTTGCCTTGTTTTATGGGGAAAGAGAAGACAGGGTACCTTATAATACTACAGATCAGCTTTGAAAATGACACCAAACCTCTTCAACATAAGAACTGCAGTAAATACAGAACAGAACATCTCTTTTTAGAACACAGTTTCTTCTCAAGCTCGGCTTTTCATTCTGCTTACTAAGGTAAGACAGAGTCCTCCACATTTGAGCTTTATAACCAGAGGCAGGCTTTTCTGACAAGTGGTTAGATACCAAAAATACACCACACTTAAATCGGTTGTTTGAAAAGAGAAATCCATTTCCTACAAGAACAATGCTGCAGTGACATTTAAATTGCCATATGATCCCACAGAGCCTGTTGAACACAGACTGGGACTTAATGCTGGTCAGTCAGAGCCCTGAATCCCAGGAGGTGGTGGCAATACAGGAGAGCAGAAGTGGGACAAGAAAGTGTGTGCCTTTTCCTCTCAGTGGGAAGTAGGACTGGACTGAGCTATAATTTTGAGATACAAACTAATCCTTGACGATTTTCTATCCTCCAACATCCTTGCACGCAACCCCCAGGAAATCAGTGCCTTGAGGTGATTTGAGTCTCTGGGTATCTCAAACTTGCCTCCACTCTCTAACACTCCAAGTGTCCATGCCTTAGTAATTCTTCACTCATCCTCCTCTTGTTCTTCTTCCATTTGTTCAAAATAGTATATCTCAGTTAGAAATTAGAGGAAAGCAACTTGCATGGGCTAATTAACACCCTTGGGTGATGGCTTGAACACTCCCAGAAGTCTTTGCATATTTAAAAAACAAAAAAACGCTTCAAAATTCACATGCATCTCCAACTGACAGGATTTCTGTGAGAAGAAAATCAAGTGAAAATGTCAGATATCTCAAACATATCTACATATGGAGGAGAAATGTATGAGAATATTAGTTATGGCAGCAAAAAGTAGAAGCCACATGAAGGTCAACAGGAAAGTTAATAAAATATAGCATGTTCTTACTGTGTGATCTTTATTATTTGTTATGTGTGACCTTTAGAAAAATCACAAAAAGTCACCCTTCTCACAGCCTGACTGGTTTCCAGCCCTGGTGTGCCCAGTCAGCAGGACACTGCCAGGACACAGTTTATAAGCTCTGCCTACCCCCACAGAGAACAAAGAGAACACAGAGTTGTGGCAGAGGCAGAACTGGGTTTGAGGTCACAAATACTAATATAAGTGAAACGTGTGTGATAAGCCAGAAAGTTGTGTAAGAGGTGTGGCGTTTACTCAAAGTTGGATAGGCAAGAAATATCTAATTACTTTCTTCAAATTAAATCTGACTGCCATCCCTAATGCCTCTGAATTGGCAAGAAATTCAATCTTACTTATTTGTCTCCTCTTCTCCTTCCTGGGTGTACATAAAATTCTGGAGAGCTTAGTTAGTGCCTTAGAAAGAAGCAAGTCTTTCAGTGTACCCCAGGTGGGTGTATCCTTACTGTCCCAGGCTTAATTTGAGGAGGTTGATTCACCTGGGTCTGGACCAAGCTGCTTCTCTTCAAGTCCACTGGAAGAGAAGGGGACTCAGCACAGCCTAGGGCATTCTAAGGAAAGGGTACTGCAGGCTTTGGGTAGAATCAGGTGTTCTTTCCATTTCAACATCTTGCCTTCTCCTTGGACAAATGCATGCTGCTCTCCCCTACACACAGAGAGCGACACTGTCCAGCACAACCTTAGCATTGGACTCAGACCTCAGGCTCCTGAGAGCTAAGGGAGGTTTCCAGGTTGCCAGGAATAGCCCTTACCTGAAAGCAGTAGTTCTCAGTGGGAGCATCCTAGCCTGCAGCATCAGCATTCAAGGGAGATTTATAGTTAGAAATTCCAACACTGGACTACATCCCAAACTTGCTGAATCAGAAATTCTGGGGCATGCTGTATCTTAAATCCTCCAGATCCCTCAAAGAAACTTGAGTTTTTTTCTGTGACATCTCAGCATTTACTCAGAGGGCTTGGGATGTAGCTCAGTGGTAGTATTCCTGTCTGGCATGCCTGAGGCCCTGGGTTTGATCCGTAGCACCACACACAAAGCTTAAAGGGCTGGGGATGTAGCTCAGTGGTAGGGTTTTTGCCTAGTATATACAGGGCCCTGGCTTAGACCCCCATTACCACCACCACCAAAAAAAAAAAAAAAAAAAAAAAAAAAAAAAAAAGAGCCATTTAGAGGCAAAGGAGTCTCAATTCCTGCCTACCCCCTTTAAATCGGAAAGGGAAATTAGATGAAAACAGAGGCACTCTCATTCTTTAACATTCCTCTCCAGCAAGGCAAGAAAAACTAAAGAAATAATTAAATACCTTAATTAACTATACCTCTTCTTTTCTCTTTTATAAGTATTGTATAAAGCACAGTCTGGATTTATAAAAGATAAAGAAAACCTGAGAACTCACTGGATTCATACCTCACCAGCAAAATTCTCACCTCCACCTTCCAGGTTTAAGAATTCAGAAGGCTTTATCCTGAAGGAGGAAAAAAAAAGAGCATGCTGAGAAATAAAGGTCAAGTATTCAGACGAGGTTGTTCCACATCTCCATGGAATGAAGAAATGTGTGAACACCCCTGGAATTTCAATTGGATCTCCTTGTACAAGGAGTTTTACACAGAGCAAGACAGGACCAGCACATAACTTCTTTGCACTAAAGAATTTCATAATAAGAAAATACCATCTCCCCCAACATATTATACTAGGTAAATGCTAATTTTTATCATATCATCTATTTTCAACTTTGTTATAGAGGTCTCATTTATGTGAAAGTGGAGAGTCATCATTTTCGTTCTTAAACCCTATTAAATGTCACCGCTTCCTGATGCATCCTCCTGCTGCCCCAGATACTTCTAACACATTTCAGACCTGAAATTTTCAGAGCTGCTTCTTCTTTTCTAAGTCATTTTAAGAACTTGGTATTAAAACATAATTACATGACTGAGAAATACTTTTAAAACCTGCTCAGTATGACTTTTTTTAATAGTAAGGTTTCCGAATTGCATGCCTCAAAGGATGATTTTCTGAGCTGTGTATAACCGGAGAGCATCTCTGCGGGCCCATTAGTCACCTTACAAAATTACATGAACTCTTTCAGGCCCCCCAGGGTAGTTACAATTTAGGAATAAATGAATGGATTATGTTTCATGTGACCATATTTTAAAACAATGTATATTAACAACCAAGATTGTTGGACAGTTTTTGGCTCCTGAGATTATAGTCACAATTACTATAAAATAGAAGATTCTCTTTTTATAGAATCAAAAAAAATTTATTGTAAAGTCAAATGGAGAATCAGCCTCCAGGTTTACTTGAGGAAATTCAGACCACAGATCAATCCAGACCTTGATCAAGGTCACCCAGCCTGGTTTCAGTGCAGCAGGAATTGGACTCAGTCCCCTACGTGTTCCTGCAACTGCCAATTGTCAGCTCAGCCAATTCTTATTTTTCCAGTGGCCAAAAAGCCTGTCCATTACCTTCTGTCACACGATTGCCACCTAGTGCTGCCAGTGAAAATTGCTGCTTATGTAATGACTGGACTCAGGCCAGAACACAAATAGAATAATAATCAATTCATCTTTAAAACTTATTGAGACTTTACTATTCTGTTAGGTCCTTTATTTATGTGGTCTTTTTTAATCCTCACACTATGAACTGAGCATTTTTATCCACAAAGAAATGAGACTCAGAGAGATGAAGAAACTGGCCCAAATTCATAAAGCTTTGCCCCCAGGTGCAGTAGCAGGATCATATCCTTCCCTGGGGCCGAGTCCCTGTCCTATAACTTTGGTCTACATAAGGCTGGGTTCTAGTTCTTTTCAGACCTCTCCGATCTGTGAAGTTCTTCAGGCTTCAACAACGAACTGAGGGATATTCAGTGAGACCCACTAACACTTTTGCTAGGACAGGTGAGGAGGCATATGCTATTTCCACTCACAGAGCTAGTGGTAAAAATAGTTGAGCCAGGCTCTGTGAAGTAGAGCTGAGAATCAAGTCATCACAATACTGGAAAAGCTAAAGGATGGAAAAAACTGAACAAGGTGACATGCCTTGTGCCCTCAATTCCAGCTGTGTTTGAAGCCAGTTCCTGGGTGTTTCAGTTCTGAGTCAGTAAAGGCCTCTCTATGGATTAAGCCAGTTTGAAATGGGTTTTCTGTATCTTGTGCTGAAAAGGCCTAATACTGAGGGTTTGCCCTTTTATGGTTCCTTTTCTTTTTTTACTTTCAACTGTCAACAAATCAATATTGGCATTGTGCCTCTGCTTACAAGGCATGAATCTGTTTTCCAGAACCTATTGTTCTATTCTTGCAGCTACAGTACTTAAGTAAAAACATAATTTTAAAATATGTAACTATAATTTTAACAAGTTAAAATTATAACTTCACACAATATAATAAAATTATAAATTCACACAATGTGTTCTGGCCTGAGTCAGCCATTATATAACTTGCTATGTAAACTAAAATTTAAAAAAACCTTGAAAATCTTTTGTTTCTCATTCTAAATATGAGCTTCTCAAGAGCAACCAGGAAGTTTACAATCTAAAGTAATTATTCTTTCATTAAGGCAAAAATTGAATAGAGCTTTGGGGCTTGTAAGAGAGTCTAGCCATCTGTCCGGGATTCATATGTCATTATGACTTGGAGGAGTACAGTGGGTTTTGTCAAATGAGACATATTCCTTTGAGAATATCATGTATTTATTCAAGCAAGGTCAAGACATATGCATACATGGGGAAAGGTGGCCCTGAAAATCAATTTTTAAAAAAAATTTCATTATTTTTGGATGATGGGAGAAATTAATTTCCTTTCTTAAAATTATTCATTCCTTTTTTCAATGTTTCATGTAAGAAACTTATTACATGCAATTTTCTAAACCAGATTACTTCTGGGGAGGTAAATTGCTTACATTTCAACACTAACATAAATAACCCGATCCCAGAAGACAGCAACATGCTAATAATTTGTTTTCCCATTATTAGTGACTACCAGCTTTTGGAGACTTTTGCTGTATTAGCCTGGCTGATGACTGCCCCAAGCAATGTTCAAGTGCCTATCACAAAAGTATCCAACAAAGATGTTTTGGCTGCAGTAAAGGGAATTTTTTTTCTTTTTTTGCTTGTTACTATTTGAGTCTGCATGTCAATAGAAGGAAGAGGGTTTTCAAAGAATGTATGGAGCCATGAATAGACATTGGAGTTAAGTGCTGCTGTTTTACTGATTTATTTCAGCAATTTTTAAAAACAATTTTATAGACTATTGACCAAGGAAGCTGCAGTTTGCTGACTTCTCCCCTCTCCACACCAGTCCTGGTTATACTACTCTTCAAGAAGTCTCAGGAGCGGCAGAAAGAGAGAGCTAAGTGGGTGTCAGTCTAACCTCACCCACCTCAGTTCTTTCCATTCAACCATAGTAGCATTGCTCAGAGCTCTTTTTTTAAGTGTTGAGCTTCCTTAAAGGATTTTCTTTCACTCATTCAAGCAGCTATTTTCCCAGCATTGTGCTAAGGCTCTGTGGTACTCCCTGAACAAGAAAGTTATGTTTTAGTAGAGGAACAGATCATACCCAAATAAACAAAGAGAATTAAAAAAAAAATACAAATAACAATTAGTAATGAGATCATGAATGAAGTGTGAGTGAGAAGCAGGGAATAAAGGGACAAGCATCATTAGGAAAGGCAGTGAGGAAAGTGTACACTGAGGAAGTGTAGCTGAGGGATATACTGGAGCTATTTGAAGGCTGTAAACAGAGGTGTGATAGGATACAAATTTTTAAAAATAATTTCTGCGCCTTTGGTAGGAGGCAAGAGAGAGTGAAAGCCGATGAGCTTGGGGAGGCTCGGGTGGGATCATCCTGGAGAAATCCTGGCAGCTAGGATCAAGGTAGGAGAGAAATGAGTACTTTGGGGCACATTTTGGAGATTGATGGAAATTTTCCCATGGTTTGGATACAATGGATTGAAGTAGTTATGTTCTGGTTTTGAGCAGTTAGATGCACGATGATGTTTTTAACTAAGATAGCAGAGATAGGGAGAGAAATATGCAGTTATAAAGTTTGGTTTTGGATAGATTTGGTTTCAAATGCCTCTTAGTTATTCAAACTGAGATGCAGAGTAAGCAATTCTATGTGGAAACAGGAACTGAGAAAGAGATCAGGCCGTAGAGACCTAGTTATGAGAAAATCATAGGTCTAAAACATTAGAGTGAAAGATAACACCAAGAAGGGGACCCAAGACCATGTGCCAGACATTTAAGCAATTACAGTACAGGCAGAAAAAGGGAAGGACAGATAGAAAGAAAATCTGATAAAGATGATAGATTCTGCAACAAAACAAATAACTCTCACTCCCCAAAGAAGAAAAGAAATCTGCAACATTAGCCATGGATATTCCCAGAAACAAGACTCAGGAGTCAAAAACTCAGTCAAAACTCCTGGTTGGCAGAAGCAGAAAACTGTGGCCAGCAATTCAAAAGGAAACCAAAAGAATTCAATGAGTTCTGCTCTTCAGAAATCTGCAAAGATCCTATTAAGGGAGAACCATCCCATACCTTAAATGCTGTATACTCTGGGGGAAAATTCCCAGATCTTGGCTATCACAGCTAGGATTTGTTTACCTTCACCTGGTCATTATTCCCTCAGCACATTTCACTATCAGTGTGGCTCTATCAGAAGGTACCAGTCTCAACTACTCTCTTTAGAGCTGACTCCTCTTTCTTGTCAAACAAGCATTTCAGTGCACCAAACAAATTACTCCCTGGAGTACTTTCCAAAATGTCTTGCTAGGCAAGTTCCATTGACATCACTGGTCATTGGTAGGATAAAATTTAATAATGTTGAAGCAGAACAAGGGAAGAATGGACTTCTGGATTCCTTTGTATTCGACAAGTTCTTTAGACATTAAAAAACAAACAAAAACCTTGCAAGTATGCAAAAGTTCTCCAAATACTAGATTTGTATCCTAAGGGGTTATCAGGAAGAATGAATTTGGTCAAACCATAGAGGATTTTATTGCTGCCTTTACTTACATCAGTGGGAATCTTTCCTGAAACAGTCAATGTTCATTATTCCCTGATTCTGTATTTGTGAATTTGCCTACTCGACAAAATTTATTTGTAAACTCCAAATCAGTTATTCATGGACATGCACAGAGTAGCAAAAATTTGGGGCACATGTATTCAGCTGAGACTGAACAAGGTGAGACTCTACCTTCTTGTTTTAGTTCTTATACTGCAAATGAGTGTTCTTTTTGGAGTATATTTAGTGCTATTTTCTCATTTTTTGTGCCTTTTGTTGGTGATTTCACTATTTAAAATGCTCCCCCAACCCCAGGCATGTGTTAAAGTGCTGTCTAGTGTTTCTAAGCATAAGAAGGGTGTGTGCTGCACCTTATAGAGAAAATACGTGTGTTAGATAAGCTTCATTCAGGCATCAGTCATAGTGCCCCTGACCATGAGCTCAATGTTAATAAGCCAACAGTATGTACTAAATAAATTGTCTTTAAATAGAAACACATGAAACAGAAAGGTACATTCTGTTTGCTTGACAAATATGTGACCAGAGACCTCCAAGAACCTAATCCTATATTTCTTCTCAGAACAATGGCTTAGTGTTTGCATGAGTTGAGAGAACCTAACTACCACAAATAACAAGAACCAACTGCATTTACAGTATTAAAGGAACACCCCTCAGGTGGCTTTCATAATGTATTACACACATATCTAGGTGACGCTAGTCTCCATTTATTGTAGGCAGAAATATGCCTGACAATCTTTAAAAGACAGACCCTCTTCCTTTTAAAAAGACTAAAACAAGACAACAGAGAAATCAACAAAACAAACACTTAAAACATTGCTTAACCAGGGCCCCACCTTCCTCAGGAAGTATGTGGTGTGTGTGTAAAAGAAAAAACTAAACACCAATTCAACAGTAAAATTGGTGTGTATGAAAGTGCTTGGTGCAAATCCTAGTATATCATAAAATATTAATGTAATATGCTGAATCAAAAAAATTGCACAGAGGGAAAAGAGAGGTACTGAGAAATGACATTAACCAAATTACGCATGTGCATGTATAAACATAGCATGGTGAATTCCACTTTTTTGTATAATTGTAATTCACCAATTAAATAATAAAATAGAAGGGAAACAGTTACAAGTAGAATAAGGTGATCAGAGGGAGAGAAGAAGGGAAGGAAAGGGGAAGTACTAGAAAATTAAATTGAGCAAATTATGTTATATGCACATATGAATTCTCCTCAATAAACCTCAATATTATATATAATTATATACACTAATAAAAACATAAAATAGAAATTTCATAGACTGAGATAAATATTTTGATTCTAAATATTATAAAAGATTAGAATTAAACATACCCCAAATATTAATATTATTACCACATTTTTACCCCACATGATTATGAGAAACATTTTCCTGGAATGAGATATATATTCTGTCTCTTCCTTGGAAATATCTATAGGGGATTGTTAAATAATGGTACACAAACATGATAGATAATAAACGAGTATGAAGAATCATGTTTTAGAAGAATATTTAATATGGTAGGATGTTTTCTATACAATGAAAAAACAAAATCTATGCACAATATGATCATAATTTCTAAGTTCCTATAAACACCGCTAACATAAAAGAAAATCCCACACTATTTGAAATTGTGAACTTCAGCTATCACATTAAAAGTAATTTTTATTTTCTATGTTCTGGTATGAAATTTTCTCTATTTCCTACAGACATATAATATTATAAAATAAAAAAACTGTAATTGTGATTTCCATAACTTATTACCTTTTATTTTTGAAGCCTAGAAAATATTCACACTTGTTTTTATTTTAGAAAACTACTTTTGTTATCATTTGACATCTCAAATAATTGATAATTCTTCTAGCTTTTTTCCAAAATCTGAATGAAACATAAAAAAAAAGTCATAGTCAAGTCTGTATTCTTCTAATAATAAATAGCAACATAAGTAACCCTGTGTAGATTATACAAAAATTCTTTTTGGTTTGGAAGTGAGATGCAATTTTCATGCAGAAAACATATCTTTCCAAAGCTAAACATCAAAATGAGTCTGTCTCCCTAGAGTAGCTTGCCTCTGGCAAGCACAGGAAGGAGACCGCCAGGCTTCTGAGGAATAGGGGGATGTTGGGATCACTTGCAAAGTAGATAACCTTCTTAACATATGTCATAAATCAGGATATAAATTGAAAAAATAAAAGGATAGACAGATATAGGGGAAATGACCTGGAATCACATGGTATGAATACAAATATGTGTACCAATTATACAATATTCTAGCAGTAAGTGTACTTTGAAGTAAACGGTCTCATCAGTTATAAGACTGTTGTAAATAGGCTGAACAATGTTATTCTTAATAAGAAAAGGGTGCACATTTTGGTATGTTTGACCTAGAGTTGAACCTCATATGGAGCATTAAAAAGAATTCCTAGTGAATACCAAGCCCTCATTTTTACATTAGTTATAAGTTCATTAATTGATAAACTTTAGTATTTTACTCCTTTTAAGCCAGATGCATTATAAATGTTCTGTTTTCATCTCAAGCTTTTTTAAAAAACAAGCATGAGGTACCGTTCTTCTACCTTTCATTTATAAAAAGCTCACCTAAGCACTGTAGTCATTAATTCTTGGACATTGATTTTTATTTCTTTAATATTCTTTGTTCTTATGTGTGCTTTCAGTTTTTGTTATAGTCTTTCAGGGTCTCCATTAATTGTGTTTGTTTTCCCCTTTAGGGCTGATTTTGTCCCATGTACATCCCAGAGAAAATTCTGACTCAGTAGACCTCTTCTATTCCACGGAGCTGCAGAAGACAAGAAACTTGGCTATTTAGACAGTTTTGAACACAGGTTTTATGTGCAACTTTGAGGTTCCACTTGGCAGTATCTGGCACCATCTTGACATGAGATCATAATAAGGTCAGAGAGCACAAGAGTAAACATGCAACTTCAGGCTGTGACAAGATCTAACAGGGTACTAACACTACCCTCTCTTTTTTCCACAGTTCCACAGCTCCAGACTTTATCTAAGATGCAAGATCATGCATAGAAGGAGGTAGTATCGTGTGTGATCAGAAATAGAGAGAGGTCTCCCAGCTGGCAGAGTCGTGCCAACCCTGTAGGATCTCTGGTTGGGTAATGAATATTAACAATTGTCATGTGACTTGTAGAGTGATGGTGGAAGAGGAGAAATACCCACTTATTAATAGCCTCAGCTCCCCCTATACCCAGCCCATCACCACTAACAGTTTGGAAGGAAAGCGAGTGATTTCCTTGGGGAAACTGAGAATGGTAATGCTTGATCAAAAGTTCCACCCATCAGAAGACATCTGTTCAATAAGATATTATTTGTTCTAGATTTTCAACTTTTTGGAGAAAATGCTTATAAACTTTTATTACCGCCTATGTTGACCAAAGTTTTTTAAAACCAAGTGTATGATTTCTAAAGTTTTTTTCTTTTTTTTCTCTCTCTCTCTTTTAGCTTCAAATGTTCTGTTGTTTCATTTTTACTTTGATATTTATTTAGGAGTTTTTAAAATTATCCTAAAAAGAAAGACTTCAAATACTAGAATAATAATGCCACTTGCTTCATTAAGTCTAGGGCATTTAACTTCCAGAAAAAGTGTAAAGAACCAACAGATTTGCTATGTGTGCTCTCTGTTGAGAGGATAAACAAAGTCTTTTTATATTTGAAGAGTCATGGGTCATGCTGGGTCAAGGAAGAGTGATAAAGAGGAAAAACATTCCTGAGTAATGGTTGATAAGATGGCTCAAGAAAAAAATATATATATATTTTAAAAATGTGAGGTTACTGGAAAGTTTTGCTGAGTTTGCCATGATCTTGGGAACTGGAAAAACACTTTTTATTTCTGTGTTAGACATGTTCTGGGAACAATTTAGGTATTTTTTGAGAAGCTGCTGAAGTTTGATTAACTTTCATTTATCGGACAAAAAATTACTACTTAAAGCTAAATCCTCAGGAGGCTATTCTGAATTGAATGATCCAGGCAGTAATATTTATTCCATTTAAATTCCATTTGAGCATATTGATTCCTTCATCTGAGAAATAAACAATCAGGAAGAAAGAGGAAGCAAGAGTGGAGGCAGCAACTCAGTACTTCCAGCTCTTCACCCTAAAACACAGGAAGGAATATGGTCTAAATCACTTCCACTCATATTTGCTTCCAGGCTGCTCCTTATAGGAAGCATTACTTATCTTCTAGTTCTCTTTTCTGTTTGTTATTAAGCTAAGAAGGAAGCTTAGTGGCTAGCAATAAATAAAATTGTACTAAACAATCAGAAAAGAATTATTTTCCAGAGAACTTGTTAAATGGAAGTATATTAGGTTTTGTAATCAGTGGGAACTGAGAACAATGTTCTTCCTACCTGTGAGATTTGGGAGGGCCAGGCAGACCTGGAATTCCAGCTCTTGCTAAGAACTCATAGCTGTAGGGAAAATAGCTGTGATTAATGATGCGTCAGCATCCTCAATACATGAAACATGAAGTTCACTTGCATTTCTGTTTACAAAACAAAATATATCTAGCAATAAGTAATGCCTTCAACCTTGATTTTTTCCCCAAACTTACCCTATTCATTAATCAAACTAAACCATTATTCTAAATCCCAAAGGTTTAATATGCTACAAAAAGTGGCCACAATGAAGAACAGTAGATTTGTGATTGTGATGGTGAAAAGAATGATCTTTTCATTTCTTTTATTTCTTCCAAAGCTTGCTGTTTAAAACACATCTGAAATTCGTAATTTCAAACATTCCATTTCTTGAGCTTAAGGGTATTAGGTTGTCATTCAAATAACAGCTAAAATGCAAAAGGCCAAATAGGCAGAGAAACTGTAAAGCCAAGTCAGTGTTCCCACTTATGAGGATGTTGATACAGATGAGGGGCTGGGAGTCCACCTGAGGATCGAACAAACCTGGCACCAGTCGGGTCAGCTTTTCTTGACTAATCATACATCACAGTGTAGCCACCATGTTACATAGTTTCACCTTCTTCTAATTTTAATTTTATCCCTTTATTCTAGGAACTGTTCCTGTGGTACAAGAAATTTATAGTAACCAAATTATAATTGTTCATTTTAAGATCCATTAACTTTGGCAACATGTATAATCACCCTTGCATTCTTTTTATCTCTTGATCTAATAATTTTACTTCCACTAATTTATTCTAAGAAAATAATCAAATGCAAAGCTAAATAAGTTAGTGGTGTGCATATCTGTGTGTTTTTCAAGAAGTATATTAAAACATTACATAAAAAAGAAAAAAAAAGTAAAATATAATGATAGGGAATTTTCTTAATTTCAAGTCAATATTTAAGTAAAATTCAAAACAATCATGATAGAATATCAAACTCACTAAAAATAATGTTTTAGAAGATATTTAGAAACAATTTTGTTTTTACTTTAACTGAAAATGTTCAGAATATAAAATGGTGTGGCACAAAATTAGTGGTTGTGAAATATAATGCATTTTGTAATACATGTGAAAATAGTATGTATTTTAACAAAGGAAAGACACTGAGTGATTGGATTCTGAATGACTTAAAAGTTTCTTTTTTTCACTATTTTCTAAATTTTCCTTTTTGTTCATTAATGATCAGAAAAAGGATATAAAATAAATTAATTCAGTAAATACAGTAAGGACTGGGGATATAGCTTAGTGGTAGAGCACTTCCTTAGCTTGCAAGTCCTGGGTTCAATACCAATACCACAAAGTAAATAAATACAATTATAAGATGTGAATACCTTTTAACTGTCACATGCAGTCTACTACTTAGGAAACTATATATGTTATTTTGTTGTAATAAATGTTATTTTGTTGCAATTTTACAAAGAACAAAACTAAACTGCTTCCTAGCTTTCAATTTCTCCAGTAGTTTCGAGTTTCTCACTTGGGAAGGGCTTTAAGGTGGCAATATATTGCCACCTCGAATTTGAGCAGACCATAAAAGACACATATCAGAGCTGAATTTAAAACTAAGGCACATTAAAAATTCATTAGATCACAAATCCAGTGTGGTTGCACACACCAATAGTCCCAGCTACTCAAGGAGGCTGGGGCAGGAGAATCCTTAAAACCCAGGAGTTAGAGACCAGCCTGGGCAACATAGTAAGATAGTGTTTAAAAAACAAACAAAAAGAATTGGTACATATAAGCAAATGAGAAATACAAAGAAACTTCCTCAACTTAATAAGAAACATCTACCCACAAAACCCACACCAAATATCATAATGGTATAAAAGTAGATGCTTTCTCACTAAGATCAGGAGCAAGATGAGCATGTCCTCTCACCACTCCTTTTCAACATCACACTGGCTGTTCCAGCCAATGCAATAGAACAAGAAAAGGAAGCAAAAGTTATACAGATTAAACAGGAAGAAATGAAATTGTCTTTGTTCACAGATGACATGATTATCTATGTAGCAAAACTGAATCAAAAAAAAAAATACTCAGAAACTAAGTGATTATAGCACATTTTCATGTATTAGTTTTTTAATATACAAAAGTGAATCACCTTGTTTAACAGCCATGAACAAATGAAATTTGAAGTTAAAAACACAATACCAATTCTATTCACACTCCAAAATTGAAATAATTTGGTAAAACATGGAGAAACCTTAAATGAATTAGCTAAGTGAAACAAGCCAATCTGAAAAGACTAAACAAGGCATGATTCTAACTGACATTTTGCAGAAAGAAAATCAGGGAGATAGTAAAAAGATCCATGGTTGCTAGAAGCCTAAAGAAGGAGGAATGAATAGGCAGAGCACAAAGGATTCTTAAGGCAATGAACTACTCTGTATGGTACTATATGGTGATACATGTTTTATAGTAAACTCTAATGTAAACTATGGGATTTGGGTAATAATAATATGCCAACACAGATTCCTAAATTCTAACATTTATGCCATCTGTGGTTGAAGCTATGCATGCATGGAGGTAGAGGGTAAATGTTTTTTTATGGCTTGATAGTTCATTTCTTTTTTTAGTGTTGGATAATACCCCATTGTCTAGATGTACCACAGTTTATTTATCCATAGGCCAATTGAAGAACATCTTGGTTACTTCTGAGGCATTGGCATTTATGAATAAAACTGCTGTAAACATCTGTGTTCAGATGTGTGGACATAAGTTTTCAACTTCTTGATGTAACATCTAGATTTGTTTGGGGCATTTTCTTCCCTTGTTTTCTCATATTGTTCAGGAATCAGTGGGTCATTAAGATATTGCAGATTTCCTCTATCAACTTATAATGTCCCTGAAGATTGCTAGTATATCCCCTCTTATCCTTCAGTAGCCTGAAGTCTTGGAGGAGGTTGATAATGCAGAGCTCCACGAAGAAGCTGCCTCTCTAGGTGTGGTAACCCTCAGGTGGCGTATATTCCCTGCTAGTGAGCAGAGGTGCCTCCACTTGTTGACCAATGGTCATCCAATGGGGAACTAGACTGCGGGCTGAGGCAAGCCCTGTTTGTGCCTATGTCTCTGGCTTTACCGTCCCTGTGGGAAAACCTCCCCCGGCCAGGAAGAGTCACTCGGTGGGGACGTCTCGCTGGTCAGTTGCCCTCCTAGAGGTTCCCCTCAATCTACAACTGCCACCTGGGCTGGGCTGTCTTCCTCTGCAATGATCCCAGGGGCCCGGACCTACGTCCTGGGCCTGGGAGCCTCACCCTTCGCAGGCGAGTCTCCTTAGGCTGCCTCTCCCAGAGAATCTGCCTGCCGCCCTGGAAACTTTGCTCCGCCCCTAGGCGTGTCTCTGTGCGGCTCTTCCAGCAAGAAGCCACCTAGCTCCTGGGACCCTGCTCTGCACCAATCGCCTGGCTATGCAGCCCCTCCCCTGAGCCACCACCTGGAGCCCTGCACAACAGCTCCGATACCCAGAGACCCGCCACACACCTCCTCCTCCGGACAGCCGCCAGGTTTCCGACGCAGTCACCAGGAGTCCAAACAACCCACCTCGGGTCTCCTCCTCCCGCCAACCACCCGCAGCCCTAGGCAGTCACTCCAAGTCCAAGTGACCCGCCCTGTTCCTCCTCCTCCTCCTCGGGGTAGCCCCCTGGGTGTTCAGGAGCGGTGGCTCCGAGACCAGGTGACTCACCACACTCCTCCTCCAGGCAGGCCACCGGCGTTCAGGAGCGGTCGCTTTTAGTCCAATCAACTCACCACTCGCCTCCTCCTCTGGCAACCGCCTGTGGTTCTGATGCAGTCACTCCCAGACCAAGTGTCCCACCGCTCTCCTCCTCCAGGCAGGCCACCAGTGTTCTGGAGCAGCTGCTCCGAGTTCAAACAGCTCGACACGCAGCTCCTCCTCCGGCAACCGCCCGCGGCTCTGATGCAGTCACTCCCAGGTCAAGCAACACGCCGCGCTCCTCCTCTTCCTCCGGGCAGTCCCCCGGCGCTCAGGAGCGCCTACTCTGAGTTCAAACAGCTCACCACGCAGCTCCTCCTGTGGCAACCGCCCGTGGCTCCGATGCAGTCACTCCCAGACCAAGCGTCCCGCCGCGCTCCTCCTCTTCCTCCGGGCAACCCCCCCGGTGTTCAGAAGCGGCTGCTCTGGGTCCAAACAGCTCGCCACGCAGCTCCTCCCCAGGCAGCCGCCCGGAGCCCTAGTGGCTGCTCGAGTCCAAGCGCTGTGCTGAGCCGCCTCCTCTACGATGATCCCAGTTGTCCGTGTTTACCGCTCCAGCAGGGGGAGGGGCGTCTCGCCGAGCAACTCCACTTCACAAATTCCCTGCGTTCCGGGGCTACCGCCCCATCCGGGACGCCTCCCCAACAGGAGAGACTCACCCGGCAGCTTTGAGTTGGTCCCAAGTCTCTCACTATCTCCTCTTTTGAATCTTGCGTCCTGGAGCAGCGTGAAATGCAGCCGCCCTCTAGTCCGCCATCTTGGCCCCCCCAGTTTTCAACTTCTTTAAGTAAATACCAAGAAGAATGATTGCTGATCCATATGATTGGAGTATTGTTTACTGCCAAACTGACCTCCATGACAGCTGTGCCATTTTGCATTTCAACCACCAACAAGTGAGAGTACCTGTTGGTCTACATCCATGCCAGCATTTGGTATTGTCAGTGTTTAAGATTTTGACCGCTTTGGCTTAGGAGAAGGTACTTACTTGTTTTCACGTGGAAGAGTTCTGAGGATTGAACCTACAACCACATGCCTGCTAGTTTTTTTCTCTCCTTTTATTCTTCTTCAAAACCTGAGGAAGAGAACTGGGATCATTGTAGAGGAGGCGACTCAGCACAGCGCTTGGACTCGGAGCAACCACTGGCGCTCCGGGCGGCTGCCTGAGGAGGAGCTGCGTGGCGAGCTGTTTGGACGCAGAATGACTGCTTCTGAACACCGGGGGGTTGCCCGGAGGAAGAGGAGGAGCGCGGCGGTTCGCTTGGTCTAGGAGTGACTGCATCAGAGCCACAGGCGTTTGCCAGAGGAGGAGCTGCATGGCGAGCTGTTTGGACTCAGAACAACTGCTTCTGAACACCCGGGGGGTTGCCCAGAGGAAGAGGAGAAGCGTGGTGGGTCGCTTGGTCTAGGAGTGACTGCATCAGAGCCACAGGCGGTCGCCATAGGAGGAGGTGAGTGGTGAGTTGATTGTATTCAAAGCGACCGCTCCTGAACACCGGTGGCCTGCCTGGAGGAGGAGCGTGGTGGGTCGCTTGGTCTCAGAGCCACCGCTCCTGAACACCCGGGGGGCTACCCCAAGGAGGAGGAGGAGGAACAGGGCAGGTCACTTGGGCTTGGAGTGACTGCCTAGGGCTACGGGTGGTTGGCAGGAGGAGAAGACGCGACTTGGACTCCCAGTGACTGCGTCGGAAACCGGGCGGCTGTCCGGAGGAGGAGGTGTGTGGTGGGTCTCTGGGTATCGGAGCTATTGTATGGGGCTCCAGGTGGCGGCTCAGAGGAGGGGCCGCATAGCCAGGCGATTAGGTGCAGAGCAGGGTCCCAGGAGCTAGGTGGCTTCTTGCTGGAAGAGCCGCACAGAGACACGCCTAGGGGCGGAGCAAAGTTTCCAGGACTACGGGTGGATTCTCTGGGAGAGACAGCCTAAGGAGACTCGCCTGCAGAGGGTGAGGCTCCCAGGCCCAGGCGGTAGGTCCGGGCTCCTGGGAACGCTGCAGAGGAAGACAGCCCAGTCCAGGCGGTAGTTGTAGATTGAGGGGAACCTCTAGGAGGGCAACTGACCAGCGAGACGTCCCCACCGAGTGAGTCTTCCCTACTGGGAGAGGTTTTCTCACAGGGACAGTAAAACCAGAGACACAGGCACAAACAGGCCTTGCCTCAGCCCACAGCCTAGTTCCCCGTTGGATGACCATTGGTCAACAAGTGGAGGCATCTCTGCCCACTAGCAGGGAATATATGCCACCTGAGGGTCACCATCCCTAGAGAGGCAGCTTCTTCGTGGAGCTCTGCATTATCAACTTCCTCCAAGACTTCAGGCTACTGAAGGATAAGAGGGGATATACTAGCAATCTTCAGGGACATTATAAGTTGATAGAGGAAATCTGCAATATCTTAATGACCCACTGATTAATGAACAATATGAGAAAACAAGGGAAGAAAATGCCCCAAACAAATCTAGATGTTACATCAATAGAATCCAACGACAGCATGGCAGAAGAAATGACAGAAAGGGAGTTCAGAATGTACATAATTAAAATGATCAGAGAAGCAAACAATGAGATGAAAGAGCAAATGCAGGCATTGAATGATGAGATGAAAGAGCAAATGCAGGCATTGAATGATCGCACCAATCGACAGTTAACAGAGCAAATTCAGGAAGCAAAAGATCATTTCAATAAAGAGTTAGAGATATTTGAAAAAAACCAAACAGAAATCCTTGAAATGAAGGAAACAATAAACCAAATTAAGAACTCCATAGAAAGCATAACCAATAGGATAGAACACCTGGAAGACAGAACTTCAGATATTGAAGACAAAATATTTAACCTCGAAAACAAAGTTGAACAAACAGAGAAGATGGTAAGAAATCATGAACAGAATCTCCAAGAACTATGGGATATCATGAAAAGGCCAAATTTGAGAATTATTGGGATTGAGGAAGGCTTAGAGAAACAAACCAAAGGAATGAACAATCTATTCAATGAAATAATATCAGAAAATTTACCAAATCTGAAGAATGAAATGGAAAATCAAGTCCAAGATGCTTATAGGACTCCAAATACACAAAATTACAACAGACCCACACCAAGGCACATTATAATGAAAATACCTAACATACAAAATAAAGACAGAATTTTAAAGGCTGTGAGAGAAAAGAACCAAATTACATTTGGGGGAAACCAATACGGATATCAGCAGATTTTTCAATCCAGACCCTAAAAGCTAGAAGGACCTGGAACAACATTTTTCAAGCTCTGAAAGAAAATGGATGCCAACCAAGAATCTTATACCCAGCAAAACTTACCTTCAAATTTGACGATGAAATAAAATCTTTCCATGATAAACAAAAGCTAAAAGAATTTACAAAAAGAAAGCCAGCATTACAGAACATTCTCAGCAAAATATTTCATGAGGAAGAGATAAAAAACAAAGAAGCAAGTCAGCAAAGGGAGGAATTATCCTAAAGGAACTGTCAAATAAAGGAGGAACCAAGATGTGTCAAAAAAAAATAAATAAATAAATAAAATTTTAAATATGAACTAAATGACTGGAAATACAAATCATATCTCAATAATAACCCTGAATGTTAATGGCCTGAATTCATCAATCAAAAGACATAGACTGGCAGATTGGATTAAAAAGAAAGATCCAACAATATGTTGCCTGCAAGAGACTCACCTCTGAGAAAGAGATACCCATAGACTGAAGGTGAAAGGATGGGGAAAAACATACCATGCACATGGACTCGACAAAAAAGCTGGAGTATCCATACTCATTTCAGATAATGTGGACTTCAAGCCAATGTTAGTCAGAAGGGATAAGGAAGGACATTTCATACTGCTTAAGGGAAGCATAAATCAGCAAGATATAACAATCATAAACATCTATGCCCCAAACAGTGGCTCATCCATGTATGTCAAACAAATCCTTCTCAATTTTAGAAACCAAATAGACCATAACACAATAATACTTGGTGATTTTAACACGCCTCTCTCACCACTGGACAGATCTTCCAAACAAAAATTGAACAAAGATACCATAGATCTCAATAACACAATCAATAATTTAGACTTAACAGACATTTATAGAATATACCATCCAACCAAGAGCGAATACACTTTCTTGTCAGCAGCACATGGATCCTTCTCTAAAATAGACCATATATTATGCCACAAAGCTAATGTCAACAAATACAAGAAGATAGAGACACTACCTTGTATTCTATCAGATCATAATGGATTGAAGTTACAAATTAATGAAAGAGTAAAAAACAGAAACTACTCCAACACCTGGAGATTAAACAATATGCTATTATATGATGAATGGATAACAGAAGATATTAGGAAGGAAATTAAAAAATTCTTAGAGGTAAACGAGAACAAAGAAACATCATATCAAAATCTCTGGGACACTATGAAAGCAGTACTTAGAGGAAGATTTATTTCATGGAGCGCATTTAATAAAAGAAGTAAAACTCAAAAAATAAATGACCTAACACTACAGCTCAAAGCCCTAGAAAAAGAAGAACAGACCAATACCAAAAGTAGTAGAAGACAGGAAATAGTTAAACTGAGAGCTGAAATCAACGAAATTGAAACGAAAGAAACAATACAAAAAATTGACAAAATAAATAGTTGGTTCTTTGAAAAAATAAACAAAATTGATAAACCTTTAGCCACACTAACAAAGAGAAGACGAGAGAAAACCCAAATCACTAAAATTCGGAATGAACAAGGAAATATCACAACAGACACGACTGAAATACAAAACATAATTAGAAGCTATTTTGAAAATCTATACTCCAAAAAAATAGAAAATTTCGAAGACATCAACAGGTTTCTAGAGACATATGAATTGCCTAAACTGAACGAGGAGGACATACACAATTTAAATAGACCAATTTCAAGTAATGAAATAGAAGAAGTCATCAAAAGCCTACCAACAAAGAAAAGTCCAGGACCAGATGGGTTCTCAGCCGAGTTCTACAAAACTTTTAAAGAAGAGCTCATTCCAATACTTCTCAAAGTATTCCATAAAATAGAAGAGGAGGGAACCCTCCCAAACTCATTCTATGAAGCCAATATCACCCTGATACCTAAACCAGACAGAGACACATCGAGGAAAGAAAATTTCAGACCAATATCCTTAATGAACATCGACGCAAAATTCTCAACAAAATTTCAGCAAATCGCATACAAAAACATATTAAAAAGATAGTGCACCATGATCAAGTGGGTTTCATCCCAGGGATGCAAGGTTGGTTCAACATCAGGAAATCAATAAATGTAATTCACCATATCAATAGACTTAAAGTCAAGAATCACATGATTATTTCAATAGATGCAGAAAAAGCATTTGATAAAATACAGCACCCCTTCATGCTCAAAACACTAGAAAAAATAGGGATAGTGGGAACATTCCTTAACATTGTAAAGGCCGTCTACACTAAGCCCATGGCTAATATTATTCTAAATGGTGAAAAACTGAAAGCATTCCCTCTAAAAACTGGAACAAGGCAGGGATGCCCTCTTTCACCACTTCTATTCATTATCATCCTTGAAACTCTAGCCAGAGTAATTAGACAGACCAAAGAAATTAAAGGGATACGAATAGGCAAAGAAGAACTCAAACTATCCCTATTTGCTGATGATATGATTGTATACTTAGAGGAACCAGGAAATTCCACCAGAAAACTTTTAGATCTCATAAGTGAATTCAGTAAAGTAGCGGGATATAAGATCAATGCACATAAATCTAAGGCATTTTTATATATAAGCGATGAATCTTCAGAAAGAGAAATTAGGAAAACAACCCCATTCACAATAGCTTCGAAAAAAATAAAATACTTGGGAATCAATCCACAAAAGAGGTGAAAGACCTCTACAATGAGAACTACAGAACACTAAAGAAAGAAATTCAAGAAAACCTTAGAAGATGGAAAGATCTCCCATGTTCTTGGATAGGAAGAATTAATATTGTCAAAATGGCCATACTACCAAAAGTGCTATACAGATTCAATGCAATTCCAATGAAAATCCCAATGATGTACCTTACAGAAATAGAGCAAGAAATTATGAAATTCATCTGGAAGAATAAAAAACCCAGAATAGCTAAAGCAATCCTTGGCAGAAAGAGTGAAGCAGGGGGTATCGCAATACCAGATCTTCAACTCTACTACAAAGCAATAGTAACAAAAACGGCATGGTATTGGTACCAAAATAGAAAGGTGGATCAATGGTACAGAATAGAGGACACAGACACAAACCCAAACAAATACAATTTTCTCATACTAGACAAAAGGGCCAAAAATATGCAATGGAGAAAAGATAGCCTCTTCAACAAATGGTGCTGGGAGAATTGGAAATCCATATGCAACAGAATGAAACTAAACCCATATCTCTCACCATGCACGAAACTAAACTCAAAATGGATTAAGGATCTCGGAATCAGACCAGAGACCTTGCATCTTACAGAAGAAAAAGTAGATCCAGAGCTTCAACATGTCGGCTTAGGACCAGACTTCCTCAGCAGGACTCCCATAGCACAAGAAATAAAAGCAAGAATTAATAACTGGGATATATTCAAACTAAAAAGCTTTCCCTCAGCAAAAGAAACTATCAGCAATGTGAAGAAAGAGCCTACAGAGTGGGAGAAAATCTTTGCCAATCATACTTCAGATAGAGCACTAATCTCCAGAATCTATAAAGAACTCAAAAAACTCTACACCAAGAATGCAAATAATCCAATCGACAAATGGGCTAAGGAAATGGATAGACACTTCACAGAAGAAGATCTACAAGCAATCAACAAACATATGGAAAAATGTTCAACATCTCTAGTAATAAGAGAAATGCAAATCAAAACTACCCTAAGATTCCATCTCACCCCAATTAGAATGGCGATTATCAAGAATACAAGCAACAACAGGTGTTGGTGAGGATGTGGGGAGAAAGGTATACTCATACATTGCTGGTGGGGTTGCAAATTAGTGCAGCCATTCTGGAAAGCAGTGTGGAGACTCCTTAGAAAACTTGGAATGGAACCACCATTTGACCCAGCTATCCCACTCCTTGGCCTATACCCAAAGGACTTAAAATCAGCATATTACAGAGATACAGACACATCAATGTTCATAGCTGCTCAGTTCACAATAGCCAGATTGTGGAACCAACCTAGATGTCCTTCAATTGATGAATGGATAAAGAAAATGTGGTATACATATACAATGGAATATTACTCAGCCATAAAGAATGATAAAATTATGGCATTTGCAGGCAAATGGATGAAACTGGAGAATATCATGTTAAGTGAGATAAGCCAATCTCAAAAAACCAAAGGAAGAATGATATCGCTAATAAGTGGATGAGGACACATAATGGGGGGTGGGAAGAGTTAGTGTTAGGGTTAAAGTTAGGTTTAGGGAGGGGGGCAAGAATGGAGGAAGGAAGGACTGTATAGAGGGAAAAGAGGGGTGGGAGGGGTGGGGGGAAGGGAAAAAATAACAGAATGAATCAAACATTACCCTATGTAAATTTATGATTACACAAATGGTATGCCTTTACGCCATGTACAAACAGAGAAACAACATGTATCCCATTTGTGTACAATAATAAAAATAAATAAATAAATAAAATTAAAAAAAAAACCTGAGGAAGAACTATCTGAATAGAACTGTAAATTTTCTTCAAGTCTAAAATGCCTATTTGAATAAAAAATGTCTTTTTTCACCTCTTTAAAAAAAAAAAAAGATTTTGACCATTCCAATGATAGTATGTCATTGTTTTAACTTGCATTTCCCTGATGACATATGATGTGGATCATCTTTTCATAAGTTTACCTTCCATCTGTATTTCATCTTTGGTGAGGTGTCTTTTAAGATCTTTGACCCATTTTTAAATGAAGTTATTCATTTTTTCATCATGACCCTGAAAGGATAGAACACTTTCGCTTAAAACTGAACAATTTTAAATATCTTCCAATGCTCAGAAGAACAGACTAAATTGTCTGTTCTTTCCAACAGGGACCAACTGTATTTTATTCGATGTGTGTATCATACAAGTAAGTCCAGGTTCCTGTACTCTGTTCGGTCTTCATGACTGTTCAGAATTCCCAGCCTTGTCATTCACCCTAAGCATCAGGCTTATGGAAGTGTGTCTGTTTCATTGCAAAAAATTTGCAAGCAATACAACCTCTAGTATTGGTCTATGACCGTCTGGATTTCACAATAATCTTACCACTCATAACTTTTTTCTTTCACAATATCTGTTTGTGACTCATCTTTTCATTTATTCTGCATTCTATTTTGTTCTCTATACATATTATTAGGATCACAACTTAGAAAAAAGCTGTCATTTGTTATGGTCTTTTGTAACTGAACATAATGAAATAAAATGTGGTACTTAACACAGTCAACTTACTCACCAAAATGAAGCTGCTCTTGACCATCTGGAGTGTCCACTGAACTTATTATTTCTTTCTTCTTATTTTCCTTTTACTTCATTCTCTTTGTGCTCTAATTCTTGTAAATATGTCTCTTCAGCTGGCAATTTGGTTGCTCTTTTTTTGTTTGTTTGTTTGTTTGTACCCTTTTTCTTATCTTTATGACTTTGACTATGGGAGATTTCAGTTTCTTTGTGTAATAGAGAAATTTCAAGACACTAAAAGTCGTCTTTCTTCTAGAATCAGTGGGATACTTTTTTTCTTATTTTGTTTAAATTTGACACTCTTGATAATTTAGAGGAAACATAACAAAATTAATGTGGATTGAGGGTACACAAAAGTATAATTCAAATGCACTTTAAAAATTCTTCCTACATTGTGTAGTGCTACATAAACTGGCAACCAAATTACTCCCATAAAGCATACATTGAATTTTTATCACAGGAACAGTCCCTCAGTTCATTTTAGTGTATTTGAGGCAATTTGTGTGGAGTTTTGCTATATCCATTGTTTCTAGTTTACCAGTGTCAATATTGTGCTATTTCATCTGAAGCTACATTCAGGACAAGATGCACCAGACCAGCCAATGTATGATCTCACATGTTGGAATCCAAAAAACACGCAACTTCACACATAGACATTTCAGATGCATTTGGTACTGCCACAATTCTGCTTCATCAACACAAGAATTCTTGGGTTCCAACCTCAAGGTATCTCATTATGTACATGCAAATATTCCAAAATTTGAAAAAAATCTGAAATCTGAAACAGTTTGGGTCCCAAGCATATCCTTTTTAGATAAAGGATACAAAACCTGTACATTCTAACTATTCATAATAAATTAATATCAATAACTCAAACATTTACAACACTTATTATGTAGCAGGCACTTTGTCAGGGTTGTTAATCTTCAAATCAACACTATAAGGTAGGTATTCTCTTATTGTCCTGATTTTAGAGATGAGGAAATAGAGGTACAGAGAGAGAGGACAAGTGATTTGCTCAATATTACACAGTCTTCAGCAAAGGATCTAAAACAATGGCATATAGAATTCTGAAACAGGCATCCCAAGTGCCAGGCAGGTAGGATAAAGGAGTAAGATCATTGTGTATAATTATACCAGGCATTCATTATGGGACTGGGGAGACTGTATTGAATTGGTTAGAGAACTCAAGTCCCATTTAAAGGGTGCTGTTCAGATCCAGTGTATCCAGACTTTCTGGTCTTTCAAGAGAATTTAGAAATATGGATTTTTATATTTTAATCTCCTTATTTAAAATAGTAGGTTAATTTTAAAAGAAAAGCAATTGATGGGCCATGCAGAATAATGATTCTGGTTCTTGATCTCTGCTCTAAGCCACAATCAGTTTTTTTGCAAAATCTCAAAGCACAATTTGTATGTCTACCCCATTGTGCATTTCCATAGAAAAGGTTTTTGCTTGTACTTTAGCTAGCAACACATGACCTAGCACTGTGCTTGTCCAAGGGCAGGTATTTAGTAAATAATCATTATGGATTAAATGAAGTGCCAGGTTTGTAGTAATCTCTAAACCAGAAACAGAGCTTGAGCTTTCTAATCCAGATGGTTTGGGGCCCTGAAAGCAGAAAAGGTAACATCCAACCATTTACTGACATGATAATTTAGGTGATGTAATCTATCTTTAAATACACATTCTTTTTTCCCTCCAGTTGATCCTTCTTAGTTGAGTGTCAGATCAACCTACGAGTAAAACATAGAGAAAGACAAAAAATGCTGATCAAAATTTGTGATTCATCCTCACAAACATTTCAAACTTCCAGTGTATTCATCCTATTTTCATCTCAGCTGTATGAAATATATAATTACTTTCTGAAAGCAATTCATAAGGATCCCCCAACCTTTCCCAATCATCTGCAACCCAGAAATCAGCATTGTTAGCAGCAAGCCTCCAAAATGCAGCACTAGTACTCACAATGAATGTGGGCAGAAGTTACCCAGGTCCTGTGAACTCAATTGAGTTGAAAGTTTCCATTATCTTCATTTTATCCATTTTCATTTTCTTTAAAATTTTTGTTTATTCATTTCTTATTTCCAATGACCAAAGGACACATACTTATGTGTCAAAGGACAGAAACTGTTTGCAGAAATTCCATGTAAGATGGCATTACTAACATCTGCCTGATCTGATTTTTGAGCTCAGTGGGTTTGCACACATTGCTGGAGTTCATAAATACTATGTCTAAGGCCAGTCTTTCATACATAGTGGAAAGAGGGAGACTTGCCACCTCTCCATCTCTTCTCTCCCCTGCATTCCACGGCCCTGGACTCTGCTCCCATTTGTGCATTTGAGTCTGTCCTATTTCTTCTGTGTAAACTGTGGTTTGGCTGTTCTGGAGCTTGCCAGACAACTCAGGAGTTTCTGTCTCCCAACATCTATTCCCTAAGGTCTCAAACTCAATCTATTTAGAGAGCTGTTAATTAAGTTAGCTCTTTGGCCAGGTACTTATGCACAGAGAAAATAGTAATGGAAATGTTATGCATGCTCTTACAAAAAGACTGAGTAAGCTATATGTAAAAATAAAAAAAAAAGCAGCCAAAAGAATCTCTCTGAAAGGGGTTTTCCTTTACTCTATTCTGGTTTAGCTCTTTTCTTTAACCAAATTTGAGAGAACACACTTGTTTTATAGTGATATCAGGCTTATCCCAAATATGCTTGTAAACTTGGGCAAAATGTAGAGAAGAACTGAGAGGAATGTAAATATTGTATGTTCTCTCTACAGAGCTGTTTGAGGAAATGCTGTTTACTTAGAAACCGAGTTGCAGAAAGCATGTCTACCATCTGTAGCACAGATGATGATGACTGTGGTGATGAATTAAACAGTTAGAAATAAAATCTAATGGTTGTTTCTGTTTCCAAGGAATAGGCAACTGAAATACTCGTACATTACTCCTAATACACAAAACAGCTGGAATTTGTTTATGTGCCACTATTTATAACTTTGAAGATATATAAGAAAAGACAAGATGATGGCAGATTTTTGAGTGTTTTGGCACAGATTCTGTAGCACCTATCATATGTGAGACCCATGCTAAGACACAGGGGCAATGCCGGAAGTTAGAACACACCATCATCATCACTCTGTAAAGAGGAGTGGTACTCTAGGACAGAGTGACCATTCCATGTGTTGCCTTCACACGTCTGACTCTACACCTACCAATCAATACATCATGAAGAGATCACCATTCCTTACCGTTCCTGAAGTTATGAAAGACATCTATACAGCCTAGCATGGTTACTGAGTGAGAGGCAAATAAAACCAAGTGGGTATGATTCCTAAGCACTTTTCATCAAAAGTAGGCAATCTAAAATGGACTTGTGAAAATAGTCAATATATTCTTAAGAGACTTGCTAAATCAAGGCCCCATGGAAGCATTTTGATATAGTTTAAAAAAAGAAGGGTGAGTTTGGTGTGCTGTGGTGGGGGCAGGAGGGGTAGAGTACTAATACAATATCATCACCTTTCACCCACAAATCAATTGATAATTCTGGTATGAAGTGGAATTTCAAAGGTTTGTGCAATCAAGAAGGTTGAGAAGGGAACAGACAGGACTGAAAATAGAGCTGGATAGAAAATGAGTGACTGGAATCAAGCTGGGCTTTGGAGGTGGTGAGGCAGAAAAATGGCCTCTGTTCCCAAATACAAAACATTCTAGCTCCAAGGAAAAGTTCTGGTTCAAGAGTTAAGGAGTGCTCTGACCTTTTTGATCTGTCATCTTTTCACTGAAACAACCAGCTGCTTCAAACAGCAGTTATCCTGGTTGAGGTGACAGCAATGGTCCTGCCTGGAGTGGAGGCTGGTTGGGGAAGGTTCGTGTACTCGGGACAGTTGAGAGGGCGACAGTTGAGTGGTGTGTTGGGTCAGCTCCTGCAGTGTATGAGAAAAATGGGCAAATCCTCGGGAATTTTGCAAGCCAGTGGTTAAACGCAGGCATTAAAATATATTAAACTTTGAATTAAATAAATTATTTTAAAAACAAAAGTAATGAATACTCAAGTCCTTCTGCTTCCATTTTTTACTAGATTTTAGTATTATCTCTTCTTAAGATAATTTTCTTACTCTATAAGATGGAGATACTACAGAATGGTTTACTACTAACATCACTTCCCAATGCTACGCTTGGTGATGACATCTTGGTAGCTTGAAATCAGACATGTCAATCAACATTTACCAGTAGTCCTAGCTGGTGAACATCACAGCACTGGTCCTGGCTACAAGAGCGGGCCTGTTCTTTACATCAGAGTTGATGCTAAAGGCCAAATACAATCCCATTAGAAAGTAGGTGCGAGAAATCAATGAATATAGGAATGAAGTCCCCAAACTAACATTTCCTTACCTTGGTACCTGTAACTTTTCAAGAAGTCATTCATTGTGTTCACTGAGCACATTCTACTGTCATACTAGGCTCTCTGGATACAATGAATATGAAGTGGGGTGCCTGCTGTCCAGGAGCAGAAATTGGACTGGAGAAGCACACGGTGTGCGAGCAGGAGCAGGACTAAGACCACAAGCAACACAGCACCTGGTAAGTTATGGGGGAATCTTATAGAAAGAAAGCATTAAAATGCATACAGTCCTTTCCCTTTTGTCACATCTTAAACAAGTATGGATCATATTCTGGGAGAGGGGCCCTGTACCTCTGCTGGTGGGCAAGGTTGGAGGGAACCAATGTCACCTACCAATGGCATTAACAACGGGAATTAGAAGGCTGAGGAATGATCTTCCTAGTAAGAAGAGCATCCTGCTTGTTGAAGTTTGCACATTCCAGTTGGAGACCTTGCAGTGCTTCCTGCCCAGAGTTCAATGTTAGGGTACCAGGATATCTGTTTCTTACCCTTCGCCTAGACTGAGGGTGTGTTTTAGTTAGTTATTTTGCTGCCGTGACTAAAATACCTGACAAGGACAATTTAGAGGAGGAAAAGTTTATTTGGGCCTCATGGTTTCAGAGGCCTCAGTCCATAGACAGCCAGCTCCATTTCCTCAGGGCTCCAACTGTGTCAGAATATTATGGCAGAGGAGAGTGGTGGAGAGAAATGGTTCACATGGTCATCAGGAAGCAGACTTCACTTGCCAGATACTAAATATATACCCCAAAGGCACACGCCCCCAGGGACCCACCTCCTCTAGCCACACCCTGCCTGCCTACAGTTATTACCCAGTTAATCCTTATTAGGGATTAATACACTGACTAGTTTATGTCTCTTTTAACCCAATCATTCTGTCTCTAAATTCTCATGCATTGTCTCACACATGAGCTTTTGGGGGACACCTAATAGCTAAACTACGACAGAGTGCTTGGGGGAAGAGTAAAGGAGATTGGAGAAAAAGGACGCCTAATCTGATTCTGGAAGGAAGTAAGAAAAGAAAGAATAAGACAAAAACTACACCCAGCGACAATATCCCTGCCATCAGGTTAATTTTCATCTAAAAAGCTATTTCTGGGATGTTTAGAAATAAACTTGGAAGGTAAGAAGACAAAAGAGATAAGAAAGTACAGAAAAGGGATCAGAAACATTGACACTCTGTTTCTCGTAAGATTTTCAGATGGTTCCTGAGATTGGGCCTGGAGCCCTGAAATGATAAAATTCTCATCAAATTCTTGGTCAAACACTTCTAGTATCAGGCAACTGAGATATAACTTGAAATGACATTATTAGAAGTAAACTCTCTTTAAAATACTTTGTGGTCTCACTGCCTGAAAGAAGAGAGTTCATCATCTGTATTCATTGCTTTTGGAACCGCTAAACTGAATCCTGTATTTCTTCATGTTGAATTGAAATGTATAGTTATCAAAATGCGGACAGGTTGAGTTATTGGTTATTTTCAGGGCTCATGCAAAGAGTTTCCTATTAATAAAACTCACTGTATACATTGATAGAAGAGAATTATTTAGAGCTATCAAATGTGTTATTACAATGTATCCTATATGCCCTGAAGAAGGCATTTTAGTTTTGACTTACAAAAAGAAAAAAAAAAAAAAGGTATTTACAGGGAGATGACAAGCCACAAAATCCCGCTGCTGATAAGAGAGGGGGGAAAAATAGCAATGCAGTTCTGCAATGATTCAATTAAGATCTTCTCCCCCCCACCACTCAACTGTTTCTCACCAAGGTGTACCCTGCTTACCTCGTGTAAAATAAATATGAAACAGAAAAGTAGCACTCAGATGAATAAATTTGTTTTAAATGCTGGTTTATCATGTGCACTTAAAAATCTGACAAGAAAATAATTTGACAATTTCCTTTATCTTATACTAAAATATTACAAACTACTCACTTGAGGATGCAATCATGTCATGCTTTAAGGAAAAAAAGAAAATGTTTTCAATTGTTCTGATTTTAAACATAAAGGCAATGGCTCAGAGGTAAATACGGGGTTACTACCACAGGGTGTGGGAAGTCTTATCTGGCAAATAAGAACCTCAAACTTCCTTTTTATTGTGTAATTGCCCACATAAATAGTTTTCAAAACATTTCATGATTCAATCCCAGAACTACTTTAATAGGTTCATTATTGTTTTGGATAAATCCCTTCCTGTGTGATGTCATACAGATATAGCTATAATCTACATTCCTACGACATATAAACATGCATGCACAATCCAGGAACGAGTGGGCAATGATGCCACCAGAAACCACTCACCCATGCCATTCATATGTGCCGTGTACCGTGTTAGACACTTGGTCAGTTCCTACCCTCAGAAAGGTCATTTCTAATACAGAAAGACATTTTTTTTTTTTAAAAAAAGGACAATTCACAATGTGATAATGTAAATAGTACTGTCAAAAAGGTGTAGAGGAAAATACTGTAAAATTCCAGAATGGAAAGATTCTCCCTGACCAGAATCAGAGACATGTTATTTTAACAGCTTAGGATTGCACCAGACAAGGAAGGGAGAAAGTTTTGGAATTAATGAATTCCAAGTCATTCTAGGAAATAAACCCTACAGAAACTCCATCAAAATTTTTCCTGAATCCAGTGCACAGACTACATAAAAGACCTTCTGAACCATGAGTCATGCTAGAGACATACTTAAAAATTTCTGCAAAATATTTTCTGTTGCTCCTGATTCATTGGCAGAGGCATTCTGAGTTAAATTCATTCCACCATATTCCTTCAAGTGAAGCTCTAGGAGGTTTAGACTACGAATTTCTTACATTTATCTACCTTTTAATGGACATAGTAATGTTTTCTTACAACATTGAAAAGAAACATTTCAAATTATTTCTTCTCTCTACAGTTCTTGTAGAAACATATATCATACTCACTATATTTTATATTTCACTCTTTTCTTGATGTCTTTTAGGGCATATTATTTGAGAAGTAACTGAACTACCTCTTTAGTCAAGAGTTCCAATTGACCTATATTCCTTAAGTATAAAAGTAACAAGGTGATCCTGTAAGATACAACATTCTAGGAATTCTTTTCAGAGCTCGATGGTGAGAGTCTGAGAAGAAATGAGACAGCTTGATACAACCCTCTCTAGGCTGGGCTGCATTCTTCACTTGGTGCAATCTCATCCATAGACTAAGAGATCCTGGGAAATGGCAGAGTGCCCAAGAGCCTGCCATATTGTTCACTAAGGCACCCTTCCTCCTGGGCTCACAGGGAGTGACTCATTTCCCAGGCTTCTGCGCAGTGTAGGGTTGATGGGCCAAAAGGCTGAATCCTGACTGGCGAGGTCTTAGTGGAGTGATGTTGGCCACAGCATCCCCCACAGCTCTCCAGCTTCCCTTTCCTTGCCATAGCCATCCTGGAGGCCACCAGATGCTGTACCTGAGTAACACTGAGTGCTACCCAATGTAGATCAGTCATCACATGAACAAAAAACGAATGTTGGTGTCAACTGCTTTTGAGGTGTTGGAGTGTCTGTTGTCTTAGCAGAGCCAACTTTATCTTTTCTGCAATGATTTTATGATGGTCTCCTTGGAGCCATGAGGTCAGATCATGGTTCCTGAAGATGGGGATGGAATTTTTCTCAACAGGAACAGAAGCCCCTAGAATCAGTCATCTTGGGAAATTATCAGTCATCTTGAGGAAATTACATTCAATATTGTAAAAATTTCCCAGTGCTTTGTTTTCCTTGCATTTTCCTCAAATCTTCAATACAGTCTGTTCCAAGTTACAGCATGGGTTCAACTGTGCTGCAAGCAATTGGGGCGAGACTAGCCCTTGTTTCTTACCCACGAGTACAGGAAAGAGCACTGCTCCTGTCCCCAGAGGTCACTACTAAAGATCCCCCAGGCCCAGCAGAGTACTGTAGAGTAAGGAGCAGGAAGAAGTTGCAGGGCAACACAGTAATTGATTTACTGTCACAGTTTCCTGTCTGAAACATAAGAGAAACTAAGATGCTAAGCATCAGAAATAGTCCCTGTTTCTGGCTCACCTTCCTGATCTCAGCAAGTTGAAACTACAATTTCATTTTACAATTGAAAATTTTCTACAAAGGATACTCAATAAGAAATGTGTCATTTTGTCTGTCTAGTTACCATCAGTTGCACTGTCACAAGTGAGGATGAGACATCATGCTGCAATAACAAATGGTCTGAGACTCTCAGGCTTCAATGAGAGTAGTGTACAACCAGAATGGTTTCTTTCTTATTTATGCTACATGCCTAATGCAGGTTTACTGTGGTCTGTACTCAAAATCTCTTTTTCTTGGACTCAGGCAAAAGGGACAGCCATCACCTGAAATGTGGCCAGTTACTGCGGGGGAGAAAGACATACAGAGCAAACCATGCCTTGACTTTTAAACTTTTCACTTCCCAGTAGAAATACATATGACTTCCACTCACCCAAAACAAGTTCCACACATGAAGAAAGGCAAGGCAGAGGCAGCATGTTTGCGTAGTCTGTTGGTTCCCACACACATCACATATTTCCCATGAAATCCCTTGAACCTCTTGCTGAAGAGTACATTCTTTTAAATGCATAAGCTACCATCAAATATAAAATTTACCAAACAAACAATTGCTTTCCCAACATGAGAAACTCTTAAGGAAGACTTGCACAGAAGTAGGGAGATGAGGAAAGAGAGAAAACAAAAGAATGGGTGGAGAAGAGATGATGAGTGAATACAAGGACAGACTAGAGAAAGAAGAGATGCAGAGAGGGAGACTCCTAAGCAAGGCGTGGCTGTTCTTGCCATGAATGGTGTGGTTATAAGTTTTCTACTCCTCTGAATCTCCATTTTTGTTCATTTCGTGAGGTCCTACACAGTTCACTGAATGAAGATGGAAGGAAAAGAAGATTCATAGGGAAGAGCAACCAAGGGGAAATGCAGAAAGAGAGGCTTCAACCACACATGTGAGTCTGGGCCAACAGAGAAGGGTGTCTGGAGAAGAACAGGGAACATTGAGGAAGGCAGGACAATGAAACCACCTGTTTTCATTAGCTTTGCATCATTGTGACCAGAAGATCTGACAAAAACAACACAAAAGCGGAAAAGTTTATTTTGGCTCATGGTTTCAGAGGTTCAGTCCATTGTTGGCTGACTCCACAGCCCTGGGTCTGAGGGGAAACAGAACATCATGGTGGAAGGGCAGGGTTGAGGAAAGCAGCTCAGGACATGGCGACAGGAAACAGAGAGCTCTGCTCACCAGGGACAAAATGGAAACCCCAAAGGAATGCCCCAAGTGACCTGTTCCCTCTAGACACACCCAACCTATCTAACCCAGTTAATTCACATCAGTGGATTAATCTACTGATTAAAGAGCTCATTATCTAATCATTTCACCTCTGAGCATTCTTGCATTGTCTCACACATGAGATTTTGAGAGACACCTCATATCTAACCCATAACACCACCAATGGGAAGTCTGAAATCGGATAACTTCTTAAATTTGGGAAGATGCTGCAGCCTGATGGTTTACTGTTCTGGCCTTTGAAATATCCAATTTTCCCCTTGCTGCACTCTGCCTGATGTGTACAAAGCTTACTCTTGAGATTTACGTATGTGTCCCAAAGAAGAAGAATGCCATTTGGGAGCTGGCTATCCCAAAAAAGATATAAGGGTCATTTACATCAAGGCATAAGCATTGGCCAGCACTGCTGTGGCCAAGCCAGAGCCAGCCTCTTTCCACCCATCTTTAGACATGCTCACTTTGACCAGTTCCATCCAACCCTCAGCTCTGGAGAAGATGGTGTACCTTCTGGATAGAGGTAATATAATTGTTCTAGAGAAAACCTTACTCTTCCCCATGAGAAGTGACATAAGTTTGTTTAAAAGAAAGAAAGAAAGAAAAATCTTTACAACTCCACCAGTCAGGTGCTTAAAAACATCATTTTAATCTAACAAGAGCTGCTTTCAGTAGCACTTTGCAAGTGGAGACTAACAGGCATTTCTACTAAATGTCAGGCTGTCTTTTCACATAAAAGCCATGAAATTGTCTAATTGAAATCCACTGTGAGAGAGCTTCTGAATTATCCACAGGGATGGTGTACAGCTAGATAAACAGCAAGCCATTTCCAAGTTACCATTAAGACCTTGAGATGACAGTAGCTTTGCTCACACTAAGGCATCTAGATCATTTGTTCATGATTCAATTGTGAAACTGTCTTTAAAATTGTATGTGGAATAGAAATCATTTTCTAAAGAGGATATATCAATGTTACTAAGCAAGAAAACTTACAAAGTACAACCAGTGGCTTAAACTTCCTCTCAGGGTTCTATTGAGCCTCTATCCCTCCTCTGAAATTAAAACTTACCTTTTCTTCTTCCATCTACAAGTATATTTTTTCCTTAGGAGTTGTTCATATTTATTCAGAACTACCACTAGCCTAATTGATGCCTTCCTATGAACAAAAGGGCTTAACCCCTTGGGTACCCCGTTCAGCAAGCCCCAGTGTCTGAGAGAAACAAAGGGAATCCCTTCTTCTGGAAAGATCTCTACTCCATATTGTGTGTTTGGTACCCAATCCCTACATGCCCTTCAGCTGGGTACCATTGTAAAGGGCACAAACTGTATATGCCATCTCTTAACATGTTCTTAAGTAATCTGTTTCTATATCTATTTTTGATTAGTCTAGGGGTGGCTCTTTATATAAACCAAGCTAATCTGGGCCCTTCTGTGTAATTTTTTTCCAATAGTAACCAAGAGGGTCAGACCTCCCCTATAGGTAAAAGGAAAAGGTGAATTTCATGAGCTTCTGGTGACTAAGATTCCTATTATTTTTTTTTTAAAAGGTGATTTGTACTGGGTGAAAAAATGAAATCAACCTGCACAAAGAAGCAAAAGCAAGAGATAGTTATAATTTAGCAAGAACTGCAGTTTCTGGTTCTGGTGATAAATGAGACTAGAGACATCCTTCCCCTGTTGATGGGTGGGCAGTTTGGTTGGATTCCATCATGGCAACTTGAGAGTCATGAACAAAATACAACAGCACTGCAAAGATCAACCATGGATCGTGGCAAGCCAACGCTTCCTGACGTGACTCTACCTTGCATAAATCATCCCCTTGACTAACTCTAGAAGAGGGGATAAGTGAAACTCAGGCACAGAGAGGTCTGTTTTTTAAGTGGTTAAGAGCCAACAGTTCCCCATATCTAGCATGACCTTTTGTAACTCCAGATCTCAATTTCCCCATCTTTAAAATGAGAACTTTGATCATCTCTGTTTCCCAGGTTTGTTGAGGAGATTAAGTGAAACAATGAGTGTAGATATTTAGAACAGTGCCTGGCACCTAGGGTTCAATAAATGTTAGGTCTAATTATCATTAGTTTATTATTTCCAGTGTCAAGAGGGTGCTTGACATTAATAGACACTAGTAAAAAGTGTTGCTACGGACTTAAGAGTTCCATTTTGCCCAAATCCCATAGCTAACATTCATGAACTCAGGTATTCATTCTTTATGAACCTTGTTTTTTCATCTTTAAGTGAGAATAATATTTTTTAGAGGCAATTAAAAGATAACATGAGATATTGTGTATGAAGTAATTTTCATGAACTCTAGAACTCTACTGAAAGATAAAAGTTTAGGAAGATACATCTAAATTTGCTTCTTTTCAAAGATGCCAAGATATATTTTATTTTTTATTTTGTAATTGACAGATAAAAACTGTACATGTTTATGGGATACCGTGTGATATTTCAATACATTTTTCATTGTATAGTAGTCAAATCAGGGTAAGCATATCTGTCCAAATCTTTATCATTTCTTTGTGGTTAAAAGCATTCAAAATCAATATTTTATCTCATCCCAGTTAGAATGATTATTATCAAAAAGATAAAAGATAAAAAATTCTGGTGAGGATGTGGGGAAAGGGAACTCTTACACACTGTTGATGGGAATGTAAATTAACATAGTCATTATGAAGGACAATATGGAGATTGCTCAAAAAACAAAAACAGAACTACCATATGATCCAGCTATTCCACTTCTGGGCATAAATCCAAAGGAAATGAAATCAGTATATCAAAGAGATAACTTCACTCCCATGTTTACTGCAGCATTATTCATGACTGCCAAGATATGGAATCAACCTAGTTGCTTATCAGTAGATTGGTGGATAAAGGAATTTGGTATATATACAAAATGGGATATCATTTGGGTCTAAGAAAACAAAATCCTGTTGTTTGCAGCAACATGGATGGAAAGGGAGGACATTTTGTTAAATGAAGTCAGCCAGATACAAAGGAAAACTACATGTTCTCTCATATGTGGAATCTAAGAAGTGATTAAAAAGACAAAAATGCTAATTATCCTGATTTGATCAGTACACTCTGTAACATTTGTTGAAATATCACACTGTACACCATAAACATGTACAATTATCAAAAGTTAATACGTTTTTTAAAAAATCAGTACTCTACTAGCTAAAAAAAGAAGTGAGAATTTAAAGACTGACATTCTTCTATTTAATACAACAGGTACTATTGGTCTTAAAAATTGAGACTTTTTTTCTCCATTGGAAACAATAAAACTATTTTTATTTCAATTGAAAAAATGTGTCCTTTAAACTTTTTTTTATTAACTCTCAAGCAAAAATTTTACTTTACTCTGGATGAAGACTAAGAATTTTGATAGTACTCCAAGGCCAGCCTGTGAAAATAGCAATTAAAATATTCCAAACCAAATCTTGTTATGATGTTTAAAACATTAGCCTCCATACAATGAAAGAAGCTTCACATCAAATTATTAGCATGCTAACATTTGATACTTGGATATTTTGGATTAATAAATAAAATTGAATACCAATCATCTTTGGGCCATCTCATTGTAAACAACCTGACCTCCCATCAAAAAACTATTGCTTTTTCTAGCAAGTTTGTAAATATAATTGAACATGTTCAGCAGAACAAATTCAAGTTAATGAATAGAAATGTGATACAATTTATGAAAATGGGAAAGTTGAACATTGTGCTATGACATCCTGTTTCTCTTTTAATTTAGAACATCACCATCCATTCTCTGACACACCCTCTTCCCCTGTTAACCCAAAGATTTGCAAGGCAGGAACTAGAAGGTGGAGGGTCTTGGAGAGAGCCCAGGTGTTTGATCCCAGCTATTTTCAAGCCAGGCCACACACCTGTTCAGAGTAGCTCTCAGGCGATGTGGTTCCAAGTTTGTGGTAGACACCATTTTGACTTCCTTCTGGCACTGCTTTCACTTGCTTGCTTGCTAAGTGTGCCTAACCCTAGAGGATGGACCATGATTAGTCTCTGTCATCTGCTACCAGATGGTCAAATGACCTAGTCTAGTTAATATGACGTCAGTGTAGCTTGCTGTGGGCTCTGGGAGTTTCCTCCCAGAAAAAGGAGAAAAGGCCCATGAGCCCACCTCTTTCCCTTCCTTCCCTCTTCATCCTTGAATATTGTTATGTGAGAATGTAATGACTGGAACTTCACCAGACCTTTCAGTAGCCATGTTGGGAAGACTAGCCAGACACTGGATGGACTCAGTGGCCGGGGGATGTGGAACTGGTCCATCCAGAAATTGCCTACCTCTGCACTTCTTGATACGTGTTAAACTAAGCAACTTCATTGGCTAAACCGCTGTTAGGTATTTTTGCTACTTATAAGGAAAATTACCCTAACTGACAGAAGGGTCTTCCACAACAAATTTCATTCCCACTTTCCCTGCTCTTTCCCCCCTCCCCATAATACCTGGTCAAATATGACACTGCTCAATAAGCCCCACTGAAAGTCACTCTGCATCCTCACCTCACAGATGATACAGAAAGGAATTCAGGAGTGATTCCCTTGGAGGAGCAGCCCTGGCAAGGTGCAACTGCTGATGGAAAAGGGAGAAGGTGCATCTGACTGGCAGCATTTTGACTTTGATGTGAGTGACTCTCCAGACCCTTTCCTAGGAGTAGGTTTGTCTGGGACAGAGAACATGAAGCCTGGTCTGTTTTTAATATACAGAAAAATGGGGCTCTGCTTTAAGTTTGTTGAATTTTTCTCTAAGGCAAGATCTGAAGTAAATCTTTTCTTCAGATATTTTGTGAAATGGAGGTTGGCACTTTGCTCATCATTTTCCAGAAGTCTCTACTTCTCTCATTGGACATTCACAATAGGCATTCTCTCCAGAAGGCCTAAGTGTGTGACCTCACCACACCAGGGCTGCCAGTCCGGGCTCTGAGCCTCAGAGGCACTGGGCATTAATGAGAGGGAGGCCGGGAGGTCCAAATGACCTCACAGAAGAGATTCTTAAAGAAGAGAAAAGCAAAAATGAATGAACTTCCTTCATTTACATTGCTAGTTTAGAAGATTATATTTTAAAATTCTGACAATTTTTGCCCTCAAACTTTTATATCAATGAAGACTATTTTTATCAGAGAGAATATAATATTTAAATTTATTCATAAGAGTAACACATGCTTAAAGTCACAGCCATCCTCCATATTTCATATTTCCTTGCTCTATTTAGCAAAGTACATGGAAAATAATGGATGCTTAATAAATATTTGTGGAATGGATGTGTAAGAAATGCAAGAAACTTAGAAATGCAAAAGCACAGAATTTTAAAGAAACTCCCTATTCCATATATTCATTTGTAGATAGTCAAGTCTCCTTTTTTTGTGGTGGGGGCAGGTACTAGAATTTAAATTCAGGGGCACTCAACCACTGAGTCACATCTCCAGTCCTATTTTGTATTTTATTTAGAGACAGGGTCTCACTGAATTGCTTATCACTTCACAGTTGCTGAGGCTGGCTTTGAACTCGCCATCCTCCTGTCTTAGCCTCCCTGGCTAAACATATTAAATGTGAAATCTTAGTTGGTAGAATCCCTCTTAATGGAAGATCTACTACTGTCATTAAAAAAAAAAACAGGCAGACATCAAGAGGTAAAAGACCTAGTAAGATGGTTTCAAATGATGCAGTAAAATGTTTCTAAGAATAGTTTGGCAATTCTTTATTCTGTAAGGGCCAGAGAAAAAGAGGTATCTGAACAGTGGTCCAAACAGCACTTGTGGATCCTATGTTGCATACCAAAAAGCCAATCCCAGCTGCCCACAGCAGATATGACCAGGAAAAATTGTAAGGAAGAGAAACCAAGGCTTCAAAACTGACATGATGGCACCTCCCATGGCAGGACATGGAGATCTCCAACAGAAGGTGCAAATGCCCATAGAGGAGACTCACAGTACAGTCAGTACTGGGACCAGCTTCTTAAGCAAAACTTCCTTCAAACAGAAGAAAGGATCTAAAGTACACCTTGTCATAGCTTCAGCAGCTGCCACCTCTTTAATACCATACATACTGGGAAAAACCTTCTGTAGGATATGAAATTAGACCCTTTAGGTGAAAAGCAGAATCAAAGCTGCCAATGGGAAAATGAAACTATGATACAGAGAAGAGAAGAACAGGAAGAAATGTCGCAGTTCGAACATTTGCTAACATTACAGACCTTCATCTCATGATGAAGTCTGTCTAGATTCAAATGTTCAGAATGGGATGGGAACAGTATTAGAACTCAGCTATCATAGTTATCATTTGAATAGACCAGTTATCTTATGTCTGTGAGAAACATTCATATAGCCATGTGGTAAACCACAAATTCCACTTGAGCTTCTGAATTAGTTTCTCCTTTCTCTGGAAACTTGTGTTAAGAAACACAGATACAACTTAGCCAGGTGCAGCAATGCATTCCTGGAGTCCCAGCAACTCAGGCTCAGACTCGAGGATCCTAGGTTCAAAGCCAGCCTCAGCAACTTAGCAAGGCCCTGAGTAACTTAGCAAGATCATGTCTCAAAATAAAACATCTAAAAAGGTCTGGAGATGTAGCTCAGTGGTTAAGTGTCCCAGGGTTTGATCCTTGGTATCAAAAAATGAAAAGAAGAAGAAGAAGAAGAAGAAGAAGAAGAAGAAGAAGAAGAAGAAGAAGAAGAAGAAGAAGAAGAAGAAGAAGAAGAAGAAGAAGAAGAAGAAGGGGAGGAGGAGGAGGAGGAGGAGGAGGAGGAGGAGGAGGAGGAGGAGGAGGAAGAGGAGGAGGAGGAGGGGGAGGAGGAGGAGGAAGAAAGAGGAGGGAAGGAAGAAAAGAAAACAGAAAAAACACGGGTACACCTTGATTTATGAATTTACTAAGATTTATGAATTTCCCAAGAACTGATAAAGATCACAGTCTGATATTTTATAAGACCTCATTTGGTGTTTTGTGCTTCAAAGGGACAATGCCTGCTATCCTGATAAGCAAACGTTTTGGCTTTGAATTATTTTCATTTACCTTCTAGTTTGCAACAAAGAATGCATATTCATAGAAGTTTTTCTCTGTTCATTAATTTAGCATTACTTAAAAGGTATTTCTTCTTTTTAGATGTACATGACAGTAGGGTTTATTTTGACATATTATACATACACAGAGTGCAACCCATTCCAATAAGAATCCCATTCTTGTGGCTGTACATGATCTGGAGTTACACTGGTCATGTAGTCATATATGAGCATAGGAAAGTTGTGTCTGATTCATTCCACTGACTTTCCTATTCCCATCCCCCTTCTCTTCCCTTCATTCCCCTTTGTCTAATTCACTGAACTTTTAAACTTCCCCTTCCTAACCTGCCTTGTAATGAGTTAACATCCACATATCAGAAAGAATACTTGGCCTTTGGTTTTTTAGGTCTAGTTTATTTCACTTAGCATGAAATTCTCCAGTTCCAACCATTTACTATTTACCAACAAATGACATAATTTCATTTTTCTTTTTTTAATCTTTTTATTTGTTCTTATTAGTTGCACATTGACAGTAGAATGCATTTATACATATTGATAAATCATACATAAATGGAGTATAATTTCTCATTTTTTGGATTGTACATACTGTAGAATCACATCGGTCATGCAGTCATATATGTACATGAGGTAATAATGTCTATTTCACTCTATTATCCTTCCTACCACTCTTCTTTAAGGCTGAGTAATAGTCCATTGTGGATATATACCATATTTTCTTTATCCATTCATCTGTTGAAGGGCACCTAGTTTGGTTCCATAGCTTGACTATCGTGAATTGAGTGGTGATAAACATTGATGTGGCTGTATCACTGAGATATGCTGATTTTAAGTCTTTGGGGTATAAGTGGAGGAGTGGGATAACTGGGTCAAATTGTGGTTCCATTCCAAGTTTTCTGAGGAATCTCCATATTGCTTTTCATAGTGGTTGCACCAATTTGCAGTCCCACCAGCAATGGATAAATATACCTTTCCCCCACATCCTCACCAACATTTGTTGTTACTTGTGTTCTTTATATTCGCCATTCTGACTGGAGTGAGATGAAACCTCAGTGTGGTTTTAACTTGCATTTCTCTAATTGCTAGAAATGTTGAATTTTTTTCATTTATTTTTTATTGTTTGTATTTCTTCTTCTGTGAAGTGTCTATTCAGTTCCTTAGCTCATTTATAGTTTGGGTTTTTGTTTTTTGGGGGTTAAGTTTTTTGAGTTCTTTATATGTCCTGGAGATTAATACTCTATCTCAGGTGCAGTTGGTAAAGAGTTTCTCCCACTCTGTAGTCTCTCTCTTCACATTCTTGATTGTTTCCTTTGCTGTGAAGAAGCTTTTTAGTTTGATGCCATTGCTTTTATTGATTCTTGATTTTACTTCTTGCACTTTGGGAGTCTTATTGAGGAAGTCCATTCCTGAGCTGACATGATGGAGAGTTCAGCCTACTTTTTCTTCTAGTAGGCACAGGGCCTCTGGTCTAAAGCCTATGAGTTGATCTACTATGAGTCGAATTTTGTGCAGAGTGAGAAATAGGTGTTCAGTTTCAATCTACTGCATATGAATTCCCAGTTTTTCCAGCACCATTTGTTGAATAGGCCATCTTTTCTCCAATGTATGTTTACAGCGCCTTTGTCTAATATGAGAGAATTATATTTATGTGGGTTATGTCTCTGTGTCTTCTATTCTTTACCATTGGTCTTCATGTCTGTTTTAGTGCCAATACCATGCTGCTTTTGTTACTATGATTCTGTAGTTTAACTTAAGGTCTGGTATTGTGATGCCTCCTGCATTGCTTTTCTAGTTAAGGATAGTTTTGGCTCTTCAGGGCTTCTTATTTTTCCAAATGATTTTTTTCTATTTCTATGAAGAACGTCTTTGGAATTTTAATGGAAATTGGATTAATTCTGTATAATACTTTTGGTAGTATGGCCATTTTGACAAAATTAATTCTGCCTATCCAAGAACATGGGAGATCTTCCATTTTCCAACTTCTTTCTTTAGTGTTCTGTAGTTTTCATTGTAGAGGTCTTTCACCTCTTTTATTAGATTGAGTCCCAAGGTTTTTTTTTAATTTGAGGCTATTGTGAACGGAATAGTTTTCCTGATTTCTCTTTCAGCTGATTTGTCACTTGTGTATAGGAATACAATTGATTTACGGGTGTTAATTTTATATCCTTGTACTTTTCTGAATTTGTTTATGAGTTCAAGAAGCTTTCTGGTAAGTTTTTGGAGTCTTCTAAATATAGAATCATGTTGTTAGCAAATAGGAATAGTTCGAGCTTTTCTTTTCCTATTCATATCCCTTTAATTTCTTTCTTTTTTTTTTTTTGTAATTTCTCTGGCTAGGATTTCAAGGACTATGTTGAATAGAAGTGGTGAAAGAGGGCATCCCTGTCTTGTTCCAGTTTTTAGATAGAATGCTTTCATTTTTTTTTTCCATTTAGAATAATGTTGACCTTGGGTTTCGCATTTATAGCATTTACAGTGTTGAGGTATGAACCTACTATCCCTAGGTTTTTCTAGTGTTTTGAACATGAATGGATGCTGTATTTTCTCAAATCTTTTTTCTGCATCTATTGAGATAATCATATGATTCTTGTCTTTAAGTCTATTGATGTGATGAATATGTTTATTGATTTCCATATATTGAACCAACCTTGCACTCCTTGCACCATCCTTGACCATGGTGCACTATCTTTTTAATATGTTTTTGCATGTGATTTGCCAGCATTTTCTTAAGAATTTTTACATCTGTGTTCAGCAGGGATATTGGTCAAATTTTCTTTCCTCAATGTCTTTGTCTGATTTTGTTTTCAGGGTGATACTAGCTTCACAGAATGAGTTTGGAAGGGTTCTCTCCTCTTCTATTTAACAGAATAATTTGAGGAAGATTGGTGTAAGTTCTTCTTTGAAGGTCTGGTAGAACTCAGCTGAGAATCTTTCTGGTCCTGGGATTTTCTTTGTTGGTAGGCTTTTGATGCCATCTTCGATTTCATTGCTTGAAATTGATCTGTCTAAATTTTCTATGTCCTCCTGTTTCAATTTGGGTAGGTTATAAGTCTCTAGAACTTTGTTGATGTCTTCATGACTTTCTATTTTATTGGAGTACAGATTTTCAAAGTAGTTTCTGATTATTGTGTGTATTTCAATAGTGTTCATGGTGATAGTACCTTTTTCATCATGAATTTTAGTAATTTTTCTCTCTTTTCTTCATTAGCTTGGCTAAGAGTTTATCAAACTATAAAGTTGGTTTTTTCAAAGAGCCAACTTTTTGTTTCATCTATTTTTTTACTTGTTTTTTAATTTCAATTTCATTGATTTCAGCTCTGATTTTAATTATTTCCTGTCCTATTGCTTTTATTGTTGATTTGCTCTTTTTCTAGGGCTTTGAGATGTAATGTAGGTTATTTATGGGTGACTTTCTATTCTTATAAAGAATGCACTCAGTGCAATGAACTTTCCTCTTAGAACTGCCTTCATAGTGTCCCAGAGATTTTTATAAGTTGTGTCAAGATTCTCAGTTACATCTAAATATTTTTTTTATTTCATCCCTGATGTCTTCCTACTATCCATTAGTCATTCAATAGCATATTATTTAGTCTCCAGGTGTTCAAGTAGCTTCTATTTTTTTCTTTTGTTGTTGATTTCTAATTTCATCCCATTATGATCTGATAGAATGCAAGGTATTATCTCTATTTTTTGTATTTGCTTAGTGTTGCTTCGTGATCTAAGATATGGTTTATTTTAGAGAAGGATCCATGTACTGCTGAGAAAAAAATGCATTCAGTCCTTGATGGATGAAGTGTTATATATATGTCAGTTAAGTCTAAATTACTAATTTTTTAAATTAGTTCTATAGCTTCTTTACTTAGTTTTTGTTGGGAAGATCTAGCTAGTGATGTGAGAGGTGTGTTAAAATCACCCAGTATTATTATGTTGTGGTCTATTTGATTCTTGAAATTGTGAAAGATTTGTTTGAGGTATGTAGGTCCTCAACTGTTTGGGGCATAAATATTTACAATTGTATGTCTTCTTAACATATAATTCCCATAAGCAGTATGAAATGACCATTTTAGTCCCTTCTGATTAACTTTTGCTTGAAGTCCACTTTATCTGAGTATAGAAACCCCTTCTAGGTGGGGGATCCAAGATGGTGGACTAGAGGGTGACTGCATCTCCCGTCGCTCCAGAACCCAGGATGCAAGAAGAGGAGGTATTGAGAGACTCGGACTAACATAGAGCCGTAGGGTGAGTGTCTCCCACCGGGTGAAGTTCGGCCCCAGCAGCAGGCCCGGACAGAGGCAGTTTCTCGGAGCAGGGCAGGGTAGCTAGAGTCTTCCCCAAGCAGCCCTGCTCCCTCCGGTGGCAGGCTTGACCCACAGCCAGCTTCTTGGAGCAGGCCGCCCAGGGAGAGCTTTTCCACACAGAGCCAACTCCAAGCCCTGAACCCAGCGGCAGGTCCCAGCCTGCAGGCAGCTTCTGGGACCAAGGCAGGACAGGGAGAGGCTTTCCCCTAGCAGCCTGGCTCTCTCAGGTGGGGGCAGGCCCTGTCTATAGCCAGCCTCTAGGAGCAGGACCGCCCAGTGAGAGGATTTCCACGCAGAACCAGCCCCCAGCCCTGGACCCAGGAGGGGGCTAGGGGCAGCTTTCTTCAAAGCACTGCATTATCAAGTTCCTCCAAGACTTCAGGCTACTGAAGGCTGGGAGGTGATACACTGGAAATCTACAGGGACACTATAAGCCAAAGAGGAAATCTGCAATATCTCAGAGTCCCACTGATATCTGACCAATATGAGAAAACAAGGGAAGAAAATGTCCCGAACAAACCTAGATACTATATCAATAAAACCCAATGACAGCACAGCAGAGGAAATGTCAAAAAGGGAGTTCAGAATGTACATAATTAAAACAATCAGGGAAGCAAACGAAGAGATGAAAGAGCAAATGCAGGCATTGAAGGAAGAGATGAAAGAGCAAATGCAGGCATTAAATGATTGCACCAATCAAGAGTTAAAAGACCAAATACAGGAAGCAAAAGATCATTTCAATAAAGAATTAGAGATACTGAAAAAAAGAAAAAAAAAAAAAAAAAAAAAAACAGAAATCCTTGAAACGAAGGAAACAATAAACCAAGTTAAAAACTCCATAGAAAGCATAACCAATAGGATAGAACACCTGGAAGACAGAATCTCAGACATTGAAGATAAAATATTTAATCTTGAAATCAAAGTTGACCAAACAGAGAAGATGGTAAGAAATCATGAACAGAATCTACAAGAATTATGGAATATTATGAAAAGGCCAAATTTAAGAATTATTGGGATTGAGGAAGGCTTAGAGAAACAAACCAAAGGAAAGAACAATCTATTCAATGAAATAATATCAGAAAATTTCCCAAATCTGAAGAATGAAATGGAAAACCAGGTACAAGAGGCTTACAGGACTCCAAATATGCAAAATTACAACAGACCCACAGCAAGGCACATTATTGTGAAAATGCCTAACATACAAAATAAAGACAGAATTTTAAAGGCCATGAGAGAAAAGAATCAAATTACATTCAGGGGGAAACCAATAAGAATATCAGCAGATTTTTCAATCCAGATCCTAAAAGCTAGAAGGGGCTGGAACAACATTTATCAAGTCCTGAAAGAAAATGGATGACAACCAAGAATCTTATACCCAGCAAAACTTACTTTCAGATTTGATGATGAAATAAAATCTTTCCATGATAAACAAAAGTTAAAAGAATTTACAAAAAGAAAGCGACATTACAGAACATTCTCAGCAAAATATTCCATGAGGAAGAGATGAAAAACAATGATGCAAATCAGCAACAGGAGGCGCTAGCCTAAAGGAATAGCCAAATAAAGGAGAAACCAAATCATGTCAAAAAACAAAAATGAGTCCAATGACTGGGAATACAAATCATATCACAATAATAACCCTGAATGTTAATGGCCTGAACTCATCAATCAAAAGACATAGACTGGCAGATTGGATTAAAAAGAAAAATCCAACAATATGCTGCCTGCAAGAGACTCATCTCATAGAAAGAGATACCCATAGACTAAAGGTGAAAGGATGGGAAAAAACATACCATGCACATGGACACAGCAAAAAAGTTGTGTCAGATAATGTGGACTTCAAGCCAAAACTAGGCAGAAGGGATAAAGACGGACATTACATACTGCTCAAGGGAAGCATAAATCAGCAAGACATAACAATCATAAATATCTATTCCCTGAACATTGGCTCATCCATGTACGTCAAACAAATACTTCTCAATTCCAGAAATCAAATACACCACAACACAATAATACTAGGTGATTTTAACACACCTCTCTCAGCACTGGATAGATCTTCCAAACAAAAATTGAATAAAGAAACCATAGATCTCAATAACACAATCAATAATTTGGACTTAACCGACATATATAGAATATACCATACCATTTCTCTAAAATAGACATATTTTATGCCACAAAGCTACTGTTAGCAAATACAAGAAGATAGAGATACTACCTTGTATTCTATCAGATCATAATGGACTGAAATTAGAAATAAATGACAGAATAAAAAACAGAAACTTCTCCAATACCTGGAGATTAAATAATACACTATTATATGATGAGTGGATAACAGAAGACATCAGGAGGGAAATAAAAAAGTTCTTAGAAGTAAACAAGAACAAAGACACATCATATCAAAATCTCTGGGACACTATGAAAGCAGTACTTAGAGGAAGATTTATTTCATGGGGCGCATTCAACAAAAGAAGTAGAAATCAACAAATAAACAACTTAACACTACAGGTCAAAGCCCTAGATAAAGAAGAACAGACCAACACCAAAAGTAGTAGAAGACAGGAAATAGTTAAAATCAGAGCTGAAATCAACGAAATTGAAACAAAAGAAACAATCAGAAAAATTAACAAAATAAATAGTTGGTTCTCTGAAAAAAAAAAATTGATAAACCTTTAGCAACACTAACAAAGAGAAAGAGGGAGAAAACTCAAATTACTAAAATTCGGAATGAACAAGGAAATATCACAACAGACACGACTGAAATACAAAACATAATTAGAAGCTATTTTGAAAATCTATATTCCAACAAAACAGAAAACCTTGAAGACATCAACAAGTTTCTAGAGACATGAATTACCTAAACTGAATGAGAGGGTATAAACAACTTAAATAAATCAATTTCAAGCAATGAAATAGAAGAGGTCATCAAAAGCCTACCAACAAAGAAAAGTCCGGGACCAGCTGGGTTCTCAGCCGAGTTCCACAAAACCTTTAAAGAAGAGCTCATTTCAATACTCCTCAAAGTATTCCTAGAAATAGAAGAGGAGGGAACCCTCCCAAACTCATTCTATGAAGCCAATATCACCCTGATACCTAAATCAGACAGAGACACATCGAGGAAAGAAAATTTCAGACCAATTCCCTTAATGAACATCGACGCAAAAATTCTCAACAAAATTTTAGCAAATCGCAACCAAAAATATATTAAAAAGATAGTGCACCATGATCAAGTGGGTTTCATCCCAGGGATGCAAGGTTGGTTCAACATCCAGAAATCAATAAATGTCATTCACCATATCAACAGACTTAAAGTTAAGAATCACATGATTATTTCGATAGATGCAGAAAAAGCATTCCATAAAATACAGCATCCCTTCATGCTCAAAACACTAGAAAAAATAGGGATAGTGGGAACATTCCTTAACATTGTAAAGGTCATCTACACTAAACCCATGGCCAATATCATTCTAAATGGTAAAAAACTGAAAGCATTCCCCCTAAAAACTGAAACAAGGCAGGGATACCCTCTATCACCACTTCTATTCAAAATCATCCTTGAAACTCTAGCCAGAGCAATTAGACAAACCAAAGAAATTAAAGGGATACGAATTGGAAAAGAAGAACTCAAACTATCCCTGTTCGCTGATGACATGATTATATATTTAGAGGAAACTGGAAATTTCACCAGGAAACTTTTAGAACTCATAAGTGAATTCAGTAAAGTAGCAGGTTACAAGATCAATGCTCATAAATCCAATGCATTTTTATACATAAGTGATGAATCTTCAGAAAGAGAAGTTAGGAAAACTACCCCATTCACAATAGCATCGAAAAAAATAAAATACTTGGGAATCAACCTCACAAAAGAGGTGAAAGACCTCTACAATGAGAACTACAGAATACTAAAGAAAGAAATTAAAGAAAACCTTAGAAGATGGAAAGATCTCCCATGTTCTTGGATAGGAGGAATTAATATTGTCAAAATGGCCATACTACCTAAAGTGCTCTACAGATTCAATGCAATTCCAATTAAAATCCCAATGATGTACTTTACAGAAATAGAGCAAGCAATTATAAAATTCATCTGGAAGAATAAGAAACCCAGAATAGCTATAGCAATCCTCAGTAGAAAGAGTGAAGCAGGGGGTATTGCAATACCAGATCTTCAACTCTACTACAAAGCAATAGTAACAAAAACGGCATGGTATTGGTACCAAAATAGACAGGTAGATCAATGGTACAGAATAGAGGACATGGACACGAGCCCAAATAAATACAATTTTCTCATATTAGACAAAGGGGCCAAAAATATGCAACGGAGAAAAGATAGCCTCTTCAACAAATGGTGCTGGGAAAACTGGAAATCCATATGCAACAGAATGAAATTAAACCCCTGTCTCTCACCCTGCAGAAAACTCAACTCAAAATGGATCAAGGGCCTCGGAATCAGAGCAGAGACTCTGCATCTTATAGAAGAAAAAGTAGGTCCAAATCTTCAACATGTCAGCTTAGGATCAGTCTTCCCTAACAGAACTCCCATAGCAGAAGAAATAAAAGCAAGAATCAACAACTGGGATAGATTCAAACTAAAAAGCTTTCTCTCAGCAAAGGAAACTATCAGAAATGTGAAGAGAGAGCCTACAGAGTGGGAGAAAATCTTTGCCACTCACACTTCAGATAGAGCGCTACTTTCCAGAATATATAAATAACTCAAAAAACTCTACACCAAGAATACAAATAATCCAATCAACAAATGGGCTAAGGATATGAACAGACACTTCACAGAAGAAGATGTACAAGCAATCAACAGATATATGGAAAAATATTCAACATCTCTAATAATAAGAGAAATGCAAATCAAAACTACACTAAGATTCCATCTCACTCCAATTAGAATGGTGATTATGAGGAATACAAGCAACAATAGGTGTTGGAGAGGATTTGGGGAAAAAGGTACACTCATACATTGCTGGTGGGGTTGCAAATTAGTGCAGCCACTCTGGAAAGCAGTATGGAGATTCCTCAGAAAGCGTGGAATGGAACCACCATTTGATCCACCTATCCCATTCCTTGGCCTATACCCAAAGGACTTAAAATCAGCATACTACAGAGATACAGCCACATCAATGTTCATAGCTGCTCAATTCACAGTAGCCGGATTGTGGAACTAACCTAGATGTCCTTCAATTGATGAATGGATAAAGAAACTGTGATATATATATATATATATATATATATATATTATATATATATATATAATATATATATATATAATATATATATACACACACAATGGAATATTACTTGGCCATAAAGAATAATAAAATGATGGCATTTGCAGGCAAATGGATGAAATTGGAGAATATCATGCTAAGTGAGATAAGCCAATCTCAAGATACCAAAGGACGAATGATCTCGCTGATAAGCGGATGATGACATATAATGGGAGGTGGGAGGGGTTAGCATTAGGGTTAGGGTTAGGTTTAGAGTTAGGGTTAGGGAAGGTGGCAAGAATGGAGGGAGGAAGGACTGTACAGAGGGAAAAGAGGGGTGGGAGGGGTGGGGGGAAGTGAAAAAATAACAGAATGAATCAAAGAACATTACCCTATGTAAATTTATGATTACACAAATGGTATGCCTTTACTCCATGTACAAACAGAGAAACAACATGTATCCCATTTGTTTACAATAAAAATAAAAGAAACCCCTTCTTGTTTATGAGATTTATGTGAGTGGTATCGCGTTCCCTCTGCCTGCAGAGAGAGACACGACAAACTGGTTGTTCATTAGAGCTCTTTATTCTTCTTCTTTTCTTCTTCATTTTTTCTAACAAGGAAGTCACGGTCCTTATATATGAATCATGAGCCAATCAGGTTACAGAGCATGTGGGGAGAGCCAATCAGGTTACAGAGCATGTGGGGAGAGCATGATTACTATATAGAATACACTAGGGGCATGAAGAGAGCACGCAGCAAGCACGAGTCACCTTGTCCAATCAGGTCAACTTCCTTAAGCAGTGTCAGCTGTTTGTTGCAAACCAGGCCGCCCCGGCTCAGTGCCAGGCACCATATTGAAGTCCCTGAAATGTTGCAAACCAGGCCGCCCCGGCTCAGTGCCAGGCTAGGGTGGGGTCCGCGAACCCCGACAGCTCCCCCTTTCTTTTATTAAAAGAAAAGGCTTGAGACCGTGCCTGTCTTAGGTTGAGGGGTCCAGCACATGTCCTTACCCGTCATAAAAGACTGTAGAGCATGCTACAGCTTCTGTCTTAGGTTGGTACATGGCCACCTCCTACATTACCCGTCTTTGACTACCGGTCCAGCATACTCAGCCATACTTGAGGGGAACTGCCGGCCTTTAAGGCTGTCATGACTTGTTGAAGGATGATTCGATCTCTCTGTTGGGTGGCTCGTAATTGATAAATTAAGCGAATGAGATATAAAACACCTAAAGTATTAGTCCTAGGGAGCCAAGGCCTGCCCATTGTTTTACAAAACCTGGAGCAGTAGAGAACCATTTGACCATTTCAGATACAGGTGCCACATTTACCCTGGTGGTATTGACTCTCATAATTTCAGCTCTTAGTTGAGAGGTTAAATTGTCAAACCCATATGACCAAGTACAAGTAAGATAGTGAGAAAGATTTCTAGACAACATAGCTGCATGGCTATCATTATAAAAAGTGATAGGGGTAACACAAACTGCTCTTAAAGAAAGAACACATCCCAGACCCATAAGTTCTTGTAACAAGTCCACTTGTTCTTGCAGTAGGTCCACCTGTTGGTTAACCAGCCGAATTCCAGCTTTAAATGACCATTTAGAGTCTCTTGAGTTTGCAGGGCAGTGGCTGTATTTTCAGCTAGGTTATTGAGTTCTTTTGCTGTGGGTATTGATGTAGCTAATGAAACCGCTGCTGCAGTCATGGCTGTTGCAGAGAGTGCCACTGCAGTGATTATTGCTGTGGTGATGCCAAAATCTCTTTTGTTTTTGGATAGTAGAACTGGTAGTTCTGTATCTGTAACAGAGACTGGGACTGGTAGGAAGGTAGGAATAGGCATTAAGACTGCTTGTGAGAACCTAGAAGCATTCCAACATTGAGAGAGAAGTTTGGAGAATAGCAGCTTGATAAATACCCTGCTTTAAAACTTGTATACTTGGAAAATATGAATACATTTAATATACAAGGAGTGACCATTTCACAATTACCTTGACACTTTAATCTTACTAAATTTAGTTTTTAAAGAAAAATTTAGACTCTGTAACATAGTACAATACTCTTAACAGTTGTTCAACCATAATTGTATAAACCCCAATTTTTAAGACTAATTGTTTTAAAGAATAAAACTTAATAGACACAAAGTTAAGAGTAAATTAGTGTTTCTAAGAAATCCTTGTTATTTTACCATGTCATTTTACCATATAGATTAAACTTTGGCTTATATCAGAACATTAGTATTTCACATTAGGAAAAACCTTAAATAGCTTTAGCTGTTTCACATACACACAACCAACTTAGTTACACACAGACTTGTTGAAACTTGCCCTTTACTTACACACAGACTTTTTTAGCACCTACTCAGACCCTTATGCATTTCATCACACAAGCACTTTTTTACCCAGAAACATTTCCTTTTACCTTTTACTAAATATATTTCCATATTTAGACTCTTTTATTTTCTCTTTTCTATCTGTTGACCCCTTTTTGTTCACATTCTGAAACAACTCTTATGAAATTTCTGAACTTAGATAAATTACTCTATTTTAATAAGATTAAATATTTTGTTGTTTATAGTACTCTAATTGAAACACAGTTGAAACTTTTGGGACCCTTTGTATATAGAATTGTACTTGTTAAGACATAACTCTTAGTAACCTTGTTTTTAGTCAAGATATTAGACAAGTGTCCTGAACAGTATTTGCTGTCTCTTTCCTGTTGAAGAAAAGTCCTAGAAACAATTGATATTAGACATTGTTTAACATCAACATTCCATTTGTTTGACCACCTAGAGACTTGCAAGTTATTTTTAAAGACATTTCACTTTTATTAGTTTACTCAATTTAAATTGAACCTTTTTAAATCACGTGAATAAAAGTATTTGGATCCATTTTTAAATTTTAATTTTAGGAGCGCTCAGTTTTGATACAGACAAAACATGACACCAGACAGCACGACATACAAATAACACAAAATCAAAGGCCTTGTAACTTTATAGGTAAATTTCCATTGCAATGTAACAGATGTTCAAAAACTTTAGTTGAATAAAAAATAGAACTGATCAAAAAGAAAAAAAAATCATTAACCTAGGTTAATCAAAATTATGAGCTCAAAAATACAGCATTAAAGAAAAACAAAACAGAACAAGAATCCTGGAAAATGAGTTAGTTCTGTGTAGCAGCCCAGAAGTTTAAAACAGACACCCTTTCTTCTTTCTTTTTTTTTTTCTTATCTTCAGGTTACCTCCCTTTCCCGCTGAGACTGCTGCAGCCCACATTCTAATGCAGGCTTCAGCAAGGCCAGGCAAGGGGGAGGGAGGATCACCCAGGACTTTTTAACCCTTTTTCTTCCTGGTTGAGAAATCAGGTTAGGTTTGAATGCAGAAAATCACAAAACATTATTTCTTACTACTTTTGAGGAATGGAGCTGCTGAGCTCTCTGCCTAGGGGGAGGACTGCTTCAAGGACACGGGTGTTCCCTCCCTAGGTGGCCATGGAGCTGCGTGGAAGGGATCAGGAGGGGGGCCTTTTTCTGTTTCTTGTGATAGTTTCTCTTGATTTAATAAGCCCTTATCTAAAAACCAAGGGGCTTTGTCTTCTACAGTTTTTAAAAACTTCCTAGCTGAGGAAACCTTTAAAGGTGCTCCATTAGCCTTTAATAAAGCCTTTAATAGTCCTTCCATGCGAACTCTAGACACCTCAGAACCCATGATTAATTTGCCCCCTTTCGAGTGCCACTTTCACTTTAATACTTTTAATGTGGACCGCTTTTCGCTTAGTCCAGGGTGTAGCCGCCTTTCGCGTGCTACTTTCACTTTAATACTTTTAAGGTGGACCGCTTTCCGCTTAGTCCACCCCGAGCCGCTTTTCGCTTGGCTCTGTCTCCGGACTGCCTTTCGCTAGTCCACTCCAAGCCGCATTTCGCTTGGCTCTGTCTCCGGACCACCTTCCGTGTGTCCCTACTTTCACTTTAATCGGACCGCATTCCGCGTGTTCTTGGACCACCTTCCGTGTGTCCTTACTTTCACTTTAATCGGACCGCATTCCGCGTGTCCCCGGACCACCTTCCGTGTGTCCTGATAGTCGCTTTACCGCGAACTTTAATCGGACCGCATTCCGCGTGTCCCCGGACCACCTTCCGTGTGTCCTGATAGTCGCTTTACCACGAACTTTAATGTTGCCTTTATCACTCCTTTTTTATTATTTATAACATTAATCTTTAAAACTTACCTAGGTAGTTGCTGCTGGTTTGTTGTTCTCCCGGGTTTCAGCACCACTTATCGCGTTCCCTCTGCCCGCAGAGAGAGACACGACAAACTGGTTGTTCGTTAGAGCTCTTTATTCTTCTTCTTTTCTTCTTCATTTTTTTCTAACAAGGAAGTCACGGTCCTTATATATGAATCATGAGCCAATCAGGTTACAGAGCATGTGGGGAGAGCCAATCAGGTTACAGAGCATGTGGGGAGAGCATGATTACTATATAGAATACACTAGGGGCATGAAGAGAGCACGCAGCGAGCACGAGTCACCTTGTCCAATCAGGTCAACTTCCTTAAGCAGTGTCAGCTGTTTGTTGCAAACCAGGCCGCCCCGGCTCAGTGCCAGGCGCCATATTGAAGTCCCTGAAATGTTGCAAACCAGGCCGCCCCGGCTCAGTGCCTGGCTAGGGTGGGGTCCGTGAACCCCGACAAGTGGTATGTTTTTTCCCATCTTTCCACCTTCAGTCTGTGGATGCCTTGCTTATGAAGTGAGTCTCTTGGAGACAGCCTATTGTTGGGTCTTATTTTCTAATCTAGTCTGCCAGCCTATATCTTTTGATTGAAGAGTTTAGGCCATATACATTCAATGTCACTATTGAGATATGATCTTTATTCCCTGTCATTTTGATTTATTTCTGGTTTTAAGTTTGAATTCACTTCTCATTTGATTGACTATTCTAGTGAAGTTCCTCCCTTTGCTATTTTTCATTCTTATTTTTCATTTCTTCTTCATGAAGTATTTTATCAAGTATGTTTTGTAGTGCAGGCTTTCTAGTTGTGAATTCTTTTAGCTTTTATTTATCATTGAATGTTTACATTTTATCATCAAGTCTGAAACTTAATTTTTCTGGGTATAGTATTCTTGACTGGCATCCATTTTCTTTCAGAGTTCGGTATTTATCACTCCAAGACCTCCTAACTTTGAGGGTCTAGGTTGAGAAATCAGCTGTGAACTGAATTGGTTTCTCTCTAAATGTCACCTATTGCTTTTCTCTGGCAGCCTTTGAAATTCTATCCTTATTCTGTATGTTAGACATTTTCATAATAATGTGCCTTGGTGTGGATCTGGTGTAATTATGTATACTTGGGGTCCTGTAAGCCTCATATATTTGGTTTTCCCTTTCATTTTTAAGGTTTGGGAGATTTTCTGATATCATTTCATTGAAAAGATTGTGCATTCCTTCAGGTTGTATCTTTCAACCTTCATCTATCCCAATAAATCTTATGTTCAGTCATTTCATGTTACCCCATATTTTTTGTAAGTTCTTTTCATGGTCTCTTAACATCTTTTACCATGGTTAACTTTATTTTCTGGATTATATATTTTGTCTTCATTACCTGAAATTCTCTCTTCCAAGTGATCTAGTCTTGGTGATGCTTTGCATTGAATTTTTAATTTGGTTTATTAATTCCTTCATTTTGAGTATTTCTGACTGATTCTTCTTCATGATCTCTATCTCTTTATTGAAATGATCTTTCATTTTTGTATTTTATCTTTGATTTCACTTCTTACATCGTCTTTTACCTCATACATCAGTTTAACCATGAACTTTCTGAATTCCATCTCTGACATTTCCTCCAGTGTTGCCCAGTGATAGCAACAATATATATGGAATCTATTATTGAGGTATTCTCTGTTACTTGGGATGGTTTGTTCCCTTGCCTTTTCATACAGTTGTGTGTCTACCCATCTATCTGAGTGGATCTGATAGTGCAGAGTTTCTACTTTATGAGTTTGTAGTGTCCCTCTATGTTACTAGTACCTCACAGATTTGGGGGGTGTTGGAGGGCATGTATAAATTATGGGTATGTTTGAGTCAACATAAGGCAGGAAAGCTGCTTTTCTGGGAACTCTTAGATGAAATTCCCCTGTTTGACAAAGCCCAGATCATGCTGGCACCCTGCCTTAGCTCATAGCCCCAGGTTCAAACACAGTCCTCCATAGATAGACGTAACCTGCCAAGCATCAACCTGGTTTTCCCCACTCTTATCCTCTTTTTCCTGAAGGAGCTCCTTACTGATCCCCTTTGGTCTGTACTGCTATAAATAAAGCAATTGCAGGCTTTTCTCTTCATTAGGGTCAGATCCATCAGGTCTATTCCACCCGTAACACCCCTGCTTTGAAAATATATATAATTATTGCCTTTTGTCTTTATTTTTTAATATTACTTTTCTAACTTTTATTTACAGCTGGCCCACGCCTCCAATGGTTACCTACTCCCTCCCCCACATAGGATGTGAGTGAGATGGCAGTTGGGGGAACCCAGTGATAGCAACAATATATATAGCCATAGACTAGGTCCTTAGTTCCTATTTTTATATCTAGTGTTATTTGGTGCACTATGTAGAGATGGTAGCAACTTCCATCGTAAAAACAGTAATCATGCATTATGTCTGGCTTACAATTAAACAATAGGTGCTATGACTTTCACCATATTAATTATTGCTGTGACATTGGTAATAGGAGTGGATGTTATATATCTCAATTAGTTTTAAGTGTTAAGGATAAAGTTGAGTATAAGGAAAGAAAGGAGACAGGAGAGTAGAAAACTGTTTGCAATTTCAAAGGATGAATAGTGCAGATGCAGTGATAACTTAGGATATGTTGTTAATGTAAAAGGAGAAGAAAAATAGAATATAAAGGAGGAGAGACAGAATGGAATTTGGGTGTCAGGAATAGAAGAGAGAGAGGAGACAAGAGAGATGATACAAAACAAAATCAAAATAAGCTAATCAAATAAGCTAATCAAAGATCCTACCCTCAAAATACAGAGCATGGGAAAGAAAAAGAAAAGAAAGGCTAGGAATAAGGAGAGAGAAATAAATATGAATATGTGTAGGAATTCTTGATTCAGTCAGTACATATTCAATTACAACAAAAATGCAATACAGAAAACCAAACACAAAAAGCAAAATAGAACTACAATCACAACAAACAAACAAACAACAACAAATCTTGGTGAAATGTTAAGAAATTAAGGAGTCGTATCCACTGTGGTGGGCAAAATAGAGTGTATGTGTTCACCTTGTTTTCTTTTCACTTCTTTTTGAGGTGTGAACTCAGCATTGGAGTATGGGCTGTGGATTGTCATGTGCTTCTTTTTTATTGTGTTGCCCACTGGGTTGAAGGTTGGGGTTTAGGACTCTCCAATTTCCCTTCTTGGGAGATTAGCATGGGCTGGCCAGGTTGTGGATCTGTAAGCAAAGTGGTATGCTGGGGAAGCTGAGTTGTGGGTGGGCGGGCAGTGAAGCAGCTGGCCATGTCCAGGAGGCCTGGCTGGCCACGTCTGGGGGTGCCCACCTGGCCTAAACTGGCCGGGTCAGGGCTGGGCCCTGGGTTCTGCAGGCCAGTGGCAAAGCTGTGTCAAAAGTCGTTTCTTTAGAAAATAAATATAGGCTATAAAAAATAGAGGTCACAGGCTCTCTAAGTCATCTCGCTTCTGGTTTTTCATTGTTCTATAACTTCTCTGTTGAAAATCCTGTGTTGTAAATACTAAAAATGTTAGTCTCTGAAACTTCCAAAAGCAGGCAAAGAGATCTTGAATGAATCAAAATATCAACCTGTATGCATGTTGTACCTATTCATGCTCTTTATTTCTAAAGGAATAATGAAAAACCGAGAACGAGTCATTAACTATGACTCAGCCGCTCAGCCAACTCTGTTTCCAAGACTTCTTAACTTATGACAAGTACATTTAATGAATGTGTGTCTTTCTCACTGATATCTGACTATGAACTCTTTCTAACAGAAGATTTCAATACACAAATTAAAAACAGAATAGGCTACAGGACTTATATACTGGGAGAGGGACTATATGTTAACCCCTCTGCAGTGTAATTTTAACTTTCTTATTTCATGAATGGCATTTTGAACAGTATGATCACATGTAAGCTCTTATCTTAATCAGCTTGGGCTGCATGACAAAAGACTAGAGACTAGGTGGCTTACACAACAGACATTTATTTCCCACCATTCTAGAGGCTGGAAGTCCAAGATCAAGGTGCCAGGAGGTTCAGTTGCCAGTGAGAGTTCTCCTTCTGGTTTGCAGATGGCTCACTATGTCCTTTCCTGCTAGAGAGGGAGGGGGAAGGAGGAAGAGGAAGAGAAGGAGGAAAAAGAAGAGGAGGAGGAGGAAGAAAGCTCTCAGATGTCTCTTCCTGTAAGGGCACTAACTACATCATGGACATCCCACCTTCATAAGCTCATCTAAACCTAATTGTCTCCCAGAGTCCCATCTCCAAATATCATTACATTGGGAGTTAGGGTTTCAACATATTAATTTTTTTTGTGTGTGGGAACACAAACATTCAGAAAGCCCCTTAGGTTTTTTTTTATAGACTAGGCTTTTTTGGATTGAATGCCCTTTAAATTGTACAAGTAATTATTAGACACTCAGAAGTCAGGTACTGTACCTGAGATATAATTGAGTTTGTTGCCTTATAAAGTGATTCATTAAGCATTCCCGTCTTTTTATCCTATCACTGATTTACAAGACTGTACTAACATGACAATATCAACCCAACACCATCCTCTTAAATGAGAAAACTTTAGAAATTTATCCCACTGTCTCTTCTACTCAATTGAATTTTACCTACATGTAAGTACACAAACTTTTTTTTTTGTCTAAAATTCTTGAAGTTTCATACTAAGTAATTATTCAGCTTTAGGATAGTTTTTAAATCAGACATGTCACCATAAAATCTGTTGGCAAAAAGGATTACAGTTTTACAATTCTTTCTTCCAATTCTGAAGCCCAGAAAGCTCTAAACTTTATGTAAAAATTATTTTCTTTTTCTTAGTGGTAATATCTGACCTGAATTGACATGAAACTTGTTATAGTCTTCATTCGTTGCACACAGTGTGAGCAATTTTACATTTTGCTGCAGAAATACCATGACTTTGTCTCCAAGGTTAAGAAGCTCAACTATATTCAACCAAATGGAAAGCACCATAATCATGTGAATCCCCGGTTCAACACTGAAAATATTTCTAAAAAAAAAAAAAAAGTACTGAACAGTAGACTTTTTTTCTTGTTATTCCTTAAACCATACAGTATAACAACTATTTACATAGCATTTACATTTTACTAGGTATTACAAGTAATTTAGAGATGATTTACAGTATATGGAAAGATGTATGTAGGCTATATGCAAATATTATGCCATTTTGTATAAGAGACTTGAGCATCTGCAGGTTTTGGTGTCAGCCAGGAGCCCTGGAATCAATCCCCTATGGACACCTAGAGGCAATTACTTTTCGATTCTGTTTGCAGCTGCCTCTCTCCTAGTTTTCCTCTCAACTCCCTCACCTTCCCAGAAGCTCCTCACCTTCTCTCCCACCTCTTGTGTGCCAGCGCCTGGTATGTGCTAGAAGCTCCTCTCACACTACCAGTTATATAATGCAAACGATAGCTGAAAAGAATCTCAAAGCATGTTCTAAACACAAGACACTGTTTGCTATTCTTATTGCAGTTTTTAGTCCCCCACCACACGCTTATTTGTGGAAGATACTTTCCAAGATTACAAGATTAGGTCCAAAAACCACAGACAAGGGGGGACTATTATAACTACTGTACCACGACGGCTATTTAGAGCCTGTTAGGATCTCCACTCGCCTACAGCCTGACCTCCGAATGATCTGTGTCTAATCGCAGAGTATCAAGTCTTAAATGTCACCCCACTCCACTGCTCTCATATACGCCCTCATTAAGGTCGAGGAGAAGAATTTAAATATCAGGGTTGAGCTTCTGAGCAATCATGCCATTTCTATTGATTATCTAATGAAAATTTATGGCCTTTAACAGAGAGGAGATGAGTTTACGGAGGGATGCCGGCTTCCACCGCTGCGCTCATGCCATTTCCAGGAAAGCCTTTCTCTGTACCGTTCTCACGGTGCATTTTGAGACTCTTTTAATTGCAGAAAGCACTCGGGGACTGAAGAGAGGTTGGGCTCTTAAGTCCTGCCATTTCATTGCTAACAGATAAAAATAAAATTGAGACCCTGGTAAGCATCATGAGAAACCACTGAGCTGAAATGTAGAGACCAAAGTAAAGGAAAGATAAAACCTTTACCTGATCTAGTTGGGTAAATTATACCATAACAATCTCCTGCTGTCTGGCAGATGTGATTTTGAATAGCAAAAATTTTTTAAAAAATCCAAAGAGTGAGGATAAATATGAGCATAGAATTAGTCACAGAGTGATAAACGATTAACACCTTTTTAAAATGCAGAGAAGTGTATCACATAGCTGAAATGGGTGAGAATTATGTCACCTGCAGAATCTAATTTACAGTCATGAGAGGAAATAAAAACTGCTGAGAAGTCATGACAACTGTTCCCAGCAGGGACACTGTGGACACAGCTCCTGGCAACTGTGACCTTGCCATAATTTAAGGAGTTTGACATCATTTGCCAAACAAGAAACTTCTGTTGAAGTTAATCATGAGGGTGGGGAGGGGAAAAGCCTCCCTGCTCCTGCCCCACAAATGCCCTTCTCTGTTTTGCAGAGTCTTTTTTCTTTATTTATTTTTTGTGGTACAGGGGACTGAACCCAGGCCTTGTGCATGCAAGGCAAGCACTCCACCAACTGAGCTATATCCCCAGCGCTTTGCAGAGTCTTTTGAACTCCCAACCCCATGGAGAGCCTGTGTAGGCATGCCACCTCCTCAGAGAGGCCCTCTCTGACTTTCTTATCTAAAGTGACATGAATGCAAATGACTCCCCAGTCCCTCACTCTGCTGCCACACAGAGCTCTCTCTTGCCCAAGTCAACTGGGAAGGAAAACAACCTGGCATTGCCCTTGAGTGCAGCCTGCCTCTGTAACTTGCCAGCATGTGGCCTTGGGTAAGGTACTTGATTTTTCTGTGTCTCAGTTTCCTTTTCTGAAAACTAGGAGTGTGAACAGTGACTACCTCCTAAGATTGGGGTAAGGATCAAATGAGTTACCACTTAAAGCCTCTGGAGCAAATTCTGACACATAGCTATACCAAGTGTTTGAGAAATAAAATAGATAAGTAAAATGTGTTGACTCTGCTATTGGATTTTAGGTTCCATGATGGAAGGCGCTTGTTCTGCTCTCTGGTGTATCCTCAGTGCTGAGTGCAGGGACTGACTACACAGTAGGGCTTGATAAATAACTTGCAGAAGGTATGGGTGGTGGAACAAGAGCTTCCTTCCTCTCTGCTACTTTCCCTCATCTTTCTCATTTCTCCCTTCTTTGAATAAGAAAGGAGACTTTTTTGGGTGATCCGACTCACTTTTAATGACTCACTGAAATATTTTATGTTAACAAATTCTTTAGGAATATTGTCTTGTTAATACAGGTTTTTTTAATTGATATCTTATATTTAAGATATACTATATGGTCCAGAAACAATACTCAGGATGTATTTGAACTATAAGAAAATGAGATGCTATTTGAAAAAGTGCTGTAGGCTGAGACCTGGGTATGCAGCCAAAGGGAAGCCAGGGAAAGTCAGGAAGGAGCAGAGCCAGGATCAGGAACCAACTCACAGGGCATGCTGTGTCAAGGGTGGCCCACCTTCCAAATCTCAGGATGAGAGGAGTCCAGTTGCTGAACTCTCTGTCCAAGGGATTCTTGTTGAACAGAGACCACAGCAGACTCTGCAGACAGGGGAATTCACTGAGGTCAGTTTATACTCAAGGGACTTAAAATTAGCATACTACAGTAACACAGCCACATCAATGTTTATAGCAGCTCCATTCACAATAACTAGGTTGTGGAACCAACCTAGATGCCCTTCAATAGATGAATGAATAAAGAAACTGTAATATACATACACAATGGAATATTATTCAGTCATAGAAGAGTAAAATTATGTCATTTGCAGGTAAATGGATGGAACTGAAGAATATCATGCTAAGTGAAATAAGCCAATCCCCCAAAACCAAAAGCCAAATGTTTTCTCTGGTAAGTGGATGATGATACATAATGGGGGTGGTGGGTGGGGTAAGAGAAGAATGGAGGAACTTTAGATTAGGGAAATGAGGCGGGAGGGGGCAGGGGTATGAAAAATGGTGGAATGAGACAGACATCATTACCCTGTGTACATGTATGATCACATGAATGGTGTGAATCTACATTGTGCACAGCCATAGAAATGAAAAGTTGTACCCCATTTGTCTACAGTGAATCAAAATGCAGTTTGTAAAAAAATAAATAAATAAATAAAATAAAAAAAGGGACTGGTACCGTAGCTCAGTGGCAGAGTACCCATAAGTTAAATCCCTCGGGGGGCAGGGGGCAAAGAGAAGGGAGTTTTGTACCCGAGCAATGGAGGGGCAGGAGAACCATTTGAATTGAAGCAGGTCCTTAGCAACCAAACCACAGAAGCAGGGCCCAACTCTGCACAAAGAAGGGCCTAGCCAAGAATTCACACATTGCCCAGGCTCAGACTTGTGGCCTGTGCTTTAGAGCAGAGTCAAGTCCCAGCAGGAAGCTGGAGACCTAACCAGGGACCAGCATAGCTCCCGGAAGCCCAAAGCCCATCCCCTTACAGTCTCTGTGAGCCCTTGGTTTTAGTAGTTTTTCATTCCTTGGGCTGGTCTCTCGTGTGTATCTGAAAACCAAGGATTTCAGTTCTTGGAATTGTCATTTATTATTTTTCAAAAATTTCCTTCTTTTCATTGTCTTCCTTCCCTTTCAGAAATCTGTACTATTTTAGTCTACCTCCTAGTTTGAGTCTCTAATTTTTTCTTTTTCTATTAGAAATCTTTAAATTGGGTTTTGTTTACTTGTTTTACTTCCTGGTCTATTTCTTTAAATTGATCTTTTAGCACTTCTACTGGCTTTTTCCATTTTAGCATTCAAACTTCAAGAGTCCCCTGCTCTTGTTTTATGGGTGTAGTGTGTCCTGTCTCTCTCATGCTCTGAGTTTAATTATCAGACTCCTCAGCACAAGGGAGCATAAGCTCTGCGTAGTTTGAATCCCTGGTTCCTTCTGTTTTTAATTTCTGTGTCTCTGCCTTTCCTTTTGGAGGCTTTCCTCCAGTCTCTCCCTCCAGAGCTGTTCTTATTCATTAAAGTGAGGTTCTTGGGAGTTGAGTGAAGTTCTATGCACAGGTCGACCCTTACTCCCTTGTCAACTCACTGAGGAGTTACAGCCATTTTGTGGAGTGACCCTCCAATATTGGTGTCCCTAGCTCTGTTCTCCTGCCCAGTCTGTGCATCCAGAGAGCAGTCCCCCACTCTCCTACCTGGACTGCATGAGATTGGTTTCCAGCTGTGCCAGAAGGGAATTGAAGCTGGGGACCAACAAGGGGTTCACCACGTGGTGTGGGGATTTCCTCTGAACCCCCTGCCTCACCTTCCCCGCCTCTCCCACCTGGCAATCTTGAATTTGTCCCTTCTTTAGGAACTTTAGAAAGTTAATCAAGTCTCTCTTGGAGAGTCTAAAGTTCACAGGGAATAGCTTACGTGGTGGGACAAGTTTTTAAAAGATTACAAATCAGACTTCAAGAAAAATTTTCATACAACTTTTTTTGAGGGAAATGATTAACAGTGGCCAAAATATTATAAAGAGCTTGGTTATAGAAAAGTGCGGTCATGCAGGTTGGCATACTCTCAAGGCAGTTCTTGGTGAGAGACCGAGATGGTGGGGGTAAAGGGGCTGCCCTGGCACTTCCACGTGTGCTCTCATCCTGGGACCATGGGACAGGTGACTTGGGTATGTTGCCTTCACTATTAAAATTAGGCTCCAGCTCAAAGACATCTATTTCATTCCACTATAATTAAACCATTTCAATCTTATTCCTGTAGAAAGCTAGAATGAGTCACACACAGATGTCATAAATTCTACTCCAGGGCACTAAGGTGATATGACATGAAGATTATAAATCACATGTAACAACAGTAACATCTCCTAGCTAGTGTGGTTTGGGATGACAAAAGAGTAAGCTGCGTTACCTGCAGGTATTTGAGCTTTTCTTTCAAGTCTGGAAAAACCAAAGACTGTGAAATGGTTTATTTTAAGGTTTAAAATTGGAATTTCATATTTCAAAATCTGCCTTATATATTTAAGAAATAGAGTGAGATGATCCAGTTTGTGTGGCTGGGAATGAATTTGAATGTGTAATCATACACACCACTTCTGAAGGGCAGTTGCAGAAAGCATGTTGATGCAATGTGCTGGGGTCTGCGAGGCTTGTTGCTGATGCTAAGTGCACAGGCAAACATACATGTGTCCCTGCACACGTGCGTGCATGCAAGACCTTGATGTCTGTCCTTGCAAGTGTCTGGACTTGCACCTCAGCACTGCCTTTGAATGCAGGAAATCATTCCAGTAATCAGTCTCATGAGATACTGGGAAACATTTCAGCAAAAGATGAGAAAATAAATAGAATATATTATTCCTCTGACAAACCTTTGTCCTTCAACAAGCTTAAGTCCCTTCTCCTATGGTACTCTAAGATAGAACTTTCTCCACTAAGAGTGCTTTTACCTGTGGTTTGTAGGGGAGTAGTTCTACCACAGTCCCTGACACCCTTGCAGGTCTCCACACAGGACACGAAGGTGGGGCTTGGCCACAGTCTGACTCCTCTTGGTGAACGCTCCGCCATCCTCTCAGGAACTTAGCAAAAGCAGCTGCTGTGTGAGGGGCTGTCTTAAGACTGTTCCCCTTGCATCTCCTTACATCCTGGGAAGTTGCTACAGGCAGTTTCCCATCTGTTGCCCTTATTCCAGTGAGGCCAGGACTTTCCACCTGCTCTGCTCCTTCAAGAATAGTTGTAATGCCAGGCGGGTGTGGTGGTGCATGCCTATAATCCCAGTAGCTTGGGAGGTTGAGGCAGGAGGATTGCAAGTTCAAAGCCAGCCTCAGCAAAAGTGAAGTGCTAAACAACTCAGTGAGGACCTGTCTCTAAATAAAATACAAAATAGGGCTGGGGAATGTGGCTCAGTGGTCAAGTGCCCCTGAATTCAATACCTGGTACCCCCCCCCCGCACCTCCAAAAAAGAATAGTTATAGACTAAATCCCTGCCTAGCTAGAGCTTCGAGTTGTCTCCTCAGCAAGAGTGCCCCGCTGCTTATGAAGTTCATCATCTGGACCTTTTCTTTGGTGTCATCCTGTGGGTCAAGGGATGCAGGTAACTGACACGGTGCTGATCTTACTTATACTGTCTGTACAAGTTAAAGATTTTCTAAATCCACTGGGCACAAAGGTTCACACCTGTAATCCCAGTGACCTGAGGTATGAGGATCCAAAGCTTAAGGTCAGCCCAGGCAACTTGGCAAGACCATGTCTCAAAAATAAGAATTTTAGGGAGAGGAGAATAGAAGTTCATTGAATTAGACAAAGGGGAATGAAGGGAAGGGAGTGGGCAGGAATAGAAAAGACAGTAAAATGAATTCTTACCTAACTTTTCTATGCTCATATATGAATACACTACCAGTGAAACTCCACATCATGTGCGACCATAAGACTCCTAATTAGAATAAGTATACTCCATGAATATATAATATCTCAAAATACACTGTACTGTCATGTATATCTAAAAAATAAATAAATAAAAAATAAGAATTTTTAAAATGCTAGGGACATAGCTTAATGGTAGAGCACCCCTGGATTCAATCCCCAGTACAACAAATGATAATATAAATCATCATCATCATCATTATTATTTTATTAACACATTCACTTGAGCTTGTTATCTCCTTGAGAGGTGAATTTCCAGAAATGTAGTAAGACCAACCAGCAGCTACTGCCACGCTGCTTAGTGACTGCCTAACTGCTTCATAGAAAATTCTACCAACAGTAGCCTAAGAAGATAGAAATATTTCTTTGCCTCACATACAGAGAAATCTGGACACAGAGAACAGCTGTTAAGTAGCAATATGTTGTTGGGCTGATGCAACTACAAAAATTCTTTTTTTTTTTTTTCTTTTTTGCAGTGTGGGGAATGGACTTGTGCATGCTAGGGAAGCACTCTACCACAGAGCTACATCCCCAACTCTGCAAAAATTCTTTAGTAGTCTTGGTCACAATATGGCTGTGCAGTACCAAGTATCACATCTAGATTCAGGCAATATGAAACAATGAAGACAAAGCATAGTCTACCTGTTTTATTAGGAAAGCAAAATCTCTGCAGTAGACTTCTGCTTGTACATCATTGAACCCTGAACTTCAGAGGAAGCCAGACAACCAGTTTCTGTAAGACAGGAACTAGATTGGCATGATTGGCTTAAACTAGACCAGACTAGTTACACTACACCTCAGGGTTGGCCTCCTTGTCACTTGAAACCAAACAGTAGTTCCACTGATGGAACAGAACAGAAAGATAAGTTGGGTAGACAGCAGATTGTGTCTGCCACTTGAACGAATGTTGCTGGGCCCAGCTTTGCCAGCTCAGTAGGGAAGACCCGTCAGTAGCTGACTCCCATACCTCTCCTTGCTCACACAGTGATTGCATCTCATACTTGAACTGACCACTGAATGATGGGGTGTTGAAAAGACAATCTCCAATTCTGTAGAAGCTGCAAGACTATAAGAAAGAACTATTAGAGTTGTCACAGTCAAAAGTTCTAGATGTGCCAGTCCCTGAACTCTTATCTTTTGGATTCATTTTGGAGGTGGGATACCAGACTTACTATCAAGTGGTTATGAGAGAACAGCACTGGTTGGGCACTATCATCCGAAGCCCCCTCAAGCTTACTCACCGCTGCAGAATTCTAGCTACAGTAATTCACCCCAGGTAGGAGTATTCTTAAATAATAAATAGCTGACATTACTACCTGTGTTTTGGTAAATCGATAAAATGAAAAGTTGATCTATCTGATGTAGAGAGGAGAGAGCTATTTGAATGCTAAGAGTGAACTACTCCCTCAAGAATTGGACTATAGGACTTAACTTATATTCCTTTTCTTCCACCTGTCAAACGCTCCTCCAACCCTGCCAAAAGATAACTTTCTTTTAATGAAATCTTTCACAAATTTCTGAAAGCAGTTCAGCCAGCTGTAATCTTAATTAATCTTAATCATTTTCTAATGTCTGTTACAACCCTTATCGCTGGCACACTGGAATTATTTGTTTATACAACTGTCTGACCCACTATATTAAGACATCTTCCAGGTGAGTTTTGTACCCAGAACTTAAGGTGGAATGCACAGTAGTAAGTATTCAACATAGTTTTGTTGAAAAATATCTATTTAAACTATGAATAATTAATAATATAATATTGATTCTTTTATTTTAATCCAAGCACTTAACAATACAAAAATGTATTCACAGTCCAACAAAAAATAAGCAAGAAGCAAATTCAAACCAAGAAAAATATTTGCCCTATCATATAAATGTGGTTTATTGTCTTAATATATAAACTCCTAGAAATTGAGATGAAAAAGACCAACAAATGAAAAGATGAATGAGCAAGGACATAAACAGACAATTCATATTTTTAAAAAAAGTTTAAAAGGTCCTTAAACCAATGAAAAGATACTCAACCCTGGCCATGATTAAAACTGTGCTGAGATGTCATTTAACTTAACAAGTAGGCAAAAATTTAATACTATGCTCTGTTAGTAAGATTTGGAAAACAGGCACTCGAGTACAAATGGTAATTCCTAGAGGGGACCATGTGGCGGTATCTATGTTTTCTCCCTTTGACCCAATTATCTATGATTAGGAATTCATCCTACAGAAATATCCACACAGTGGTGGGGAGATAGCTCAGTTGGTAGACTGCTTGCCTTGCAAGCACAAGGCCCTGGGTTCAATCCCCAGCACCGCAAAAAAAAAAAAAAAAAGAAAGAAAGAAATGTAACAACCTAACAGGAGAGGCAACTCCTTTCTGTAAATAGAGGACTGATTATTAAATAAACTGTGGCACATCCTCATAATGGAACATGAGGTAGCTGAATAGAGAATGAAGATACCTCTCTGTTTTACTCTGGGAAGTTACCTAGGATAGATAGTTCTGTAAAAAAAGCAAAGTTCAGAGTAGTGAGCACAATATGATGTTTATTGTGATAAAGGGGAGGATAAGAATATGCATTTGTTTGTATAACTGCATAAAGTACCAGAAGGGTTCACTACAGGGGAAGGAAGGGGGATGGGAGAACAGGGTGAACAGAAGCAAAACTCTTCATATACTTTTAACTTTAAAACTGTAAACTAGAAATCTTAGAGCAATTAGGTAGGATAAAGAAAAATAAAAGTCATCCAAATTGACAAGGAGAAATTTAAACTATTTCTTTTTATGGATGACATGATCGTATACATAGAAAAACCCAGACTTGATTTAAAAGTTAGAACAGAAACATTGCAGTATCAACATATAAAATTCAGTAACATTTCTCTACACCAAAAATAAACTAACTGAAAAATAAATCAAGAAAGCAATCGCATTTACTTAGTTACAAAAAATAAAATAAAATACCTGAGAATAAACTTAAGGAGATAAAGAACTCTGCAATGAAAACTATAAAACACTGAGTGGAGATACTAGGACACCAAACAATAGAAAGATATCCCATGTTCCTGGATGGAAAGAATTAATATTGTTAAAATGTCCATACTGCCCAAAGCACTCAACAGGTTCAGTGAAATCCCTATCAAAATACCAATGACATTCTTTACAGAAGTAGAAACGCCTAAAATTTATATGGAGCCAAAACATACCTCGATAGCCAAAGAAATCCAGAGTAAAAAAAAAAAAAAAAAACAAAGCTGGAGGCATTGCAATACCTGACTTCAAAACATACTACAAAATATAGTTACTTAAATAGTATGGTACTGGTTTAAAAACAGACACATAGATCAAAAGAACTGAATACAGAACCCAGAAATAAATCCACATATTTACAGCCAACTGATTTACAACAAAGGCACTCAGAATACACATTGGAGAAAGACTGCCTTTTCAATAATTGGTGCTTTAAAAATTTATCCATATGCAGAAGAAAGAAATGAGAATTTTAGATCTCAATGTGTGTGTGTATTTCTGTGTGTATGTGTGTGTGTGTGTTTATGTGTAAATCAACTCAAAGTTATATATAGGATCCCAAACTATGAAACTACTAAAATAAAATAGGAGAAATACTTTAGGATATTGATCTAGGCAAAGATTTTTTAAATATGATCTCCAAAACAAGGCAACAAGAGTAAATATTGACAAATGGAATCTCATCAAACTAAAGTACTTCTGCACAACAAAAGAAAAAACAGAATTAAGAGACAACCCACAAAATGGGAGAAAAATGTTTGCCACCTATTCATCTGACAAGGGATTAATATCCAGAATACACAAGTGATACAAACAATTCAACTGCAAAAAGTAACAAATAATTTGATTAAAAATAGGCAAATACTCTGAGTAGACATTTCTCAAAATGTCAAAAGAAGATATACAAATGGTCAACAAATCTCTGTAAAAATGTTCAACGTCACTAATTAGATAATTAAAGGCAAAAAAGAAAAAAGAAAATTAAAGGCAACAACACATGATATATCTTCCCACACTAGTTAGAATAATTATTCAAAAGACAAAAAATAATATATGCTGGAGAGGTTATGGAGAAAGGTTAACTGTCACACACTGTTAGTGGGGATAAAAATTAGTCCAGCCATCATAAAGAACAGTAAGGAGGTTCTTCAGAGAACTACCACGTGAGCCACCAGTTCCACACCTGGGTAGACATCGAAAGGAAAGGAAATCAGTGTGTTAAGGAGATTATGTTTATTCACAGTAGGAAAGAGGAGAATCAACCAAGGAGTCCACTGACAGATGACAAGATAAAGAAAATATAAAATATATACACAAAGAAATATTAATCTTCCATAAAAATGAATGAAATCCTATAACATGTGACAATAGAGATGAGCCTGGAAGTCATTGTGTTGGGAGAAATGTCAGGTGTAAATAGACAAATACCACATGTTTTCATTTACGTGGAAGTTAAAATGTTGATCTCATAGAAGCAGAGAGTAGAATTCTGGGAAGGATATGGGATTGGGGGCAATGGAGAAAGGGTGGTAATGGGTGCAGGACTACAGTTGGATAGGAGAAATAACCTAATATTTTAGTATTCTGTAACAGTTGAATAACTATAGTTGGCAAAAAATTAAATGTATATTTCAAAAATAGCCAGGAGAAAAGATTTTGAATGTACCCATCACAAAAAAATGATAAATATTTGAGTGATGGATATGCCAAGTACCCTGATATGATCATTACACAATGTATACATCTATTGAAATATCACACTGCATCCCATAAATACATATGTCAATTAAAAATAAAAAACTTTAAAAAAGTGATTTGGAAAATAATAAAAAACCTATAAATTGTTACTTATTTTAAAAATTAAGTCCAATTTGTAAAATCTTATACATTGTTTTCAGAGCTAGATTGAGTGTCTTGGTATCTCTCCCTCACCTTTAACTACATCAGTAAGTTAAGTAAATATCTTAACCTCACTGTGCTTTGAAGGAATGTAATGAGTTAATAAGTACAAATAAATCAAGCCTTTAAAACATTCTACACGATGTTGGGCTATTGTTAATATTGCATTTAATAATAATACTTTAAAATTACTCTTGGTGACCCTTTAGTGATAAAATTTCCTGAATCATTTCAATATTCATAATCTTTTTGTTTTTGAAGATAATACAGTGCATGGTAAGAGAAATAAAGTGATTAATCTACAATAGCACTGATCAGGGCCAAGAATAAAGGTAGGAACTGACACTTGGGCATTGAAAATCATTTCACGTCATACATAGGAAATACTGTGAGACGAGGTCACTGATTTCTATTCCTTTTTAGCAAAACAGAAAGAGAATATAATAATAAATTGAATTGTGAGGTATTCTGAGTGCACAAACTCTTCTAAGATGTGTAAGACAGCTGTAACACTCAGTCACTGAAAGCATCTGCTGTGACTACTGACTAAATCAATAGATGAAATCCTTCTACCTGTCTTTTAGATCCCCAGAAGATAGGAGTTACCATCAGGCTGGGACTTCGTAGAGAAACTAAATGAATAAGAGCAGCAAGTTCTACAGTAGTGCTTGAATTTATAGTCCTAAATACACCCACTCGATGAGCCTTCGTTTAAAAAAAAAAAAATCATTGATGCAGAAATGAATAATCAGCAAGGCACGGTCAGTAAATTTGCCAGCCCCTTTCAGATAGCTTATGTTGCTTTTTTTCAGGGGAAGATGAATCCGTGCATGACATTCTGATATTTGGATTATCAAATAACACCCATTCAAAACGGCACAAAGAACCGGCTTAGTTGTTTTCCTTTCTAATCAGAAAGCAAAACCTAACACTGTGAAGAAATTGTGCCCCCTGCTGATTTTATTTGATATTAACTTCATCAGTGTTTAAAAAAAAAATTTTCTAGTGCTGCAGGAGACTGCAGCATCCTCAAGGTCAGTAATTTAAATGTGCTCTCAGATGTGTGGCAGCCAATCTCTGCAATTGGAAACTTTTTGCATCATACTGACCTTGGGAGAAAAGAGTAAGTAAAGAAGCAATGCCTCCCATTTTGATATCCGTGGAAATAATTTGTTCTAAGAATCTTCTCCATATTGCATGTGCCTTTGGAAACACTGAATAGGGAAATGGAGCAAATAAGAAAAGCCATGAGAGAGGAGCCGGTCATTGGTGAGCACAGGTGCCTCATGATTCCTCTCACCTGTACCAAGATCAAAGTATATTAGAATTCTGTTTCAACTACCAGAGAAATAAAAACGTTCCTTGAGACTGACTGAGTTTATTCACTCTGAGAAAACGATTATAGCCAATGAAGAGTAATCATGGCTGGGCATTCCAAGTGCTGCAAGTCATTTTAATTTGATGTGAACCACCTATTCAGATTCTAAATGCACTCTCAGAAAGGGCTCCCGCCCTGCACAACATTGTGAACTAGGGACACAGCATTAAGTTCCCCAGTCTCTTTCTTCTGTGACTCTCATTTTTGTCTTGATGTGCCCTTCTCTGCTTTGTCTACTGCCTCTCAATCTAGGCTTTTAATCTATTTTTCATTACTACCAAAAGGTAACTAAGGGTCCTGGAAAGGTTAACTGACAAGAAAGTGTGTCCTTTTCTCCTGATATTCTCATCTTTAGGAGAAATTCATAAACACTGATAGGACTTCAATGGTGCACGTGGTCTTGGGGTCATAATGCAGTATTTTAAGGTGCAGGACCATTCCTCCTGCTTCTAGACAAAGCCATAGGCTGCTTAACAGCTTCTCTGCCGGCTGTGAAGATAACGGCTTCTTCCAGTCTACAGGATGCAAAGCTTTGATATAGGTTCAAGCAACAGTGAGATAGTAAAGAACGCACAGCTCTCCCAGTTCTAATTTCATTTGAATACAAATTCGAAAAAACAAACACTTTTTTAGTATTAGTAATTAGTTGTTTACCGGTAATTCACATTGACTTAAAGCTCGGTATTTTATTTGGCAACCCATCTTTGATTTAGCTCTGTTTTCACAAGCTCCGAATCCGAGGGACTGCCCAGCCAGGTTGTGGGGGCGGGTGGGGGCGGGTGTGGGCGGGAGGAGGGGGGAGGTGGCGACACAGACGGCCTCCCGAGCGCTGCTGTCTCAGGCGCCGGTCTCCCTCTAGCGGCCGCCAGGGACATCACGCTGCCTAGCGAGAAGCGGGGCGGGGCGGCAGCTGTGGCTCCAGACCAGGAGGAGGAGTCTTAGGCCACATCCCCGGGAGATCTTTCTTGACTAGGGGATGGGAATGGAGACCTGCTGAGATCAATGCCATCTAAACCTAGTTTCATCCCCAGCAGAAGAAACTGACCCTCTTCCTATTAGCAGAAATGGAATTTCCCTTGTTTCAGTTAAAAATAGTGGACAAATAAATTCTCCAAAGAACAGCTTGTGATGACAGTTAATGTCCTACCCTGGGATGTCCTCATCATCACTGAAAACTGTTAGATGTTGTCACCTCTGGACGAAGAGAAATAGCAACCCTCTCCTCCCTGACCCCAGATGGTTTGTCAAGAAGTATTCATTCAGACGAGTTTCAGAAGGGTGGAGACGCTTGTCTGTCGTTTGTATTGTTCCTGACAACCAATAAATAATGTTGAAATGAATTGGCACTGATATACACTAGAGGCTTGGAATTAAAGATAAAGAGGAAACCTATCCCTACTGGCAGAGAACGACCACGCCTTCTGAAAAGGAGATGGTGGTGACAGTGCTGATCCTGACCAACCATGGTGTAACTGGTTCTTGGAATTTCATTTCCACTCTTAGCAATCTGATGTCTGGAGCCAGGCCAGCAGTACACTGAGGGACTTGTAAATGTGAGATTGTTTTCACAACACTACTACAAGTGTTGAATGACATAGGGTACTGTCCAGACTCATGGAAAGGACGTGGGTTCTAGAATCCAGAGGTGACTCCCAGATCATACCTGAGTTCCTTGAAGGACAGTTTCCACAATGTAGGTGTTTTGTGACTGATTGTTCAATTAATGAATGAATGAACAATGGGACTGTATCTATCACAACCATTTCCATGCCAAAGGAATAATGTGTCACAGAGCACACTCATCCATTCAGTGGTATCAAGGCAAGGTTAAAACTTCAGTGACAGATCTCTGGTGAGAGGGGCCCCTACCAACAGTGGCAGTACTCAGGGGCAATTGGGAGTAAACATGGCTTTTAGTCTCCGTCAGTCTCCTTCTAGCTCCCAAAGAGCACAAAGTTTAAGCAAAAGCAATTATTTTCTTGGTAGTTTCAAAATAAATTCACTAAAATTTGTCCCTTTTAAACAGAAAACCTGTCTTTAAGCCTTGCCTCACAGGTATACCAGATGTACACAAAGTAGGGTGGTAGGTGTTTGAACAGGAAATTGAGACATCAGGTACTCACTTTTTAGATTAACTCATAAGGAAGGAAATGATAATTACTGACCATTTAATATGTAGCAGGCACTATCTCTTGTTGTCTCATGTGATCTTCACAGTAACCCCGTGAGGTTATCTTTACTGTCTACATTTTTACAGATGTGGAAATGGCAAGTTGAAGAAGTGAAGTAACTTGACTAAGGTCATACAGAGAGAGCCAAGATGCAAATTTATGTCCGGCCTTATTGTCTCTTTCCAATATTCAGTACTGCTACTTGAGTACCTAAGGATGCCATCCATATACTTCAAGGAAGAATCAAATAATTAGGAAGTTATGCTAGAAATAAAGCATCAAGGGAAATGTGGAAGGAACAGTCAAGGGGTGGGCAGATTCTATCCTCCCTTCAACTGAACTCTGAGTTCTGTGACTTGGGTCTCATTAGCTTGTCCTTTATAAACCCAAGCTTTCTTAGAGAGGCAAGTAGGAGACTATTATTTCATAATCTCTCCCAGTTTTCAAAATGCACTCATTTTCAGGCCTCGTCTTCTGAAGAATTCTGAGGTCATAGTTCTGGGGAGGAGCCCTGGAATCTGCATCTTTAGTAAGGATGGAAAATGTACATCCTGTAAATCAATGACTTAGGATGTGTTCTTAAAAGAATTTCCTAGCAAATATTTTTATTCTTTTATACGATCATGTTAGAAAAGGAAAAGTTAAGGCACTCAGTGAATGAACTGAATATTCTTATAGTGATTTATCAAAATTCTGTTGGTGTTTCCTATGCCATTTCACTGGTATTTGGCAGCTGGTAACAGCCCTGATAGAGATGTAAGCTCCTTAAAATCCAGTAAATCTACTTGATATTAGATTATTAAAAAGTTGTGTGGGGTAAGAACCTGAAGACCTTCCAGGGAACAGTTAATCCTGTGACTTTGGAACCAAAATGTAATAATGGTTGTTTACTAGATTTCATTAAAATTCTTCGTTCATTCTTTGAACAAGCATTTTTTAAGTGCTTCATACCATACCCAGAGCTCTGAACAAAAAGTTCTTGATTTTGTTCACTTCAGTGTGTGTCACACCACCTGAAATCTTTTGGAGAAAAGCAACTGGGAAAGCTGAAACCAGTGAGCAACAATTAAAAGATTACATTAGTTTCCCACTTTGAAAAGGATCACTGTGCACATGTGTTTGAGTCCCACTGAATATGAGGAGTCCAAAGCACTTCCAAAGGAGGTAACCAGGATGTGTTCCACCTTCAAATTGAAGTCATATTCCAACCCCATCTTGTTGAATCAAATATTCACCTGATTAGGTAAACAGGATTAATATTAGGACGAAAAAGGAATAAAGACCATTGACTCTTAGGCCATCCAATTCTCTCTCTCCTTGGCTATTTACACCAGCAACACTCCTAGATAATTACTAGTTCTTTCTTTAGGCACACCCACAGCACATATATTTCATTTTCTTTATCTTATCTCAATGTAAGAAACTCATCTAAATGCACCTGCGTACTTCCCTTTGAAGATAGAACATAACATTCATAATTCGTCTCTCCTATAATTGAACAATTACCCAGAAGACAATCTTATGTGTTCTTTTTCGTTCTTTCCTTATAAATCCTCTGTCTATATTGCTGACATGTCACCTGCTGAAGTATCTAAGGTAAAATCTTTACTGGTTGAGCAGATGAGAAGTTGACAAATGACTAACAGGCAATTCTCCTTTAGGAAACCCAGACTTGTGTAAGGATAGCTGATTCATACTGCTGCAACTGAAATATGTAATAATAGAGCAACAACAAAGGGCGAAGATGTTGACAGCCCAGCACAGTGACTGGTTCTCTAGCTGCATGACTGATGGAGAAATTAAGACCCTGGTAAAACAAGCTACTCCAAGAATCATTCCAGTCATTCCAGTGATTTTTCTTTACAGGCCCACAGCAAAGACACAATGTTGGTTAATGAATACCTTTCTTCAAAGTGTGCTCCATTGTTCCCATATTTATAAGGCCCTACAGGGTCATGCATGTAAATTTCTGTTCAACAAAGAATTTTTAAGCACCTCCTACATGCTAGGCACTGTACTAGGAGCTGGGCATTCTCATCAGCTTGTCCTTTATAGACCCAAGCTTCTTCAGATAGCAAAGCAGAAGACTGTCATTCCATAATCTGGGAATTGTGGAATCACAGTTGGGATTACAGCCATAAAACTCCAGCGTGGAGTTGGGGTTTTATACTTAACAGTATTAATATTATTGCCAATTTCTGTGTAGACTTTACATGCATTTTGTAATGAATCTTCTCTTTATGGCTGGGAATACAGCAGGGAGCAGCAGGGAGCTAGGAATACAGCTATGATATCATCAGTTGATACAGACATGACACTCTTCTGGTTTATTCTTCTGTTCAATTAATCAGATTCACCTATTTTAAAATATTTTGAGAATGAGTCAAAGTATAAGAGTTTGAGGCTAAAAGCAAGGGCTCTGTCAGACACACTTGGGTAGGAGCCTCAAGCTTGTCACTGTTACCTGTGTGGCCAGGAATGTGCAGGTACCATGCAACCTTGTAAAATGGAGGTCACATTAACACCTCCTCCCCAGGATAGTTGTGAGGATTAAATGAGGTAATAAGTTCTTGCCCCAGTGTCTTGAATTTAGCAAGTGCTCAAAATGGAATCTCTCATTAGTTAATAATATTTTCCCCGACATGTATATACAGACTTGACTGGTTATGTGCCAGAAGGCGAGGGCTCTCCTTGAGCCATCAACTGGGTTGAGCTTAAGAAAAGTTTTGACAAGGGTTGAAATGATGTGTGACTCAATTTATACCAAGCCCGGTGTTGAGTAGTCAACCAGGGAATGTCAAAATTAAGATTTTCCTGGGATGAAGGAAAAAAGAACTAGTTCAGGGACCCAAAGTTCCCTTTCTTTTGGATGAGATTTTCTGTGTTTTGTTGTAGAGAAAACAGGTCTTGAGAGAGGCTATGAAACAATAGTCTCTGGCTAAATACCATTGAAAAGAGCTATGTAACATATATGATGTATTATATATCCACCATGTGCATTAGGTTAAAGAGTAGTGAATACAGAAAAGATGGAATCAGTTTTAACTTTCTATTATTTCCCAAATTAATTTCTCTATGAGACATATTTTAATAACATCAATTAGCATCTCATGGAGCACTCTTTGCCCAATTCTGCTAAAAGAAGCTAAGAAGTTGCCTCAAAATTTTAAATAGTGAAAGGGTCCAAACTCGGGAACCAGGCACATTTTTTCTGACCCTGATCCTAACCAGTAGTGTGAATTGGGGCAAGTCCCTTGATTTCAACACATATAAATTATGTGATAATATGCTCTCCATACATAGCCATAAAGAGAAGATTCATTATAAAATGAATTTAAAGTCTGAACAGAAATTGACAATAATAGTTAATATTGTTACAGTGTACATCCTAACTTGTACCAGAGTAAATTCAAGGAAACAATTCTTCTGAGTAAAGCCTTTTGATATTGAATATCTGGGAAGAGGTTGGGTGTGCTCAGGATAAAGCTATTGATTAAGGGGTAAAGTATGTGTAGGAAGGAGCAGGAATCAAGGCAGGGAAGATAAATAAATGAAGGAAAATAATCCAGTGTGTGGGACTGAGGCCACCAACAGAAATAATGAGAAAAATATGGGCAGGAGTGGCTGAGGAGTGAAACTAGACTCTTTTTTTGATGGGTTAGTTTGAAGAACTAACCAACCATCTGGTTGGCAACCTCATCTATCTAGATCTTAGGAAACAGATGATAGCTTGAGAAATAAAATGAGGAAATGTTGGCACATTATTGTGAAATTTTTTAGGAAAGGGTCATGACCCACTCAACTCGATATCTTCTGTATTCAGCCTTACATCTGGTGCATAGAAAAAACTTCTAAAATGTTGGGAAAGTGAAATAATAAATGAGTAAATCACCGACCTGCAGATAGACCAAATCAAAGTAGATTTTAAGTCATGTAGTCCATTCAGAATGAAATACCAATTGAATGAATGAAATGACAGTTGAAACCAAGGAACTGGGTGGATCTGCAGTTAATGATGTGTGGAGAAAAGACAAAACCGAAAGCTACCGCTTATTTGGTGGCTGGCAGAAACTAGAGAAAACAGGATTCCAAGAGACTGAAGGAGAAATGAGTATTTTCCAACATGACAGGAAAGAAAGGAGAAAGTGAATAGTAGATGAGACCAGATTCCGGGAGGTCAAGAGAGGTGTGACTTGTCTTCCGTAAGTATCACTTCTTTAGGCCGTGCTTTGGGAAGAGCAGCATGCCAGTGGTTCGAAGACCTGATGTCTGAGGTGTAGGTGATGCAGGCTGTGTGGAATGAAAGTCTTCCTAACATACATACATGTTTAGAACTTGACTTTAAAATAAGCTCAATAAGAGGAGAAAAATGGAGACCAGCTTGATCCTTTTGTTCTTCACACAGGCTGGCTCTTTTTAAACTTTTAATTATGAAAAATTTTGAGCATAGGCAAAGGTAGAGAGCAGAGCGGGGGGGGCGGGATGGGGGGAGTATGGAAATGCGTTCTGACCCTGATAAATTTCTCCAAAGAAGATATACCAATGACTGGCAAAGATATGAAGAAAAAAAAAATCTCGACATCCTTTAATCACCAAGGAAACGTAAATCAAACTCACAGTGAGATTTCATCTTAACCCAGTTTAGAACGGTTACTATAAAAAAGAAATGATCTCAAGTGCTGGTGAGGAGGTGGAGGAGAGGACACACTTGCCCACTGTCTGTGGCCTCACATCCATTATGGAGAACTGTTGGAACTTCTTATAAAACTGTAGAACTTGTAACGTTTCATCTGAACTAAGTTACGTGCTCTGTCTCTTTCCACTCCGACCTGTACTCAGAATACTTTTCTTGAAGACTCGTGATGCAGAAGTTGACCTCATTTGGAGAATCTGGCTAAGGAGAATTGAGTTCCAGTGTGGTCATTGCCAGTTCTGTGTGGCAGGAATGTCTCTTCCAGGAATGCCGTATATCGCCACCGTGATTCTCTGACTGAGGCTGTAGAGCAGAAGGTTATATCCAGCTTTGAAATATTTCTTACAGTGCCTGACACCAAACATATGTGATACCAGTGATGGAGAATCGTAAGTTAAGCATTTGATTCTCAACAACTACAGTTAAAATTAAAGTTTACTTCTATCAAGAATATGCCGATGCAGAGGATACACCATATGTTATTTTCTTTTTTTATGGAATTCATGATATAAATTTAACAAGATTCTTGTGATCTTAAGGCCCGCCCTTATGTGTGTATGGCAGTATATGGAGTTGCATGTAATATACATCCCAACTACCAGTAATAAGAAGCAAATCTGAATCAACAATGTTAGAGAAAATACTGAATTATCATTATAATGCAGATGACACAGGACCATAAAGGCATAAAGAGCTAACTCAATTTCCCTCTTGTGATAAAACAGTGTGTCGGATTTAATTGATTGGGATTCCAGAACATTCCACTTACACCATGAGACTCAATTCACTGATCTTTCCCTCAGTTTTTCATGCTAATAGTGGATAACATTAATCTTGAATCTCTCGGCATCTCTTCCATTAAATTGGAATTGCTTTCTCATAGTTTATATTAGAAAGATGTCCAATATACTAAAGCAAAGCAAAAAAAAAAAAAAAAAAAAAAAAAGCGTAAAGACAGGCAATGAAAACAACAGAAATTCATGAGAGTGGGCTTCCTCCTGAAGCAGAATTAACGACCAAATATTTTGTAAAGAGATGTTTTTGACATATGCTTATGACAATAATTTTACATATTTCTAGAATACCCTATGGTGATCTGATACATGCATACAATGTGCCATGATCAAATCTGGATAATTAGCATATCCATTTCCTTAAATATTTATCATTTCTTTGTGATGGAAAATTGCCAACTCTTTTCTTCTAGTTCTTTATAAGATGTATAATAAATTATCATGGTCTGTAGTCACTCTACTCTGCTGTAGAATGCTAGAACTTATCCCTCTTAGGTAACTGTATTTCCGTTCCCATTATTCAACCTCTATCTACTTTACCCTACCCTTCCGAACCTCCAGTGTTCATTATTCTACCCTCTGTCTCTATGAAGTCAACTTCTTTAGTTTCTACATATAAGTGAAAACATGCAGTATTTGTCTTTCTGTGCTTAGTTCATTCATTTAACATAATGTTCCCCAGTTCCATTACTGTTATTGCCAAAGGCAGGATTTCCTTCCTTTTGTGGCCAGGTAATATTCCACTGGATATACACACCAGATTTTCTTTCTTTCTTTCTTTTGAAGGGGGCTATTTGTTCTTTTTAGTTATACATGATAGTACAATGTATTTTGACATATCACATGTACATGGAGTATAACTTCCCATTTTTTTGTTGTATATGATGTGGAGTTACACTGGACATGGTACTCATATATAAACATATTAAGTTATGTCTGATTCATTCTACTGTCTTTGCTATTCCCATTCCCCCTCCCTTCCTGCCATTTCCCCAGTCCAATCCTGTGAACCTCACCTCCTCCCTTCACGCCTCCACCCCCATTGTGAGTTATTGAAGAAGCTTTTTGATAATACCCATTCTAACTGTGTTAAAACGAAATCTCACTGTGATTTTGATTTACATTTCCTTGATGATTAGTGGATGTTGAGGTTTTTTCCGCATATCTTTGTCAGTCATTGGTATATGTTCTTTAGAGAAATATCTGTTTAGATAATTTGCCTAATTTTAAATGAGATTATTTTGGTATTATTTTTCCTATTTTTTTCCCATTGAGTTTTCTAACTCACCACCATTGTGAGTTAGAATCCACTTATCAGAGAGAATATTTAGCCTTTAGTTTTTGGGGACTGACATTTCATTTAGCATGATAGTCTCCAGTTCCATTCATTTATTGCAAATGCCATAATTTTATTCTTCTTTATGGCTAAGTAATATTCCATTGTGGGTATATACCACATTTTCTTTATCCATTCATCAGTTGAAGGACACCTAGGTTGGTTTCATAGCTTGGTTATTGTGAGTTGAATTGTTATAAATATTGATGTCTCTATGTCAGTATAGTATTACTGATTTTCAGTCCTTCAGGTATATACTGAGAAGTGGGAAAATTGGGTCAAATGGTGGTTCCATTACAAGTTTTCTGAGGATATCCATACTGCTTTCCTGAATGAATGCACCAATTTGCAGTCCCACAAGCAACGTTATGAGTATACCTTTCTCCCCACATCCTCACCAACATTTGTTATTTGTATTCTTGATAATTGCCATTCTGACTGGAGTGAGATGAAATTTCAGTGTAGTTTTAATTTGTATTTCTCTAATTGCTAGTGATGTTGAACATTTTTTCATATGTTTGTTGACAGAGCATGTTTCTTCTTCTCAGAAATGTCTGTTCAGTTTCTTTGTCCATTTATTGATTGGGTTATTTGATTTTTTTGGTGTTAAGTTTTTTGAGTTCTTTGTATATCCTGGAGATTAATGCTCTACCTTAGGTGCATATGGCAAAGATTTTCTCCCATTTCTTGAGCTCTCTGTTCACGTTCTTGATTGTTTCCTTTGCTGTGAAGAAGTTTAGTTTGATACCATCCCATTTATTGATTCTTGATCTTATTTCTTGCACTTCAGGAGTCTTGTTTAGGAAGTCATTTCCTAAGCTGACATGATGGAGAGTTGGATCTCCTTTTTCTTCTAGTAGGCTCAGGGTCTCTGGTCTAATGCCTAGGCCCTTGATGTACTTTGAGTTAAGTTTTGTGCAGGGTGAGAGATAGGGGTCTAATTTCATTTTGTTACACATGGATTCACAGTTTTCCCAGCACCATTTGTTGACGAGGCTTTTTGATAATACCCCTTCTAACTGTGTTAAAATGAAATCTCACTGTGATTTTGATTTACATTTCCTTGATGATTAGTGGATGTTGAGCTTTTTTTTTTTTTCCCATATCTTTGTCAGTCATTGGTATATGTTCTTTAGAGAAATATCTGTTTAGATCATTTGCCTAATTTTAAATGAGGTTACTTGGGTCTTATTTTTCCCATTGAGTTTTTTCCTTGTGTATTGTATTATTCCCTTGTCAGATGAAGAGTTTGCATATATTATCTTTCATTATGCTCCTCACTCTGTTGATTTTTTCCTTTGCTGTACAGAAGCTTCTTAATTTGATACAATCCCATTTGTCTATTTTTGCATTTATTGCTGTGCTTTTAGAGTCTTATCCAAAAAATCTATGCTAATGTCTTCAAGTGTTTCCCTTATGTTTTCTTTTTGTAGTTTCATATTTTCAGGTCTTACATTTAGGTCTTAGAGTTTGAGTTGATTTTTGCATAAAATGAGAGATAGGGATGTGGATATCCAGTTTTCCCAGGTACCTTCATCAAAGAGACTTCTTTCTCCAATGCATGTCTTTGGTGACTTTGTCAAAGGTCAGTTGTCTATAGATGCATGGAATTATTTCTGGGTTCCCTACACTGTTCTGTTGGTCTATGTGTCTGCTTTTATGCCGTTTTGGTAACTATGGTTTTGCAGTGAGTTTTAAGGCCAAATATTGTGATGCCTCCAGCTTTGTTCTTTTTTTCTCAGGATTACTTTGGCTATTCCGGGTCTATTGTGGTTCCATATGAATTGTGGGATTGTTTTTCTATATCTGTGAAGAATGTTTGTTAAGTCCGCTTGGTTCGAAGTATGTTTTAACTCTGATGTTTCTTTGCTGATTTTTTTTAAAAATCTGAATGAATTGTCCATTGATAAAGTGATATGTTGAAGTCCTCAACTATTATTGTATTAAATTCTTTCTCTCCCTTGTATCTAATATTTGCTTGATAGTATTGAGTGCTCCAGTATTGGATACAAATATACCTCCATTTCTTTGTTCATTTCAGCTTTTAGTCCAAACAAGATTTAATATTTGCAGAAAACAGCTTTATGGGATTAGGGAACAGAAAGGTGGTAGTGGGGCTGGAGTTGTGGCTCAGTAGCACATGTGAGGCACTGGGTTTGATCCCCAGCACCACATAAAAATAAATAGGTAAAGGTATTGGGTTCATCTACAATTAAAAATATTTTTTAAGAAAATGTGGTAGTGGAGAGAGGAGGACACAGGGAGTGGTAAATATATCCAGTAGAATTCGGGGATAAAAACATCTACACAAGTTCACAGAACACAGAGGAATAAGAGGGAACATTTCCTGAGCCATAAAAGGATCAGGGTATAGGGTGAGTGGGGCACAGTGGGTAATTCTTTTTTTGGAGTGAATTCTTCTCCTAGACAGGTCAAAGATTGTGCTTTTAAAACATCATTAGAAATACCTTCAATTTTTATTCAGTCTTAACTGACAATTTATTATTATGCAGTAACTTCTTTGTTTCTTTTTCCAGTTTTTTACTTAAATTCTATTTTATCTGATGCAAGTATAGTTGCTTTTCTGCTTTCTTTTGGTCTCTGGGTGGTGTATCTTTTTCCTTCCTTTCATTTTCAGTCTATTTGTGACTTTCTTGGTGAGATGAGTTTCTTACAGGCAGTATGTCCTTGGGTCTTGGTTTTATATACATTCGACTAGTCTCAATCTTTTAATTGGGGATTTTATTCATTTGCATTCAAGGTTATTACTGAGAAGTAAAGACACAGTCCTGTCATTCTGTGTAAATTCTTTTTGGATAATTTGTTTATCTTTTTTTTTTTCTCTTGTTCATCTTTGTGGTTTGGTGGATTTCTATATTGATAGGGTTTAATTTTTTTTCTTTTGTGTGTCTGCTTTACTAGTGAGTTTTGTATTCACCTAAGTTTCATGATGGTAATCATCATTCTTTTGTTTCTAGTATAGGACTCCCTTAAAAATTTTATTTATGTATTTATTTATTTATTTATGCATTATTGGAGATTGAACCGAGGGTTACTATGCCATTTAGATACATCCCTAGCCCTTCTTATTTTAAGACGGGATCTTGCAACATTGCTGAGGCTGGCTTCAAACTTTAATCTCCTGCCTCAGCCTTCTGAGTTGCTAGGATTACAGGTGTGCCCCACCAAGTCTGACTTCCCTAACCATTTCTTGTAAACTGTTTTAGTGGTTAGGAATTCCTTCAGTTTTGCTTGTCTTGGAAAGACTTTATTTCTCCTTATTTTATGAAGGAGAGTTTTGCTTGGTTTAGTATTCTTGGTCCGCAGCTTTTTCTTTCAGAACTCTGAATTTATCCTCCCATTTTATCTTGGCCCATGAGACATCTGCTGATAGTCTGATAGAAATTCCTTTACGTGTGACTTGGCACTTTTCTCTGTTTTTATACTTCTCTTTGTCTTGGACTTTTGATAGTTAAATATGTCTTGAAGACAACTTTTTTTGGTCAGATCTATTAAGGGTCCTCTAAGCTTCCTGGATGTGGATATCTGTATATTTCTCGAGATTTGGAAATTTTTCAGGTATTATTTTGTTAAATGGATCTGTATACCTTTTCTCTTCTTTTCTCCTTCTGAAACATCCATGATATGAATGCTTATTCTCTTCATAGTATATATATAGTATATCTATATAGACCTATGTCTTGTAGAGTTTCTTATTATGTTTTGGTGGTAGTTATTTTGTCTGACTGGGTTATTTCAGAAGACCAGTTCTCAAGTTCAGAAATTCTTTCTTCTGCCTGATCCAGTCTGTTGTTGAATCTCTCAATTGTGTTTTTATTTCATTCATTAAGTTGTTTGGTGCCTAGTTTCTGTTCGGTCCTTTTCACTAGCTCTATCTCTTTGGTCAGTTTCTCATTCATCTCATTCATTTCATGCATTGTTTTCCTAAATTCATTGAATGGTTTGTGTTCTCTGGTATCTCACAGAGTATCCTAATTATTATTTTAAATTGTTTTTCAAGCAATTCATTGATCTTATTGTGGAGTTTGTTGCTAATGAGTTATTGTGTATCTCTGAGACATGTTACCTCGCCTTTTCATGCTTCTGTGCCCCTACGTTGATATTTGCCCATCTGGCGAATCAATTGCCTCTACCAATTTTATAGGGTGGCTTTCATAGTAAAAGATATCAGTTGGGTAGGCTATGTTGTCTTTGATTCCAGGTAGGTGAAATAGTGTCCTTATTCATGCTGCTTATTCAGCTATGACAAACATTAGTTATGCCTGTGGGCGCCTTGGTGGCCTAGACGTCAGGGGTTTTAAGGATTGTTCCATCAGCTGGGATAAAGCTTTAAGTGAGATAGTTCACTGATGGCTCTGGTTGTGGTGTACTTAGATACAGGTGAGGGCATCTATTGGTTTACAAGGCTCTACAGATATAGGGCCATGTTGGTAGGGTCAGTGCACTGTGTTTGGTAGTGGAGGCAGGTTGCCTGTCTGAGGACTACATCAGGGGGTAGGCCTCACTGGTGGACTAGGAAGGGCAACTTTCAGTGTCTGAGGGCTGTACAGGTGCTTTTATAGACCCTTATGAGGGCAACCTGCCCTAAGCAGTTGCTTTTCTGGGCTAAGAGTGGGTAGGCCTGGTCACCTATCTGTTTCCTGGGGCTCTATGAGGATAAATAGGGTCCCTTGACTGTTTCCTGGGGCCTCAATTGGCCAAGCTCCTGAGAATGAACTGCCTGGCTGCTTCTCTATACTAAAGGAAGCTAGGTAGGTTTTCCTGGCTGCTTCTTAGGGATATGATGGGCTAAGCCACTCAGGGTGGACTGCCCAACTAGTTCCTAGGACTGAAGATGGGTGGGTGGGTAGATGTGAAGAATATGGAAAATAACATCCCCCAAGAAAAGGAAGATGGCAGCCCCCAGGGAGAGAAGGAGGAGGGGAAGGCAAACAATGGGCTCTGGGCTTTGGTCTTTCATCCTTTCCCAGTAACTCCAAGTCCTGGAGGGGAAGGCAAACAAATGTTACTCCCAGTAACAATGAGTTTCAAGCTTTTACAACTATTTTCCTAAGATAGATTTTTAACCAGCACAACTAGTTTCCTGACTGCCCATTCGGCACGTTCTTAAGTCTCTAATAATTAAGTCACACTAAACCTTCTGCTATGATTAACTTTCATTAAGAGGTAGAAAAAAACAGACTCCTCTTGTAACCAGTCACCATTTTCTCCCCTGAAAATGTGCCGTGTGCCATTTCGCAGCTACTTACTAAAGGCAGCTTGCTGATATGCAGTCTGCTCCTGTTTTCGGTTGTTTTTACTCACCGGGTGAACTACCTATTTGCATCCGGAGGTCTCTGTGGAATGAGGCAACCAAACTGCTGGTGGGGCTGCCCTGCATAGGACCCCACATGAATGGGATCTCATGATGGCACTGTGCAGGAGCAGCTCAGATGGGAAGGACACAACATGGGCTGGAATATATCTGTGTGGCAATGCAGCCCTGCAGATTCCCTGATAGTACCGCACCCCGGCTATTATATCCTGTGTCCTCTGAGGTCACAGGATTTTCCAGCAGCATGTACTTCAGGTATCCATGGTAAGAGAGGGAACTGCTGGGGACCTCTTGCTTACCCTTCCCCCTCAAACAAAATTCCCTCTTGGTTTGGATTTGATCTCTGGAGAGATGGGACAACAGACGATGCTGTGCCCTAAGGTTTCTGTTGTTATTGTTTATCTTGTTTTTAACTAAAGAGCTAGTTGGGTATCATGCTTGAAGTTTAAAATTTGAGCAAAATAGGGCAAACTTGCTTTTTAAAAGTTGATACTAATTATTCATAAAACTAGCACATCTTTCAAAATAATAAAATTTTAAAATGAAATAATCCTGAAAAGGTGACAGAAATGGAAAAAAAGGATAAATAAATTTTAGAAGCTGGGGATGTAGCTCAGTGGTTTAGTGCTTGCCTAGCCTACACAAGACTCTGGATTCAATTCCCAGCACCTCAAAAAAATTATAAAAATTAGTAAAAAAAATCAGTGTTGGTGTTTATGACAAATAATAAACATAAAATATTGTATAAAAGAATAAAAGTCTTTCAGACTGGATCAGAACACCAAATTTATGTAAGATCATTTTCATAAGACACACTTAAAAAATACTAATAATTCTCCAACATGTGAAATGTGTAAAGAAAAATCAAAAAAGGAAAAGAAAAAAAAAAGATGAAGTAAAAACCAACAGGACATAAAGTAGAATTCAACAAAAACTACAAATGTTAAATAGATTTAAAGGTAAAAAGTTACATGTAGGAATTTTTAGTTTGAATAGTTAAATATCTGATTGGACAGATATTTAATTTTATACTATAGATAAAATACATGATTTCGAAACATGGTAATTTTACAAAAACTTCCAGTGCATAGAAATTGCTTAGGCCATGTTCTCCAATTATAATTAGAAAAGTTATAAATTAATAATAAGATATCTAACAACAGTAGGAAAACAGTCATTCTTAGAGATCTAAAAGTCACTCAAACAATTTTTGGGTCAAAAAAGAAATTGCCACTACAATGGCATCTTTTTTAGAAAATGAATATCATGAAAAACTCAGAATGTTATAATTTAAAAGACAATGTATCAAATAAACAAAGCAAACTTTTTTAGAGTTAATAAGAAAAACTTGCACTACATAGCATTAAATATTATAAAGTCCACAATAATTAAATTAGCATTTCTCTAAGTCTCGCCAGATACCCAGTGTTATGGGACACCACTTAAGAACAGACCGATCACCACTGAGAAGTCCAAATTTGAGAGTCTTTATTAAGCTGGCCAGCTGACTGTCTCACACAATGGCTGTTGGGAGAACAGCCCCGACCACAGGATCGTAGGGGTTTTTATACCAAAAATCACATCAATCATAAGTGTCTATTGCTATGATTCGAAATTACAAACTAACATTGTGAGATCATAAACAGAGGGAGAAGTGGGTCAAAATGACCCTTACCTAGGTACAAACTAAAGAATGGTTACTAACATCCACACAATCACTGTTCACATGGTACATTGTTTAGGAGCAATAGGATCAAAAGAGAGCAATTTTTCTTTACATAGGAATTGTCATTCTGTATTGTTAAACATGTCACACTAAGTAACTGATGATGGGTACAGAGGGGGATGTTCCCATGGGAGAAGCTTATTTCCTACATAACATGGAGTCTCAGAGCAAAATGGAGTCTTTTTAGTCATTTCCCTTATAGCCTGAACTATAACATTCTCATGGAGTCAGATCTGTCAGCCCATCACACCAGGAAGACCCCACCTGGTCTATTGATCTCTTTCCTCTTTTTGATTTGCATCCTCAGTAGCAATTCTGCACTCCCCAGTAGATACCTGATCCTCTAAATCATGGCTGGATCTTTCTGAAGACTTGAAAGATAATCATGGAATGATGGCAAGGGAAATGATATAGGGGAAATGGCCAAATCCAAGGTCACAGCAGTGACTCTAACACACTGCCACTTAAAGTGTGACTTGCTGATTGGCAGGACCAACATCACCTGGAAACTTGTCAAAAATGCAAATCCATAGGCTCCACCCCGTCTTTCTGACTCAGACTCCCTGAGGGTGGGGCCCATCCTCTGTGTTTAACATTCTCTCTAGGTGATTCTCATACATGCTCAAGTTTGAGAGCCATTCTCTAATCTATTTCCCCTTTGCAACTCAGCTTTAATGATACCTCACCAGTTTTGTTTTGCATTCACTGGGCAAAGGGTCCCTTTAGATAAGCCATAGGCATGGGGAGTTTGAAAGTCAGGGAACCACAATAGGGAATGGGAAAGGCAAAAGTGGAGAAAGAAGAATGAAGGTTACAGAAGTGTGATTCCTTAGTTCTTCTATGGGACTCGGATGAACTGAGGAGCTAAGAACGTCTTCTAGACAAAATTAAAATCTAACACACACTGGGAAACCAAGCAAAGGATCAAATTCCAGGTGATTATCGACCAGTGGCACTTTGTTTGGTCTTCTCTTCCTGCTCTTTTCGTCCCTCCAGCATCCAAAGATTACCACCACCAACAATGCTGTAGAAGTTATGGCTTACAAATTTATTCCACAGAGTGACAGTTTCCTTGCTTTACATTCCCAACCCTGAGGAAAAGTTGTCCATTACACTGGGCATCCTTTATCCATATTCTGTAGAGCACTATAGCAACTGCATAAACACGTCCTCAGAAATTATATAAAGTCATCCCTCAGTATCCATGAAGGGATTTGTTCCAGGATGCCTCATGAATTCCAAAATCTGTGAATGCTCAAGTTCTTTGTATAAAATCGCAATTCTTTTTTTTTTTTTTTTTTTTTTTTTTGGGTGCTGGGGATTGAACCCAGGGCCTTGTACTTACAAGGTAAGCACACTGTACTGACTGAGCTATCTCTCCAGCCCCTAAAATTGCAGTAGTTCTTGCATGTAATCTACACACATCCTCCAATGTACTTTAAATAATTAATACAATGCAAATGCCATGTAAATAGTTATTATCTATTATCTAGGAAACAATGACAAGGGAAAAAAGTCTGCCTAAATTCAGTACAGATGATATTTCTCCCCCTAAATTAAGATATTTTTGAATATCTGAATTAGGTGGGGAGATTAGTTGGTTGACACCACAGATGCAGAACGTGCAGTATGGAGGGCTGATTGTAGTACTGAATTCCTCTGTGTGTCTGCTATATTATCACCTAGTAAAATTCCCATATTATGATGCAGAGATTTTTTTTTTTTTTAAATCTTGGAGAGACTGAGCCATCCAGCACGGGTAGCAAGTTTACCACACTTCCCTTTAAATGGGGGAGGCCCAACTTTTCCATGAATGAAGAGAAGTGGCTACTAAGCTGTGACAAGTAGGATTCCTGATGTTTCTGTGAGGAGGAACCACACTTTAGGAAATGTGACAGAGTGAAGGTGTTATAATAATTTTGCTGGAGGCTTCACTTAATTGTTCCAATCAAGTTACTAGAATTTCGTTCACTTTCTGGGTGGAGTCCAACAGAAACAAGCTAAGAACTGAGGCCAACCAGAAAACACTGTGAGTGCTTTCAGCAATGTTATAAACACTTTCAAAGGACGGATAAGATTTTAGGGTTGAACTGGAGAAGATATACAGAACTGTGTTCCCTTAAAAGTCCTTGCTCACAATATAGATGTGAATGTTGCTTATCTTTAATTTTTGCACCATTTCTTTGTGTGCTGTGAGACATGACTATTGAACTGAATTTTGGTTGTCTTATTCTCAACATTCAGCTTTTATTTCTCATGTAAGACTAATGTCACAAAATTTCCTTATTATGCTGTTAGATCATAAGTTGTACAATATAAAAACTAATAATTAGGCCAATGAGTCAGACATAGAAATGAGAAATTGGGTGGAGCAGAGCAAAATTTTAGTTTCATAAGAATAGAAAAAACAAGAGGAGTTATTTTATTTAAAAAGATGGGCAGATGCTTTTATTTTGTTTCTAAACGAAATGCAAATATTTTTTCCCAGAGATGCTTTATTTATTTGTAAACATCAGTGACTAATTCTTACATCATAGTTTTCCTCTTTGCCTCTTTGTTAAGCTACCATCTGTATACCATGGGCAAAACCAACTGGAATTGAAAAACCTGGTCGGTTGACTCGTGAGAGATAGCCACACCTCACCATGGGAACCTGGAAATGCCAGTTTTGCTGCTCTCAGTCCAAACAATCCACACCTCAGACACATACCTCCTCAATTTTCTTTCTCCTCTCCCTAAGCACTTACTATTTTCCTCTCTCGCAAAAGATGAATTCTTTTTCTCTTTCTTATAGAAGAACCTGTCCTGATTCTACCCTAAATGTGATGTTTTGGAGATCCCAGTTCAAGTGAGGAGAACCCTGGCCTCAATCCAGGCCCATAAAGCCTATGTCCTGTCCCATCTCTGCCAGCCCTTGTCTGTCTGAGCTTAGGTGAGAGGGGAAGGCTCCCTCTCCTCACGCTCCCTGTTGGTAAGATGAGAGGGCTGATCCAGGGTTTGGATAATATTATATGACTGATTCTTTAGGGTTCCCTTTTTTCTGTCCCCGGGTGACTTCTTTAATGTGTGCCTTACGGTTTACAAAATTCTTTCACACCTTCATGATTAAAAAAAGTCTTTTCACACTCCTATTCTCCTTCATTCTTTGTATCAGCTCTGAGAGAAAGTAAGGTAGATTTTATTACCTTCATTTTAGGGGTGAAGAAACAGAGGCTAATAGGATTTATGATTTGCTCACTGGCTCACAGATTCCAAGGGCAAAGTCAGAACCAGGAGCCACACTTTAACTAAGTTATCTCCTCCTCCTTGCTGCTACCAGGTCCTCCAGGACACAACAGATACTCTTCATTTCCAATGGTTGAAAACACAAATTCTAATCTGTTCATTTTTATTTCTAATATTCTTTCCTCATTCTGAAGCTTCAGAACCCTGAACTCTAATTCAAGGGACAGATTCAGAAAATGATCAATGTGTAATGTGCTTAATAAGGATTGGTTTAGTTCCTGTAAATAAGAGGGCCAAGAATAGAGTGAGACCTTTGCCTCAGGCACAAAATCTAAGCAGACACCTAATAAATAAGTAAATAGATAATCAGTAATCAAGATGAATATTCAATGCAATATTTATTTTAAAAATAAAAATTAACATTAAAAAATCCATGATGAAAAAAATTAAAACTTAAATAAAAACAGAATCAGTAGAGGGGATAAGGAATAAAAATTATTTGAAGAATTACATGAATGACATTTTCAATCTGCTAAACATGGCTACTGTGCCAAATATGTACTCTGTTTCCTGACTTCTGATTATGTAGGGAAAATAAAGAAACCATTCATTTAAACTACTATTAATTGTTTTCTGTTACTTGTAGTCAAATACACTCCTACTTGAAATAATAAGTTTGAGTCTCATTGGCTGAACATGCCCCCTAAAGTGCATCACATACCAAGAAAGTATATAATAAACATTTACTGATCTGAAATAATTTTTTTATTAACTGAAGATATTTAGAAAATAAAATACAAGTTGTGGAGAAAATTCAAAATTGCTGACATAGAAAGAATAGAGAGTCATTATTGAGAGGGCCATAACAAGTAATCAGTCAGTGATAAGAAGTGATAAGAACAATTCATGTTTGCCAACTATGCATTATGTTCTGGGATGTTCATTTTATTCCTAAGATCTGAGTTTTCCTAAAATGTACTACATAAATTTTAGTTCATGGACAGCATCCAAGTTATCAATTTACTCGTAGGATGAATTATATATTAATGACTTTAGCTGCTCCTATGCCATTCACAGCAGCCATTTAAAAACTGTTTTTGCCAAACTCCAAGCCCTTAAATATCAATTCAAAGACAAATAAGCCACTATCTTAGTACTCAAAGAACTTACCACGTGATGGGAGATCCTTGTAGGGACTTTGTCTCCCCTTGGCCTGTTTCCTCCTGACCTGGCCATCCCTAGTCCTACTAAATGGACTCCAAGCTGTCAGAGTGGCCAGCAATGGTGTGAGTGGCTTCCCACTCCCATTGTGGCAGGGGTACCAGCTATGGGACTACCACTGTAACTTAGAACACCGGACAGCATTTTCTTAGGAAAATCTGTTGATTCTACTTGATGGCTAGGTGCAAATATAACTTTTTATTTCTATTTCAGGTGAACTCTAAGTTCAACAGGCCTTATAGGAAGACCAGAGTTTTAATCCCGAAGTCTGACATTGTTTATCCTGAAGGCCAAACACATGATCAACAAATTTGTGGAACACAATCCAACAATAACTGGGAGACTTCCTACATAGATGTTATGTGCGTTGTGAAATATCACAATATGGCTCAGGAACATTCCCATGGAATCAATTTAAACTAGTAGCAATGAATCCAAACTTGCTTAACAGGGCAAACTCTGTCATCATTCTTTGCGGAGAGCAAACATCTAGTTAGTGATTATTACATAAATTAATAATTACAACATATCTTGACTTTACTTGGTCTCAATTAGCTCTTATTTTTAATATATTTAAAATTTCCCCTAATGTTCATAGGCATTTGTTACGTTCTTCTAGTGACTTGTTGGGCATTTGATCATTATATCACAACTACCTTAGTGTGCACTAAAAATTTACTGCACTCTCCAGCACCCCATCAGCAATCTTACATCTGCAAAATTAACTCTAAAAATTTGTAACTAATAGTAAAATTTCCCTATACTTATTTTAAATGGTTTTAAAAATTGTACTATTCTTATATGACATCATAACCTAATTGCTGGTAGGTATGAAATAAGTTGACAAATTACATACTTCTTTGAGCTTATTATTCTCTCTTTACATATGCAATTGGTTTCTAACTGTTAAAGAACACAATACAGACTAAGAATGAGGAAACCTGGGACCTAGAGCAAACTCTCACTGGCTATAAAAATTTGGCAAAATTATTCCTAGTTTGGGCCCTGATCATTTTTTATATAAATACTCAAAGTAATTTTTAGTTAAATATCTTCCCAGAATCTATTTCCACAACCACACATTTCAGTCAACTAATTCTTCAGTCCGTTCAGAGAGAAGCAGTATGTTCCATTAACATTACATCAAGTTTCCAATACAGTGTCACATTTGAGGCTTCATTGAAGACTATAAATATTAAGTGTAAATCTATGCTTGTTTAGGCAGAAAAAACATGTGAGTATATTATTGTGAATATATAATGTATGATTTTAATGTATATGAATTAAAATATAATTTGTTATAAATGTATATTCATAAAAGTTGTTTATGAGAAAGATGCAAGGTTTTATGAAGTGCTTTTTAACTCTCTCACCTTTGTCTAGACCTTGATTTAGCACCTTTTGTAATGTAATTATTAGTTTCTTTGCTGATCTTCCCTACGAGTCAATGCCTTCTTCAAAGGTTTGAGATGTATATCATTGTCTTCCTGAGGCTAGCACCATAATTGGTACATGCAAGGAATGCATTAAATATTTGCCAAATGAATATGTTCAAGAGTAATCTGAGGATATTAAGTATAATTACCAAAAAATTATTGGCACAGCTTTTTTTAATATTATCTAGGTTCTGGCACAAGTATGCTACTTCTCAATAAAGAAATGTCTTGTTTCCAAACTTAAACCTCTACCCCTAAATGTTTATATAAATTGTAGTTACAATTAGAAAAACTTTGATGTAAAATCTAAATCTGAAAGGATACATATTGCATAAATTTGTTGTAATTTTAATCACTAGTAAAGCTGTTCAAGATAAATCTTTGAAAAGTGGTTCATTTCAGGTGGTAGTGCAATTCTGTAGCCATGTCTAGGTATTCTAAAAAGCATAAATATGTATATAATGAAATTGTTCAGACCATGATTAAAGCAATTTATTAATTTGTATTAAATATGTTGTAGATCTGTGATAAAAGTATTAAATACTTAGCATGTCTGCCTAATTTATTTTTACTTCTCTTGATGCCACCATTGTGTCTTTCCCTTTACTAGAGAACAGTTATATTCCACACCCACAATAAGGATTCTTATTAGATAAATGTGACCCACTTTCTATAATTCCATGAATAGGAAATTCAAACCTTTGTTCCAGTTGTGCATGATATGTTCATTAATTTCCCTAAGGCTCCTGCCTAAAACAGGGTCCCAGTCCACTGAATAATGAACTGAATAGAATTGGCTATACCATATTTTGAATGTAAAGAAGGGTAAGTAATTTCTGGTAACTATTTACTAAATGAAAATGGGACGGTTACAAGTCAAAATAATCATTACACAGTGTTGCAGTTATGTGATAATAATACTGAGTATTACTATTGTGGTGATAATATTATTAAAACCCTGTTTACTATTTATTGAACATTTAATATTTACGAGATCCTGGGTTAACTACTTTTCAAGCACTCTCTTGCAATCCTCATGATATCCTCAGAACTGAGGCCCAGTGAGTGACATTGCCCCAGTATGCATAACCCATATAACCCATAGGTGTCAAAGTCTCCGTCCGCTGATCAGCTGATCCCAGCACCACACTCCTTAATCACTTATCACAGATAACAGGGAGACGTTCATTAAATATGACATTTGTAAGAATCCTCTGACTGTACTATTAGTAACTCAGCAGCCAATCTGTGAAAATGTTCAAGTAGTTTCTGTTCTCGACTGACTTGGACCCTCTCCCTCCAACCAAGTGAACACTTGATCATAGACAGCACGTACGAATCACTGAGTGGGTGGAACGAGAAGGGTGGCGTATTCCAACATGACCACCATTGTCCAGGCATTTCCATATTGGATCACTCTTTCTCCTGAACAAACCAAACATCCGCATATGTCAGTCCCCTTGCAAATACCTGTCATGGAGGCGAGAAAAATCCAAGTGCAAACTTCACTCATACAAGAGCAAATCTAAGGACTTGGGTAAGTGAGGCCAGTGGTACCCAGGCCATATGGAACCCACACACGTAGTGCCAGGAGTCTTATCTACACCTTTGACAGCAGTCCCATGTAACTTTGAATATAATTTTATTCAAGTTGATTGAAAGTGGTTGCTTTGTACACTTCAATCATTTCAGGTGGATCCATATCTTCATGAGAAAGAAATTTTACAATCTTTGCCAAAAAGACACTCCAGCATGTAAGAACCTTTGCTTTCTTTAATCTGATGTGAATCCTGATATAATCTTCTACAGAAATTCTTATTTTTGCCTAAATAATTGAGAAGGTTGTCAGCTCTGTTACTCAAAAAACCTGTTATAACACTGGTCATTGAATTTCAGAAAGTATGTGTTTTCATTTTTACTCTGTGTGTACACTTTTTCTCTGTTGTCTCCAGTGGTACTTAACTTTTGCACTTTTTTATTAGTCAGAATAAGTTAATTCTTGTTAACAGTTCACCCCAACGTTTAGCAAATATCAAAATAAAAGCTTATTTCTTGCTCTAATCAGTTTAGTTCAGGAAACCCAGTAGATACACCCCATTCTTTTTACTTTTTGAGACAGGGTCTCACCAAGTTACCCAAACTGGGATTACACTGTGTGCCACTGTGCTTAGCTAACTGCCAATATTCTTAACATGTATCTCTGGAAGGGAAATAAAGTAGAGATTCATATAGAAGTCGTTCATGAATCAAGTTGTTTCATGAATCAAGGTCTGTTGCTTCCATTATACAAATGATCAGCCCTCAGTCACTGCAAGGGAGCTGGGAAACTTGTGGCCAATAAAAAGAGGGGGAAATGGATATTAGCAAGCTTTGCCACATAGGCCTTGAGTAGATGAGGATGTTCTGAGTGCAGGGCTCAGTATTACATAATTAAATAATTTAAAGTAAAAATTAAAGAAGGTGCTAGGTAAAATATTTTGCCATTTATAAAGAATAATTCCGTGTCTAGTAAAAGATAGGTAGATGAATACTTGTAAAACAATAATCTTGCCCCCTGACCACTTAATTATCTTAGAGAAGTGAGTAAACTGATGTGAATTTTAAATACATAAATGAAATATGTGATGAGACAAGCTACCTCAATTTCTCATTAGAAAAAAAAAAATTCCTCCTTCCCTTGCCCCTGCCCAGTCTACAACACACTAATGACATAAAAGATACTGATTCATTCAACAATGTCTAAATGAAACTAATTGCCTAAATGGAAAAAATAAGAAATGTAAGTGACTAATTCTAAATGTCCCTGATTATTCCAAGAAGCTATTGCCTTAAAAGCAGTCCAGTATTGCTATGACTTAATATATTTATAACAATTTACCTCTTAGAGGCAAGAATGCAACAATTTCAAAATATATTTTGTTTGTCAAAAAATCACCAAAAAAAAAACCCCCACAAATAACTCAATCAATAAATGGGCAAAGAAACTGAACAGGCACTTCAAAGAAGAAATATGAATGCTCAACAAATACATGAAAAAAATGTTCAACATCTCTAGCAATTAGAGAAATGCAAGTTAAACTATACTGAGAGTTCATCTCACTCCAGTCAGAATGGCTATTATCAAGAACACAAGTAAAAATAAATGTTTGTGAGGATGTGGGGAAAAGGTACACTCATAATATTACTGGTAGGACTACAAATTGGTGCAACCACTATGGAAAGCAGTATGGAGATTCCTCAGAAAACTTGGAAGGTAACCACCATTTGACCCACTTATCTCACTCTTCGGTCTATACTCAAAGGACTTAAAATCAGCATACTACAGTGATGCAGTCACATCAATATTTATAGCAGCTCAATTCACAAAAGCTAAGCTATGGAACCAACATAGGTAACTTTCAACAGATTAATGAATAAAGAAAATGTGGTACACATACACAATGGAATATGACTCAGTCATAAAAAAGAATAACTTTATGACTTTTGCCAGTTAAGTGGATAGATCTAGAGACTTTTGTGCTAAGTGAAATAAGCCAATTCTAAAACACCAAAGGTTTAATGTTCTATCTGATATGCAGATGCTAACACACAACAAGGGAGAGAGGAGGGAAAGAACAGAAGTTCAGCAGATCAGACAAAGGGGAATGAAGGAAAGGGAGGAGAATATGAATAGAAAAGACACTAGAATGAATCTGACATAACTTTCCTATGTTCATATATGAATACACCACTATTGAATCTCCACATTATGTATAACAATAAGAATGGGATCCTAATTAGAATAAGTTATACTCAATATATGTATACTGTCAAAATATACTCTATTGTCATTTATATCTACAAAGAAAAAAAATAAAAAAGCATACATTTTGTTCAGTTTTTGTGTCCTAAAGATGATGACTACTTAATAATATGACTTATCAAGACAATGAGAAGATGAGTCAGACTGGGAGAAAACATTTCTAAAAGTTATGTCTGAGTAAGGCCCATTATCCAAAATTCATAAAGAACTCAAAATTCAACAAAAAGAAAAATGAACATCACAACTAAAAAATAGGCAAAAGACCCAAATAGACACGTCAGCAGAGAAGAGATTCAGGTGGCAAATAAGCAAAAGAAAAGATGTTTTCAACTTATATTATCAGGAAAAATGCAAATTAAAACAAAAATGAAATAACACTATACACCTATTAGACTGTCAAAAACAAAAACACTGACAACAATAAATGCTGCTAAGAATGCAGAACAACAGGAACTCTCATTTACGGTGGAAATGCAAAATGGTATATTCACTATGGAAGTTGGTTTGGCAGTTTCTTACAAAACTAAATAATACTCTTACCAGCAATGACATTTCTTGATACTTACACAAAGGAGTTGAAAACTTATATCCACACAAAAACCTGAACACAGATGTTTACAGCATCTTAATTCATGATGAACAACACTTGGAAGCAAACAAAAAGTCTTTCAGTAGGTGAATGACTTGGTACATCTAAACAATGGAATATTATTCAGTGATAAAGAGGAATGAGCTATTGAGCCATCAATTGTAAATGCATATTACTAAGAATCTAATCTGAAAAGACTATATACTGTATGATTCCAACTATATGATACTCTGGAAAAGACATAACTATGAAGATAGCAAAAAGATCAGAGTGGCCAGGGTTTGAGGGGTGGGGGAGATGAAGAGCAGAGCACAAAGGATTTTTAGAGCAGATAAAACTATCCTGTAGGATACTAAAATGGCAGATACATGTCATTATGAATGTGTCAAATCCATGGCATATACACCATACCAAGAGTAAATCCTAATGCAAACCATGAGCTTTAAGTGATAATTGATTTGTTAAAATCAATGGAAGCTGAGTGTGAGGTACAATGAGTATATGAAACCCTCTGTATTTTCTGCTCATTTTGATGTGAAACTAAATTGCTTTAAAAATAGTCTATTTTTTAAAAATATGAATTATGGTGAAATTTTGAAACATGATTTCTAATACAGTACCTCAGCAAAAGCATCAATAACACAATGATTTTTAGCTTTGCTTAGATGATTGATAGATATTTTTTGAGGCAGGCTTTCACTATGTTGCCCAGGTTGGCCTGAACTCCTGGGCTCAAGTGATCCTCCCGCCTCAGTTCCTGAGTAGGTGGGACTACAGGTATGTGCCGCCATGTCCAGCAAATACATATTTTTAAGCATTTGTATTCAAATTGTAGGAGATTTGGAGATGTATACAGGGAAGGCGATGGTATTAGTAATGTTCCTTAAGCCAGGGATCCATGGCAGGCCCCTCTGGATTTAAAGTCATTAATTTCTATTATTGTCACAGTGCCTGACCAAGAGCCCTTAATCTGATTATCTCTCCTGCTAGTCTAACCAAAGCTATTCCACTACTGTCTTTTATCAAGTGCAAATTAACTCCTAATATAAATCATAAGAGCTAATGTAGAAAGTTTAAAAAATTTGCTTTGCTATTGAAGTGCTTTGGATCTTAAGAAATTGTATTATTTTCTTCAGCTATTTTCTTTGCCTGAATTCAAATTTTAGTCTATTAATTCACAATCAACAACATCAGGAGAGCAGAGGTGCAACTAATGTCCCAATTATTTCTTAATTGAAAAGTTCCCCTTTGCAGAAAAGACTTTATTACTTGCATCTCTTCATGAATATTTTCCAAAGGGGCTCCAAATTCATAGCACACTGTAACTAGTTGGTGATGTCCTAAAATGCTAGCTATGCTATATGAATAATGCATGGAATCCTTTACAAAGTATTTAATATGAACAATATATTACGTTTCCTTAAAAATGCTTCATACAATCAATTCACAAGAAAGGTTGTATGATTTTCTCACTATAGCAAACCTATCTTAGAAGTATACTTTAAGCCATGAATAGAAAACAAGAAAAATTATGATACTGACATAAGTAATGAATAGTTTGTTTCTTGCTGGGTGAGGGGATGTAACCCCCAGGTTGTGGGTCACTTATGATTAAATACTAGGCCAGAGCAGTAATTTTTTTTTTTTTTATGACTGTGGAAAGAATATTAACTCAGCAAACTAATACTCTCCATTGCTGTCACATTTTACCAGATGTGAGGATGAATAGACTCTTAAGAAGCTTCCAAGAAAAATTCAAACAATTCACATTTGCTATACAATTCTTTAAGTTAGACACTGTACGAAACTGTGAATGATGAAGGTAAATGCAAGAACGACAGCAAACTAAATGTCTAGTGAATAACATACTGCATACCTCAAAATGGAAAAAAGCTAGAAACAAAGAGATTTCATAGGTTTTATATTATATTCAGGACATTGGAAAATAAAAAAAATTAAAGAAAACAGGCAATCCAAAAGTCTAAAACAAACAAACAAACCTTAAGCAAGGAGAAAAATGTGTGACCATGATAAAGTACTTTGCTCTAAAGATTACAGAATTTGCACAGTCTAAATAATGTGCCTTTTACTAATTTTTAAACTTTTAGAATAATCTTGATACAAAACATGGAAGGTATATTAATGATATTAATTATAACAGCAGAATGGAATGTAAATATCATATTGACAGCATAAAATTATAGCATAGGAATTGGAAAGGGGAATAAAGAGCAAAGAAAATACAGAAGGATTTATACTTAAATATCCAGAGTATGAGATCAAAAGACACTGTAGCTCATTTATTCCTAAGAAGGTGGGTGAGCATAACTGATCTGAATCCTCATCTATGATGATGATAGGAATTCACATAATGTCTTGAGCTGGCTAATCAAGGAATAACATTAACTCATTTATCATTTAGACATATAAATAACAGACTACCAGGGAATTAAATACATTTGGAATACAAATAAGAGACAGCCATAAGTAGTACAAGTGGAAACAGAAAATAGATTGCTTCTGGGAAACAGCTGAGGATGGAGAGGAATGGAGTGACAGACTGTTGGTGTCCATGACAGGATTCCGCGACCCTTTCCACTTGTGTGTGTACATCTGTATCCTGGAAGTTTTTAAAGTATTGAATCCTATCTGTCTATTCCTGGTGACAGAGAGGTCAAGTCTTATAAAAATTTTCTAAGCCATCAGCTATAGTACCACCTGGATGACACCTAAGAACCTGCACAACACAGTGAGTTTTGAGTCTAGAGAATATTCTAAACTGTCTCTCTAGAGATTACACTACAAACCAGAGAGTAAGAGTAATCTTTAAAAAATAAAGAAAAGGGGCGGGCTCTTAAGAGTCAAATCAGGCTCCCTTTCTGCCTCCACTGCCATCATGACGCCCGTGAAAAAGTTTGTGGCGAAGGGGGACAAAAAAGAAAAAAAAAAAAAAAGGCAGCAGGTTCTGAAGTTCGTCCTTGACTGCACCCACCCTGTAGACGATGGAATCGCGGACGCGGCCAATTTCGAGCCATTTCTCCAAGAGAGAATCAAGTGAACGGAAAAGCTGGGAATCTTGGTGGAGGGGTTGTGACCATTGAAAGGAGCAAAAACAAGATCACTGTCACATCTGAGGTGCCTTTTTCCAAGTGGTATTTGAAATACCTCACCAAAGAGTATTTGAAGAAGAATCATCTATGTAACTGGTTGCGCTGTAGTCGCTAACAGCAGAGAGAGTTATGAATTACGTTACTTCCAGATTAACCAGGATGAAGAGGAGGAGGAAGATGAGGATTAAAACTCCTTTATCTGGAATATTTTGTATGAGTTCTTGAATAAAATTTTGGAACCAAAAAAATAAATAAAGAAGTCAAATCAGTCTCTCATTTCAGTGCTGTAATGGATGACTCCGTCACCACTGACAATGTCCTATCTGAAGTAATTTTGACTACTTCTCTGTTTGCTGCCCCAGAGCTGCTTAGCCTGAAAATTGGCACATCCCCAAAGCCAGGGGCCCAGCGTAGCTGATGAAAGGAGTCTGTACATCGATGCCCAGGCTCTCATCCTCCAGATACAAGATTCTAAAAGGATTTCTTTATGTTCCCTCCAAGAATCCCATTAGATTTGTATTTCAGTAGTTCATGTTGGTAACCAGCCTAAAATATCCCCCTCCATTAGCATTCTCTCTTTCCCTATTTATTTTCTTCACACTTTCACTCCAGATCGCTAGAATTAACTGTCAAACTATCTGCATCCAAGACCTTGTCTTAGGCTCTTAAAGACAACCCAAAATAAGATGCAAGAGTTCTAGGAACGAGGCCTAATGCTAAGACACATGGGTGCCCGAGTTAGGCCAATTATTTGACACTTTGCCAACTACTGAGAAACATTTCTTCAGCACTTTAGAAAAATTCTGGGGCACAGAGAGGGGAAAATTTGTAACAAAAATAAGAATATCCGTTTTAGAATACTAGAGGCATGCGATATTTCATTGTGATTACATTCTCAGAATGGCATATTTTATACTCTATTGTACTTCATTTAAGTGCCTGTGAGGTTTTTATATGCCTGTGCAATGTTCAGCATTCAGTGCATAATGTTTTCAAGCAGAGATGGTTTAACAGAGGAAATTCTGTGCTTACATAATGCTGTTAGGTTGGAAGACGAGAAATGAAGGACTGCCACTCTATGTTGGAATCCATTGTACCACTATTTTGACTGAAGACAGAGATCAGGAAACTGTTGCTACCATTACTATCACCACCAATGATAACCTAACTCCTTCATATTAATAAAGATGATGGTAAATGATAGGCATGGGATCAGCTGCTATCAGTGTTAGGTTTGAGCTGTTTTGGCTGTCTTTTCCCTCTTAAAAACTCACTCAAGTGCATTTCACTGGTAAGAGACACAGAAATACTGAAGATCCAGGATTCCATCCTCAAGGAAGTCAGGAATTGTGATTTTCAGCGCACTAACTCTTACAACACATCATATGAAGGAAGGTATAAGCAGTGGGAATGGATGCCAGGTGCAATAGACAATATTGGGCACAGTCTGATGAGCAGCTACCCAGCACCCATGATCGGCTACTCATGTTTAACTGCCAAACAACAACAACAAAAAGACAAATTCAATATACTCCATCGAACCTCACAAAATACAACTGACTCCCACATAAACAAAAACAAGCTTTACTCTGTTCTACAAAGAAAGTTACCCGTAGAGGTTCAAAGTCTGTTCATTGTATCATTTGATGGTACTCATTTCATTTCTAATTGTTGTAATCCTACCTTGATATCCTTTATACTAAAGACTAAATTACAGATTTTACCATCATTAATCTGCCTTTTATCAAATAAGAAAAGAGAGAAGTGACAGTTTGTGGCTGACATATATAAATATGAATGTAAAACAGGAGAAATATGCAAAACTATCCCAGACCCTGTCACAGTAGTTATTCTATCCTGAGTATCACACACGGAGACAACTAAATTCCACAGGTCTGAGCCCACTGCCTTATTTCTTCAGTTATAATATTTTGGATATGAACATGGTTCTGTGGCATACTATCATTAACTAAAGCATTCCGTGAGTTCACAAATGGATGTTGTTGCCAGAAAGTCCATTCCAGAATGAGCGTTCTTCTAGTAAGAATGAACAGATGCACTCTCCTGTGACGGAAGCCACCGAGCGGCTGTTATTCCAAGTGTGGTCTTATATCACAAGGTCAGCGCTGGACTCTGCTGTGGGCAGGTTGGGCAGAGGTGCTAGTCAGATCAACCTTGCTAAGAAATCCATTCTGTTTAAGCCCATGTATAGCTTCCCTCCTTGCATGTATTATTTTTCTGTGGCTGCTGTAACAAATTACCACACAACTGGTGACTTAAAACAACAGAAATTGGTTCTCTCACAGTCCTGGAGTTCAGAAGTTTGAAATGGAGGTGTTGGCCTGGATGCTTTCTGGAGGCTCTAGCAGAGCACCCCTTCACCTCTTGTCTCCCAGTTTGTGATGACCGCCAACATTCCTGAACCGCACCACTGCAGTCGCTGCCCGTCTTACACCACCTCCTCCTCTCTGCATGTGTAGCATCTCGTTCTTAAAGAAACACTTGGAATGGCATGTAGGGCTGGCCCAGATTATCCAGAGTTGTCACTTTTCTGGACCCTGCACTTAATCACATCTACAAGACCCTCTTCTCAAAAAGGTTGATCTCATAGGTTTTAGAGATGAGGCTCTGATCTCTTTGGGGCCACCATTCAGTTCGCTGCATTCTACCCTGCCTGTTTTATTTATTTATTTATTTATGTTAATGAACCATTAATCAATCATGGTGCATCCAGGGAAAGAGTCTGACAAGTTTCCATGCAATGGATCATCTTGATCCTCTGTTTATTAAAAGCCTCTTCCTATAGGGGTGTCTTTGGTAGGAATTTATATGGAACATAAAAAATGTCACACTCAGAACTTTTCAGAACTCTGTCACCATTCTTTAATATTATTTCAAGTCCTTGATCATTTGGCCAAATCATTACCAAATTCATAACTTTTGTCAGTTTCCCTTACAAGAAAAGTCAACAATCAGATGTACTGCCTAAAGTCTTCTCGTGGGGATTATTTTCCTTCCACACATCTTTTGGGGTCACTCTTAAGTGAAGCTGTAATGCTGCCCCAGTAACTTTCAGCTAGTGTCTGCACATTATATGGAAAAAATTATAAATCAAGTTCATTGTTTCCCTTTTCAATTTCTCATGAGGGGCCCAGCATAAAGTAGAAGTTGTGCAAGATGGTTTAAATGAGAAGCTTTAATGGAGGGATAGCACACAGAAGTGTAGACAGTGATAAATCAAACAAGGGATAGTGAAGTGCCAGTATGCTGCTATTATCATCCTTAGGGTCAAGGAACAAGAACAGAAAACTCATCTTGAGCTCAATAACAATTAGAACCATGAAGTGGCTTCCCAGCTAGGGCTGTGGCTGAGGTAGGGAAGGAACTAGGTTTAGAGATGCAATACCAAAGCAGGGAAGGAGCATGGAAACATCCTAACCACTCTGGAAGCTTTTGAACTCCTGTTGGTGCCTCTTAATGATTAGACCAACTGGAAGCCAGCTAAAGGCAGCTGTTTTAGTCTAGCTGTAACTAAATACTACTAGTTGGGTATTTTTAAAGAAAAGAGGTTTATTTAGCTCTTGATTCTGAAAGTCCAAGAGCATGGGACCAGAATCTACTTGGTATCAGGTGAGGGGTTTTCTGCTGGATCAAGATATGGCAGAGGGCATCACCCGGTGAGACACAGCAAGACAGGGAGAGAGCTCCTTTGTAAAATAAAGACACTCTTGAGATAACCCACTAATCCATGAATAGGTGAATTCACTCAGTAGGGATGAACCCACTCTGTCCCCCTGATACAATCACCTCTTAAGGTCCCACCTGCAAACACAATTAACATGTGACTTTGGGAATGAAGTTTCCAACACATGAATTGTGGGGACACATTCAAACTACAGAAGGAGCCAAGATGATGTCACCCATATGGCTCAGCATTTCAGGACACAAAACAAGGCGAAATAGGTCAGAAGGGTGCAAACACAGTCACCAACATACAACATTCATGAAGTCAAATGTGTGAGCTGAGAGAGAAGTGTCAATGCACCAAGGGCAGGTGTGACGGTCACCCGAGAGCTGCTCCTGCCACTTATGTGTCCTCATAACTCCACCTGATGAGGGATCACAGCTGTGGATGCCCTAGTTTATCACACTGTGTCAGATAGCAGCCAGTCCATGATGAGCAGCTCAGCTTACAAAATTGTTTTTTATTCTGAGGTCAGACATACAATCTCTGGTGTGGCCCACAGGCAATCTGGCCACAGGATCTGTTTCTTAATAGCTATTCGGGGACAGTATCATGACTTTTCTCTAAAACCTTAAAGGATTTCACTGTACTTCTAAATAAAGGGTTGTCAGATGCTGTCTATAGAACTGCTTTGTGCCAGACACTTCAAGAACTATTTCGTCTGATGAATCTTAAATCTCCAATAGCAGAGTAACCTGCGCAGTGATTCATAATAGTTACAAATAATTATTTCACTCTGAACCTAATTCCGAACCAGTAGTCAGATGGGTTCCTTGAAGAATGAACCAAAGCAACACCCTCAAATGTGCATTTGTTGTTTCAAAGGTCAACAAGGTGGTAGCAAACATTGAGTCTGTTTAATAAGGTTAGGTGGTAAACTCAACAATTTTCTTTCACTAAGAAGGAAATATGTCAATCTGCTATAGACCATTGGACTGCCATAAATTTTACTGATGTCATGGCCCTTGAATTATACCATTTATTTTCTTTAACACCTCTTGTACCTATGTTCCTTTACTAGGGATCCATGATACTTGCTACTCCTACTCCCATCAAATCAGGATGTTATCCATCTAGAGCATCAAAGTAATGTTTTAGGGTATTAAGACAAATAAGAATCCCATAGACTAGATTCTTAGGGAAAACTGTGTGACTGATGTTATTCTGAGGTTAGATGGCAAAGATAATAGAGATCACACTGAGAAGTGAAAACAAATGACATATTATCTCTTAAAAGGAGAAAAAGACATTTAATGAATTTTAGCTAAATATCAGCTTCCAAAATCTTATTTGCTTCAATTAGCTGACTACATCTGGAACAGCTGTTTAACTTGGAGTTACATGATTAAGTTAATAAAGATAATAAAGCTCATTCTCCAAGACTCTCTAACTTCTGTTCAGGTCAAATGGGGCAGTAAATGGAGGTATAACAAAATATCATCATCCCTGAATCTTTCAGACCTTGGAAGGTGGCATTCACTCAGGAATGTGACACTACTTTTGGTTATTGTTTCAATGGGAAGGAGACATTTTAGGAGCTTTAACTTGGTCCTTGATACCACCATAGCCCTCATTTCATGAGACAGGAAGGCAATGTTAACCAGAGGGTGTCTGATTTACCTATAATTACAGGAACTGGGGAGGGTATGTTTGGGGACCCACTGTGCCATTGTGAGATGGACTTAGGTCAAAACTGCATTATCACCTGGTCTCTGTAAGTCCCCATTTTACCTGATGATCCAAGTAGTAATTCTGATGCCCGATACTCAGTGTCTTAATAATGCCCACCACACTCTGGTTCTCTTCTCTTTTGGTGAAAGTTAGGAAGAAGATTTATATTTATATTCCTTGTAACATCATTGCAGGGAATTTCTTTTAGGGAAATTTTCTTAAGGGAACCTGGTGTTTCTCACTTAAGCAGTTCTGGGTCTGTATACTGAATCTGGTATGGGAATTTGTGGTAATGGTATGGGAATTTCCATTGTGGTAATTCAAGTCAAGCCTGTGTTCGCCAGATTCAGAGTCACTTATCAAGGACTTCATTAGGTTGTCCATCTATTTCAGACTTAGATATAATCATAATAATGATGCCATCTGCCATACATATCCACAGGCCAAGTCATTCTAATAATCACTCTGGCTCTGCTGTGCATGACTAAAGTCATGGCCACATTGTCTCTGACATTCAAGTACTACAATTTGCCTTCTCCAATCTGTGAGGCTATCATTCCCACTGAAGTTAGGTACCATTTCAGAGACAACCTCCTTGCTTCCTCATAATTCCCAGCCTTCGGGAAATAGTCACTACAGAACTTTTCTCCTTTTTTTGGCAGAGGAGAGGGTACCAGGGATTGAACTCAGGGGCACACAATCACTGAGCCACATCCCCAGCCCTATTTTGTACTTAGAGACAGGGTCTCACTGAGTTGCTTATCACCTCACTGTGGCTAAGGCTGACTTTGAACTCATGATCCTCCTGTCTCAGTCTCCCAAACAGCTGGGATTACAGTCGTGCACCACCGCACCTAGCCAGAACTTTTCATAGATGCTGGTCCTTACCAATGTATTTCATAAACACAGGGAAGGAATAGTCCAGTGGATAGTACAGAATAAATCTCCAGCATTACTAGTTCCATAAATTTTTTTAATTAAAATTTTTTTGTGTTTTAATTAGTTGTATCTTTGATTCCTTCCACAATTCCAATTTTGAATTTCTAACATACATCTCATTTTAATGTAGGCTACCCTTGAGAGTCCAGGTTTTAATTAAATAACTGACAAACCATTAAAACTATTCCTCACTGTTGAGCTCTGAACCCGAATTAAGAATTTCCAGTAAGTGCACCAATATCAATAATTTCAGTGCACTCCAAAGATGTGTTTCTTCCTGCTTTGTTTAGCATCCTGAGAATCTATTCCTATACATTCATGCAGATGAAAATTAGTCAAATCCTATCATTCTAAACTATCTCTTCCAGGACAGATTTATGTATCTGTCCATCCCTGAGGCAGGCTGTGAGATAATTCTCCTTATAGAAGGCATGTACCTGTAGTCCCACCTGCTCAGGTGGCTAAGGTAGGACAAACATGTGAGCCCAGGAGTTGGAGTCTAGTCTGGGTATCATAACGAAAACTGGTTCCCAAAATAAACATTAGCCTTTCAGTCAATGCCACCTACCACATTCACAGCAAATGTCTGAGGCTGTAAACTTGTTTCAGTTTTGAAAGTTTTGACCCACAGGTCAAGCTTTAGATCTTGTTTTAAGATATTCTAGGTCTACGGCTATGAGATACATGGGGTCTCAAAGGATAGTCATAGAAGCTCCCTTCTTTTAGGGAAGAAGGCCTCTTAGGTCAGTCACAGAAGGACACAAACATGTCCTTGATGTGAGTCAAAAATTTAAAACATAAGCTAATTTTCTTTCTGTAAGCTCTGCAGTGCAATCAGAAGCAGTCACGTTCCTCATTTGCATCATAATAGTACCACTTGTCTGCAAAAGGCTTGCCTTTCATAGCCATTCCATTCTAGGTGACTACAGGTGATAATTTAGCTATCTGCTTCATAGAAAACAGAATTCCTTTTTCCACTGAACGTGAAGTTGTCACTGTCCATAAACTCAACTAAGTCAGATGGCCAATCCCATATTATTTTAGGGATCTGTTTTTTCATCAAATTTTGGTGCTGAATGCTGCATTAAATAAGGGTTAAGGAATGGAATCGTTTGCCACTCAAGGTATTTCAAGAAGTAAAATTTCTAATTCTCAAAATTAGATGCTTATAAAATTATTGGTATCTTGGAAAAAAGAAGTCAAGAAGCTACACTTAGTCTTAAACTTCAAATGCCCATATCTGGCATGACTGCTATCACAGTTACCACTGAATATAGTCACAAAATTGGTAAAAAGATGGAACATGCAGTCCAGCTTGCCAACATTTTTACCTGTAGGAACACACTTATCAATTGCACTACTATAGGAAAATGACAGGCGCCTCTTCTGCCTTCTTAAAATTTGTATTATGATTGCCTCACGTCGACAAAAACTAGATAGGCAAGAGACTCACAAGCATGCAAGGAAATCTGAGAAATGTAATTTTTAGTTCTTCAGTTTCTAATACTGAAAAAGAGAAGAGGGAGAACAGACTAGAAGAATGAAAATTAACTCATCACACCTATAAACGTCTAGCCCACTAACTTGAAGGTGGTGCTGGATAAACATTCAGGGTAGATCCTATTTAAAATCTCAACTATAACTATATATTAAAAATGTGTTCCCCAAATTCATCTGACTGCTCCTTTGCCTCACAAGTTCATACACTACTTTTCTTTATGGAGGAAAGATCAGATACCACTTTTATAAAGGCTGACCATAATAATTCAAACAAAATGAAAATGCTTGAATGTTATTGACTAAATATAACTTTGAAGAGCAGTTATTTGTTCTTTTGTTACCATGTAATGTCTATATCAAACTTTTATGACAAGAATTGAAATTGGAATACATTTGAAATTCAGCTGTATGTAAACAGCTGGCACTCTATCATATTCTTATAAAAATGTAAGTGTTGCATATGATCCCCAGGTTAAGGAGATTAGAACATAAGCTGCGCTCAAAAGTGAGGCAAGATAGTTGCTAACATAATGTTACCTACCGTTCAAGACTCATAATCTACCCACTCATTCATTGCCACACAGCTTGGTAATCATTATTCTTGAAAGACTGGTTCTTAAGATATCCTCCTCACAGGGAGGAGAAACTCAATTTAAATATGATGGATGACAAAGAAGGAATTTCAATTAGATACTTTCCTTTTCCCCCAAGTTAAAAAAAATTTTTTTTGAACTCAGAAAAAAAACATCCCAACTGACTTTGTTAACACTGTCTCAAAAACAAACAAAAAACAAAACAAAACAGAAAAACAAATTCAAGGATACTGAGACTGACAAAGTACCAGAAATATGCTTAAGGACTGATGATATACTTATTATTTATGAGTCATAGCATTGTATTTAAATTGGGAAATAATAATGTTGAGATCCTATCTTTTTAGAAATGGTTATATTATCTAAACCTTTCAGGATTTTTAAAATTTAGGATGCCTTTTAATTTGAACACATTCTCTGTGTAGATGTTTACATATACTGGGACCTTCTGAGAGCTACACTGTATAGTTTACATTTAGTCTCAAAGGAGAAACTGGTTTAAGAGCACATTCCTGGGGAAAACCTTGCATCTGAGAATAGAGGAAAAAAATCAGTAACTCCGAATTGAGTTTCTATTTAAGATCAAATGGGTCTTCAAGGACCAAAGGTATGAAGGAAAATTTGTCCATGTGTGAATGAATGTGTTACCATGCCTTTAGATGGTAAAATGAAAAAGACAATAAACAAACCCCCTAAGTTGTATTTTTTAAACAGAAAATAATTTCTCAAAGGACACAATAAAATCTGTATCTGGCAGCTGGAAAGAACACCAAGAGTAACCTGATCATGCCTTGCCCACCTAAAAATTCTGTTACTTAATCATTTAAAGTCAGCTATGGACCACCTTCTTTAGTTGCAAGGTCTTTTGGTGATATATTGGAGAATCTGAATGATCATCATGTGGAAGTTGTTCTATATATTAATTACTTTTAAGTTCAGGATTCAAAGCATCCTATCAAATACAAATTTTTTAAAAAATGAATGCCTTTCAATTCTCATAGCTGTGTCTTCCCTCTACAACTGATATTCAGAAAGTCATCTTCTAACACTTATATGATTCATAATGTTTTGAAATGAAGAATCTGTTTCTTCTATTCTTCCTTTTCATAATGATTCTTATCATTCAGAAGTCATCTACCTAGAATACCAAAGACGAAGCATGAATACTAAACAATTACTTTCCAAGTTCACTTGCCAAAACTACTTACATACTGAGTAGCAGGTGACAGATGTCCTTCAGAGGGTCTATGGTTACTGCTCAGGTGTACACAGCTCAGCCTCATGGTGCCTCTCAACTCTGGACTCCATTTACCATCCAGTAGGATGCTTAAATCTAAGTCACCATATCTAAGCTGAGCATGCCAGCTTATATCTGGATATCTGATGTCATCTTTTCCTCAATATGCATGGTGTAGTGAATACAGCTGGCTGGGATTATGGCTATAACAAGGAAAGAGTTGAGAGAGTGTGAACAACTCAGTGTGGTGTCATATCCAAATGAGGGCGAGATTCAAAAATTCTGCCCCAGTAGTGCCTAAATTTTTGTATTAACAGATAACACAGTGAAAAATCACTTCCACCTCCAAGAACTCTTTCTCATATACAGGGTAACTGAGTTGCATATATGAAACAAACCTGTGCATTAAGATATTCCTAATAAGCTAAAAACTACCAGATTTCACATTCTAATGTGAGCATTATAATGCATACTAAAATATCTGAATGTCTAGAGTGTAGAACAAAGGAGAAAGAATGAATAAATGAATGTTAAAATTGAAACCAATCATCAGTCAGTATCTATTAGCAAAACAGAGTCAAGAGTAACAGAGAAGAGAAAGAAGAGCTATAGTCATTGATGATATTAGGAAACTTGCTGTCTCAGATTGCAGGTATTTCTAGTCTAAATGTACATATGCAAATATTTAATAAATTCCTGCTTTCTTTTTAAAAAATGTTTAGTTAGTAACCAAATTTTACTGCAAAGGGGATGCAATCTTTGTTCACCGAATCTTACATATAAGTCTTAGACACAAGTCTTAGAGATATTATGAAAGGTACTGGAAAAGGCTGCACTTACCACATTTTAATATCAACTTTGATAAAGAAACTTAAGCATAAGGTCTGAATGATGTAAATATAAGAGCTCCCCATTTATGTAAGAATAATTTAGAAGAAAATAACTCTTTATGTCTGAAGTCAAAAACCACTGATATTAAGCAAAAACATGCTGCCATAAAAATAAACTTTTTACTAGAAACTATAGACAATCAAGTCCTAGTTTCATTTATTTTCTACATAAAAAATTAGCAGCATAAAAGAAATAAGAATATTAACCAATATTAATCAACATTAATCATATAAACAAACATCTAACAATGTAATTATAATAAACTAACAAAAAAATCATTTTTCCCATAGCAGTAGTATATTTATTGTGCTGAAATCAGGAGGCAGGGAATGAATAGCTCTGGGTAACCAGTACAGAATGTTCACAAGATTTACACATCGCTAGTCATTACACACTGAGGAGCAAAAACAAAGGTGTTGAATCCTCACAGACCAAACTATATGTGCTGCATATTTTCTGTAATTCTCATAACTGCATGCCTTTGGGGGAAAGTATATAATTTTAATGCACAATAAATATTTTATAGTTTACAAAATATTCTGAAATAGTTTGTACAAACAGCATACATCCTACACATGCAGTTTTGACAGGTTGAAATACTTAGAAATATTCATGCTATGTCTGTCACATTTTCTCTTTCCAAAATGATCCCTCTGTGATATCCTCTAACCATTTAACCTTATGCAATGAAACATGGTACAAGTTTGCTTTCCCACTTTATTTCTACTTTTTCATTTCTACTACATGAAATACTTCATTTGTAAATAGCAAATTTAACTTGACATCTCTGACAACTCTTACTGTTATTCATTTTGTGTTTTAACAATTAACACCTTATAACATCATGCCCTGAATTTAACCATCTTTAGCACCAAGGAGTCAAGGATATTGCACCAAAATGGGTTTACACTTCATATTTTCATTAATAAATAAGATTTTGCAACTTAGTCACAAGGGAAATATCACTCCAAAATTAAACACATTGAAAGAGAAGGATAGTTTCACAGAAATGTTTGGTGTATGCTATTTGTAAAAAACAAAACAAAACAAAACAAAACCAAATAATACTAGTGAATTCAAAAGTTAAATTAAAATTTACATTAGAGGACTCCTTGATTTTTTTAATTAAAATTTATTTGTGTTCTTTCCAACAGAAGAGGTAGGTATATTTCCACATATGAAAAATCAGTAACAGCCACAAATCAAAACAAGGAAAGTCTGATAAAAATCAACATACTCTTAGCTAACAGCACACAAATTTAACTATCTTGTGATGGTATGAAGGATATGAGCTGCTTCATGTTTCAATCAGACAATAATATTAATTTTCATAATACATTTCTGCTCGTAATAGGAGTATTCAAAGGCTGCCTTTTCATCAGAAAAATTGTTTCCCACAGTGATTTGTGCTGAAAGTCATGGAGACCTTTGGGTCCCCAGACAGGATTTTACTGTAATTCTTTCTTATTTTCACCAACACCATCATCATCAAGCCTCTAATTCTACAGAGATCAGCAGATTTTAAAAATTTAATTACAACCAAAAGGGTATATTCTGACTAGAGGTGGAGAGATTTGACCGTTCTGGTCAACCAATGAATTCAAATGCACAAATTTAAATGTATCCACATTTTCAGCTTTGGACAAGAAAATGTAAGGTAACTGATTTTAATCAGTAGGTAACTGGTAATTCAGACAATTAAAAATTTCATAAAAACTCTGTGATTGTCTAAAATTCAGACTGAAGAATGAGTGAATGTTGGATACAAGAAAATTTCCCCCATTAGACAAGTGGATATGAACAGAGGGAGGGTGTCCAAAGTCACATTAGGACTGCTTTGGTCTGGACAACATCAAGGCTAATTAAAAAAAAAAAAAAAAGTTTTAAAATAAAAACTTCATAAATAAAACATCTGGGTATTGTATTTAACACTTTACTCAGTCTAAAGATTATGAGTACATAGAGTACATTTGCCTTTCTCCCCACCCCCAACTCTCCTTTGCTTCTGTTTTCCCTGAAATTTTATATGACATTAGAGTTTCCTCACTGTCAACCACAGTTAAGGCCCAGTTCAATTTACTCTCCTTTTGCTTTTCCATTTTTCTGATTTTTTCCATTTTCTATCACTAGCTGTTTTTCTGACTTATTCACACCATTTGCTGAAATACCATTCATGGTTGTTTTTCCAGCTTTTTGTTTCTTAGGTTCATTATATGTCCGAACGTAGAAGTTGAGAAAGAGAAATATGAAGCTGATTGCATAGGCAATTAGAGCCCAGTGCATCCATTTGGGGAAGGGGCAGTCAGTATAAAGAGACAGAGCTGTGTGCCCAATGGTCACATGGAACTGAACCTGAAAAGCAAAAACAGTGGGTGATACATTTAATCTGAAGAGTAAACAACTTTTAACAACAACATCAGAATTTTCTACATAGGTATTACAGGCCCAAATATTGCCACCCTGTTCAAAATATTTAATAGTTCTCTGGTTCTGAAATGCAAATCAGAACTACTCTAAGATTTCATCTCACTTCAGTCAGAATGGCAACTATCAAAAATACTAGCAACAATAAGCGTTGGCAAGGATGTGGGGAAAAGGAACACTCATGCTGGTGGGACTGCAAATTGCTGCAACCAGTCTGGAAAGCAGTATGGAGATTTCTTAAAACACTTGGAATGAACCACTGTTTGACCCAGCTATCCCACTCCTCAGTCTATACCCAAAGGAGTTAAAATCAGCATACTACAGTGATGCAGGCATATCAATGTTTACAGAAGCTCAATTCACACTAGCTAAACTGTGCAACCAACCTAGATGCCCTTCGGTAGAAGAATGGACAAAGAATCAGGTATATAAACACAATGGAATATCACTCAGCCTTAAATAAGAATGAAATTATGGCATTTACAGGTAAATGGATGGAGCTGGAGAATATCATGCTAAATGAAATAAGCCAAACCCCAAAAAGCCAAAGGCCAAATGTTTTCTCTGTTATGTGGATGCTGATCCATAATGGAGTCGGGGGGGGGGGGGGGGGGGGCAAGGGACGAATTGGAGAAACATTAGATTGGGCAGAGGGGATTGAGGGGAGGGGAGGGGATTCAGTAGAGGGGGGAGGGGAGAGGGATGGGAAAGATGGTGGAAAAAGATGGACATTATACCCTATGTACATCTAAGATTACACGAATGGTATGACTCTGCATAGCATATAACCAGAGAAATGAAAAGTTGAGCTCCATTTGTGTACAATGAGTCGAAATGCATTCTGCTGTCATGTATAACTAACTGGAACAAATAAAGAAAGAAAAGAAAAAAAAATAGTTCTCTAGTTCCATCTCATTCAGATTATAGCTCAAGAACCATCTCCTCAGCCAGGGGTCTTTAAATCCTGCTACCTACAGGGTGTGTGTGAGTTTAGAGAAGAATGGTAACCCCCTGAAGCTGTCCTCTGTATCGGCTGACTTCTTTACTGTCTCCCTTTCCATCAGGATATAATTCCAGAAGGAGGGGCTCTGTTTTGCTCATCGATGGTTCCTAAGTCCTTGGCACAGTCTACAGGGTTTGGATTTTTTTATTATTTGTTGAGTAAAGACGGAATCACTGGCCTAAAAGAGTAAAGCTATAATATTGGAGACTCTTTTAATTTTGTTCTCTGCCCACATTTCAGACTGACTTTTGTCTGCCAAAGCATCAGCAAACAGGAACACATACTTGAAAAGCGAACTTATCAAAACAGCTCATTATTTGTTTCTTACAGAGAGGAAAGAAAAATTTCTATCTGTATGAACACTACTCTTTAAAATTGAATATTCTGATAAAATTTAGTAGTTATCTGAAGTACGAAAAGAATTTAACTTCACTTTAATAGTTCTTCAAAAGAGAAAAGCCAAAACTTAGATCCTTAAAACAATAAAAATAACTTCAAATTCTGATGTATCAATAAGTGAACAGTTTGTGACATAAGAGTTAGAAAAATTCTATGCTATTCATTAATATTAACTTTTTATAAGATTAACTTAATAAACTGTTATAAGAGCTTCTGGCTTGGAAATACAAATTCAACATTCTCTTTGGAATGGGCAAGTATGTTTAAAGTATTACCAATATTGTTATGTTAAATATCATTAAAATAATTTATTCCACGAGTCAGAAATTTATATTAAACAACTTTTTATAATTTCCCATGGCAAAAATCCAAATTTTAAGAACTTCTGGTTTCACAATGGTTCTTAGAACCTGCATTACAGAAAAAGGGTGTGTAAAAGGGTGTGAATTGAGTCTGGCATCTCTCAGGGAGAGCAGGGCCAGGCTCCAGACAAAGAGATAAAATTATTCCCATGATTTTGGTCATCTCTTCATTCTTTCAGGAAAAAGAGAAATGAACTATACAAACTGTATAAACAGCTTACACAAAAACTGTAGGAAGCTTCCTGTAGCATTTTTGTTTTACATGAATTCTTTACACCCAGCATTCCCCAAAGGTTGTGCTTCTTGTTTGGTTAGGCAGCTGTTTAGCAACTTAAAGCAGAGATGGTAATGTTTCCAAATGTGATTCCACTGATAAAACTGTGTACACGCTATGATTAAAGCAAATTATAATAAATTCTGAAGCTTGGAGATTAACTACCAGTTTGGTTTGGGTTCTCAGTTTGATTACAGGCCAGTACACCTAGCTCTGGATGATGCTCTAAGCGTGCACTCAGATGCTATAAGAAGTTCTACTGTGATAAGTGCTGAAAACTGGTCTGAAGACTAGCATTTGAAAATACTTGACTCTGTTCTCCAAAGATAGGGTTTTAGAGAATTAAGAGGTGTTCCCTGGCCCTTATTCCATTCCTTGGCCCTGTCTTCTCTTCAAATTTTACATTCAAAGTATATGGGATCTGTAAACAAGAACTGAAGAGTGCTATAAAAATAAGAAAATTTAAGCAGAACAAGATGAAGAGAGATCATAAAATTTTAAGTTAAAAAAAAATCACTCAAGAGCTAGGTGTGGTGGTGCACACCTGTAATCCTAGCAGCTTGGGAGGCTGAGGCATGAGGTTCACGAGTTTAAAGCCAGCTTCAGCAACTTACTGAGGCCCTAAGAAACTTAGTGATACCCTGTCTCTATATAAAATATAAAAAGGTCTGGGGATGTGGCTCAGTGGTTCAGTGACTGGGTTCAATACTCCATATCCCAAAAAAAAAAAAAAAAAAAAAAAAAAAAAAAAAAAAAAATTACTCAAGGAAAAAAGTATTACTTTTCTAGTCATGCATGAATTTATGTACACTGTGGTGTGCTAAGATCTTTAACCATCCATTCCACAGGTATTTTTAAAGAATGTTTCTCCTGGTAAGTGCTGAATCTACCCTTTAAGGACACTACAGAAGCTCAAGTGGCCATGGCCAATACACCTATGAATAGGCAGATTAGAACCAAGCAGTCTCAATGCTACAGCTAGAGGATAAAGTTAATTTTACAATGGAAAATTGCCCAAGATGATTTAGCACTTTACAATGAATAATATTCAAACACAGTAAGCATTTCACCAGAAAAAACTGTAAAAGTATTTAACCCACCAGCTGCAACATGGTTAGGTATCGTTTCCACCAAAGATACTTCTGAATCCATGGGCCAAAGGCGGTTAACCCATAGTATGAGTACATAATCACGTGGATGAAGGAATTCATCTGGGCTCCGAAAAATGCTATAGGAAAACAAAAGGTAATTGCAAGAGACAGAAGATGTTACTAGACAATAAGCCATTGAAACAAAAAAATAAATGAATCCACATTATTTTTTTAACATTTAATTTTGGGGATGCCCGGGGATTAAAAAAAAAGTAATACTAATGAAAAGGCCTTATCTCAAATTAAGGTAGACATTTTTAAAGTTTTGAATTGAGTTTTTAATCATATAAATGAAAATGTATGTTGCTCAAATACAAAGTACTTTCAAAGAGGTGTTTTCACTGGGGTAAAATTCCCAGGTTCTTGGTACTTTCCACCCAACACATTCATAAATCACTTAGCACATTCAGATTTACTCCTGAAAATGCTCACCTTGTCCCCCTGCAACCCATTTAATTCCAATCCACCACAACGTGAACATTGTACAGTGATGATACACATGAAGGAAAGAAACCTGGTTGTTTTTCTTCCTCAGGATAAAAAACACTGTGTCCAAATACTCAACTCCTTTAGATACAAAGTACCACCACAAAGCAGCAGCTATCTGTAGAAAGAAAGAAAGAAAGAAAGAAAGGAAAAAAGAAAGAAAGAAAGGCAGGCAAGTCGTAAATACCAAATGATACTATTGTGTGGGTTTCTGCCAGTGCAATTAAACTCAAAATACATTACAAGGCATGAAATAACTTATATAAGTAGATGTCACACAGGGTTAAACTGCTGAATACAGATCTATAAACATATCATACTGCTATGCTTTTCAACTTGGTAGAAAAACTGAGATGTTTACTTGGTAAAGACCCTTCAGGTGTTTTATGCATAGCCTCTGGAACACTCCAGATAAGGCTGCGCAGTAAGTTTATGCACCAACTGGTCTGTGTCTGGCTCTCTCATTGTAATATGCACAACAAAGAAAGTGTTCAATCATGGCAGCTTGTTATAAGGTAGTAAAATCTTTAAAATGATAAATCGAAATGAAAAAGCAAAAACAAATATTTCCTAGGTCATAAATATAATCCTGCTTGCATGAATAAGTCTTGTTTTCCTGGGCCCTAATTAAGACACCAGATGGTGTGGAAAGATTACATTACAGGCTGAGATTAAGGATCCAGTAAGAGGTGGTGACCTCTGTATATACGTTTTAAAATATTTTAGAAAAATTCTATAAAAATAACCACAATGATCATTTTAGTAGAACAGAACTGAAATCGATAAACTTTTGTGTTAAAGGTCTTGACAGATTTGTTCATAAATAGGTTTAGAAGTTTTAGGATTAAAAGATGCCTTCCTCATTTTATACCTGCATCTAGTGGATGTTATGGTGTTTTTTGTTTGTTTTGTTTTTTTGCTTTTGTATGTGAATGTGTGTGTGTGTATATATATATTTTTTTCCTGGTACTAGGGATCAAACCTAGGGCCCTGCACACATAAGCACACTGCTGTACCACTGAGTTATAACTGTAGCCCCAAAATAACAACTTTAAAATGTGGGGAAAGAGGAAAGAGGCCCATTAAAAATATCCTGCAATTATAGGTTGAGAATTTATTGAATTGGCTTGAACAATACTGTTGAAAATGATAAAACTGATTAAAATAGGCTTGAGATACTCTACTCACAGCAATGCTACATTTACTATTCTTGATCATGGTAGTACTTCAAAGTAACGATTTTTCCTCAACTTGGGTCTCTAAATTTGCCACAAAATAATAAATAATTCTTTTCCTTAGTTTATAAACTGTATTAGGTTTTTCTGAATAGACTACATCAAAGTGAAAAGTGATGCTTCTTGGCTACATAAATATGTATATAAAAATGAGTAAGATATTCATTCTACTGCACCCAGCACCAGAGGAGCCGAGTAGGGGCAAGATTCCCAAGGCAACCTGTTGCATATCTCAGGTTCTTTCTCCCATATTACAATTCTGACAACACCCCCTTCTCCTTTTTTTTTTTTTTTTTTTTTTTTTTTTTTTTAAGAACTAAAGTTAAAGTATGTCAGGGGGACAGGTTCACAATTAAGAGTGGTAATTTTGAAACTCTATCCTAAAAGTATTCATAGGTTGTGCCACTTAAAGAGTTTTTCCAAGTTTACTTCCATGAAAAAGCCAGACACTTCTCCCTTTCCCCTCTTCCCCCCAAAAAAGGCAACAGTCCACTGAGGACAACTCCTGGCAATGAGGTTATGAGAAAGAAATTTTTTCCTAGCCAGAGAATTTTCAGGTCTTCTTTTCCTCCTAACCACTTGTTTACGTGCTGACTGTCAGCTTCCCTACCTCACTAGGCTGCCAGCTCCACTAAAAGAGAGAACTAACCAGTCTCCAAATGTAACCCCAGTGCCCCTACAGTATATGCATATGGGGGATGTTTAGCAAATATTTTCTAAATGAGTAAAACCACATGACAACCAAGGGGTGATTTTTCATTAATCCACAAGCCTTTTACTAGGGAAATGAATACATGGACATAAAATGGCAAGCACATTAAAGCTATTTGGTCTTGGGTCTTGATGAATATTGTCCAAACTCCCTGACAGAAAGCTGCTTTTCTCAAGGGAAGCTACTATGCTTTACACCATTACTATATATATTACAAATAAAACATAACACAGATGTTATGTACATTTTACGTTAAATGTAATTTTTAATATAAGCCACAGTGTACAAAGGAGTTCATTAAATACTTAACAATTTGTTGTTTCTTCCACTTAAGTTAAATGATTATTGAATTGATATAGGTTATAGAAAAATAAAATATAACATATTACTAGTAGTTTATTTTTCTACAGATGTAATAAAAACTGAGTTCATATCTGCATAAATTGTGCTATACTTACTTTCCTAAATATTATATGGTTCATAAAACATCTAATTTCCTCAGACTTTTTAACAAATGAATTAGACTCTTTAATGATTTTCTACCCTTGACCCAAAACTACAAAAATCTAAAATAATATTTTTATATGAAACATGGCACTTTTTTTTTCTTTTTTTAATACTCCAGTCTAGTAATCCAATACTTATTCACTCTCACACCATCAAATTAAGAAAACTACTAGAGGCATGAAAACCAATTATCAATTATGTGCTTTTAAGTAAAAGCACAGCATTTCAGATCAACCCAGTCTAACTTCACAACCAAGTCAAAGAACACTTTTCACTGATGGGGGCCTACGAAATTAAGCCACTTATATTGATTTTAAGTATTTTTAATGTACTTACCCTGACTTCATTTACATTATTAGAATAATCCACAGTCTGGCAAATATAGCTATATCCTGCATTATATGATCCCATGAATAACTGGAAAAAAAGGAACAATATTTGGAATAAAGTTGTAGTAGATTCAGCATCAAAAACAATAAATTTGATATGCAACTTTTCAAATTAATTTGAAAGCAACATTTTCTTTAAAAATTTCAAATGTAATTAAACACCGCTGTCTGAGTTAAAAAAAAAAAAATATGTAACCTTTGGACTGAGACATCAACTCTATGCATTTGTAATGTTAAGAAGTTTTAAAGTCCACACTTGGATCCAAGGGTGGTCCTGTTTTAATGGGTTTCTATTCTGGATCTGCTAGTTTGCAGCTAACAAATTAGGTAAAAATATCCAAATGAAGTAAATGAAAGCTTTTATGAAACTGAAACTCTGTAGGCTAAAGTGATAATGAAGAATGATTTTTTTTTTTTAATAGAAGAAGTACTGTTTATTGTTGTAGAATCCCTAGTCAGTTCTCTGGGATAACAGAGTTTTCATGAGTCTCTTAGGAAACAAATTCCTTATCCTCTTGCAACTTAAAAAAATAGCTGTGTCACTCAGCTTTCAGGGTTTCCTTTCAAAAGGTCATGGAGAATTTGCTGATGCACAGAAATGTACACAATGATTAGCAGGAACAGTTGTATTCCAAGTAGCTCATTTCAGTTCCAACCTCAAATACATTACATAATAGGACTGAACTTCAAGTTGGTACTTATGTTTATTTTGATCAGTTACAAAACCTGAAACTAATGAATAATAATTTAAGTAAAGTACTACTATTTACTGAGTACCAACATGTATCAAACACTATGAAAAGGTTATCTCACTTAACTCTGATATTAACCCCCAAAGGTAGGTATTTCATCAATGTTAGAAATGGAGGAGCCAAGAAGACGGGGGTAAACAACTTCCAATGTCAGAACAGTTAACAACAGCAAGCTTAGAATCCACTCTCTGAGTCAAAGTTCCATTTTAAACAACTGTCCCATACTTCATGTTTCATATTTTCATTGTCCAACATTTTTTTAAATGTAAAAAATTGACTTGTAGAGTAGCTACCTTGAGGTACAGGATTTCAATGATGGCTTTATGCATTCTCATTTCTTTTTTTTTTTCCTTTTTTTTTTTTTTTTTTTTTTGCATTCTCATTTCTTAATTCCCTGGAACCCTGGAGAATTATAGAGTTATCTTAACCAACCTACCTCTCTGAAGATAAAAAGGTTAAGCAAAACCATCCCAAAATTATAGACAATGAGCACTAAGCGCATCTGAAATGGCTCCCGGTCCTTCATCCACTTTGGACCCAACCACACGAACAGGAGATAAAGAGTGCTTATACTTAGTGTAGGCCATGGGGACTGCATCAGAGGCCAGTCTTCCACGCGTTTATCTACAGAGAAAACAAATAACAAATCCACTAAACCATACATGCTTTACAAAATAAGACTTTTCAGGAATTAAAATGTTTCAACTTAATTTCCTCATTCGACCAAAAACATGTCACTGTCTTTTGAGTCCCAGTGAAAATACATGGTATAAAAACTCAATAAACAAGACTAATGTCTATAGTAGCTTTTGAAAATCATTGGATTACTTTATATTATACATTAAGTTTTACAGAGAACTTGAAAAACAAAGACAAGAAATAAAGTGCACAAAAATTTACAGGAGATGAACCTCAGCTGAAAAGATAATGAAAGACCAAGATCACGGGAGAGTCTGCTACTCATGGAGTCCGGGCTGTGTCACTCACATCCAACCTACTCCAGAGAGCAAAATGAACTGAAGTCTCTGAAAGATAGGAGAGAGCACACCTCCCACAGGGAGGAACTGACTTAACAAGTGGTGTGACTGGCTTCTGTCAAAGGCCACTATGACCTTTCAGTGGTCATTCACCTTTTAAATAATATTTTATCCTTTTACACTAATTAACCTTCTATGGCCATACGTTCCCATGCCTAAGCCCCCCATAAACACAGACTGTCTATCTGAATAGGTCTTTGTTGAATTCTACAAACTCCTAAGGCATAAAAGCTCTGTTCTTGGTCCCTAGAGCAGGAACTGCTATGGTGTCCTTTCTGCAAACACTAAGGAGAACAACACTTTCAATCAGACTAATGCAAACAGCAAAAGTACTACTAATGCTTAATATGTGGAACAAAGAAAGGAAGATAATTCATCTGTAAGGTGATCTTCATTTCTGACATCATGGATTATTTCTCACCCTTACTACATACTACATAAGTGACAAAGTTCTCAGCAGCAAATAGAAAAAAAAAAATTAGAGAAATAGGTTTAAATCTTTGCCAGAAATTAAGGGTAAATAAAAATGTCCTACCTTTTTGAAACAATGTGGTATACTGTATCATCCTCTCATTCAGCAGAGAAATTTACAGAAGACTTCCAAAGAGAAGGACAGAGCATGAGTGAGAAGCTAAAGATCTTACAATACAAAATGCTAAGGGAGGCCAACAGAAGAGCAGAAAGTTGGGGGGAAATAGACAGAAAAAGCCTAGAAGGCACTACCAGTGGGCAGACTGGCTAAGTTCTAACACTGGGTCTGCAACTGAGTGGAGGACCTCAGGGACACGATCACTCTTCATTTCCTTCATGGACAAACACTGAAGGAGAGAAGGGGAGTTAGATTAGTGCTTCTCTAACCTAAATGAGACAAAGAATCATCTAGCAAGAATAGTTAAAATGCAGGTTCTGATACAGTTGCTCTGGGAGGTAGCACATTTCTAGGATGAATACATTTGCTGGGAAGTTCCAACTGAGTCTATGCCACTATCCATGGACCATGCTTTAAGCAGTAACAAACTAGATGATCCCTTTGGTTATATTTAACTTTTAAAAATAATAAGTAAGAGGAAAAATGGCTTTAAAAGGTAAGGAAAATTGGATAAAGGAAATTTTCCCTAGTCAGGGAACCCGTTCTGCACTGACAGAGAACCTGCACACACTTCTGTTCCATTACAGCACTCACCACATTGCCCTGAGACCCTCCTCCAAGCTGTAACCCCCTGAAGGCAGGGGCTGGGTCCTTCATTCTGTACTGAAAGGTCTATCAAGGAGCCTAAACATCTACTGGATAAAAAACTAAACAATGCACAATTTTTTTCCCCACATTGGTCCCTTATCTTTTATCCCTCCATTGAATTCTTATGGCTTCTTCAGTGTCCAGAAAGCCTTTCCTGCAACTCCTCTTGGATCCTCCTCTGCGACAGCACAACTTTAACCTCAATCAACAACACTGCATCCCAGTATTTGGTGAGTGTGTGTGTGCCCTGTACAGCTCAATGTCCTTTAGTCCTTTAAGTCATTGCTTACTATAGGGAGAAAAAGCAATGCCTTAACTGCTTTGCCCATCAAGGCAAGTCATTTATTCATTTAGCAATCACTTAACAAATCCATTTTCAGCCTATAAAATGCCACATGTGACACCATACCCTTCTCAAAGTAGCCCTTCCAGTTCACAAGGGTCAGAGTGCTCTCAAAAATTCCACCTCCTACAATTACTATGGACGTGGGAGAACTGTCAGCACCCAAACCACAGCTGTAACAATGCCCTTCCAAATATTTGCATGAAATTTCCCCATGTCTTTACATGTTATTATACAAGTCATACGTGTTTTTCTGTACTTATTTGCAATATTTCCTTTAGTGCTTCTGATGAGATTCAAAGATCCTACATGACTGCTATGTATTTTTCATTAAAAAGGAAAGCACCATACAGTGATAGGAAAACACACCATTACTAACAGGTCCCCCTAAGCCTTGAAACAAATAAACAAGAAATTACAATCTATTTGCAGAAGGCAGGACTGGAACCAATGAGAAGTCATCGGGAAATAAATTTCACCTAAATTTCCAATCACTGGGTCTTTCGTATGCATAAGGAACTGTCTCCTTTGGTAATAGGTACCCCATTCTAATTATAAATTAAATTTAAGTAAACCTAAAACCAAATATTATAGCAAATCAAGTTCTAGAGTAAAGGACTTTATAATAATAATGAGAATTACTAAGGAATATTGTTTTTAACTAACTCCTCCAGATTCTTAAGTATTAACTCTTTCTCAGGAAATAGTTTCCACTGAGAATAATTTGTTTCATAATGCTTATGGCAAGTTGAACTGATTCGTTTACGAACATTAATTTGGTCAGCAGTCATTATTTTATCTATATTAAAAGGGCACATAATAGTTACACAACTGTATTTGTCAGAACTTACAAACTGTCTACTAAAGGAGTCAATTTTTTCTATGAATATGACATGTTTATGTAAAATGTGGACAAAATGGTCCATCTGAAACGGGACTTTCTTTGAATACCCTTCACCGAGACGTTTCTATTTCTAATATGATTTGTATTTTAAGATCACAGAGCAGTGAGATCAGACTGTTCCATCCTTCAGACCTAAGTGGTTTGGGGCAAGTTACTTTGTTCTTGGCCTTCCAAAGTTCATCATCCATCAGAGGAAGAGACAGACATGAAAATTCGACAGCAATGCAGCAGGATAGGTATCCGATGAACGTTTTAAGTACATAGTAGATGTTCCGAGAGCAGACATTTGAACTTTTTCTCAAGAGAAATTTGCTAACAGATAGGCAGAAAGGTGTTTTTTCAGTGGGCAAATAAGAGAAAATTACACAAGTTCCATCAGTGGAATGACAAGAGATACTCAAATGAGAATAGCTGAATACCAGAGAGAACTGAATGTATGAAAATAGCCCAGAAACAAGGAATACACATTTATTTTGGAAACTAAGCAAGTCCAAACAGAGGATAGCTACAAAGGAGGTAGCTGTGGAGATCCTTTCAGAGGTCTTACAACATAGTGAGAAGGCTAGAACTCATCACATAGATTGTGGGGGAGATAATGTGATTGGTTTTGGCTTTTAAAAGGCTACTTAGAGGCAGTGAGAGACTGGAGGGGAAGGGGATATGTCAAGAGGCAGGGAGGCCAATCAGATGTGTGGTTCCCAAATGCCTGTCTTTGCTAGACTGCACACATAAAAGATGCCGGCTTGTTAAAATTCAGGTTCCCAAGTCCCACCCCAGATTAATTGAATCAATATCTGCAGGTGGGGCCCAACACCATGATCTACTATGGTGATTGTGATAGGCAGACAGACACAGAGACCACTACTATGCAAGTGATGACACAGGCTGCACTGGTGATGGCAGGTATGAAAATTACAAGGGTCAAATCTAGAGACTTGGTGAGTATTATAGGTGTGACAGGTGAAAGTAAAAATTTAGGATTACTCCAAATTTCTGGCCTAGCATAGATAGGGAAGTCATGATCCAAGACAGTACAAGAGAAGAGAAGCAGAGCTGGGAGGAAATGACCAGGTGAGTGTTACACATGACCTGTTTAAGGGACTCTTGGGACACCTAGGTGGAGGTGGTGTTGTCAGGCTCTGGAGTTGCAAAGGAACTGCCAGGGCAGCAGACTCACCAAGGAGTTACTGGCCAATGAAACTGTATGGAGAGTTTGAGGTCACAAGGGAAAGAATAAAATTAAATATGATTGAACCTGGGGACCCTTGGTGGGGAAAGTGCATGAAAATGGCAGCAAATCAGTCAGAGAGGCAAGAAGAGGGGAAAGGATGTTTCAGAGACCAGAAGAGCAAGAAGGTTCCAAAAGGACAAGGCAGGCAATGGGATACGCAGCTAGACAGCTAGGGAATCAACTTTTCTCTCTCTTTCTCTCTCCCCCTCCCCTCTCTCTTAAATGAGGACATAAGTACTTCACAGGTTGATATGTGAGGATTAAATGAATTAATGTACACTGAGTTCCCAGCACACACGGACACCAGTCATTCACTCCCTCCTGCTGCACCTCTTTCCTCCCGACGCCACCTCCTCACAGTGTGCTTATGTGAATCCCTCCCCTTCAAGGGCACACCCCCCTGTTTCTCCTGCACCACTTCTTCCTGATCTACAGACTACTTTAGGTTTTGAAATATGGACACTCAAATCAGACTAGCAGCATTAGAATCTTCACCTATCAGCTGAGTAAACTCCAGGAGTGAGTCAGTGCAAAGAGTTAAACCAAATTAAACAAGGAAATCAACATTTAAACTTTGAGGAGTTTATACTGAGAAGACAGAACACTTTATAATTTATACCCTGAAATGACAAAAATTTTATGACTTGGTCTTTATTTGGGAAATCAAACACAAAAATTCCCACAAATTGAATTTTTAATTATGTAGAGAGGCTATTTTTAATACTTCTTTTTAAAAGATAATATAAAATGTTATATTTTAATAAAGAATAAAATACTTGTAATCCAATGGTTTTTAAGTAATCCTAGTAACCTCTACTTACATACAGACAACTGTAATTCATACAATAAATTATCATTGTATATTAAGGCAACTTCCTAATGATCCACACTTATTGATCAATGCAACATGGTTCTAGACATTATACAAAGTCCCTATTAAGTACAATTAAATGTTTAATAAAAAATACATCACATCATTTGTTTTTTAAATTAACAACTTAAGTCACATTAAAATTTTTTTTTCCAAAACAGTACATAAAAGTAGATGACAAAAGAAACTAAGAATACTCCATTCCCCGGCTACTGAAAGTGCAGTCCTTGTGCAGTAATTAAATTATCACTTGGAAGCCTCAAAGAAATACAGAATTCCAGGCCTCACCTCAGAACTACTCAGCCAGAATCCTTATTTTAATCAGACTGCAGATAAGTTGCATATCAAAATCTAAGAACTGCTCTAGTATATTTAGAAATGTAAGCCTACATTATATATCATGTAATCAGATTCTACCTTAATAAATCAGTCACCTTTTTGTTTCTAACAGTATTTATATCTGTTTAATCTACAATTAAACAGAAAAACAAAAGAAAAACACAAGTCTAATGATGACTGAATACTAGCTAGCTTCAGGAGTATATTCAGGACATCAAGAAGTATGTACTATATAGTACTCTCTAAAACTCTCCATCCTTCTTTAATAAGTTAAAGCCAATAGTTGAAAATCAATTCCTTTTTAAGTGGCATTATTAAAAGTCCATTTGCTTTTACTGACTACACAAAAATAAAGGTTACCCATTAGTAGTAAAATGTCACATTATATATGAAAACTACCTCATAGGAAAGCTGTGAGTCTTTTTCTTAAGGAAGCAGTCAATCCCTTCCTCTATTTATTACAAACTTTAGGATGGTCAAGGTCACAGCCTTTATTCCTTGCTGTATTTTATAACAATGCCTGGTATGTAAGAGTACTCCTTCTTTTAAAAAAGAATTTTAATGAAAAATACAGACATCTGTTGTCAAAGAGTCTGAGGAAGATCTTATTTCCACGACAGGGAGTAAACTAAATACCACCTAAGACCTCTTCTAAGTTTTAGTCCAAAATGTGATGCTAGACACATTCCTCAAGCCAAGGAAGAGCCTGTGCATCAGTGAGGTGAAAAAGGAATAACTAATGGAGAGGCATTTTCAAATACCTGGGCAAAATGGGACCAGCAACTAGCTGAGACATACTCGAGACACAAAGCACTGATTCTGAATCTGGTATAACAGTCCTACTTAGCAGGGTAAACTTCTGTTCTAACCTCCACATCCTCTGGAAAGAGGATGGAGAAGCACATGTGTGAGTGTTAAGGAAAGGGTAGCTTTTGTGGAACACAGAGGTGGAAAATGCAGAATCTGGGCTAAAAACTGGTAGAGGTCAGAGTGGGATGGGCAGAAGGGAGGGAAGGGAAACCTTGACCAGCAAGGGAGAGTCAAGTAGATGTCTGAGGTAGGAGGGAACTGAGAAGAGTTCACTATCATAACTGGCTCAACAGAACAAGAGAGCAAAGGTGTTAGCTGTGTGATAGTCACCCAAGAGTAAAAGAATTTGTAAAAGTAAAAGAAGAGTTAAAAGCAGAGGAAATAAGAATTCTGGTTGCAAGTTTGCTTGAACAGAGATCATAAAAAAGGTACAAAGGGAGAAAATATATGAAATTTCCAATAGAAAGTAGAAAACTAAGATGGAATTGGAAACTGTGAAGGAGAAAAGACAGTAACATAGATAAGAGTAAATCTGTGCATAATTCAGGCTGAAGGTTGCTTACTATGAGTTTTAACTTGGGAGAGTTAAGTATTAGATGGATAAGATCCATTTTTCAGTTTATTCACCTGGAAAACGGGGCTAACAATGGTACCAAACCCAGAGGAATTAGAGCATTAAACATGATAATAAATATAAAGCACTGCAAATAGTGTCTGGTACCTAATAAGCACCCAAATACTAAATATTCATGCTGAGTAAATAGGCGGGCTATGCTGCATTATAAACAGTTATAATCATTTTAGGAAGGAGAAAGATCTTGGTTCTATCCCAGTTCTGTGACTTTCTAGCTGTGTAGTTTTAAGTCTATTTCTTCATCTACAGATGATTTAATAATACCTAACTTAAAGGGATACTAGGAAGACTAAGCATAAGATGTACAAAATGTATTACTACAGCATAACGTAGTCTATAATAGGCCTATCCAAAAGGCTTCACAGATGGCTGCGTGAGTTTCACCATGTGCAGAAAACATCTAGATGCAGAAAAATGGGGCAGTGGCATTTGTTAAAGCCAACTCCCAGTGAAAGGGAAACATGACAACAGGGGAAATACATATCTAAAAAGAAATGTGAAGAATGTCTCTCATTCTGGAAGCCAAGATGAGAATGGTAGGTAAGCAGTTTCCTTTCTCTGTTCTCACATTTTGTGGGGCTTCTCCTGGTAATAATCAGAAGTTCCAAATTCAAACAAGAACTCAGTGCTGTCACTGATCTCAAAGCTTTAAGAAAATGGAAGTGGTGTTTCCCTTTGGTAAAAAAAAAAGACTTGCCATACCATTTGGGGTTGGGTGGACAGGGAGAGAGAATGGGAACTTTAGCTAAATCTTCCCTTGGCTTTAGCAGTTCCATACACTGAATATTCACTGGGTAAAATACTGTCAGTCCTGAATTTATTGTTGTTTCACTAATTAATAAAATTTTCTAGATCTCATGTCATGCTATTGAGCAAACACCTTCAAAACTCACTTTGAATATACTTTTTACTTTCAGTACTGGGTATTGAACTCAGGGTTCTCTACCACTGTGCTACACCCCTAGCCCTTTTTATTTTTATGTTTTTATTTTGAGACAGGGTCTTGCTCAGTTGCTGAGGCTGGCCTTGAACTTGCAATTCTCCTGCATCAGCCTCCCAAGTAGCTGGGATTATAAGCATGCACCACTTTAACTGGCTTGGATACAATTTTTTAATGATCCTACCACTTTATCATATGGAAGTCAATTTCCTCTTCTCAGGTTAAATGTCACTTCTTATATTTTATAATGTATATTTATATACATAGTATAAATTTACATAAACATCAGGTTTTAGATTAATTTCACACTCAAGCCCTTCAGCACCTCTAAGCATTCTAGATGTCCTTCTTTAGATCATTCCTGTTGGTATAATTTTGTTCATATTTAGTATTTTAAATAGGACTATGTAGATTAGGTAGCAACATAAGAAAAAGTAAAATAAGGGAGATGCACAGGTCAGAAGCATAATTACTTCTTTCCTGTTTGGCTAGTGTAATGGGATGATAAGAGCCCTGGGCTAGAAACAAAACCACCAGTTTGTACCCATTTTTCTGCTACAGCAACCATCTTCAAATTATTTATTGTCTATCAAACTCCAGAACTTCTAAACATTGGAAACTAACAATGTTTCAGGCCTGTCTCCCAGGGTTGTTGTAAAACTGTAAAGCAAAATACAAAGCCAAAGCTGTCTTCCTTGTTGTTTGCTATTTTCAAGCCATATGGCTTTTTTTTTAAGTTGACACCTTAGATTCTCTTTATAAAGTCATTTCAAGATGAAAAAGAAAAAAAAGATTCAATTATCTTAACAACAAATATGAAGAAAGATAATTTATAGAAGCACTATTATATTAATTGTACAATATGTGGAATTCTTTTTTTAAATTGTGGTAAATAGCAAAATTTGCCATCTTAATAATTTCTTAAAAGTATCCATTCTAGTAGTATTAAGTATACTTACAATGTTGTGAAAACTCCAGAGTTTTTTTATCTTACAAAATTAAAACTTCATGTCCACTAAACAATTCCCCAGTTCAGTTCTCTATTTAGCCCCTGCAATCAATATTTTATTTTATTTCTATGAATTTAACTACTTTAGAAAGTCCATATAAGTAGAATCGCACATTATTTATCTTCTTGTGACCAAGTGATTTCACTTAACATATCTACAAAGTTTATGTATGTTGTGGCATATGTCAAAATTCCTTCCTTTTTAGGTTGAATAATAATATTTTATACATATATACCACATTGTTTATCTCTTCATACATCAATGGATATTTCAGTTTTTTCTACCTCTTGACTACTGTGGAATGTGGCTATAAACGTAAGTATGAAAAAATATGAAATTTTTCAACATAATCTCTGCTCAAGTTTTAATTTGATAAATAAAAATGAAGAGAAAAACTTATTCCTTCAAATGCACTATTTCAAAATCACAAATGCTTTTTGTAATTACACCCAACAGTGAGTCACTGATTCCTGCAGTAGATTAATACATTTGTCTTGCAATCCCAGACTTACATTCTAATTAAAATGTAATCATAAATAAAGTGCCATACTAAGATATTTAAGAATGACAATATTCCTTAAAAAATGACAAAGGGTTGAAGAAATTAATTAAGGAATGTACTTATATAAAAATCATGTATTCTGTTTTTCCCTTACTATAAGACATACATATTTTTAGCAAATTTTACAAAAAATTTAAGCCACACTTCCAAACTTAAGTTAGAAATGATCAAATATAAAGTGCCTATAGTGGAAAACTTTTTGTAATGATGTATAATAAAACTTTATATTTTTTATAGAAAAAATAGTACTGAGTTTACATTGATAACCTTTGTTTCAGGAAGTATGAAAATTCAATAAAGTGGCTTTAAACACTGTACAGTTTAAATCTCTTATGGTACAGGAGAAGACACAAAGAAACCTTAGTAACTTGCCCATGACCACATAATAAGCCATTCTCAGAAGCTGTACATCAAATAGTTAATGTTGCATGTTAACTGAGACAACTTTATACTTCCTATTATTGCTCCTGTTTTTGACAGAACAGTTAACTCTTGGTTATTCAAGGAATACAGAGATAACAGGTACAGTGATGTAGCAACACACAGTGCTGTTTCAAAGTAGGTGCTTAAGTATATAGGTACCCTATGTTACTCTACTTCTCTACCAATTTCTTGTGCAACAGATAAGAGGAAGCAAAAAGAACTAAATACAAATCTGCTATCCTTACTATTTTGGCAGTCTGATAACAGACTTTTGTTGAAAATTATTTCAATTACTATACAGAATGAAGTTTCTGGATTTACCATCAAAGTGTGTTTACCTGAAAATGCTTCACCTATTTAAAGAAGAAATAAATGACATCTACACCCAGAACTTTAGAGCCAGGTAGGACCTTAGAGATTCTCTAATTCAACTCTATTAATTTATAGATGAAAAAGTTGAAGATTGGAGAAGCAAAGGGACTTGTCCAAACTTTCAGAGCTAATTAGCAGCAGTCCCATCACTAAAGCTTGGGCCATCTAAACTTCAGTCCAAAATTCTTTTCATTGACCATACCATGCTGCCCTCTTCATTTCCACACAAATCACAATGCTTCTGCATAGAAAATGAAGAGAAAGGAATAATCATAACTGATTGTATATGCTTAGTGTTACTAAATGGTTTAATGGTTTGATTCATTCATTAGATTTAGTCAATGTCAATTGAATTTAGGACTGAATGATGATAAAGAGCATTAAAAGAACTTGTTCTGTAATTTAGTATGGTCTAAAATTTGTGTTTAGCAACCAAAATATATCACTATGCAAAATAATGCTAGATTAAGGGGTCATCTCTTGGTACATGTTGGGGAGAAAAATACATAGAAGTGAAGAAGTAACTAATAATGAAGGTACAGTTCAGGACTAGGGCCACAGGGGACTGGCACTAGAAAATGAACAAGTAACTGCTGAAAACAATGTGTTCAACAAATAACCCAATCAATAAGTGAGCAAATAAACTAAACACACCTCAAAACAAGAAATACAGATGGCCAACAAATACATGGAAAAATACTCAACATCCTTAGCAATCAGGGAAAATCAATTCAAAATTACACTGAGATTTCATCTGCAGTCAAAATGGCAACCATCAAGAATGCAAATAATAAATGCTAGCAAGGATGTGGTTTCCAAGTTTTGTCATCACCTTATGAGAGTCCTCCATCCTTCTGTACCACTCATCCCTTCTTCATTCTAATCCAGCCACAATGAAATCAAGAACCAGCCACTCAGGGCTGGGGATGTAGCTCAGTGGTAAGGTGCTTACACTGCATGCCTGAGGCCCTGGGTTCAATCCCCAGTACCAAAAAACAAACAAACAAACAAACAAACAAAAAACCAGCCACACTGGCCTTTCATGGTCCAAGTTCAACCACCAAGTAGATACAAATTTTCTTCACCAAAATGCAGAGTGTTGTATCTGAACAGAGGAGTAGTGACAACCACTTCCAACCAACACACACATCCACCTGAACCCCATGAACAAATGATTCCTGTTTATAACCATGTGGTCAGAAAAAATATGGTGGCTCAGGAGACACGTGGTTTTACTGAGAGCATCCTACTAACTTTTGAAGATGTTCATATGCTAAATGTTGGATACACAGAAAGCTATTAATAAGCATTTATTAAAAGAATTTAACAACAACTTACCTAAGGAACATTAAAGAATAATGTGAATAATTTGAGTACCTGTATAATGGGGAATATTTAAATTCATCACTTATTAAAATTTATATATAACTTTCCCCTTGACCCTAGAATATCAGTCCCGATCATTTTTTTTTTGCTTTTTTTTAAAAATTATTTGCTCTGTTTAGTTATACATGACAGAGAATGCATTTTGATCCACTGTGCACAAATGGAGTACAACTTTTCATTTCTCTGGTTGTACACTGTGTAGAGTCACACCATTCGTGTAATTATACATGTACATAGGGTAATGATGTTTGTCTCATTCCACCATCTTTCTCCCCCCCCCGCCCTCTCTCCCAGTCCTAATCATTTCAGTGCACTCATAAAAGTAAAGAAAACAAACAAACAAAATGTCATCAGAGTACCTTCTCCAATACCATCAACTGGTATGAAGTCCCACATCAGTCTACATTTTCTTCTAATGTAAACCAACACTAACTTCCTTTTTCCTCGTATCTAAATATATAATATAGGAAGTGGAAAATTATTTTTAGTGTTTTCTAAAACAGGTCTTTCAAAGTTTCAACTCCAATGTATTAAATGTTAAAATAAAGAAATATTATGTATGTGTATTATGTTTAAAATGTTAAAATAAAGAAATATTACTAAAAGTAATATTTTCAGAGTTAACACATTAACAACCATATGTATTTGCTAAATATATGCCTTTGAGAAGCTCAGTTTCTATATGTTGCTTTGGATATACTTTATTAAATAACAGTATTTGATATAAAAGCTCAGAATGAGATTTTTCCATACTGTTTACCCTAAGGGCAAAGATCTCTTGGACCATCAAATACACTCTACAATCTGTAACTATTCCTATAATGACAATGCAAAGTGGATACAGTTTATTTGAGCTTTGGAGGAAACCTCAATGGAGATATTTAATGAGCTAATAAAAGGAAAAGAAGCACATAACCACCATCTAGGAAGGAGGCGCTTGAGGGCAGGGGCTGCTCATTTCTTGCTCCTCCTGACTAACATGCATCCTTTCATCACACTCATCACTATTTCTCAAGACCATCATTCTCTACCGCCCATTTTTATTTCCTTCTTTCCAAACATCTGACTCACCAACTTTTCTCCAACCTCCTCTAATAAGCCTACTTTTCTATTCTGAAGCCCCCTTATCCAGATTTTCATGAAATTGTGCCAAGAAGAGATCCCCTTGAAAGCATAACACTGATGGGGTCCCCAAAACAAAGACACATGAAGAGCACAAGAAAGAAGGGGAGTGGAAGGACAGGGGCCCCAAGGGCTTCACATATGTCCTGCCTACACCTGAAACAATGGTCCTCAATACACAGCAGTGAGGTAGAACAGACTGTAGCCACTAAGCCTCTCTGCTGGTTAAGAAATACCTATGCCTACACAAGGTAGCTCATTACAGAAGGCCAGGAAGCAGTCTCAGGTTTCGTAAGTAGATAGTCAAGAGCACTGACAAATATATTTTCTTTGACCTCCTGCTGTGTTTCAGTGGCTACTCACTTCTCATTTTTGGTGCACCATATTATATTATATTATTTTATATGCTCTTCAAAGCCCAGTGGCAAGTTTTCACCAGGTGAGTGCACTAAACTTCCTGTTTCACTCATGGTCTTTTTTTTTCCCCATGAGCACCAGGAAGGTATTAACCATCACAGAAAGCTGTATTCTATCTTTGTTCTCAATTTTTGTTCCTGAGACTCAGGAGATGAGAAAGTTCCAGGATAGGAAGCAAATGAGAACTCCTAGGTGTGGTCTGGCTTTAAGGACACTGGAGGAACTCAAAGATGTCTAACTCCAAATATGCAAAGCACAATTATCTGCCAGAGAGCTTGTCTGATGTTCAGCTCTGCACAGCTGTGTAATATGGAAGCTCTGATGCAATGTTAAAAGAAGCTAAATCACACAGATGAAGGGAAGGGTCTGCCTCTCCAATTTTTGCACGTAAAACATAAGGTCAATATGATAATACACTGAAGAAAGACTTCAAGAAGAAATGCTCCATTAAAAACTGCCTTTTAGCCATTTGCAGTTGTAATAGCACCAAATGGCTCACTTTTCCAGTGTTAAATTTGAGATCTGAAAAGTAACACTTTTCTAAATAAGCCAATGCTTTAATACCAAAAGCAGCGAAGCAAATGAAGAAATGGGAAAATGTATAACATCACAATTGCTTCTGCTAGGAAAGCAGAAATTAACCAAATGACACTCCTGTCAAAAAAGCTGAACAGCTGAAGGAAGCTTGCTGATCTAAGAAAACCGTGGGTATGTAGGTTTCTGGGACAACCTCTAGGTGTTGCTGTGGAGACCCCTTTCCTAAAGACTTACCTCTTTCCCTGTGTTTCGGCCTCCCCCTCCCCCTGACTACACTGCAGTGCGCAAAGCCATTCTAGACAATCACTGCTGAAAAAACCTCAGAAACTAACACTCTTCAAGCAAATAATGGTATTTAGTTTTCGGTCCAAATTATACTATAAATGGACGAGCTAGATAGAAGAAAATATTTGCAGGGGGTTGGCAAAGCAACCAGAAGGCTGAAGTAAGAGAAGAGCTAGAGTTGAAGCCCTCCTCCCTCTCCAGCCCTCTCTCCATACGAATATTATTAAACGTTAAAACAATCCTGGGTATAGGGCAGAAGAACTAAGAGATGAGCTCGGGAAATTTGGGAGTGCAGGGTGGGGCTGTTCCTGAGATGAGCTCTTGGACGCACAGGCTCCATCTAATGTCAGCTCCCGCATCCGAGGAGCTGATGAGAGATGGTGGAAGCTCAGAGGAAAATCATACGAGTGTCGGGGAGGGTGAGGGGGGTGGGGGAGGCCTTAACGTTCGGATCAGATTAACCAATGCACAACTGTAGTGCCCGCGCCCAAGCACCTGCGCTGATCCGGGCACCCTAACAGCCATAGGGCGCTGGGGGCTGCAGGAACAGGGCCCGGGCTCTGAGATCCCGGCTGGCGACTCATAGCAGGAGGAGCCGAGCGAGGCAGCGGTCCGTAAGACCAGGCGAGGAAGGGGAAGCCAGTGCTTTTACCTGCGATGGACCAGGTCCAGCGGTAGAACTCCACTGTGTCGTTGAGCGCCGTGGACACCACGTTCAGGACACTGCCTGGCTCCGAGTCCAGGAGCCCCATCGCGGCGATATGAGGGAGCTGGAGGCGGCAGGAGAAAAGCGGGGACCCAGTGGGAGGATTGACCTCCGAAGCTAAGATCGAAGGGGCGAGCGGCGCCGGAGACCCTTCTAACGGCGGCGGCCCAGCTGGTCTCTCCTCCTCCTCCGGGCGCCGCGGCGGTGGGGACACGGCGGCAGCGGAGTCAACGAGCTGGGTAGAGGAAAAGGTGTCGTCAAGGTTCCCAAGAGGAGGAGGAGGAGGAGATCCCGCCGCAAGCGCCGCCGGGTGCTGCACCACTCTGCTGCCTCGCGTCGCAGCAGCTCCAATCTCCTCCGCCGGCGTCACGTGTCCGCGCGCGGGGGCGGGGGGCTGGAGCGCCCCTCCTCCCGCCCGCGCTCCAGGAGTCAATTGCGCAGGGATGCTGCGGTCGGCGGGTGGCGAGTGTCAGGCTCGCGCAGGCGCGCGCGGTGCTGCTGCCTCGTCCCCCTCCCTTCTTCCTTTCCCATCAGAGTGAGACACCTGGGCCCCTCCTTTCTACCGCCCCTCACGAGTGTCCCCATCCTCCTCCCCCGCCTACCTCGGGGGTATCAGGCTACTGCGGAGGAGTACGCCGCCTTTCCACCGGTGACCTCGCATCCGCCCCGGATGCGTCCTAGCAAACAGGACAGGAAAGAATGGGTGTTTTGTGAGCAAAGACGAGGTAGGCGAGGTACTTTGGTCCTCACCTGACGCTCACCTCGATTTCACTTGTGTTCTTGTTTCCTTCACCTTCGCCAGCACATGTGCGTCACCATGACAAGGGAAATGCACGAGCTTTCCCTCTAAATAAGTGAAGGGATATTTGTCCTTCATGCTACAGCGCTGGAAAATAGGCTTTGTGGTCTACTTATTTGCAGATGAGCAGTTGAATGAATGCTGTGTGTGCTCGGTAGACTTTTAATGTACCTGAAATGATGAAAGTAATATGATCGTGCTAAATTAGGTCAGTAGTACTTCGGAGAAGAGGGAGAACTGAGAAGGGATTTAGGGTTAGGGAAGTCTTCTGGGATCCGATGGAATTGAGGTGACTCTTAGGAGAATGCTTAGGAGACACAGGGCAATCTAGTCGACAGAGGAAAACAAATTAAAAAAAAAAATTGTTAAGAAAGTGGGAGTCAATTAAGAGGCTACTTCTGAAACGTAGTAAAAATACACTACATACAATTTATAATTTGATAGTAACTGACATAAAACATCTTTGAGAATCGTCCAACAACCAACTCATCTGCTTCATATTTAAATGTGTCACTTACATTTTTTTAACCTTTTCTCCACTTGTTGTTTTAGGATGTGTCAGTTTAAAGGCTACTGAGTCAACTGTGTGATTTCCTCAGCCTTCTGACATTGTTAAAATAATGTGAACACTAGCTATTTATCACATCTATTTGATTTATTTCCCAGTTGACCCGGTTATATATTTTTCATCTTTATTTTATATTGAAAGCATACTAGAGGATAAGAATTCTTTTTGGTTGCCTGATGAGGCCCTAATCCTGTGCTGGATTAATAAATATTTATAATGACAAAATTATAACATACTTCTTTCAGAGCATAATAAGGATTAAGTGGCAGGAACTTTAGGGAGAAAAGTTAATTACAATTTTTTTATTCATTTATTTGTTTGTTTGTTTTTTTGGCCTCTCTGTCTTTGCTCCACCTCTGCGCAGCTGCCAGTGCCTCTTATTACTACCAATAACCTGCAGAACTTGTTTATTTTTTTTTGTTTGGTGTTTTTTTTTATTTTAATTTATTTTTATTGTAAACAAATGGTATACATGTTGTTTCTGTTTGTACATGGAGTGACAGCAAACCATCTGCATAATCATACATTTACATAGGGTAATGGTGTTTGATTCATTCTGTTATTTTTTCCTCCCCCCCACCCCTCCCACCCCTCTTTTCCCTCTATACAGTCCCTCCTTCCTCCATTCTTGCCCCCCTCTCACCCCCCATTATGTGTCTCATCCGCTTATCAGCGAGATCATTAGTCCTTTGGTTTTTTGAGATTGCCTTATCTCACTTAGCATGATAATCTCCAATTTCATCTATTTGCCTGCAAATGTCATAATTTTATTATTCTTTATAGCTGAGTAATAGTCCATTGCATATATATATATATATCACAGTTTCTTTATCCATTCATCAATTGAAGGACATGTATGTTGGTTCCACAATCTGGCTATTGTGAATTGAGCAGCTATGAACATTGATGTGGCTGTATCTCTGTAGTATGCTGATTTTAAGTCCTTTGGGTATAGGCCGAGGAGTGGGATAGCTGGGTCAAATGGTGGGTCCTTTCCAAGTTTTCTAAGGAATCTCCACACTGCTTCCAAAGTGGCTGCACTAATTTGCAGCCCCACCAGCAATGTATGAGTGTACCTTTTTCCCCACATCCTCTCCAACACCTATTGTTGCTTGTATTCTTGATAATCGCCATTCTAATTGGGGTGAGATGGAATCTTAGTGTAGTTTTGATTTGCATTTCTCTTATTACTAAAGATGGTGAACATTTTTTCATATGTTTGTTGATTGCTTGTAGATCTTCTGTGAAGTGTCTGTTCATATCCTTAGCCCATTTGTTGATTGGGTTATTTGTATTCTTGGTGTAGAGTTTTTTGAGTTCTTTATATATTCTGGAAATTAGTTTTTTTTTTTTTTTTTTTTTTTGGGGGTGCTGTGGATCGAACCCAGGGCCTTGTGCTTACAAGGCAAGCACTCTACCGACTGAGCTATCTCCCCAGCCCCCTGGAAATTAGTTTTTTATATATTCTGGAATAAATTATTCTGATTTATTTTATATATCTCAAGCAACCATAGTCTTCTTTAAATACTTTATTCTTGAAATTCACCAAATCAATGAAGGTGTAATGTATTAGTTTGTCATATATGTATATAGTTTTCTGAATTGAAGTGATAATTTTTCAAGCCTCAACCTTAAATTATGTGACTGATTCTAGTAGCTATAGAAGAATTCTGGTCAAGTCTCTCCATTTAGAGTAAAGATCAACTCCTTTAATTGGATGACCTAACAAAGCACAGATTAGTTTGAACTTTGAGGGAAAAAAAAAAAATTGATTGCTACTTCCGTATCATAGAATAGTGCATATTTTTAGGGAGAACAGATTCCTACCCTCATGGCCATTCACACAAACAAAACCTCATCATCTTTACTTATTTAATACAATGTGTTGAATTGTTAAAATGGTTTCAAATATTTACTTGGCCTCTTGTACAGTAGGGATCAACTTAAGTTCCTTATTCACTAGAGGGCGCCAGTCACATACAACAAAATCATAGATGGTACGTATAGGGAATGGCAGTTCTATCTGTACCTCCTTGTGCACACTCTACCTGAAAGCATTGTTATTTATATTTATGAGTTGTCCAAACAAACACCTAGAACCAGAGCCATAGAATTTACCCACTCTGGGAGTTTTATTTGGCAATGAAGAACAAAATTTTGTCATTTGCAAGAAAATGGAGAGAACTGGAAACCACAATTTTGAGCAAAATAAATTTATGTTTGCCCTCTTAAGTGGAAGCTAGAGGGGAAAAAATGGGGGGAGGTCATGAAATTGGAATGGTGGCCAGTATCATAGAAGGAGAATAAGAGGGGGAGGGAAGATAGAAAGGGGAAAGTTGTATTGAGGAGTAAAATTGATCAAATTGTGTTGTTTGTATATGTGCAGATATGCCACAGTGAGACCACCCATTCTGTATAATTGAGGTGGATCCAAAATAAAAAAAGGAAAAAGGAAAAAGAACATAGCAACTATAGAGCCCTATTGTCTGGCATGAAGGCTGCAATCCAGTATTCAATTCCCAAGTGGTTTACAAATACTAATGATGGTCCAGAACCAACACCTGCTGCAATAGTTTGAATGTACCCCCCGCAAAGTTCATGTGTTGGAAACTTAATCACCAATACAACAAGGTTGGAAGGTGGGATCTAATGAGAGTTGTTTAGGTCATGAGGCCTCTACCCTCATCAATAGATTAATGACAATTATAAAAGAACATGAAACTGTGATACAGTAAGAGGCAAGGGGAGATATTTGAAAACTTTGCTCTGACTTGAATATTTGTGTCCGTCCCAAAATCAGCACATGGCTCTTTCTTCCATTTTGGAGCCTGTGGTTGCCTGCTAGGAACAGGAATTCTAAAAGGCAAATGTTTCTGGAAGGCTGTGGTACAAGTTCATGTTTACTGGTGATAAGCAAGGTCTCTAGAACCAAAGGAAGCCCACAACTCTTCTTTAAATTGAAGGGGTTTATTCCCAAGATGAAACTGGATTCTTATTTAAGATATGTGGTTATATATACAAAGAATGACAGAGTGGCACAGTGACTCCTGGCAGCAAACCATACAAAAATAGATTAATCTGAAGAAAGGTAACTGTGCCCATGAAAATAGTGGCATGATTTGTGCCAAATTCCAAAGCAACCTTTCTGCTAAGATCATTGGACAAAATCTGTGTGACGCTGCACACTCCAGGATTTAAATTAATGAAACATAAATAAAAGTGGATTTGTTCTCTTGGGTTTTTTTTAACTGCACATGGATGTTTATAGCAGCTTTAGTCATAGTCACCCAAAATTGGAAGCAATCAAGATGTCCTTCAATAGGTGAATGGATGGCTATGTTGTTGCATATCATATAATGGAACATTATTCAGAAACTTAAAATTTGAACTGTTAAGCCATGAAAAGACTTGGATGACACTTAAAAGCATAAATTCATATTTTGGGGTTGGGGCTGTGGCTCAGTGATAGAGCACTTGCCTAGCATGTGTGAGGCACTGGGTTCAATGCTCAGCACTACATAAAAAGTAATAATATTATTGTGTATATCTACAACTAAAAATATTTTAAAATAAATTAATATTTCTAAGTGAAAGAAACCAATCTGAAAAAGCCACATACTGAATGGTTCTAATTATTTGACATTTCTGGAAAGGCAACACTATAAAGATAGTAAAAATATCTATGGCTGTCAGTTTCTCAAGGGGAAAGGAGAGGTTGAACATGTGAAGTAAAAAGGATTTTTTAGAATAGGGAAATGATTCCATATGATACTGTAATAGTGGATAAATGATACTTGTGCATTCTTCACAATGCATAAAATTTCACAGTGAAGAGTAAACATTGACATATGTAAATTTTTAAAAATTCCTTATGCTGGAGATCCCAAGATAGAACCCAGACTGTCAACAAAGAATCTAACTGTATTTCAGAAATATGTAGAACCTCACCGAAGGGGGTCAAGGTAAAATTTGCTGACTTAAATGCATTTGAAAATGAGTAATCTAAGATTAAGGCATAAGGAACTATATATAGGCAATGTACTGTAGTCCATAGGATTGTTTCCCACACTAGAAAGAATCGATAATGCTGATACTGCTATGTGTGTGCACTGACACTGAACATTAAGTAAGCAGATGGCAGATGGTGGAAGCCAGTTTCTTACTACTGAAAGTATAAGTTGATAGGTAGGAAGAGAGGGGAGAATAGCATGGCCTGTGTGGTGATAGAGTTGGCTATACCAGTATGAACTCATTTTTGGCTTAAATATAGATACTAATGGTTATGTACAGACATGTTTATAAATATGTATGTATTCACAGGTTAGTATACTCATTACTTCGTTGCTCTATGAGATGAGAAGGCTTAGACTCAGTGGCACTCTTATAGCAACAAGGACACTTAGCACACAGATTTGGGTTTATAACACCATTTTCCAATCAAAGTAAAAAGATCCTTAAAAAAAATGATTAGTTTTGAAACCTGGAGCTTCTTCTTACACTGGAAAGTAAGGAAGTGTTCAAGGAAGAAAATCCTTGTAGGGACATGGCAAAGGACATGGGAGCCAACTGAAAGAGATCCCAGTGCCTAAGGCTGGAACATTTTTGAGTAACATGTTAGATAAATACTATTGTATTGTAACCAAAGAATAGCTAGGCATAGAGACACACACCTCTAATCCCAACAACATGGGAGACTGAGCCTGGAGGATTGCAAGTTCAAGGCCAGCCTCAGCCATTTAACAAGGCCCAAAACAATTTAGTGGGACCCTGTCTCAAAATTAAAAAATAAAAAATAAAAAGGGCTTGTATGTAGCTCAGTGGTAAAGCACCCCTGGGTTTAATTCTCAATACCAACAACAACAACAAAATGTGTGTGTGTGTGTGTGTATCACCAAAGCATAAAATAAGTAAGCATGAGCCTATACTAAAGTAAATAAGTAAATAATTGTTGAAGAAAAATCCCAAATATTTTATGTGTATATCTGCCTTTAAGGAGGAGAAGCATAACACTCAACGCATTAAGTGTGGGCCATACATAGTGATTTCTTTCCAAAATGCACATAATTGAAAAAGAGGAAAAAAAAATAACTTCACATGGATAAATCTCACAAACACTACCTCAACCAGGTGATCAAGATCAACATCAATGGTGATAAGAAATGTTGATAATATGTATCTTTGGTCTAATCCAATGAAAATGAGAGTTTACTTCTGTAGTCTTGCTATCTGAAACTCTAATCATGTGAAAACTATCAGACAAGTTCCAATTGAGGGAAATTCTACAAAATATTTAACTGGTACCCCTCAAAATTGTCAAGGTCATCAAAAACAAGGAAAGAAGCCAAAAATAAATTAAAAGATATGAAAACTAAAAGAATGTGGTATCCTGGATGGGACGCTGGGACAGAAAAGAAACATTAGGTAAAAACTAAGGAAATCTGCATGAAGTAAGTCTCCATATTGATTCTGTCATTGTGACAAATGTACCATACTAATGGCAAAGATGTTAAAAAGGAAAACTGAATGTGGGAGATGGGAATTCTGTATTATCTTTATCAGTTCTACATATATCTTAAACTGCTCTAAAATATGAAGATTTTAAAAATCAAAAATAATAAATTTAAAGTGAAAAAATAATTATAAGCTTTGCAGTAATTTCAGTTTTAGAAGTTTATCCTGAAGAAATAGTACCTAATTATAGTACCTACAGTTCGGTTTGTCTTAAACTAGGTTTGATTAAAATACCTATAGTATTAGCATATTACGGTGCTTAGATGAGGTCATTCATGGTAAGTAGCATAAGTAATAAATAAATTTCAGTAGCTACCGTTCTTCTAATTATTCAAAACTGACTAAATCAGGCACAATCCTTAAAGAACTGACAATGTAAAAGGGCAAGTATAATAAAGTATAGTAATTGATGATAAGCAGCTCTTTATTTAATGTGACCTTGCAAAATGAGTTAAGCCTGCTGCATCAGCCTCCAGCAAATGTAGCAATAATGATGATATTGATGATATCAAACCTCAGCAGCACTGATGACAAGATGAACACAGAAGCATGAAAGGTATGATGATGTGAAACAGAAGAACCTCCCAACTTTGGGGTTGTCCATGACTTACTAAAAAGGGTAATTGCTGAAGTGTATGTCATGAAAAAAAAATCTTAACTTATGAATCGGTTCACTCAACAAAGATTTATTGAGTTTCTGTCTTGGACACTGTATTAAAGATTTCCACAGTCTAGAGGGAAAGATATACATAACAATAATAATTTCAACACAGTGGAATTAAGTGCAATGATTAGCTAAGAGCTCAGATATTAGTCCTCACAGTCTAGCTAGTGTAGGGAGGGAGGAACCATGGAGGTCTTCCCAAAGAGATGATTGCTGTGTACCAACCAAGGACAGATTGATATTTCACACATTGGACAGGTTAAGAGCGAATCTTGGAGATAAGAAATAGCACAATATGTGTACAGAATAAGAAGCAGCTGAATATTGGTCAAGTAGTCAGTTCAAAACAGGGAGTTTCAGATGGAGGAATTCAAGGACAAAGGCCCTAGGACAGCATGTTAAGGAGCTTGGAGTTTTCCTATATGCAATCAGTGTAAAGGGTTAGAAACATGGGAGTAGTCAGATATTTTAGATAATTCTCTTGATTTGATGTTTGAAAGATGAATTTTAGGGATAAAAATTCTTCACAAAGAAACCAGGAAACTTCTGCAGTCGTTCAAGAAAGAGATGATAAGTTTGGGAAGAGTGGCAGCAGATGTTGAAAAGCAGAGACACATTTTAAAAGTAATTCAGAGACAGAATTTGAAGAAGGAGGGAGAAGGAGGACTCAATGGGCAACTCAAACATGTATCCAAAATGTCTGTTAATTATCCTCCTTATACATGCTGACAAATATTTAACTAGATCTGGGGATGGAAGGGATGGAAGTCCTTATCTGTAGCATTTGCCAACTTCCATGATGTAACACTACCTTCATGACTGATTAAGCTAGTGATCTTTCATCACTGAATGCAGAGTTGGAAGGAGATGTTCACAAATCAGTCCATGTGAACTAGTGAGAGTGAGTCTATTCCAGCACAGCACTGATACTCCCCCACCCAATGTATTATTCAGTCCTACCAATTACACCTTCAATACATGTAAAGTCTCTGCACTTCTGTAACAAGAACCATCAACTCCTGCCTGGATGAGTCTCTCTGTGCTCAGTCTTGGTTCCCTTCAACCAGGGTAATCAGATCAAGCCAATGCCATAGTTACATGTTGCAAATGACTTCCCAACACTTTTAGGATAAAATACTTTCTATTACTAGCTGAACTATGCATACATTGGGTCTTTCCTGTTAATACCAACTCTCTCCCTAGGATATTCTTCAAATGCGTTGAGCTCTCCCTCCTTGGGGTCTTTCATTCATCATCCCTTCTGCCTGGAATATTCTGCTCCAAGCTCTTCTGGTTTCAGCTTATGCATCTCCTCAGAAAAACCTATTAAGAGTAAACTCTGTCATCACTCAGTTTATTTCCTCCACAGTACTTATCATCAACTAAAATTATCTTACTGGAATGGAAATCTCCTTGTCTGTAGCCCTTCTGGGTCTCCTGTGCCTAGTATACAATCCAAGACTTCATCAAAGTAGCAACTACCATACCTATGGGTAGTAACTTAGATGATGGATAGGTAGAAATATAACCAACTGAAGCACAGAATGGAAAAACAACAAATATTGAAAAGACAACTGAGTTTAGATCTGGAGAAGATTTCAGTTCCTTAGGAGTGTTCAGGTAAAGAGTTTCTCATTCAAAATTTGTATTTATATCAATTTTCATATGTTATATTATACTAACATTTTGCCTCTTAGTAAGGAATATTTTAATTGAGAATATCATAATTTTTATGATAGCCAAATATAGTTTTGGCCAGGGAAGAAAAAGAGGAAGAGATGGAACTGATAAGCACTGTTATACTTAAGATCTGACTATTTAATTATATAATTGGAAATTTTTCATTTTTACACAATGAAATTAGTAAGTAAATATAATATTGAACTGAAAAATTGTATCCTTAATAATTTTGAAACCCTGCCTTACTAGCTACTTCGGAAAAAAACCCTATTTTAATGATTATGGAAACTTTTGATTGTATCCAGGAAACATTAAATTTATTCAAAAATTTAAAAACAAAATTCCAATGAAATGATTTGCTATATTCTATATATGTTGCTATATATATTACTATATTCAAGAAAATTAAAAGGAAGAAAATGATCTAAATGTTATGTAACTTAATATAGATCTAATTGTTATGTTTTTCACTAGAAATACCTCAATAGATATACTCTCTAAGGTCAGGTCTCTTTTCTACCTGAATATATAGTTCCCACAAACAACCTCTACCCCTTTCTCTCCACTCCAACATTTTCTGAAAATTAAACAAGAGTGATTTCTCTACCACATTGCTGTCTTATTATTTTTACAAATAAAATCTTACTTATACAATTTTATTTTTTGTTTGATACTAGTGACATCAGTCAATTTCATAGCTGGGACTAATGGGTATTCTTTGGAGGAAAGAAATTTTTTATAAATTGGAAAGTGTCGTCCTGGCCAGGGAACATAGAATTAAATTTCAATGGTTTGACAATGAAATCATACTAAATGATCATGAAATTTTCCTTAGTTATGAAACCAAATTAGAAAACAAAAGAAAAATTATGCCCTCATTTCTACTGAGAAGACTATCTAACTAAGAAACTAAATCAGGTCTGTAAGTAATGAGATCACACTCACACATTTTTATTTCCAAGGGTGAATTCAATTCAGCAAGAATCTAATAAGGAAGATTTTGGCCCAGAATAATTAAAAAGGTTTCCAAATAAGGGATGACATGTGAGTTAATGTTTGGCACAAAATTGTGTAATAATTGATCTTTTAGTAAATTTTGGTGGTGGAGTGCATGTATTTATTCCTTTTTATTAGAAAAAGTAAAAGTAAGCTCAAAGGAAAGTGTTGCATTTTGGATGTTAAGTGTACCTGCAGAGTTCATGTATTGAAGGCTTGGTCCCCAGCTGATGGTGTTCTTGGGACGTGGTAGAAATGTTGGCAGGTTGGGCCTTGTGGGAGGAAGTAGTCCACTGGAGTTGTGTTCTTGAAGGGTGTATTGGGACCCCAGCCCCTTCCTCTCTCTCTGCTCATGATTTGAGCAGCTTTGCTCCAGCATATACTTCACACCATGAAATTCAGCTTTGCCAGAGACCCAAAGCAGTGGGACAAGCAACTATGGGTTGAATCCTCTGAAATTGAGAGCTAGAATAAATATTTCCTCCTTTTAAGTTGATTTTCTTAGATGTTTTGCCACAGTGATAGAAAGCTGACTAATACAAAAAGCAACATATTTTGAGCATATTTTATTAGGTCCTAGTTAGTAGCCTGCTTATTTTACTTATAGGATTTTCCTTTAGCAGTTTTTCTGCAAAATATCATAGATTTTAATGAAGAGCAACTGGGAAGGTACTATATTATAATGGAAAGCATCTTGGGCCAGGAATCAGGAGAGACCTCAGTCTATTTTTATCTCTGGTCCTAATGTATGTGGGCATGGGCAAGTCACTAGTCTCAATTGCCTTATCTGATAAATGAAGATAATGTATTCCCTATCTACTTCATGAAGGTAGTTGTTTGGGTCAGATGAGATAATGGATATTTAAGGCATGGCCTTTTCAACCTCTGACATAGTTCACTACCAATAAATCTATAAAAGATATTATATTTTCTCTTCTTTAATAATTCAATTAAATAATAATCTAATATTTTAAAATTTACTTAGTACAAAAGGGAAATAACTATTTGATAACTATTTCTTTTCATGGGGAAAAACAGTCATTTAGGTATTTTACAGTACATTCTCATTTTTAAAAAACTTCCCCTAATACCTAGATAATATAAAAGGATTGTACATATTTGGCCACTACAAATCTAACTTAGATAATTAAGAATTGTCTGTTTTTTTTCTTGTTCTTAAAAAGCAATTTGAGTTCTATTTTCTAATCTTTGATTATGTATTAGATTAACATTATTTTCCCTTGCAAAGAGTTATCAAGGGATATACTGGGAAAGGAGACTATAACTTTCCATTAGAAATTCAGTCAGTCCCCTGACAAAAAATACTTCTTCCTCTTCTTCCTATATCATGTTTTATACTCAGATGTTTCAGAGCAGGCAAGGAAAATTTACAGTTCCTCCAGTTAGTAGTCCTTTTTTAATTTTTAATTTGTTCTTTTTGTTTATATATGACAGTAGAATGTATTTTGATATATCATACATAATAGAGTATATGCTTCCCATTTTTGTAGTTGTATATGATGTTGAGTGACACTGGCTGTGTATTCTATAAGAACATAGGAAAGTTATGTCTGATTCATTCTACTATCTTTCCTGTTCCCATTCTCCTCCCTTCCCTTCATTCCCCTTTGTCTAATCCACTGAACTTCTATTCTTCCCTCCCCACGACCCCTGCTTATTGTGAGTTAGCATCCACATATCACATAGAATATTTAGCCTTTTGGTTTTATGGAATTAGCTTATTTCATTTAGCATGATAGTCTCTAGTTCCATCCATTAACTGACAAATGCCAAAATTTCATTCTTCTTTACAGCTGAGTAATATTCCATCGTGTATATGTACCACATTTTTTTATCCATTCATTTGTTGAGGGGCACCTGGGTTGGTTCCATAGCTTAGCTATTGTGAATTGAGCTGCCATAAACATTGATGTAGCTGCATCACTGTAGTATGCTGATTTTAAGTCTTTTGGGTATATACTGAGGAGCAGGATAACTGAGTCAAATGGTGGTTCCCTTCCAAGTTTTCTGAGGACTCCATACTGCTTTCCATAGTGGTTGCACCAATTTGCAGTCCCACCAGCAATGTGTGAGTGTACCTTTCCCCCCATATCCTTGGCAACATTTATCATTGCTTTTTTTCTTGATAAATGCCATTCTGACTGGAGTGAGGTGAAATTTCAGTGTAGTTTTAATTTGCATTTCTCTAATTGCTAGAGATGTTTAACTTTTTTATATATTTGTTGATCATTCATATTTTTCCTCTGTGAAGTGCCTGATCAGTTCCTTTGCCCATTTAGTGACGGTTATTTGGTTTTTTGGTGTTAAGTTTTTTGAGTTCTTTATATATCCTGGAGATTAATGCTCTATCTGAGGTGTAGGTGGCAAAGATTTTCTCCCATTCTCTAGACTCTCTCTTCACATTCTTGATTGTTTCCTTTGCTGTGAGAAAGTTTTTTGAATCCATCCCATTTATTGAGTCTTCATTTTACTTCTTGCACTTTAGGAGTATTGTTGAGGAAGTAGGTTCCTAAGTCAACATGATGGAGAGTTGGGTCTCCTTTTTTCTTCTAGTTGGTGCAGGGTCTTTGGTCTAATGTCTAGGTCCCTGATTCACTTTGAGTTGAATTTTGTGCAGGGTGAAAGATAGGGGTTTAATTTCATTTTGCTACGTAAGATTCCCAGTTTCCCCAGCACCATTTGTTGAAGAGGCTATCTTTTCTCCAATGTATGTTTTTGGCAACTTTGTCTAGTATGAGATAACTATATTTTTGTGGGTTTGTCTCTGTGTCTTCTATTCTGGGCCATTGGTCTTCATGTCTGTTTGGGTGCCAATACCATACCGTTTTTGTTACTATAGCTCTATAGTATAATTTAAGGTCTGGTATTATGATGCCTCTGGCTTCGATTTTCTTGCTAAGGATCACTTTGGCTATTCTGGGCCTCTTATTTTTCCAAATGAATTTCACGACTGCTTTTCTATTTCTATGAAGAATGTCATTGGAATTTTAATAGGAATTGCATTAAATGACAATGTATAGCACTTTTGGTAGCATGGACATTTTGACAATATTAATTCTGCCTATCCCAGAACACAGGAGATTATTCCATCTTCTAAGGTATCTTCAATTTCTTTCTTTAGTGGTCTGTAGTTTTCATTGTAGAGGTTTTCACCTCTTTTGTTAGAATGATTCCCAAATATTTTATTTTCTTTGAGGCTATTGTGAATGGTGTAGTTTTCTTTATTTCTCTTTCAGTTGATTTATCACTGACGTATAGGAATGCAATTGACCGATGGGTGGTAATTTTATTTCCTGCTACTTTGCTGAATTCATTTATGAGTTCTAGAAGGCTTCTGGTGGAGTTTTTTTTGTATCCTCTAAATACAGAATTATGTCATCAGCAAATAAGGATAGTTTGAGTTCTTCTTTTCCTGTTCATATCCCTTTAATTTCTTTCTTCTATCTAATTGCTCTGGCTAGAGTCTCAAGGATTATATTGAATAGAAATGGTGAGAGGGCATCCTTGTCTTGAAACAGTTTTTAGGGGAAATACTTTCAATCTTTCTCCATTTAGAATGATGCTGGCTTTAGGTTTAGCATACATAGCATTTACAATGTTGAGGTATGTTCCTACTATCCCTAGTTTTGAGCATGAATGGATATTGTGTTTTGTCAAATACTTTTTCTGCATCTATTGAGATAATCATGTGATTCTTCTCTTTACGTCTATTGATGTGATGAATTACATTTACTGATTTCCCTATGTTGAATCAACCTTGCATTCCTGGAATGAACCACACTTGATCATGATACACACTCTTTTTAATATGTTTTTGTATGTGATTTGCCAGTATTTTAAGGATTTTTTTTTGCATCTATGTTCATCAGGGTTATTGGTCTGAAGTTTTCTTTCTTTGATGTGTCTTTGTCTGGTTTTGGTGTCAGGGTGATACTAGCTTCATAAAATGAGTTTGGAAGGATTCCCTCCTTTTCTATTTCATTGAATAATGGAGTATTTGTGTTAATTCTTCTTTGAAAGCCTGGTAGGAGGAGGCTGGGAATTCATCTGGTCCTGGGCTTTTGTTTGTAGCCTTTTGATGGCGTCTTCTATTTCATTGCTCAAAATTGATTTTAAATTTCCCATGTCCTCTGATTCAATTTGGGTAGGTCATATGTTTCTAGAAATTTGTCAATGTCTTCAAGATTTCCTATTTTATTAGAGTATAAATTTTCAAAGTAGTTTCTGAAGATCGTCTGCGTTCCAGTAATGTCAGTTGTGATATTTCCTTTTTTTCATCACAAATTTTAGTAATTTGTGTTTTCTCTTTCTTTCTCTTCATTAGTTTGGCTAAGTGTTTATCAATTTTATTTATTTATTCAAAGAACCACAACAAGCAGTCTTAAAAGGAAAGCCCAAGAGGTGCTGCACAACAATTTTCAGATCCCAGAAAATTTTGACATGAAAACACCTCCCCAAAAGGATCCTTGGTCTGCCCCATCATTAAGGATGACAATGCAAGCAGGTATTCACATTTTGGGTTTAGCATTTACAATGTTGAGATATGTTCCTAATTTTTGAGCATGGATGGAATTGCTAGGTAAGGAAGAAAAATAGGACTTAGAGGAGGATTGGTTCCTATGTAGTAGTAAGAGTTGTTGAAGGGTAGGGATTGTATCCTATTTCTCTTTATATCTGTGGACCTAAGAACAGTGTTGCTAATGATAATGTTCAATATAGATGACAGATGTTGAGTGAATGCTAGAGGAATGGACAAGAAGATACAACGGGTTTTATGTAGAATTAGAGGGATCTCTAAAATAATTTTTATCTTATATCTGGATATTTAAGTACTTCAGAAAAATTAGAAGATTAGTATGTGCATTCCAAGTCATCAATGTTTGTTAACTGTGCTGTTATATACTCATGGTCTTAGACCTAGTCTATCATTTATTTCATTCTTTGTATGCTGTTACTCCTCCTGAAGATGCACAGTCCAACCTATCTGTACTTAGCCTACCCCATCTTGCTCTCTTCCTGTCCTGAGGGGCTTCTAGAAAATCAGTCTAGGCTTGGGGCTGCCCTTGGGCCTCCCTAATACTTAGGAAAGTGCAGCCCCTTTCTTAGGTCCTGATTTACAGAAACACACTGACAAATAAATTGCAAACACATTGGCAGTTGCATTACTCATTTTTTGGTGCTCAGTGCTGCACCACAGTGTGGCCTTAAATTCTTAAATATACTCTTTCATGGCTAACTCCTTTCAGGCCCCAAAGAAATACTTTTCCAAGCATCTTTCCCTGTGTCCTTTGAAACAAAAAGTGCCTGCATACATTAAGATTTATGAACTGTGCCGCTGCCAAAACTAGAGTTGGGGACTGCTTCAGAAGATTAGAGTGGCAGAAGTGCCTAGGTAAGAGAAAAGACATGCTAACATGGCTAGCTCTTCCTTTCACTGTCATTCCCAGTAGTGTGGAATGTTCATTTTCTTGTTTCTCTTTGTGTGGCAATTTATGGGTCTGAAGGTCCTCACCAATTAATTTGGTGTTTACAACAATTGCACATGGCAACTAAGGAATACATGCCATATTAAATAATTCATATGCTGTCCAGTATAGTAACCTTAGCCACATGTGGCGCTTGGACATCTCAGTCCAACTGAAAGATGTGATAATGTAAAATATACTATAGTGTAAAATACACCATGTATTTTTTAATTTTGAAGATAGCAGAAAAATTGTAAAAGATTTTATTGTTTTTATGTTGATTACATGTTAAAATAATATTTTAGTCATATTGGAATAAATAAAACCTTAAAATTAATGTTAACAATTTTTGAAAGCTTTACTTTTTTTCTAATATGACTATGCTTAACATAAAAATTAAAAGTTATATGTATGTGGCTTGCACTATATTTGTATTGAACAACACTGATTTAGATGTAAAATATGCTGATTTTTATATTGATAACTAATCAACATTCAATGCTAGAATTATGACTAGATTTATTTTTATGAAAATACCTAAAGATTTAATTAAATTTTTTAAAAATTAATTTAAAAATTAAAAAATTAATTTAAAAGTTTATTTTGACTATGTTTTAATTTTGATTATAATTTTTCATATTCATTAGTTTGTATTTTGACTTTTAATTTTAATAGATCATTGTGAATATTTTAAAATAAAAGTCACTCAGGAAAAATGCACATAAAATTATTTTGATTTTATATTTTAACTATTGCTAAAAATGTGTTCAAATTTTGTGCTCTTTTATACAAATTGGAATTGATTTTTTGATTTGCTAGTTCGTTACTGCCAATAGAATAAAAATTATATGAAAATCTTAGAGTAACAAAATAAATGATCTTTTTCTTATGAAAATGAGAACAAATTTATAGAATAAATCAATTAATAAACAACTTATAAAGTATGTACTTTCATGTTATTATTCATGCAAATATCACTGACTCATTAACAAAATCCCTAGAGTGTAAAATAATAATTAATGTCTTTTATATTTCACCAAATATCAGTAACAAAACCACAGTTTTAAACATATATTTAATTTTGTTATTTTGGATGCACTATTGTTGCATTAAGAGAAGAGAACATATTTTATCTTACAGCTTGTTAATCTGACATTTAAATATTTAAACAAATGGTATGTGGTTCTCTATTTGTAATCTCACCCTGGATCTCACAAATGTTAGCTCCTGATCAGAAAGGAGACCTAGGGTAACCAGAAAGTTCTAAGTTAAATAAGATATTCTTCATGGAGTTGCATCACATTTGAAGCTTCCATGGCTTCTGGGGATACTTCAGAGCTGACAATGTTTGTATAGCCTTTCAAGGTCTGTGCAAACCACAATAGAGTCTCTAGCCTGTATCATCTGCATATTTACTCCTTGGCCTCAGTACAAAGGGATGAATCTAGGAAATAAGTGGGGAAGAGAATGAGACTGACAATGTCTTTTCATGTTTCCCTACTTCTGCCCTTGCTAGAGTGAGCTACATAGTCTGAAAATTGCTGAGGCAAATTTAAAGCAAGTACAAAGCTTCTGCAATATGTGCAGTATAACAGCTGTGGTGCCAACTTTTGATAGAAACTGGGTCAAAGGGTGGAGTAGGTAGAAATGATACTCTTCAAAAGATATATCTGGCAACTAAACTATGATTAGAGAGTAAATCTCTTGGAGAATCCAAAGGAAAATTGTGAGCTGAGTTGTTCATTAGATTTATTCCCATATTATTTTAATAGTACCTGAAAAAGGACTGCCATAAAATACATCAATCCAGCATGTACTGTGAATTACATCTGTCTATGGACAAGCTTTATCCATCTCTGGAAATTAACAGCTATTTTCAATGACAGAATCTGAAGAGCTATGGATGATCTTCTATCAGAAATAAAAAATGGATTAAGAAGCAAACGTTCAAAGCACTATTCCCCACCATACAACCCAGGGCAAGTCACTAGACTGGTCTAGGTTTCAGTGTCCTACCTGCAAAATGATGGGGGAAAGAAAACTGTTGCCTATCTCATAAACGTGTATGAGGAGAGAATGAAACCATTTACGTGACAGTACTCTAAATACTTTAAAGTGGTTTGCAAATATAAAATATTGTCATTTTGTTTCAATCTGTAATATTTCCTTCAGGAATTACTATTATTTTACCTTGACATGGGTCTATTTGATGTGATTATATAGAAGTTATATTTCTTTCTCAAATAATTCAGAATTCTAAATCACCAAAATCAAATATCAATTAAAGTACTATTCCAGAGAACTTCCTTTTTTAAAAAAAATCTCATCAATTTCACTCATTCATAGGGATGCTGTGTTTTCCTTTTGAAATCCTATTACCCTTTTCTCTCTCCCTCCTGCCCTCTCTCTTCCCCCCACCCTACCTCTCTCTGCTTTTGTACCAGTAATTGAACCCAGGAGTGCTTATCCACTAAGCCACATCCCAAGTTCTTTTTCATATTTCATTTAGAGACAGGGTCTCACTGTGTTGCTTAGTGCCTCCCTAAGTTACTGAGACTGGTTTTGAATAGGTAATCCTTTTGCCTTGGCCCCCTAGATGCTGGGATTACAGGCATATGCCACTGCACCCAGCCCTTTACTTCTCTTTTGATTTTTTTTTCTATAAGAGAACTATATTGTCAAAATAAATGTAAGCATTTTACTGGTGCCTGCTTTTCTTCTGTACACCCCCATCCTGCACTCATCTACAGTGTCAGTGGGGAAGGAGCCTCTGTGGATTCTGACAGGACTAGTCAGGCTGCTGGACACTCCCTGCACAACCTTGCCCTATCAGATAAAGCAGGGAGTGAGCCTCTGACAGGTGCCTCACTCACTATCCTGGGTCTCCATGGTGCAAGTGGAGCTCTAATCAGACCATGTTGTGCAAGAGACTGTGTGTGGGTTACTTCTGTCCTCCACCCTAGAGAAATGCCTTGCTGCACCTGTGCACTCAAAGTGAACTAAATTCATATGTAACTTTGAAACAGGAAAAAAAAATAAGAAAGCATTAGGACAGTTTGCCTATGACTAAAAGATGCACATTTCATTATGTAAAAAGGAAACTTCAGGCCCTAATGTTAGAATAAAAGAATGTATTTCTTATAGCTAAGTGAGGAAAGTCTTTGAGTCTTATGTTTTCACATATCAAACTAGTTCAGGATGCTCATAGAAGATACACTGAAAAGATAATTTTTTTTTTCTGGGGGCTTTCAGAAGGTCACACCCTTAGCTCAGGTACTAACAGCCTTGCTGATGATTTCAGTGCACTGAATGTGAACAGCAGTCGCAGAGCTCCTGGAGATGTTCTGGCACTTCAGCAGAAACTAGTGTGAGCAAAGGATTAGTGGCTGGGGCCCTCCCAAACCTTAGTGAACACAAGGTACAAGGAATAGCTTTGGATGGGTGGAGCTACTGAATTTCCCAGCAGCCTGTTAGAATGGGGAGTTGGATTTCAGGTGATTTATAGGTTATTAACAAGTATGATAGTTCTTGCACCTTTGAATTTGTGAACTGAGAGTCTGCTCTTTCTTTGTTTTTGAAACAGGGTCTTGCTATGTTCCCCAGGCTGGCTCTGAACTCCTGGCCTCAAGTGATCCTCCTGCCTCAGCCTCCCTAGTTCCCAGGACTACAGATGCATGCTACAGCACCCAACCTACTATTTCTATGTTATGACTTTTAACACACAAATTCACTGAGGGATTAGAATTAATTATTAATTCTTGGCTTGAAGCAGAGGATATTGCTATGCTGATGATCCAAGGACAATTATATCACAAATACTTAACAGCAATTTTCACTACTTTTCCTTGTCCTTTAACTGTGAATTAAATATATAGATTTTATTTAGAAAAAGCAACGCGATCCTATCATCCAAACTTACCAACTATTTTAATGATGTATATAGTCGTCTAACCTATAACCTTTTACATTAACAAGTAACCTGTGTTCCTAGTTTAAGGGGTATCTTGAAAGAATTCAACAGAATTGGTGGAAGTTCAAATTTTGCACTGATTTTCATAGAGTATCCTGTGGGGTGGTTGTCTTCTGTGGCCTTTAAGTTGCTCTTACTGCCACCTCAAGTCCTCTGTTGCTGCTGGTGTCTTTATTGCCAAGGGTGTGAGGTGGCTTTATGTGATTTGAAGCTTGTCACTGCTGAGTTCATTTGAAGACTTTCTTGTGCATCAGGATAGCACAGTTTGTGTTTGAGCCTAGGCTAAAGCTCCTGCAGGTACAGTCCTGTCTGAGCATGTCTGGGGAATTTGTGAAACCAGCATGTTTATCTGGGGCTTGAAGAGCCCATAGAAAGGAGCTTGAGCTTTGTCTCCTGCTTGGGCTATGAGGCATTTGGGGCAAACTGTAATCTGACCCAGGTTAACTGAAGAGTCTGATGAGAGAGAGCTTATCAAGGACAGAAGGAGGTGGCACAGACTCCTTAGTAATACCCCTTTAGTCATCAGAGGAGAAAAATAGCTTCTGAAGGTAACTTTGTGATGGTCCAGCCCCATATATTCATGTTTGGGTGCTAGACAAAGTGAAGGTGCAAGTAAAAATGGGAAAAGCATTCACTGCGCACTCTAGAAAACATTAAGTCACATGTACATGCAATTTGCATTGTTTTCAAGCCCTCAGATCTAAGGTTACAAAGGGGAGAGAGGTGTTAAAAGAAAAAGACCAGTTAAAGTATAATTGAGCAAGGAAAATATTCTAGAACAGTACAATATTCTGGACCAAAGATGGTTCAGAATGCCCCACTCTACCACATGTACAGGTTATATTTACAGTAAGAGAAAAGGACATGAGAAACAACTAATTGGCTGCAGATAATATTTTCCTCCTATGGAAATGATCAGTAGGATCAATTGGCAGCCTGTAATCAGTTGCTCAGTTAACTGAGACTCAGTTGCTTCACTTATTTCTACTTTAAGCGACATTTCAGTTCCTTACATATGGAAGCTACTATGGGCTAAACTTATCACCCAAATGTGGAAACATGTTTTTATGTCCATTTAACAGAGGTAACCTCCAATTTGCCACAGATCACCACGCTTTGTTACTGTGAACCTTTAAGGCACACACGGAGTGTGGCAAAGTTCTTTATAGTCAATGAAGTAGCAACAGGTTTTGCTAAAGAATGAGATGCTTGCAGGAACCAGACCTGGGAAGCAGTGATGATCTTTGGAGGACAATGTGATGTCTACAAGGCAATGGAAGCATTAGTATGGCTAACTCTGTAGGGACTCTCACAAATCCCAAATGGGAACATCTTAGGGGCTGAGGACCAGCATTATTCAGAGAGGGAAAATAAGCCCTGAATCCTGGGTAATCTTCACATCACCCTGAATGCACCTACAGGTTGGTGAGATCTCAGGCTACTTGTATTTCATTAGTGTTCAATAGGTCTCTCAAAGTTAGATGCAGGTTCATTAAACCCACAGATGAACAATGTTACCATAATTAATTACTATCTGATCAAAAGGGTCTGACCTTAGGTTTTTACATGTTCCTCGCTTTGTAACTTGACTTATTTTTTCCTTAATTTTTATTCACCACATGTTCATTGAATGCATTCTCTGTGTAGTAATGATTAAACAGACCTTGAGCCAGTTCTTACAGAACTCAGAGCCTGGTGCATAAGACATACAAACTGATTCATTCATTCAACAATTTGTGTTAACTACCTACAATATGCTAGATGCCATTCCATGTTTTGGGTATATGATGGAAAAGTAAGCAAGGATCTCATGGTAAGGGGAAACACATAATAAATACATAAATAAATAAATGAACAAAATCTGATAAAAACTATGAAGGGAATAAAGCATGATAATATGGTGAAGAACAACTGGAAGGAAACTGGGGGTTACCTTAGGTAAGGTAGTTATGCAAGGCCTCCTTGAAGACGTGACATTTGAACAGGCACTTAAAAGGTAGAAAAGGGCCAACCACTAAAGACCTGGCAGAAAGACCTGGTGTTACAGGCAGAAATGACAAATGAAGGGCCCTTAGGCAGGAAAAATTTCACTGTGTTCAAGGAACTGGGTGAAGGCCAGTGAGCTAGAGCTTAATGAAGAAAGAGAAAAAGTAGAATGAGATGAGCCTAGAGAATTAAAATGGGTCTGAGTTATCAGGGCCTTAGAGACTTTGGTAGGGAACATGGCTTCCCATCTAAGTTACTATAAAGACAATTTATGCTTTAAGCAGGGGCCCATGATGATCTGAGAAATTTTTTCCTTCTTGTTTTTCCTTCTTGTTTTCCAACAACTCTTTCCACCCTATTCTGAAATAACTCAAAATAGGTGTCTTAGATCTGATCCTGGGAAAAGGTCAAGTAGCACTACTCAGTGATCTACCACAAAGTTCACTCTATACACTGATAAATGACATCTCTGTATTGACTTAAGTATCTCAACTCCTGCCTACTAAAGTAAAAAAGATGGGACACTTCTAGATACAATGGGCTTTTGTCTCCTCTTCTCTCTGGAGGATTTCCTTATCAAGATTAGCTATCTAGCTACTGAACCTCCCATGAGGTTCATGGAGGTCAAACTTACATTGCACTTCTTTTCACACTAGAGTCAACCCTATATTGATAACTTTACACACCTCCAAACTGGGATTTAATAGTCTTAAAAATAGTTGTGCAATGGGGAAAATGACAGATATGTCCTGCAAACCCAATTGAACCCAGAGAAAAATAATTTATGAAAAGAATTATAGTACTATTTAGAAGCTGCATGTTCCTGTACATGAATACATCTTAAAAACTGTAAGAACTCCCAGAAATACTGGGGGAATGTGAATTTTTCAAAGAAATGGAAAACTGCATTAGCAGGTAAGATAGAATGAGCCACAAACACTACAAAAAAGAGCAGGGGCAGTTTAAGGATGACATTAAAATCAGGACCAGAGGGTATTTTGCATTGTTTTGTTTTGTTGTATTCTTTTATGGTTTGATAACTTTGTGCTTACAGAAGATAGACAAAGGTGAACGAAAAGTGATATACAATAGCAAAGTTATAGAATCCAAATTTATATTTTGTGACAGAAATATGAAAATTTCCATCTTAAAAAAAAGGCATAATCTGTTGGTGAATTGTTTTGTAAAGACTTGACTCTGAAAATAAGTCAGTTTATTCACTTTCAGATGAAGGTGGCTTTAATAAAAAAAAAACAATTTTTGTACAACTACAAAAGCATATTAAAGGAAATAAAATTCTCAAATACTCCAGAAGTTGTAAACGTTAGGATTTAGCTAACATCTGTCAAGTATCACAATGTACCAGCACTACGGATACTGTGATGAACAAAGTAGATAAAAATTCCTGCACCTATAGAGTTTACATTCTAGTCACGTGGAGAATAATAAAGAGACGCGATAATTAAATAAATCAGATAAAATCATAGGATTTGTGGATCATCACAGTTCTATGGAAATATAAGCCATATAAGTAAATTTTAAACTTTTCCATTAGCCATATTGAAAAGTTAAAAAAAAAAGATGAGATTAAATTTTCATAAACTTTTTATTTTGGAATTTTTTTGATTTATAAAAATTGCAAAGGTAGCACAGATGGTTGCTATGTACCTCTCCTTTTCCCTATTGTTAAGATTTTATATTACTGTGGTACATTAGGCAAAACCAAGAAATCAACACTGGCATGTCACTATTAACTAAACTTTAAACTTTATTTGATTTTGCAGTTTTTTTTCATAATGTGTACTTTCTGTCCAGGATTCAGTCCATGATAGCAGGGCATTTAGTTGTCATGTCTCCTTAGTCAACTGTGTATGACAGTGATATTAATTTTAATATTTTAAATTAATACAGCAAAAATTTCACTTCAAGTTATAACCAATATCTTAAAAATAAGTATGTTTTACATCTTTTAATACTAAATTTTCAAAATCTACTCTGTATGTGATACAGTGCATATCAAAAGCATATACTTTTATTGGAACACTATCTGCACTAAGATCTCATAAAATTTACAAAGCAAAAAGAAAATTTAAAAGTACTTAAGTTTTTCAATAACTAGGGGCTGGGGCTGTAGCTGTACATCAGTGGCAGAGCGTTTGCGTAGCGTATGTCAGGCACTGGATTTGATCCTTAACACCACATAAAAATAAACAAAATAAAGACATGCTGTCCACCTACAAATACAAAAACATTTTTAAAAAAGTTTTCCAATAACTATACTAAATATTAAGATTTAATTAAGATTTTGATTAAGATTAAAAATTTAATTTCTCAGTGGCATTGGACACATTCAAGCACTCAATAACCATGGGTAGCTTATATGGTATATTGAACACACAATTCTAGATCATTATAGGGACTTTTGTTCTTTATTCTGAGCTACATAGGGAGCACTAGTTTTGAGCACAGAGGTAACATGATCTGATTTACGATTGCTCTGCTGTGGAGGAGAATAAACTGAAGCAAGGCAAAGGCAGAAGCTGGGAGACCAGCCAGGGGGCCCCTGGAGTAATTTAGGTAAATGATGAAGGTACCTTGTACTGGAGTGGCAGCTGTGGAGGTGGGAGAAGTGGTAGCATTCCAGAAAATCTTGTGGTAAGACTTGATTCAGTCTGCTCATGAATTGGATATGGGGTCAGAGATGACACAAAGGTTTGGGGCCTAAAAAATTGGAGTAATGACAGAGATTTTGTAAGAAGCAGATTTGAGAAAGAATAGGGGCTCAGTTTTGGACATTTTGAGTTTAATATGCCTATGATATATTTAAGTGAGGATGTTAAGTAGGCAATGGATGTGTGAAGATGTACTTCAGGAGAGAGAACTCAGCAGGAGATAAACATTTTGGAGTCAATATATAGATGGTATTTTTAAAGATGTAAGACTGGAGGTCACCAAAGTAGTGACTGCACATAAATGTTAGAATGAAGTTATTCACCAGGAGAGCAGTATTTTCAGGAAAAATGCACACTTTGAGATTAGGTCCCACCAGTAAGAACTGTTGGTAATAAACTCCTTTCAAATAAAGTAAATGTTATGCAAACCATGGGATAGTAAATCATTTTGCTTTGCTGAAGCAAAAATGTATAGCCAACAAATATGGGAAAATACGGTAAAGGGATGAAGACAGCTAGATGCAGTAGCTAACGATTTGGGAAGCTGAAGCAGGAGGATACCAAGTTCAAGGATTGCCTGACGATTTAAGAGTGGATTTTGAAGACTCAGTATTTAAAAATGTAAATAAAAATAAAAATGTTTATTTATTTTTAAATAGAAATGTCTGTTCTTTAAAAATAAAATAAATAAAAAGGGTTGGGGATGTAGCTCAGTGGTAGAGCGTCCCTGGGTTCAACTCCCGGTACGGAGGAGGGAGAGGATGAAGAAAATTCAAGCTGGCTGGGGATGACTGTTAACAAATGACAGCTGCAGTTAGTTTCCTACACATACACAAAATCAACCAACCAATCCTACCACAGAGCACATGTTATGATTTTGGCACAACAGAGACATCTCTCTTTTCAAAGATGGGGAGATAACCGTTGCCCTGAACCTCAAAGCCACTTAGCAGCGGAGCAGTGAGACCTTAAGTAGAAAAGTCTCGAAGGGAGGAGGACTGATAAAGCGAGTGTAAGCAGGGCGGTGACGACTGCCAAGGTCTATGCAGACTTTTGACAAAGGGAAGGGTCTTGTCTTGAAGAAGAGGCAAGGGAGGGCATAAACGGAAGCTCAAGGATCAAAAGCAAAGAGATTCTTTAGCTGGCTACACGACTGAAGGTGAAAAATCCTTTCGCATTACGTCCTCCCTAAGCCTGGGCAAGGAGGACGCAGGGGTGGGGGGTGAAGGGCGGACCCACCTTACTTACATCTTTTAGTTACTGGAGCTGGGAACAGTCGTCCCCGCCCCCACTTTCCTTTCACTGGCCAGCTCGGCCCAGGAGTGACTACTCCTTGGCAGAAATTCGGCCTGGTTAAACCAGAAAGAACAAGAAAGCAAGCCGACAGGTGACCATGGAGCACCTGCCCGGCTCTAGCACCCCACCACTGCAAGTGCCACTCAGGTGGCCCAGGGTCGGAGAAGTTAGCTCAGGGCCCAGGGCCTAGGACTCTCCCAGGCGGGGCTTAAAGACGCAGGGTAGAGGCGGGGCCGACGCGTAGGAGCAATTACGTCAGACGCTATCACGTGAGTAGCCGTGACCAATACGAGGTCACGGCGGTAGCGGCGGAGAAATTCAAACGTGTTTGCGGAGAGCGAGTTGGATTCCATCTTTTCTTCTCTACAACTTTGCTTCCTGGAGGCGAGTTCTGCCTCGCGGACTCACCAAGAAACGGCGGCGTCCGGTGTGTGAGCTCGTTAGCGGCGCAGGTCGGTGAAAAGTGGGAGCGAGACCAGGGAGGCCCAGAACTGAGTAGACGACGTGGGGCGGGGCTGAAAGAGCTGGAGGGAAAGGATAGGTTTCCAAGCCTCAGACGATCTAGAGGGTGGGGTGATACGGAAGAGTGTTGAGTAAAAAGTGGGTGTAGACCTCGCCGGAAAGAGGCCCTGGCGGGGCACCTACACCGGACACATTCCTCAAAATACAGTCCTCTCGTCTGCTTTCCTTAGAACTGGGAGGAGATTGTGACAGTATTCTGATAGTTGACTTTCAAATCTGACTACAGAGGCAGTTGATATCTTGCTGCTTAGTTTGTCGCCCCTTTTTATTGTTAAACTCGAGGATAGGGTGGCAGTACTGTTAGTGACCTGAGTGACTGGATTAATATTTGAAAATCACAAAGATGAGATTGACAGGAAGAGAAGACTGCACTTTGTTGATCCCAAACCATCATGCAGATGAGCAATACTATAATAGTGACTTCGATTCTTGTCTTAGAATGATTAAGGTAGCAAGTCCTATTGCCAGATATACACAAGAACAAATCTGCTAAATCTCAGTTATCATTAAAGGGCTGCGATGTTCATATTCTGCTGTGAAAGCATATTCAGTATAAAGATTAACTCACAATGCATGTGAAAAAAAGAACTGTTAATCTCATTACCGAAAGGATTCTTTTGATCACTGCCACAATCCAAGGAAACACTTGGTCATATTTTTTAATAAAGGATGAAATTTTCAGATGGCCCAGAGAAAGTCATTCTAGAAAAAGGAAGGCATTCAGTGCACAAAAGAAAAATAGAAAGTTTAAAAGGAGACAACCAGCTTTGTGTTGTGCTATGATTTCAGTGTGTAACTTCACTAAGTAATATAGGGAAAAAAAGGTGTGCTTGGCCTATTGAAACCTTTCTGGATAAATTACAAAGCCATGTCCATTGTTTGAATAATAGCAGCATTAAATGTGTCCTCAAAACTAATGCTTTTTTTTTTTTCTGGGTTCTGAAAGGCTAGTTGAAACTTAGAAATGGATGCTGAGGATTTGAATGGCAGAGAATTGACAATTGATTCCATAATGAACAAAGTGAGAGATATTAAAAATAAATTTAAAAATGAAGACCTTACTGATGAGCTAAGTTTGAATAAAATCTCTGCTGATACTACAGGTGAGTTTTTTTTTTTTTTTTAAAGAATGTTTTTTTCAGGTAAAGAAATGAGATGTTAATCACTCACTGTATTTTAACATAATGTAATTTTCTCAGTAATTAGTGTTCACTCATTAGAGGTACTATATTTTCTTTATATTTTTATCCTGTGCCTGGAAATATTCCAAATAATTTTTTGCTTTCTTAAAAAAATAAATAAAACATCATTTATTAGTGTGCTCAGGGGTAGTTTTCTTAACTTTTTTATTGCCAACAGTTTCTGTTGGCATGCCTACCGAAAAATAGATCTGCCTTTTTTTTTTTTTTTTTTTGGTTCCGGGAATTGAACCCAGGGGTGCTGAGCCACATCCCCAGCCCTTTTTATTATTTATATTAATGAGACAGGGTCTTATTAAGTTACCTAGGGCCTTGTGAAGTCAGTGGCTGGCTTTGAACTTGTGATCCTTCTGCCTCAGCATCTGGAGCTGCTGGGATTATAGAGTGGCACCACTGCACCTGGCAAGAAATGCCATTTTTTTCATTCCCTTTTTTCTGTGAACTGAGGAAGCTTTACCAATCTTAATAAAGTTAGGTATCAATTTAACGTCAAACACTCAATTTTTGATTTGAAGAATCTTCTATTACTCCTCTGGTCCTTTTTTCTTATTCTTTCTTAGCCTCAGTTCCAGCCACAGTAGCTTCCCTAATGTCTCTTCTATATGCTAGACCAGCTGTCCTTCAGAAAGTATTAACTTACTGCCTGATTCTTTACTATATTGCAAATGATGGTATTCATTTGAATAGTGACTTTTAAATGTTTGCTAGATCAGTAGTAACCATTAAATGGTGAAAGAATCTGTGATCTAGTCATTTTGGCAGACTTCTTATTTTGAAACAACCAAAAAAATAATAATTTTTGGTGTCAAGTAGTCAATAAAATATTAATTTATCACGTCTAGCACTAACAAGCTTGTATAATGAGGAAGTCGAATACTTGCTTTAAATTTCACTGATCCTTAGCTTACTCAAAAGTGTAAACACACAACATTATGAAGTGGTGAAGCAAAAATATGCTAAATTTTGAGGAAAGATCCCAGATGCGTAAAACCTTGGTTTCTTTCTAAATGAGAATTATGCATTCACTGTGCTACATTATAATGCAGGCCAGCCATTATATGACTATTAGCATGATAAAGATAACAGATGCTCTATGTGTTGAATAGAGAAAGAATGTATTCAGAAGCCTAAGGAATACAAAGCCTATAGACAGCAAAATGCTAGTTAGACATAACAGACTAATTTGTTAGGAAAACAACAGAAGATAAAACTGGAAAATTAAGATAAGACCAGGTTAAACTTAAAATGAAAAAAGCAAAGTTATGAATGCCCTATGTTCTTTTTTATTTACTTATTTATTTGTGACACTGGGGATTGAACACAGGGGTGCTCTACCACTGAGTCACACCCCTATCCATTTTTGGTTTTTTACTTTATTATTTTTTCAGTGCTGTGGATAAAACCCAGGGACTCATGCATGTCAGGCAAGTGCTCTACCACCAAACAGTATCCCCAAGCCCTTATTTTTTATTTTATGATGGGCTCCCACTTAGGCCAGGCTGACCTTGAACTTGTGATCCTCCTGCCTCAACCTCCAGAGTTCCTGGGATTATAGGCATGTATCACTAAGTCTGGAACACTATAGTAAAAAGCAGTAATTTTGTTTACAAAAGTAAAGATTTTAGGCTTTGTTGACATTAACTTACACTTTCAAGGACTAGTGGTTTCTCTGGGAAATCTAAGTTTAATAATGCTTAGTAATTACTAAAATATCCTGACTAGGAGAGTGAAATTCAGGTTATCTAAAACAACCAACACTAAATTAGGTAAAAAATACAGTGTGAAAATTATATTTGAAGATTATATTTGCTATTTCTGTAGATTTGGGTTCCATAGAATATGGCAGCCACAAGAAGTCCTATTGAGTTCTGAAAATCTAGACCAGGGTAATGATGTTTTGGTGAAAACAGGAAATTAATAGAACCCCTAGGAGAAATGTAGGTAACTTGGAGGAAGAAGAAAATGACCACATCAGTTTCTTGTAAAGCTGGTTTCTTTGTTTTACAAGTAAGTTTTGAGTTATGTGGAAAAAATGTTGAATGAGCAAAGTGGTCAAGAAAGTTGTGTCAAGAACAGAACAATAATCTGAATTTTTAATTTTTTTTACTTGTTGATGTAACTTTATTTTATTTATTTATATGTGGTCCTGAGAATTGAATCACTCAGGCTAGGCAAGCGCTCTACCACTGAGCCACAACCCCAGCCCCAATAAGCTGAATTTTTAATGAGTTACATCTAAGAGAATTTCCCATTATGAATTGTTACAATCCTAAAAAAGTATTAACAAGAAATTTATGTACATTGATACCGATGGTATAAATGCCTAATTATAATCTGAAGGAAAAATGCAATTCAGTATTGTTTAATGACCATCTCTGTTGTGATATATTTTGTTCTCTTTATTCAGATAACTCTGGAACTGTTAACCAAATTATGATGATGGCAAATAACCCAGAGGACTGGTTGAATTTCTTGCTCAAACTGGAGAAAAACAGTGCACCCCTGAATGATGCTCTTTTAAATAAATTGATTGGTCGTTACAGTCAAGCCATTGAAGCACTTCCTCCAGATAAATATGGCCAAAATGAGAGTTTTGCTCGAATTCAAGTGAGATTTGCTGAATTAAAAGCGTAAGTATACGAATTTTGATGATGAGGATGATGATGGTGGTGATGATGATGATTTATTTATTTATTTTGCAGGACCCAGGGCTTCACATAGGCTAGGCAAGCATTCTATCACTGAGCTACATTTGCAGACCTCTTGTTGTTTTATTTGAAACAAGGTTTCATTAACTGCCAAGGCTGGCCTTCAAGTTACATCCTCCTGCCTCAACTTTCCAAGTTGAGGTGTGGGCCATGACACATAGCCTTTAACTACATTTAAATAACTATATTACACAATATGTAACTACATTGTAAAGAGGGAAAATGAAAACCTGTCAAATTAATACTTTGACCAAATATTTTTTATTTTAATTAATAAGAGAGTACTGTAAACTCCCTTCACTATGGACATACTCCAAAAAAATTCGTATTTAAGGCTCTGTCTCAAAAGATTTTTTTAAAATTAGTATTTAATTTTACAGGCAGAAAAAAAGCAATGTCCCATGGAAAACATTGAAAAATTATCATATTTAAGTAGCTGTGACCTTTTGTTTTTGTTTTGCTTTGACTCTGATCTTTTATTACAGTATTCAAGAGCCAGATGATGCACGGGACTACTTTCAAATGGCCAGAGAAAACTGCAAGAAATTTGCTTTTGTGCATATATCTTTTGCACAATTTGAACTGTCTCAAGGTAATCTGAAAATGTCAAATCCAAATTTTAAGTAAAAGATAACATCCTATTGTAACAAATCCTAAGATTAAATCATAAAACATCTAAAGGAAAGTAGCTTCTTCACTGAGTATTTGTAGAATGAAGGACATAAAACATTTAACCTAGAACTTAGGTAAGATTTTCTTAAATTATGATTTCATAGCACTAGAGTATATGTTAAAACAGCTAACATTTAATTGATAGTTCTTTAAAAAATAAACTGCTATAAAAGCATCACTTTTGCTTGCATAATTCTTCATAGTCTGGACCTTTTGAATAGGACCAGGACATCTGTTTTCCTTAAATATTTTTAGCCTGACCATTCCTTAGTCTTTTCTCCTCAAGATAAAAATGGTGATGATTCTGAGCAGTGTTGTTAGGCTATCAGGAAACATGCAACATCTCAAATCTTATGCATGGTCTGGTATGCATGTGTTTTTTTAGAGGTGGAGAAAATTTCCTTAATTTATATCACATTCTCATGGGGGAGTGGTCTATGACCTAAATTATTAAGTTCTCAAATTACTAATTCTTAATGAAAGCTTTCTGTCTTTTTGCTGTCCTAACATACCCAATTACATGAAATTCTACCTCTATTCTCAATAAATGTGCAGATTTAACCAATAGCAAGTGTGTTCATATTTTTTAAAATTTGTAGACTGTAAAAACTAGAGGGTATCTAAATCATCTTGTCAAGTGCAAAGCATCATAGTTTAATGGCTCCCATAAAGGTTGATAACATTGAAAGATACATTATGTATACATTTAATATTTATAAATCAAATGCTAGGATAAGTTGAATAGTTAAGTCTGATAGCTAATGGTTAACCTTTATCATTACATTGTTTTTACACAAACTCTTTTGATGAAAGAGTCCTTTTAGCAAAAGATGTCAACCATTCCTTAATTACTAAGTGTTATTGTGAATTATATTTAAATGGTGTGCTCTTAGGACTACTTGAACATCTATCATTTCCTCCAGTTTCTAACTGCTATAATTGGCCTTTATGTCCTCTTTTGTTCTACTTCATTAAACTTAATTTGAAAATGGATGGCAATGATAAACTAATACACAGTAACGTCAGTTGTATATTATCCAATAAAATTATTTAAACTTGAATTCTTATCAGAAAAGTTCATTATATTCATGAGAAGTGAGAGATTACTTATTTGCCTCTGAAATAAAGTGCATGAGTCTTGGAGGAAATAGTTTTGGATGTCTTAATGAATAAATAATATCTGGGGTTAGGGGGTAAAGACAACTGCATAATATGACAATCATTTTTTCTTTGTTAGGCAATTTCAAAAAAAGTAAACAACTTCTTCATAAAGCTGTTGAAAGTGGAGCAGTACCACTAGAGATGCTGGAAATTGCCATATGTAATTTAAATCTCCAAAAAAGGCATCTACTTTCAGAGGAGGAAAAGAAGAGTTTATCAGGTAACTATTGTGTGCTAATGCATTTCTGGGTAGGTAGTACTGTAAATTAAAGGTTCCAAATGATATTTTATAGAAAAGGATTGAAATATAAAGATTAAATTGCAGCGGTAAAGAAGATGAAACTTTTAGAAGTAAAAAGGTATTTACTACTTGTTGAAATTTATCTTTTTATATTAATCAAAATTTCATTGGTAACACATTAAAAATAACTTGATAATAAGTAAGAGACTGCATTTTTGCTTTTAGAAATAGAGAATGTTCTTTTAACTTGTAAAGACAGTTATATACTTAAAGAGAATTTGAAGAGGTGGTTAGAATAATCTTGATAACATCTTCTTGTCTATATATCTTACATGGGGGCAAATATATATTACAAATTGACTTTTTAAATAGTCTTTGTGAAATTACTTTTTTATGTATTCACATGTTTGTCTAATTTAATCATAATTTTGTAATTTTTACAGCATCTACAGTACTAACCTCTCAAGAATCATTCACCAATTCGCTTGGACATTTACAGAATAAGAACATTAGTTGTGATTCCAGAGGACAGGCCACTAAAGCCAGGTTTTTGTATGGGTAAGAAAACTGAATCAGTTTTTACATGCTCAGACTTACATAACTATACCTACATACATGTTTTCATGTAAGTATGATAACAATGTTTAGCAAAAAGTGGGAATACATATTAATATTTGAAAAATTAGGGATATTTTCTTTTCACTTAGAGAGAATATACCCCCACAAGATGGAGAAATAGGTCGGCGAAATCCCCTGAAACAAACTAACAAAACTAAACGGGTAAGTTATTTTTGATCTGCTTTGATAAGGTGATAGTGAAGGCTTTATTTCCCTGTTGGTTACTTAATTTTTCAAAACATTTTTAGTCATGCCCATTTGGAAGAGTCCCAGTTAACCTTCTAAGTAGCCCAGATTATCATGTGAAGACAGACGGTTCAGCTGTGCCAAGTTTTACAAAAAGGTATGTTTGAGTTTTAACTTTTTTAATTTGTTTATATTTAAAGATTGATGGCAGAATGGTCTTGAAGTTTTTTGTTAGCAATAGTAATTGGGATTAAGTTTTTCTTCAGTATTAGGAGTTACTGAGTTTTTATTCTGTCTCCTTAAGAGAAAATGAATTTGTTTTGGCCTTTTCACTCATTAAAAATATTAATAAAGGAATTATTAAAAAGTAGGAAACATGTTAGAAAAAGTATTAACATGAAGCTTAAAAGGCTACAGATAGCCATGAAGTTAAAACTCCTATATTTGAGCAAGAACTTATAGGTGACTGCTCTGATAAGATTGTTTCTAGAGCATTTGACAGTCTCTGTAGCAGTGGTAGAAAGTGTGAACAAATGTCTTTTCCAGCTAGTTCAAGGGGAAGAATAGTATCAGTGAAAGTTCATTAATTTACTTCAGAGTCAAGAACTTCAAGAAGTGGGTCAGAGGCTGATGGTAGCTCTGGTAGAGCATGTACTTAAAATGCACAAAATTCAGGGTCCAATCCCAAGCATGGACAAAAGAGACAGAATATGTTAATGAGCTGCCGGCAGGATGCAGTGGCACATGCCCGTAGTCCCAACTACAGGGGAGCCTTAGCCAGGAGGATCCCCTGAAACCAGAGGTTCAGGCCAGCCTGGGCAGCATGGTAATACCTCTGTCTCTTTAATTAAAATAAAGGGTGGAGGGGACAGGTTAGATGGTGAAATATTGTTCATCACATCCAATATGTTTTCTTCTCTCAATTTGAGTGCTTATTTCCTTACAAGAAATAGGAACATAATATTCTAGCTCAACTAAAGCAGTGTTTCTAGTTTATTCTTAATTAACCACCATTTGTAATACTACTATATGGAAAAGTCTCCTTGTACTCTGGAGAATCATTTTGCAGATAAACTTGGGAAACATAATTGATTGTTTTTAACTGGTGTTTTCAATAATTAATTTAGGACTTGACTCAATACTAATATTAAAAGGGCATTTTGATTGTCAAGGTTAAGCTTCATAATCTTTATTTCATCTTCTGCTCCATTTCAAATATATCATTGAAGCATGAAGGAGACTTTCTCCTACTCCTATTCAAAAATAAATAAATAATAAAAAATAAAAACAAAATCTTCCCAAACTCCAGCCATATTCTTGATATTGTTATGAGAGACTGCATACTAAGTACTGTGTAGGTGCCCACAAAAGAATTCATCCTTGGTTCTCATTCTTAAGCTATTTGCCATCTGAAATGTAGTTTTATCTACATATTTCTCCTTTCCCATATGTTTATTTACCACCAGCTGTTACTACGTAATGAAGATATTGGGAATCATCTCTTTACCACGTTTGTCATTGCTGAGTATATAATTTTTTAGCATAATTACCTTTATGTTAGAATCAGTCATTTAATGATGACTTTTTAAAGGGGAATTTTTCCAATTATAAAAAGTATGTATGTTGTTTAAAAAGCCAACTTTAAAGTGAACAAATACATTTAAATTAATTTCAAATTAAATATTAATGTTGTTTTTTTCATGGGGAATAGACAGATCTCTGGATCAGAATGCCGAGATTTGAATGTGCCTGCATCTAAACTAAGTGGAAATGATTCCCATGAAATAAGAAGTTTAAAGGTATTTCATTTTAAATCTTTATATGAAGCAAGAGTACCTGATCTAGCATGGAGATTTTTCTAGGGAAAGGATATAAAGTTTATATGTTTCCAATAGTTTTCTCCTGAACAGGAGATATAGGACCACCAATGAGAAATAGTACAGAAGTCCTAGACTGTTTCTCAAAGAGTAAGGTGATAGAGTGAGGTTCAACTATCTCTTAGGGGAACCATGAAGTAACATTTATTAGGCATGTGTTGAAGCAGATTAAAGGAATAATTGGAGAAACTTATTCCCAGGTTTTCTTTAATCATGTGATTCTGGTAAGACATCTTAAACAAAAACCAAAGTATGTTAGGGCCAAGGTGAGGGCACAAATGGTCAAAATTTCTGATGTGGCAGAACAATTCTATATGAACTTCAAAGACAGGAAATAAATTTATTTTCCTGATACAGTATGAATCTTACTGTGCTTTAAGACCCTGGCATTGTAATGTGAGTTTTTTCAATTTTATAGTCTTTATAATGCCACTCTTTCATGATCTGTGCTTTAAAATACTGTTTTTTTGTTTTTTTTTGTTTTTTGTTTTCCTAATCCCAACTATCTTAGAGCATAGTGCATAATTGTATCAAAAAGTTTAGTCTCTGGATTTAGAAATACTTTCTTAGAGTTATACAAATATTAATTTTTATGAATGCTTTTGGTTTTGGTGAGGCTTATTGTATGTTGGATTCAAACCTTATAACCTTTCTCTTTCTATGTGAAATATATTTTAACAATTGATCAATATGTCCCTTGAAAGAAAATTGGCCTAATTTATGGTTATGATCCTTCCAATTGCTCTAATAAATAATTCAGTCTATTAATATGTGTTGGGAATTTGTGAATCTTTTCACATAGAGAAGATTTTAGTATACTGAACAATAAGTCAAATTACTATTACTACTTACGGGATTGTATTTGAAAAAATTTTTCCCATGTAGTCTGTTAAAAATATCCATTCCAAGGAACCTCTGGTGTCAGATGAAAAGAATTCTGAACTTATTACTGACTCAATAACCCTGAAGAATAAAACTGAATCAAGTCTTCTAAACAAATTAGAAGGTAAGAGTGACAGAATCAATACACTTGATTTCCTTAAGAACACTTTGTATCTGGAGAAAGCAGATTACGATTGAATGTGAGAATTGCAATGTGAAACCATCTATCTTCCTTTACCTTATATTTCAGTTCAGGCATACATAGAGTGCATGAAAAGTATTGCATCTTATAGCAAAGGAAGTGTGTTTGCCCAAAAGAAAGAGGAGGGAAAATAAAATGGAACTAAGTTATTTTTTCAGTTGGTTTAACAATGATTTCTAGAAAGGACACAGAAGTTGTTCTCCCTCTCATTTTAGATCTGACATTTGATTTTCCACTCCATGGGTACTGCGATAAATGTTCTAGGGGTATGTAAATGAGTAAGACAAGGTCCCAAGGAGGTTGCAGTTTGGTTGTGGGAGATATATAGATATATCTAAATATAATGCTAGGTGGAATGTAGTTAAGTGTTACGAGAGCAACAAAAATGAAGTGCTACAAGACTTGTGCAGAGGAAGAAATTTAAGGAACTAATTTTGTTTAGGGAAAATAAGGAAATGTTTTGTGAAAGAGGAAAAGAAATTTTAAGGACTGTTAGCATTTAATTGGTGGGTTTTGAGGGATAATACTCAGTGGGAGACTGCTTGTCCAGCACCTTTGAGGATCTGGGTTTGAGTCCTAGCACCAAACAAGAACAACAAAATCCAAAATAGTCCTAAATCAGGGAAATTGTCATAATAGAATATTTCGGATATAGGAAATAACTTAGGAAAAAGAATAAGAATTTTAGGAATGAGACTGTAGTTGTGCTGAAAATTGTAAGACAGGTAGTACAGAAGTGGGGAATAACTTTGAGTCACAGGTATTATTAAAGGTATTTAAACAGGGTCATTGATAGGATGCTCATTGTCCAGATAAATAATGTCAGGTTAGATATAATTTTTTAATTGGGCAGAAGGAGAACTTTGGGACAAAGCAAGGCTTGTCCTAATGTTTGCCTGGTGGTTTTCTGGTTTTAGTCCTGAAAGTCTAATAACCTAGAAAAGCCTCAGTCCCAGGCTAATAGAGACTATTTGTCACCTTAGAATAGTCCCTTTTTTTCTTGCCATTATTTTGATTGGGAACAGTTTTATTTCTGGTATTTAGCAGAAACTTTATATTTTTGTATTTTTTTGGTATGTTAGTAACACTCATTACACACCTGATTTAACATTTTAAAGTGAATATTTGTGGAATGCCTAATCTACCTTATTATGTAGTAAACCATGCAGTCAGAAAGCTGCCTAAATCAATGCAATATTCCAAGTAAATGCATACTTGTAACTAATATTTCAGTTGAAAAACAGAACACTTTTAGCACTCTAGTAACTTCCTTGATCCCCTTTCAGTCTTTCTTCCTCCATGTCATCACTCTTCTGACTTGAAACACCATAGAATGAAATGTAGTCTTTACTCTTGTGTCTGCTTCCTTCATGAACTTTGTTTATGGAACTCATCTATGCTTTTATGGTACCTAGTATTTTTATTGACATTGTTATTTAGTATTTATTGTATTGAATATACTTCTTTTTTTACCATTGAGCTAGATACATCTCTAGTCTTTTTTTTTTAAGACAAGTTCTTGCTAGGTTGCTGAGGCTGGCCTTGAGTTTGTCCTCCTTCCTCAGCCTCTTGAGTTGCTAGAATTACAGGCATGGACCACCACACCCAGCTTCATTATATTGAATATACTTTGTGTTAGCTTCTTATTAATGTAACCAAAATACCTGACAAGAACAACTTATAGGAGGAAAAAATTATTTTGGCTTGTAATTTCAGAGGTTCAATCCATGGGCCACTGACTCATTTACTCAGGGCCCAAGGTGAAACAGAACTTCATGACTGAAGGGCTTGGAGGAGGAATGCTGCTTCAGTGGTGTTGGCCAGGAAGCAGAGATCAGGGGGAGGGAGCTGCAGGGAAGATGGACCCTTCCAGGGTTTGCCCCTGATTACCTACCTCCTCTAGCCACGCCCCACCATCCAGTTAGTTCTTTCAAAGAAGGATGGACTGATGAGGTTACAGCTATCATAATTTACTCTTTCAACTCTCAGTATTCCTGTATTAACACAGGTGCTTTGAAGGACACGTAATATGCAAACTATAACTTACTATGATTTATCCAAATATTCATGGATAATAATTTTGTCTAATAAGTAATGATAATTTAGATTTTTTTATTTGTCTTTGGTTCCCATATGTATATATTTCTATTGTGTGTATTCTAAGAGTGGGATTGTTGGGACACAGGGATGATATGCTTAGGTTTGGTAAGTGGTACGAAAATTTCCAAGGTGGTTGTACTGACCCTTGACCAGTAATTATGCTGCTTTCCTCTATATTCCTCTCAATCTTTATATTATCAGTTTAGGCATTCTGATGCTGTGGCTTTAATTTGCATTTCTTTACTGTCTGCTATTGAACATCTTATGTTTATTGGCCACTTTAATATTCTCTTGTGAAAAAATTGAGTTTTGATAATTTTTCTATTGTGTTTTGTTTCTTTTTCTCATTTACTTTTGTTTTTATTTATTTTTTTGTTGGTGCTGGGGATGGAACCCAAGGCTTTGTGCGTGCTGAGCAGGCACTCTACTGCTAAGCTTTATCCCCAGCCCTCATTGATTTTTTTTTTAGAGAGGTATTTTTATGATCTAAATACACTTCGTTGGGTATATATTGCAAGTAAATTCTCCTATTTGTAGTGAAGACTTGATGAAATGAAATTCTTAATTTTGCTGCACTTAATTTATTAACTTTTGCCTTTATGGTTAGTACTTTCTGTGTTTTAATCAAATCTTTCTCTATGTCAACATCATAAAAAAAATTCCATATTTTTAGACATCAGTTTTCCCTTTTATATTTAGATTTATATTTAACTTGAAAATATTTATATATGTGTAGGTAAAGTGCCAAGTTTCATTTTTTCCTATGTGGACATCATAGCATTTGTTGAGAATATTCTCTTTTCCCTTTCTGAATTGTTGTAAATGAGGTAATTCTAGGTATCTGATTTGGAGTCTGCTCTGTTCCATAGTTATTTTGTGTTAATACTCTCTTCATTACTGCAGTGAGTCTTCATGTGTATCAGTTTTGTTATTCAAGAATATTTTGACCTTTTGGATTTTTATATAAATACCAGAATCTCTATATTTCTATGAATACTTGAATCTCTGTATTTTTTACAACTGGAAATTTGAGATCTTATTGAACCTATAAGGAAATTTGGGAGAAATTGACATCTTTAGTGTTCATTAACCTGGCACATCCTTTCATTTAATACAGTGAGAATCCTTTTCTATGTAAAGATCTTGCATACCCTTTGGTGGATTTATTTTAGGGTATCTAATAGTTTTCAATGCTTTGATAATGAATGATAACTTTAAAAAAATGTCTTCTAGTGTATAAAAGTGCAACTGATTTTTATTTATTGATCTTAGACACATTGACATTGCTAAATTCACTGAACTTTGCATTTAGTGATAAAGCCAATTTGTATACAAGTTATTGTCTTTTTTGTATGTAAATTGCTAATATTTAGGATTTTTGCAACCATGAAATGAATAAAATTTTGGTATTTATATTAAATATATTATTGAGGTATTTTTGTGTATGGACCCTTAAGAGAATAAATTCTCAGTGGCTTGGGAGGCTGAGGTAGGAGGATCACAAGGTCAAAGCCAGCCTCAGCAATGGCGAGGCATCAAGCAACTCAGTGAGACCCTGTCTCCAAATAAAATACAAATAGGACTGGAGATGTGACTCAGTGGTTGAGTACCTGAGTTCAATCCCCAGTACAACTCCCCACTTCCAAAAAAAAAAAAAAAAGATGGTAAATTCTAGGCTAGTGGTAAAATTTTTATGTTAAACTATGAAAAGTGATGAGTTACCTTCTCTTTACTGTAAGATTTTATTATGTGTATGTTTTTAATTTTTATTTATGATTACTGATAAAGGAATGGTCTTTTAAGTCTGGATGGTCTCTGACAGAACTCTTGATTAATAGTTTAGTTAGGTGGCTGTGTTGCAACTTTGTAAAATTAATTTGCTAAAGGCAAATTGTCAGTGGCAAGCTTGCAGCTTTTAACTTATCCTTTATTTTTCTATTTTTAAGAGCTAAAAATCTAATAGTTTTGTAACATGTTCTATTTACTTAAGCTTAGTTTTTGTTCTGTTGTTTATTTGAAATGGGGTCTTACTATGGTGCCCAGGCTGATCACATACTCATGGGTTCAAGAGAGCCTCCAACTCAGCCTTCCAAGTACTTGGGACTACAGGCGGATGCCACCTTACCTTGATTTAGTCTTGTTATTATCAAATGTTCTTGCTTTTTAATGATGACAACAACAAATACAATTTCAGAAATGAAAGAACTCCAAGAACCAAAGGTTCCAGAAAGTAATCAAAAACAATGGCAATCTAAGAGAAAGTCAGAATGTGTGAACCCGAATCCTGTTGCCTTTTCAAATCAGTGGCATATTCCAGATGTAACCCCAAAGGCTGATACAGAGGTAACTTTCTTTCCCCTTAAAGTACAATGTTGCTATTGTTCATAATATATTTCTGAAGTTTGATGATAATGTGAAATATTTTCTTTTGTTAAATAGTTATGTGGCATATTTAGTGGAGTCTTTTTTTTTTTTTTTTTTTTTTTCTTTAAGCCTTCTTCAAAACATAAAAGAACTACACAGCATGGAAAGTAGAATAGATTTATCCATTGTGGCTCTCGAGAGCATAAAATGGAATTCAGTTTAATCTAAGTAACTACAAATATTTTATAAAATTAAAACTGTCCTCAAATTGAAATGAACCTCCATAGAAAGTTTAGTTACTAAACGTTTTCAAGCAAAGTAGAGTTTGGTTGAGATGCATTAGCATAGGGGTTATTAAACTTTCTGTAAAGGGTTAGTAGTCTTTGCAGGCTACATGGTCTTTGTTGCAACTTTTCAGCTCTGTAGTTAGAGCATGAAAATGGCTATGGACCATATGTAAATAAATGGTCATAGACATATTCCAATAAAACTTGGTTTGCAAAATTTAGATGGCAGGCCAGATTCAGCCTGCAAGCTGATCCCTGCCGTAGAGGATGCTCGTTTATCCTCTCTGGGATTTGTATGAGATGAATTCTACAGGCTGTCTCTTGTGTGAGATAGGAACACAGGCATTTGCTATTCCAGTCTTTGCTAAATCATTAATATTGGCTATATTTGGGGATGTGATATGGTTTTATTGTTTAGAGAACTTTTGGAATTGAACCAAGAGCCTCACATATGCTAAGCATCTCCTCTAGTACTGAGCTATACTACTAGCTACTGTGGTTCTAGATTACAAAACTTTAATGCCTGATATAATAGCTCTGATGAGGGGAGGATCTTAGTTCGTCATTTGTTAAACTATTTTGCAAACCTGTACTTATATTCAGTTTGAGCAGAGTATGCTAGGCTTAAGAGTTTGGAGTAAAAGCTATACTAAAAAGTTATCAAAAGTCTAAAATATATGTGCCTACCTGTTTTACTGTGGTTTTTTTTTATATTCTTATTTTCTTTTAAAGGTGATGTTTGTAAAACTACAGAATAGGAGACTAAAAACTGAATCATAGTGTTTTAAATTTTCTCTTAGCAGAAACATATCACTGTTGAGCAGCCTGTCCTTTCAGTTTCAAAGCAGTCACCTCCAGTGTCAGCACCTAAATGGATTGATCCAAAATCTATTTGTCAGACACCAAGTAGCAATAGCTTGGATGATTACATGAACTGGTAATTACTTTTGACTCCTAACTCAGGATTCACTGTAATAAGATGGAAATAAGAAGCTTTGGGGCCAAATGGATCTGGGGTTGATTCCCGCTGTTAATTTTTCTCAGTTTTTTCATCTGTAAAATGTAAAGGGGAAGTGTTACAATAATATATATTTTTAAGAATTGTTATTTATGTAATCTTTATAATATTGTAACCTGTATTTACATCTCGGGATGTAAACCTTGATAAACATGCACTGCCACATGGCTATCTCTCTAATTGAGAGACATTTTAAAGGGAGATTAGCCTTCTTAAAGTAGATAAAGGTGGATAAATGTTTTGGCCTCGGAGGTGTTCACTGGAATACAATAATTTCTATTGTTCATATAGTTCTGTAGGTATTCAAAAGTGTAAGATTTGAGTGGATAGGAATGAGGGATGAATAAATAAACAGGGTGGTCAGTGCTGATATACAGGAAGTACAAGGGATATCACAAAAACAAGTGAATGACATTTCAAAGAAAAAATATAAAGGGGTGTTATACATCATAACCTTTAGCCAGTGGGCATACTTTTTAGTATTTTTAATGTCTTAGGAAACAATCTATGTCCTTGTTTCCTTTGGCTTTTCATTTCTGTTAGGTTAACTTTGATCTTAATTAGAACTGACCTTTTATTACCAGAATCTTATTATTTAATATAAATTTGCTGTATTGCTTCATTTTACTACACAATAAAATATATTAAAGAATATATTTAGATTGCTAACTAAAATAATTAGGTATTTCTTATGATCTTACATCATTTATTATTGATAAATATTTGTAGACCTCCTTGGTGCCAGGTACTTTTCTAGATGTTGAAAATATAATAACAAACAGAACAAAATGCCTGTGTATACTGAACAGAAACAAAGTTAAGGGCCAAACTCCTCTGATGATGTAATTCACTTTCAGAATTTCTAGAACCATTATAGAACATTATACTATTTTAAAGCATTCATAAAATCTATCATAAGTCATAAATGACCTTTGCTTTGACTAAATTCTTATAAAATAGTCCTGACTGCATATTTTAGATGCTATCTTATTTATGTTACCAATGAGAATTTCTTATTGGGGCAAAAAATTTATTTCAGAAAGAATTCCCCCCAAATGAAGTACCTGGTGGCAGTGTAACTTAAATATCAGATATATTATGAAAATGAACTTGGGTATTGTTTGATGTAGCACTTCTAAGTTTAAGTCAATCTTTCAAAATACATGAAAGCTTAATCAGAATCTTGTATATTAAATTTTAATATTTTAAATTAAGAAAAAATAAATGCTTTCCTAGTTTTAGAACTCCAGTTGTAAAGAATGATTTTCCACCTGTGTGTCCATCATCAACACCGTACAGCCAGCTTGCCTGTTTCCAGCAGCCACAGCAGCAAGTACCCGCTACTCCTCTTCAAAACCTACAGGTTCATTGAGCTTTGTTTATGATAGTAAATGTTAATCACCTTCATAGAGTTCATTTTTACAGTATCTAGTTTTCACAAAAGGTCTTCAAGATCTTGTCAATTTTTATTCCCAATAAGCCAAACCTTTTTGATATTCCAATAAGTATGAACCCTGTGATGTTCAGAGGTTAGTTATTAAAGAAGCTAATGAAACTGTTATTTATTTAGCTCAAGAATCCGGTTTGAATAGTTGAATAAAATTTCTCTTATAATTGAGGTTAAATTAACAAAAATTTTGCTGGTGTGTCAATTGCATTGCCATTTGAAAAAAAATTAGACACCCTTGACACCAGTAACTAAGATTAGCTTATTAGTAACTCTGAGAAGGAACCTAATAATGGTAGAAAACATGGACCTTGTAGCTTGATTGGGCATGAGTCTTGGCTTCCCTGCTTGCCAGCTGTGTGATCTTTTGCAAATTATGTACATTTTCTGTGTTCATTTCATCCTCTATAAAATGGGAAAATGAAGCTACTACCTCATAGAATGGTTGTGAATATTATATTTGTTAATGTAGTGGTAATTTTTTTTTTTGATACTGGGAATTCAACCCAGGGATGCTTTACCACTGAGTTACATTCCAAGTTCTTTTTATTTTTATTTTGAGACGGGGTCTTGCTGAGTTGCTGAGGGTCTTGTTAAGTTCTAAGGCTGGCCTCAAATTTACAATTTTCCTGCCTCCGCCTTCTGAGTTGCTGGGATTATAGTCTTACACTACCGCACCTAGCTTATATGTGTAACTCTTAAAACAGTGTATGACACTTGATAAATAATAAATGTGAGCCACAATTGTTTAAAACAAAACACAAAAAGAGAGTAATACGTATAAAGGCCAATTGAAAAAAATTGACAATATGGAACAGTGGTTATCAGTAAGAGGAGGGAGGAATGGGCAGTTATTACCTAATGGGTATAGAGTTTCAGTATGCAATGATGAAAAAATTCTAGATCATGGTGATATTTACAAAATAATGTGAATATACTCAATGCCACTGAATTGTACTTAAAAATGATTTAAAAGGTAAGGTTTAGGTTATGTATACTTTGATACCATTTAAAAAAACAAAAAATTAACTGGTAATACATTATATAAATAACCAGACATGATGGTGCATACCTCTACTCCCAGCAACTCCAAAGGCTGAGATATGGGGTACTGAATTTGAGGCTGGCCTCTTCATCTTAGTGAGAACCTGTCTTAAAATTTAAAACTAAATAAATGGCTGGGGATGTAGCACAGTGGTAGGTCACCCCCTGGGCCAGTTGCCAGTATGGCAAAAATAAATAAATACATAAATAAAATGATGTTTACAGAAGAAAAATATATAAACTGGAAAGAGGTGATAGTGTTTTGAGGATTGAAAAATAAAATAAATTTTTATCCGAGCTCAGTAGTGCTTGCCTGTAATCACAGCAGCTCCAAAAAGTTGAAACAGGAGGATTGCAAGTTCAAAGCTAGCCTCAGCAACTTAGTGAGCCCCTAAGCAACCTTATCAGACTCGTCTCAAAATAAAAATATAAAAAAGGGCTGGGGATATGGGTCAATGGTTAAGCACCCCTGGGTTCAATTCCCAGTACCCAAATAAATAAATAAATAAGGAGAAAGAAAAATGATCAGGTTTGCCTATATATTGATTCAGAATATATTTATTGAGTGGTTACTAGTATCAGGCCCTGTTTGAGACAAATCTATCTAAAGAGTGAGAGATGGCCAGAGAAGATATCGTGGAGCCCTGTTAGAGGAGACTCAGTGTCAGGAGAGAACTGCAAGGAGGCTGGAGTTCAGTGAGAGCTCAGGAAGGGCAAGGATTGGGTCCCAAGGTTCTGCTGGGCCTTGCAGGTTTTATCCTAATGGGGGCAGGAGGTTGTGCAAGGGAGAAAGCAGAGGAGTAAAATGATCTGATTTGAGTTTTGAAAATTCTGACCATAGTGAAGAGGGAAGACTAAGGGGGAGGAAGATGTCTTAAGCTGGAAACTAAACCTTACAATGGTATTGAATTAGAAAAAAACTTGGAGTTGCTTTTTTCTAAAAGCTACCAGCAGTTAGGGGACAAGGAAATGGATGGGTTTTCCTTCCTAAGAAATGTTCTGTTTAAGTAAGGAAGAATAGAGGACATAAAAGGGAAGTGGGGGGTATCCTTTGTGGAATTACAACACATACATATTTCAAAGCCTAATATTTTCATTCAGGAAACATATTTCAGTGTCTCTCAATCTTCGAGGTTAAAAAAATTAGAATCCTTGTTATTTATATAGGAGATTACATGAGAAAGATTCCATGATTTGAAATCTAAAACTGAACTCAGTTTAGTATTATGGAGATTGTGCTTCAGTTTGTTAATCAACTAATTTAAAGCTTTTGGGTTCAACTTCTTTTAGTTAGTCTTCTCACCATGCCATCTGTTAAAAGCATTTATAGGTACACGGAGAGGTCCTCCAGTATGAGGGAAAGAATGAAAGACATGATACGACTTGGGTTGAAAGTTTGTTGGGCAAGATGCTGAAGTTCAGAGAAATCAAGTAACTTGTTGAACATTACTCAGGGCATAGCCGGGAAGCGGGGCTTGTTGAAATTTGCATTTGTCTGATCTACTGGGGCTCTTAGTACCTTAGTACATTCTTTCCTTTGTAAATAATGTTAAATGAGAAAGAATATAGATGTAATTGTGTATGTGTATGTGAAAGTAAAAGATGTGAGGGGAAAAAAAGGATAGCTTATGAGTTTGTTGAAGATTAAGTGATATTTTCCTCTTTTCTATTTATGTTAAATAAAAACCAGTTAAAGGGAAGACCTTAGAAATGTGTGTATACAGAGGTTTGTTGCTTTGATTAAAGTATGCAGAGCATGTTCTCTTCATAAAATATTCTAACATACTTAAATTATCTAATTACTTAAGATAATTTCAAATTTGGGAGTATTTCATACTTAGGCATACACTTTGATCCATTATTGGTATTTTTAATTATTTAGATTTCGGGATCCTCTTCAACGAATGAATGCATTGCCGTTAAAGGAAGAATTTATTCCATATTAAAACAGATAGGCAGTGGAGGTTCAAGTAAGGTAAGTATCTTAAATATTTAAAAAATGAACAAAAATATATTAAACTTTGTCTTTTTAGCTATAGGGACTCTTTTTTTCTTAACTTCTGGGAGCCCATGTTGCCCTTGAGCTAAAAAATCTCATCTCCTGTCTTCCTCCTCTTTTCCCTAAAAACTACATATCCTCTTTAGACTTGCACATGAGTTCCAATTGCAAACTTTTCCCACCAATATCCTGTGCTCTCAAACATCTTTTCTTTTTTCTTTTTTTTTTTTTTTTTTTCAGTTGTCTGTGGATCTTTTATTTATTTGTATGCAGTGCTGAGTTTCAAACCCAGGGCCTCACACATGCCAGGCAAGCACTCTACCACTGAGCCATAACGTCAGCCCCTCCCAAACATATTATAGCATATAACAATGACTTAAATTGGCAAGGGACCACTAATATCCCAAAAGAATCTTTCTAAAAGTAATTCAGAACATGAGGTGAATTACTAATAGATTTAGGATTATGTAGCAAGGATTTTTACTAATGGGTTTTTTATCTCAAAAACATTTTTCAAAAAAATATTTTGTTTTTGTAGATGGACATGATACTTATTTTTATTAAGTTTTTAATTTCATTTATTATTATTTTTTTTAATCTGGTGCTGAGGATTGAATCCAGTACCTCACACAGGCTAGGCAAGTGTTCTACCACTGAGCTACAACCCCAGCATTCAAAACCCTTAATAATGAATTTCTGGGATTAGATTATTTCCTAAATTCATCTGATTTTTTGTTTTTTGCTTTTTGTTTTTTAGTTTTTAAGTTATTTTTTATTAATTCTTTTTGTTATACATGACAGTAGAATTCATTTTGATGTAATGTATCTTATTCTAATTACACCCTAGGTGTAATCCCCAGTGCCTAAAACAAAACAAACAAATAATAAGGTATATACATTACCATGTTTAGCAAAGTTTTCAATAAATATTAGATTACTTTATACATTTTCTTTCTCCAAACTTGCATCAAATTTCAGTCATCAGAATAAAAGAATAATCACATTTGTTATCAATTTATTTGAATTCCCGTATTTAATTGCTTTGGTTAAAATTTCTTTGGCTAATTATTACTTATTAGTTATTTTACTGTATTTTAATAATGTCAAGGTACTGACACTTGTTAGAGGTGTTTATTTCACAGCATGTTATCAGAGGATGAGGAAGAGTAGTCTTAATGATATTTTAGACATTTCTTTCTTTGGAGTATAATGAAGTTATAAGCTTATTTAAGTTAATGGTTACGTGATGAAGCTATAACTGGTGCATGTTTTCTGAATTCAATTCTATTATTCAATTTAATTATTAAGGTGGAGTAAAAAAATCAACATGCCTCAAAGGTGAGTTTTAGGAAGTTACCAACCATACTGGTATTAAGAACTTCTAGAAAGGTCATGGAGCTGTTAAGAATGGTCAAGATACAGATCTAGCTAATCTAGTTCTACATTGATTAACTTCCCATGAAACTGACAAATCACAACTCAGGCACTACTGGATGCTCTGTGTATTTATTTGATTTGTTATTTTGTGTCCCCCTGCAATGAAATGTGAGCTCCAAGAAGATAGGGATATTTGATTTACTCAGTCTTGGTATTATAACACCTGTAGTCCCAGCTGTTGAGGAAGCTGAGGCAGACAGCTCAGTTGAGCTAAGCCCATGACTTCAAGACCTGCCTGGGCAATACAGTGAGACTGTCCCCAAAACAAAACCAGAATCCTAACTTTGATACTATCTCTGTGAAATGGAAATAGGACCCACCTAATGCAGTAGGTTATTTTAAGAATTTTTCGAAAAGCAGTGACATTGGGGGAGTAATGCCTATATACATACAAAGCTAATTGAAAAGTTTTCATTTGCTCCAAAAGTTTGGAATCGTAATATAGTCATATTATCCTGCAGATTTTTTTTCTGAAATATCTGACAACTCTAACATATTTAAAAATGTTCACTTTATTTTGTTCTGAATGACTTTAATTGTGGTAGCAAATGTTTGCTCACTTCAGACACACTGCACAACTGTGCATCTCAGTCATCCTTCTAGCCCTACATAGTAGGTTCTACTAAGAGCATTTTACTTTTGTGAGATTGAGAACCTTGGCCCAAGGTTAGATTGCTGATCCAGTGTGGAGCTAGAATACAAATGTAGATATTTCCTTCCAGTCTTGCTTAGGTTCTCTATTTATGTGTGTGTGTGTGTGTGTGTGTGTGTGTGTGTGTGTGTGATGTTTTCTATGATCTACCTTATTGTTATGGTACAAAGCTATTTCATTGTATGAATATACCACTGTGTGCCTTATTAAACAGAGTGTACAAATAAGATGAACCTGTTAGATTCAGGGTCCTGGTGTCTGTCTTGCAGGACACAACAGAATGCTTTCTCAATTCATTGAGATTTGCAAGGCTCATTCCTTGTACAAAATGGCTTTATGGTGCTGTTTTAAAATTCCTTTCATCTGTTTCATTGTTTTCTACTGCCTTTTGCTCTATCACTATTTTATGTTTCATTTCTCTCTCTAATTTGCTATATATCTAAGTAAAACCAACAATACTTTATTTTAGAGTTTTGTACCTAAATATTAAAAGTAGTTAAGTTGTACTTGGAGGCCTGATAGACCTTTTTTATTAGTGCAGTTTTAGCACATTGACCTCATGCATACTTGGCCTCTTCTTGTTCCTTCCCAGTATCAAGTAGTCAAGGTTAAGTGACTGTTTATTTCAATGTGTCAGAAAGGATAGATAAATATAATTTTTTTGGTTTTGTGGTTTGTTTTTGCAGTGCTTGGGATTAAACCCAGGCTCTTGCACATGTTAGGCAAATGCTCTATCAATGAGTTATGTGTCCATAGCTCTGATATTTCTTTTATACACTGGCAATTTTTGAATTCTTGAGGTTTACAAGCATAACCCCTGCTACATGTTGGCTGAAAATTAGACACAGTAGCATGTTTCCTTTTCAAAATGTTATCTGCTCTATCAATACTACTTGGAAATTGTCCTTTATAGTCACAGCAATTTTGCCTTGACCATAAAGATCCTGACAATATACTTGTGAGAACACCTTATTTCTGTTACCCTAACTTTAAAAAAATTGGATCTACTCTACTTTCACAACTGAATATTCTGATAGCTTGCAATTTCTATTTCTATTTTTAATATTTTCTATCACACTGGGTGTGGTGGCACACTCCCGTAATCCCAGCTTCTCAGGAGGCTGAGACTGGAGGATCACAAGTTTGACAATAACCTCATCAACTTAGTAAAACACTGTCTCAAACAGTAGCTGGGTGTGGTGGCGCATGCCTGTAATCCCAGCGGCTTGGGAGGCTGAGGCAGAAGAATCACAAATTCAAAACCAACCTCAGCAAAAGCAAGGCACTAAGCAACTCACTGAGACCCTGTCTCTACATACAAAATTGGACTGGGATTTGACTCAGAGGTTAAGTGCCCCTGAGTTCAATCCCTGGTACCAAAAAAATTAAAAAGTAAAAAGCAGTGGTATGTAGCTGTGGGGTAAAGTTCCCCTGGATTTGATCCCCACTACAACACACACACACACACAACATACACATGTACACACAAATATATATTTTCTCCAGAACAAAAATGCACTAGTTATGCCATACAATGGAAAAAACACATGTAAGAAATGGTATTTCCCTGGTTAAAGTATTCAAAAGTTGTTATCATATATGAAATAAGATATAGAAACTTTTAAACTTATGTCTTTCAGCTATTGAATATCCATTGTCAGAGGTGGTTGAAAATGGTTTCTTACTATCATGACTATTTTTTTCCTTCTATATTAAAAAAGCTGAGAAACTTTTAATTGTTAATGTTAGCATTTCTTTCAGAATTTTTCAAAATTCTATCTAATAAATTTAGATATCTAATAAATTTGTGATAGTATATAAATGGCATATTCTAAACTTTTCTTCTTTTTGTATTATATAGGTCTATCAGGTGTTGAATGAAAAGAAGCAGATATATGCTATTAAATACGTGAATTTAGAAGAAGCAGATAATCAAACTATTGATAGTTATCGGAATGAAATAGCTTATTTGAATAAACTACAACAACACAGTGATAAGATCATCAGACTTTATGATTAGTAAGAATTTTCTTTCGTAATTTAAAAACTTTAAACTATAATCCTTAAGATACTTAGTTGATCTTCATTAACATAACCTAGTCCTTTATTACTTAGTTACTTTTATTCGTTTGTTTTAAATTGCAGTGAAATCACAGACCAGTACATCTACATGGTAATGGAATGTGGAAATATCGATCTTAATAGTTGGCTTAAAAAGAAAAAATCGATCAATCCATGGGAACGCAAGAGTTACTGGAAAAATATGTTGGAAGCCGTACACACAATCCATCAACATGGTATTTAAAAATCTCTTCATACATGTAAAGTTAAAATATTTCTTAGTGTTGTCAGAGAAATAAACCAGAAATAATTTTACTGGTGCCTTTAACAAGATGAACTAGGTGCAAACTTATTTCTTAAAACACTGTCATCCCGGAGGATTTGGGCATGGACTCAAATTTCTACATCCATAATGTAAAAACGTGTGTTTCTTGGTATTTATGTAATCTATGATCCTTATCTTAGATTGTGGTACATCTGAGACTTTAGTAGTATTCAGGCATCCTTAAATATGAGATGATTGTTTCTCTCATTCTCCAAATGATTTCATATTGTGTGCTGTCTGAAACTTGGCTTTTGGGTTTTTTTTTGTTACCCCATGGTTTCTACTTAAACTTGTTCATGGTTCTTTTTCTCTACCTTTACCCTATCTTTAAAAACAAAAACAAAACAACAGCTAAATAACTGATTCATCTTCTGCTTGTTCCTATAAATTAAAAAGTAATTCAGCAGTGCTGAAGATCCTGGTTGTGGGCATGGAGGCTTCAGCAGGATTTGGGTCTTCCCATCTGGCAGTACCAGTTATGATACTTTGTACTGGACAGTTAACCACAGTGGTCAAGAGAGACTTTGAAGCCAAACTGCCAGACTTATACTTATGGCATTGTCACTTAGTATTTGTGACCTTGAGCAATTTGCTTAAACACTCACTGCCTTAATTTCTTCACCTTAAAATGGGGATAATAGGGCTGGGGATATAGCTCCATTGGTAGAGTGCTTCCCTCACAAGCACAAGGCCCTGGGTTCAAATCCCCAGCACCACAAAAAAAAAAAGAAAAAAAGAAAAAAAAATGGGGATAATAGAGGCTGGGATTGTGTCTCTGTGGTACAACACTTGCCTAGCATATATGAGGAACTGGGTTTGATTCTCAGCACCACATACAAATAAAGGTTCATCAACAACTAATAAAAATATTTTAAAAATAAAAAAATAAAATGAGGATAATAATATCTCAGCATCATTATAAGGATTAAATGATTCATTATATGCAAAAAACTTGGGTATCTGGCACATAACAAGTATTATGAAAGTGCAGAATATATTTTAAAAATGAAAAATTAATTGAGCTGATTAATTAAAGGAACCAAGTTTACTGTAGGTTGTGACTTTTTATTTTTTTAATCTGCAGAATGCTTTACTTTGTTTAATAAAATGGATTTTTCTTTTGAAGGCATTGTTCATAGTGATCTTAAGCCTGCCAACTTTCTGATAGTTGATGGAATGCTAAAGCTAATTGATTTTGGGATTGCAAACCAAATGCAACCAGATACAACAAGTATTGTTAAAGATTCTCAGGTAAGACTTTTAGTAAATGATTGGTTACCATGCATTTGAATTTAGTTCCTTTGCTCCTGTGAGGTGTTTTCGCCTACCTCATTCTTCAAAGGATTTGAATCTTTTTTTTATAAGAATACATATTATAACTATTAAGAGATTAAAAGTAATGGTCAAAATAATTTAGAATAGAAAATCAAGATCATATAGAAATGTACCAGCAATTTTGAAGGATTTTTCTATAGCTAGGAAATCATCTTGATCATGATCCAAAATTGACCTGAAAGTCTGGTTTAGAGTTTCTTCATAGCAACCAAAGAGTGAATGGCAGTTATATGGTTCTCATTGTCCATGGGGTAAGATTATTTCTATACTTTCAGAGAAGCAAAACGTTTCCTATCAATTAAATTGGAAAAAAATTTAAGTGGGATTTTATATTGAAAATGTCATAGTCAACGTTGTATTTAACACCATTTTTATAGTAGGACATGAATAGCAAAGATAATGGAGTTGTCCCATAATGACTAAAGCAAAAACAACAAAGTTTAAATAATAATCTGGCTTGGAGCTAAAATGATATTCCATGTATGTAGATTTCAGGTATTTCTTAATCAGCAAAGTCAGACTTTCCAGAAGGAAAAGATGGGCATTGTGCCCTTAATACAATTTATTTGCAATCATAATTTATATCAAAAGTATGACTGAACACTGAATTGTAGATCAACTTGAAGATATCTTCTGTACCGAGGCCCTAAAGTACAGATATTCTGCGTTGCAAGCTGAGACATTTATTTTAGAATAAGAGGAACACATTGTAAGGTTTGCATTATTCTACTGTAGAAACTCTTTTATGATTTAGATTAGATGCCCGTCCCATCTCAGGTAGCACACTGGGCCAAGGAGTCCTAGGAGACAAAACTCGAAAGGTACTTTTGTTTCCACATTGGTTTGTTGGTTGATTTAATAAAGTAGGAACAATGTTGAGTCTGTTTCAGCACAGAAATGACTGATAATCAAGTCCCTGGAGTTTATGACCATTAATAAAATGTCAAACCTGGACAATTTTTAAGGCAGATATTACTAGTTACCCACTGTAATTACAGAAAAAAGCAGCATTCTGAAGATGGAACAGTTTTCTGATTCTGACCCTGATCTTTTATGAAATAACTTGATATATGTCTTGAAACTTTGTTGGCAGTTATTTGAATTTTTCAAGTATATCATGAAATCCATAATTATCCAAGTTTTCAAAAATCTTGGAATATACTTTGCTGTACTTCAGTCCCCAGTACTTCCCTTTCCCTCTTCCCTCTCACTGTCTCCTTCCTCTGCTCTACTGGTAGTTCTTTTAATTCATGCTTTACATATATATACATAAAAGTGAAATTCACTGTGGTATATTTATATATGTACATGATGGAGTTTTATAAAGAAAAACTAAATTATGGTGTTTACTGGTAAATGGATAGAATTGGAGAACTTCATGCTAAGTGAAATAAGTCATACACAAAATCAGGAGGTGAGGAAGATCCAAGGTGGTGAACTAGAGGGAGGCTGCATTCCTTGTCACTCGTTGACTTGGGATTCAAGCAGAGGAAATACTGTTTCTCTGAGAGGCAGCCGTCAATGCCCACAGATCCCCTGCTGTTTACCCACCACTCTTCCGCTGTGATTGCCCACCATCTGCCAACATATTGCCTGCCTTTTGAGCACAGATCACTCGCTGACCTCTCATCAACTATCACCCTATTGTTCACTATTTGCCCATTTTCCCACCTCTTACCTGCCCATTGCCCACCTTTCACCTACCCATTGCCTGCCGCCCAACATCCACCTGCCGTTAACCTGCAGACTTCCAGTGGATCACCCACTGCTGCCGCCTGGAAGTCCATTGTCAGGTACCCACAAATGAGATACTGAAAGCCATCAGGGACACTGTAAGACTACAGAATAGAAACTGTACTGCCTCAGATCCATACTGCTAGATGGGAAGACACACAAACAATATGAAAAAAAGGGAACAAAGTGCCTCAAACAAACCAAGATGTTCCAAAAATAGAATCCAGAGACAACACAGTAGAAGAAATGTCAGAGAAGGAGTTTAGAAGGTAGATAGACTAATCATCAATATAAAGGATGGTATCAAAGAGAAAATAGAGGAAGTGAAAGATCACCTTAATAAAAGAGGCAGAGATTATAAAAAGGAATCAAGCAGAAATCCTCTAAATGAAGGAAACAATAAACCAAATTAAAAAGTCGATGGAAAGTATCAAACAGACTAAATAGGCAATGGAGACAAAATATACTCTTGAAAATAAAGTGAACCACGCAGAGATGTTAAGAAACCATGAACAGAACTTCCAAGAAATATGGGATAACATGAAAAGATCAAATTTAATATTTATTGGAATAGATGAAGTGTGGAGCTACAAACCAAAGGAATGCATAATCTTTTCACTGATAGCAGAAACTTTCCCAAATATAAAGAATGAAATGGAAAATCAACTACAAGAGGATTATAGGACCCCAAATGTACAAAAATTATAGCATATCCACACCAAGGCATATTAGAATGACTAACATATAGAGTAAGGATAGAATTTGAAAGACTGCAAGAGAACAAAAATCAAATTACATATGGGGAAAACCAATTCAGATTTCAGCTGATTTCTCAACACAGACCCTTAACACCAGGAGGTCCTAGAATAACATGTAAAGCTCTGAAAGAAAATGAATGCCAACCAAGAATTTTATATCCAGCAAAATTAAGCTTCAGATTTGAAGATGCAATAAAAACCTTTTTGTGATAAAAGTTAAAAGAATTCACAATTAGAAGGCCTGCACTACAGAACATTCTAAGCAAAATATTCCATGAGAAGGAAATGAAAATAAACAATGAAAACCAGCAAATGGAGGAACTACACTAAAGGAAAGGTCAATCAAAGGAGAAACCAAGACAAATTAAAAACAAAAAATAAGCCAAAAGGACCAGGAATACAAATCATATCTCAATAATAACCCTGAATATTAATGCCCTAAACTCATCAAGAGACAGACAGACAGATTGGATTTTAAAAAAATGACCCAACAATATGCTTGTCTCATAGGAAAATACATCCTCAGACTAAAGGTGAAAGGTTGGGAAAAAACTTATCACTCACATGGACTGTGTAAACAAGCAGTGGTTTCCATCATATCAAACTGAACTTCAAAGTTATTCAGAACAGATAAAGAAGGACATTTCATACTGCTTAAGGGAATCATACACCAACAAGACATAACAATCTTAAATATATATGCCCCAAATAATGGAGCATGTGTGTACAAACTTCTCAGTTTCAAGAATCAAATAGACCACAACACAACAATATGGGTGACTTTAACACACCCACCTCTCTCATCATTGGAGGGATTTTCCAAACAAAACTAAACAAAGAAACTAGAGAACTAAATAATCAATGATTTAGACTTAACAGACATAGAGTATTTCGTCCATCAATGAGCAAATACACTTCTCAGTAGCACATGGATCCTTCTCTAAGACAGACCATATCTTATGTCACAAATTTAAAAAATTGAGGTGTACTACCCTGCATTCTATCAGATCATAATGGAATAAAACTAGAAATCAACAATAAAACAAAAAATAGAAGCTACTCCAAAACCCGGAGACTAAATAGCATGCTATCGAAAGACAAATGGATAGCAGAACAAATCAGGGAGGAAAAAAAAAATACTTAAATGAGAACACTGATAACAACATCAAAATCTCTGGGATACCATGAAGGCAGTGCTAAGAGGAAAGCTCATTGCACTGAGCTCATACATTAAAAGAATAAAAAGCCAATAAATAAATGAACTGACATTACATCTGAAAGCCCTAGAAAAAGAACAAATCAACACTATAAGCAGTAGAAACAGAAAATAATTAAGGGCTGGGGAGATAGCTTAGTCGGTAAAGGCCCTGGGTTCGATCCCCAGCAATGCAAAAAAAAAAGAAAATGATTAAAATTAGAGCAGAAATCAATAAAATTGAAAAAAAAGAAAGATTTGATAAAATTGACAAAACAAAAAGTTGGTTCTTTGAAGAAACAAAGTTGGTAAACTCATAGCTACAGTAACAGAGAAAACTCAAGTTACTAAAATTAGTGATGAAAAAGGAAATAACATGAATGGATAGTACTGAAATACAGAAGATAATTAGAAACTATTTTGAAAATTTATACTCAAATAAAATAGAAAATATCAAAAACATTGACATTTCTAGAGACATGCGAACTACTTAAACTGAATCAGGAAAACCTAGACAGTTTAAACAGATCAATTTGAAGCAATGAAATAGAAGACACCATCAAAAGCTGACCAACAAAAAAGTCCAGGACCAGACCGATTCTCAGCCGAATTCAAAGAATTAACACCAATACTCAGCAAATTATTCCATGAAATAGAAAACGAGGGAACCCTTCCAAACTTGTACTGTGAGGCTAGTATTATTACCTTGATACCAAAACCAGACAGAGACATATCAAGGAAATAAAATTTCAGACCGATATCCCTGATGAACATAGATGTAAAAATTGTCAATGAAATTCTGGCAAATTGCATACAAAAACATTAAAAAGTTAGGGCACCATGATCATGTGGGGTTTATCCCAGAGATGCAAGGTCAGTTCAATATATGGAAATTGTTAAGTATAATACATCACATCAATCGATTGAAAGACAAGAATCACATGATTATCTCAACAGATGCAGAGAAAGCATTTGACAAAATACAGCACCTCTTCATGTTCAAAATGTTAGAAATTCTAGGGATAGGAACATATCTCAACATTGTAAAAGCTATCTATGCCATTATCATTCTAAATGGAGAAAAATTGAAAGCATTCCCTCTAGACACTGGAACAAGACAGAGATGCCCTATTTCACCACTTCTATCCAACATAGTCCTTGAAGCTCTAGGCTGAGCAATCAGACAGATGAAAGAAATTAAAGGTATACAAATAGGTAAAGAAGAATTCAAACTATCACTGTTTGCTGATGACATGATTCTATATTTAGAAGATCCAAAAAATTTCACCAGGAAACCTACAGAACTAATAAATGAATTTGGCAAAGTAGCAGGTTATAAATCAATACCCATAAATTAAATACATTTCTATATATAAGCAATGAATCTACTGCAAAAGAAATTAGGAAGTCTACCCCATTCACAATAACCTCAAAAAAAAAAAAAATACTTGGGAATCAATCTAACAAAAGAGATGAAAGACCTTTACAATGAAAACTACAGAACAATAAAGAAAGAAATTAAAGACGACCTTGGAAGTTGGAAAGATCTCCCATGCTCTTGGAAAGGCAGAATTAATATTGTCAGAATGGCCATACTACCAAAAGTGCTATACAGATTTAATGCAATTCCTATTAAAATCTCAATGACATTCTTTATAGAACTATAAAAGGCAATTATGAAATTCATTTAGAAAAATGAGAGACCCAGAATAGCCGAAACAATCCTTAGCAAGAGTGAAGCAGGAGGCATCCCAATACCAGACCTTAAACTATACTACAGAGCAATAGTAACAAAAAGGGCATGGTATTGGCACCAAAATAGACATGTAGACCAATGGTACAGAATAGAGGACACAGAAAAACCCACATAAATACAGTCACCTCATACTAGACAAAGTTGCCAAAAACATACATTGGAGAAAAGATAGCCTTTTTAACAAATGGTGCTGGGGAAACTGAAATCCATATGTAGCAAAATGAAATGCAATCCCTCTCTCTCACCCTGCACAAAGCTCAACTAAAAGTGGATCAAAGACTTAAGCATTAGAACAGAGACTCTGCACCTAATAGAGGAAAAAGTAGGCCCAAATCTTCATCATGTTGGCTTAGGACCTGACTTCCTTAACAAGACTCCTAAATCACAAGAAGTAAAATTAAGAATCAATAAATGGAATGAATTCAAACTAAAAAGCTTCTCAGCAAAGGAAACCATCAATAACGTGAAGAGAGAGCCTACAGAAATCAATCAACAAACATGAAAAAATATCATCTCTAGCAATTAGAGGAATGCCAAATCAAAACTAAGATTTCATCTCACTGCAATCAGAATGGCAATTATCATGAATACAAGCAATAATAAGTGTTGACAAGGATGTGGGGGAAAAGGTATGTTTATACATTGCTGGTGGGACTGCAAATTGTTTGATCACTCTGGAAAACAGTATGGTGATTCCTTAGAAAACTTGGAATGGAACCACCATTTGACCTAGCTATCCTACTCCTTGGTCTATACCCAAAGACTTAAAATCAGCACACTACAGTGACGCAGCCACATCAATGTTTATAATAGCTAAGCTATAGACTCAACCTAGATGCCCTTTAATACATGAGTGGATCAAGAAACTGGTATATATACACAATGGAATATTGCTCAGCCTTATAGGAGAATAAAATTATAGCCTTTGCAGGTAAATGAATGGAGTTGGAGAATATCATATTAAGTGATATAAGCCAATCCCCAAAATCCAGAGGCTGACTGTTTTCTCTGATAAGTGGATGCTGATCCATAGTGGGCAGCAGGTGGGGTAGGGAAGAATGAAGGAACTTTGGATTGTGGGGAGGGATGAGGCAGGGGGGATGGGAAGGGTGGTAGAATAAGACAGACATTATCACCCTATATACATACATGTTTACCCTACTGGTGTGATTGCACCATCTATAGCCAAAGGAATGAGAAGTCATGCTCCATTTGTATAAAATGTGTGAAAACGCATTCTCTGTCATGTGTAACCAATTAGAACATATTAAACAAACAAACAAAAAAAGAGTCAAATGCTTTCTCTCGTGTTCAGAAGCTAGACCAAAATAAGGTGGGGAAAATAAAAGAGCAGCAGAATCCTGTGAATACAGAAGGGAGCAGAGGGAGGAGATTAAGTATAAGGGAGGCATGGGAAAAGGGAGGAATGTTGGAATGAAATTTGACATTTGTGTTTTTAAAAATCTAATGCAGAATGAAATATGTTCATTGATTTATATCTTTTGTGACTTGGCAAATAGGTTGGTACCGTTAATTACATGCCACCAGAAGCAATCAAAGATATGTCTTCCTCAAGAGAGAATGGGAAATCCAAGTCGAAGGTACTGAAAATATATCCTATTCACCAGCCATCAGTAAACTTATCAGAAAACTTAATGGGTATTATAGAGACTTTATCCTTCTTAAGCAGGTTGTCATGGATTCAATTCCACCCTTCTGATGACTTGACCTGATTGTTCTTTAACACTGTTCTTTTTAATAGAGTGACCCTTCCTCTGTGCTCCTACAAGAAATGTACCTAGGATATCTTTTAAGGTTTAAAATTAAATGAAAAAAAAAATTGACCTTAATTTGGACACCTGAATAGCATGGAGTTGATATCATTCACAGTCTCTTTTGTTTCCTCTATGATTTTTACATTTTATTTTTCACCATTTAATCCTTTCCAAATTCTACATTTCAAAGTATTCCTAAAGTATGTCATTTTTTCTGGCCTGCCACTGCCTCCTTTCCTTCCTTTTTCCCTTCTTTACTCCCTTCCTACGGTGCTGGAGATTGAACCCAGGGACACTCTACTACTTAGCTAGATTCCCAACTCTTTATTTTTTAATTGACTGAGTTGCCCATGCTGGCCTCTAACCTCATGATCCCTCTGCCTCAGCATCCTAAGTCACTGGAATTAGAGTAGTGTATTACTATGCCCAGGTAACAAATATGCTGTCTTATACATTTGTTTTTAATGTCTGTTTAACTTCTACTTTTCTTCAGAAATTTAGATTTTTGTCTCTTTTTCTTGATTAGATTTGCCATGGGTTTGTTCATCTTAACTGGGCTTTTGTTTCATTTGTAAATTCAATTTTCATTTGCTTTCCAGTTGATGCTTTTGTTTCAGCGGTTTTTTTGTTTTCTCTTTAGTTTTATTTTTCCCCTAATTTCCTGATATAAATAACAAATTCAATTTTATAGCGCTCCTTCTCATAATTAAAACTGTGCATTTTACTCTAAGTTTGACTTTGACTGATGCTTTTACTGTTTTAGTGTGGTGTTTGCTTATTTTCATTAATTTTTAAGGCTTGTAATTAGTTTTAAATTCATTTTTACTTTAAGATATTTTAAATTTTACCTAGAGTTCAGATTTTTTTCAGTTGTCAACTCAGTGATTTAATAAGTAATGGTAAATCTCAGACTGATTGAATAACCAACCTGCTTTGTACTCGGTGTTTCTGAGTAGAAGATAAAATATTATCTCAACATGTCTCCTAACTAGTGAAGGAAGCAAAACCCTTTCTGTTTAGTTGTGTCCTCAGCTTGGTCTGCCACACTTTTCAGTGAATACCTCTTGGCTCCTTGGGGCTTCTTCTCAGGTCCTTACCGTCTTTATCACTTCCTCTGCTTTCTGCTTAAAAATGTTGTTACTGTGTAGGGCTCATGGCTTTTTATGGTTTGCACCTACCCACTTACTATACAGAGTTCATGAGTATACCTTTTAAGCTGGCTTTGTTGTAAATATTTTCCATGCGTTGGCTTTGCTATCAGACTGCTCTGTATATTTTATATGGGGATTAGGAGAGGTTATTTATTGAGTACCTACTATAACAAGAAACTGTTCTCTGATCAACCATATTCATAGTTATGTTATTTAATGTCCATTACATTGTATTCCTCCCCACCTGGCATTGCTGCATGTTGAGCCATACCCCAGTTCTGTGACAATGTACTTTTATTTGTGTTTTAGAGGTAAGGAGACAGAGACATATAGAATTACTAGCTAGTGATAAGACCAGGACACAAGCCCTGCCCAGCCTAATTTCTGCAATTGATATTCTTAGATTTAGGGTTGCGTAATATAAACAACCTTTTAATCTATAGATACTTTGAACTTTTATAAGAATGTATTCTAATAATTCTGGGGAAAACAAAATTTATAGTTATATTTTTTATTGTGTTTTCATAAGCTGACAAGAATTTAATATTGTCTCAATCGAAGTGATTATGAGTTTGTTGAAAGGTTTAAAGTGAAGTTCATCTCTTGATAAAATAACCAAATGTCATGAAAATCAGAAAAAGATATATTTGTCATTTCATAATCTGGTACTTCCACATTTGTTGTGATTTCATTATGATTTTATGATGTTTATGATTTTAAACATATAACTTTATATTAAGGCAACTTGCTTTTCCTTTTTTCTTTTTCCCCTCCTACTTAGATAAGCCCCAAAAGTGATGTTTGGTCCTTAGGATGCATTTTGTACTATATGACTTATGGGAAAACACCATTTCAGCATATAATTAATCAGATTTCTAAGTTACATGCCATAATTGATCCTAATCATGACATTGAATTTCCTGATATTCCAGAGAAAGATCTTCAAGATGTGTTAAAGGTAATATTACTAATATATGGATATAGACAGATATTTCATATGATTAATAATCTGTTTAAAAGAAGTAGCTGAAATGATCAGAATTATGTAATATCAGAATTATGACTTAAATATAACTGGTTTACTGAAAAATTACTGAAGTAGCTCTTAAAGCATGATTAGTTTACTTCAAAGGTGTTTTAAAGCTTCCTGAATACTTGAATTTTGCAAAATAGCTTGGGGTAAATAATATTATTTGAGTGGGATATCTAGAAAACAGCTTCTGTAATGTGATGTAGTCTGGAAAATATTTTATGAATATCATTTTTTAAAAACTCTTCCCCCCACCCCAATCTTTATTTATATAGTGTTGTTTAGTAAGGGACCCTAAACAGAGGATATCCATTCCTGAGCTCCTGGCACATCCATATGTTCAAATTCAAATTCATCCAGGTACTATTTCTTTATTGTTTATTGCCAGATTACTAATACAGGCAACATATTAACTATGATAAAAATAAGAATCTAAATTTGCTACTCTTTTATAGCCTACCTCCTTCCTTAAAGAAGTTGCTGTTTTGCCAAATAATAAATAAGTAAAATTGCCTTTCTTTACTTGATGGCATTCAGTTTTACCTTCCTAGATAAAGGACTGTGATCAGAGGTGAATTACACAAATGCTAGTTACACAGTGGTGCATGCCTGTGATCCCAACTACTTGGGAGGCTGAGGCAGGAGGATCACAAGTTCAAAGCAACTTAGTGAGACCCTGTCTCAACATAAAAAGGACTGGGGATGTAGCTCAGTGGTACAGGGCTTTCCTGGCATGTGTGAGGCGCTGGGTTTAATCCGCATACTAGGGGGAAGTGGAAGTTGATGAAAATGCCAGTTATTATACTGTGAAATAGAATGTGTATTTTTAATGGATTTATGTTTTTCTTATTGGTTACCAGTGTGTTGATTTTTTTTATTTTTTAGGTAACCAAATGGCTAAGGGAGCCACTGATGAAATGAAATATGTTCTGGGCCAACTGGTGGGTCTGAATTCTCCTAACTCCATTTTGAAAGCTGCTAAAGTAAGTATGCATATTCTGTACATTAGTTTGAACTGTTTTGTTTGGTGAGTTAGACACTCAAAAAACAGGTAACCCAAATAAAAGTTGGTATCATCACTGCATCAGTTATGAAGTGTACCTCTGTAGTTAGATACATAGCATGTGCTTTTGGGTAAATACAAATTTATATGATTTGTATTCTTATGCATATAGCACTATTCAGGGTGGATTGTCATATATGGAACTTTCCAAAGATTGCTGTCAGGTCTCAACTAGAATAAATTTAATAGAGGAATCTGTCTTTTTTCTGTGTCAGCACCATTCTTAACATAGCCTTTGAGTTCCTTCTGCCAATTTTTATTAAGCCTTAGAGAAATTACACTATTTGTTACATGAAATGGATTTTATAAAGATATACATAGCAATCAATTTATTTCCTAAAGCCTGTATCTCAGACTTTTCAGCCTCCCTATACCTGTTTATATCTATTTCATGATTTTTGAATTTCACTGTCATCAGTATTTCTAGAGCCCTATGAATGCTTACTGACCAACTTGTTTAGCTACTTAACAATGACTAATTGTCTGTTTCATTATAACATTGTTATACAGATGTGAAAGGTTGAGCTAATAGCACTCTTAGCTGTCTGTACCGGAGTAAAATCAATCTAAGTTGCTAAGAACATCATCTTATTTCTTAAGGAATTTATTATACATTCACTGTTATATTTGCATTCATATAAGGTGATTTTCTCTTAAATTTTCTCAAATTTTGATGACTAAATCAGTGACTTAGTCAAAATCAGACAAAATCTGTTTTATATTTGCTCTATATTTCATGTCTCCATACTTTTAGTTTTCACCAATGTGTTGCTCAAAACTTTGTAAAATAAAATTAAGGTACATTAGTCACCTTCACTGACGATATATTCCTTGAGGGCAAAGGTATCTGTAATCTTAATAAATTTGATGTTGACTAATCCTTCAATCAGGTTTTTTTTTTTAATACATGTCTGTGAGCCCTCTGTATCTGTGGATTCAATCAACTGCAAATTTAAAATATTTCAAATTAAAAATTTTGTGTGTGGTAATATATACCTGTAATCCCAGCTGCTCAGGAAGATGAGACTGGAGGATCACAAGCCTGGGGCAACTCAGGGAGATCTTGTCTCAAAATAAAAAAAAAAAAAAAAAAAGAGCCCAACCAAAAACAAATTACATTTGTACTGAAAAGTCTGAGCATGTACAGTCTTTTTTCTTATTATTCCCTACAAAATAAAGTATAATGACAATTTACATCATACTTACAATGTTTTAGGTATTGTAAGTAATCTAGAGATGATTTAAAGTAGATTAAAGCTGTGTGTGTATGTGCAAATACTATGGCACTTTATATAAGGGACTGGAGCATCTGTAGATTTTGTTATCTGGAGTAGGATCCTGGACCCAGTCCTCGACAGATACCAAGGGACAGTTGACCTAATTATAATTCCTTACATAATAATTTTAAATGTCCCATTGATTAATTTAAACAGCATCTGAAAATATATATAGTTTCCTACTGGTTTTGCATTTATCTAAATGACTTTAAGAAAAAATAAGGGGGATCAAGAAAGTCTTGAAGATTTACATATATGTTTAATAGCTATGTTATATTTCTCTTATGGAAAGATTGAACTGCATTTCATGATAGCTGATTCTTAAGGCCAAGTTAGCTGTTTAAAATTTTTCTATCCAATGGTTTATAAGATAATTTTCCAATTATAAGAACAAGAGAAATAATTCATTATGTTTAGAATATGTCAAGTTACCTTTAACAATTTGATAATACATTGCATTAAAAAATTACAGAACATATTTGTGTTTTAATTTCAGACTTTATATGAGCGCTATAGTAGTGGAGAAAGTCATGATTCTTCATCAACCAAGACTTTTGAAAAAAAATGGGAAAAAAAATGATATACAATTACTCATAAACTGTCAACTATAAAATACACTGTACTGTTAACACTTTTGATTCTGTATGGAAATCTACTCTTGAAAACCACTTCACTCTGAAATGCCATCAGCAAAAAAATTCAGTAAATTATCCTTATAGAAAGAAACAAAACAATAATCTCTAACGGCACTGTATATATTAAATTGTAGAATCATTTTCTGTTTTATGTTTTTCTGTAAATCACATGTATTTATAGCATTTCATACTTGGAATACTGGGTAGACAACTGAAATATATTTTGAAGAACTATGTAAATAAAGCTTTATAGCATTAAGTGACCTAAGCTTTCAAAATTGTAAAATTATTTTCTTCTATTTTTTTCTTTTTTCTTTTTGGTACTGGGGATTGAACCTGGGGGTGTTTTGCCACTGATCTATGGCTGCAGTTCTTGTTATTTTTTTTTTTTTGAAACAGAGTCTTTCTAAGTTGCTGAGATTCTCACTAAATTGCTGAGGCTGACCTTGAACTTTTGATCATTCTGCCTCAATCTCCCAAGTCATTGGGGTTACATGCATGTACCACTGTGCCCAACAGTAAAATTATTTTCTTAAAGCAAATATATGGTCTTCATGGTAGTGAAACTCTTAATAAAAATTGACTTAAGGGAACACTTGAGTGGGAGTAGATCATAATAAATGAAATTTCAAAGAGAAAGTCCAAGAGTTTAAATTCCTAAATAAAGTTCCAAATTATTTATGGTACTGATTATTAGTTTGTAGTTAAGGGTTGCACATGGCTCTTTTGTTTCACACTTGGATTCTTCCTAGCATATATTTCTTTTGGTGTTTAGAGTGTCATGCCTAGATTCTGTTATATAATGTCCTCATTGAGCGCTTAGTGATGGCTAAGTGGTCCCAGAGTCTCTCAGGTACTTTTTTTTTTTTTTTTGCAGAGTGGGTTTAGGTTCACAAGCAAAATTGAGCAGAAATAGAATCCCCATATATTCCTTGCCTTCACTCAGGCAGTCTCCCTCACTATTAGCATTTCCAACATCAATGTCCCATTCCACAGTGTACATTTTTATGATCCATATTTCAGTAACAAATCATTACCTTTTAAAGTTCATGGTTTGCATTAGGGTTCACTTAGTGCTAGACATTCTATATGTTTTCCCCCCATCTGGTAATTGAACCCAGGAGTACTCTGCTACTAAACTACATCCTCAGCCATTTTTATTTTAAAAGACGATCTTGCTAAGTTGCTGAGACTGACTTTGAACTTGTGATCCTCCTGCCTCAGCTTCCCAAGTTGCTGAAATTACAGGTGTGCACCACCATGCCTGACTTATAATTATGTGTTTAATGACATGTATATATCATTATAATATCACAGAATAATTTCACTGTCCTGAAGATCTGTGTTTTGTTTCCCTTCCTTACCCACCATCCCCTGGCAACCACTGGTCTTTTTACTTCTCCAAATTTTTTTTTCCTTTTTTAGAAATTTATATAGGTGGAATCATACGGTATGTAGACCTTTTAGGTTGACTTCCTTCACCTAGTAATATGCATGCAAGTTTCCTTCATGTCTTTTTATGGCTTGATAACTCATTTCTTTTTTAGCAATGAGTAATACTCCACTGTATGGATAGCCACAGATTGCTTATCCATTCACCTACTGAAAGGCATCTTGGTTTGCTTCCAACTTTTGGCAGTTGCAAATAAGGCTGCTATAAAGATCTGTTTGTGGGTTTTGTGTGGACATAAAGTATCAACTGTTTGGTAAATACCAAGGAGCTTGATTGATGGTTTGTTTGATAAGTGTTTTGTAAGAAATTGCCAAACTATCTTTCAAAGTGACAGTACTATTTTACCTTACCTACAGCAATGAGTATTTGTATTACTTCAGAGCCTCACCAGCATTTGAGGTGGCCTATGTTTTAGATTTTGACCTTTCTAAGAAACTGAACTGGTATCTTGTCTAATTTTGCATTTCCTTAATGACGTGTGATGCTGAGCATCTTTTTGTTTTTCATATGTTCATTTGTATTTGCATATCTTTGGGCAGGTGTCTGTTCAAAGGCCTTTTGCCTATTTTTAAATTGATTGTTCATTTTCTTATGATTGAGGTTTAAGAGTTCTGTATATTTTGAAAACAATTCTTTTTTAATTTTTTATTTGTTCTTTTTAGTTATACATGACAGCATAATGTATTTTGATATATATACTAGAGTATAACTACCCATTTTTGTGGCTGTATGTGATGTGGAGTTACACTGGTTGTACATTCATATGCAAACACAGGAAAGTTATATCTGATTGTTTCTACTGTCTTTCCCATTCCCAACAATTCTTTATTATATGTGTCTTTTGCAAATATTCTCTCCCATCATGTGTCTTATCTTCTCATTCTCTTGATTCCCACATTTTAAATCATGGTTATTAGTTTTCAGGGCTACTGGTTTTAAGATACATAATAGATAATTAGTGAGCTTCAACTTGAGTTCTGTAAACTGAACTGGAATGGTAAAAATCCAACCTGGAAGCAGAAATTTATCCCACATCTGCTCCTTGAAAATTTGTTAATATTTTTCTTTTTAAAATCATCTTGAAATTACTAAGTATATAACCAATTTTTAAAATTAACACTTGTGATGTTAAGAGTTACAAAAATTCTCATTTGGAAAAAGTCATTATTTGTTGCTTCTTAGTAGTACTTGAAGATCTTGAATAAACAATTCAATCTTTGAACCTCACTATTAAAAGGCAACTGTTCCCTTTGAAATTAAGCAACAGAGAAATCTTATCTGGATTCACAGATTTCCCAAATATGTTTCCACCTTAACTGGACTGAATTATCTCCATCCTAGCATTGTATTAGTTCTAAAAGCCAACTTAGGTATCAAATTTAAATGTGTAATTAGTACTTTACTAGTTTGATAATCTTTACTAGTAAATAATCTCATGTACACTGATTTTCAGGAGTTGGTGTATGCTGGTATTTGGTTAAAAAAATTAGTGTTAATTTTATGTTCCCTTTTATTTGCCTGAGCTAAATAAAGGAATGTTCTTTGATAGGATTTTCTGAATGTTAGTTTTTTTCCTCTGAATCTGATTTGGGTTTATTTAGTGGTCATACAGTGTGGCCAGGTGGACAGAGCCCTGGAAAGGACTCTGCTCTGAGCACTCTCTGACAAACTTTGTGGGCCTGGGCAAATCACCTGAATATTCTTGGAACTTGGTGTTCTTATTAGTAAAATTAGAATAGTGAACTACATGATCTCCTAGGTCTCCTCTCAGTCAGACTAAGTCTATGAAATCTTACATTAAAAAATTGGGATGAAGAGTAGTTACATAATGTAGAAAGAAAGAGGGGAAAGTCCTATCCATAAGTTAATGACTTTCCTACAGGAATCCAAAACTAGAAGGCTAGATTCGGGGTTCTGGTGTTCTTGTTTGAGAAATCCTGAGTGCACAGAAAGAGGCCTTTTTCCTCTTAGCTTTAGAAATCTTCCTTGTGCCCAGTGCAGTCCCCACCACTCCTGTGTTGACTATTCTCTACCCCCTAGAAGAAAGACTGCAGGAAAACTCAGGTGCTCTGGCCTCTTCCTCTTCCATTCTGTCTGCTGATTGAATTTGGAACTGTGGCCAAAAAGGGAGAAAGGGTAATGTGGGACTTAAGTGAGAACATGCTGCTTTGGGCTAGGTTGACTGTTTAATTTTGTTTTTTATTTTTTGGTTTTCTATTTTCCATCCCTATTTAGTAGAATAAGATGGTTGGTGAGAAATTCTGACACTGAGCGCCTTTCAAAACTTGGGTAAAGTGCTTAGAACATTAAACAATAAACTGTGTTTTCTAGGAGATTTCTGACTAATAGGAGAGATGGGATTTCTATCAATATGCGTTCCCTCGGCTCTTATCCTAGCTCATTTTAAAAACCATATACTTATGGATACTAGGACCCTATTTGTACCTTCAACCTAGTCTCTCTCTCCTCTAGACATATATATTTAGTTGACTGTTCAATATCTTAACTTGGATGTCTTACACATCTCAAACTCCACATATACAAAATAAAATGGACCTGTCAAAACCTGTTCCATTCAAATTCCCATTTAAACTGATGACAATTCCATCCACTCTGGTCTAAAACCTTGGACTCATCCTTAATACCTCATTGTCTTCATCCCTCATCTAGTCCATCAGGAAGTGTTGGCTCTGTTTTCTAAACATAGCTAGTCTGACCTCTTCTTGCCACCTCACTTCGGCCTCCTTGTTCTGAGCATCATCTCTTAACTATGTTTCTATAATAGCCTCCTAAATTGGTCTCCCTGAATTGACTTTTTACCCCTTATAGTTTATTTTCAATATAATAGCCAGAGTAACCATTTTAAAACATGATCAGATCATGACATTCCTTGTTCCAAAACCCTACAATGGCTTTCAGTTTTATTGACTTCAAGTCAATACCCTTACAATGGCCTACAAAGTCCTATCAGATCTGACCTTATCACCTGTGGGCAGCACAAATCCTCTGGCACTGCAGTGTTAGGCTGATGGGTCCAGATGGCAAGAGTCTGCATGGTGCATTAATGGGAATCACCAAAGATCTGCTTGCTTTTTTAGCTGACTGTTAACTGTTGAATTTTCCTACTGGAGCCATCCTAGTGGCAAATCAATGCTCAATGCTATAATTGGAGGTTAGGGGAGGAAAAGCTCTTTATTCATGAGAGTGCTCTTATACTGTGGTTCCTTTTTTCGTAATAACTGTTTTTAACCATTTACTGCCTTCTGTTATGATCAAATACTGTTGGATATATGCATACACCTAGTAAACTAACACGAAACTCTCCAAATCTATTAAATACAAGCAATTCATTTTTCAACCTCACATTGGTTCTAGGATTCATTATTTCTTTTTTATTGACAAGAGATCTTCATTTCTTAAACAAATCAATACAATAATGTAGAATAAAGTAATAATTTGTTTTGCATTTTATGAGTCTCCACTTGATTGTTGCAAAATTAATTTTTAAAATTTGAAATATTTTTGCCAAAATAATCAACCATATTCCCATTTTGCATAACATAAGTTCTCACTTAATATATATCCACACCTAGGAAATGTGTCCATTCCCATTTATAGCCAGGCCCAAGGTCTTCTATAGTTACAAGTCTTCTACAGGGCTTGGCATTTCTTAAACAACCTTAAATGACTTCTGTATGGAAGGAATTTTCTGAGTGAGAACCTTTTTATTTAAGGGTCTCAAGTTGCTGAGGCTGGCCTTGAACTTGAACCTCCTGGCAGAAAATATTTCTGTGATGAAATGGTAATCACTGTGTGTCTACAGATTTATAAGCTTGGAATAAAGGGAAGAATGGATAAGATTAACCAGAAATTAAGATTTCCCAGAGACCCAGAATTCATATTGATGTTTAATCACTCAGCATTTCACCTTTGCACAAGTTTCTCTTAATTGTTGAAAATCCAGAACATTCCAGTACTAGTCCTGCCAATGTAGCGCTTCCAAAGCTGCAACCCCTTCCCCACCCTGAAATAGCTTACTGGACTTTTGACTTCATAGTAGAAACACCTGGGGAGATTTTTTAAAATCCTGCCAGCTCGGTTCAAGTCAATTAAAAAGAAAACAGCCTTTCTTGGCCATCCCTTGGTTAAAAGGGTGAGCATCTTCAGGGTGTTTTAACTTGGGAAGGACTGTTTAGGGAAGAATCTTTGCATGTCTTGGTAACAAAGTGGCAGGGAATTCTGGGATCTCAGGCATCTAGAATGAAGTGTGGACAAGGCACAACCAGAGCACTTCTTCCCAGAGGGCACATGTATCCCTTGGTCCTATGGATTCTATTTTACAGGAAATGCACCAGAGGAGGTCAGACGGGGCATGGACCCTATTTGGCTCCAAGAATAGTTCATCCTTCAACCCACAGGCTTATTCAAAGGAAGAAATTTAATTCAAACGATATAAAAGAAAAAATCTTATTTTTCTAAAAACAAATTTAGAATTTGACACTCAATGCATATTTTTTAAATCTTTGGAACTCAGATAAACAGATATTTGTAATACCCAATGCAATTAGAAAGATTTAATAGCAATTTCAGCTGCTTTTGCTGAAATACCAATAGATAGACTAAAAGATTAGAAAAGGTCAATAAAAGCATAAGACTTTATATATCCACTTGGGGTCACTACGAAGCTATTTCTCATGTTAGGGGCAAATAAGATTATTAATTCATGAAGAATGCAGAGGTTACACTTGACTCTTCCATTCCAAAATTGTTTGGCTCCCGAGAAAATCAATATGGATTGTGATATGGCAGGAATTTAATCTGAAAAAAGAAAGCTGTTTCTAGACAAGTGCAGTCTTATCCTGTAACCCCATGTGGTATTTACATTTAAATGGGTTAACATTAAACCAGTTGCATGAGTCACATTTCAAGTGTTCAGTAGCAACAGCCAGAGCATTGGAGATCACAGGTACAGAACATATTCATCTCAACTCTAGAACAGTGATGTTCTAGAGTTCAGTTACCATACTAATTAAACTAATCACGACCAGTGCCATTATCACTTCTAGTGTAATCTGGATCAAAATGATCTTTAGATTGTCTAGTGGAAAATGACAGTTTTAGTTTAACCATTATTTATTGTTAACAGCAGAATTGTCATGAATATCTTTAATGAAATCTTTTTACCTATTTATAGGTTTATAGAAGTGGAATTTTTGGTCAAAGTTTGGGGTTTGTTTTTAAGACTTTCATACACAGACCTCCCTTGTTTATCAGAGAGGTTTTAACAATTTATGTCACCAACAGTTATGAAGAAGTACTTCATGTTTTTCTTCATAATTTTGCCAATATGTTGTTATTCGTAAAAAGCATTGCCAATCTGATTACATAAAATGTCCCAGTATAATTTTTCTCACAATATTTAAAATATTCTTTTCAGCATCTTAAAGTACAATATAAATTACTCATACACCTTGATAAGATTTTTTTTGTTTCCCCATTTTCTTTTTGTCATTGACTTCTATGAATGTTTTTGTTGCTTTATCTCATTATATTTCCTAAATGATCATTGCAGGCATTTAAGAAAGCCATTTTATGTTTTGTTTGTTTTCTTCTGTTTTTCCAGGGCTGGGACTGGAACCCAGGACCTTTCACATGCTAGCCAAGAGTTCTATCACTGAGTTACACTCCACCATATATTTTGCGTTTTTGTTTGTTTTTTTAATTAAAAACAAAATCCAAGGGCAAAAAATATGTAAAACAAGACTAAAAGCTATAAAATGAAAAGTAAGCTTCCCTCTCAACACAAGTTCCCATCCCTTTTCCCAGAGGCAACCACTGTTAGCAGTTTATGTGTTCATTCGGAAGTTGCCTGTGCAAAAGTAAGCGTGTACAGGTTTTAAATATGCCTATGTATGCATATAGCTATATATGAAATGAATGTGGGCTTACTATACATAATATGAATTTTTTATGTAAAATTTTTTTAAATACTTCCTTAGAACTACTTCATTTCTTTTTAATGTGGTATCGTGTGATACGATATAATGAATTTCCTACTTATAAGTTTTGAGATGGTTTCCTGGTCTTTGTTATTACCAGCAATGTTGAAGAAAATTTTTTTGGTTTGAATGTGTGTACAGATTTTAAGAATACCTATAGAAGGGGGCCAGGGATATGGCTCAGTGGTAGAGTGCTTACCTAGCATGCACAAGGCCCTAGATTCCATCCACAGCATGGGCCTTCGATGGAGGTCGGGATCCCTATAGAAGGTATAACGAGTACTCAGATATGTGTGCCAAAGTTTATGCACATTTTAGATTTTGTCCATTTCTTTTGTTACCTCTTTTTTATTTTTTATTTTTTAATTTTGATTCGTGGTACACAAATAGAGTACAACTATCATTTCTCTAGTTGTACACGAAGTAGAGTCATACCATTTGCGTAATCATACATGTACATAGTGTAATGATGTTTGTCTCATTCTATTATCTTTCCTTCCCTCAACCCCTCCCCACCCCTCATTTCCATCTGCACATTCCATCCTTCTTCCATTCTTCCCTTACCACCACTGCCCCCCAACACATTTTGTATCATCAACCACTTTTCAGAGAAATCATTTTGGCCTTTGGTTTTTGGGAATTGGCTTATTTCACTTAGCATGATATTTTCCAACTTCATCTTTACCTGCAAATGCCATAATTTTATTCTTTATGGCTGAATAATATTCCATTGTACATATATGCCAGTTTCTTGATCCATTCATCTATTGAAGGGCATCTAGGTTGGGTCCACAATCTAGCTATTGTGAATTGAGCTGCTATAAACATTGATGTGGCTGCATCACTGTAGTATGCTGATTTTAAGTCCTTTGGGTATAGGCCAACTAGTGGTATAACTGGGTCAAATGGTGGTTCCATTCCGTTTTCTAAGGAATCTCCATGCTGTTTTCTAGAGTGGCTGCACCAATTTGCAAACCCACCATCAATGTATGAGTGTACCTTTTTCCCCACATCCTCTCCAAAACCTTTTGTTGCTTGTATTCTTGATAATAGACATTCTAATTGGGGTGATATGAAATCTTAGGGTAGTTTTGATTTGCATTTCTCTTATTACTAGAGATGCTCAACATTTTTTCATATATCTGTTGATTGCTTGTAGATCTGTGAAGTGTCTGCTCATTTCCTTAGCCCATTTATTGATTGGGTTATTTGTATTCTTGGTGTAAAGTTTTTTGAGTTCTTTATGGATTCTGGAGATTAGTGCTCTATCTGAAGTGTGTGCGGCAAAGATTTTCCCTGACTCTGTAGGCTCTCTTTTCACATTGTTGATTGTTTCCTTTGCTGAGAAAAAGCATTTTAGTTTGAATCTATCCCAATTATTGATTCCTGCTTTTATATCTTGTGCCTTGGGAGTCATGTTAAGAAAGTTTGGTCCTATGCCAATATGAAGATTTGGATCTACTTTTTCTTCTATTAGGTGCAGGGTCTCTGGTCTAATTCCAAGGTCCTTGATACATTTTGAGTTGAGTTTTATTCAGTGTGAGAGATAGGGGTTTAGTTTTGTTTTGCCTGCATGTGGATTTCCAATTTTCCCAGCACCATTTGTTGAACAGGCTATCCTCCTTTCTCCATTGTAAGTTTTTGGCACCTTTATCTAGTAATGGTGTTTATGTGGGTTTGTCTCTGTGTCCTCTATTCTGTACTATTGGTCTACCTGCCTATTTTGGTGCCAATACCATGCCATTTTTGTTACTATTGCTTTGTAGTATAGTTGAAGTTCTGGTATTGTGATACCCCCTGCTTCACTCTTCCTGCTAAGGATTACTTTAGCTATTCTGGGTCTCTTATTCTTCCAAATGAATTTCATGATTGCTTTTTGTATTTCTATGAGGAATTGGAATTTTAATTGGAATTGCATTGAATTTGTGTAGTGCTTTTGGTAGTATGACCATTTTGACAATATTAATTCAGCCTATCTAAGAACATGGGAGATCTTTCCACCTTCTAAGGTTTTCTTTAATTTCTTTCTTTAGTGTTCTGTAGTTCTCATTGTAGAGGTCTGTGATTCACCTCTTTTGTTAGATTGATTCCCAAGTTTTATTTATTTTTTTTTTTTTGAGGCTATTATGAGTGGGGTAGTTTTCCTAATTTCTCTTTCAGAGGTTTCATCACTTAAAAGTGCATTAGATTTACTGAATTCATTTATGAGTTCTAGAAGTTTTCTGGTGGAATTTTTCGGTTCCTATAAATATAGAATCATGTCATCAGCAAATAGTGATAGTTTGAGTTCTTTTTTTCCTATTCCTATCCCTTTAATTTCTTTGGTCTGTCTAATTGCTCTGGCTAGAGTTTCAAGGATGATGTTGAATAGAAGTGGTGAAAGAGGGCATCCCTGTCTTGTTCCAGTTTTTAGGGAGACTGCTTTCAGATTTTCTCCGTTTAGAATGATGTTGACTGTGGGCTTAGCATAGATAGCCTTTACAATGTTGAGGTATGTTCCTACTATCCCTATTTTTCTTTTGTTACCTCTTGATCCCTCCTTGTGCTGGGTTGTCTTTGTCTTGGTGCTAGTCATAATATTCGATGGGGGTGGAGGAGAAATAAATCAAAGGAGGTCTTCTATGGTAGCATCTACCTTTAAAGAGCAGTTTTCTTTGCTTATAACAGATCCTAGAGGCTTATCTATGACCACAGTATTTCAGGTTCAAAGTTTGAGGCTCCCAGAGAATTTGGCAGGGTTTGTGGTTCACTAGTAGAGGGCTTGCCTAGCATGTGTGAGTCACTGTGTTTGGTCCTCAGCACCACATAAATAAATAAAATTATAAGAAATTAAGAGGAAACATTTTGGTTCCAGGTTAAAGTAAATGTGGACATAAGACTCCTTATTGTGGGCATGGTGGCAGGAGGTTTGAAATTTCAAGGCCAGCTTGAGCAACTTAGCACGATCCTGTCTCAATGTTATTGACAAAATAAATCGTTGAATCATGTGTGTAAATGAATATGTAACTATGAATCCCACTATTGTGTATAATTATAATGTACTAATAAAAAAATGGGGGTTGGAGGAGGCCCTGCCTCAAAATAAACATAAAAAGGACTAGGAATGTAACTCAGTGGTAGAATACCCCTTGGTTCAATCCTCAGAAATGTACAGAAAAGAATCCTCATTGTTGTCACCAGAGGTCTGTGGATGTCCCTTCAAGGGACCTTGGATCCTCAACTAGGCCTGGGCAGGTTCTTAACATTGCTGAAAAGAATTTTAGGACTCATTAAAAGCAAGGTGCAAGCAAAGATTTATTAAAAGACAAAAAAGTATGCACACCCTAAAGGCAGGATAAGGACACGGCTCACCTCAGAGAAGACCAGTGACACACCAGGGTCAAACTCTCTGACTATATATACAATTTTTCTGGAAAGAAATGTGCAGGTTCCCAAGCAAGCTTTTGTGAAAAATCAAATCCTGCGTCAATCATTTGATATTTGGCATTCAGAATGTTTCTTCTAGGTTAAGCCATAAATCAGCTGTGGGCACATTGTGTAGGTTTTTGAATCTGGTGACACTTAAATTGGTTGTTTTTGTTCTAACTGATCTGGTACAAGCATACATTGGAGGTTTTGTTCATCTAACTTAACAGACAAACGGCCGGTCATGCTCACAGATCTAGGTCTGTATCTAGTAAAGGTCTCTTTCTTCCTTCCTGAGAATTCACCTATCTCAGCTAGGTAGTTCCTGGACTTGGAGTCATGTTTATCATACTCCACCAGGTTGCCAAATGTATACCTCAGTTTCACAGGTGTTTCTTCCAGATTAGCAAATGCTTGTCTGTGCTTACCTCTCTAGGTTCTCCTCATCATTAATATTTTTGATCCCATATTTTTTACTAATTAATTTTTAGGGTTTTTGTTGTTGTTGTTTTTGCTACATAGCAAATATCTTCAAGACTTTATGCTTTCAAATTACAAACTTCTACTATCTCACTGTTTCTGCAAGCCAGGAACACAGATGGGCACCACCGAATCCAGGACCCTCATGTATTTCCTGGCTCTCACCAGGGTGTGGTCTCATCTGAATGCCTTCCTAGAGCAGAGGATCTGCTCCAAGTTCTCTCTTGTGATTTTGGGGAGAACGAGGTTCCTTGGCAAATGTACTGAGAGGCTCAGTTCCTTGCTGGCTGTTAGGAAAAGGCCACCTTGCGCCACAACCTCTCCATGAAGCAATGTACTGTATGCGAGCTGGCTTCACTCTGAGCAAGTGAGCAAGGAAGAGTGCCAAGATGGAAGCCACAGTATTTTTGTAAATTAATCTTGGAATTAACAAAATTTCACCTTTGGCCATGTTCTATTTGTTAGAAATGAGTTACTAAATCTAATCCACACACAAGAGGAAGTGATAACACGTGGTGTGAACATCAGGAGGCACAGGTCATTCGAGGTTTCCTGCCACAAATCATTAGCTCTTTTTTGCTTTTGTGATTTGTTTTGTTACTTTATACAAAGTTTTAAGTTTGTCCCCAAGAGTGTTCATGTAAATTGCCTTTTCCCATGCTTTCTAAAAATAACTTTACCATATCTGTACACATTCTTAAATAAAATACTGTTGTCTCCTATTTAATGTGTTCCTAAATAATCAGATGTTCTGTGCAAAAAAAAAAAAAAAAGGCTAGCAAGGAGCCCATTTTATTATATTAAACGGAAAAATTACAGTGTATTGCATGTCTCCCAAAACAGTAAAACACCCCAGGTAAGGGACAAACTGTTAAGTTAGAGTGTTGATGTTTAAAATATCACTTCCTGATTGCTAAACAATTAGTAACACACAATCATTAACATGCAACATAGTGACACTGCCTCTTAGTGACAGCAATAGTAGAGATGAAACCCCCTTGCTTGGCAATCAGCTTTTCAAAATATCCCCGTGGTGCTGATGTTCCTCTAGTTGTGTCAAAGTGAAATGCAAGATTTCTCCCATATGTAGTTAATTTTAATTGAATTTACCAGGAAAATATTAACCAAGGAGACAGTCTACTACCTATGCTGCTGTATTTTTGGTTTGTCTCACTTCAGGACTTTATAAAAATACTATCATAATGTATTCTTCTGGGACTTCCTTTTATCATTCAATATTCACTCAAAATTTTGTTCATATGCATATTTTGTAGCCTACTATTCTATAACACTATATATTATAATATTATAATATTTCATCCAATTAATTTGCCAAAATGTATGTATGTATTCTGTCAGTGGACATTTGTGTGGTTTTCAGTTTTTCTTTTAAAAAAATGATGCTGAAAAGGAAACTACCAGCAATGCGAAGAGAGAGGCTACAGAGTGGGAGAATATCTTTGCCACTCATACTTCAGATAGAGCACTAATTTCCAGAATATATAAAGAACTCAAAAAACTCCACACGAAGAATACAAATAACCCAATCAACAAATGGGCTAAGGATATGAACAGACGCTTCACAGAAGAAGATCTACACGCAATCAACAAACATTTGAAAAAATGTTCACCATCTTTAGTAATAAGAGAAATGTAAATCAAAACTACAGTAAGATTCCATCTCACCCCAATTAGAATGGTGATTATCAAGAATACAAGCAACAATCGGTTTTGGAGAGGATGTGGGGAAAAAGGTACACTCATACATTGCTGGTGGGGCTGCAAATTAGTGCAGCCACTCTGGAAAGCAGTGTGGAGATTCCTTAGAAAACTTGGAATGGACCCACCATTTGACCCAGCTATCCCACTCCTGGGCCTATACCCAAAGGACTTAAAATCAACATACTACAGAGATACAGCCACATCAATGTTCATAACTGCTCAATTCACAATAGCCAGACTGTGGAACCAACCTAGATACCCTTCAATTGATGAATGGATAAAGAAACTGTGGTATATATATACAATGGAATATTACTCAGCTATAAAGAATAATAAAATTATGGCATTTGCAGGCAAATGGATGAAATTGGAGAATATCATGTTAAGTGAGATAAACCAATCTCAAAAATCCAAAAGACGAATGATCTCACTGATAAGTGGATGATGACACATAGTGGGGGGTAAGAGGGGGGCAAGAATGGAGGAAGGAGGGACTGTATAGAGGGAAAAGTGAGGTGGGAGAGGTGGGGGGAAGGAAAAAATAACAGAATGAATCAAACATCATTACTCTATGTAAATGTATGATTATGCAAACGGTATGCTGTTACTCCTTGTACAAACAGAAACAACATGTATCCCATTTGTTTACAATAAAAATAAATTAAAAAAAAAATGATGCTGAAACACTTTCCCAGTTCTGATGGTGCACGTGTGTAACTCTATCCATAGTATATATTTAGAAGGACACTTGTTAAGTTGTAGGTTGTGTGAGTGTTCAACTAGACAAAATTTCCCACAAAGTTTTGTGCTGATTGATATTCCCACTGTGAGAGCATAAGCACACATGTTGATTACAACCTCTCTTACAATTAATGTTGTCAGAATTTTAAAATTTTTACTAATTCATGGTTATGAAATAGTATTTTTGTTGTGACTTTGGTTTTCCTATTTAATGAGGTTGGTCATTTTGTCATGTTATTGACCATTTATATTTTTATCATTGAAATGCCATTTCATTCCTCTATGGTATTCTTGTGTTTTATGTCATATTTATCTTTGGGATTTTTTTTCTTACTTCTAAGTGTTCTTTGAATTATAATTACTAACCTATAGTCAGAATCAGTTAATGTGTTGAAAATATATACTTCAGGAGAGTAATGACTCTTCTTAGCCTTTTGTACTTTCATATCAATTTTATCACTGTATAAAATTCCACAAAAATCATATTGAGCTTGTGCTTACAGTTGCCTTAAACATACAGATGACTTGGAGATGGTCAACGTTTTTATGATAGTCTTCCTATTTGAACATGATATGTTTCTCAATTTGTTTAGGTCTCTTTAAATATCTTTAAATAAACATTACAAGTTTTTTGTTGTTGTTGTTGTTGTTGTTGTTTTCTTTACAGGTGTTTCCCATAATTTGTTGGCTTTATTCTTTTTTTGTTACTGGGGATTGAACTCAGGGCACTTGATCCCTGAGTCACGTCCCCAGCCCTCTATGACTGAGTTATAACTCTTAAAAAGTTTAAAAAGTTACTATTATGAAACAACAAATATTTGTTATTGTTCATGATCATCTGAGTCGGTTAGTTTTTTTTAAGTTGGAGCTGCCTCAGTAAGGACTAATGATTCAGGATGGACTCAGGTGTGGGGCTTCTGCTGCTGGGATAACTGGGCTGAATGGGGTCGGCATGGTCTTAGTGTCGGTAGGGTTCTCTGGGAGCAAATGTGGACAGAGTTTTAGGTGCAAGATGTTTGTTAGGAATCAATAACAGTGAAAGAAAGGGGAAGAAAACAGAGGGAGAAGTGGAACTGTGACAGACTCCACAAAATCTTAGCCCACTTTGTAGGGAACTCTGGAGTGACCTGACCCAACTGAGATGTCTGCTGCCAGGCTCATTCAATCACAGGATATAGGCTGCTTTCTGCAGCTGAGGTGGTCCTGAAGGAGCAGGCAAATGTATACTGACTGCTAACTACACTTTCTATGGCTGGGCAACAAGTTCTCTGAAGGAAAAATTGGACAGTGCATCTCCTTGTCTACCACAGGCTTCTCTCCAGGAAGTTCACCCTGACTCGTCCCCATGGTAACAGAAGGGTGTTCAGCATAAACGTAGGGCAGGCATATTGTGCATGTACATTCCAATACTTGCTAATGTTTTATTGACCAAAGCAAGTCAGATGGTGATGCCCAGATTAAAGGTTAGGAGATAGACTTCACATCTCAATGGGAGAAGTGACAATCATACTGCAAAGGAAGGTACATATGCCACAAAGAGATTCACAAGAATTTGCTTTGCCCAAACTACTGGATTCATTTTTTTCGATATATTAAAAGAAATTTTTGTGTGTGTGTTCATGAATGATATTGGCCGGTGATTTTTCTTTTTTACAATGATTTTGGAACTAAGCTTTATAAAATGATTTGGGGAATAATTTCCCTTTTGTATTCTCTAGGTACTTTGTGTAAGATTAGAATTATCTCTTCTTGAATGAGAGAATTTATCTGTAAAACTGTCTAGGCTTAATTTCTTATTTTCATTCAGAGGCATTTTTATTATTACTAGTTCAAAGTCTTTAGTAGCTGTAGAATAATTCAAGTTTTAGACAGAAGCAAATGGACTCAATAGTATTTCAGATAAAGAGCATAGAAACCTGAGGTAGGGGGAAGTAGGAGAGAATTATTCCAAATAACTTGTGAATACAAAACTTCATCTCTATATAATTGACACACACACACACACACACACACACAATCAAAAGACAAAATGGTGTGCATTCTGATCTTGAACTCTTTTTTTAATTAATTTTTTTTTATTTTTACAGACTGCACTTTGATTCATTGTACACAAATGGGGTACAACTTTTCATTTCTATAGTTGTAACAATGTAGATTCACACCATTCATGTAATCATACATGTACATAGGGTAATACTGTCTCATTCTACTCTCTTTCCATCCCCCACCTTCCTACCCCATTTTCCTCTACACCATCCAAAGTTCCTTCATTCTTCTCTTCCCCCCCCCACCCCTTGTTATATATTGTCATCCACTTATCAGAGAAAACATTCAGTCTTTGGTTTTTTGGGCTTGGCCTTTCACTTAGCATGATTTCACTTAGCATGATATTTTCCAACTTCATCCATTTACCAGCAAATGCCATATTTTATTCTTCTTTATGGCCAAGTAATATTTCATTGTATATATATATATATATATATATATATATATATATATATATATGCTACAGTTTCTTTATCCATTCATCAGTTGAAGGGCATCTTGGTTGGTTCCATAATCTAGCTATTGTGAATTGAGCTGCTATGAACATTGATGTGGCTGCATCACTGTAGTATGCTGATTCTAAGTCCTTTGGGTATAGATGAGGAGTGGGATAGCTGGATCAAATAGGTCCATTCCAAGTTTTCTGAGGAATCTCCATACTGCTTTCAAGAGTGGCTGCACCAATTTACAATTCCACCAGCAATGTATAAGTGTGCCTTTTCCCCCACATCCATGTCAACACTTATTGCTTGTGTTCTTGATAATAGCCATTCTAATTGGAGTTAGATGAAATCATAGGGTGAGAAATGTCATTGGGATTTTAATTGGAATTGCGTTAAATCTGTATAGCACCTTTGGAAGTATGGCCATTTTGATGATATTAATTCTGCCTATCCAAGAACATGGGAGATCTTTCCATCTTCTAAGGTCTTCTTCAATTTCTTTCTTTAATGTTCTGTAGTTTTCATTGTAGAGATCTTTCACCTCTTTGGTTAGATTGATTCCCAAGTATTTTATTTTTTTTGAGGCTATTGTGAATGAAGTTGTTTTCCTCATTTCCCTTTCAGATGTTTCATTGCTTATGAATAAAAATGCTTTAGATTTATGCGTGTTGATTTTATATCCTGGGCTACTTTGGTGAATTCATTTATGAGGTCTAGAAGTTTTCTGGTGGAGTTTTCTGGATCCTCTAAATATAGAATCATGTCATCAGCAAGTAGTGACAACTTTGAGTTCCTCTTTTCTGATTCGTATCCATTTAATTTCTGGCTATTATTTCAAGGATGATGTTGAATAGAAGTGGTGAAAGAGGGCATCCCTGTCTTGTTCTACTTTTTAAAGGGAATGCTTTCGGTTTTTCTCCATTAAGGATTATGTCGGCCATGGGCTTAGCATAAATAGCCTTTACAATGTGGAGGTATGTTCCTACCATCCCTATTTTTTCTAGTGTTTTGAGCATGAAGGGGTGTTGTATTTTGTCCAACACTTTCTCTGTATCAATTGAAATCATCATATGATTCTTAACCTTAAACTAGTGATGTGATGAATTACATTTATTGATTTCCCGATGTTGAACCAATCTTGCTTTCCCAGGATGAACCCCACTTGATTGTGGTGCACTATCTTCTTAATATGTTTTTGTATGTGATTTGCCAGGATTTTGTTAAAGGATTTTTGCATCTATATTCATCAGAGATATTGGTCTAAAATTTTCATCCCTTGATATGTCTTTGCCTGGTTTGGGTATGAGGATGATACTACCTTCATAAAATGAGTTTGGGAGGGTTCCCTCCTTTTCTATTTCATGGAATGATTTGAGAAGTATTGGAATGAGTTCTTCTTTGAAGGTCTTGTAGAACTTGGCTAAGAATCCGTCTGGTCCTGGGCTTTTCTTGGTTGGTAGGCTTTTGATGGCTTCTTCTATTTCATTGCTTGAAATTGATCTGTTTAAATTGTGTATGTCCTCCTGGTTCCGTTTGGGAGGATCATATGTCTCTAGAGATTTGCTGATGTCAACGATATTTTCTATTTTGTTGTAGTATAGATTTTCAAAGTAGCCTTTCATTATGTTATGTATCATCGTGGTGTCTGTCATGATATTTCCTTTTTCATCACAAATTTTAGTAATTTGAGTTTTCTCTCTCCTTCTCTTTGTTAGTTGTGGCTAAGAGTTTATCTATTTTGTTTACTTTTTCAAAGAACTGACTTTTTGTTTTGTCAATTTTTTTGAATTGTTCTTTTGTTTCAATTTCATTGATTTCAGTTCTTATTTTAATTATTCCCTGTCTTCTACTACTTTTGGTGATCTGTTCTTCTTTTTCTAGGGCTTTGAGATGTAATGTTAGGTCATTTAGTTGTTGACTTTTTATTCTTTTCTCGAATGCGCTCCATGCAATGAATTTTCCTCTTAGTACTGCTTTCATAGTGTCCCAGAGATTTTGATATGTTGTATCATCATTCTCATTTACCTCTAAGAATTTTTTAATCTCCTCCCTGATGTTTTCTGTTATCCATGTTTCATTCAATAGCATATTATTTAGTCTCCAGGTATTGGAGTAATATGTTTTTTATTTTGTCATTGATTTCTAATTCCATTCCATTATGATCTGATAGAACACAAAGTAGTATCTCTATTTTTTTTTTTTTACATTTACTAAGGACTGCTTTGTAGACATATGGTCTATTTTTGAGAAGGTTCCATGTGCTACTGAGAAGAAAGTGTATTCGCTCATTGATGGATGGAATATTCTATATATGTCTGTTAAATCTAAGTTATTGATTGTGTTATTGAGTTCTATGTTTTCTTTGTTTAGTTTTTGTTTGGAAGATCTAGCCAGTGGTGACAGTGGTGTGTTAGAGTCACCCAGAATTATTGTGTTTTGGTCTATTTGATTCCTGGAATTGAAAAGGATTTGTTTGATGTACATGGATGCACCATTGTTTGGTGCATAAATGTTTATGATCATTATGTCTTCCTGATTTATGGTTCTCTTAAGCACTATGAAATGTCCTTCTTTATCCCTTCTGACTAACTTTGACTTGAAGTTTACTTTATCTGAAATAAGGATGGAAACCCCTGCTTTTTTACTGAGTTTGTGTGCATGGTAGGTTTTATTCCCATCTTTTCACCTTTAGTCTGTGGATGTCTTTTTCTATGATATGAGTCTCTTGAAGGCAGCATATTGTTGGGTCTTTCTTTTTACTCCAATCTGCCAGTCTATGTCTTTTGATTGATGAGTTCAGGCCATTAATGTTCAGGGTTATTATTGAGATATGATTTGTATTTCTAGTCATTTGGGCTTATCTTTGGTTTTTAACTTGACTTCCTTTCTCCTTTGATTGGTTTTTCCTTTAAGGCAGTTCCTCCCTTTGCTGACCTATATTGTTGTTTCTCATTTCTTCCTCATGGAATATTTTGTTGAGAATATTCTGTAGTGCAGGCTTTCTATTTGTAAAATCTTTTAACTTTTGTTTATCATGGAAAGATTTTATTTTGTCTTCAAATCTGAAGATTGGTTTTGCTGGGTATAGGATTCTTCATTGGCAACCATGTTCTTTCAGACCTTGAAATATGTTGTTCTAGGCCCTTCTAGCTTTTAGGGTATGGACTGAGAAATCTGCTGATATCCGTATTGGTTTCCCCTTATAAGTAATCTGACGCTTTTCTCTCGCAGACTTTAAAATCCTATCTTTGTCTTGTAGGTGAGGTATTTTCATTATAATATGCCTTGGTGTGGATCTGTTGTAATTTTGTGCATTTGGTGTTCTGTAAGACTCTTATATTTGATTTTCCATTTCATTCTTCAGTTTGGGGACATTACTTTTCAACTCCTTTGGTCAACTCCTTTTGTTAGATAACAAGGAGTGCAATTGCAGGATCTTATGATAAGTGTATATTTACTTTTTAAAGAAAGGTTCTGGCTATTTTTTAATCTTCTATTTCCTTCTGTGAACTGAGGTTTCATTGCAATATGTCTAATTATTGATTTTTTTCCTTTTTATTTTTTTATTTTTTTATGTGTAATTTATTTATTTATTTATTTATTTATTTATTTTTTTTTACCATTGTATGAAACATTTAAAGGTTTATTCTGCCATTAAGTGTGATGCTAGACTAGCATGTTAACTATTTTTTTTTTATTGTAAACAAATGGGATACATGTTGTTTCTCTGTCTGTACATGGCGTAAAGGCATACCATTTGTGTAATCATAAATTTACATAGGGTAATGTTGTTTGATTCATTCTGCCATTTTTTCCCTTCCCCGCCTCCCCTCCCACCTCTCCTCCATCTATACAGTCCTTCCTTCCTCCATTCCTGCCCCCCTCCCTAAACCCAACTCCAACCCCAACACTAACCCTTCCCACCCCCCATTATGTGTCATCATCCACTTATTAGCGATATCATTCTTCCTTTGGTTTTTTGAGATTGGCTTATCTCACTTAGCATGATATTCTCCAGTTTCATCCATTTGCCTGCAAATGCCATAATTTTATCATTCTTTATGGCTGAGTAATATTCCATTGTATATATATACCACATTTTCTTTATCCATTCATCAATTGAAGGACATCTAGGTTGGTTCCACAATCTGGCTATTGTGAACTGAGCAGCTATGAACATTGATGTGGCTGTATCTCTGTAATATGCTGATTTTAAGTCCTTTGGGTATAGGCCAAGGAATGGGATAGCTGGGTCAAATGGTGTTTCCATTCCAAGTTTTCTAAGGAATCTCCACACTGCTTTCCAGAGTGGCTGCACTAATTTGCAGCCCCACCAGCAATGTGAGAGTGTACCTTTCTCCCCACATCCTCGCCAACACCTGTTGTTGCTTGTATTCTTGATAATTGCCATTCTAATTGGGGTGAGATGGAATCTTAGGGTGGTTTTGATTTGCATTTCTCTTATTACTAGAGATGTTGAACATTTTTCCATATGTTTGTTGATTGCTTGTATATCTTCTTCTGTGAAGTGTCTATTCATTTCCTTAGCCCATTTGTCAGTTGGATTATTTACATTCTTGGTGTAGAGTTTTTTGAGTTCTTTATAGATTCTGGAGATTAGTGCTCTATCTGAAGTATGATTGGCAAAGATTTTCTCCCACTCTGTAGGCTCTTTCTTTGCATTGCTGATAGTTTCCTTTGCTGAGGGAAAGCTTTTTAGTTTGAATCTATCCCAGTTATTAATTCTTGCTTTTATTTCTTGTGCTATGGGAGTCCTGTTGAGGAAGTCTGGTCCTAAGCCGACATGTTGAAGCTCTGGACCTACTTTTTCTTCTATAAGATGCAAGGTCTCTGGTCTGATTCCGAGATCCTTAATCCATTTTGAGTTTAGTTTCGTGCATGGTGAGAGATATGGGTTTAGTTTCATTCTGTTGCATATGGATTTCCAATTCTCCCAGCACCATTTGTTGAAGAGGCTATCTTTTCTCCATTGCATATTTTTGGCCCCTTTGTCTAGTATGAGAAAATTGTATTTATTTGGGTTTGTGTCCATGTCCTCTATTCTGTACCATTGATCCACCTTTCTATTTTGGTACCAATACCATGCTGTTTTTGTTACTATTGCTTTGTAGTAGAGTTGAAGATCTGGTATTGCAATACCCCCTGCTTCACTCTTTCTGCCAAGGATTGCTTTAGCTATTCTGGGTTTTTTATTCTTCCAGATGAATTTCATAATTGCTTGCTCTATTTCTGTAAGGTACATCATTGGGATTTTCATGGGAATTGCATTGAATCTGTATAGCACTTTTGGTAGTATGGCCATTTTGACAATATTAATTCTTCCTATCCAAGAACATGGGAGATCTTTCCATCTTCTAAGGTTTTCTTGAATTTCTTTCTTTAGTGTTCTGTAGTTCTCATTGTAGAGGTCTTTCACCTCTTTTGTGAGATTGATTCCCAAATACTTTATTTTTTTCGAAGCTATTGTGAATGGGGTAGTTTTCCTAATTTCTCTTTCTGAAGATTCATCACTTATATATAAAAATGCCTTAGATTTATGTGCATTGATCTTATATCCCGCTACTTTACTGAATTCACTTATGAGATCTAAAAGTTTTCTGGTGGAATTTCCTGGTTCCTCTAAGTATACCATCATATCATCAGCAAATAGGGATAGTTTGAGTTCTTCTTTTCCTATTCGTATCCCTTTAATTACTTTGGTCTGTCTAATTGCTCTGGCTAGAGTTTCAAGGACGATATTGAATAGAAGTGGTGAAAGAGGACATCCCTGCCTTGTTCCAGTTTTTAGAGGGAATGCTTTCAGTTTTTCACCATTTAGAATGATATTACCCATGGGTTTAGCGTAGATGGCCTTTACAATGTTAAGGAATGTTCCCACTATCCCTATTTTTTCTAGTGTTTTGAGCATGAAGGGGTGCTGTATTTTATCAAATGCTTTTTCTGCATCTATCGAAATAATCATGTGATTCTTGACTTTAAGTCTATTGATATGGTGAATGACATTTATTGATTTCCTGATGTTGAACCAACCTTGCATCCCTGGGATGAAACCCACTTGATCATGGTGCACTATCTTTTTAATATGTTTTTGTATGCGATTTGCTAAAATTTTGTTTAGAATTTTTGCGTCGATGTTCATTGAGGATATTGGTCTGAAATTTTCTTTCCTCGATGTGTCTCTGTCTGGTTTAGGAATCAGTGTAATATTGGCTTCATAGAATGAGTTTGGGAGAGTTCCCTCCTCTTCTATTTTCTGGAATACTTTGAGAAGTATTGGAATGAGTTCTTCTTTAAAAGTTTTGTAGAACTCGGCTGAGAACCCATCTGGTCCTGGACTTTTCTTTGTTGGAAGGCTTTTGATGACTTCTTCTATTTCATTACTTGAAATTGGTCTATTTAAATTGTGTATGTCCTCCTCGTTCAGTTTAGGCAGTTCATATGTCTCTAGAAACCTGTTGATGTCTTTGAAATTTTCTATTTTGTTGGAGTATAGATTTTCAAAATAGCTTCTAATTATGTTTTGTATTTCAGTCGTGTCTGTTGTGATATTTCCTTGTTCATTCCGAATTTTAGTGATTTGGGTTTTCTCTCGTCTTCTCTTTGTTAGTGTGGCTAAAGGTTTATCAATTTTGTTTATTTTTTCGAAGAACCAACTATTTATTTTGTCAATTTTTTGTATTGTTTCTTTCGTTTCAATTTCGTTGATTTCAGCTCTCAGTTTAACTATTTCCTGTCTTCTACTACTTTTGGTGTTGGTCTGTTCTTCTTTTTCTAGGGCTTTGAGCTGTAGTGTTAGGTCATTTATTTTTTGAGTTTTACTTCTTTTATTAAATGCGCTCCATGAAATAAATCTTCCTCTAAGTACCGCTTTCATAGTGTCCCAGAGATTTTGATATGATGTTTCTTTGTTCTCGTTTACCTCTAAGAATTTTTTAATTTCCTTCCTAATATCTTCTGTTATCCATTCATCATATAGTAGCATATTGTTTAATCTCCAGGTGTTGGAGTAGTTTCTGTTTTTTACTCTTTCATTAATTTGTAACTTCAATCCATTATGATCTGATAGAATACAAGGTAGTGTCTCTATCTTCTTGTATTTGCTGACATTAGCTTTGTGGCATAATATATGGTCTATTTTAGAGAAGGATCCATGTGCTGCTGAGAAGAAAGTGTATTCGCTCTTGGTTGGATGGTATATTCTATAAATGTCTGTTAAGTCTAAATTATTGATTGTGTTATTGAGATCTATGGTTTCTTTGTTCAATTTTTGTTTGGAAGATCTGTCCAGTGGTGAAAGAGGCGTGTTAAAATCACCTAGTATTATTGTGTTATGGTCTATTTGGTTTCTAAAATTGAGAAGGATTTGTTTAACATACATGGATGAGTCACTGTTTGGGGCATAGATGTTTATGATTGTTATATCTTGCTGATTTATGCTTCCCTTAAGCAGTATGAAATGTCCTTCTTTATCCCTTCTGACTAACATTGGCTTGAAGTCCACATTATCTGAAATGAGGATGGATACTCCAGCTTTTTTGCTGAGCCCATGTGCATGGTATGTTTTTCCCCATCCTTTCACCTTTAGTCTATGGGTATCTCTTTCTATGAGGTGAGTCTCTTGCAGGCAACATATTGTTGGATCTTTCTTTTTAATCCAATCTGCCAGTCTATGTCTTTTGATTGATGAATTCAGGCCATTAACATTCAGGGTTATTATTGAGATATGATTTGTATTCCCAGTCATTTGGTTCATATTTAAAATTTTTGACACATCTTGGTTCCTCCTTTATTTGACAGTTCCTTTAGGATAATTCCTCCCTTTGCTGATTTGCTTCTTTGTTTTTTATCTCTTCCTCATGAAATATTTTGCTGAGAATGTTCTGTAATGCTGGCTTTCTTTTTGTAAATTCTTTTAGCTTTTGTTTATCATGGAATGATCTTATTTCATCGTCAAATTTGAAGGTAAGTTTTGCTGGGTATAAGATTCTTGGTTGGCATCCATTTTCTTTCAGAGCTTGAAAAATGTTGTTCCAGGCCATTCTAGCTTTTAGGGTCTGGATTGAAAAATCTGCTGATATCCGTATTGGCTTCCCCCTGAATGTAATTTGGTTCTTTTCTCTCGTGGCCTTTAAAATTCTGTCTTTATTTTGTATGTTAGGTATTTTCATTATAATGTGCCTTGGTGTGGGTCTGTTGTAATTTTGTATATTTGGAGTCCTATAAGCCTCTTGGACTTGATTTTCCATTTCATTCTTCAGATTTGGGAAATTTTCTGATATTATTTCTTCAAATAGATTGTTCATTCCTTTGGTTTGTTTCTCTAAGCCTTCCTCAATCCCAATAATTCTCAAATTTGGCCTTTTCATGATATCCCATAGTTCTTGGAGATTCTGTTCATGATTTCTCACCATCTTCTCTGTTTGTTCAACTTTGTTTTCAAGGTTAAATATTTTGTCTTCAATATCTGAAGTTCTGTCTTCCAGCTGTTCTATCCTATTGGTTATGCTTTCTATGGAGTTCTTAATTTGGTTTATTGTTTCCTTCATTTCAAGGATTTCTGTTTGGTTTTTTTTCAATATCTCTAACTCTTTATTGAAATGATCTTTTGCTTCCTGAATTTGCTCTGTTAACTGTCGATTGGTGCGATCATTCAATGCCTGCATTTGCTCTTTCATCTCATTGTTTGCTTCCCTAATCATTTTAATTATGTACATTCTGAACTCCCTTTCTGTCATTTCTTCTGCCATGCTGTCGTTGGATTTTATTGATGTAACATCTAGATTTGTTTGGGGCATTTTCTTCCCTTGTTTTCTCATATTGTTCATTAATCAGTGGGTCATTAAGATATTGCAGATTTCCTCTATCAACTTATAATGTCCCTGAAGATTGCTAGTATATCCCTTCTTATCCTTCAGTAGCCTGAAGTCTTGGAGGAGGTTGGTAATGCAGAGCTCCACGAAGAAGCTGCCTCTCTAGGTGTGGTAACCCTCAGGTGGCGTATATTCCCTGCTAGTGGGCAGAGGTGCCTCCACTTGTTGACCAATGGTCATCCAATGGGGAACTAGACTGCGGGCTGAGGCAAGGCCTGTTTGTGCCTATGTCTCTGGCTTTACCGTCCCTGTGGGAAAACCTCCCCCAGGCGGGAAGAGTCACTCGGTGGGGACGTCTCGCTGGTCAGTTGCCCTCCTAGAGGTTCCCCTCAATCTACAACTACCACCTGGGCTGGGCTGTCTTCCTCTGCAACGATCCCAGGGGCCCGGACCTACGTCCTGGGCCTGGGAGCCTCACCCTTCGCAGGCGAGTCTCCTTAGGCTGCCTCTCCCAGAGAATCTGCCTGCCGCCCTGGAAACTTTGCTCCGCCCCTAGTCGTGTCTCTGTGCGGCTCTTCCAGCAAGAAGCCACCTAGCTCCTGGGACCCTGCTCTGCACCAATCGCCTGGCTATGCAGCCCCTCCCCTGAGCCACCACTTGGAGCCCCGCACAACAGCTCCGAGACCCAGAGACCCGCCACACACCTCCTCCTCCGGACAGCCGCCCGGTTTCTGACGCAGTCACTAGGAGTCCAAGCCACTCACTTCGGGTCTCCTCCTCCCGCCAACCACCCGTAGCCCTAGGCAGTCACTCCAAGTCCAAGTGACCCGCCCTGTTCCTCCTCCTCCTCCTCAGGGTAGCCCCCCGGGTGTTCAGGAGCGGTGGCTCCGAGACCAGGTGACTCACCACGCTCCTCCTCCAGGCAGGCCACCGGCGTTCAGGAGCGGTCGCTTTTAGTCCAATCAACTCACCACTCGCCTCCTCCTCTGGCAACCGCCTGTGGTTCTGATGCAGTCACTCCCAGACTAAGCGTCCCACCGCTCTCCTTCTCCAGGCAGGCCACCAGTGTTCTGGAGCAGCTGCTCCGAGTTCAAACAGCTCGTCACGCAGCTCCTCCTCCGGCAACCGCCCGAGGCTCTGATGCAGTCACTCCCAGGTCAAGCAACACGCCGTGCTCCTCCTCCTCCTCCGGGCAACCTCCCGGCACTCAGGAGCGCTCGCTCTGAGTTCAAACAGTTCACCACGCAGCTCCTCCTCTGGCAACCGCCTGTGGTTCTGATGCAGTCACTCCCAGACCAAGCATCCCGCCGCGCTCCTCCTCTTCCTCCGGGCAACCCCCCGGTGTTCAGAAGCGGTTGTTCTGGGTCCAAACAGCTCGCCACGCAGCTCCTCCCCAGGCAGCCACCCAGAGCCCCAGCGGCTGCTCGAGTCCAAGCGCTATGCTGAGCCGCCTCCTCTACGATGATCCCAGTTGTCCGTGTTTACCGCTCCAGCGGGGGGAGGGGCGTCTCGCCGAGCAACTCCACTTCACAAATTCCCTGCGTTCCGGGGCTACCGCCCCATCCGGGACGCCTCCCCAACAGGAGAGACTCACCCGGCGGCTTTGAGTTGGTCCCAAGTCTCTCACTATCTCCTCTTTTGAATCTTGCGTCCTGGAGCAGCGTGAAATGCAGCCGCCCTCTAGTCCGCCATCTTGGCCCCCGATTTTTTTCCTTTTTAAATCCTATTTGGAATGTATTATGCTCTCAAGTCTATGGATTCACTTGTATTTTTGATTTTGAAATTTTTTCAGCCATTATATCCTCAAACTTTCTCACTTTTAGAAATTCCATTTGAACCAGGCACAGTGGTGCATGCCTGTAATCCCAGTCTTTCAGGGACTGAGGCAGGAAGATCACAAGTTCAAAAACAGCTTCAGCAACTTGGTGAGGCTCTAAGCAAATTAGTGAGACTCTAAGCAACTTAGATAGACCCTGTCTCTAAATAAAAATTAAAGAAAGGGCTGGGGATGTGGCTTAGTGCTGACCACCCCTGGATTCAATCCCCTGTACCAAAAAAAGAAAAAGAGAAGTAATTCCATTTCTTTTTAAAATCATCCTGTTCTTTCTTTGTGGTTTCTTGCTTTTTTCCTCAAATGTGTGATTCCATTATTTATTTGATTAATCATTTCATATGGAGTAATTTTATATTCTGTATCTGACAATTCCCACATTTAAAGCTTTTGAGTTGCAATGTATCTTCTTGTTTTTTCTTCTAATTCTGTCTTATGTTTTCTTAGTGTGCAGTGGTCTCTGAGATCAACCCCAGTTTTGATGATTTACTAAGAGAATTTACAAGAGTCAACATATAGTTATATTCATGGCTATGAGTTATTATGGTGAAAGGATAGAAAGCAAAAATTAGCAAAGGGAAAAGGTACCAATGACAAAGTCCAGAGGAAACAGTGGTCAAACTATCAAGAGTTCTCTTCCAGTGGTTCACATAAGATATGCTTAATTCCCACAGGAACTAGTTATGACAATTCCTGTGAAATGTTGCCTAGCAGGGGAGCTTGTTATTACATAGTACTGTTTATTATTTTGTTTTTTCTTTAATAACTAGATATGCAAGTATGCTTTGCCTATCCTTTTTCAAAATATTAGACTCCAAGAAGGAAAGTAGATGTTCAGGATAAACCATATTGCTCAGGCCTAGTGGGCCACCGTACTTGTTTATACAGTGTTGGGAACATTCCTGAAACCTAAGTTCTTAGACACCAAACAAGGACCAATCCTGAAAGCATGTCTTCTTAAGGATACCAGTGTCAGGTCTGCTATGTTAACTCTTTAGTACACTTGTTGATATTTGTTTATGATCTCCTGTTTGCTCCATCCCAATCACTGAAATTTCCAGAGGAGGCCAGAATTTGCTATTTACTTAAACCAGTATCAGTATCAATCAGGATGAATTAGGTTTTGCCATGGTAACAAATAATCCCCCCGCAAGAGGAAATACATACACACACACACACACACACACACACACACACACACATGTACACATAAACTATATATTTTGTGTATATATATATACATATATATTTACCTCTGTCCACATTTTTTATTGGTGCATTTTAGTTTTATATAATGATGGGATTTATTGTTACATATTTGTACATGCACACAACATAACAATATAGCTTGGTCAATATAATTCCCCAGTACTTTCCCCCACCCAAAATATATTAATAGGTTAAAATGGCAAAATTTTGTCTTACTAACAGTCTATAGGAGAAGTAGAACCTGCTCTGTGCTGTCCTCACTCTGATACCCAAGCTGTCTGATACCCTACTCTCTGATTGACTTGACAGAGAAAGCACAATAAATCATGAACTGCCTTTTCAAATTTCCTCTTCACTTCTGCTTAAAATTTGTTGGTCAAAAAAATTTTACAACTTCATACAATGACCATGTGCCTAGAAAGAAAAGTGCTGAAAATGTAAAATGAACAGCAGTAATTAAGGTTTATAAAATATGACAATATGCTTTCTTACTATCCTTCAATCAGGGGTTCCTAACCTATGGCTCATTGTCTCCTCGAGCTGCTGTTTTATTAAGTGAGCTGGACATTGAAAGTTCTGTTTTCTTCTTGCCATCTCATTTTGGAGGTTTTTTTTTTTTTTTTTGATGTCACTTTCTCACGGTAGTGACAAGAGATTTTGGAAAGTTCTCCATGTTTTCCCACCTTCCTCCTCTATTTTTTTTTTTTTTTCCTGCTTATTTATCTACTTTTACCTCCAGGGAGGGAAAAAAAAAAAAGTGTACTGAAAGAGGGAAATGTGCTAGAATAGTAATTACATCAACTGTCACTAAACTGTTAAAGTTGTAAAGTTTATTGTGTTATAGTATTTGTAAAGAGATATATTTGTGTGTTTGATTTTAGAAATACACTGCATCTGCACATTTGAGAGAACAGGGTCAGAAAGGTCCCTGTGGACACAGGTGAGGGAAGAAGGAGGTGTCAACAGCTGTTTACTTTCTTGCTGACATGACAGTGAAGTGAGGCAAGGACAGAATGTGGTTGGCGCTCTATCAAGTGGAGGATTAGCGCAAACTCTGCTGGCCCCACTTACACAGTCTCCACTTAGTTGAAGGGTGTTATAAAGAGCAAGGGTATGCAGATGAAGAAAACAATAATCACAAAGCATCAACAGACTGTGAGCTAACTATCTCTGTCCTAAAGAAAAATCTGATGGGGTTTGTCAGGGAAGTGGGTAGAGTTGGTGAAAAGAGATGAGGAGTGAAATTCTTTGAAGAAAGGCTAGTTAGTTGTATATGGAAAGCCACACTGGGACTGCATAGTTGGGAAATCTCTTTAAATGGGATTAACCAGCAGAAATGAACCTGGTACAATGACACTCTTTCATTTTATCTATCTCTTTGGATAAGTGGAAACTAACATAGACGAAGGCTTTTTGCTTGTGAATCTTTCAATAGTGATTTTTTAAAAAGATGTTACTATGTAGGGAAAGTAGTCTCATTTCAGTCAACTTGAAAAATATAGTAGAAAGAAGCACAAATACCTGCTAATCCTCCCATCCTTAGTCAACTGCCAACCTTTTGGTATGTTTATACAATTGAGATAACATATTTACTATTATATATTTTAATTTTTCTATCTAAAAACTCTTTCTGGTCAGGTGTGGTGGTACATGCCTATGATCCCAGCTATTTCAGAATTGTTTGAAGCCAGCCTGGGCAACTTAGTGAGACCCTGTCTCAAAATAAAGTGGCCCTGGGTTCAATTCCCAGTACAAAAAAGGGAAAAAAGAAAAAGTTCTTTCTTCCTGGAAAGAAATAATTATGAAATGTGTTTTACAGAGAAGCAATATTACCCATATTAGCAAATTGTGGCTAGCTCAGCACACTGCTGTTAAACAAAATATATTTAACAAAAGATGTTAAACACACACGTGTCCTTTATGGGTATCTCTCTTTCTGGGTAGCCCAATTTGCTACACTAGATTTTAAAAATGAAAGATTCAGACTCTGGAAATGTACTTGGCTGACAGTGGATAATATACAGAACTGGGGGTTGGTTTTCCATCGAGGTATCATGTCATATATGGTCCTAAATGAAGTATTTCCATGTTCACATAAATGAAGTGAACTGATATCCCTGCTCTACAGGTGCTCTTTTCTGTTTTGTCCTCTTTGTGTGATATGAGGGGGAACAAGTTTGCTTGTTTGTCTGTGGCAATCACCCAAATGTCCTGGCATTACCTCTCTGGTTATTGCTGACATGTGAAGCCAGAATTAAAGACAAGAAGTTAGTATAGAATAGGCAATCAAGTTGAATCAAGAAAATAGAGGCCAAGCTGAATCCAGGAAGTTGAAAACTGCCCCTGGGAGATTGGATTGTGCATGTCTCCAGAGCCCTTTGATACCACCCCTCCAAAAAAGTTGTTAAAGAAGTACCCCTGCTCACCCGCTGGCCAACCCACTGGCATCTTTGGGCCTAGTCATGTAGGCAGGAAGGGGAGAGATAAGGGGGGAGAGAGCAGGAGAACAAAGAAAGTAAAAGTCTACAAAAGGGGCAGGGTGCTCTCACTTCTTAGGACAACAGAATACTAGTCATGGCCCCCTTTCCCTCCTGGGAGAAATCTGTGTTACTACTTTTAAATAAAACCTGCTCTGTATGCTTGCCTCGATGTGCTTCTTTAATATTCAGATTTCAACATTTGAGGAAGCAGAACTCATCACCTGCTCTCCAGGTGCTCTTTTCTGTTTTGTTCTCTCCCTGTGATATGAGGACAAATTTGCTTGTTTGTTTGTGGCTGTCACCCAGATGTCCTAACATTACCTCTCTGGTTCTTGCTGACATGATAGAGTGAATTCATGGGGGTGTCCACAGGACAACAAGGGCAAGCAGTGTACCAGTGTGTGCCCATAATTCTAAGAGGCTGTGAGGGGGGGGGTGCAGGCAGTGCCCCCTCCCTCTCTTTTGCCATCTCTGAGAAGTGTCCCCAGATCCCTTCTCTGGTAGCGACTTCCCAAACACTCTGATAACTAGCTATTCTCCCTACCTTACTGGGGTCCTTCCCCTCTACAGTCTTAGGCTTGCCCAAATTCTCTACAGAGCTGGAAAGTGCTCCCTTGTGGTAAGGGCAATAGGTACTGAGGGTGCTGCCCAACCCAGAAATTTGGGAGCCAGTAGCTTGCTTAGTCAGTCAGGGTTCACAGTTCCCAGCCCCAGGGTGGGTGTGAGGTGGCAGTGACAACACCTGTAGTTCTGGTCTTGAGCAAGAATTTCTGGTTTGGGTGTGAATTTGTGTAAATGGCCGATTTGAAACAATGATACAGGGCTCAGGCTGGGACAGGCTTGTAAGTGGGTCAGGTCAGTTTAGAGGACATCGTGAATCACAAGTTGCCCAATCTATCCTGTGAGTGTCCAGAGCACGCTGCTTGTACTCCTGCCAGTCTCAACTTTCATTTTGTCCTCCCTACCTGGTTCTTGCTGCTTTTTCTATGACCAGGAGCAACATGGAACAGGGCAGGAGGGATTCAACTCAACTAGTAATTCACTATAATGAAGACTGAATGTTTTATCTTCCTGGATGGCTCTGCATTGAGCCTTCTCTTTCTTTTCTTCCATTTTGGTTAAACAGGTTTGCTCCCCCTTTTTCCAGCTTCTTCCATACCTCTGCCATACCAGATTCCTTCTTATTGTTTTGCTTCCATGAACCACCAACCTTGTCCTGAAACTCAGCTATCCATCTCACTCTTTGTAGTGGTCTTTAGTCCACCCATAGAATACTGATTTTCAAAGCATGATCTCTGGACCAGCAGCATCAGTACCACTTGGGAACTTGTTAGAAAGGCAAACTCTCAGGCTTCATCCCAAACCTCCTAGACCAGAAACTCCAGCGTGGAACCCAGCAATTCAGGTTTAACAAACCCTTTGATAGGAGACTCTGGGCCACTGAGGAAAATCAGAGCCAAAGTCACCTGCTAAAATCATTTTTCCTGCCTCTTTGGTTCACAAATCTTAAAGGGTTCTTCATTCTCTACAGGATTAAATTCAGTTGGAATTTAGTCCTATCAGCTCCTATTCTGCATTCCCTTTGCTCCAATCAAACTCTCTCTTCTCTGCTATTCCTGCCATTCAATGCCACCCACTCCCCATGCTCTTCATACTTACTCACATCCTATGCATTCTTACTACAGCAGCATAAACCATCTCTTACTCCTGAGCCCAGCCCAGAGCTTCCTCCTCCCTCTGTACCTATTCTAGTTTTATGCATTTAAATGATCTAATGCATCAGTTGACACCTATTCATTCTGCCTTGCATTGACAATCGTTCTGTCTATAGATCTATTTTCTACAAATAAATCATAAGCTTCCTGAGGTTTTATAACACTATATCGTTTTGTATTACTTCCTAATTAGTGCCTAATTACTTCCTTTTACCTTATGTCAGTGTTTCCAAAACTGACCTGATAATAAGAATACCTGATGCATTTGTGGAAAACATGTATTCCCAAAGCCCCCATCACAGGCCTCTGAATTGGAACCCTCAGGACAGGTCCTGAGAGTAAGTGCCCCGGCCTTCCCAGCACCAGGCGTATTTGGGAGGCACATATATAAACAGTTAAGTGCTTAACCATATTGATGTGTTTTTAGATGGAGTCTTTTCCATTAAAAGAAATAAACAGGAGCAAAAGAACTTTTTAAAGACATATCTTGTGAGCATTTGGTAAGCACTTGCTGAATGCCTGAGTTTGGGCATAAAGGGAGTTTGGGGAGAAACAATCAAGGAGAAAACAGAAGGGGAACGGATTCCGGCAGAAGACACAAGGGGGAGGGGACCGAGAAGGAAACAGCACAAGGTGACATGGGATTTAAATGACTCCTTCCCCTGAGGGGCATGTGGATGAGTAGGAACCCAAGTGGGAAGGTGGGTGGGAAGGAGGAATCGAGAGAATTGAGTCAATCCCTTTTATTCTGTGTGACTTGGAGTGGAGTGATTTTGCCATTCTTGAACCACTAGGAGTCAGGAAACTGACTTCTTCCTGAATCAGACAATGTAGAAATCCCTAAGAGGGCAGTCTTGTTTTTAGAATTGTATCGTTGAGGCCAACCTGTGTTGCTTTGTAAATGAAGAAACGGTCCAGGAAGTTTAATAATTTGTTGAAGAACACATGGTTTGTTGTCAGGACTGAGTCTCACTCAACCATCCTATGACTTTTTTAAAAATATGTATAGCTTTAAAAAAAAATCATTGATTTTTAGTTATCTCTTACAAATCTTTATTTTATATAAAAATGAACAATTAATGCCTTTTTCAATCCCAATTTTCAGAAGTGAGACTTAATCCTAAAAAAGTGTTAATAACTGAGGAAATAAGGATCTAAAAGTATTTCCACAGTGACTGGAATTTACTTGGCATTAATATCTCTCTATTCTTCTGGTCCTTCAATTACATATACATTCAGACCCTAAACTGAAAGTTTAACCATTTTCATTGTTTATATAATAAGGGTATTGACTTTGGAGCAATTCAGCTCAGAGTCGGAATCCTGGCTCTGTCACATACTGTGTAAATTTGTTCACAATTGTTTAATAGCTAATATTAATACTGAATAAATGTTTGTAATTGTGTATTTACCTAAGACTTGATTTCTTTATTTTTTAATATTTATTTATTTATTTATTTGGAACCAGGGATTGAACCCAGGGGTGCTTAACCACTGAGCCACATCCCCAGCCCTTTTTATTTTTTGTTTTAAGACAGTGTCTCGTCAAGTTACTTGGGGCCTCACTACATCATCGCTGAGACTGGCCTTGAGCTTGTGATCATCCTGCCTCAGACTCCTGAGTTCCTGGGATTATACATATGTGTCACTGCACACTGGCTAAGACTTGATTTTACACCTATCGAATGGTAATAATAACACTTTTCATGATTGTTCTGAAGATTAAACATAATGATGCTTGAAAAGTGCTTAGCACAATGCCAGATGTTTAGCAAGTATTCAATATATGTGTAATCTTTTATCATTTATTCTCAGCAAAATTTAATCTATTAGTACCTTTTTTCCCCCCTCTATGCAGTGAAACAGGATTGAAACCAGGGCCTTGCACATGCTAGACAAGCACCATACTACTGAGTTACATCCCCAACTCCTTATTAAATTTTATTTTTAGACAAGGTCTCCATAACATTCCCAGGCTGACCTCAAACTTGTTATCTTCCTGCCTTAGCCTCCCAAATGTCTGGGATTACAGGCATGTGCCACAGCACCCACCAATCAGCACCTTCTAATAAAGAGGTAGCAAAGAGTGGTGTCTAAGCCAACTCCCTGAGCTTCAATCCTGGATCTGCCACTTGCTACTTGTGTGACCATGGAAATGTTATTTAATTGCTCAATACCTTAGTTATTACTTCCATTTTATAGATGTAAACCTTATACTTAATTCATGGGGTCATTGTTAGAAATGAATCAATTAATATGTGAAATGTGCTTAGTTCAGTGCTACCACAGTATAAGTATTCAAAAAATATTAGTTATCATTATGAATTTCTTCCTATACTTATTGGCCTTGAGACTTTTTTACTTTGACAGATGCCTTTGAAACTAGGCATGGTGGTACACACCTGACTCAGGAAGTTGAGGCAGGAGGATCTCAAGTTCAAGGCGAGCCTCTGCAACTAAGTGAGACCCTATCTCAAAATAAAAAAAAATAGACGGACCTGAGGATGTGGCTCAATGGTAGAGCAACCCTGGTTTTAATCCTAAGAAAGAGAGAGAAGAAAAGAGAAGAAAGGGAAAGGACATGGAAAAGGGAAAGGGCATTAAAGGAAGTAATGCATGTTTCTGTTAGCACAAAGGTAAGTTCTTTTATCCCTTTCTTCCTTCTGGATTTTCCACATGTAGCTCTAGAAATTCCTATTCTGGTCTACTTATGAACTAGTATGATCCTATCCACCATGAGAAATTGAGCTGAAACTCTTGCTACAGTCAACTTTCCAGAGCTTTCTAATCACTGCAAAGTTGTAGTTGACTGTCTCTCTTTGTGCATCTTTTTTTTTTTTTTTTTTTGTATACAAATGGGATACATGTTGTTTCTCTATTTGTACATGGAGTCAAAGCGTACCATTTGTGTAATCATAAATTTACATAGGGCAATGATGTTTGATTCATTATTTTTTTCCCTTCCCACCCACCCCTCCCACCCCTCTTTTCCCTCTATACAGTCCTTCTTTCCTCCATTCTTACCACCCTCCTTATCCCTAACCCTAAACCTAACCCTAACCCTAATGCTAACCCCTCCCACCCCCCATTATATGTCCTCATCCGCTTATCAGTGAGATCATTCGTCCTTTAGTTTTTTGAGATTGGTTTATCTCACTTAACATGATATTCTCCAATTTCATCCATTTGCCTGCAAATGCCATAATTTTATCATTCTTCATTGTGGAGTAATATTCCATTGTATATATATGTCACAGTTTCTTTATCCATTCATCAATTGAAGGACAGTTAGGTTGGTTCCACAATCTGGCTATGGTGAATTGAGCAGCAATGAACATTGATGTGGCTGTATCTCTGTAGAATGCTGATTTTAAGTCTTTTGGGTATAGGCCAAGGAATGGGATAGCTGGGTCAAATGGTGGTTCCATTCCAGACTTTCTGAGGAATCTCCATACTGCTTTCCAGAGTGGCTGCACTAATTTGCAACCCCACCAGCAATGTACGAGTGTACCTTTTTCCCTACATCCTCTCCAACACCTATTGCTGCTTGTGTTCTTGATAATCGCCACTCTAATTGGGGTGAGATGGAATCTTAGGGTAGTTTTGATTTGCATTTCTCTTATTACTAGAGATGTTGAACATTTTTTTCATATATCTGTTGATTGCTTGTACATCTTCTTCTGTGAAGTGTCTGTTCATTTCCTTAGCCCATTTGTTGATTGGATTATTTGTAATCTTGGTGTAGAGTTTTTTGAGTTCTTTATATATTCTGGAAATTAGCGCTCTATCTGAAGTATGAGTGGCAAAGATATTCTCCCACTCTGTAGGCTCTCTCTTCACATTACTGAGAGTTTCCTTTGCTGAGAGAAAGCTTTTTAGTTTGAATCTATCCCAGTTGTTGATTCTTGCTTTTATTTCTTGTGCTATGGGAGTCCTGTTAAGGAAGTCTAATCCTGGGCCGACAAGTTGAAGGTTTGGACCTACTTTTTCTTCTATAAGATGCAGGGTCTCTGCTCTGATTCCAGGGTCCTTGATCCATTTTGAGTTGATTTTTGTGCAGGGTGAGAGATAGGGGTTTAGTTTCATTCTGTTGCATATAGTTTTCCAGTTTTCCCAGCACCATTTGTTGAAGAGGCTATCTTTTCTCCATTGCATATTTTTGGACCCTTTGTCTAGTATGAGAAAATTGTATTTATCTGGGTTTCTGTCCATGTCCTCTATTCTGTACCATTGATCTACCTGTCTATTTTGGACCAATACCATGCCGTTTTTGTTACTATTGCTTTGTAGTTACAGTTGAAGATCTGGTATTGCGATACCCCCTGCTTCGCTCTTTCTACTGAGGATTGCTTTAGCTATTTTGGGTTTTTTATTCTTTCAGATGAATTTCATGATTGCTTGCTCTATTTCTGCAAGGTACATCATTGGGATTTTAATTGGAATTGCATTGAATCTGTATAGCACTTTAGGTAGTATGGCCATTTTGACAATATTAATTCTGCCTATCCAATAACATGGGAGATCTTTCCATCTTCTAAGGTTTTCTTTAATTTCTTTCTTTAGTGCTCTGTAGTTCTCATTGTAGAGGTCTTTCACCTCTTTTGTGAGATTGATTCCCAAGTATTTTATTTTTTTCGATGCTATTGTGAATGTGGTAGTTTTCCTAATTTCTCTTTCTGAAGATTTATCACTTATGTATAAAAATGCATTGGATTTATGAGCATTGATCTTGTAACCTGCTACTTTACTGAATTCACTTATGAGTTCTAAAAGTTTTCTGGTGGAATTTCCAGGTTCCTCTAAATATATAATCATGTCATCAGCGAACAGGGATAGTTTGAGTTCTTCTTTTCCAATTCGTATCCCTTTAATTTCTTTGGTTTGTCTAATTGCTCTGGCTAGAGTCTCAAGGACGATGTTGAATAGAAGTGGTGAAAGAGGGCATCCCTGCCTTGTTCCAGTTTTTAGGGGGAATGCTTTCAGTTTTTCACCATTTAGAATGATATTGACCATGGGCTTAGTGTAGATGGCCTTTATAATGTTAAGGAATGTTCCTACTACCCCAATTTTTTCTAGTGTTTTGAGCATGAAGGGATGCTGTATTTTATCGAATGCTTTTTCTGCATCTGTTGAAAGAATCATGTGATTCTTAACTTTAAGACTGTTGATATGGTGAATGACATTTATTGATTTCCGGATGTTGAACCAACCGTGCATCCCTGGGATAAAACCCACTTGATCGTGGTGCACTATCTTTTTAATATATTTTTGTATGCGATTTGCTAAAATTTTGTTGAGAATTTTTGCATCGATATTCATTAAGGATATTGGTCTGAAATTTTCTTTCCTCGATGTGTCTCTGTCTGGTTTAGGTATCAGGGTGATATTGGCTTCATAGAACGAGTTTGGGAGGGTTCCCTCCTCTTCTATTTCATGGAATAGTTTGAGGAGTATTGGAATGAGCTCTTCTTTAAAGGTTTTGTGGAACTCGGCTGAGAACCCATCTGGTCCCGGACTTTTCTTTGTTGGTAGGCTTTTGATGACCTCTTCTATTTCATTGCTTGAAATTGATTTGTTTAAGTTGTGTATGTCCTCCTCGTTCAGTTTAGGTAATTCATATGTCTCTAGAAACTTGTTGATGTCTTTCAGGTTTTCTGTTTTGTTGGAGTGTAGATTTTCAAAATAGCTTCTAATTATGTTTTGTATTTCACTCGTGTCTGTTGTGATATTTCCTTGTTCATTCTGAATTTTAGTAATTTGAGTTTTCTTCCTCTTTCTCTTTGTTAGTGTGGCTAAGGGTTTATCAATTTTGTTTATTTTTTCAAAGAACCAACTATTTATTTTGCTAATTTTTCCGATTGTTTCTTTTGTTTCAATTTTGTTGATTTCGGCTCTGATTTTAACTATTTCCTGTCTTCTACTACTTTTGATGTTGGTCTGCTCTTCTTTTTCTTGGACTTTGAGCTGTAGTGTTAAGTCATTTATTTGTTGATTTCTACTTCTTTTGTTGAATGCGCCCCATGAAATAAATCTTCCTCTAAGTACTGCTTTCATAGTGTTCCAGAGATTTTGATATGATGTGTCTTTGTTCTCATTTACTTCTAAGAATTTTTTAATTTCCCTCCTGATGTCTTCTGTTATCCATTCATCATATAATAGTGTATTATTTAATCTCCAGGTATTGGAGAAGTTTCTGTTTTTTATTCTGTCATTTATTTTTAATTTCAATCCATTATGATCTGATAGAGTACAAGGTAGTATCTCTATCTTCTTGTATTTGCTAACAGTAGCTTTGTGGCATAAAATATGGTCTATTTTAGAGAAGGATCCATGTGCTGCTGAGAAGAAAGTGTATTCGTTCTTTGTTGGATGGTATATTCTATATATGTCAGTTAAGTCTAAATTGTTGATTTTGTTATTGAGATCTATGGTTTATTTATTCAATTTTTGTTTGGACGATCTATCCAGTGGTGAGAGAGGTGTGTTAAAATCACCTAGTATTATTGTGTTGTGGTCTATTTGATTTCTGGAATTGAGAAGGATTTGTTTGACGTACGTGGATGAGCCAATGTTTGGGACATAGATATTTATGATTGTTATGTCTTGCTGATTTATGCTTCCTTTAAGCAGCATGTAATGTCCTTCTTTATCCCTTCTGACTAGTTTTGACTTGAAGTCCACATTATGTGAAATGAGGATGGATACTCTAGCTTTTTTGCTGTGTCCGTGTGCATGGTATGTTTTTTCCCATCCTTTCACCTTTAGTCTATGGGTATCTCTTTCTATGAGATGAGTCTCTTGCAGGCAGCATATGGTTGGATTTTTCTTTTTAATCCAATCTGCAAGTCTATGTCTTTTGATTGATGAGTTCAGGCCATTAACATTCAGGGTTATTATTGTGATATGATTTGTATTCCCAGTCATTTGACTCGTTTTTATTTTTTGACATGATTTGGTTTCTCCTTCATTTGGCTATTCCTTTAGGCTAGTTCCTCCCGTTGCTGATTTGCATCATTGTTTTTCATCTCTTCCTCGTGGAATATTTTGCTGAGAATGTTCTGTAATGCCGGCTTTCTTTTTGTAAATTCCTTTAGCTTTTGTTTATCATGGAAGGATCTTATTTCGTCGTCAAATCTGAAAGTAAGTTTTGCTGGGTATAAGATTCTTGGTTGGCATCCGTTTTCTTTCAGGGCTTGATAAATGTTGTTCCAGGCCCTTTTAGCTTTTAGGGTCTGGATTGAAAAATCTGCTGATAATCTTATTGGTTTCCCTCTGAATGTAATTTGATTCTTTTCTCTCATGGCCTTTAAAATTCTGTCTTTATTTTGTATGTTAGGTATTTTTATAATAATGTGCCTTGGTGTGGGTCTGTTGTAATTTTGTATATTTGGAGTCCTATAAGCCTCTTGTACTTGGTTTTCCATTTCATTCTTCAGATTTGGGAAATTTTCTGATATTGTTTCATTGAATAGATTGTTCATTCCTCTGGTTTTTTTCTCTAAGCCTTCCTCAATCCCAATAATTCTTAAATTTGGCCTTTTCCTGATATCCCATAATTCTTGTAGATTCTGTTCATAATTTCTTACCATCTTCTCTGTTTGGCCAACTTTATTTTCAAGATTAAATATTTTGTCTTCAATGTCTGAGGTTCTATCCTATTGGTTATGCTTTCTATGGAGTTTTTAACTTGGTTTATTGTTTCCTTCGTTTCAAGAATTTCTGTTTGGTTTTTTTTCAGTATCTCTAACTCTTTATTGAAATGATCTCTTGATTCCCCTATTTGCTCTTTTAACTGTTGATTGTTGCGATCATTTAATGCCTGCATTTGCTCTTTCATCTCCTCCTTCAATGCCTGCATTTGCTCTTTCATCTCCTCGTTTGCTTCCCTGATTGTTTTAATTATGTACATTCTGAACTCCCTTTCTGACATTTCTTCTGCTGTGCTGTCATTGGGTTTTATTGATATAGTATCTAGGTTTGTTTGGGACATTTTCTTCCCTTGTTTTCTCATATTGGTCAGATGTCAATGGGACCCTGAGATATTGCAGATTTCCTCTATTGGCTTATAGTGTCCCTGTAGATTTCCAGTGTATCACCTCCCAGCCTTCAGTAGCCTGAAGTCTTGGAGGAACTTGATAATGCAGTGCTTCCGAAGAAAGCTGCCCCTCGCCCCCTACTGGTTCCAGGGCTTGGAGCTGGCTCTGTGCCGAAAGGCTCTCAATGGGGGGCCTGCACCGCGCAGCTGGCCGTGTGGGAGGAGCCCACCACCAGAGTGTGCAAGGCTACCTGGGGAAGACTCTAGCTGCCCTGCCCTGCTCTGATAAGCCGCTCTCCGTTGGCTCGGGGACTTGTGGCTGGCTCTGTGTAGAAAGGCTCTCACTGGGCGGTCTGCTCCAAGAAGCTAGCCTTGAAAGGCACCTCCCTCTGCAGGGGGCCGGGCTGCTTGGGGAAGTCCCTGGCTCCCCTGTCCTGGTCCCTGAAGCCACTTGTGGGTCGGAGCATGCGCTGGCTCCGGGACTTGGAGCTGGTTCTAATCAGAAAGGCTCTCACTGGGGGGCCTGCTCCGAGAAGCTGGAGAAGCTGGCCGTGTGGGAGGGGCCCACCGCCGGAGTGCGCAGGGCTGCCTGTGGAAGACTCTAGCTGCCCTGCCCTGCTCTGATAAGCCACCTCTCTCTGGGCCTGCCACCCAGGCCGAGCTTTACCTGGTGGGTGAGACTCACCCGTGGCTCTGTTTTAGTCCGAGTCTCTCAATGCCTCCCCTTCTTGACTCCTGGGTTCTGGAGCGACTGGAGATGCAGTCACCCTCTAGTCTGCCATCTTGGATCGCCCCCTCTCTTTGTTCATCTTAATGCAGACACTAATCTCCTTCCCAGCAGCCCTTCCCTCACCTGCCCACAGCCAGGGCTCTGATTCTGCAGGGGAATCCACCTGTCAGAGAAGAGGGACTCTATCCTGATTGACCTAAACCCATTATGGTGGCTTCATTTTCTGCCAGTGTGGTTTAGGCATAGGCACCTATCTTAATTTTGGACAATGAAATATGAATGGAAATCCACTGGGGAACTCTAGGAAACATATGCTTACTCTTAAAAATAAATTTATGGGAAGAAGCAGTCTCCGTCCTACAGAATGTGATTATGTCTGCTTTTGATATCTTGAACTGCAGGAGTTTTCTTTACCATGAAGGGAACTAAGAGTAGGAGGGCAGAGGATGTGAAGCCTCTGGGTCTCTGGTGATGTTGCAGAGCATAAGGTCAAACATTCCCAAAGCCATCTTACCTTGGCAGTTTTTGGTACATGAAATAATAAATGTTCCTTATTATTTGAACCAAGTTGAACTGTATTTTATCTGTTATGTATAGTTGGAAATACCCTAGATAATATGCAAACCCTAACTCTGCATAAACAAAGACTTCTTTTTTCCCTAGGTTTCATAATTTCAAGTTCTACTACCTCTGTGAAGCTACCCAGCAAGTTCCATCCCAGAACAGAATAAGTATATTCTCTGAACTCCTTTATTGACTCAGTTGGAACTTTCTCTCTCTTTCCTATAAACACAAGATCCTGAAATAGGTATTTTTGGCCTTCCCAATTTCCAGCACTACTTGAAAATGCAAACACTTGAACACATCTTCTATGGTACTGAGAACACAGGGAGAGCAGATGTGGCTTTGCCTGTCTGCTCATTGGTTTGCCCTTGTTGGTGTGATTTTCAGTTAATGGAAAATGTATAGATTTGGAAGTTGAGAATCCACAGTTCAACTCCAAGTTCTATCATTTACTATCTATAGGTTTCATTCAATTCTACTAAACCTTTTTGTTTTCTTTTATGTATTATGATTTATTCACTTTCTTTTTTTAAGTGACCCCAGGACCTCACTCATGCTAGGCAAGTACTCTGCTGCTGAGCTACATCCCCTGCTTTCTCTCATGTGAAATATGTTTAATAATTCTTTGTAATATCATTATGAGGATTGGAGGGGACAGTGAATATAAAGTACCCAATACACAGTGTACACTTTATAATTTCACATATGAAAGCTATCTATGTGTAGCAAGTACCCAAGTTTCCCTTAATTTCTTTGTGATTGCTGAAGAAGAAAATTCATGCAAGGAGGACAGTCAGCAACGGGCAGTGGAAGAAGTAGGTCTGATCTGAACTGAAAGATATATAACCATCATTTTCTCAATACCTTTGTGAGGAAACAGAGGCCCAGATATATTTGAAGACTTCTCCAAAGTCCCACTTCCTGTTGGTATATTTTAATGCTCACAGGTGCCCCAGAACATGTGATTCTGATGATTAAGATATATCTATTCTCCAACTTTACCCCTTCTATCTATATTGGGATTTGGGTCAGCTGACAAAGAGGGAAGTGTCATTGCAAACACTTTCAAGACCAGACCAAGTGGAATTGGGTAAGAGAGTACCTCCCAAGGGATCTGAAAAAAATCACATCAACCTTCCTGAGTGAGAAAACATGAAAATTTGGATGTAATCTATTATTCAAAGCAAAGAGTAAGGAGAATTGAGGATAATCTCCATTCAAGGGGACTTTAGAACATCAGCCATGGCCCCCTTCTTCCTGCCGGGAGAAGTCTGTATTATTACCTTTAAATAAAACCTGCTTAATATGCTTGCCTTGGCGTGCTTCTCTAGTGTTCAATCTTCAACATTAGAAGGAGCAGAACTCATCACCAGTAAACGGAGGTATCAGAGTTGGAGGTCCCACGGAGATTTACGCCAAGGTAAGTAAGCTTCTCTCTCCACGCACTCCACATCTGTTTGAGGTGCTTCTTTCTGTCTCTTTATTTTTGGAGGGCAGGATGGGCACCCGTCGGCAACTTAAATGCAGTTAGTGCAGCCGCCATTCTTAAGACTTGGGTGAGAGGTTTCCTGGCCCAGGCAAGTTTCCAATCACCTGCTCTGTAGGCATGTTGGACTTTGCTGAAGCCGTTTCCTACTTTTCTGTCCAGGCCGGGAGTGCAATTGCCGCGAGTACACAGTGTCCCTAGTCCTGATCTGCCCAGGATGCGTGGAGGCGGAGGAAGGGTTGGAACAACTGCGGGGTTCTCGGCCCGGGCTACTCTCAGGTGGACCCCAAAGGTTCCTTCTCCGGACTCCCCCTCCTGACAGCCCTGAGGGGTATCCAGAGTGATCCGGTAGATGAGTGGCACTGAGGGAAAGCGCCAATTACCTTTGCCTCCGTATGGGCCGCACAGTGCATAACACTCCCGCACATCCACTCCCTCCTGGATGCTCCCCTTCCCTTGCCCGTCAGACATCAGGAATTCAAACTATAAGATTAAGACCTGGGATGATTAGTATGAAAATGCCCAGGTTCCCTTTGTTCACATAGTTAGCCTTCACTAGTCTAGACATCTAGAGTCTCCCCATTACTGTTCCTGTGCTTAAATGTGCTCACTGTGTTCTCTTTAAGCTGCAAGAGGGAGGTATTTAAAAACCCCTCCCATGAGACCCTTCAAGCAAAGGGCGTTATACGCCTAACAACCAATCGGTGTTCCCTCACCCTCCGGAGATTCCTTTAGTCTACAGGGCAAAAAGATAGACAAAAGGCACACTTTTTACTTTTGTCATCATTTTTCATAATTAGGAGTTTATAGTGGCAGGAGGAAAGCAGTAATGCCCTTAAGTCTGAATCCTCCCAGGGTCTCTAGCACAGGGCAAACTAGGACCCTAGCACTTTGCCGAAGAAGGCCAGAAATCACTTTGACAAAGCCAGGTAGTGAGAGATGGGTTTTTCTGGACCGTAAGGAAGCTCAAAGTTAGGGAGACGTCCCTAATACTTCTAACTCAGAAGGGAGCTTCTCTCTCAACAGTATTGCCAGGTTCACCACTAGCCTGCATACTGCTAAATTGCAAATGATCAAGAAAAGTGCCTTTTATATGTTACCATGCTTGACATCAATAATCTCGACCATGAGAGGAGAAAGCCTTGAGGAATCCCCTACTAAGGGAGGAAAATTGAGGGGATCCTTCCAACTTAAGACAGACAAAAATAAATTTAAGGAGGCATTTGAAGGATCCTAATATTGAGGATGTTTCCTAAATATTGAGATGTTTCAACTTATGCCAGGTATTTGACTTCACCTGGAAAATTATGCTATTAACCATCTAGAGAACAGGCAGTTCACAGAAACCATCCTAACTTGGATTCGAATAATGAGTAGGATGCCTAAAAAGAACTATTATGCAGCCTTCAAGAAAGTCCTGCTATTTTCATGGAGAGACTTAGGAAAGCAATAAGAAAACACACCACTCTGAATCCTGAATTCATAAAGGGCCACCTACTTTTAAAGTATAAATTTATCATTTAGTCAGCCTCAAATATTTAAAGGAAATTACAAAATTGGCACGTGACCCTGATCAATCCTTAGATGATCTTCTCCAGTTTGCATCTTCTATTTTTTAATAGACATCAAAATCAAAAAGAAAGAAAAGGGAACATATAGGCAAGAAAAAGGACTTATTAAAGATCATTCAAACTGATAGAAACTTTTAATGCCTTGCAACAGGCCATGCAATTTGCCCATTTTAGGAGTTAAAAAGCAAACTGCCTAGTCCAAAACCTTAGAATAATGAAGCAGTAATTTCCCCCACCCTATAGTTCTTAATCCATACACTTTTATCTTGGATTCCAACTGCTACTTGGTTTACTAAGTTAAGATTTAAAAGATGACTTTTCCTGTCTATGCTAGACTCTGAATAGCAATTTCTGTTTGCCTTTGAGGAACCAGATACTGTATCTCAACTAACCTAGACAGTGTTGCCTCAGTATTTAGATGGCCCTCACCTGTTCTGGACAAACCTTAACTAAGGACTTAACAAAATTCAGAGATAAAACATCGGTGATTGTTCTCCAGTAAGTAAATGACATCCTTTATGTGCCTCCACCTAGGAGGAATATCAAAAGGCCATTATGGAACTCCTAAACTTCTTAGCTAATAGGAATTATAAGATCTGAAAGATAAAGCTTAATTATGTCATCAACAGGTTCAATACTACAGAAAATAGCCACTATAGGACAATATTCTGCCCCAGGAATATCAAGAAGGGGCCTTACTTCAAGCTCCTGTCCTCAGCTTACCTATGAAGCAAGATTTAACCTGTTTGTCACAAAGGGGAAAATAAATCCTGGATAAGCAGCAATAGGCAGCTCAATAACCAATGGCATATCTCAGTGAGGAACTTAGCAAAGTAGCTTCATTCTCAAAAGTAATGGAAAATAAGGTCTCATAATTTTCTTTAACATCCAACCTGTCCTGATGAGAAGGCTAAAATGCCCTAGGCACAAAGTTTCTGTTAAAACCTGTTAGATCCTTCCAGATCTCAGTCAAGGCTTACATTGAAATGTAAATAGGAAGCCTAAAGGCTCAGTAGGAGATGGGTCTCAAACCCAAGGAAAAGAAAGGTAAAAAAGAGCCTTACCTAAACTCCAGCAAAAGTAAATTTTATGGTGCCTTACTAAAGTAATTAACGGCCATATCATTTTTCCAGGACTCTTGTTTTTTTAATTCTATATTTTTTTTGAACTCATGATTTTTTTGATCAGTTCTATTTTTTTATTCAACTAGAGTTTTTGAACATCTGTTACATTGCAATGGAGATTCACCTATAAAGTTACAAGGCCTTTGATTTTGTGTTATTTGTATGTTGTGCTGTCTGATGTCATGTTTTGTCTGTATCAAAACTGAACGCTCCTAAAATTACAATTTAAAAATGGATCCAGATACTCTTAATTCATGTGATTTAAAAAGGTTCAATTCAAATTGGGTAAACTAAGAAAAGTAAAATGTCTTTGAAAATAACTCGCAAGTCTCTAGGTGGTCAAGCTAATAAAATATTGATGTTAATAAAATGTCTAATATCAATTGTTTCTAGGACTTTTCTTCAACAGGAAAGAGACAGCAAATACTGTTCAGGACACTTGTCTGATATCTTGGTTTTTACAAAATAAGTGAATTAAAGTTAACATGTATGGGATTACTCAAATGTGTTTGTGGAGACATCTGATTAATTTACAAAGTTAAAATGCTAATTGTTAAATAACATGGAGTACTTTTAACTCCTTAAATTCCATGGGGTATCATACTTAAACATTATTGGTGTTTTCATAGGTTAGTAAATAAAAGGGTTTAAACTTGCTTTGTGTCATCACTAAACTAAAAACAGGTTACTAAGAGTTATGTCCTAAGAAGTGCAATTCTATGTACAAAGGGTCCCAAAAGTTTCAACTGTGTTTCAATTAGAGTACTATAAACAACAAAATATTTAATCTTATTAAAATAGAGTAATTTATCTAAATTCAGAAATTTCATAAGAGTTGTTTCAGAATGTGAACAAAAAGAGGTCAACAAATAGGAAAGAGAAAATAAAAGGTTCTGGGTATGGAAATATATTTAGTAAAAGGGAAAAGGAAATGTTTCTGGGTAAGAAAGTGCTTGTGTGATGAAATACATGAGGGTCTAAGTAAGTGCTAAGAAAGTCTGTGTGTAAATAAAGGGCAAGTTTCAACAAGTTTGCATGAAATTAAGTTGGTTGTATGTATGTGAGACAGCTAAAGCTATTTAAGGTTTTTCCTAAGGTGAAATACTAATGTTCTGATATAAACCAAAGTTTAATCTATATGGTAAAATGACAAGGATTTCTTAGAAACACTAATTTACTCTTAACTTTATGTCTATTAAGTTTTATTCTTTAGAACAATTAGTCTTAAAAATTAGGTGTTTATACAATTATGGTTAAACAAGTGTTAGAGTATTGTACTATGTTACAGAGTCTAAATTTTTCTTTAAAAACGAAATTTGGTAAGATAAAAGTGTCAAGGTAATTGTGAAATGGTCACTAGTTGTTTATTAAATGTGTTCATATTTTCCAGGTACACAAATTTTTAAAGTAGGGAATTTATCAAGCTCTGCTATTCTCCAGATTAAACTTGTCTGTAATGGTAATCTTAAACTTATAAAGAGTAAATTTTTGGGGGGATTTATTTCTATCATTTAATGTTCTATTATAAGACCTGTTATCAATAGGGTATATGTAAAATTTGTTACTTTTTATACTGAGATAAAGAATTTCAAATATAAATGTATTTATAAAAGTTAGAGCCTGACTTGTTTAAAGGTTAATTTTGTGAAACATGAAAACATTTTGCCACTTTATCACACAAAAGGAAAGTTAAAAGCTGTCTCAGCCTTTCTTTGATTCATGTTTTAGATACAATGTTAAATTGTGTTAATTATAAAGTTTATATAGACTCAGGAAACAGTATATGTAAACTACTTAATGATATTTAAGGAAGAAGCAAAGATCAACATCAGAATTAGAACACTTAAGATCTGTAAAGAGCCACGCCTTACCTGAGATAAGCTCTGCCTCCCACCTTACTGCATGTTAGAGTGACTCCAAAATAAGTCAGACTTCAGCTTATTTAAAGTTATAGTCAAAAGATTGGTTTTTTTTGTAAAATTACTATGATCTCAAATAGGGGATATAATGTGGTTCTCAGTCAAAATTCAAGATAGCTATTATACTAGCTGAATATATTTTTACTCTTGCTAATTTCATTTTATAAAACTGTTACCTGTTAATGTTTTGCAAAAGTAGCTGCTTCAAGAACACACAACCTAGGTAACTTGTGATAATAAGCCATCACCTATAGAACAGATAGTGGTAACTTCCAGTACTAATGCAGACTCCAGTTAGATAAAAGGGTAAATAATTGTAAAGTTATAGACATTGAAGTTAAAGCCCAGTACTCTTACTTTATGACTGGTGAGACTGGCTTGCTGGATGATTAAGATCAAACTTAAAAATTGGAATTAAATACAGAGGACAAGAATAAAACAGTATCTTGCCCTCAAAGTCAGCCTGAACTCAGGGAATAAGAAGACTTCTCTAAGGAGCGCTGGGTCACACAACCTCCTGATCAAGGAGATTGTTGAGACTACAGGATGAAAAATCACTCAGTGCATCTGCTGCAGAGGAGGGTCATGGAAAAAGGGAAACATCCCTTGATGCTTCCAAAGGAAGCCACCTCATCAAGGAGACCCTGCCTAACCAATGGCACTGGTGGAGCTAAGAAGCTGCTCTTCAGTTCTCTACGAGTGGCCCTTGTGGGAACTCAGTTAACTCTTTAACAAGACAGGAACCAGGTCAATTTGACCAGCTTGATCTTAGACACCCAGCAAAACAGTTAAAACCAAAATATAGCCATTCTTGGGCATTGAAAAGAAATAATAGTTAAATGTAACTTAAGATGTGCACTTGTATTAGCCCACTAGAATAAAGACTGGAAGCTACAAATGAAAGAAAGATTCTTCAGCAAATGTGCCTGATAACTATCAAGAGAAACTGCCAGAGTCAGAAGTTTTTAGTCAGTTTAAGACCTTCCTAAGTTACACAGGTAGACTTAATCTATGTTTGCTCATATGATTATCTAGCCCTAAGTAACAGAAGTATAGAGATCTCTACTAAACACAGGTTATACCAATAAAGGGATATTTTACAAAAATCAGATGACATTAAGTAGCTTAACTATATTTTCTGGGGACATCTATGACATTAAGAGTTAAATGTTGTGTTTACATTCCTGATAGCCTGGACAATGTTAAAGTCCCCAAAAAAAGGCCTTGTCCTCTCCAGCCTTTGTTAGGCCTAGTTATGGGAACAATTTCTCAGTTCTTCCACCTCCTGGTGAGAGATTGACTTTTGTCATTTTCATGATACTCAGTGGCATGTTCCAGATGCTGCAACATTTACTTTTTACTAATCTCATTTCAGTACTCATGTCTTTCTGTTCTTCTATCATAGAAGCACCCACCCCCAAATGACTTTACAACCTGCTCTTCCCCAACCAGACTTCTACCTTGGACCCCTCGATTGACCCGATTTTTAAAAAAAGAAACTCCAAACTGCTTGCCCCTCACTGCCCGCTTTCAGCTTCGAAGCAGCCAGAACGATCGGCGCCCCCTTTCTTTTCCTTACAGCAGTTAGGAGTTCCTAAAGCTAAAGGGGGGAATGAAGCCAGAATTAAGGACAGGTAGTTAGTGTAGAAATAGGGAATCGGATCAATTCGAGGAAATGAAGCCATGAAGCCATCTGCCTCTGGAAGTTGGAGACTGCCCCTGGAAGAATGGAATGTCAAGGATCTCCGGAGTCCATTGATTATCAAATTTACCTGCAAGTTGCTGCTAATTAATGCTCCCTGGGCCCTTACCTGCCTGAATCACCTTGGCCCTCCCCCTGCACATGGCTTTTCACTTAATGCAAAACCAGGCCTAGTCACGTAGGCAGGAAGGAGAGATAAGGGGAGAGAGAACTGGAGAACAAAAGAGAATTTAACCTATAAAAGATGTCTCACTTCTTGGGACTTTAGAACATCTGCCATGGCCCCCTTCTTCCTGCTGGGAGAAGTCTGTATTATTACCTTTAAATAAAACCTGCTTAATATGCTTAAAAAAAAATCTCCATTCAAATCCTGATACTATCATAGAAGTTATACGCTCAGAAATTCATTTGATCTTAGTTTCCTCATCTCTATGTGGCTTTGCTCTATAAATCATGTTTTCTCTGTCTTATTTAAAAAATCACAATACATGATGGGGGGAGTGGAAACAAGGAAAAAAAATGTGGAAAGTATTGTTCACTATTTAAGTTAACCATAAATCAAATACCAGCATCCCTCAGAACTGTCGACTTGCTCAAACTTAACACAACTGACATCTGCACAGAGGCACACTCAATCTTCTTTTGCAATCCAGCTTAGTAAGATTGGGAGATAAAACAATGATTAGATTTTGATTGTGCTCATTTGCCTGGATGTTTTGCACACCAGGTGTCTGTGGATGAGAAGACTGAAAGAATTTCTAAACTCAGAATCCATGATATAAACAGTATGTCCTGAAATCAGTCACTGCCAGGTAGGGCAAAGAAAGATGCCCAAGTAGGTCTTGAGTCCCCAGAGCCAAAGTAGAGAAGTCTTGACAGCTGAGGTTGCTGGCCGCAGGAGGTGGGGGTGGCTATTGCAAGAATAAATCATGATATAAGTATATTATCTAGGTGAGCCAAGTATATATAATAAGACAATATTTACACTCGAGTTGAGAAACTAACTCCAGAAGTCAACCCTGGATCTTGCCAATCTTTTATCTTCCTTACATTCTACTTCATGTACCTTAGAAAAACTAAAAATCAAAAGGAAACTGAGAGTTCTTATAAGTCAGCCAGTCGTGCCTGTACTCTTTGCTGCTTACACTCTCAAGACTCATTCATATATGTATATTTGGATATGTATATATCCTCATATATATATGAATATACAAATATATATATTCTTTTATCCTCCTTGTTTTAAAGTTTTTTTTATTGTAAACTCAACTATTTAAATTCCATTCCCATTCATATGTAGCAGAATGATAACCTCTGTCTCTCACCCTGGACAAAACTCAAAGTGGATCAAGGACCTAGGCATCAGGCCAGAGACCCTGTGTCTACAAGAAGTAAATGTAGACCCGACATTCCATTGTGTTGGCTTAGGAACCGACTTCCTCAACAAAACTCCCAAAACTCAATAAGTAAAATGAAGAATCAATAAATGGGATGGCATCAAACTAAAAAGCTTTTTCACAGCAAAGGAAATAATCAAGAACGTGAACAGAGAGCCCACAGAATGGGAGAAAATCTTTGCCACCTACACCTCAGAAAGAACATTAATCTCCAGGATATAAAAAGAACTCAAAAAACTTAACACCAAAAAACAAATAACCCAATCAATAAATGGGCAAGGAACTGAACAGGCACTTCACAGAAGAAGAAATATGAATGATCATATATGAAATATATGGAATATATGAAAAAATGTTCAACATCTCTAGCAATTAGAGAAATGCAAATTAAAACCACACTGAGATTCCACCTCACTCCAATCAGAATGGCAATTATCAAGAATTCAAGTGACAATAAATGTTGGCGAGGATGTGGGGGAAAAGGTACACTCATACATTGCTAGTGGGACTGCAAATTGGTGCAACCACTCTGGAAAGCAGTATGGAGATTCCTTGGAAAACTTGGAATGGAATGACCATTTGACCCAATTTATTCCACTCCTAGGCATATATCCAAAAGACTTAGAATCAGCATACTAAAGTGACACAGCCACATCAATATTTATAGCAGCTCAGTTCACAATAGCTAAAATGTGAAACCTAGGTACCCTTCAACAGATGAATAGATAAAGAAAATGTGGTACATATACACAATGGAATAATACTCAGCTGTAAAGAAGAATGAAATTTTGGCATTTGTCAGTAAATGGATGGATATGGAGACAATCAAGCTAAGTGAAATAAGCCAATCCCCAAAAACCAAAGGTCGAATGTTCTCTCCAATATGCAAATGCTAACACACAACAAGGGTGGAGAGGGGAAGAGTAGAAGCTCACTGAATTAGACAAAGGGGAATGAAGGAAAAAGGGGAATAGGAATAGGAAAGACAGTAGAATGAATCAGACATAACTTTCTATGTTCATGTATGAATATACTACCAGTGAGACCCCACATCATGTACAACAAGAAGAATGGGATCCTAATTAGAATAAGTTTTACTCCATGTATGTATAATATGTCTAAATACACTCTATTGTCAGGTATATCTAAAAAGAACAAATTAAAAAACAAAAAATAAATAAATCTGTTAAAAAAAAAGAAATTCCCTACTCTTCTCCTCCCTCCTTCCTCCTCCTCCCCACTCTTCCTTTCTTTTCCTTGAAACAGTCTATGTTGCCCAGGCTATCCTCTAACTCTGGCCTCAAATGAACCTCCTGTCTCAACCTCCTGAATAGCTAAAACCACAGACATATACCACTGCTCTTGGCTTCTTTTATCTTCATTAGTCTTTATTCTCTCTTCCTATTTTGCATTAGCTAGCATTGAGATCACTATTTTATTACAGTAAAAATGAGTTTGTGTGGACTAATTCAACCCTGTATACTTGAATTTCTGAATAAGTATATAAATTAATAGCAAGAGGGGGGATTATCCATAGTGAGAGAACTGAGAGATGTTTTTGAGATGGTATGAATCAGAAGTGCCATTTCCATTAAAAGGAAGCTTTCTCTCAGCAAAGGAAACTATCAGCAATGTGAAGAGAGAGCCTAAAGAGTGGGAGAATATCTTTGCCACTCATACTTCAGATAGAGCGCTAATCTCCAGAATATATAAAGAACTCAAAAAACTCTACACCAAGAATACAAATAACCCAATCAAGAAATGGGCTAAGGAAATGAACAGACACTTCACAGAAGAAGATGTACAAGCAATCAACAGATATATGAAAAAATGTTCACCATCTTTAGTAATAAGAGAAATGCAAATCAAAACTACCCTAAGATTCCATCTCACCCCAATTAGAATGGTGATTATCGAGAACACAAGCAACAATAGGTGTTGGAGAGGATGTGGGGAAAAAGGTACACTCATACATTGCTGGTGGGGTTGCAAATTATTGTAGCCACTCTGGAAAGCAGTGTGGAGATTCCTCAGAAAGCTTGGAATGGAACCACCATTTGACCCAGCTATCCCACTCCTTGGCCTATACCCAAAGGACTTAAAATCAGCATACTACAGAGATACAGCCACATCAATGTTCATTGCTGCTCAATTCACCATAGCCAGATTGTGGAACCAACCTAGATGTCCTTCAATTGATGAATGGATAAAGAAACTGTGGCATATATATACAATGGAATATTACTCCGCCATAAGGAATGATAAAATTATGGCATTTGCAGGCAAATGGATGAAATTGGAGAATATCATGCTAAGTGAGATAAGGCAATCTCAAAAAACCAAAGGACGAATGATCTCACTGATAAGCGGATGATGACATGTAATGGCGGGTGGGAGGGGTTAGCGTTAGGGTTAGGGTTAGGTTTAGGGTTAGGGATAAGGAGGGTGGTAAGAATGGAGGAAGGAAGGACTGTATAGAGGGAAAAGAGGGGTGGGAGGGGTGGGGGGGAAGGAAAAAAAAAACAGAATGAACAACATTACCCTATGTAAATTTATGATTACACAAATGGTATGCCTTGACTCCATGTACAAACAGAGAAACAACATGTATCTCATTTGTTTACAATAAAAAAAAAAAAGGCAGACTTGATGCGTATCAAGAATTACACTAAAACCAGGTAAGCAGATCTCCCATGGGAGGTCACTCTTTTAATCTGACAAATAGTTGTGAATGTCAACATGATTGTCATGATGGTTAGGGGTGATTACTGAAAGCCAGGAAGTTTGTAGGTAAACATCAAACACTTCTAAAACCTTTCCAGCCTTCTATTAGGAATAGTACCTCGTCTTTGCATGTCATTTGATATTATTGAAAGCCCTTTTGTATCAATCCCATTTGATTCTCCTAAAGGTGGCCAAGTCAGATATTATCACATATTTCACAGATGAGGACTCTGAAACACCATGTGGCTTGGTAACTATCCCAACGTCACTTGTTGAGAAGGGGCCAGGGGCATAACCCATGTCTCTGGAGGAACCATTATACTTTGATTTCTTCCTTGTGAGAATATACAGTTGACTGGGTCATGTCTTTTTTGTGTGTGTGCTTTGACTTCCAGGAAGTTCAGAGCCATATCTGAAGCTCTTCTGAAAGATTTACATCTTCTCATATCATCTACATACTTGTGTTCTATATCTCCTAGTCTCGAACATTTAATTTTTTTTCCTGTTTCCAAGCCATAATTCTTTATTCTGACCCTTTTTTTTTTAACCTTTATTTTATTCTGGAGCCACTGTTGGCTACATTTAATAATTTGTAGAAGAGGTAAGTGTATAAAGAAATACATCATTATAATAAGAATTCAAAAAAACACCACAACACTAAAACAAATCATATATCCCTGGGAAGATCAAATAGTTAGGTCTATTGAGACTGACCACATTAGAAAATCCCTAGGTTTGATTCTATATGATTTAATTAGCATTTTGAAAAATCTGGTGAAGAGAGGACAACCGCTACAACACTGAACAGAAAGCATTGATTTAAGATTTTGTAACTTAACCATCAACATGACCCTAACTCAATATTCTTTATAGCTTTATGGAAAAAGAACCATCCACTGAAATCAGACATCTGGAATGGTCTGGTTTTGTGCATTACATTTGGATACTGGGTTTGTGACTTATGTCCTCCATTAATTATTTAGATTGCATTTGACACTGGATCATGTGTTCTTCACTTACCTGTCCAGCTCCATCTCCCCACTTTCCATCTGGCATCTTACATTCCACAGATACAGAAGATTCCTGCTGAAGCTCACACTGGTCCCCTTACAGCCCACTCCATGCCACCTCCCTTAAGAAACATCCCTTGATGTGAGCTCCTGTTAGTTGCATTGCTCAAGCAGAAGCCCCCTCTCCAATGCTCCATAACATTTGGAATATTCCACCATGGTTAATGTTTTAAATCTCCCCTGCCAGATTGTGAACTCCTGAAGTCAAGGACTATTTCATGGTAGTCCAGGCACAGATGTGGCCTAGTAGAGTTCTTGGTTCACAGGAGGTATTTAGTTTAGCTTTGACACTTGGTAAGCTCTTGCTGAAGTGATGTCAAATGAGTTGTCACATAGGTCAACAAGACTTTACTGGGACACAGCTACACCTTGGTTAGGAATGCTTCCTTGGGCCAGATCTCTTCTCCTAGGTCATGAATTACAGTGACACCTTATTTTGTTGTTGTTGTTGTTTTGTTTTGATTTAACTTTGATCTCCTTTATTCTCTATTTTCCTTGTAATGAAACTTATTTATCTCAAAGTCTAGCTTCCCACTGTAAGTCTTTTTGTTATTAGTAGGGATAGTATTTTGGGGCTGGAGATTGAAACTTGCATGTGCTAAGAATACACTCTACCAATAAACTAGTGCTTCTACCAGTTAGCTATATCCCCAGTTTGGGCTTATTTTATTTTTAAAAAGCCAAGAAAAGAAAACCTTGGTACATGTTGGCAAGAGGTAAATATTAAATGTAATTAGTGACAGAATTAGCTTATTTATACAAAAAATTCCAGCATCTGTTTTATAGTTTTAAGATCATTAATCAAATCATAACATTTTAAAGCCTGAAGGAACTGATTACTTTAATAACATAAAAGTTGACAATATTTACTGATTTGGGGATACAGTCATGCACTGCTTAACCACCAGGACCTATTCTAAGAAAGATGTTAGGAAAAATCGCAGAAAATACTGATACAAAGTATAGCTTTGAAATCACTAAGTGAGACAATCTATGAGACCACTTTCATATATTTGGTCTGTCATTGACCAAAATGTCATTATGAGCATATGACCATTATTGGCCTTTCACTGAAGACTAAAATATTACTTATAGGGCTGGTGGACCAACTAACTGCCTTCTACCTATTCACAGTAAGGACCAGGAAGAAGACAGGAAGGAGCTTCAATAAATGAAAATAAGAATCTCATGATTCATGCCTTTGGATCATAGAGTATACCCTTGGGCACTTACTCTGAAATCTGATTTCTAGCCAAGATGAACTCCTTTGGAGCCATACTAGGCATGAAGTACAGTTAGCATAACCAGTGGTTTGCCAAAGGACTTTTCCTGCTTTTAACATTCAAAGTGTGACATCTGAGGACAGCTGTGGGTCCTGGGCCACTCCTCAGCCTGAGCCATCAAGGTAAACCCTGGCCCCACAACTTGGTTCATCCTTAATTGATCACACACTAGGAAGTAGACTATTTTCTGTTTACCATTTTTCAGTGTCAAACTCTCCTTTGCCCTGGGCACTTCACTTCTTTTTAGTTTTTTTTTTTTTTTTTTTTTTTGACTCTCCCTCAATTCAAAGCAAGACCCCAGACCATCATGTACATTTTAAAATTGATTCATATTAACATGTTAATTCTCCTAGATTTTGGCATCTTAAGCTCTTTATCCTCAATTCTTAAAGACATTTCAGGGAATTGGAGTAAGTCTGACTATAAATTTTTTAAGAACAGACAGGTCCCTGTCTTATGCATGAAATCACATTCTAATAGCACTGATACTTTCTGGAGTCTTGAGGGAAGAGGTTCATAACATATAGTATATGCTGAACCACCTCTCTACAGCTCCTCTCTTGCATTTCTTTACTCAATATTCTACATTCTTTCTGTGCCCTCCACCTTCCTTTATGCCTTGTAATCTGTAGGCAAAGAACAACAAGTGAATAAATAAAAAATTAAAATTAGTAAAAGAAAACAAAATAAGCACAGATTAATTTATTTTTGAAGACACCTGACTCAAGCAGTGTGGTTACAGGCTCTCGTTTTTAGTGCTGTCTGGGCAACTGGAACTTCAGGTGCTGCCTCTTTGTCTTCCTAGTCTCAGAATGGGTGATATTCAGGACAGAAAAGGAGAAGACAAATGTTCCAGAATCTGAAAGGGAATGTAAGAGACTGACAAGAGACTGACAGAAATGTGGAAGCGGAACCAGGTGTGGTAGTATATACCTGTAATCCCAGCTATGTGGGAGGCTGAGGCTAGAGGATGGCAAGTTTGAGGCCAGCCTGGGCAACTTAGTGAGAACTTGTCTCTATAATAGAAAGGATTGGAGGGGTAGTTCAGTGATAGAGTGCTTACCTAGCACATGCAAAACCCTGGGTTCAGTTCCCAGGACCATCGGGGAAAAAAAAAAAAAAGAAGAAGAAGAAAGAAAGAAAGAAAAAAAAAAAAGAAACAAAGAGTGGGTCCAAGGAGCCTAAACTGCCCAAACTAAGAGGAAAATGGGAAGAATATTAAAAGTTTGGAAATACTAGTTATTGGGGGGGATGGGTAGGCTGTTTGTATTTAGCTCATAACCATTTTGCTAATCCACTACCAAATTTCTGGCCCACAGAGACTCCTTGGTAATAGATGTTTGTTATTTTAGGCTGTTATATTTGGGGTATTTGTCATGCAGCATGAGATACTTTTTACTATCTTTGTTCTGACTTTTAAAAATCTTATGATTAACTTTGCCTATTCTAGAACTTTATATTGACAAAATTATACTGTATGTCATTAATAAGTGATTTTGCAATTCAGTTTTATTTTTAATATTTTGAGCTTTTCCCTAAAAAATTTCTGAAGCAATTATTTGATTATTTGGTCACTAAATTACAAAAGAACAACATCTAATGAAGAAGCACCTAGAAATTCTTATTTGTCTATGTGTGTATATGTATGGGAATGCTTGTTTTGTATTGGAGATTGAAGCCAAGACTTCATGCATGCTAGCAAATGCTTTACCACTAAGCCATATCCCCAGCCTAAGTGTTTCTGAGTGTTTAATCATTGAGACTTTTCTGTCTTCTTCTTCTTCTTCTTCTCTCTCTCCATCACCTCCTCCCTCTCCCCCTCACCTCTCCTTTTTCTCCCCCCAACTCCCCCAGCCAGTACTGGAATTGAACACAGAACTTTCCAAGTGCTAGGCAACTGCTCTACCACTGAGCTACACCCAATCCTTTTTTTATTTACTTTATTTTGAGACAGACTGACCTCAAACTTGCTATCCTCCTACCTTAACCTCCCAAATAACTGGGATTACATGCATGCACCACCATGTCTGGCTCTTATCTAGACTTCTCAACACATTTTAATTCCTCAGGAATGATCTTTTTGAGGTGCAACCTGGTGTCCCACTAGGACCAAGCTCAGAACCTTGAACCTAATATGTGTTTAATAAATAAATACAGTAAGTAAATACATAGCTAAATTAATCAGTTGTTGCCATCAGTTCCAGCTGCCTGAGTGATGTAGGATCATACTCTTCTCTTCCTACCTGTGCTGCATTTTGTCTCTCACACTTCCTGAACTTTAACCTATGTCATAAGCCATACAGAAAAGTAGGTGTGAGGACCAGCCTGAGGTTTCTGGAGTGATCAAAAGCTCTGGGACTGTGTCTTGTATCACTGTGGGCATGAGGCATATACCCAGTTAACACCTGCAGACGTGGGCTGGTAATTCTGTCTTCAGGGATTTTAAAATTAAAACCCCCAAATAGACAGGCCACCATCTGTCTTTTCTGAATCCACAATTTACTTACCTCCCTGAATGATGCTGTTATTTGTTTTTGGAGAGAATATATGTCGTTTAATTCCAAAGATTGAAAAATCAAGGTAAATTTTATCTAAATTTAGCACAGTGTGTGAAAACTCTTCTATAATTACAAATTTGAAAGGTGGCTCTAGTTTCTTGGTGGGTGGGGTAGAATTAGCAAAGACAACATCTTGGTAGCCCCTAGGTCATCTCCTTACATATTTTGGAGTCTGACTCAAATGCAAATTTTGCAACCAGTTACAAATAAATTAAGAATTCAAAACTTTGGGAAGATGGTCTTCTGTAGACATTTTTAGAAAGCTGAGTTCATCTTGTATTGATTTTTTATCTTTTCTTGTGAATATGTTTATCTCTTTCTAAAAAAATTTTCTACAGCTAAAAGTGGTCCATACTTCTTGAGTCTCATCACTAGGGAAGTGCAATGCAGAAATAAGACAACCAAGATGTAAATTTTCAAGTCTCAAAAAGGCAAAGGTCAAAAAGAGGAGCCAAACTGAAAGGGCTCCCTTTGGCTAAGTATAGGAAAATTGGAATAACAAAATTAATGACAGAAATGAATAATAACACATGAATAAAATAAGAATCTATGATCCCTGTAGATATAAATAAGTAATTGAACAAGTAAACGGGGGAATAGGAAAATTATTAAAGTAGCTTGAATGCTACATATATGTGTAGAGAGAATGATGAAAATAGAAAAATCATTATTTATAAATATAGTAATAATTGTTTTAGGACCAAGAATTGTCAGTGAATGCTAAAATTAGCTCATAAAAGTTATGAGCTAATAAAAATTATTTACATGATTTCAAAGTATTGGTTACACAGAAAAATAGTAACATTACCATGGAGAAAGCTGGTAGACACCACTTTCATCAAGTGATCAACTTGGCTTCAACATTGAAGGGACAAATTGGTACTGTGCCCTCTGGTTAGTCCCACGAAGAGAATACAGCATCATTTCTGTGGTATTCTTTCCAAAATGCATTATCTGAATTTCATCATGAACAATCATCAGACCCAAATTGAAGGATATGCTATAGAACAATAGGTTTGTACAATCCCAAAATGTCAAGGACTTGGAAGACAAAGAAAGACTCAAAAACTTGCCCAGAACATTAGTATACATCATAAACATCGGGGCAGACATGTTAGAAACAGATTATGCTGTCCCCCACTTCCTGTTTCTGATTCATGGATCTGGGATGGGGCCCAAACAGTTGCATATCAAACAAGTTCCTAGATAATGTATATCTAGTGGGGATACAAGGACCCCCACATTTTAAGAACCAATGATCTAGATTGGCAAAGCGATGACCCATCAGCCAAATTCAGCTGGTAGCTTGTTTTTCTATACAGTCATCCTCTTATTCACAGGAATATGTTCCAAGTAGAAGCCTGAAACCATGAACAGAACCAACCCTCTGTACCATGTTCTTCCCTATACATATGTACCAATGATAAAGTCTATGAATTAGGTGCAGTAAGAGCTTAACAATAATAGCTACAAAGTAGAATAAAAAATATACTATAGTTAAAGTTATGTGACTATGGTCTCTCAAAATAACTTGTTGCACTTACCTTTCTTCTTGTGATGACATGAAATGATACTTAATGAATCACTTTGCACTTTCTCTCTGTCCTATCCAAATTGCCAGCACCACTACTTTTGCCCTTTTGAAGCTGTTATTAAGTAAAATAAGGGTTAGTTGAACAAAAGCACTGCCATACTGCCACAGTTGATCTGATAACTGAGGTGACTGCTAAGCGACTAATGGGCAGGTAGTGTATAGAATGATGGCTTTCGACGGAAGGGTGATTCATGTCCCCAACAGAATGGAGTGAGACAATGCCGGCTTTTATGATGCTACTCAAAATGGCAAGCCATTTCAAACTTGTGAATTGCTGATTTCTGGAATTTTTCATTTATTATTTTCAGACCACAATAACTGAAACTACGAAAAGTGAAACCGCAGAAAAGGGGTCACTACTACTGTACTGAAACACAGACACACCCTGCTGTTTATGTATCCTCTCTGGCTACTTTTGGCTGAGTTGATTAGTTTTCATACAACATAAATATTTACTACCTAGCCCTTAACAGAAAACTTTGCCAAACTCTGATCTAGAATCTAAATTAACTATGCAGCATGATAACTAAATATAGGTGTGATCCCATCTTTAATTGAAATCTAGATAATCAAAAAGCTAAAAGTGGGACAATTGGCAAAATTCCAATGTCTGTAGATAACAAATTTTATCAATATTAATTCTCTGGTTTGATCACTGTACTGTGGTTACATATGTAAAATGCTAACATTTCAAGAATCTGGGTGGAGGATATTTGAAAATTCTTCATACAGCTTTTGCAATGTTCTATATATCTGAAATTACTTTTTTAAAAAATGCTTAAAATTTTTAAAACAAAAAAAGTTTGTCCTTCATAAGTTTAACATCACATAGGTGATCGAATTGAAGCTGTGTTAACAGGGAGTATTTGGGTTGTAACTGTTTTGAGAAAGTACCCCAATAAGAATTGTACCATGAATGATTAGAAAAAATTAATTTTTCCCACAAACAAGTTTCAACTAGAAATCAGAAATTGACTTTTACATAGGCAGAATAAAGTACAAGAGGCATTTTCTCTGAGTTCGGAGGGGAAAAACCCACATCGACACACCATTGCCCTCTCAAATACAATTCATTGTCAGGAGATGATTACTTGTCAGGAACTTTCGTGGGCAAAACTGAACTCAGGCTCATACTAAGCATTCTCGACTATGAATAGTTTTTGTTGGTGCTATTATTGTGCTTGATTTTGTTGTAATGAAATCTACAGATTGCTACGTAGTATCCTGGTACAGCCAGAGAGGCATTGCTAGGGACACATCAAGCTGTGCCTAGTTCAGGCAACTGATTAATACAGAGACTCAGGAGTGGGAAAGGATTCCAGCTTCAAGAACATCATGTTCCCTGTGGACTTCTCTATTAACCTTTCTTGATTCCTTTTCCCACTTCTCCCTGTAGACAGATGGCAAAAAGGAATTCATTCTATTTTTCCTTTTTCTGCCCCAAACCCTACTCCAAGAATAAGTTGGAACTTTCTGGGAACAAAAAAACAAACAAACAACAACAACAAAAAAAAAAAAAAATTCAAAGATTTGTCCATATCAAGTGAATGATGTCAACAATTTTTCTCTTTATTTTTATTTATTATTTTTTTTGGCAGTGCTGGGGATTGAACACAGGGCCTAGTGCTTGTGAGGCAAGCACTCTACCAACTGAGCTATATCCCTAGCCCTCTCTTTATTTTTTTATGAAGTTCAATTTATTATTGTTTTTCTTTTATAATGTTTGATTTGTGTCTGCTATTTAAAGCTCTTTCCCTTCAACAATTTCTAACTCCATACAAGTTTTTAGCATGGTGATTAGGCCTGTCTTAGATCCTGAATTTCAAGTGAAAATGGAGCTCCTGCTCTCTGGAATTATTTAATATTGAAAAAATTTATTATCTAGTCTATAGACATTCAAATTTTGCAAATTGTCCCACTTTAGCTTTTCTATTTATCTAGATTCCAATAGGCTCCCTCTATGTGGAACTCATACACCTACCTGCTGATTAGTGTGAGTTGCTTGGGGTTGTCTCTGCCCTTCTAAAATTTTAGGTTCAGTGACAGAAAAGAAGTGGGCAGAATCCATATCTACTTCAAAATTAGATCACACCAATAAATTGGAGAATCCTGCTGAAGTCTTGTTTATTTATTTATTTACTTATTTCGGTACTGGGGCTTGAACCAAGGAGCATATTACTACTGAGCTACGTCCACAATTCCTTTTATTTATTTATTTAAGTTTTTTTTTTTTTTATTTATTTTAAAAAATTTTTACAGACTGCATTTTGATTCATTGTACACAAAAGGGGTACAACTTTTCATTTCTATGGTTGTGCACAATGTAGATTCATATCATTTATGTAATAATACATGTACATAGGGTAATGTTGTCTGTCTCAGTCCACCATTTTTAATACCCTCCTCACCTTTTATTTTTGATTTTGAGATAGAATCTCACTAACTTTCCCAGGCTGACCTCAACCTTGTGATCCTCCTGCCTCAATTTCCTGAGTTGCTGAGATTACCAGTTTATACCACTGTGCTCAGCAGCCTGGTGTTCTTTAAAAGCATATTCCACTCCCTACAAACTTTCCTTATGGGACAAATTTATGAACCCCTTTTTGCACATTTTCTTTAGTCCTGACAATACTAATATTAGAGTGAAACAGATATTAGTATTTCCATTTTCTGGGTGAGGAAACTACGGTTCAATGATTTGTCTCAGGACAATATATCTTGTAAGTCACAACTTGTTCTTATTAAGTTTATTTTGCTTAATTTATTTAGCAAACATTAAAAATACAGATTGAACATCCCTAATATGCTAATCTGAAATCTGTAATGCTCCAAAATGTGAATTTTTTTGAACACCAACCTGATTCACAAGTGGAAAATTCCTTATTGTGAAACTTTGTTGCTTGTGGAAAATTATTAGAAATATTTTTTTGAAATTACCTTCAGAATGTATGTGTAAAGTATATATGAAACAGATGAATTTTGTGTTTAGACTTGGGTCTCCCCAGTCTTCCCAAACATGGGGATTGAAGATAGGGCCTCATGCTGAGCTAAATTCTCAGTTTTTCCTTTTTTTTTTTATAGGATCTAAGTTGCCACGGCTGCCCTCAAACACACAATCCTCCTGCCTCAGCCTCTTGAGTAGCTGTTATCACAGGTATGGGCCACCATGCTTGACTAGGCTTGGGTCTCATTTCTCAAGATGTCTTATTATGTATACACAAGTGTTTCAAATCTGAAAAAAGAAAATCTGAAATCCAAAGCAGTTTTGGATAAAGCATTTTGAATAAAGTACATGCAACCTGTAATGTGACAAGAGCACTGTTATGAATACCACACAAAATCCCTGGGCTTCACAGTTTCTGTCTGACATTCAGTGCTATTTCCTAACTTCCTATTTCACACAGATCAAAACTTTTAACAACAATATACACTTACAGAAATAAGTGACCACTAAGTCAGCTCCTCCATACTCTAACAATTTGGGGAAAATATAACTTTCTGGAGCTTCAGCACTCCATTCTACACATCACACTGTATCCAATTCCATACCCACACATCTAAGGGGATATCTGGGACAAAGCATGCTGACTTTGTCGCCAAGGAAAGAGATTTTGACAGAAGAGCAGAGATAACTTTTCCTCCCATTCCTCCAAAGAGATGACTGACTGGCTGCTCTAAGTACCCTTTGACCAGGAAGTTACCAGGTAAAACAAACAGCTGTAACATTCTCTTTGTTGAATTGAGGGCATCCCCGTGTTTCACAAGTGGATGTTGTGTCGCATTACACAATAATTTACTCAACAAAATTCATTCTTCCACTAATAGTAATTTTAGAAAACCAATGTAGGAATTGAGAATTTTGTTGTGTGATTATGGCATTGTGGTTCCATAAGAAAATGTATTTTCAAGGTATGTATACTGAATTATGTAAAGCTAATGATATATTAGCTTTATTATACTCTAGCAGCAACAACCAAAAAAAAAAAAATAGGTGAATATTCCTACAATTATAACAACCCAAAAAATTGATAAACAACTAGAAAAATCTTGATAATTGCTGAATCTGGGTGATGGGTAAATGGGGATTCATTACACTGTTGGTTCTACATTTTTGTATATTCTTAAATTTTTTCATAATAAAAATATAAAAGAAAATGAAGACGGATGATCCTTTAAGAAAATGTGTAGAAGGGTTGGGGTGTAGCTCTGTGGTAGAGTTTGTCCAGCATGTGTGAGGCCTGGGTTCCATCCCCAGCTCAGGGTGGAGTGGTAGGGTGGGGGTGATGTGGAGAGAATGCAAAAGTATCATTTCCAAGCTCATAATTTCCATTGGCAAGTTTTCTTTTCTAAGTTTATCTATACTTCATAAAGTGTAAATATTAATTTAGGTAGGTGGGCTAAACTCTTGGAGCCGCAGTTTTATTCATCTTTTTTGGAAACATCATTTATATTTTTGGAAGTCATAAAAATGTCATGAAATTGTACAATGAGAAGTAGTACAATTTCTAAAAGATTTGAACTACTTGGGTCTCTGCCTTAGAGCAGGTATTCAACTACATTAAATCTAAAGAATCTGATCTTAAATCCAAAGTATTGAATCTAAAACTGATTTTTAGGTAAAAAACAACTGAAAGTAGGTAAAAGAAACACTTTGGTATTTACTATGAACAATATAATAAATAATGTATCAAAATAATATGTAATGTATAACAATAAATTATATTATCACAATACATAATAATTATTCTCATAGATTATTAAAATAATCATGAATTATAAATAGATATATATAATAAATACTGGGTCCTCATCACCATGATGATGTCATTATCTCTGTGTACAACTGAGGAAATAGCATTGGCCATCTGACCCTCACCCTTCTTTCGGGAGATACATTAAGTCAGCCTATGCTGGGTTCTGTGGTGGTAATAAATCTCACTTGCTTAATCAAGCTGTCCATGTCACAAGATCTTGTGAAACAGACGTCTAAACACATAGATTTCAAGTTGTAATATCAGAGGAGGAGAGAACTAGAAGGTCATTTGGCCCGGAAGTAGGACATAACCCTTTTACACGTTTGTCCGTTGTCTAGAACTAGTTACAAGTCTCCTCTTAGCTTCAAAGAGAGTGGGAGAGAGACATGGCCATTCAGGGAGCATGTCTCTGGCACAGGTGAGTGTATGACAAATATAAGTCAACCTAGGTCTGAATTGTTGCCATCACTTCTATCTGGAAAAATTCAAGAAAGTGTCAGGAAAAGTGTTTTTTGCTGAATCTTCTAGAATGAACAGTCTCTGGAGACACAGTGCTGGGAATGGAGAGGAACCCTGCAGATAAATTAATAGCACAAAAATAATATAACACTGAACGTGACAGAGATCAATTTTGCTAGAAAGAATAGGAAACTGTGATATGAAAGCTGAAAATCTTCACTGGTCATTTTGCAGAGAGTCACATAAACCATGATAAGGGGTTTATACTATGGTTGAACTAGTTAAAGTATTTGAAATTGAAATTGATACTATGGAATAGGAAGGGATACTCTAACCATGTAATACTATGGATTATTCTCTGAACCAGGAAAGTAAAGAGATTTTCCCATGGTCATATGGCTAAAATGAACCAGGATTAAAATCCATGTTTCCTCATCCCCAGTTTGGATTTCACACAGCTACCCTATGATTATAACATGATTTTGAAAGGTTAACCTGGAAGTGCTGCACAAAAAGGATGAGATGGTGGGGAGGTCAGACATGGGAAGACTATTCTAGATAATTTTTTATAATTTTTTAAATGAAAAATTTAAATGAAAAAGAAAGGTTCCTGAACTAGACTGGTTATCAAGAGGAATGAAGAATTACATGATGGAATTAGAGGGTCCTTTCTCATTGCTTCATGATTTTGTATTCAGTACAGGACCTCTGATAGGTTGAAAGGAGGATATGAAAATGGGTAGCTTAGTCTCATGGTCTCATGGTCTTTTTTTTTTTTTCCCCTATGGTAGTGCCACTCTGTTTTGATTGGGTGGGTAAGTTGAATTCTATGTAAGGGAGGAGAATGTTTTCATGTTCATGTAGCCATGGATCTAAGTAACATTTTCAAACTCAACATTATCAGTAAAACAAAACAAAACAAAACAAAAGTTTTGATTACCATTTCTCCCTCCCCCCCAATCTCTCTCTCTCTTATCCTATACCTTAATTGGTCTAAACTCAGGAGAAGAAAGGGTGTTTATTTATTATTCCCTTTAGACTGAAACAGAAGGAGTAAAAGTTGTGAAAAGATAATTTTAGAATGGAAAAGACCTCAGAAATGAACACCATCTTTTACAAAAAGGAACTGAGTCCCTAAAAGTCTGATATACCTGAGGTTAGGGTTGCAGTTAAGTGTTGAATCTAGCTCAGAGATCTTTATCCTACTTGATTATGGATTAGACATGTTGGGAAAATAGCAAACTATAAATAGGAATAAGAATCCAACTGTGTGGGCAGCAAGGAAGTGGAAGTTTAGGGTCAGAGCTATGGAGATAAGAGATTTTTTTTTTCAACAGTGAAAGTTTATATGTTTTTGGTAGCTATCTTACTGATTCATTTATTCTTTCCACTTTTGTAGCATATATTAAAAGTTCTTTCCTATCTTTACCTCATGTAAACAAGTACTGATAAAATATAATACAGAAAATATAAGTAAACACAAAAGGTACATATAGAAAATATAGGCAAATATTTATGGTTTTATTATTTACAATTAAAACTTTAATCCAATTGGAATTTTGGTACATGGTATGAGGTAGGTTCTTATATTTTTGCAACAAAGTATCTAGTAGAGATCCCAGAAATTACATTAGAGGAAGGCTGCATTTCCAGGTTGCATTTCCTGTTTTTTTTGACTCAAGTTTCAAGCAACAGGAGTTGTTTTTCAGCAAGGTTCTGGGAATCTATAGGGATGCTACAATTTCATAGGATAGAGACTGCAACTGAACTAAACCCAGTCAAAAGACAGCACACCTTGTTCTACACACAAACTAATGGCACTCAAACTTCAGGTATATCTTAATACAAAGAATAGAAGAGACAAAAACCCAAATTCCAAGTAGAAACAGCTAGGGTGAGGTCTTAGGTCTCACTTACAGACATCTACTCCTATAGCAAAAACAGAGAATTACTGCAAAGTCTGTGGATACCATACTCCCATGAGGGGGACTCAATCTAAATCACTCCAGGACACTGTGGCAAGAGAAGGCTGTGTACTAAAATGGCCCACACATAAAAATAGAAGAGAAATTCATCCCAAACAAATGCATAAAAACAAAGGAATAAAAGAAATATGAAGAAAAAACAAGGTAACATGACATCTCTTAAAGCTTATAATTCACTAGCAACTAACTCCAAAGATATTGAAGTGGATGAAATATTAGATAAAGATTCCAAAATAATCATTATGAAATTGATCAGTGAATTCCAAGAGAACCAAGAAAAACAATTTAAGGAATTAAGAAAATCAGTAAGGATACAAATGAGAAACTCAATAAGGAGATAGAGATATTGAGAAAGAACCAAACAGAAATCTTGTAAATGAAAGACACAATAAATTAGATAAAATATTCAGTTCCAAGTCTCTCTTATAGAGTAGATCACACTGAAGACAGAATTTCAGAGCTGGAAGACTGAGTGACCAGTCTTGAACATTCAGACAGTATTAAAGAAAAGGAAATATATAACCATAACAGAATGTAATGGTCAGTTTGAATTGTCAACTTGATTGGATTAAGAGATGCCAATGATTAAGAGGCTCTGGGTGTGTCAATGAGGGTGTGTCTAGGAATGATTGGAATGTGGGATGGGAACCAAAGTGAAGACCCTCCCTAAGGGTGGGTAGCACCCTCAATAGGATGGAATAAAAACTGGAAGAACAAGGAAGTAGATGCAGATGCAAGGCGGCTCTTCTTGAACAGGTTCTTGATTGCTGCTTTGATCATCTGAAGATATCAGACTCTTGCTTCTTCACTTTTCCAAAGCGAATTCTGCCAGTGATTCTCCAGATAATTTCCAGAAGCCTTGGTCTCAGACTAGTGTAGTACTGTTAATCTTTCTTGTGCTGAGTCTTAGATGGTACAACTGCTGGTTCTTCCAGCTCTCCAGCTGCAGATGACCATTATGGACTATCCAGCTTCTGGTCATGTACGTCAGTCTAATAAATCCCCTTTTTATAATCATATTTCCTGTTAATTCTGTTCCTCTAGAGAACCCTAACTAATACACACAGAATATACGAGAACTCTGGGACAACATTAAGAGATCAAATTTAAGAATCATTTGAATTGAAGAGGGTTGTGAGATGTAGGTTAATGAGGAAAATAATAACAGAAAAATTTCCAAACCTTGAGATTGAGAAGGACATTCAGATGCAGGAGACCCTCATAACCCCACATAGAAAAAAATCAAACAAAGAGCCTCTCCATGACACATTGTAATTAAAAATGCCTAACACACAGAAAAAGAATAGACCTTTTTTTTTTTTTTTTTTTTTTTTTTGTGGTGCTGGGGATCGAACCCAGGGCCTTGTGCTTGAAAGGCAAGCACTCTACCAACTGAGCTATCTCCCCAGCCCAAGAATAGACTTTTAAAAGCCTTGAAATAAAAATATAAGGTCACATTTAAAGGTAAATCAAACAGAATTACTTCTGATTTCTCAGCACAAACTCTTTAACCAGGAGGACTTGGAATGATTTGTGACCAATAGATAGGTTGTCCAGACATAAACTTAGTAAAGACTCTGGATCTTTAAAACCAATTTAATTATAAATCAAATGGACTTGAGACATCTAGAGAATGTTTTATTCAACAGCAGCTGAATACACTTTCTTCTCAGTGGCTCACAGAACCTTCTACAAAATAGACCATATTTTAGTCCCTAAAACAACTCTTAACAAAAAAAAATTATTTCAATTTCTTGCATCTTATAAGGTCATAATGAAATGACATTAGAAATCAATACCAAAATACCCTTCAGAAACTCTATAAATACATGGATATTGAACAATATACTCTTGAATGATGAATTTGTGATAGAAGTCAGAGGAGAAATTTTAAAATATTCAAAATCAAAAGAAAATAGTGATACAAATTATAAGAACCTCTGAAACAGTTCTAAGAGGAAAATGTATAGCTACATAAGAAAATCAGAAAGGTCTCAAATAACCTAATGTTGGCATCACAATGCCCTTAAAAAAGAAGAGCAAATCAATCCCAAAACCAGTAAATGGAAGGAAATAATTACGATCAGATCAGAGCTAAAATCAAGGAAATTGAGATATGTAAGTATAATACATATCTCAATTTTATTATATATATAATGAGTCAATTTACATACATATATATAATCTATCAGATCAAAGAGTTCATTCTTTGAAAAGATGAACAAGATTAATAAGCCCTTCACCAAACTAACTAAAAGAAAAAGAGAGAAGACCCAAATTAATAAAATTAGAGATGAAAAAGAAGAAATAATTATAGACATTAAGAAATCCAGAGGACTACTTAAAGGCTATTTTGAAAATGTATATTCCAGCAAATTGGGAAACCTAGAATAAATGGATACATTTCTAGACACATATGACCTGCCAAAACTGATCAAGAGGACATAGAAAACTTAAACTTATGATAACTAACAAGGAAATAGAAATAGTAATAAAAAGCCTTTGAACAAAGAGAAGCATAGGACCGGATGGATTTTTCAGCTGAATTCTATCAGATTTTTAAAGAACAATGAATGCAAATCCTCCTCCATGAAATAGAAAAGGATGGTACTTTTCCAAATTAATTCTATGAAACCAGTGTCACACGCATATCAAAACCTGATAAGGATATCCCTAATTAACTTAGATGCAGAAAGCCTTAAAATAAAACAATAGTAAATACATTCAACAACATAGTAAGAAGATTATACATCATGACCAAGTGGGTTTTACCCCAGGGATGCAAAGATGATTTAATAAATGAAAAGCAATAAATGTAATTCATTACATAAATAGAATTAAGAACAAAAATCACTTAAACATTTCAATAGATGCAGAAAATCCTTTGACAAAATTCAGCACCTGTTCATGAGAAAAGCACCAAAAATATAAGAATAGAGGGAATCTACCTCATCATAAAAGCTACATACAAAAAACCCCAAAGGTACTCCATTTGTATATGATGTGTCAAAATGCATTCTTTTTTCATGTATAACTAATTAGAACAAATTTGAAAAACTTTGAAAAACCATGTAGATAGGAATGATAAGTGAATACATCATGTAGTGGATCCTTTCAAAAGATCATTTAGTCAAGAAGTCAATAAATCTGTGAAATTAAAAAAAAATCTAAAGGCAACATCTTAATGAATGGGGGAAAACTGAAAGTATTTCCTTTAAAATCTTGACAAGACATGGATATCCACTCTCATCACTCCTATTTAACATAGTACTAGAAATTTTAGCCAGAAAAATTAAGAAATAGAAGAAAATAAAAGGAATAAAAGTAGGAAAGGAAGAAGTGAAATTATCACTGTTTTCAGACAATATGGCCCTATACTTAGAAGATCCAATGTGGAGAGAGGAAACAGAGAAGAAGAAGAAGAAAGATCAAGTAGAAGGAGGAGGAGGAGAAGGAAGAAGAAGGAGGAAGAAGAGAAGGAGGAGATCCAAAAAATTCTCTGTCAAAAGTCTGCTGGAGCTAATAAACAAATTCAGCAAATATCAGGTTACAAAATCAACACATAAAAGACAATAACTGTCCTATATACCAATAATAAGTCTGCTGAGAATGAAGTCAGGAAAATAATCCCACTCACAATAGCCTCAAAAACAAACAAACAATAAAAACCAAGGAATAAATCTAACCAGGAAGGTGAATGACCTCTACAATGAAAAGTATAGAACACTAAAGAAAGAAAATGAAGAACACATAAGATGGAAAGACCTCCCACATTCATGGATAGGCAGAATTAATATTGTTGAAATGGCCACTATGGAAAGCAATATACAGATTCAATGCAATCCCCATCAAAATATCAATGACATTCTTCACAGATCTAGGAAAAAAAGATGCTAAAATATATTTGGAAGAATAAAAGACTGAGAATAGCCCAAACAATTCAAAGTTAAAAAAGCAATGCTGGAGGTATCACAATTCCTGACTTCTAATTATATTATAGAGCTATAATAACAAAAACTGCATGGTACTGGCATAAAAACAGAGACCAGTGGTGCAGAATAGAAGAAACAGAGACAAACCTGCACATCTATAGTCATCTGATTCTTGACAAAGTGCCAAAAACATCCATTGGAGAAGACAACCTTTTTAACTATTGGTGGTGGGAAAACTGGTTATCCATATGTAAAAGAAAGAGACTAGACCCGTATCTTTCACCCTGCATGAAAGTCAACTCAAAATGGACCAAAGACCTAGGAATCAAACCAGAAACTATGCAACTTCTAGAAGAAAATGTGGATCAACACTCCCACATGTAATCACAGGCAATGTCTTTTTCAGTGGGACCCCTAAAGCTCAGGAAATAATGGCAAGAATGAGTAAATGGTATGGCATCAAATTAAGAAACTTCTTAACAACAAATGAAACAATTAGAAATGGGAAGAGAGAACCTATAGAAGGGGAGAAAATCTTTGCTAGCTACTTTTCCGACCAAGGATTAATATCCAGAATATTTAAGGGAGATCAGTAGAGGAAAGGGATGAGGGGCAGGAGAGAAGGAAAAGGGGAAATACTAAGGAATTATATTGGTTAAATTATATCATTACATTGTGTGCAGGTAAGAATATGTAACAACAAATCTCAACATTATTTACAACTATAATACATCAATAAAAATATGTAAGAAATAATTAATTGGAAAGCCCATATTTTTTCCTCACTGATTTGAAATACTACCTGCCTCATACGCCACCTCTTATATATGCCTAGAACTGTTCCTCAACTTTTCTTTCTGTGCATTGATCTGCCTGAATATATCTTTGCCACTTCCACTTTCTGTAGCCAGTATTAGACTTCCCGTGAAAATTAGCAGGACAAATGGTCAGACATTGGCTTCAAATGTACCTGGGTTTGAATCCAGGGTATATCACTTATAGATGAATGTCTGTAAGACATTAAGCCTCTTTGAATCTTCGATTTACTTACCTGAAGAATGATAAGAATCGTCCCAAGGAATTCCTCTGAAAATCAAAGATACATTCAGACTTTGGTACACCATAGGCCCTCAAAAAGGAGAGCTTCTATCACCATAGACTCCTGAGTGATGGCCGAAGAGGTGAACACTCTGGGGACAAAGAGCAGGGAAAGTTCAAGGAAAGGGCTTTGATGCATACTTCCATTTAGAAAGGGAAAATGAGGGAGAGGAAGCTCTGAAGGATGGAATGGAGTGCTAGGTGAAAGAGAAGACTAAAGGAGAAAAAGAGATTATTCAATAGTGTCAAGTGTCTGATATCAGTCCAAAAATATGAGTGCGGAGGAGAGACTAGTGTTTAGAATGTCACCTGCTACTTCCTTTAAGACGACAACGCTATGGGTATGACTAGGCTGAAAACAACCATGTATGAGGAAAGGTGTCTTCAGACTTAACTCCATTTACTTGTTCTTATTGACCGGCTTCATTTTACTGCCCCTGTGTGCATCTTGATCTACCAACTATGATTGCTTGTGAGAAAACATTGTGAATTCAAGGTAAAGTACTGAGGTCGGTTCAACATTAGCAATCACCAATTTGAGAGTCTCCTGCTGTATAGAACTAGGGCGACTTTGTATCCTTTGGTTTGAATGTATTGCTTTATACATATATATTTAAAGCAATATAGTTGAAAACATAAACAAATAGCTAGCTATATGTTATATTTTGTAAAAAATTATTTTACATATGGACGACATTGATCTAAGTCAATCACTTCTCTTGCCGTTTTCTTTATTTTCTTATCTCCGCTGAGGACTTTATCACTCTAAAGAAACAGATGCTTTTCAGAACACTCCACCTCAAGCTCCTCGAGGCACACTAACACTACAGTTATGGACAGCAACAGACAGGTCCTCAATCATGCTCTCATCATCAGGGTGCTCTGAGTTAACTGCACTGCTGTGGGGAAAAGGTGGGAGGATCCTCTTCCATGGCTAAGAATTCATTATGTGTAATGAGGTTTTTAAGTTGTTTTTCTAGTTCTTTTCTTTCCCACATATTTGGAATGAGGTTTTAGACAAAGCTAAAGATCTCTTGGGATACTGAATAGTGTGGGAAACATTCTTCAAGATTGTCTTTGGGATCCTATGTAGAAATTTTTTTCCATGACCAAGATTTATAGAGTCACTGATTAAACAATGAAAGAGTCCA